>NC_051075.1:56430995-57855370 GCF_004664715.2 Peromyscus leucopus | reverse complement strand
TATACATAGTCATATAATATAAAAGAAGCATTTGACAAAATACAAGGCCCATTGATTTAAAAAATACTCAAGAAGCTGGTATTTGTAGGAACCTATCCCTTCATAGTAGAAGTCACACATTAAGAACCTACTGTAAATATACTAGTCAATGCTGAAGACTAAATTATACTCAGAATAAGGAATAAGGCAAGGGTGCTTGCTTTGTTCAAGTCTATCCAGTATAGTACTGAAGATTTTAGCCAGAGCAATTAGGAAACAAACAGGACTAAGTCATCCTCATCGTAAATAAAGAAGTCCTATTATTAATTAGTTTACAGTTGAATCAGTCTCATGTATTGAATACATAAAATATTTCATATACAATAAAAATTCTATTAGAATTATTAAATCATTTCTGTGAAGTAACAGGATAAAAAAATCAACATGCAAATCTAGTTGCATTTCTATAAACTATGAATGAGTAATCTTGAAAGGAAATTACAAACTCAATCACATTTACAATCATATCAAGAAGACTAAATTCTTGAGACTAGACTGAACCAGAGCTGAGAAATATAAATATAATGAGAACTACAAAACCCTGATGGGGGGCGGGGAGAGTGAACAAGTGGAAACCCATTCCACGTTTATGGATTGTAAGATTTAGTCTTGTTAGATTACAGGCACTACTCAATGTGACATACAAAATCAATGCAATTCCCCACAAAATTTCAATGACTTCTTCTGTAGGTATATAAATGTAGTCATATGAGTAAAGAACTCTATCCTACAAGTCATATGGAAATATAAGGGTGCTTGAGTTATCAAGTCCTGCAAATGAACAGCCTAACTGGAAGACTCATAGTTCTTGATTTCAAAAGCAAGTTATAATGATCAAAAAATAATATATAAGAAAACATGTAAACTTTTTGTATATAATAGAGAGCCCAGGAAGTGAGCTTATATTTGTGGTCAAAAGATATTTGAAAAGTCTGTCAAGACCATCCTAAAGGGAACGGAAAATCTTTCACCAAATGACACCAAACCAAACAAAACAAAAACAAATGGCTCAGTGGTTAAGAATAGTTGATCTTGAACAGGAACTGAGTGGAGTTTCCAGAACCCATGTGAGGCAGCTCACAACTGTCTGTAGCTTCAGCTCTAGGGGGTCTGACACCTTCTTCTGGCCTCCCTGGGCACCTACACTCACATGTATATAACCCCCCACAGACCCACACACATACACATAATTAAAAATAAAAACAAAAATGATATTCTGATAAATATTACAATATGCTAAAAGTATTCACAAAAATTGACTAAGTATGACCCTCCTTATTTGAGGTATTTAGAGTAGTCAAAATGATAGGGACTAAAACTGGAATTGAATGAGGGGAATGGAGATTTATTGTTTAATGGGTATAGAATTTTATGCATGTTTGTTTTTGTTAACTTGACACCAGCTAGTGTTGCGGGATATTTGATCACACTGTGAACCCCAAAATTGAATTAATTAAATAAAATCAAATGTGGGTCAAAAGGTGGAACCAGTAAAAGTTGACAGAAAATAGCCAAGGAGAGGTAAGGAGTCTGGAAAACGAAGAGAGAAATGCACAGGAAGTAGTGAGGAGGGACTGTAGCACAAATCCTAATTGGCCTTAATAATAAAAACCCAGAGTCAGGTATCAGGGAGAAAGCTGAAAGATCAGCGAAGCAGAGCAGCCAGCCATTAGAGACTTCTTCTTACCTTTAGCAGTTCTCAGACGAGCTCCTGTCTCCACTCTGCCTTATCACTTCCTCCCTCAGCCTAGCCATATCACTCCCTGTTTCCTCTTCCCAAGTGCAGGGATTAAAGGTGTGTGCCACCATGTCTGGCCTGTGGTGGCTAGCTCCATACACTGGCAAGCTTTATTTGTGAGAGCACAAACAAAATACTGCCACAAGGGACTTTGAGTTTGGTGGCTTTTTTGGTTCGGGACAGCTGATGAGGAATTTTCTTTTTTCCTGAGACTTCTGCTAAGGAGGCTGCTAATGTTAGCTGGTTGCTCTTCAGCCTCTCTGAATTAGCAGGTTTTCACCCCAGCATCTGACTCCCGAGTCTTTATTGGTAAAATCATAGTACTGAGATTTAGTTTAAAAACAACAAACTAGAGAAAAAGGAACCTCAATTGGGGATTTTTTTTCTCCCCACTAGATTTGCCTGTGGGCATTTCTGTGGGTCATTTTCTTGATCAATGTTTGATGTGGGAGGGCCCAGTTGACTGTGAATGGTGTTACCTCTGGGCAAGTACTCCTGGGTTATATAAGAAAGCAGGCTGAAAAAGCCATGGGGAGCAAACCAGTGAGCAGCTTCTCCCCATCGTTCCTAAATCTGTTCCTGCCCTAACTTCCCTCAGTGATGGATTCTGATCACAGCAATATAGAAGTAAATTAGAATAAAGGTAAAAGGAATTAATACAGATGTGTGCTGAGGACAGTTGTACAACTTTATGAATGTGTTTAATATCACTGTACTGTAGAGTTAGAAATTGTTATGATCTAAATTTTATGCCATGCATATTTCACTACTATTTTTTTACAGAGAGGGAAATTAGTAGCCCAAACAGCCATTTATTACAGTGTCTGTGGGTCGGGAGTGTGAGAAGAGCTGTTGTATTTTACTCTGATTTGGTCTTGACCTCTTATACGGATGCCTATAACTCCAGTTCTGCCTTTACAGGGCTCCTGGGTATTTAGTCATGACTGCTTTGTTTCTTCCAAAGAATGTTTTATGAATTAGTTTGCTGTTTCTGTGATAAAACACCATGACCAAGGAAACTTAGGGAAGAAAGAGTTTATTCGGACTGACGTTCCAGAGCATTAGAACCCCTTGAGGGCAGAGGCAGCATGGCAGCAGGTGGCAGGTAAGACTCCTGGAGCAGAAGGTGAAAGCTCATGTCTTGAACCACAAGCATGAAGCACATAGAAGAGGCAGGAGTGAAAGGAGGGGGAGTAGAGGGAGAGGGAGAAGGAAAGCAAGAAAGGGAAAACGTACTGGGATTGATGAAGCTTTGAAACCACAGTGTCCACCCCCAGTGATATATTTCTTCCAATAAGGCCACACCCCCTAAATGTCCCCAAACATCACCACCAATGGGGACAAAGTATTCAAGTACATGAGTCTATAGGGGACAGTCTCATTTCAACCACCATACCAAATGTCATTCTTATGGGAAATTTGTATTGACTGTATCATATCTGGGTCCAGTTTAACCTTACTGTGATAATCACTCTGAAGGAGTTCTACAGCCCAGAAAGGACTTAGGTAACATATGATCAGAACATGAAATACTGAAGAAAGAATTCAAGAAAGGTGTAATAACAACCAGTGCTATTACAGCCTCTCACAGGGAAGTGTGAGCAACATAATTTGATTTGGGATATGTGTGCTCAGTCAGGGCATGGAGAGTGTGAGAATGGGCATGGGACTTTGGAGTCCAAGCCCTTACTTGGATCCAGGGTTTTCTAAAAGGTTTCACATGAAGAGTTTGTCTTGGTGTATTTTCAGTAAACAGACACAAACCCTGAGAGGTCACCCTGTGACTGAGAGATGACCACTGTGCCATCTGCTGTTCATGTAAGTACATGGGTCACAGGCAAGGCAGGGTGAGTTGCATCCGGTAGTCACAGAAAGTTGCACCCATACAAGATAGAACACATCGAGGAGTCAGCAGTAGAAATGAAAACTGCTTTAAAGTAACTGAACAGTGATTATAAGTTAAATCTATATTCAAAATGAGCTCTGAGGCAACATGGGATTATTAGAATTTGCTGCAAGAGTGCACGGGAGGTGTCTCAGACACCTCCTCCTTTTCTGAGGACTGGGAGATATCAAAGTGTGTTGGGGGTGGTGGTAAAAAATCATCTTAAGGAAGTTCACCTCAGGCCTGGCAGTTAAATTCCCACTGACAATGGCAGTATACTGGAATTCAGTGTGGACTGTTAGCCACATCCCCAACAAGTGGCCTCTCCATATGGATGGGAATTCTATTACTGGAATTACTGCCTTGGACCTGATAGCTCCAACAAGCTCTGCTGGATCATCCACCATCAGTAGACCAATTAAAGGAACACATAATAGTCAAAAGGAGAAAGATACTTGTTCAATGTTACCACACTGGCAAGAAGAAGAAAGAAATCCAGTAGGCACTCAAGTCCATGTTTAGGGTTTGGGGAGAGACTGAAATTGAAACAGAGGACAGTTCTCTAGTCCTCCAACAAGGTGTGACCCATGCCACCCATCACCATTGTTTGAGCTTTAGTCTCTCCAGCAAGGAGATGTGAAAAGTGACTCTGAAACATCTTTCAGGAGAAACAAGTTTCTTCACACACACCCAGGTGGCTGGCCCCCTGGCCCCAGTCTTTTTCTTCTCCATGGATGAAACTGGGGAAATGACATTTTTTTAAAAAAGAAAAAAATGTGTTCATTATTATTGTATATTTGTGTGGGGAAGCACATATCATGATGTGTATGTGGAGGTCAGAGGACAATTTTGTGGAATTTGTTTTCCCTACTCACCTGTGTATGGGTCCTGGGGGTAGGCTCAGACCACTGTTCTATAGGAAGCATCTTTACCGATTGAGATATCTCAGGAGCTTGAAATTTCAGTTTGGAATGGAGGTGGATTGTCTAATCTCAATAACCTGACAATTAAAGGACAGAGCAAAAGTGTTTTAGGGTGTTCTAATTACTGCCAGGACAGCTGCAGTTCTTCAAAATATGGTGACTATCCAGAAACTCATGTCCCTAGAGGAAAGAGCCAGATGGAAACTATCACCTCTTGTGTCCTAGTCTTAAAAGTCACATATGTCTCTGCTTTAGTGTACTGGGCAGTCACAATAACCTATATTCAAGGGGGTAGAGATTAAACTCTGCATTCTGATGAGAGGAATGAGAGAGTCTCAAGACCCTGCAACTATAAAGGTTTCAGTAGTTTTATTATTTTTTTTTAATTTACTTACTTACTTTTTTTTTTTGAAAATACAGTCTACCAAAAGAGCACTTACCTTACTTATTTTTATTTTAGAGATTATAATTTACTGATGTGGTGCTGTGGACATTGCTCTATATACTGTGAATGTGTTGCTCTGGTTGGTTAATAATAAAGTGCTGATTGGCCAGTAGCCAGGCAGGAAGTATAGGTGGGACAAGCAGAGTGGAGAATTCTGGGAACAGGAAGACTGAGTCAGGAGTCGCCAGCCAGACACAGGAAGTAAGATATGAAGACACTGGTAAGCCACAAGCCACGTGGCAAGATATAGATTTATAAAAATGGGTTAATTTAAGTCTAAGATCTAGCTAGCAAGAAGCCTGAGCCATTAGGTCAAACAGTTTTAATTAATATAAGTGTCTATGTGTTTATTTGGCTCTGAGTGGCTGTGGGCCTGGGCAGGACTGGAGAAAACTCCAGCTACAATGTGGGATGTTTTTCTGTGTGCTGTGAATATGTGTTGCTCTGATTGGTTGATAAATAAAGCTGCAATGGCCTATGGCAGGGCAGCTTAGAGGCAGGCAGGAAATTCAAGCAGAGAGACAGGGAGAGAAAGGAGAGGCAGAAGAGACTCGAGCCTGCTGCCCAAGGAACAACATGTAATGGGACTCAGGTAAAGCCCCAGAACAAGTGGCAATACATAGATTAATAGTTATGGGTTGAGTTAAACTAAAAGAGCTAGCTAGCAAGAAGCCTGCCATAGGCCATACAGTTTGTAAATAATATTAAGCCTCTGACTGATTATTTTATAAGTGGCTGCAAGATTGCAGGGCTGGGCAGGACTGGAGAAAATTTACAGCTACAATTTACTTACATTTCTCCCTTCTTTTCCTTAATCCAAACCTTTCCACACCCCTTCAAACTGATGGCCTCTTTTTCTTACTAGTTGTTATTGCATGCATATACATATATCCCAAATATATTCTGTTTGAGACAGGATCTTTCTCATTGGCCTGAGACTTGCTGCCTGGGCTGGACTTGCTGGACAGCAAACTCCAAGGATCCTCTCCATATTTGGGATTATAGGCACATCACAGTGGTGATATTGTGTCCCCAATATATTGTGCACCCTAATAAACTTATCTGGGGTCAGAGAACAGAACAGCCACTAGATAGACATAGAGGCCAGAAAATGGTGGCACACACACCTTTAATCCTAGCATTCCAGAGGCAGAGATCCTTTTGGATCCCTGTGAGTTCAAAGCCACACTGGAAACAGCCAGGCATGGTGACACATGCCTTTAATCCCCAGAAGTGATGGCAGGAAGCAGAAAGGTATATAAGGCCTGAGGACCAAGAACCATTAAGCTTTTAGGCTTTGAGCAGCAGTTCAGCTGAGATCCCTTTGGGTGAGGACTCAGAGGCTTCCAGTTTGAGGAAACAAGATCAGCTGAGGAAATCAGCAGGGTGAGGTTGGATGTGGCTTGCTCTGTCTCTCTGATCTTTTAGCATTCACCCCAATATCTGGCTCCTGAGTTTTTTAAATTAATATTAATAAATCTTAAAATTAATCTTTTAAGATTCATGCTACACATCACTGTGCCTAGCTTTTCACATGGGTGCTGGTGATGAAGTACCAGGCTAACATGCTTTTGCAGAAAGCTCTTTGTGGCCTGAGCTGTCTCCCAAGCCCCCGATGCTCTCGAACCATGCAAAGTGAAAGGAATGCAACCAGAAAAAAAGAATTTCTCCTAATAAGCAGTACACTTTTCTATTTGAAAATTGGGGAGGAACATAATTGAGTTCCATGTCACTGAGTGCTCAGCGCAGGAGTGCAATGAACATAGTAAAAATGCCTTTTAGACATGTTAAAACGGCTTAGTCAGGATCCCCACTACACTCAAGGCTGCACCTGATAACCAGAACTCAGTGACATCACTCACTCGAGATAACCAGACACAGTCCTAAAACCCCATGATGCCTAATGGCCAGTAGTACATAAACAGTGATTGTTGTACCCATTTCACGAAACCCCCAGAGACCACTAAGGAGCCAGTTTCCGATGCAAGCACACAATGGTCCTTTTATTCAGGTTCAGCCTGGGCCACTGCACAGGAGATGGAATGAAATGTGGCAGTAGCCATGAGCCCAGATGTATATCGTTTTTATAGGGGAAAACCACAAGTCAGGAATTGGTAACTTGACATTGGGTAGAATGGATATGGCACAAGGTGATTTTTTGAAACTATTGGTCAAGACTTTGGGTGCGAAACCACCTTGTTAGACTTTTGGTGGGGAACTACAACCAGCTGTACACGATTATCTGGACTGCTCAGCAGGATTATCTAGATATCTTCAAGGGCCATAAACCACAGACAGGATGTCTTCAGGAGGATACTGCTCTGTATCCCGTTCAAGTTGTCATGGCACATTCCTGAGGTCCTTCCTGGAACTGAGTACAGCAGGTTGTCTGAGATTATGGCCCTTTCCCTAAAATGGAGCCTGTAAACTTAAGTCTAGGCCTTCACATGGTCAAGAGCAATATTCTGCTCTGCACATCTGGAGAAATGCCACCTTGATCTGCCCTGCTGCTGGAGAATCTTCCCCAGGATCCTGGCTTTCTAATCAGAGACTTCTGTTAGAGAGTGGACCTGACCTTCAGCTAAGATGTGTCACACAGGTGAGCAGCCTTGGGGAGGTAGGCTTAGGACTATAGTTAGGGGTTAAGAGTGTGAACCTTGTGTGATGACCATCAGCATAATAAAATATAACTTGTTATATTTTTTATACTAACTACACATATGCTCATGACAAGGAGCTAATAGTCAGCTTCTTTTATTAATTGTGGGGGGGGGCAGTCATTGACTTCAGGTATCCTCCTTTATCATGTTCCCCAATATATTTTGAGGCAGGGTGTCTCACTGAACCTGTGTGTGCATGTGCGTGCACACACATACACACACACACACACACAGAGAGACACAGACGAGAGAAAGACAACAAAAGAAGAGAGAGAGAGAGAGAGAGAGAGAGAACTGGGGTTCCAGACTTATGCCACCACACCTGGCTTTGGAAAAATCTGAACTTGAGCCTTCATGTTTTGCAGCAGGCCCTTTACCCACTGAGCCATCCATCACCCTGTCCCAGCTGTTTCCCCTCTTATAGGCACCTTCTTCTAAAGGAGTGGAAGGAATATCAGACACAGGGGGACTGGTTGAAGTGTAGTGAGAACTCCGGGGCAAAGAAGTCAGATGCTAACTATGCTATGCACCTGTGAGCTCCTTCCTGGGCCTTCCAAACTGACAGAAAGCTACTCACAGAAGAACTCAGTTTCTTACCTCACACCCCCATCCCCACCCCATCCGCAGAACAACTGGGCTATCCTGGAAGAGATACCAGCTACACAGATGAAAGCACATGGGTCAACAGCAGAGTGAGAGAAGACCAGAGCTTTGCAAATCCCACCCCTGTCCCCTGGTGGGGAGCGAGCTGCATCTCGAGGACAGAACCTGAGGAGAACAAGCAGGACAGGACAGCGTCCTTAAAGCCAATTTATGTTAGAAGGACTGTTTTGCCCACAACAACATCAAGCATGCACAGAGTAGAAATGAAGACGGCCACCATTGCAGTCAAGTTCAGCCGTTCCACTCAGCAGAAGAAAAGCAAAAGTTCTGGAAAAGCTAAGTGATCTGGGCTAGTGGGCCAAGAAATTCAAAATTTCCAACTTCAAATACTCATAGAGGCAGTGTTAGCACTGAGCACACACTCTATGAACAAGCTCTGGGTTTGACTGTAAGATATGTGTCACTAGCTGTGTGACACTAAAAATAATTGTGTACATTTTTATGCTTGTTATTAAGCCGTTTTCTCCAAGCTCCAAATATACCTCTTTGGAGCTGGAGAGGTGCACAGGGTGTTATTTCTCCTTTGTCAATTGACTTCCTGTGGAGCTGTGTTAATAGGGGCCACGGGAACACCACCAAGAGGCCCGAGGCAGCAGGAGGAGTGTCTGCTTGCTTGTTGTTCTGGGAACTGATCTCCTAGCAGCAGGAAGCAGCCCTGGAAGCACCTGCTGTTTTCTCTCTGTGTTCCACATACCAGTACAGGCTTCTTCATATTTCCCCACCTATCAGTCTATAGGCTCTGCCTCCTTTCCTATTTCCTCCTTTCCTCTCTCCTGCCCAGAGTGGCACCCCTTACTCACAGCTATGTACCCCAACCCTCTTGACTTCCTAGGTTCTTTCCTTAATCCTACCAGACCTAGGGGTACAGATATGACTAGTCACTGTTACTTCTGTGAGGGGTTTACGCAAGGTATTCATTTTCCTAATTCAGTGTTGCAAAATCTGCTTTGAGAATTCACTCCCATGGAAGTGTTTTCTGTTGACATACCTAGCGTGGTTTTGTTTTCTTGAATCAACACTATCACATTCAAACAGAGAGAGAGTGATTACAAATACCGAATGGAGTTCCTAGAACACTCAGTACCACACTTGTGTATAGAGTTTTGTATATATCAGCTCTTATTATTAGTTATTGTCTCAAAAAAAAAAAACCTGAGAAAATTGTCAGAAAAATAAGGTACTAAGAGAACTAGAAATTTCAGAAGCTGTTTCAGAAGGTAAGAATAGAAATTCCCTAAGGGGCTGATAGTCGAGAGATGGAAAACATGGGGAGAGATAAAAAGAGAAAAAGTTCCCTGGATTTGAAATAAATATAAGCCATTAGCAGAAACACACACACACACACACACACACACACACACACACACACACACACACACAACTCCCCATCTTGTACCTCAAGATGTAGCTCACAAATGTCAAATCATCAAGGATGAAAGGGTAAGCACAGATGCTCTGTGAATGGTGGTGCAGTTATATCCTGATAAAACCCTTATAAATTGAAAGTGTCTTAAGCAGACAATGCATGTAAGCTCCTGAGTATCAGTTTAGATGCACACTGCATCATATGGCTTCGGAGGTTCACTCCTGTGATTTTACGGTTGACAGAGATGTAGCTTAATGCCACTGCCTACCGTGATGACAGGTGATTTTAACACTTACATCCAGGCTTGGAAAATATCAAAATTCTAAATTTGCTGACGTTTCTAAAAATGCCGCACTATAGCAAAATCTATCATGAGTTAAAATAGCAGTAACAGGAGACTGACTATCTGCATTAATCTGTTGCTGAAACTAGATACTGGGGCCAGTGAGATGGCGTAGTGGGTAGCAGCAGTTTCCCTGCAAACCTCATCATGTGAGTTCAATCCCTGAACAGGAGCAGCAGCAGCAACAACAACAACAATAATAATAAAACATGTTTACCCCCCCCCAGACACACATATATACACATAATTAAAAAATAAAACCTTTAATAAATAATACAGGGTGCAAATAAAAACATAAAGCTACTTAACAATTTCATTTCTGAACAGGAGCATAATACCTTAAACAAAACATTGCCAATAAAGCACGACAATGCATGCAAACAGAATAAATTGATTAAGAAAGATTTAGCTCATGAGTGCAATAGTTTAATATTAGCATGCTTTAGCATAATTCAGTACATGGATAAGGAGGGGGAGTATAGGATTATCTTAATAGGTACATGAAACTCCTTTGATGATACTGCATGGTCATTCTTTATTAAACAGCACTATAAGTACAAGGGATGGGAACCAAAAGGCAACTCTGATTTTGCATGATATCTGTATCAGTGACTTACCCAAAATGCTGCAATGCTGCTATCAATAGAGGCTGTAATTATATATATATATAAAATATATATATATATATTTTTTTTTTATATATATATATATATATATATAGAGAGAGAGAGAGAGAGAGAGGGGGGGGGTGATGGCTAATCTTAGTTGTCCACTTGGCCACATCTGGAATCAACTTAATCCTAAAACAGCTGAGCCACAGAATAATCCTGTGAATTATACTTGATTGGATTATTTGAGGTCAGAAGATCCACCCTAAATATGACCTTCACATTCTGATATCAGTCCACAAGAAAGAACATAGAAGAATGAAGCTTTTGCTTCATCCCTGCTTGTTCTCACTCTCATTGGGAAGTTCATCTGTCCGGCAGCTGAAAGATTTCTTTGCTGGTATTAGAACCTACTTCTTTGGGATATTGACATATACTGAAAAACATTTAAGATATACAGCCTCATGGACTGAAGAACTATTAGGTTCTTGGCCCTTTTATTGGGGGATAGCCATTGTTGGACTAGCCAGACCACAGCCTGTAAGCCACTTTAAGAAATTCCATATATACATATATATATACATATATACACATACCTACATACATATATCACATATAAATAATATATATAAAATATGTATCTCACATATATGAGCATATATTATTTACATACACATATCAATAATATATAAGTATATATATTTCTAAGTGCAAATATATTCATATATAATACATACATACATACACACATATATATATAATTCTATCAATTCTGTAATTCTGTTACTTTAGGGAAACATAATACAGAAGTGAAGAGATAAAATTGTCATTATTTACATCTGATATAGTTATCTCTACAGCATGTCAGTTGTTTTTTCTTTTGGAATTCATGAGTGGGGCATTGGCACTGAAAAGATAAATGACTTTATGAAGCAACTAAAGCTATCTATCTTATACATCTGAAAAATGTAATGAATTTCAATATTCTTTCCTTATGGCAAACATACAAAGCCACAAAGAGGAAATCAAAAAATAAATCACATCAAAATGGAGAAAATTCTAAAACAAACAAACAAACAAACCAACACTACTGATAATGAAAGACTGAAAGACAAGTAAAAGAGAAATGAGACTTGCTCATGAACGGGTAGTTATGATACAACAGTCACCAGTTATTTCAAATGTGATACACTCAATTGAATCCTACAGATTCACCATTACTGGTTTTTTTGTTTGTTTGTTTTGTTTTGTTTTTTGTTTTTTTTAAAAATATGTCTTAACCAGCTAATCCTGAAACCAAGTGAAAGCATATGGTAGATCTGAAAAAAATATTGTGAGTAACTTGGTGTAAGAGACTCCAAATTTAGTAGCTTGCTTGGTGTCTGTGTATAGGGGAATGGATTTGTGCTCATCAGCACTGAGATACTCCTAAGTCAGAACACTGAGCAAATAAAATAGGGGAAGTGGATCAAACTTGCACCATTTCATTCAAGAAGTAGATATAAAGGATGCTCAGTGTTTGATGACACAGTGCCTTCGAGGACAGGATGGTGGCATGAAGGAAATTTCTGAGAAGAACCGTACCTTCCCCTGAACTTTATAAAGGCTAATGAACTAACTAGAAATTTATTGGTATGGAAAGTTTGCAATGTTGCAGGCCCAGAGTCACGTTATCTAGAGGTATCTTTCTTTAGTCCTTTTGATAGCCAGTTATTGTCGACCTTTTCAAGGGACCTAACATCCTGTGACCATTAGGTAAATTATTTGGAATATATTAACAGAATTCTGATTTCTCCAACCAACCAAAGGGCTATGGATGCTGACAGCTGTTGTCTGAGACAGATACCAGAATTTTTTCTATTTTTACCTTGACCCACTTACCTAATTTTTCTACCAATGTATTTGAAAAGTACCTTGATTTATGAGTTTCTCTTGATACTATAAAAAAAAAAAAAAAAAAAAAAAAAAAAAAAAACCCTTCATCTAACTGTTAACTCATTGGTACAGAATTTGAGGTAACTTAAATCTATGTTTCATTTCCTTGGCCACTAATATTTGTCTCCAGAATTAAAAAAAAAAAAGTGGTTTTACTCTGATTGTAGGCTTCTGATTAAGGACTCTTTCCTTGTGTGTAGTCATAGAAATTTTGAGGCATATAATGATATGTATTTAGTGATTATTTTTAAATGGTGTATCCAAATATTTGGACAGCTTCCTTTATGTTAATATATTTGTCCCTTTCATGTCAATTTAACTATCTCTTTATCAGCTTTCATCATGGAACAAACCACTATAACATTCAGTTGCTTAGAAAAACTTTTATTAGTTCTTATGGTTCAAAAATCTTCATCCATATGGAAGTTGTTCAGATTCAGCTGGGGATGGGTGTTCTAGAATGATGTCACTTATATACAGTCACATGTCTAGGATGCAGATAGAATGATTGGAACAGGAGCCTTCTCTGGGTGATGATTTATCTTCCAGGAGATGAGCTGAGGAGTGGTTATGGTGATAGGAAGACTTCCAGCAGCCAGAGATGGCAAACCACAATGACTTTTAAGCTACTACCTATATCATATTCTCTATGATCCCGTTCATTAACAAGTTATGTAGCCAGTCCCAAAGCCTGTATGGATGGAGCCAACCCAAAGAAAAACCCATCTAATATAACAGGCATCCCCACAATGAAGAGTAGCTGGATCTACACAATGGAAATAATTGGGACCCGGCAGGGTTTTCATATTTCATACTAGCAGAGGTTTTATTAAGCAATGAATATGTATTACTTTTGCAAATTATATTGCTTTTAAAAGTAAGAAGGAAACATACTTTTGCAGTTATGAACCTTGACTTCATTTCCTGCATTTGCATATTTCCCAGCCATTGAGCCGTCATGCCCTTGCCCTTGTTAAACACACACTTTCCCACAGTGAGACTGTAGAAAGCCCACCTCCTCCCTGAAACCTCACCTTTGTGGTCACCCTGGCATCTGCACTGATACCACGGAAGCATGCATAGCAAAGCAAACAAGGACAAAAAGCCTGTTAGAAATCCCAACTGGCTGCAGCTGCCACAAAGAGCAGGTATTATTTCACTTTAGAGGCTTATATAGCTGATTTAAGGTATAAAAATCTAGCTTCTCTTGGTATAGTTTACTTGGGGGTCAGTATAATGATGAGGTAGTAAAGATTCTTCAATAAGATTAGATAAAAATAAGAGGAATCAAAAAAGGGATACAAAAAGAAGGAAATAAAATGGAAAACAATGACTGTGAGGGGCCAAAATTCTTTTGAGGATGGAAGTGTGCTGCTTATCAAGCTATTGTCTTTTGCTTTGTTGTCTTGCAGTGCTCTGTGGTGGCCCTAGGATACTGCAAAATGCATTTCCCTTCGTTATCAGCTTTTGGCTAAGTTTTAGCAGAATGAGGCTGAGATGTGTTTCTTCTCTCTGCTGTCCTTGTTCTCAGTGGAACGTATTTGGTATTCCTGCCTTCAGTTTCTATCTTTTAGCACATCTGGAACCAGTCTCTGTATCTGCTCAGGCATGCCAGCATCTGAGGGGCACCATCCACACACATGCAGAAGCCCTGCCAACCATGACCTTCTTATACGCTAGCATTGGCTGGATGTGTCAACCTTGGCCTCAGGTCCCTCTCTACTCAATGTGATCTCAACTTTCATTTGCCGTTATTCTTCAGATTGTCTTCTTAAAACCCAAATCTGGTGCCTGTCCCTAGTATTTAACTATACATCATATCAGTGTGTCTGATTTGTTATCATTATTCTGTTTTAGAAATCCAGACAGCACCCAAATGGGAATAAACTGAAAGTGTTGAGTCAGAGCTTACTGTAGCAAAAGACTCAACTAGTGTAATCTGCATTTGACAGAGACTCAAAGGCAAACAGAAAGGAGAGTGGGGAAGATGTAGAGTAAACAAAAGGGAAGGATTATGTATGCCTTCACATGAGTGAAAGGGAAAGATCAGGTAGACCCAAATTGGGGGACACGGGTTTAGAAAGCTGGAAGTAGACTAATAAGAAGTGAGCTACTGGGTAGAAATGGTTTCAGAAGTACAGTTGGCATGGAATATTTTTCCCATTATTGGAGTGCAGAGCAAACAAAGCATAAGAAAGTTGGCTGCCATTGGCCAACTCCTGACGACACAAGACCTGATTGTGACACAGGAGGTAGTTAGGCTTTCTTCAGTGACTGTCGATCAGAGTTCTGTTGCTGTAGAATCCAAACATTGCTCATTTGTAATTCAGCTGCTCACTTCATGCTTGTTTATTTAATCCTCCTATACTAAATTATTTTTGCTGAAGTGCCTCGTGGTTTCCCCGAAACAGACTGACTAATGTAGAATAGACCACAAGGAGAGTCTAATGTTCAATTTGTGTGTGTGTGTGTGTGTGTGTGTGTGTGTGTGTGTGTATCTATTTTGCCAAGATCCTATTAAGCTTGATACACAGATGATTAAAACAGTGTTTGAGGAAGATCAAAGAAATGAAAATATCTGGAAGTATATGAGGTAAAATTAGCTGCAGTGGGTAGTATACTGATGACATCAGATTTCAGTGGAAGCAGGAACGAAAACCTTAAAATGATCATGAAAATCAAGTCTCAGAGTCCAGAGAACAAGTCTCAGAACGTGGTTCATAAACACTTTGCTCTGGTTAATCAGTTCTCAAATTGATGAAAACCAGTTCCTGTTAAAAAAGTACCTTGGCATTACTTTGTGATCACTTTGAATTTGTTAACCATTTTCTTCCGTTCCAAGGGAAATACGAGCCCTTTGACTGGGAATGCGATGAAAAAGCAAATGTATTTATTTCATTATAAACCACAGGACTTTTAGGATTACCTTTGGTCATGAAACACAGAAGAGATATTCAGCTTTAAAAAAAAATACAGAATGTGATTAGAATCTCATTTAGTTAAGTGGCCAGTCTACCATGCTGTTTTACAGAGGTGGCCCCCAAGGAGGAGGCTATTTAGTTTCACAGACTTTCTTCCAATTTGCTAGGTGACTAAAGCAGGCACAGTCTCAGCACACATGTTACTTTAGCCGCTAAGACATCAAAGACAGCTGAGCTAGGAGACATTGCCATATCTTGCTCTGATCTTCCTTTTAGTTCCTGTTGAAGAAAAATGGTGTGACTCCCTAGCCAAGTCCTTTATTTCTTTATTCTCAGCAGCACTAGATGAATAATAAGCATGCCAGCCTCTGTCCATTCCTTTTCTTTTCTTTTCTTTTCTTTTCTTTTTTGGTTTTTCAAGACAGGGTTTCTCTGTGTAGCTTTGCGCCTTTCCTGGATCTCACTCTGTAGACCAGGCTGGCCTCGAACTCACAGAGATCCGCCTGGCTCTGCCTCGAGAGTGCTGGGATTAAAGGTGTGTGTCATCACCATCTGGCCACTGTCCATTCCTTTTCATGTGAGATGGTTTCGTGGCATGAAGCTGCATCCACTGGTAACTGTAAGGTTTTCCTATGGGAATGAAAGTACCATGCAGCCGAATCAGGCTTTGTGGATTCTCACGTGATACCTAAGATGATAAAATTTCTGGTTCTGGACTAGATATTGCTATGTATTTTAAACATCTGCATTCTCAAACATCTCGGAGTCTTTCTGGGAAGAAAAATTAACACAGAAGAATGAAATAGAGGCGATGAAAGCAATACAGTGTGAGGTTCCGAATGAGCATGAAAACTAATGGCACTGTAGTATTTTTTTTTTTTTTTTTACAAAGGTAAGAAAATGTCTGCAATTTGGGTATATTGGATGCCTTTGTGGATTAGACTTTAGCCTTCACTTTCCAGTAAAGAAAAAACCAACATAAAAATATTGCCAAACAAAATGTGATTGCAAAAATTGCTGGTTGTTCTCTGGCTGAAAGCACCATTTCTTCTCACTTTTTATATGCACCGAGCTTATGTACTCACAGTCATAGTATATTAGTTTTGGTTTATGCTATCACAAATACAAGTAAGCACTTTCACGATTTTATAATTTAAAAATATAATTGGTGTTTTTGATGATTGTGTTGCATTCCATTGTTTGGTTATACTGGATGCTGTATAAGTTTCCATTTAAGATTCATAAAATTTCCTCTTTCTTTTTTGCTTTTGACATTGCAGAGTCAGCTCACAAGTCTCAAAGATTTAAAAAGTCAGAGCTTTTATGAACTTCAAAGACTCTACTTGGTAACTCTACTTGGTAACCATATCATAAAATGAATATATTGAATCAAATTATGTGTGATATAGATGCCACTTGGAATACCCTAAGAACACTATAGAGAAGGAACTCTAAGAGGCTAACGTTTAAAGAAGGCAAGAAAAGATTGATGGGAAGACTAAACTCTACCATAAACACTACCATGCTGAAATACAAGTGAAAATGAGAAGATACTGTGGAAGCTAGAACGTAGGGAGAGGCTTTCAGGTTAGAGTCAGCTCAAATAATCTGAGTCATGTGTCCTAAGTGGGTTGTGTCTTCAGCAATTAGGGCTTACCTTCATTTAGAAAGTTCTATGTAAGCTGCCATGGGAGGGAAGCAATTAATAGTCCTATCTAGTTGTAATATCTATGATGTTTGTAAAGGGGCCATATTGGCAGTCACATGTTGGTGGTAACCAACAGCTCTCTAATTAGACTTAAGACCCACTTAGCAGGATGAGAATCATACCTAGTTCTAGAAACCTAAATCGACCCATGGTTATGAATGCTAGAAGAGAATCTATTGCTACCACTTTGGTAGGCCCAGCATAATTCCTTATATAAAATCTTACATATTCATTATTCTAAATCTTATGAATTCCTACATTCTAAGTAATATCCTCATACATTAGCTAAGTATACACTTATCTAAACATCCATCACCCCTCATCAAAAATGTTTCTGTCTACAGCAAGAGAAGACCATGATGAAATTATTGGGCACAATTCAAAGATTAATGGACTGTGGGATGCCCAGCCCCAGTGAGACACATCTGTAGCATAATTCACATCTCTATGGCTCAACAAAACTTTGCAGAAAAGGGAGCAGAAAGATTATAGGAGTCAGGATACCAGGAAGCCTGCTGTGAGACTGCCTGTTCTAGAAATGGTTGCATAAATAACACCTGAATCTCTGCATCCAGATCCCTCAGTCATTGGATGGGGTTTCTAGCACAACAGTTAGGGTGTTTGGCCATCCCATCACCAGAGTAGGTCAGTTCGGGCTGTCTCTCAACCATTGTCAGCAGTCTATTGTAGGGGTATCTTTGTGGATTTCTGTGGACCTCTATAGCACTTTGTTTCTTCCTTTTCTCATGTCGTCTTCATTTACCATGGTCTCCTATTCCTTGTTATCCCTCTCTGTTCTTGATCCAGCTGGGATCTCCTGCTCTCTTTCCCTCGACCCTCACCCTTCCTTGCTCCCACTCATGTCCAGGCTGTCCATGTAGATCTCATCCATTTCTCCGTCATTGGGTGATCCCCGTGTCTTTCTTGGGGTCCTGTTTTCCAGGTAGCCTCACTTGTGATGTGAGTAGCAATCCAGTCATCCTTGTTCCACATCTAGTATCCTCCTATGAGTGAGTACATACCATGTTTGTCTTTCTGAGTCTGGGTTACCTCACTCAGGATGCTGGGAGTCCAATTTGCAAGAAAGAGGAGGGTTTATACGAGCGAGAATTGTTGAGACCAAGGTTGGATAAAGCACAGGGACAAATAGCCAAATGAATGGAAACACATGAACTATGAACCAATGGCTGAAGAGCCCCCAACTGGATCAGGCCCTCTGAATGGGTGAGACAGTTGGTTGGCTTGATCTGTTTGGGAGGCATCCAGGCAGTGGGATCCGGGTCCTGGGCTCATTGCATGAGTTGGCTGTTTGAAACCTGGGGCTTATGCAGAGTCACTTGGCTCAGCCTGGGAGGAGGGGACTGGACCTGCCTGGACTGAGTCTACCAGGTAGATCTCAGTCCTGGGGGAGTCTTTGCCCTGGAGGAGGTGGGAATGGGGGGTGGGATAGGGGAAAGGGAAGGGGGCGGGAGGGGGAAGAACAAGGGAATCTGTGGCTGATATGTAGAACTGAATTGTATTGTAAAATAAAATTAAATAAATAAATAAATAAACAACACCTGAACAGTGACAATCATGCGGAAGGGGGAAAAATCTCATGTGTCTCACCCCTAGACAAAGAACTACAAGAAACTAATGACTACTGAGAGAGAGAATTAAAAGTAGAACCAGGGATAAGTTCCCTAATTGGCTATCCAATAGAAAGTACTCAGCCTTATAAATGCAAACAACAAAATTTTACACACACACACACACACACACACACACACACACACACACACACACACGCGCGCGCTAACTGTAATAATCAAGAAAAAGGGGCTATCAATTCAAGAAGGAAGTCATGGGAGAGGTTGAAGGAAGGGGTCATGGGAAGGGTTGGTGGGAGGAATGAGAAGTGGGGAGGTGATATAATTATATTTCAATTAAAATATAAAATAATTAATTAAAAAAGCAAGAAGATGCAGGCAGTAGCTGCCTGTCTGCTGACAGTGGAGACAGCCCTCAGCAGAAGCACTTTCCAGCACAGATGAAGAAAAGAAAGAATAGAGAAGGTGAGAAAATGCAGAATTCCTTCTGCCTGAAGCTCCATTGTGCTGAGGTGGACTTTGAGAGAAAATCCCCTAAAGATGAAAGTGCGCTACAGCACAGCATGAGGCTTGCACTTGAAGAAAATCGGATGCTTTCTCACACAGGCAGAAGGTGGCTTTCCATTCAGGAGGTGTGACTGTCCCACTGTCTGTAACATTAGGTGTGATTGCCAATGGTTCAGTCACTGAACTGAATGTCAGGCCACTGGGCCTGTGACACCACAGGCAGGGCCATTAGGGGAAAATGTGCAGCCTACCAACAATCTCCCAATAGTGGGCATGTAAGTCCCGACGCAATCTTACATTCCTTACAGTTACTGAAATCCAATGAGAAGAAAAGCACATTTCTATGATGTGTGTGAACACAAGTCAACAGTGTTATACATCTATAATCATCAGAAGAACTATTTATGGTGTTGTAAAAAGCATTAAAATGGGCCAGTTTTACACAATAAAATTCATTAGCTTTATGCCTTTTTAGATGTATCGATGAGTATGTAATATTAACCATGTCTCTCTAATTTTGGTTTCAGTGGAGCATTTCTTTGGAGCACACTTTTAAAAGTGAGATGCTAATAGACAAACTCATGGTTCTTCCATTTCATTCTTTAGGAGTGAGAAAAATGCCTCAGCAGATACTTGTGCAAGCCTTATGGACTGAGTTTGATTGTTGGTACTCACAAAAAGGTGGAAGGAAAAAATAGTGATTATTTTACAGAGTGTTTGCACAGGTGTGGCAGCACCCCTAGCTAAAGGAACTCCTTTATCTGAGCCATGCCACCCTTTGTTATCTTTTCAAGGAAAGATCCTGGTGTGCTATGATTTACATTTTTAGCTGCAAATAAGAAACAGAAACTTCCCGTCTGTTTTCCCTTTGTATTTATTGAAGAAGATTATAAAATGAGCAGAAGGAAGAAAATGAAAACACCTCATTCAAAAAAGTAAGAAATCAAGTTAAGTGGTAGAAGTGATGTTAAGTAGAAGGTAGAGGAAATGACTAGGAATGTTGTTTAGAATATATTTATGTTGTTTGTATATATTTATGTGCATTTATAGACATGTGGTGTACACAGATATAGTTCTTCACTATTTACACTTAACACAATATTATACAATGTTGTTTAAATAAATCTATGTAACCCTGACAACAGCTTGATGATTTGTTTTCCTCGTTTTTTTTTTTGTAGCAGGAATCTTAAAAGTTCTTATTAATAAAATCAAACCCGAGGTCAGTTATTGGGGTCCATGCTGGTAGATCAGAGAGACAGAACAAGCCACAGCTATCTCACCTCGCCGGATCCTCAGCTGGTCTTGTTTCCTCAGACTGGAGGCTTCTGAGTCCTCATCCCAATGGCTCTCAGCTGAATTGCTGCTCAAAAGCCTCAATGCTCAACCAGCCAAAAGTTTAACCAGCCAAAAACTTCTAGTTTCTGGTCCTCACGCCTTATATATCTTTCTGCTTTCTACCACCACTCCCTGGGATTAAAGGCTGGCTTTCTGGGATTAAAGGTGTGTGTCACCATGCTTGGCTATTTCCAATGTGGCCTTGAACTCACAGAGATCCAGAGGGATTTCTATCTCTGGAATGCTAGGATTAAAGGTGTGAGTGCCACCATTTTCTAGCCTTCGTATTTAGTGGCTGTCTGTTCTCTGACCCCAGATAAATTTACTAGAGTACACAATATTTTGGGAAACACAATACCACCACATTTTTTTCTGGTGGAAAAAGTAGGAAGTTCAAGAGGGTAAAGGAGGGAGTTAGTGGAAGAAGACTTAGCGTGCAAGCATGAAGCCCTGAATTTGAGCTGGAGCATCCATATAAAACAGCTGGGTATTGTAGCACATGCCTGCAATCCCAGAGCTTGGAGGCAAAGACAGAAGAATCCCTGGGGTTTGCTGACCAGCTAGTGCAGGTGTATCAGTGAGCTCTAGAGTTAGTGAGCAAGTCTGTCTCAAAAGTTGGATAGAGAGAAAAAGACACTTAGGTTAACCTCTAGTCTTCAAACACACAGGACCCCCCCCCCCCACACACACACACAAAGGTCAAGTGACTCAGCACCACCAAGCACAGTAGCACAGTAGCAGTGGTGGTCTGTGGTGAGTTTTTACCAATGTATCTCTATGACTTTAATTCAACTTAGATTTCATCTTAGTTAAATGCCAGTTGCTGTGGTAAAGTGAACAAAAGCAACTTAAGAAGGGCTTGTGGTTTTGGTTCAGAGTTTGAGCTACAGTCAATCAGGGTGAAGAAGCCAGAGAAACGGGAGCTTGAGACAGCTAGTTGCATTGCATCTAATGTTAGGAAGCAGAGGTGTCTGCTTGAGGTCAGCCTACATTTTCCTTTATTATACAGACTAGGATCCTAGCCCAGGGAGTGATGTCACCCATAATGAGACCTGACCAGATTTTTTTTCCAGCTTAGTTACCCTAATCAAGGCATGGCCAGAGGTCTGACTCCCAGGTAGTTCTAGATCTTATTCAATTGACAACTGAGGTTAACCACCACAGCTACTCTAAATGAGTTTTTTTTTTTTTTTAATCCTGTAGAATCTGTGGTTGATAAGAAATAGCAGACCAGATAGATGATAGGCTATCAGAAATTGGTCAGATGGACTCTAGGCCAAAGCAAGATTCAACAAAGTGAGATCCACTTTAACAGAAAGTGCTTCAACCATTTTTCACAGCAGGGTTGGCTTAATTTTAATTCTCTTTCTAGAATTGATGTTTGTTCTAGGCTAACCATCTATGATATCATTATACTGCATACAATGAATTATTCACCAAATGTATCTTACAATTAGCTTCAGCAGAGTAGTTGCTGCTTTTGTCCAAACATTTTACTTTATCTAGAAAGATTAAATTAATCATCTCTGCCAGCCATGAATCACTGAAAGAATTAGTTTTTAATATCTGAAGCAGACAAAGGGCAATTGCAGCCAACATATTACATTTGGCTGGACCAGTAACCCATATTTCTTTTTCTATTTTTATTATTCATTATCTTTGGCTGGGCAGATGGTAGTATGGTCCATGTCTGATCAATGACTAACAGCCCTTTGGGAGGGAGAAAATTGGGCAAACATGACTACATTTTTCTTATCATACTATTCGAAATTTTTATTTTCATTCTTTATCAGTTTTCATAGTGACATGTTAGATATTCTTAGCTCCTTATGTTACAGATGAGAGATTAAGCCTGGAGAAGTTAGGCAACTAATCAAGAAGGGGTGCCAAGTCTGTGCAGCATCAGCACAAAGCCTGGAGCGTGGGGTTCAAGATTCTTCATGCACAGTCACTCTCCTGGGTTTGAGAGCTACCCATTGAGAAGGTTTTCCATCATGTTTGGATAGTGATGATGATGATGAGGAGGATAATGATGAGGATGATGATGAAATTATAAGTAAAGAAGTCTGTCTCACAGTGAAGGATGCAGCATTGTTATGTGTCTGACCATAATACCTTGATTAAATTCATAAATATACCCATAAAGTTGTTTCTGTCATTATTGCCACATTAAAAAAGAAAGCATAATTTCATAAGAAAAAAGAGTCAAAATTAGTTATGCTGGCTCCAGAGCTTATAATACCTATTAACCTCACATTATATGACTCTG
Source organism: Peromyscus leucopus (assembly GCF_004664715.2). Lineage (NCBI taxonomy): Eukaryota > Metazoa > Chordata > Mammalia > Rodentia > Cricetidae > Peromyscus > Peromyscus leucopus. The sequence goes on along the minus strand of NC_051075.1, from coordinate 57,832,433 downwards.
TTTTAATTATAGAAAATTTTAGCCAGGTATACCCAAGCTAAAGGTCAGTGTTGCAATTATAACCCAACATGAAATAAAATGAAACATATTTGAATAAGAACATGTTCTCTTCCTAGGATTTACCAAATGACTAGATTAAAAGTGATTTTATTGTAATTAAATTTAATTTTTTCCATAGTTTTTTTATACCATTTAAATAAGCACCTGACTAACATTTTATTGTACTTAAACATTTATTTGCATGAGGTGGCTCTACAGTTAATGCACTTGCTACCAAGCCTGATGACCTGAGTTCAGAGTCTGGGAACTCCGTAGCAGAAAGAGAGAGCTGACTCCCACAATTTGTCTTCTGAGTGCTGCACCTACACACACAGACGGGGTAGGGAGACTTGCAATGAAGGACAAAATGGGTGAAAATTGGGCAAAATAAAAACTACTTCTTGAAAGAGAAAAATCTACACAGAATCACTTTCCCTAACACATGGAGTTTAACAGTGGTGGTGATTGCACAGTGGCCTCTGTCAGGCGAGCTATGACTTCTTTCGGCTACTTAAGCTTGTGGGGGGGATTATATTTCCTAGGGAGCCTCTAAAAAAGCTTCCTAATCAGCGAAAATGTCTGCAAATTTCCACATGCACTTATTGCCAACCTTAGAAACAGCAGTGGCTCAATGCTTTCCTCCCAACTCTTTTATATATTTTCTCCTGTGGTCGTCAAACACAATGGGTCCTTAGAATCACATTAGGGAAAAAGGAACTCCAACATGGGTGGCCTGTTTCCTCATCTGCCCTTACATCCTCATCTGTGGAATGGTTCCTCTAAACGAACCATTCTGATTGACAATTGCCATAAATAAAAAGTTTGGAAAATGTTGTTTGAGTTAACAAATTTGCTTATAGTAATTAATTGTAAGGCAATGATGTATAATTGAACAACATTTTCCCCCAAGGATGCTTATCATGTCTGTGTGTTGGGGGGTTGTTATGTGGGACCGCAATTTCAGAAGGTACAGTCTAACATTACTGGAAAAGCATGGTGGCAAGTGATGGTAACATTGCTTCTACAACTAGGAAGTGGAGAGTGAACAGGAAGTGAGAACCGACTATCAAATCTTAAAGGCTTACCCCAAGTGATGCAATTCCTCCAGCAATACTTCACCTCCACATGCAAACCACAACATCACTATAGATCTAATTTATATAAAATAATTTTTTTCCAGAATCTAAATATATTTTTACTGACTCAAAATGGAGAAATAGCAACAAAAACATGATAGACCTACATTTTAATATTTTATTTTGTGAAATTAGTTTGTCTGAACCTAACTTTCATCAGTTGTTTGTGTCTTTGAAACTTAATATCATAAGTTTTTACTCATAATAATATTATTTTGAAAAATCAATGTTAATGGCTATAAAGTGATTTAAATAAGCACAGCAAAGACTAATAGTCATTTTAGTTGCAATTTAAATGATGTATGTAGCATAAGTTAAATGATTCATTAATGTATACATTATTTTGGTTAATATAATCATACAAGCAAGTAGATCTTTTACTTAAATATACTTTTTATTTTTATTCATAGCTATATGCAGTTTGTATTCACATGAAGGACTGATTTTTAAAAATGTAAGTATACCTATTTTAAAATAAAATCTCATAAAGCACCAAGCAAAGACTTTATATAAGGCACAGTAGCTTAAATCTATTTATGTAAATAAACATTCTCTTTCAAACAAAATCTATTTAGGGACTTCATATTGTTTCATTTTGTCTGCAAGTTTACTTAAAGATAGCATGCCTGAGCTCATATTGAATTATTTGAATTAGTAAGGCAGGCATTTATCATAGGGGTGATATTTTAATTTTATAACTCAAAACCATGTTCATCATATAATGATTAGCATTGGTTTATTATATTTTAATTTTATCCATATTTCTATCTGTATATTATATGTATTGTTTTCTAAATTAAAGACTAAAGTTATTTTCATGCTTCAAAACTACTAACATGTCCTTTATTAAGGGCACTAGTTTATGGTTTAAAAATGTGTTATCATCTTTTTGCCCACGGCCAATGAAGAAGCTCACTAGGATGAAACCAACCCACAGATTATATCATTAAAAAATACCATTCTTGGATGAATTACTGATGTAGCAGATTTCTTCTACTGCTACTTTTCACCATGCATCAGGCTTCTTTGAAGAAATGGAAACTCCCTTCCTCTTGTCTGTTCATGAAGCAGTTAATCAGATTGTATTTAATCCATGCTTTGTGAATAATAAATGGGAACAATTGTTTCATATCAAGATAAATGAGGGTAAAGTAGCTAATCATGTGAATTGACCTAGCTAAAAAACATGAGCTGTATTAATTTATTAATAGCCAAGATAACTCATGAAAATCCTGCAATTCTCCTTAAATGAAAGGCCCCTGAGAGTATAAATCTAAATATCTTATCGTTAATCATGAGATAATATTTTCATGTGCCAGCCAAATACTTGATTTGCTCTCACTAATGATTTTTTTATTCATTGCATGGAATCCATCCAATGCCTTGGGGGGAGTAAAGCTGTCAAAAAGAAACCAGTAGAAATGTTCTCACTAATGATAATAAATATTATTTTAGAATAAATGCTATGTTTTAAAAAATTTAGGATTTTATTTACAAAATCTAAACAATAATTTTCATTTTTCTTATGAACTCTATATATTGAGAATTGAATTAGTCATAAGTCTATTCACAAGATACAGCCATTTCTTCATGCAAAGCCCTCGTTTATTTGTTTTCCACTTAAAAATTAGTTTTATTTCAACCTGTGACTTAGATCTATTTATATTCTTCCTTATTCAATCTTCCTATCTTTTTTCTAGAGGTAAGTATCTTTCTCCCAAGTTTTATTACTTTCTTATAATTTGGCACTTGAACACATAAGAAGACTTGCTCCTGGTATAGGATAGAGGTCTCTGGGACATAACAACATTCTTAGGTATTCAAACACATCAGATAATGAAAAATTCTTTTATGAGCCATTGTATGAATGAGCACTGTATAAGAGGCCGTGCAATTCTGCTCTGGTATTGCTGAACACTTTTCCTTTTCCTTTTCTTTTTACCAATTAACTGGAATTAGTTATTATCCCATGAAGTCTTGATTTGCTTTTCCAAAGCACCCCATGTGGCTAAACACAGTTGTTAGCTAAATATGTTGACCTTCCTATGTTTTCTCCAGGTTTTCCATTGGCATGTTTGTCTTTTCAGTGAATTAGTACTGTTTCATACAATTACATACATATATACATACTTGCACATACATAATTTATATATATGTTATCATAATCCTTTGTAATTATATATGTAACAAATATGTTCTTCCAGTCTATTGCTTGTTATATATCCATTGTACTTTTTAATTTGTTTTTGTGAATTCTTTGAGAATGTCATACATTGTATTTATCCCCCATCTCCTCCCAAGCCCATAATCACCTAACTTTGTGTCCTCATTATTTTAATGGACAGTCTTTTGACTTCACTAAGACAAACACAGAACTTTCATAGCAAAAAGAATGGGATGTGAAGTTGATCTGACTGTGGCATCTTTCAGCCCACTGATTTCCAGGGTAGGTTTGGTTGATCTAGCTAGATAGGTGTGTTAGATAGTTTTATGTCAACTTGACACAAGCTCAAGTCATCTGAGAGGAAGAAGCCTCAATTTAAAAAGTGCCTCCATGAGATCTAGTCATGAGAAGACATTTTCTTAATTAGTGATTGATGGGCAAAGGTCAGCCCATTTTGGGTGATGCCATTCTTGGCCTGGTGGTCCTGGGTTTTATAAGAAAACAGGTTGATCAATCCAGGGGCAGCAAGTCTATAAGCAGCACCTCTCCATGGCCTGTGCATCAGCTCCTGTGTCCAGGTTCCTGCTCTGCTTGAGTTCCTGCCTGCACTGCTTTTGATGACGAGCTATTATATAGAACTGTGAGTGAAATAAGCCCTTTCTTCGCAGATCTGCTTTTGTTCATGGTGTTTCATCAGAGCAGGTGTAACCCTAACTAGGACAAGTGTCCCCTTCTTCCCTCACTACTGCATGTACTTTCTCCCCAAAGCTGCACATTTGGCCGAGGCAGACAGCTTTCCCAATAGAGAAGGACCATTCTTTTGTCGAAGTATTGAGGTAGCTATGTAAGCTCTCAAGAATATATCTACCCAAATACATTAGCATGACATTCAAGATTCATTATTTCTTATTCCATAGCAGGTCAGGGAAGCAAGCTTTACCGAGACAGTTTCAAAACATCCATGTACTGCTATTGTGCTATTTGTCCCTATGTTTGAACCCTGCTCCTGTTTTAGGTCTAATAGGAGAAAGGACAACATGGAGAGTTTTGGGAGGAGGGTATGGAGAAGTCTAGAACCCATTCTACTGATGCTCCAGCAGAGTCTGAGGAGGTGGAGGGCAAAGTTCCAGCCTCAGCGTGGGAAGGGTAAGGATAACTCCATGAAAAGGTTTGCTTCCTTGAAGATGCAAAACTATCTGGAAGAACTATCTTCTGTGACTTTTTCGGTTGAGCATGGAAAACAAGTACTAATTATCATGGGGAAACAATTAGTCTGCAAAGATTAAAATGAAGAAATGGGAAGGAAGAAATGGCCAGAATATAAGTGAAGGGGAGGGGAGGGAGTGGATTCGAGTAGAGAAGGAGGAGAGGAGTAAAAGAAATTCCAAGGTGAATACACTACTTATGGATCACATAGACTGAATCATATGCCTTGGTGCTACATATAAGGTCTGTTGCAGAAGGAAACTCTAAATTGGGTTTACCCTTCATAATTAATGGCACTTTACTTTTGTTGAAGCCCAGGTAGGCTAAAGTGATGTAAAATGATATAATAAGAGTTTTCTCAAACTTTAACTCCATGCATGATCGCCTGGAAGGACTGTGAAACCAAAACCCTGTTGGTGCCACCTCTGGGTCAGAGTCTGGAATCTGTAGTTCCTACAAGTTTCTAGATGCTTGTGCTATTGCTCCTGAAACACTATCTTGAGACCCACTGGTAGAAAAGACAACAAAACCTCAAAGGCAGAGTGCAATAGAACCTCATTCCTTATAAGATTCACTTGGTATGATGGTGTATGTGGGCAAGATAGGAGATCAAGGGATGATAGTCTTTTGCAAGTGACTCACAGTGTCACTATTAACATCAGTCCCTAGCTATCTGACCAAAGAAAAAGCAGGGGGATGATTGCAGAGGTGTGAATGGGCTAAATCAGGAAGATGGTGTCTCCTTCCTGCATTCCTTTCAGAACTCAGCAGCAAAGGAGACCAGAATGCATTAAGTCTCACATCTAGGATAATGGTGGAATATATTTAATAAATGGCTATAAAGATATTATCAAGGCAGTCAAATAAAAATGTATGTGTGGAGTTGGCTTAAGGTAAAATAACATTAAATATTTTACAATTCAGCATCTGGGATCTTTGAATTACAAATACAAAGTTCATAGATCCTTTGTGTCCTGGTTCCTGCCTCCATTGATAATCGAACCACTCCAGTTCCTTCATGTCTACTTTATGCTCCATCGTAACCAACCTCATTCTCATCTTTGCAGGAGTCTTGTTCTCCAGAACTTTTTCTTCTTATTTTTTTCTGTCTCTGGAAATCTCCTCTTGCCTATTTCCTCATGTGTCCCCACTCTGTCATTTGTTGTTGTTGTTGAGACCAGGCTGCATCCTGTCCTGAGTTACTCCATATTATATAAAACAGTGGTTTTTCATATTGTGCCTCACCCTGAATGATTCCATCCAACAAGCAACTTTTGACTCCATTTTGAGGGTAGAGGATGATTCTGCACCTTGGCAAACACACAAATGACACCATCTGTCTGGTACCTCCTATGTGGCTCAGGCTGATAACTTATTGTTAAAAGTAGAAAGGGTGCTACCATTCAAGTTTATCAAAGTAAAATTGGGATTTTAGAAGTACATGGATGGATTAAAAACAGATCAAGAAAAGCAGGCCCAAGAACCAGTTCTATGTACTAGAATAAGAACAGATTTCAATAACCTCACATAGACACTATAAAAAAGAAGACACCTATTGCTAAAATTACCATGTGCCCCTGATCTGCCATCTGAACACCTAATACATTCAGGAAGTGAACTCCTAGCTGTCTCAGGAGGTGTAGCTCATCTCGGCTTTGTTGTTGATATGGACTGCTCAACTTGCCATCTAACCTCCCATCCATCTGGACTTATAGTCCATCCATTCAAACCTCCCATCCATCTGAACTTATAGTCCATCCATTCACCCATTCATGCATCCATCTGCCAATCTGTCAACTTGAACTTGGTCTTGCTCTTCACTTCTCCAGTGTCCACCATCTCACTCCTGCAGCTCAGCTCTAACCCTGCATCTTTACTCTGCAACAGCTGCAACATTAGCAGTGGTACATGTAGCAGACTTCCAAGTAGGTGCCCTGCAAGAGACAAGAACATGGTTTAAGTATGATGGCTATTCTTTGTTGTCTGTCTTTATTACTCCTGGAATTAACTAAAACCCAAAAGGCTGTAAAAGGCTTTTTCTTAATTAAATCATTTGAAGTGAGAAGACCCATGTCTAATCCAGACCCTCGAGGTGGAAAGATATACCCTAAATCTAGATCTCTTGAGGAGAGAAGATCCACCTTTTATCTGGGCCACACCTTCTAGTAGAAGCCTATATAAAGGTCATAGAATAAGGAAGCTTACTCTATTTGCCTGCTTGCTCTTGCTCTTGCTAGCAAATTCATTCCTCCATTGGCATTAGAGCCTACTTCTTTGGGATTCTTGTATATACTCAAGACCAGCTGAGACATTCAGCCTAGTGGATTAGACAATTACTAGATTCTTGGGCCTTCCATTGGTAGACAGTCATTGTTGGACTAGCTGGATCCCAACCTGTAAGACATTCTAATAAATCCCACACATTTTTCTATATATTTTCATTTTATATGTTCTGCTCTCCTAGAGAACCCCAAATAATGCAGATTTTGGTATTAGAAGTAGTTCTGGAGCAATAGAAGTGTAAGGATAATTTTTGTAAGTACTTGTGTCCCATGTAAATGCTCACCAAAAGGTGACTTTAGCAGAGGAGGAGTAATGTGATTAAATCACTATCAATCCATGGAATCAGCTTAATGATAAAAGGAATTTGATTGGGAGTTAACTTACAAAACAGAAATAAGAGATTGTAGCAGGATCTTGGAAGGATGAGGCAAAGTTCAAGCTGTTCTCTGGAGAGCTATGCCCTGGTCTGTCTCAGCATCCAAAATCTATGAGGTAGAGAGAATGCATCATATATGCATTCCAAGTCTTCAGGGTCCCTGGCAGCCATGTACAAGGGGCAGGCACCTCGTAGCTACCTACTGCTTCACTAGGTAGGGGTGGTGCTTCAGGACATGGCACAAACAACCACTCATTACAGAGGAGTTCAATAATCACATAGATAGGATGACCCATTCTCTAGATAGTCAGCCTCATTCCACAGTCATCCCTGCCATTGTTCAATGGGCCCATGAATAAAGTGGCCACGGTGGCAGAGATAGGGATTATTTATGGGCTTGACAACTTGGGATGCCACTCACTAAGGCTTACTTGGCTATAGCTGTTACTGAGTGTTAGTTCTGCCAAGAGCCAGGACCAGCACTGAGCCCCAGATATGGCACTATAATCCTGGGATGATCAGGCAGCAACCTGTTGGCAGATTGACTATGTTGGACCACTTCCTCCAAAGAAAGGACAATGCTTTGTCTTTATTGGAGTAGATTCTTATTATGGTTAAGGATTTGCCTTTCCTGCACACAATGCTTCTGCCCAAACCACCCTTCGTGGACTCACAGAATACCTTATCCATAGTGGTATTCCATATAGTATTGCTTCTGACTGAGAAACTTACTCAGGAAGGTGTGACAGTGATCCACAGTCATGGAATCCACTGGTCTTTCCCTGTTTCCCAACGTCCGGAAGCAGCTGTCCTGATAGATAGCATGGCCTTTTGTAGACACAGTCACAGAACCAATTAAGTGGCAGCAGCCTTGAGGGCTGGGGCAGGGTTTCCCAGAAGGTGGTTTTTCCCATAACCAGGATCCAAAGGTCTAGGACTCAAGGATTGGAAAGGGGAATAGTTCCATTATCATCCCTAGGGACCTACTAGGAAAATGTTGGCGTCCTGTCCCTGTGACCTTAAATTTTGGTTCCAGCATGGCAAATGCTCCAGCCAAGAAATCCAACAAACATTCCATTGAACTGAAAGCCCCACCCCCTCCACCATATACACACTTTAGACTTCAGATGCCCTTAAGCCAACAAGCTAAGAGAGGAATAACAGTGCTAGGAGCAATAATTGATCCAGGTTACCAAAGGGAAATTGTATTGCTTCTCCAAAATGGAGGTAAGAACAATTATGTCTGGAGTTCAGGAGATGCTTATGGAGTCTCTTGGTGCCTCCATGTCTTGTGATTAAAGTCAATGTGAAACTATAACAATCTAATCCAAGAAGAATGACAAAAAGCATAGACTTCCTGAATAAAGATATGGTTCCCTCTTCTAGGAAAAGATCCAAGACCTGCTAAAGTGCTTGCTGAGGATGGAGGAAATACAGAATGAATGGTATAGGAAGGTGGTTATAAATACCAGCTAAGGTCACATGACCAGTTGCAGAAAAGAGGATGATAATTTATTGACATGCGTGTTTCTGTCCTGTTTTGTTAAGAATGTGCTATATACAGATATTTTGTTTTTTTCTCAATTTCTTTGTATGCAATAAAACATCAATTAAGAGAATTAGTGGTTATCGTATTTAAGTTTAAGATGCTAAAAGAATGCCTCTCAAGGGACATTGACACCTATTCTAAATTTATAATGCATGTGTAGTTATATGAGGGATAGTTAAATCATTCTAGGCATAATTATGAGATGTTTAAATTTATATTGCATTTGTAATTGTATGTGGGACAGTTATATCATGTTAGGCATAATTATTACCTGGTTATTGTTTTCATTTGAAAATTATACATGCCATAATTATGTGTCAAGTTGACAAGGGGTGTACTTGTGATGGTTATTATTGGTTGTCACCTTGGCTACATCTGGAATTAACCCAAATGGCTAGGCATACTTGTGAGAGACTTTTTCTTAATTAAACCACTTAAAGTAGGAAGACCCACTTCAAATCCGGATTTTTGATGTGGGATCCTTTAATCCAGGTATTTTTGAGCTGGGAAGAATCACCTTTAATCTGGGCCACACCTTCTGGTGGCAGCCTATATAAAGGACATAGAAGAAGGAAGCTTGCTCTCTCTTTGTCTGCTTGCTTTCACTATTGCTGGCAAGTCCAATCCTTCACCGGCATTAGAGCCTACTTCTTCAGGATTCCGGTGTATACTCATGACCAGCTGAGACATTCAGCATTGTGAATTGAACAACTACTGGATTCTTGGACCTTCCGTTGGTAGATAGTCATTGTTGGACTAGCTGGACCCCAGCCTGTAAGCCTCTCTAGTAAATCCTCTTTTCATATATATTTAGATTCATTCTCTCGGTTCTATTTTTCTAGAACACTGACTGACAAGCCAGTAAAATACACCAAAGACTGGAGTACTGCAATATCCTCAAACTCCAATAAGACAAAGTGATATATATTTATTTAACCCATTATTATTGAATGGTAATGATCAAATTCAGGATCTTGTGCGTACAAGGCAAGCATTCTGTCACTAATTTACAGCCTCAGCCCCAAGAGTCTACCACAGTATGCTGGAATTAATAAGGCTAATCAAAGTGGAATGGAAACCATATTGTTGTATTAAAGAAAACAAAGAAAAGTTATGTTAAAGCAGAGCCTGATAACTCCACTGGGAACGATTTCTTTCTTGTTAGGAGCTAGAACTGGAAAAGTACACCTCTTTTTTTTTTTTTCACAGCTTTGCTGATGTCTGCCATCCAAAGCCGCAGCTCTTCTCCAGCATAGCTCACCAGCAAAAAAAAAAAAAAAAAAAAAAAAAAAAAAAAAAGGACTGCACATGGCACTGAGGTCTCTTGGAAGTTTCCAGTCTTCTCCTTGAGGCTCTGCCCCTCTTCTCTCCTGACTTAGCTGTTTCCTTGCTTTGCATGGTCTTCCCCAGAGATGCAGGGCAATCAAAGGCAAGCAGCACAGAGCTGGCAGTTTTGTAGCTCTTATAAAACCATTTCTCCAAGGGAAGAGAGTTTAATGAATTGTTGCCATAAAAGTTTGGGATTATCTGTGGTTTTTAATTATTCCTCCTATCAAGACCATTTCTGCCCTAGACTCAAGACTAGCCTATGTGGTTTGGATAGGCTCTTGATGTGCTGAGTAATTAAAAGCACAATTGATCCTTGAGTCTCTAACTTTATATGCACTGATCTCCTTTTATTAGGCATCTCCTTGCATCTAACAGAGGGCCAATTCTTCAGGCAGGATAGTATTCCTTTACTTTGCTCTAAACACTAGTGACATTCTTGTTTTGTTTTTCTACACAGACAGGGTTTCTCTGTGTAGCTTTGCGCCTTTCCTGGAACTTACTTGGTAGCCCAGGCTGGCCTCGACCTTGCAGAGATTTGCCTGGCTCTGCCTCCCGAGTGCTGGGATTAAAGGCATGTGCCACCACCGCCCGGCCCATAGTTCTTTCTTAAGGAAGCTGATTAAAGAAGGCAGATAGGAAAGAGCAGAAAAACTTCATCAAGGCAAAACATGAACTTACTGGAGTGATTCAGATAACCAAGTCTAAAAGCATCAAGATAGAACATAGAACATCTCCAAGGGGCCCTTAGCTCTCAGCAAATTATAGAGGTTGGATACCCTCAATCCCAAAAGTAAGCTATATTGAACAACAATAACGCTAGAATTTTTCCAGGGCTCATTCTACAAGGCCTACATTAAAATTAAGGACTGCTGGGGAGACATTTCAGTAGGTAAACCATTTGCCTTATAAGCACAAAGACCTGAGTTTGGTCCTCAGAACCCACAGAAAAAGTATGGCCCAGTAACATGTGCTTGTAACCCCAGTATTGGGATGGGGTTGGAAACTAAATACAGGGTAATGGATATAGTCTTGTATTTGGCATACTGTCTCAACACAAGTACAATTCATGAGCATAACCTACCTTGAAACACACACAGCTCTCATGATTCTTTACCCTGTCAACACCCTTCCTATTTTATTTTGTTTTATTTCTCTTCCTGGATAGGTTCTGCAGAGTTATCAGTGTTAGCCACATGGCCATGTGGAAGAGAAAATCTGAACTTACTGTAAGATGAAGTAAGGTTCAAAAAAGCCTGTGTAAAAACAATATCATGTTTTACATTCTGAATAATGAAGAAAACATAAAATAGATGGCTTTTCATGGAAAAAAAAAAGACAAAATAAGTCTGTCATATAATGTTTTAAAATTAGGCCTTATTTTTGTATTTTTGGTTTTTCTATTTTTATTAATTATGCTTTTTTGAGATTATAATATTTTTATATTTTTTAAAAGTGCCATACAAAGTAATTTTTCCATTTTGGCACTTCATACACACTTTGTTCATATAATTCTCTTCCCTGCTGTTCTCAACAGCTCTTCCACTCTGCTTCTTCTAGTCCCCCTTCTCTCATAATAGTCCCCTTTTTCATATTATATGCATTCATTTGGCTTTCCCTCTATGCCCCACACTCTCCAGTTCTCTTTTTCCATGCACATGTTCTGCTTTCTAGTTCCATGACTTATATTTTCTGGCAGTTGTCACAATTTCTTTTTTCCTTACAGCTGAACAAAACTCCATATGTACATGTAAATGTACCTCATTTTAAAAATCCATTCTTCTGTAGATGGACAGCTAGTCTTGCTCCATTTCTTAGCAATGGTGTAGATGAATTTCTAAACAGTCCTATTAAATAAGAAACACAGAGCCAAATACAGGGGGTGCAAGTCGTAGAGATCAGAGCAATAGCCACCAACTAACCTTAGCTCACCACGTCGCCATAGCTTCCCAAGGAAGCCTCTTCCTGTCTAACCTGCACCTTTATTGCCTTCCTGTTCTGCCTTCTCATTGGCTCTAAGTCCAGCCACATCATTTCCTCGTCACTGCCTGTCTATACAGACTTCCAGGTCTCTATGTTTGGTACTGGGATTAAAGGTGTGTGACACCACGCTTGACCTTGTCCTTGAACACACAGAGACTCTGCCTGCCATGTGATAGGATTAAGGGGGTGTGCTACCACCGCCTGACTTCTGTTTATGGCTGACTATGACCTCTGATCTTCAGGCAAACTTTATTTATTAACATACAAATAAAATATCACATTTAACCACAAATAAAATATCACCACACTACTGTGAATAATGCTGCAAGAAGCATGGGTCGTCAAGTGTCTCTGCAGTAGGACTTCAAGTCCAGTTCTCAATCCCTGGAAATGACTAAGTTAAACAGAGTTGAATACAAGTTACTGTGCATGTGGTAGTTATTGATATATAGGAGGATATGGAGATGATAAGATAAAAGGGTAGATTAATGAACCTACTTTTAAAGAACAACTTGTTTAAAATGTTTTACATTGGTATAGATTTTAGTTTATGTTTAAAATGTTTTACATTGGTATAAATTTTAGTTCATTGATACAAACTTGAAGTTAATTTTGTTATACTGTATATATATATATATATATATTTCTATTCTTGTTTGAGGTATTATGTTTATATAACTCATTTAAAATTGTAATGGATAATTAAAAATAGGTTAATAATTAGTCATCTATGATAATCATATCTGTAGCCATGTTAGTTAAGTCTTCTAGATATACATAGATATATTTCAGATAGATAGGTAATCTTCAAACACTTCATAGACCTAGAAAATATGGCATTTAAATAACTTAGAATTCAGTTGATGTGAGACACAATTGCTCCTGGCTGCACCAATTGATCCCGAGAGAATGTTGGGCTTCTAAGACATTTCCATTTGGAAGTTTGTCTTTTTGGCAAAAAATGGCCTACTGGGCAAAGAACTGCCCTTGCCTTGACGGCTGACAGTACAAATGCAATGCTGTCCTTTCTGGACAAGCGGGACACAAGCGAAAGCGACCACTGTACTCTGCCAAGACAGGGTAAGATGGTCTCTCAGAATTCCTGCTTCTGAAAATGGTCTGTCAGATACTCTAGGCCTGTAGCCAATTTGAATGCACCAACAATGCTGAGAAACATCAGGTGACTGTCCAGGCTGCCAGCTGTCTTGGTCTACTCTTGCAAGATTCCCGAAGTTGCTTGCATCCGTCTACCATTTCTCAGGTACCATTATGTTCCTTCTCAGGTCTTTGATGTGGTTGAAAACTAGATAGTTGTAATTTCCTCAGTTATGATAAAAGATAAGTTAGATATAAAACCTTAAACTCACAAATATAAGATAGATAGGACATCTTCTTTAATATTGTAACTATAATTCTTGCTCGGTAATTGTTTTGTTATATGTAATTTTACCATGTTAAAGTTAAAACCTTCCTTTTTAAAAAAAGAAGAAAGGGGAAGTGCTGTGGATATCACTCTATGTAAATAAAACCCTGATGGCCAATGACCAGGCAGGAGGTAGGTGGGACAAGGAGAGAGGAGAATTCTGGGAAGCGGAAGGCTGAGGAGAGACACTGCAGCCACCGCCAGGGGAAGAGCATGTAGAGACGCCGGTAAGCCACCAGCCACGTGGCAAGGTATAGATTTATAAAAATGGGTTAATATAAGATAAAAGAACAGTTAGCAAGAAACCTGCACGGCCATACAGTTTATAAGTGATATAAGCGTCTGAGTGATTATTTTATAAGTGGATTGTGGGACTGCGGGGTTTGGGGAACCTGGAGAGAAGCCCTCCAGCTACAAATGGCGCCCAACGGCTTGAGTTTCCACCTTAAACCTGAGAATATTTAATAACCAATTCTAAATAGAGCCAAAACCAGGTTCCTGCTTCTTGTCTCATATGAGCAGCTAGACGCCGCAAAACGCAGGTTTGAACACTGGCGGGTTCCTGGCGAGTGCGTTTGACCGGCAGTATGGCGGGAATGAGGGGTCTGCCAGAGGCACATTATGCTGTGTAGTAGATTTAGTCTTTACTAGTATTTTTTTTAAAAAAAGAGGTTTCTGGGCTACACGCTGCTTTGATAAAAGCTTAGACCCACTATTTCTGAGACTTGATGACTCCCAGAGCTGGCGGAAAACGTACCACTGCCATGTTGGGAAGCTGAAGTGGGCGAGCCAGCAGCCACAGCGCTGTTTCAGGCTTAGAAGGATGCAGTTTAAAGCAATAGGCTCACAAAAAGACTGATTCAGATAACATCGTTTACAATGTGTGTAAAATATACGTAGGCTTGAAAGAGACAAAAAATTAATGTAAAAAGACACGTAAAGATGAATATTACACAGACAATCTGGATTGTGTTGTCTTTGGGATTTTTAACTGCAAAAAAACATTTGATCAAAAAAGATGTTGAATTAAACCAATATGTATATTTTAAAGGTAACTTGACTTCAAAATTTGGATTTAAGGATATGTTGCTTTGGAAAAGAGGTTCTGCTTTTGTTTCCACAGAAAGCCAGAGGCTATGGATTTGTTCCAGAATAAGATACATCAGGTTTCACCAGCCAAGACCCCTGAAAGGTCTCCGATGACACCATGGCCCAGATGATCCAACATCCAGAGGGGTTTCAAGGCAACTGGTTCAAACAATACAGCCTCACGGACTACCCCATAGGTCTAAAATTTTCTTTGCATCCCCATAAGATACAGCGCCCCCCTCCAGCAGGAAGTAGTAAGACATGCTACGCCCAAATTCCCAAATATACCAAGCTGGCTTTAGAGGTGGAATTGGCTCACTCCCCCTCTAAACCCAGACATATTGCTTTAAAAAAAAATGGTTAAGAGATTCTTGTGTCCCAAATCAGAAGAGCCCTCTGGTGTGGGACAGAGAGAAACCAATATTTTTATTTAAAACAGGTTGATTATAAATGTGATCTCTTTCTAAAAAAGAAAAGGGGATATGATATATAGGAGGATATGGAGATGATAAGATAAAAGGGTAGATTAATGAACCTACTTTTAAAGAACAACTTGTTTAAAATGTTTTACATTGGTATAGATTTTAGTTTATGTTTAAAATGTTTTACATTGGTATAAATTTTAGTTCATTGATACAAACTTGAAGTTAATTTTGTTATACTGTATATATATATATATATTTCTATTCTTGTTTGAGTATTATGTTTATATAAATCATTTAAAATTGTAATGGATAATTAAAAAATAGGTTAATAATTAGTCATCTATGATAATCATATCTGTAGCCATGTTAGTTAAGTCTTCTAGATATACATAGATATATTTCAGATAGATAGGTAATCTTCAAACACTTCATAGACCTAGAAAATATGGCATTTAAATAACTTAGAATTCTGTTGATGTGAGACACAATTGCTCCTGGCTGCACCAATTGATCCCGAGAGAATGTTGGGCTTCTAAGACATTTCCATTTGGAAGTTTGTCTTTTTGGCAAAAAATGGCCTACTGGGCAAAGAACTGCCCTTGCCTTGACGGCTGACAGTACAAATGCAATGCTGTCCTTTCTGGACAAGCGGGACACAAGGAAAGCGACCACTGTACTCTGCCAAGACAGGGTAAGATGGTCTCTCAGAATTCCTGCTTCTGAAAATGGTCTGTCAGATACTCTAGGCCTGTAGCCAATTTGAATGCACCAACAATGCTGAGAAACATCAGGTGACTGTCCAGGCTGCCAGCTGTCTTGGTCTACTCTTGCAAGATTCCCGAAGTTGCTTGCATCCGTCTACCATTTCTCAGGTACCATTATGTTCCTTCTCAGGTCTTTGATGTGGTTGAAAACTAGATAGTTGTAATTTCCTCAGTTATGATAAAAGATAAGTTAGATATAAAACCTTAAACTCACAAATATAAGATAGATAGGACATCTTCTTTAATATTGTAACTATAATTCTTGCTCGGTAATTGTTTTGTTATATGTAATTTTACCATGTTAAAGTTAAAACCTTCCTTTTTAAAAAAAGAAGAAAGGGGAAGTGCTGTGGATATCACTCTATGTAAATAAAACCCTGATGGCCAATGACCAGGCAGGAGGTAGGTGGGACAAGGAGAGAGGAGAATTCTGGGAAGCGGAAGGCTGAGGAGAGACACTGCAGCCACCGCCAGGGGAAGAGCATGTAGAGACGCCGGTAAGCCACCAGCCACGTGGCAAGGTATAGATTTATAAAAATGGGTTAATATAAGATAAAAGAACAGTTAGCAAGAAACCTGCCACGGCCATACAGTTTATAAGTGATATAAGCGTCTGAGTGATTATTTTATAAGTGGATTGTGGGACTGCGGGGTTTGGGGAACCTGGAGAGAAGCCCTCCAGCTACAAGTTATCTTTTCTGTTTTCCATATATTTTGAAAGTGTCCTTTGATATACTCAGTGCTATTCTAGTCTTTCATTTGCCATGTACTTTAAGATGAAGGAAGTGACTCAGTGTCATAACCTGCAATTCTTTAGCCATTTATCTGGAAGACACTCAGTTGATAATTAGTCATTCTGCCCTTGTTGAAGACAGAGTGACTAGCGCTGTTCTTAAAATAGTTATTTCTCTCTTTATTGTATAATCACACTATTTTAGGGAGGTGAAAAACAATTAAGCTGATAATGGTATCGGTCTTATTTTTCTGCTCATGTAGCCCATTGCAGACTTAAGTGAGTTACTTCATATCTCTGAGGTGGCACAGCCTGTTGAGGATGAGAAGTTCCATGGATTTTGATATAAAATGCCATCGAGTGTAGACCAAGCAAAATTGGACCTCTTACAGTTAATAATTAACTTTAATTGAGAACATATTTCTTGACTTTGTGAATGCACTACCTAAAACTTTGATGGCATTATGGAGGAAAAGCACAGCATGTATTTCAAAGCACTTCATTGAGAAATAATACACTCTTCTACTCTTCAAATGAGGTAGGCTGTTTCTAGGGCTAGCTACTATTATGTCCTGGTCCCAGACTAAAGTGTTGATTTTTATATGATACAAAGAATAAGCAATAGTGTTGTAGTTTCTCCCTCCAGGATGCAAACCACACATCTACATGGCAGGTTGTGCCTTTTTATTGCTTTAAAAGGCAGGGTCTCAATTGTGTGTTTTTTATTTCAGTGTGTTTTCTTCTCCAAGAGGAAATAAAGTATAAGGTGACCATGGGGACGGTATAAAAGAGAACTCAAGTGCAACACCCCATGCTGTAGAAGGGCAATTCCAGAACAGGCCTGGAATCATGCACTCTTACACATCAAAAACAAGGTAACTCTCAGTGCCCATCAGACAAAGTGAGTGGGACAACACACACTCTGCTCTCCACCTGTGTGGAGGATCTAGACTGTCTGTGGTTGCTTTCATACAGTAAGTGCCACAGCTATTGATCATGCTACTGGTCTCATGACACAGGAGGTGATACCCTGCACTAGCTTTCTTTCTAAGAAGTAAACAATAACAACAACAATAATAATAACAATCACAAAGGAGAAATTTGGTGGGAATCCATCTTTGGAATGGGAGGTATAAAGTCAAAGTGCCCTGCTTTCTTTTCCTGTATGTATTTGTGCATTCTATCTTTCATGATGGCTTGGAGTTGGGTCTGTAAAATTCACAGCATGATACTCTACAAACTGTTGGAGGTCACATACACATTCACTAATCAACACATCAGTGACAACTAAGCATTTTCAACTGTTAAAAAAGCACAGGTTATGGATTAGCAATGAGAAGTCATGAGTGAAAATTGTCAGCCTCAAGAACTGCCTTAGGCTAAAATTGGCCATGTTTTGGTCCCAAATTTCATCTTATCAATCTTGTCTTCATTTATGTGGCTAATAAAATTTTTATTTGGAAATAAGTTTCTGATTTCCCTACCACATCATTGTACCTTTCACACACTGGCACCTATGACTGGATATCTCTTCCACTGGCATTGATCATTCTGGTCTCAGTGGTCCTTGTGGTAATGTCATGTCCTAGTTTTATTTGCTCTTTAGACATTCTGAATCATTAGACACATCATCCTCTTGGCATTTTATCCCATTTTTCTATCTGTAATTCCTTCATGTTGCTTTGAAACATTATTATACTGTTTCTATGCATCATTAGGATTTCTTTCTATTGTGGCTCAGATTTTTTTTTTTAAATCACATCTTTTCCACTAAATTCTAAGTACCCTTTAAGAAGGAATTGTGGTCTTCACAGAGTCTTCCCAAGGACAAACATGTAGCAGGTACTCATTCGTGTAGACTTTGTGCATTTTTGTCTAGATAAAGTTAGTTGGACCATTCAGACAATCCCCCATATCCCCCACCCCGTCTCTTTCTCTATTTTTCTCCCTCTATCTCAGCTAAACAGAAAACAAAAGAGAAAAGAAAATATTTGATAAACTCTGGAAAATGCAATATCTTTTACTCCCTCTGACAAGACATTAAGGGCCACAGAGTAGCTGATCTAGCAACGGCCACCAAAGAATATCATCAGTGCATTTCAAACTCCAGAGAGGGAATATTCTGCCCAAACCAGGCCATATAGAAGAGAGAAGGCCAACATGGCATATATCCTCTCAACAGCAACATTATAAACAAGAAGAAATATATATATATATATATATATATATATATATATATATTAATAACATAGAAAATAATTTTTTAACCTAGAATTCTCTACTTGAACAAAATTGCCAGCCATTTGGATAGGGATGTTTTTAGATATGTAAAAATCAAGAAAAAAAATACGTTCTATCCTCTTATATTTGAGAGCATACTTTAAGCAACAAAGGAATGAAATAAAAAAGAAAAACGTGAAGCCTAGGAAACAAGCAATGTATCACAGAAAAAGGTGAGAGAAATGCCAAATTGTTAATAAATGATGTCAGATGAGAATGTGGAGGAAAGAGGGATGGATACAAGTTGGGGGAGGGAGAGAACTCGACTAGAAGCATCTTAAGGATTAGTCAAGCTAGAGCATCAGGCATATTTAGCAATGCAAAACCTTATCTTGACAGGAATTTGTCAAATAAATTCAAGAATATGGAAGAAAAGGCTATTATCCATTCTAGGAATCCATATGTGTTCACGACAAAGTTAGTACAAATGCAACGATGATCATCGTACACTACTTTACCCACCCAAGGTTGCTATTTGCATTATAGCAACCAGAAAAGTATCAAAATACGTATTTGATCATAACATGCAAAAAATAACTATAATGAAGAATCAGAAGGAAAAGGGCAGAGTAAGGGAGAAAAATCATGCTCCATATTATGAAATTGGTTAATCATACTTGAAATCAATAATTCAAAGGATGGGTGCAAGCTTCACTCAGAAAGGAGGAGGTGGTTAACAGAAGAAAGAGCTAAGAGAAAATGTGGTGGCCTCTGGCAAGCAGGATGAGGGCAGGGTTGAGGAAAGTGCTGTGTATGTGGGGGAGGGGTTTATACATGATATTAAGTTTTGACTTCTCCTGAACTATGTGCATGTATTGCTCTGATAAAAATTGAAACAAATGATAAAAGTGAACATATTTTTGGACTCAGCCAACATATTGCCTGTAGACTTAAAAGGACAATGACAGCTCATCATGACATTCTACTCTCCTCAGTGGGAAAGTAACGAGTTTCGAGTTTCTCCCTGTGGAATCTGACAGTCCTTGTAGCTTTCTTAAACATGCTGCTCCCTGCCTAAAAAAAAAAAAAAAGCCTGAGGAAGAGAATGTCCTGATCTCGAGTCTGGATGAAAAGGGACGAACAATGCAGACTTTAGAATCTACAGCCCTTGGTTTAGTCTTGCTGGCCACTATGCAACATCAGATTCATCACCTACCTCTGAGTTTTCTCAAGTACAAAATAAGAGTAGTAAGGCCTATATCACAAGCCTTTTTAGAATTAGTACTCTAATGACTGTAATGAAATTGCGGCTGTTGGGGCTGGAGAGGTGACTCAGTATTTAAGAGCATTGGCTCCTTGCTCTTCCACAGGACCTAGGTTCAAGTCCCAGGACCAATGTGGCTGCTCAGACTGTCTGAAACTCCAGTCCTAGGGGTTCTGAACTCCTTTTCTGACCTCCACGGGCACTGAACAAATGGGGCACAAGGACATACACACAAACAAATCACCCATAGACACACACAAAATATTTTTAAGACTATCGGCATTGTTAATACTGTTATGGAAACTGACCCTGAATTTACCTTGTTTTTAAGTTCTGTTGTGTCAGGAGAGGATCAAGTTCTGAGCCTGTAACCTATTGGAAATGTGACCTATGACTAGTCACTCAAACATCCTAGGCCCGCATTTCCCCAGCTGTGCCAAGACTAGGGAAAGTGCTGAGCTCAAGGGATATTTATGGGGAGTGAAGGAGAGTCTGGCAAATACTCAACATTTAACTCACTGTGATCTCCACATCCCATTTTATCACTTGCCCCTAGTAAGCCAGCTCCCTTCTGTACCCCGTCAATAGGATCCAAATAATCTACCAGAAACTCACAGTTTTTAAACAATAGACAAATACAGACTGCTCAGTTGTGTTTTAGAACTTTTTTTTTCCATGTGTGTGTTTGTGAGTAGAGGGAGACCCCATTTTAAAAGAAGGGAAGAAGGAAAAAGAAAAGTTGGATGGCTCCTTTGTTGTGAAAATCGATTCAGGTTGATGGATGCACAATTTGACAATGATTGAGCTAGATTTCTCAAAAGTATACTAAAAAGGAGCTGGAGAGTTGGGGATGATAGAGATGTGTTCACATGGGACCTCTCCTTAGTGCCATGCACTATGATCATCATTAAAGATTCAGGATGATTTGATCTTGGCATAACAAACATTTTTTTGCCTAGCACAATTTTCATAAAATCATGCCACCCAGACCAATGGACTCCATGCCTGGCTTCCTTATAAATGTGATGCAACCCTCAATATCCCCAAAATCATTACCGGGGCTTTCCTGCCTATGTGACTCTATTTTTTGTCTTATGTCTGTCTTATTTTCCTGAAAGATGGTGTATTGTGTGTAAACTCATCTGCCTTGTTGAACTTTTACCTAGAATTTGCCTACAAAGAACATAGAGTTCTTCCTCTTATCCAAGTAATGCATATGCCCGACAGAAAATTAGCTTTGCTTTTACCTGGTGCTGTACTATGTATTATGATTGCCAGGGTGTTTGTGTTCATTCACATTAAGTTATTCAAAGTGTGTTTCTGTTCTTCGAGTCCTGAGACAGTACCTTACAATTTTCTTTCTATCTATCTTGGTTGTTAATCAGGGACTGAACATTCCTGAAACGTAGATGAGTGGTATGTATGTCATCACTATTCCCCAGTACTCATAAAGTCAGAAGGACTTCCCAGGTCTCAATTTTGATAAGGTTTAAAAACCTAATAGATTCATCTGAAAGCAGGAAAATAACATGATAGAATATGGGTAATGGCTGAAAGAAGAAAGGAGATGTGAGAAAGGCAAAGAAATAAGCATAGTCGGCACTTTAATAGGCAGGAGTAAACAGCCTATGCGCTAACAAATCTCCCAGGCGTTTGATCCCAATAAACTATCTTAATCCTTAGGGCTACTCTGGCAGCATGAGATAACTGCTCTAAAACCAAATGTATTTAGCATAAAACTCAGATTCTGGTGTTCACTGTGTGTCTGCTTTAAAAAATAAACTGGAAAGTCCAAATGTCTTTGAGGTGATATGAGGGGAAACAGGCCCTGCTGTGTCATCTAGATCCTCTCTGCAAAAGTCAGTAGTGCTCACGCATCACTGGCCAAAGGACAGTGGTTTTCCTTAACAGAGGCCTTTGGGACTCATTGTTCCTTCTGAACACCTTGTAACAGGTTCCTTCTAGTGCTGACAACCTCCCCTAGCTTCAGTACACACAGATGGCTTTCTGGTGTGAATATGAGTGAGAAGTATCAAAATCAATGTCAACGTATGGTCAATCTATACAGTTCTTGACATAAAAAAAAAATCAGCATTATCTTTGATCAGGCCACAGTCACATTTCCTTCTCTTCTTGGATTTTCTGTTCAAAGCCCATTGATTTATCTATATCCGATGTTATTAATATTACACTCTTCTGTTATATATCTGGCAACCTGCTTAAAAAATACTTCAGTCACATCTGGGTCATCATATTGCAAATGGTCACCTGCCAAATGAGGAAGTCTGTCCACCTATGCAGACACATGGTTTAGACTCTCCAAGTATATTTTAGAAATATGGTCTTTATGTCAGTGCTTAAAGAAGTTTAAATTTTAAGATATAGGAAAAGCAAACACAGAAATTCTAGCACAAAAGACCAATACAATGGCTAAAGAACTTTTACAATTTACTGTGTTATAAGTATAAAGATATTAGTTTATTTCCCTTACACAAAAGGAATTGCACATGTGAGTATATAATTCAGAGCTTATTACTTCTGAAAAGAAAGAGAGATAAAAATAGGAAGAGGAAGAGAGAGCAAACTCTTCTTGTCTGGGTGCTGAGGATAAGCCATCCTTGTTTTCTTTTATTCACATTTGAAATCAGTACAGATTGCATTGCTCATCTGACCCACATAACGCACAAAGGCACATTCCACCAAACTACATTAGGATGCCAGGGACTTTCGGCATTTCCAGTTTTAGGGACCTCATGTTTAATCCTACGTCCTGTCTGATCCTGTGTGTTCTTGAAAACCTAAGCAACCTCCTTTAAGATGTGCTTTGCTGGGTCTCCAAAAAAGCAAACTGAAATAAAATAAAATGAGCCAAAGAGCTAGGAACAGAGTAGGAACAGAAAAGAAAACCAACTATTTTCCATTTCATTCTGTACCGTGAAACCATGTAAGAAACATTTGCTGATGGCTTAATCTGTGCCTTTTCTTACCACTCATCTGTTATAAAGAAGAATGTGGTATCAAATAGCCAACATAAAAATTTCCCTGACTTTGATTCTTTCCTCACTACATTCAGGAAAATTATAGCTCAAAAACAGGAGTGGAGTGAGAGTCAAGGAAAGAACGTGACTATCGTGAATAGAGCATAGAACAAACAAACAAACAACAAACAAAACCGTGAAAATGTTCTTAATGAATCTCTCTCCAGTGTGGATTGAAGTAAAGTCAGTGTAATGATATGTAATACAAATACATTAGATTTAACTACTGAAAAAATAGTAGATTGGTGCCCAAATTTCTGTGGTTAAAAGTGAATACTTGTCGATTTCTATATGTGTGAATTAGTATGATTCCTCCTTACCTTTTTCCTTAAAGAAGATTTTAACACACAATGCCACATCTGACAAAAGACAGCAGCTATCTATAATCTACAGACTTTTTATTCATTTCAGAGGGTGATTGAACACACTTAAATTGAAATACCAACCAGCTGAGCATCCCTTTCAGTTTTCAGGCAATCTCATTAAATGATGAAGAGTCCAGTTTTCAGTTAATCTCCTCTTTTATGTTGTCATTGGATAAATAAATAGGATCATGTTTTTAATTGTCCATCAGAATGAATGAAAGTTTACAAAGCCAGAAGCACAGTGAAGATGGATAATTCTTCTCTGAAGGTTACCTTTTGTTGTTACTTAAAAAAAAAAAAAAACAATTTTAAGCAGTATTGGATGATAGTTTTCCCATTGGAAGGTAACTTCAGAGAAAATGAGATCACTAAAATAGGAACAAATCCTAAAAATAAATAGTAGGTAAACAGGACCTTGTACTCTTCTCTTTATTTGGTGAATATTTGAAAGGGGCCACAACAGTATGTTAAATTGAAAGCAAAATACAGATATTAGGGACAGAGTTGCCTGAAGGCAGCTTGCTTTTTTCCGTGTTTAGCTGTCCTGCTATTCTAGGAAAGTTGAGAACCCAGAACTGGAACCCTATAAAAAGTGTTGAAAGATTACAACAGGCAGTGTTCTTGGGCTCAACCATGAGAGAACCTAGAAACATCATCAGTAACACTGAAATTTTTGCTAGTGAGACATAATTGAAATGCATATTTTCTTGGCAAAGGGGGAAATCAAAGAAATATTCAAAATGATTGTACAACTTTCTGTATTTAAAGTTTTTACTTTATTTTTATTGTCTATGGATGGATGTTTTGCCTGAAGGTATCTCTTGTGCAGCATGTGTGCAATGCCCATGGAGGTTAGAAGAAGGTGTCAGATTCCTTGGATCTGGAGTTTACAGAAGGTAGTGAGCTGCCGAGTAGTAGGTGCTGGGAGTCAAACAAAGGTCCTCTGGAAAAACAGCCAGTGCTCTTATCCTCTGAGCAATTTCTCTAGCCCCACTTCCATATTTTGTATTGAAGTCTTTGGTGGTGGCTTGACACAGCTGTGGCTGTTGCTTTCGGTTCTTCATGAGTCAGTAATGATAGCATATTGTGGTAAAGCACAATGTTTATTATGATTTATTACGTACCAGGCATATGCTAAGCATTTACATGGATTATTTCATTTAATCTTTCCCAATACACCTACAAGATAGGCATCATGTAATTGCAGGCTTGAAACCTGAGCCTTAAGTGAGCTAATTATCTAGAGCTGTAGCATTATGTCAGCCATGGCATACTGATTCTAGAACTCACTTCCCTAAGCACTAAGAATATCTCAGGACCTCTTGAGCCTCACATTATTCAGTTTATACATCTCAAAGGTGGCTTCTTTGACAGTTTTTGTATGCCCTGACTTTTACACAATGTCAATATTATCCTGCTGTCCTGGCCCCTACTCATACGAATTTATCCTACTTTGTGGTTTAGTCTCTCGTTCCACGTGATCTTTCATCTAGCCCATGCTACCACTTCAACATCAGAGTTGCTTCTATATGCCAGGCTTTTTATCCTTTCAAATTCCCACTGTAGAAATGTCTTAAAACATATCTTCTATGTACTGAACAACACTCCACGCTGAGATCATGTATCCAAATCCTGACTCCAGATATAAGTCTGTTTTGACATAGGACCTCCTAGAAGAACACTATCTGATAATATTAATGGCTTTATAAAGAGAGGAAAATGTTTGTCTATTTCTGTCTCTGTTTCTTTCTCATTGCTTATGAGGACAAAAAAGTCCATGTGGACAACAGCAAAGGGATGGCTGTCTACAAATCAGAATCTGAATCTTTTAGGCCTTTATGTGAGGTTTCCATTCTCTAGAACTGTGAGAAATTTCTGTTAAGCCACTCAGACGATAGTATTCTGTCATAACAGCGTGATCAGATGAATAAATGAATATAGCATCAAATCATCCTATTATCCCTGATGTTTCCTTTCAGACATTCCTGATAAAATAGAAAAATGGATTCACTAGAGAAAGCATTATGTAATTGGAGAGGCTCTAAATTAAAAACTACAACATTGGATTTCTCATCACGATCCTGCTTTTTAACTATGTGACCTCAGAGAAGTTGTTTAAGTTCTTTGTGTTTACTTTCTTTATTTTTAAATTTCCAATTGTGTGTGTGTGTGTGTGTGTGTGTGTGTGTGTGTGTGTGTGCATGTACCTGCATAAGTCAGAAGCATCAGATCCCTGAGCTGGACTTACAGCTGGTTGTGAGACAGCTGCCATGGGTTCTGGTACTGAATTTGGGTCCTCTGCAAGAGGAGTGCAAGCTACTAACCATTGAGAAATCTCTCTAGTCCCTTTTTTTGTAGTATATAAAATCATGGAAGTATCTGTCATCAATTTTTCATAATAAAAGGTAAAATGCAGCAAAGTTACAAAGATTCAGTATTCCCACTGGATGATGCCAGCTGACACATTGATGCTTAAAAGTTACTTCAGTCTGGATATCATTGCACATGCCTTTCACCTGAGAACATGGGAAGCAGAGGCAGGCACACTTCTGTGAGTTTGAGGCTGCACTAGTCTATATAACCAGTTTCAGGCTAGTCAGGGCTACATAGTGAGATGCTGTCTAAAAACAAATGAACAAAACCCCTATATAATATATACATATATCATTTCATTATTCATCTTATGAATAATATATATGCATATATTATATATGTGTATATGAATTATATATGTATAAAAGAAGCAAAAGTAATTTCATAACTATCTTCTTGGGATTGTCAACAGATTCCTCAACATGCTTCTAGGTGGCCTTCCACCTCAATTTGTTTAGAACATTGAAATTTTCTTACAACTTCCTCACCTTCTGTCCTTTCACAAATATGGCAGCTTCTGCTTGCTGTCTCCTTATTTCTGTGGCAGAAGGTCCTCTTTTCTTCAAAAATAGTGCCTGATCTGGAATGTTGATTCCTCCATTCACCTTTCAGGCTTACTGAGGATAGATTTATTATGACCTTATTCAAATATGCTCATGCCTTCTATACTCAGTGACATACGGGCCCTTGACCAGAACTCCCCATGATAGTCTACCATTTCTCTCTTCTTTTCCATTGACAAGATTCTAAATCCTTATTCATCATATATGTTTGCTGATGTGCTTTTTATAGCCTACATGCCATTGAAGTTATAAGTTTGATTTATCATTAGTGTTTAGCTTTTGACAAGCCTGTAGCCCTTTTTAATTCTCCAAAAGTCTTCCTATATGTCATCATTCCTGTAAGTAATATCTTCTGAATACTCAGGGTTTCATCTGTACTTTTTGACAGCTGAGTTGTATTCACTGAAGTGTAAGAACTTGGACATTCTTACTATATTAATCTCTTTAGCACCCCCAATTACAGTTGCAATAATTATTTAGAAAACATTTAATAAATAAATAAATTATCAACCTGATGTCTGCATAATAGTTTGAGTTTCTGGATCAAGTACAGGATTTGGAAATTTTTGGAGACAGTTCAAACTCTATGAGTAAAAATTTATCTAGGCCTATATGAGAAACAAAAGGGGTTATAACCCTAGTTGCTATTTTCTCTCTATAACAAAACAAAGTAACAATAGGCCATAATAGATTGTTTGTCATGGGACAAAGTGTTCAAAAATTGTTTGTTGAATTATTAAAAGAATAAATGCAAAAAAAAATGGTCCATGGTATGTATAGTGTATAGTAAGAATTAGAGAGTTCACAGGAAGAAACCTAATATAGAATTTCAAGGCATCTCCAAAGCTCTCAAAGTTCTCAACTTGTGGGTCATGACCCCCCTGGGGATTAAACAGCGCTTTCACAGGGGTTGCCTAAGACCATCTGCATAGCAGATATTTACATTATGATTCATAACAGTATCAAAATTACAGTTATGAAGTAGCAATAAAAAGAATTTTATGGTTGGGGGTATCACCACAACATGAGGAGCTGTGTTAAGGGGTCACAGCATTAGGAAGGTTGAGAATCACTGATCTAAAGCAATGGTTAGCCTATAAATTTTGAGGAGTAGATGGCCCTTTGAAGCACAGAACACATTACATGTAAGCCTTGCTTATGGATTGTGCACCTAAGATGCTGGCTAAAGTTGGGGTTTCAGAGAGCTGTGTACAGACTTGGTGGAAGACTCAAAAAGTTATCAAAGAGTCAACAAATATATATGTATATATATATACACACACACACACACACACACAACACATATACACAGACCCATAGGAAGATCACCACTGAACTTTGCAAGACAAAATGTTCCTTCTGGTTCCTGATTCACAGAAGAAACTGTCAGACATTCTACAGGACACAGAGAGAAGTGACAGAGAGACTCTAAGCCTATGGACTAAAGATGGATACCCCAACATTGCAGAAGAACTTTGGGTGACTGTCCAGGCAGGCAGCTGTCTCTGTCATTCTAGATTTTTGAAAGTTGCTTACAATGCACTTTCTGTTTACTTAGGTAATACTATATCCTTCTGAGGTTTTTGATGTAGTTGAAGACTAGATAGGTAAAATATTCTATTTATCCTATATTTGTGAGTCTAAGGTTTCATCTCTAACTTATCTTTTATCATATTTTCTTTGAATTTTCCAAATATAACTAGACTAGATATTGTAACTGTAATTCTTGCTTGATAACTGTTTTGTTACATGTAATTTTACTATGTTAAAGTTAAACTTTCCTTTTGGAAAAAAAAAGAAAAAGGATAGTGTTGTGGATGTCTTTCTGTATCCTGTGAATATATGTTGCTCTGATGGGTTGATAATAAAATGCAGATTGGCCAGTAGCCAGGCAGGACGTATAGGTGGGACAAGCAGACAAGGAGAATTTGGGTAAGAGGAAGGTTGAGTCAGGAGACACCAGCCCGCTGTTCAGGGAGCAGCATGTAATGGTACATAGGCAAAGCCACGGAACACATGACAACATATAGAGTAACAGAAATGGGCTGAGTTTAAATGTAAGACCTAGTCAGTGGTAGTCCTGAGCTAATGGCCAAGCAGTTTTAATTAATATAAGCCTCTGTGTGTTTATTTGGGTCTGAGCTCTGCAGGACCATGAGGATACAGGAGCTAGGTGGCCACAGGAAAACTTTCAGCTATAATTTTGGATCCTTTTTTTTTTCTGTGATAATAACTGGATTGATTTTTCAATAAGTAGACACTATGATATCAGGGCTATGGGCCAGGAATTGAACTCAGGACTTGTATCTATTTTAGGTCATTTAACTCTATAACAAAACAAAGGGGTATGTGGTATATTTATACTTTCCCAGAAGATGTGAGACTACTCAAAGTGTCACAGTTGACAGAAAGTAGGCCCTGGATTGAGAGCCAGAATTGGAACTAAGCTTTGTTGTTCCCAAACCCAGTGACAAATTTAAGCTCACTGTAAGGGGCAGTGCCATGCCAACTCCTTCATTGAAAGACAATGGGAAATTGTTTCTGTGAATGCACTTTGACCAATGTTCCCAGCAAATGTCATTTCTTCATGGGATCTGTGAGGGCATGGGGAGGGGGACATAATACCTTCTGTCTGAAAACTTCACTGCAAGATTTATCCATAAATTGTTTACTTTAATATTTTCCCAAAATTTTCCTTACTTTGTTAAACCAGACATCTAGACATTTGTTTAAAATGTGGCAGACAGACTGTGTTACTAAATGTCAGTGATATGTTTCCTAGTTGGGACTACACTCCTCATTTACACCTAGTAAGCCTTGAACTGACTTGGGTTTGCCATTTAATAATTACTGAGGAAATTATTTTGTTGTGTACCATGTGTGGTGTAGAATATCCAAGGTGAGAAGGAAATTATTACATAAAGAATAATCAAATAATCAAATAATAACAGGAAAAATGATAATATGAAGAATTTTCTCTATGTTGAGCACAGGTAAAGATCTTTATGTTATTTTGGGTTTTTTTTTTTTTTTAAAACCTGAAAATCGCACACTGCATAATTAAGTCATTGAGTTTTAATGCTTTTATTTATTTATTATTTATTTTTACAGAAGACACATCTCAGAGCATCTGTGAAATTGAGCCATGTGTACACAATAGTCTATTTGGGACACCAACTCCACTTAAACTTAGAGTCCATGTGTTGTCCATTGACTTCCAGGCAAATGCAATGTGACTATTAACATGGTTTTAAAGGTATCAGCCAAGTTTCCCTTAAGCTATTTGTGGTTTTGTTCCTTCATCTTTAAAGTTGATTAAACAGATTACATAGATCAAAGCTGTGGAGCACCTGGCACATCATGGACATTGATGAATCATTTCTTTATTAAGTAAATTATCTGAGCTAATAACTATAAAGGAAGGACTTCATGTAATTTGGCACCACTAAGCCCGATTTCATGCCATCCTCAAGATAGTCAACAGTATAACTATCGCACTAATGAATACTGAAGGCTCATAATGGTATCTTCTAAAACATGATTGAGGACAGCTATTTAGTTTAACATAAATTTGGAGGTCATGGTGAAAAGCAGGGTACAGAATTGACAACCTAGTTGTCAGAGTAAAGTTTGTGTCTAGAGCTCCATACATATGAGAAAAGTACAAGCCATATTGAGTAGATGAAGAATCTGATGGGTGGAAACTGTAGGAAGAAACTATAGCAATTCAAAAACTCATTCATTTAGAATTTGGTGAATTTTTTGCTCTTTTTTCCCCCACTATGGTGGGAAGCTTAGAAAGAAAGATATCTAAACCTTTCTGTTTATGTCTGAATATAATTCTTAAATACTGTTCAGTTTGTTGACTTATGGAAAACACTTAAAGACGCCAAACATTTTTGATGACACAGCATCCAGCAATCTTTTCCAGAATACAGTGCCTCTGCCATCTTACCTTCTGGAACACAGCTTCTCCACTTCTTTGTCCATTATAGCAATCTAAACACGAAGTCCTCAGGTAGAGTGAAGATAACATATCTCATACATATACCCCTTGGGTCATTCTGTAATTAGTAAGTGGTCAGAACCTATGAAAGAAGTTCCAGCTTGCTTGATGATTAATAAAAGAGGACCTGTTTAGCTGTGTGCAAGATCTTTTACCAAAGTTAAGAAAATAAAATTGCATCATAACACAAGGTTTTTGGGAAGAACATTTTATTGCTAAGCATATCCTTGAACGAAAAAGCAAATGGGAAATAAAAGTGAAAAGGAAAAAGAAAAAGCAGGAACATCACAACATCGTGAAAGAAATCCCTTTAGGGTCTGCAAGGAAAACAACAGGAAAACGATGAAAGCTCACATACAGGATGCACAAGTTCCCATAAAACTGTCCAAATAGAAACTTACACTAAAAGGAATATAACAGATGAGTTTTTACTCAGATTTTTAAAAATATATAAAGAAAGAAAGCAGGAGATCAGTTGACAAGACCTCAAGACTCCAAGAATAGCAATCCATCACAAACACCGAGATATGATCAACTTCATATAGGCTGGGTCATTGATCTACAATCGTGCTTTGACATCCTTTTATAGTCCTGTCTTTTTAATGACAACAAAACAAAATGAGAACTCTTAACACATTGGAATCTCAGATAAGGAGGAACATCTCTTTCCATACACATCAGTAAAGGCTACCATTGTTTTAGACTGTGCCTTCTGCCCCGTGTCGTTAAGATTTTTTTCAAAGTCAAATATTCATGCAACTTACAAAGACCAGCAAGAGTAGATTTCTAAATCTAGACAGCTGATTGGTTTTCATCTGTACAAAAGAAATTGTATATGCCTGCCCCTCCAGACGACACACTTCACCTTTATGGGAGTATGTGTCTTCTTTTATCTTCTTACTTTTTGAATGGCTATGACCACAAAACCAGTTTATT
The DNA here is from genome assembly GCF_004664715.2 of Peromyscus leucopus. Classification (NCBI taxonomy): domain Eukaryota; kingdom Metazoa; phylum Chordata; class Mammalia; order Rodentia; family Cricetidae; genus Peromyscus; species Peromyscus leucopus. The sequence continues at coordinate 57,801,172 of NC_051075.1, read as the reverse complement.
ATTACTCTGTACATTGTTTCCTCTTTATAAAAAGGAGACAGAATGGGATACAAAGCAAACGAACAGAGAGAAAGGAAATAACAGTTCTTAAAGCGGTATGTACATACGTGACTTAAGGAATTATACCAGCAAAAATGTAGTAAAATATGTAAACAAAATCTGAGAAGTTTTTGTTGTTGTTGTTTAAATTCTCTTTGACACAGTGAACTGTGACAAAACGAAAACTCATACTTTCTTCACATTTTAAGGTTTACTTTTTTGTTGTTTTGTTATTTTTCTTTTAAAATAACATTCTCATTCCACTTCAAGACTTTAACAGATTTCTGTGTCAGTCAACCCATCAAACATACCATGATAAATATATCTGTATATATATTTATTTATATATATATTATACTATTAAATTCCTTTTTGTGTGTGTCACAGCAGCTTTATTCATTTATTTATCTGTTTTTAAAAAAGATGGGTGAAGGGAGACATGGGGAGATGGAAAGAGATTTATTCACACCAGGCTACAAAATTAAACCACTATGAAAACCATTAGCATGTTGGGGGTGGGGAAAGAACTAGGATTTTCACACTTGGCCCATGACACGGCTTGTGTGAGCATTTGTGGTTGTGTTACAAGTTGGGAACTCCCCTGCAGTCTGTTGAAACAGACCTTAGTATTGTCTTTTCTATTTTTTTTTATTTGCATGCATTTCGATCAATTACAGATCCAGTCCACCACCCCCCTGCCCTTCCCTTGGAAAGGCTCTGCTACAATTTGTGGGGCTTATCTTTCCCCTTTCACACACTTTGGGTTGATGGACAGGGACAATATTTGTTAAGTGAAACCAATAGCTCTGAGAAAACCAGCCCCAAACCCATCCATTCTAGGTTTGAGTGGCACACATCGGAATTAGATCTTGGGGACCCACTTCTCAAATAGATTATCATCCACCACATGGGTTCATCAAAGCATTAGGAAACAAACAATAGATTCTAGAGATACCACAACCTGCTACGTGGAGTGAATGCCATGGTAGCTTTTGAGTTCATATGGCAAGAGTCTCATACATTTTGTTTTCTGAGTATTTTTTTCTCTTCTTCTTATGTGCAGTCATTGTCAAAAAAATAAATGAAAACCCAAAAGCCATTTTCCCCTCAGATCTTGAAAAGTTACACTCACACTGGCCAGAACCAGACAAAGGTATTTCTGGGTTTTTTGTATTGTTTTGTTTTTGATTTTTTTTAAAGCATTTTTCTTTTCTCATTTTTTTTTGTGTTTTCTTTTTACATAATTAAACAAATAAACAAAAAATAACCCAACATTGTTACAGTCAAGATTCACAAACATCATTACAGACTCACTTGCAGCTATGGAACAAGTAAGCCACATAGTCTTCTACCCCTTTCAAAAGGTCCTGGAGAGAAGGAAGCTTCCAAAGCCGCGTGGAGTCATGGGCTTGCTCCAGGGTGCTAAATGTGTGCTTTATGATACAGCAGGGCGGAGAGAACTTTCTGTCTCCGGGCCAAGGCTGCAAACCTTGCAGCATGGCTGAACTTTATAGAGAGATACACCATCGTATGTGTCCTTTTAAAAATGGCTTTCCCCACCATAGTCGTGGTATACCCCTTCTCACAGAACACATCCAACAAGTTAAATCTCCTTCTCAAAGTACTCGGGTGTGTGTATATAAATAATTGTTTTAAATTCACATACGGTAGGTGTTATGTTTACACATAATACTCCTTGTCCTTGTTTTTCTGTTTCTTATGGCCACTCTTGGAGCTGGCTTGCTTCTCCTTCATGAGCGTGCCGTTGCTCTGGGCCGAGTTGCTGATGTAGTTCCTCGTCTCATCCACTTGATAGGACCCCTCGTCCCTGTTCCTGTACTTGTACATGGCATACAGGAGGATCAAGATGCAGAGGGCGGCAGCAGCCACAATGCCGACGACCATCCCTGTTGTACTGCTGGACTCCCGGATCACCTCTGAGGCCCCCGGAACCCGTCTGATTCCCGGCTCCGTGGGGTTTGCTGTGGGCACATTACGGAACATGGGGGAAGTAATTAGTGGGCTCTTCAGTTTGGTGCTGTCTAGCTCATAGGCAGTGGGCAACGGAAGCAAGGCTATCTCAGGCTGGGGTTTGAGATCTCGGTTATTCATTTTGCCAGCTGGCAATTTGGGCACCATCCCAGACGAGGAGGACGCTGTGAAGCGGATCAGCTCAGGGGACAAAGATGTGGTTGTAGTTCTACTAGTTTCCGAGACTTTGTTAGGTCTAAAGTCCTTGACTTCCCACTTGGGCGCATGTGCTTTGTAGCCACCTTCGAAGATTGAAGTGGAAAGACTCTTATCTGTTACCAAGGAGAAGGTGGTGTAAAAATCTTCATCATCAGTAGGGGGCAGGTTAGAGTCAAAGGTTTCCCCTGAGCCATACCCAGATATCACCAAGCCATCATCATCACAACCATCGCTGCCTTGGTCCGACAAGCAAGGTAACCCCGCCTCAGAGGTCATGGACAGGGAATCTTTGGTGGTCTCAATAATGGTGAGGAGGGGGCGGAAGGTAGGGGGGAGTGTAATGGAGGGTACACGTGTAGCGATAGAAGGGGTAGCTAAAGGGTCTTCTACCAGAAGAGGAATAACTAATTCACCTCCTGGGATTGAAAAGAAGAAAAAAAGACATAATTAGTACAGGCATAAACACAGTTCATAGCCACTCTAATGAATGCAGGGCAGAGGTGATGCCTCTGAAATTACTATAAAATGACCTGGATCTGCATATGGGTATTTTCTGGCTATCGCCTTATTATTCCAGACTGATATAAAATCAATTATATGCCTCTGCGCACCCCAAATTTGGAACTTTTAAATAAGCACCTTAGTTTTAAAGATACTCTCAAGTGATTTGTAGTGGCAAAATTCAGACAGGCTGGTTCCAGGATCTGCTGGTGAGATGACTTTCAGTTAATTATGTTCTTAGAAATACTACCAAGACTTCATGTGTGGGTGTATACACATATACAGTGAGTTTTATTTATGGATGTATCAACCAACACGCTTGCAACATTTCTTTAATACTTTCATGATTTCTACCTATTATCTTTCATGAGCATGAAAACCACCTGTTTCCATATTACTGAGACAAAGATACCAAGATCAAAGAGCTCAAAGAGTTTCCCATCAGCTAAGCGAAGGGCAAACAACAGGTTTACATGTTCATCTGACAGACACATTTTGACTGTGCTTCTCTAGAAAATTCCCTTGACCCTTGAAATGACAACTTGCCTTGCAGTAGCATAAGCTGTATCCTCCCAAGGCTTGTATGTTATATGAAATGTATGTTGAGCTGGAAGCTCCATTTAAAAAAATACTTAACCATGGCTGGCTGGAAACTTAAGTTGAGGTTGAGAAAAGTTGACTTAGCAAAGTGAGTTTTGAAATCGTTGATTCTTTACTAGAGGGACAAACGTTTTCTAGTTTACTGGGAGAGCTTTATTATTACATCATTATTAAACACTGGTCACAAAAACACAGTGTCTTGCAGATCACAGATGCAACAAATATTCTGCCAAGGAAGTTGCCCATTTTACTGTAAGGCTGACGTTTTCCTCCCATGTAGACAAAGCAAAGTCTCTTTAGCATCTCTTTTGAATTGGAGAGGATGAACCTCAGGAAGACACAGCTCACATCCCCTCACTGCATTTATTCTGGGAAAATATATTCTAGCCACAACTTAACATTGTTTTTCAACCATAGACTCTTTTCAAATCCTGGAGAGAGATAGGATGAGACAGGTTTCAGGTGGAATATCTTTTAGTAACTCTGGTTTCTTGGATGGGGAGAAGCTGAAACAGGACATTCAACCATAAGCAACCCATAGAGCAAAAGAGATTCTCTCTTTTGAGGTAGAGTCTTTGGGCTTAAGAGTGAGTGGTTTCTGGATTTAGAAGGTTAGGGAAGGTACTTGGTAGGATATGTGGTGTGTCTGTCTCCCCTCAACGGGAGCAGTATCTGTGATCTAACAAAAATGGCTGACAGGAATGACATCATTTCCCTCTCCAGTTAGGAAGTAGAGATGATGACACAATACTGTCAAAGGCTCTTTCTCAACTGGATTTAATGCTCTTGTATGTGCTGCTGTCGGTATTTTCCCCGAGACAGGATGGCTAGGATTTGAGCATCTGCTAATAAATATGTCCATTGTTCAAGTACCCTCCTCTATCAGTGACAAAGCCAGGCTGGGATTTGCAGCAGGTTCAATACTGCGTGGTTCTAGAGACATTCCAGAGAGTCAAACCTTCAAGTGTACAGTCTGCAAGATTCTTCCTGTACAGATCCATTCCTAGAACTCTTTCATCCAGCATCCCACACCACATATCTTTAAACACCAACTGTGTTTCAGAAATACTGCATTTATGCCATCCAGGTTCCATGTATGTTAAAAAGGAGACATGGTAGCAAGCACAGCAAAAGCCGTGGCTGCCTTCCTACCTAACCCAAAATTGTGTTACCCCAAAAAGGACAGTTGGTCAGGGACATGCTCATATGAGTTCTGAGAAGCACTCAGAAGGGGAAGGAAAACAGAAAGTAGTTCTAAGACTATTTCTCACCTGAACAGATGTTATTTTATGAAGGGAAAGATGTAAAGCAAGCATCTTCCTCAAGAACCTCCAGATGGTCTGTGGTCTGGAGACTCAGCCTGAGTTTCTATTGTAATGCCCAGAGTTTGAACCGATGGAGCAAAATGATCTTGGTGGGTTTTTCAGAGCTCTGGGTTTGCTTTGCTGGACCAGCATGCCTATTTTTTTTTTTTTTTTTTTACATTGTGAACATATATAATTCATATACCTTGCGACTTAGTTAATACATAATTTACACACTTTTGCTAGTTTTTATAAATGGAATTTGGAGCACAATTCCCTAAAGGTAAGCTAGACCAAAGAACTAATCCTGCATGAACTATTTTTCTTATATTGCTAGTGGTGAGGAGAGGGGTGTGTGCTTCAGTCAAGGTAATCTGGGCAGGGGCCAGTGTTTGGATGAAGGCTCACAAGCAAGGGAAAGAAGGGTAACTTTACTTTCCAGAGGAAAACAAGACTGGGTTTTGTTTTCAATTAAAAAAGAATTTGTTCTCTCTCTCTCTCTTTCTCTTTCTCTTTCTCTCTCTCTCTCTCTCTCTCTCTCTCTCTCTCTCTCTCTCTCTCTCGTGTGTGTGTGTGTGTGTGTGTGTGTGTGTGTGTGTGTGTGTGTGTGTGAATGTAGGCACATGTGTACCACAGCCTGTGTGTTGCAGTGTTGCAGTTAGAGAAAAAATTTTTAGAAATTGTTCTGGATTTCTGCATTTTTGAGGCAGAGTTTCTTCTTCTTCTTCTTCTTCTTCTTCTTCTTCTTCTTCTTCTTCTTCTTCTTCTTCTTCTTCTTCTTCTTCTTCTTCTTCTTCTTCTGTTGCTGTGTGTGTAATCTAGGTTAATTGGTCCTCCAGCTTCCAGGTGATTCTCCTGTCCAATCTCCACTTGTGGCAGTGTAGAGATGGCAATGCAAGACACCAGCCAGCTTTGTACTTTTGTGGGCTCTGGGGTCAGGCTTGTGGACCTACTGCCATGGGGCAAGCCTTTGGTTCCCTTTAACCCCAGTTAACTGTGTATGGCTTAATTACCAACCTAAAGACTCAGTACTATGTTCCTTATGGCTGTAACAAAAATATACCTCTCAAGTAAAGGATGAAACTGGATTGAGGAGGAAGAATATCTGACTTGTTGGGAAGCAATTCATTTAAGTATAAATGCAAACTCCTGGTCCTTCATGTGAGATCAAGAGCTCCATCTTCATGATTACAAGAGGGCATTCATTTGCAATTTTACTGAACCATCTGTCACACCCACCTGGGACTTAAATTTGACTTGTTTGTTTGCTTTCTCTTCAACCCTTGCTAAAGTTTCACAGTGTTGTTTAAAATCTATAAAACCTGTTCACCTTACAGTTGAAACAATCCATTCCCCTTTGCTGTTCTCTCATTCAACAGCCCAGCAAGCATCTAGGATTTCAAAACCAAGTCAAAATCCACCTTTTCCCAGAGTGGTACAGACAGAAGGTTCTAAGGCTTGCTAACTTACAGTTTCTAACAGGCTGGTGAGTACCAAAGTGAAGGGAGGGCAATTTCTTTTTAAAATAAAAGGATGGGTATTGTATCCAAGTAAGATAACGAAAATCTTTCAAAACCATCCGACTTTCCTCTTCTTCATTGTTTTTATTACTAATCCTGATGGTCATGATAAGACATTAGAAAGGATGCCCTCTGCCAGGAAAATCTGAAGTGAAATATTCTGGTTTCTATTCATTTCAAATTGTAGAAGCTTTTACGGTCTTCTTTCTTGGCCTTGCCAGGAATTAGAAGACTGCCTGGAGTTAGAAATAAACCTGCTTGATATGGGAGGACCATTGTTACAAGTGGGAATTATAACAGAACGGGAGAAAACTTTCAACTAACTGTGGACATGAGAACTACCTGGACTAGATACATGAGTTGGGTATATAATTGAGTATATCATGAGGTGGGTATACAATTACTTACTTAATAACATATTTATTCAGTGTATGGCAGTCTGTGCATGTAATCGTCGTGGGTAGTATATATTCATGTATGCGCAGGGATATGAGCATCTGTACATACATGCAGTTGTCCTCTATAACTGTCTGGTATTTCTCTATGGTTGAGTCTCCCTGTAACTGGAGCTCATGTTTCCCTACTAGGCTGACAACCAGCAAGCCCCAGATATCCTCCTGTCTCAGCTCTCCATAGTGCTGCCGTTATAGGCACATACATGGGACCTTATCCAGTTTGCATAAAGTTCTGGCATCTGAACTTGGCTCCTCATAGTCACTCAGCAAGAACTTGTATGCATTGACCCATCTCCCTAGCTTTGCAATCAATTTTAATATGAATTTTTGTCCTTAGGGATTGAGATGAATACAGTGTATACTCAGCCCTCTGTATTTTGGGGCTCTACAGTCAAGGATTCAAGTGACTGCAGATAGAGAATGTACCCTCAAGAAGTGTCTAACAATTCTTTGTACAGAATGTACATTGCATTTGCTATTAGAACTAATCCGGAGAAGATTCAAAGACCAAGGAAGCTATGAATGGGCTCTATGCAAATTATGTCTCTTGTTTTGTTTTGAACATTGGATCTAGGTCCATTCCCCAAGCTGCTCTCAAACTTCTGGGCTCAAGCAAAAGTCTCTGCCTCCTAAGCAGCCAGGATAATAGTCATATACTAACATACCTGGCTGATTATGTTATTTTATATAAGGGGCTGTTTTGTTTCCTTCCTTGTTGCTGTGATAAATTATTCTGACAAAAGCAATTTAGAGGACAAAGTGATGGTTTTGGTTCAGAGTTCAAGGTTATAGCCCATCATGGAGGTACAGGCTAGCCACATGGCAGCAGGTAAAAGCACTTGGTTCAGAAGCCTGATCCCACAACAAGCAGGAGCTTCAGGGAACTGGACACATTGCATTTGTCATCAGTAAAAATTAGTGCTTGTGTTAACTTCACTTTCTTCTTTTTTATATAATCCAAGATCCAGCCCCAGAGAATGATAATACCCACCATGAACCAGTCTTTCTATATCAATCCAATGAAAATAATCTCTTACAAGTATTTCTAGAAGCCTGTCTCCCAAGGACTTAAATACACACAGATGTTGGTATCAGAGAGGTGTACAGAACAAATCTTCCATGTTAACTGATCCAAAGGCACAGTTCATATGAGGTGATGGGTCAGGAGACGTATTTCTTAGGAATGATGAAATAGCTAATAATATGCTCTTCTGTCACAAAGGTGAAACAATGATCAACTGTGTATCTAAGCTTAGAAAAGTGTTCACACAATCAGTGAGTCTAAAACTAACAGACAGAGTGACATGAAACCTGGGATACATCAAAAATCCTAGTTTTATATGCCATTTCTAGAATTTTCCTTTGGTTTAGAGTAATAACTATCTGTATTCTTTTTTTTTTTCTATCTGTATTCTTTAATGTTAGCATCTTAAAATCAGGAATATACACTTTTTTGACAAAGCTGTGCTTTTCCTTAAACTAGAGAGCTCACTAGGGATATAAAAGGTCTATTTTGGCCCTGAAGGCTGCCCTGCTTTTTGCTCTATGAGTGTATTTATAGATATATAATTCATGCCTCTAGGGCTGATATCTAGCAAAGGGTCTGTCTGCCATCGCAAAAGACGGTGTATTAAAAATTCAGTAGAATTCTTCTGAACTGTGAGAATGTTGTCAGTGATGGTGAATGCAGTGGGTCACCAAGAAAAAAAACGACATGAAGTTTCAATGTGGCTCCAGCCTTTGCATCTTTGGAGACAGCTGACTCTGAGAGGTCACAAAAATACAAAAACAATGGTGCTAAGCAGAGAGCCTTTAGAGAGGACTCCATGCTCCAATTGCTGGAATTCTGTTATGTCTGTTTGGGCTCTTTACTTTATCTCTGATTTGCATTATTCTAATTCACTCCCTACATAAAGACACTCATTTACATATTTCGAGTCATAGGAGTGAGTACTTCAACACACAGAGATGCTGAAGCTTTAAACCATTAAATGGCTCTACATTGATGATCTTCAGACAAAAATAACCCAAAATAAACAAACAAACAAAAAAAATGGATCTGGAAAAACATAACCAGTATTTGGTGGAGAAAATACCAGTAAAACTCCAGTGTCTCAATGGAGCATGATTTATATTTAACATGATGAGATACTTTAAGTAATCCCACCCCTAAAAAATAGCAAATGGTTTATCTGGAAAGAGTTTAATTCTGAAAGGCTACTAAATCTTTCTTCTTCTTCTTCTTCTTCTTCTTCTTCTTCTTCTTCTTCTTCTTCTTCTTCTCCTCCTCCTCCTCCTCTCCTCCTCCTCCTCCTCCTCCTTCTTCTTCCTCTTCTTTTTCACTTTTACATATGCCCAAGAAAGATAACCTACAGCTGTTTGATATAATTATGCATAGTAAACAAGGGAATGGCTGGTGAAGTTTTCATTTGCTTATTTCTTAAGAGCTTTTGTTTTGAAGTCAGTCTGCCTAGACTCTTGCCAGCATTGGAATCACACTCTTGAGTCATGACTTGGTTTCATTTCTTCAACTCCAATGAAAATGGAAATAATAACAGAGTCTACTACAAGCCACCACACACTGAGTATTTACTATAGTGACTACTGCCACTCAGAAAGGCTTCTACTAGTTTTGTTAATAATTTTGATCTATAAACACTCCAATCATAGATCAGTTTCTCTGTCATTTTTAATGCAGTGGTTTCATATTCAGAGATATAACTACATGGGGTTCTAGAGGCAATTTTAAATGCAGACATTATAGAAACATTCATAATAATTTGAAGACCTTGTATTTGGAAATAAATGATTAGCCTCTAAAAACATGGATGGCTTTTTCAACAAAATAAAAGCTTTTAATGTAATTTGGTATATTAACACCCCTTTTAGGGAATTCTAATTTTTAAACCTGAAATACTATTTGATATGTCAAGCAGCACAAAATCACTTAAACTGGGGTGGAGAGAGCCCATTCATTGAAGTTGCCAGGCTGGAAATACATCTTTTGTTCACCACTCAGTTTGATATTTCTTATAGCAGTTCCAGATAACACTCATATCTAGGATTAAAGTTGCAACAAGTGACTTCTTCATTATAAAGATTGAGTGGTGCTTCTCACCAGCTCTGCACTTCTGGGGTGCAGTTGTTGCACTGATCCAAAACAACCCCAAGGTTGAGGCATTTTCTCACTCCAGAGTCATACAATAGTGATACTTACCCACATCCTTTCTAAATAATAGCTGAAATATGAAAACCACCCTGTGTCTTCCTGAAACAATCATAAGCTCCCTAGGAAGCTTACCTGTTTAAATCCTTCATGATGAATACGAAGGGGGCGGGGGAGTGGGAAAGGAGAGGAAAGGTAAAGAGGTGAGGAGAAGAGAGGGGGGATGCTTGAGCCTTCTCTCTATGTGTGCATGATGCAATGTGTTTTGGCCAGGATTTGGTTGTATACTTTAGAAGGCATCAATATCATAGCAGAACATTGTAAACACCTGGGATTCTTGATGAGTAAAATTGATTTTGTAGCCTGTGGTGAAGATGATAGCTTAATCCTGGAGAACCATTCTACCGTAGTCACTTGAGAGTACCTTATTTGCCCTTCGCTGAAAAAAAATAAAATAAAGGACTGCTTTCTCTGAATATCATCTAAGGAATTAAATTAAAGATGAATTACCAACTTGAGTTGGAAGAAACTCAAGTCATTTTTTTTTTTCTTCTTCTGGGGTATAGGCCTCCCACAGGCTGTAGCCAATTTTAACACCCCACTTTAGAATAACCAATCATGGAAAGACTTTAAAGTTAGTGGTTAAAACTAAAACTAAGTTCAGGCAGAGACTAGACTTCTTTAGGTGAATAAAGACTAGGTGTCTATCTTCTTTAACTAACAGTAGAATTCCTATTGATTATGGGATGCAATTCAGCACAAATCAGAACAGTGAAAATTAAGCAAAAAGGCCCAAGTAAAATAAAACACTCAATATAGTTTTCAAAATCATAAAGTAAAAAAATAAAATCAATGGCATTGCCAAAGTAAATCAAGCAGGATAGCAAAGGGTACCAGCAAGGCATTCACAACATAAGAACACAAAGCAAAGGAAAATAAAAATATACAAGCTGTTTTGGTTAAGAGAGAGAGAGAGAGAGAGAGAGAGAGAGAGAGAGAGAGAGAGAGAGAGAGAGAGACTATTTCAACATAGGCAAAATAATTGAAATTATAACAGAAAAGCATACCATATTAATTTATAGTCAACTTACATCAACAAATTGCCCGCATGTTTTTTGGCATGAAAGAAAAATTTACAAAAGAAAGTTGTGTAAGAATGCTCTTGGACAAATAGAATTGCCACATTCTTGTAACTTGCTTTTTTGTTGTTGTTGTTGTCATTTCTTAAAAACTTTTGAGCAAAATGTCTAATTTTTCAAATATAATAATTTACAACAGAGGATGATACAGGGAGGCAACAACACATACATTCACACCACGTAACATGAAAAGAAAAAAATCTGCACTTTTAACAATTTTTACTTTTGGGGGGGACTGAGGAGGGCATCGATTTTAAATTTAAAATAATTCTGATTGGTATGATTGAAAATGAAAAAAAAATTTTTATAATTTGTCTTTTAAAAAAATCTATGCATCTATAGGGTTTTGAATGAATTTCTTCATTGTAAGTTTTCAGATATATATTTAGTTTTTTATTATCTTTTTTTGACAAATTTTAGATGTTCCTTAATTTGGGGGAATGGATGACAGCACGTGAATTTTAACAATGCTAAAGAAAGGGGGAGTATGGGAAGGGAGGATGCGGAGAAGGGGAGGGTCGTGTCTACGAGTGCACTACACAGGAGATGACGATGACGGGAGTGAATGTGTAAGTGAGTCGCCATGTCCATGTAAGGGCGGCACGGAGTGATCTAGCTGCATTAGAGCTTCTGGCTGTAAGGAAGGGATGGGCAATATACAAAAACAAATGAGCCTACACATGCCCATCTATGGAAATCAAGAACAGAACTCTAACACTGACAATCTCACACACCCTAAGTTGCAACTTCTTCAACATGCAATTACTCCAAAATCATTACAGTTTCATCATAAGATTGTCAAATCATAAAAACACTTAAACTTTTTTTTTCTCCTACTCCAAACAGACAAAGTACATGAAATAATATTACTAATAAGATCAAAAGATTAAAAGCAAAATTAAGGAGACTAGAGTTATGCATTCCGGTTGAACAACTTCACCGGCAGCCACACAGCCGCATCTACAGCTGGGCGTTGAGAGATGCACAGAGGTGGTGAGAAGTAATGCTGAGCAGAGAGCCCATGTACTAGGCTGCTAAAGACTCCTCTCTACAGAAACAGTACTTTCCAAATGGTATCATCCACTTTCCACAAGCCACCCATGATCTGTATTACTGCCAATGAGACTGGCTTATCTAAAAGATGTGGATGTGGGTTCTGCAGTTGAAGTTGTTCCATATTTAAAGAAAGAGTGGGAAAAAAAAAACTTCAGAAAACAATTCATAATTTTTTTTCTTGTCATTTGGGATAAAACCAAGTCTAAAGATAAGATTTAGCAATTAAAAAGAAATACATTAATATATATATAGATATATATAATACAAAAACATTTAATTTCCAAACAATAAGGGAGAAAATAACAAAAATAAAAGATTTTTTTAAAGAGATGAACAACCAGATGCACACGCTGAGAAGGCACAGACAGAGCAGTCAGGGGACACAGCATTATATCCATATTGTTGGGTTTTGCTGGTTTTTATTTGTTTTAGATTTGGATAATTGATTCCCCTTTTTGTGACAGCCAAAATTGAAAACAAATTCAGATTTTTCTTTAAAAGTTGTATTTAGATTTTGTTTCTCTAAAAAAATAAAAAGGGCGTGCAGTCTGGATGTACGTCCTAAGGAGACGTTTAACAGAGAAAGCAGATATTTTCTATCACCCCTGAATGGTCGGGATATATATCAGTCAAGTTAACACATGCTTAAAGTAAGTTGCATTTAGGGAAAATAGAAGAACAGAACAAAGAGCTGGGTTAGGTACAGAGATTGGCAAGACAAAAACCAATTTGGGGTGGGAGAAAGGAACTGAGTTTTGTTTCATGCTTTTCCAGTAGGGGTGAAACACATCACAGGACTTCTGAATGTCAAGTGTAAGGTATGTAGTGTGTGTGTGTGTGTGTGTGTGTGTGTGTGTGTGTGTGTGTGTGTGTGTGGTGTGTGTGTGTGGTGTGTAGTGAAGCCTGTAGTGACAGGAATTGGAATAAAGTGTAGCAGCTCCCAAGCTGTGTTTCTGGAGATTTGTCTGAGAAGGTGTGTTTCATAAGATGTACCAGGAGACAATAGGAAACATTATTTCATGAGTAGTCTTGTTGTTTTTGTTTTTGTTTTTTTTCTTTTTAAACTGACAGAGTACATGGCTTACAATTGGATGTTCAAATCATCCTAGTGAGTGAAAGAATACCTGATGTTTCATTTAGTAATAATGGCAAAACTTTGCTCTGCTCCAAAGAAGACATCATCAGCATCAGTGTCTATAAACATCAATGATCAGGATGCATTATGCATAAGGAGATGGTGTCAGTTTTATGGAGACTAATTTAAGAGACAAAACATTACACCTGATTTACATTGAGGAAAGTAGACAAGAGCATGTGAATGTCTTACATGTGTGTGCACATGTATTTGTGTGGTGTGTGTAGAAGCGTTGAGAGAAAGATACTACATAAAGGACTCAAAGAAAGAGGAATTTAGAAATGGCCTCAGCCCCTACTGGAAGAGGTTACTAAAGTTATAATCATCATTATATCCCTGTGAGAACTTTAATGTTCAACCAAGGACTGGGAAACCTGGGTAGGCGAACCCCAAAGGCAAGACACTTGAGAGCGCTTGGTTCTGACAGCCAATTCCAACCACTTCAAAGAACCCCTTTGGGTGACTTTAACAAATCAAATGAATTTTGAAAATGAGGCCAACTTCTGCCCACTATGAGACGCCCCTTTTATTATTTTATTTTAAACAGAATTGTAGTAATGTGTCCCCATGGGTCAGTCCGTACCAAGATTTTTAGTCTCTGGTTTAATAATGTTAATCATTATTTCCTGAACTTCACAAAGTGCAGCTAGAATGTTTTAATGTGGAAGAAAGACAATCCCAATATTATAATAAAAGAAAAACCCTTGTTGTCATTTGGTTGAGCTTTTGACCAAGAAAGTTTTAGCAGTAAATTTTACTTTTTGAAAAAATATTGGAAGTGCTAAGGTGACTGGTTATAAGGACATCAAATGACTTGCATAAGAATTCTTTTGGTAATATTTACATAGGCTAGTTTTGATTTCACATGTGACTATTGAAAGCAGGAAACAAAGCTTGTCTAAGTGCAAAAGCTGAAGAATGAGATCTGTCTGAGTCACTCAGATTCCAGGATAATGGGTGGTGCTTTCAGGAATATATCATCAATTATAGTCCGCTAAGGTTTCTGTGGAGTAATTTACCTATTTTCAAATTGCCTGTTTCAAAACTCTTACAAGTAGGACACCACTTTGTTTCCAGAAATCACTGGTTTGGACAATTGAAAATGCTAAAATTTAGGGTCACCACTTTGTAAATAAAATATCTATATATCTATATATTTATATACAAATATAGATATAGATATTAAATCCACGGAAGCCACAGTTTGAAATGAAGCCAACACAACTTGGATGTAGAGAGCATATCACTTTTTACAATACAAGTTAGTCATTCTTATCTAAATGCAAAACTGTTTTGACCTCTAATGGAATACACAAAATAAATTGTTCACAGTCGTGTTCATAGTCATGGTCATGTTCATAGTTTAATTTTTATTGTTCATTATCTATCTACACTACTTTTATATTTTCAACAAGTACATGTTATGTATTTATGGTTGTACTAAATGTTAATAATGTGTTTCAGTTATATTTTCCCTGGAGAACAAATAATATAGTAATTTGATTTAAATTGACATATTCTTATGCAACAATTTTTATCCCAGCATGTCCTAATAGCCCATCTAGATGTAAAAATATAATGCTTACAAAAAGTACTGTGTGATGGAGTTTCACAGGTCAGGGTTCATTGTGGAAAGCTCTCTTGAGCTGAAGGCATATGTTTCTAAACTATTGGATGGAGGTGGAGCTGGAGAAGCTGAAGGATATACTCAGGTAACTTAGGTACAAGCCCCACCTACCTTGGGAGCAGGTTCTCCTTCTAGAAGACATATCTTCTGTTAGGGTCCTGGAGAAGTGTCACAAAAGACCACCATCCACATATGCAATTAACCAGAACATTTTTATTCCAGCATGCTGGGGCCTGCCAAACCACACAACGGCAAAATGGCAAAGACCCCTAAGAGGGACATATGAGCCCCTTTTAAGCACAGCTAAGGGGAGTTCCTAGAATAGTTAGGTCATTTTAGATAGGTTTGGCTTAAGCAAGTGGCAATCATATTAGTATGTTCTAAGTGGTTAGGGCTAGTCAGGGGTTGATTAAGGCCACAGCTTTTCCAATTTTAACAAGCCTGGACAAATCCCAGACTTTGTCCTTGAGCTGCTGTGGAGGCTGGATGGCCTAGTACACGCTGGCTGTGGGGGTTGGCTCAGTGGCCCATTTTTGGTGCATCCTATCTCCCTTGTCCCTGTTGTCAGGAGCACCAGTGATTAATTGCCCTTTGTTTGTGGTTCCTTCAGAAACTGCTTGTTCAGTCTCAGGAGACTGAAATTGAGGCCTGATCTCTGAGAGAAGTCTGAAGCAGCCAGTTATGGCATCTACTGAGTTCTCTCATCTTCCACATGAGAAGATAAAGAACCAAAGTTCAAATGAATGACATTGCATTTCAGTAAGTATTTAATTTTCCCACTCATAATATTGGAGAGAGTTGAAGAGGGACCCTGTCTCAAGAGTTTCACTGTAAGCATTAAAACTTATAGCTCAGGAGTTGAAAGATCACATATTTAAAGAAGATTTTCAAGATAGTTGCAGTAGACTTATAAAGAAAGCCTCCATGGCTATCCTTCCTATATATATACAGATATATTATTGAATGATTGATTTTGGGTGTCTATAAGAAGGGGAGGATTCTTGTGTGTGAAGCAATGACTCAATTCTGAACTACACTTTTGCACAGAATGAAAATGTTGGCTTTACACAGATGTGGGATCCTAAGAATGTGAGTGACAGTGTAAGGCTTTCTACACATTGACTTGTCATAGCTTCATCCCCAGGCACATCATGACAAAACTCTCTGTATATATGACACTTGTTTCTAAATAAAACTGCTTAGTATTTTATTTTTAATGCTGAACAAAAAATCTCATGCATTGTTTGTTCCTAGACTCAGTTTACATTCTTGATTATAGTAGATAGGAAGAGAGAAAGACTAAATATTTGAGATAGAAAAGAGAGTGCACAGACACCATCAAATCTAATGATTAGAACTGCATTTTGGGGCTAACGATCTCATGTTCACTACACATTCATTTTCCTACTATAGAGAATAGATAAGAATGGACAAGGTATTACAGAACATGTTACTAGGTTCTAAAAATTGGTAAGATAGCAGCTAATGTTTAGATACAGCAGGTGAGGATCTTAAAGTAAGAATTATATTCATCTGATGTTTTAATGTGTGTCTTTGGGTTTATCCCATAGTCTCTATCCTTCTTATGACCATAATGTATCCTGAATAGATTTCTATTAACCCAGTGTTCTAGCAAACTTCATTTGTTTTCTTACATATTTCACCTAGATCCTAAACAATTTGAGGGCAAAGACAGTGTCTTCTCATTTACATTTATTTTCACTCCCAATAAAACAATAATTATTCAAATTTTTATTTGGATAATTTGAATTGCTTACCTCCTTGCCCTTACCCTAGCCTCCATAATTCCATAAAGGCATTGATGTTTGTATCACTGATATGCCTCAATTTATGCTTGGACCCTCATATAGAAAATAGAGATTGAGTCAGGAGACCTTAAAGATTAGCCTTAGTTGTACTGCAGACTATGTTATTAGACATTCAACAAATTCCTTTATGCTGTTGAGTCTATTGCCTTATGTATGATGCAAAGATTATGGTGTCTGCTCAATTAGTCCACTTCACAGAGTAGATTTGCACAAGTAATGAGATTCTTAATGTGAAAGTTCTTATAAATTCTAAAGGGCTTTGCATATGTTTCCTATCATTGTCTTCAAAGACTGGTAGCAGCAGCATATAAAACAGAGGAAGCTGAGTCTCAGGCAATCAAGATCAACGCTCTTTTCAATGTGATCCTTGGAATGTTTACTTCAATAACAAACAAGTCTACTTCAATTTCAAACCCTGACTCTAACAGACACGAAAACTCTTCCCAATCCTGTTTCTACCTCTTTTAGTAGTGTTAACCTTTTTTTTTGTGGGGGTGGGGACAGGGTTCCTCTCTGTAACAGCCCTGGCTGCAATGGAACTCACTGTCCTGGCCTCAAACTCACAGAGATCTACCTGCCTCTGCCTCCCGAGTGCTGGGATTAAAGTTGTGGGTCACCATGCCAAGCAGCATACCTTCTTAGTGCTTAATTCATTTATCTTTAAATGTTGAGTATATGTTATTGATACATGTATGTAGTGGCATTGTGTTCCCCAAAATATTGTGCACTCTAATAAACTTATCTGGGGTCAGAGACAGAACAGCCACAGTATTAAACATAGAGGTTAGACAGTGGTAGCACACGCCTTTAATCCTAGCATTCCAGAGGCAGAAATCCCTCTAGATCTCTGTGAGTTCAAGGCCACACTGGAAACAGCCAGTCGTAATGACACACGCCTTTAATCCCAGAAAGTAATGGCAGAAAGCGGAAAGGTATATAAGGCATGAAGACCAGCAACTAGAAGCTTTTAGCTGGTTAAGCTTTCAGGCTTTTGAGCAGCAGTTCAGCTGGGACCCATTCGGATGAAGACTCAGAGGCTTCCAGCCTGAGGAAATAGGATCAGCTGAGGAACTGGCAAGGTGAGGAAGCTGTGGCTTGTTCTGCTTCTCTGATCTTCCAGCATTCACCCCAATACCTGGCTCCAGGTTTGATGTTACTAATAAAACATTCTAAGATTCCTGCTACACATGCAATTTTATAGTTACTTTACTATACTCTTATAGGTTAGAAACAAGCTCTGGAGAGGTTGTAATTAGATATATCTCCATCAGAATATATTTATTGTTTAGCAAGAGAACAGACCAGGAAGACTCTGGTCCTTTGTCTATCAATCTGTGCAGACTGAGACCTGGTGTTGTTAAAGACATAAAGAGAGATGAAACCAAAGAGGGGAATTTAACCACACCCTTCAGAAACAAATCCTGACCAATGCTGGAAATGTGAGATAAAACAAGAACATAAAGAATGAAGGTTGGGGAAGTAGCTTAGAGTGTTTAATACCAGTTAAGATGCACACATGAGAAAAACCATTTAAAAATGGCCAAGCATTCATTTTCTTTTTTTGCTATTGTTGTTTTGTTTTAGTGCTGTAAATTCGAATTATATATTTTTATATACAGCTCGTGAAAATATTGTATACATTAAGTATATCATATTGTGGTTTGAAAATACACATTATGAATTGGATTAAGTCACTTTCCTCTCTAAGAGTCTCACAAGCTTCTCCAAACACAAGCTGTATACCTTTATCCACCATGCAAGGTCTGTGAATGCTGCTAGCTGCCTCCAGCCTCACTTTCCAGGGCTTCTCCTGACCAAGATGTCTTAGGCTCTGGATATACTTTTTGCTTCCCTCTCAGGAAAAGACATGCCTTTGATCTGTCCCTGACTGACCCCTTTCAGTGACAGAGGTCTCTCATGCATCTTGTCTCCTCCTCTGAGGCTTTGGGGACTTTGATAGTAAAATGGCAGCCCACTTTTAATACCAGCACCTCGTATAGTCATCCTCTTGTATGGAATTTACAAGCTAACCCTTTGCCCACTTATCTTTGTTCGTTATTTCCCTATGGGAACACACGTTTTATGAGAGCAGAGACTTTGTATGCTTATAGACTCTTCCTAATTTAGTCATAGGCACATAGTATAACTCAGAAAATCATGCTAACATGGGGAATGATACTTCCAGCAGCCTGAATATCCTTTTCCTGGGGAGACCACTGACTTTTATTGCAAAGCATTTTGTAACTTTTAGCATGGTCTTTGTCCACAAAAGGTAGTGAGTTGATGTTTTAAAAACAAATTATTGAGGCATTGCTATCTGTGTATTGTTTCTCTTCTCTAAGCCAGAAGGAACTTTCTTGAGTTCTGCTAACTGGACCTTCCCATGTACAGGTAGCTTAAAAATCCATCTGAAATATACAACACTTCATAGCTTCTCTTCAGTTTCATGAGCTGAGACGGGTAGGTAATAAAAGCTCAGGGTCTCCTTTGCAGCAAGATCATGCTGTGTTTTGCTCTTTCTCCCTTAGTGTAATTTGTAATATAAAGATATAATAACATAGTATGTAGATGTGGAGCTTTCTAACACTGATGATTTTCTTCAGGCAATGGAAATACTGGGCCAAACGAATTATTACTGGAGAAATGGTGATCAGGGTGGTGAAAACAGGCTTTGTTAGCCTTACCTGCTGAGGGCTTGCAGCTCCTGAAAGCAGAACCAAGCAGCAGTGGGACATTTACTGGTGCCATGATACTTCAGAAATATGTTTATAGAGTAATGAATTATTCAAAAGGCTTACATAGCTTCTGCTTTTCTATAGAACTGATCTATTATGCCCTTACGAGCAGAATTTGGGCCATGTTTTTATTGTTATTTCTCTGCGTGACAGTAGCTAGACATTGCCAATGTGTTGCCTTCCCTTTGTAGGATCCTGGATTTTTAAATTTTTCTTTATCTATCTATCTATCTATCTATCTATCTATCTATCTATCTATCTATCTATCTACTGAGACAGTGTTTCTCTATGTAGCCCTGGCTTTCCTGGAACTCATTTTGTAGACCAGCTGGCCTCAAACTCAGAGATCTGCCTATCTCTGCTTCCAGAGTGCTGGAGTGCTGGGATTAAAGGCATGAGCTACCACCCCCTGGCTAGGGTCCTGAATTCGCTAAATAATTGAACTTGACAACATAGTACGATAAAACTCATCTTCTCATTTACCCTGAAATCTATCTTCATGGCAAGGAACGCAGTGATCATAAAATCAATTAGACCCATGTGCTTTCTTAGTGAGTGGAAATTAGCACCACAAAAATAAAATGAAAAGCTTGCCCAAGACCTATGCACTTGACATTAAAGGATGTACTATGACTTTATGGGTTTGACTACATCTAGTTTCAGCTTCAAGTACTTGTTCTATGAAGAGACTGCAAAGAGGTTCACATGGGCAAGACACATATCTTAGCTTATTATGTTATTTATTTTTTTTAATCTAAGATACTACAAATCAGGAAGGAAGTTTAAGAAAGTTCTTAGTTATTAAAAATGACAAAAAAAAAACATAGGTCTCCAGATTAGTTAGAACAGGTGTTTAGGGGCAAATAAATATGAACAAAAAAATTGCTGCCATATTAATTTCCTTTAACATATGAGAAAAAATATAAATTTCAATCACTTAGTTAAAACATTAATCAATGCTAAGACTTCCAGATAAAAATGTTCTTAATAGAATTGACAATTGACTCTGCCAGATATTGTAATAATAAGTATAAATGATTTATTTTAGCATTAAAATTGTATCCTAGATATCAATAAATCTGGGCATCAATAAGCTAAATTATTTGCTCAGGATCACACAACTAAGGAACTGGAGAGTTATAACTTAGCATGGCCTTATAAGTCTTCAATAAAACTACAATGCCACTTTCAAACAAATGCTGAGTATTTTTTTTTTGTCTTACGTTCTAAAAAAATATTCATTCTGTGTGAGAATTGCAAAGTATAAATAAGGTAGTCTTAGATACAAAAAGTTCCACAGGGTGAGGTCCTAGGTTCACTCCGGATTTATTTCACACTTTTGTAACTTAGGAGTCACAACAGCATAATTGAGAATTGCTACCCAGAGGGGCTCTGTAGATTGACTTTGTCCCATAGTCTGGGGGTCACCTGGCCCACACTAAGTCAATCTTTCTGGGAAAGGCAGTGGGGACAGGATGACAGAGAAAGTCTAAAAGCTGCAGCTTTAAAAACTTCTCCTAAGAGATTTTTCTGCAACATCCAATTTTAGGAACAATGCCATAAATCCCTGACTATATTTACTCTTTTAATTTGGAAAGGACGCATCATAACCTTAGTTGATGATGGTAAAAACAGAGAACCAACCTTTAGTACTCCCTAGACTAATATCAGCTATGATCAACTTTTGAAGCCTGGCATTAATCATAAGCGGTTTTTTTTTTTTTTTTTTTTTTTTTTTTTTTTTTTTTTTTTGTAAAATGCATATAAGCCTCACTGACAATGGACTTAAATGGGATACGAGATATAGAACACACTTCCAAAAACATGGCAAGGGTAATAATTGTCTTATCACACCATCATACCAAAGTTGTCTAATAGTTTTTAATACCTAGAATGTAGGAACAAACAATAAGTATTTTTTGATATTCTCTCTATTCTGGGATTATCATGGTGAAAGCTTTGGTTGTCAAGTAAGTAACCATTGAGATAATGTGAGTTTGAGTTGCTTGGTTTCTTCTGTGATAAAATCCTCAGTGCTCTTTGGATGTTTCTGTCCTATCTGATTATGTTTCATACCATAGCCTAACCCATCAATGACTATATAAAAAGATCTGAAAAGCACCATAAACCAACTGCTGGAAGAAAGCATCACTTCTGTTTATTTTCTAGTATTTTATTTGGCATGTCAACTCAACATGGTTCAACAAGCTTATGGAGTGGCATTGTTATGGAATGATCCTGAATTAGGTCCCAGGAGAAAAGAACAAACCATGAGGAAGGGGAGTCACTTGTGCTAAGTACTATGTGATCAAAATGAACTCGAATGTAGGCCACTTTCCTTAAAAAAAAAAAAAAAAAAAAAGAAAAGAAAAGCTACAACTGCCAGTTATAAAAGGCCCAATTTTCTTGAGCCAGCATGGTAAGGAATTCTCTTCCTCTACAACCCTGTAAGAAATGTAACTTTCAAATGACAGCTTTGCTTTCTGCTCCCCGTTCCTGCTCTCTTCATCACTTTCCCCTCCAAAGCCGCTCCACTCATCTCATGGGAACAGTCATCACATTTTGTGCCATGAGATGTTACTTGATGCTAGAATTATAGACATGGCCAATAAATCTTGCCTTGAAGTTTGTTGTAATTTTGTCTCTTGACAAGCACAAACAGGTAGGCTCCACTAATCATTGTAGGACATTACAAAATTTTTTTTTTGGAACATGTTGAGTGTATATAGTTGCTAGCACACTATCAAGAAGTACAGAAGGCATGGGAAATGGCTCCCAACTGTGACACCCTCATATCTCTAAGCCCATTATGTCTCTCAGAAAGGCACAGAGTCAGGACAAGGAAATGCCACCTATAGGCATCATGGCTATAGATTTATATTATATATAGGCATCTTTTTTTTCAGTAAGTGTGCACATATGTGTACTTGTGTGCATGGGTATATGGAGGCTAGAACTTAGCCTCTGGCAGTTTTTCTTAGGTACCATCCACATTGGTTTTCTGGAACAGGGGCCTTTCAGTGACCCTAGGCTTGCTTATTCAGCTAGGCTGGCTAGCCAGAGAGCCCCAGGGATTCACATGTTTGTGCCTGCCCAGTGCTGGTATTATAAGCATTACCACACTGCCAGCATTTTGACATGGATTCTCAGGATCAAACTCAGATCTGCATGTGGATATGGCAAGCACTCTATGCACGAAGCCATCCTCTCCCTAGCCTAACATAGGCAATCCTGGAAACGAAAGTGCCAGAGCCATCTGGTCACTTTTAATATCTCTTCATTCAAACAACAGTCATCTTAACTCAGTGGATCTCCAAGGACATTTCTCCCAGGTAAGCACAATTCCATGGAGTGTGTGCAAATTTAGTAAATATGTGACTTGATTTTTAAAGTTTAATGCTACATACAATGACCATATGAGGTAATGTAGGAAAAAGAAAGTTTGGGAAACATTCAAGATCTCCTTTCTAGTAACTGTAGCATATTTAATTAAGAAAGTCAGCATGGCAAAATTCTGAAACCCACTTAGAATCTCTCTCTCTCTCTCAAGCACGAGCTATTTTTGTTCACATGTATTCTTTGCCAGTGAGAAGTCTGGTCCTTAGCTTCATTCCTGTTACCTAGTAATCATAGATAGTAATGTTTTTCCCAGTGTTACATCACACACACACACACACACACACACACACACACACACACACACACACAATCACAGTCCATATTTTTAACCTCATTCCAAATGGCTGGACTGTACTCGGTTTTAACTTAAAGCTTAAAAGGGCAAGTAAGTATTGTTTTTATAAAATTGCAGAATCTAAAACTGGTCATGCTTAGGCCACTTGTGATTTTTTTTTAAATAAATGATATACTGTATAAAACATGTGTAGTATATACATAGTTAGGAATGCCCTCCCTATCTTGAGCAAGAGGGTGAAATTCATTGACGGGGGCACTTTATGACAACTTTTACTGTCGAGTTGCATACAGGGAAACAAGCAACTAAACAAAGGCGATGCACAATGTGCCCTGTGAAATTGGCAGATGGGCACAAATCGAGACAGAAAGATGCATGTGGAGTTTAACGGTTAAAAAATGCCTCCATTTTAGAGATTTGATTATCCCACAGTCTTGAAGAATGGCTTAGAAGGAGAGAAAACCCAAAGGAAGTGCTTACCAAGGTGGAAGTCTCCAGAGAAAACCTCTCTCTGATACTTTTAAAGAAAACGACATCCAAGGGCTGTTAGTGGTAAAAACAATGACTCCATAAAGCAGTAACCGGCATGATTTGTGGCCCAAAGGAAAACCTCGCAGACAAGGAGGAGATGGAAATATCTGTTCAATACATTTTCAGAGAAGCCAGGCAGATAAGTAGAATTGGATGCTGCTAGGTCTTTCCCCACAGGTTATACATCCCACTAACAAGCAAAGCTTCTAGAAAACAAGCTCTCTCGACCTTGCTGAAGAAGACACAAAAATAAGAAGCCACACTTGAAGGCAATCTCACTGCTATATGGCTTCAAGTAAATGATTTAAATCCACTTTTGCCCATTTTTTTCAGACTGTAAAACCAAAGTTACATACTATTTAAACAAAATTACTTAAAGAAGATAAGTGTCGTTGCTAATAAACTCAAAAAAAAATTGCTCTCCAAAATTAGCACTATCAATTGCAGAATATTTCGAGTAAATTAGTGTTACTGTTCCCCCTAACATTAACAAGCATGTCACATCATTTCTGCCTTGTTGGACCTTAAGAAAATGTTGCTGATTTCATTTTTTTAAGGGAGGTGAGAGAATTCTGGAATGATGTGTGAGGTTAATATTATTACCTTAGCTGCATAGGATGCAGACCTGAGCAGGTGTTTTCAAGTTGATTCTCCACTGTGAAAATTACCCTCTGTAAGGAGTCATTTGGAACAATGAACCCAAAGAGAAAGGCAAAGGGGACAGTCGGCCA
Source organism: Peromyscus leucopus (assembly GCF_004664715.2). Lineage (NCBI taxonomy): Eukaryota > Metazoa > Chordata > Mammalia > Rodentia > Cricetidae > Peromyscus > Peromyscus leucopus. The sequence continues at coordinate 57,776,920 of NC_051075.1, read as the reverse complement.
TAGATTTATTTCATTTTATGTTCTATACACATTATGTAAATAATGGCAAAATTTCCATCTAGCAGCTTCTGCTTTTAGAAGAAAGTATTGATTGTGTCTAATTTTTATGGCTCTGGGACACTCTGCCCTGCTGTCCTTTGTTCTGTGCTACTGCTCAGACACTTGAGGTTCTTTGGACTCTTCAATCTAAGGTAATCAGAGACAGCATGATGACAATTATCCATCTGTAGTCTGAGGCTCCAAGCAGCTCTTTCTCTGTTGGAGAACTCCTATTACAATGGTGGCCAAACAAAAGAAACCCACGTAGATTTTGAAAAGTGTACCTTGAAGTGCTGCAGAGAGCACTGTGTCATATATGCTGGTCTTATCTGTTGTCCAGAAGAGTGGATGGAACTTTCTCAGGAGCCAAAAACTGAAAGCATACTGTTTACTAGCTGAAGAAGGGGCTCTCAGATGTTAAGGTGTATGAAATGTCAGTTGGCAAGCATTTCAATGCAAACCATCCAAGCTGGCCCACTGGCGTTACACGTGGAACTGATGCTTGTAGGAAAGCCAGCCATGAAAGCAGAGTGGGCTGTGAGAACAAGAGCTGTGGATGACATTTGGCATTTTCTTTGTCATATGCCAGTGGGTTCCTACAGTACACACAGCCATTTCAGTCAAATTCTTTGACCCATTAATTACATTCAGCTGAACATTCCTGGGGAAAAATTGCACTTGTCTACATTTCTCTATACAATATTAGAAAGCAACCATGCTAGAAAACACTCTATCTTGATGATCTGAGTTGTGGGAACTTGGAAATCACTGACTGAAACAGTACAGGGATGCAATTGACAATAGTCATCCACGGATAAGCTAAGGCTCAGCTATTCCATCCAGACCAGGACTTAATTGTATCTGATCAATAGTGGACAAGGCTAATGCTGTAACGTCCCTCTGTTGTGAATGCCATCTCTAGGTGAGTTTCATGGTAATCAATCATAAAGTCCGAATGCTGTGTGTAGGCACATGGGTAGGTTATTGTTAAAATCCTAACTAATCATGCTTATAAACAGTTCAAGACCACTTTGTTTGTGAAGAAGAACATGGGGCCGGAGAGATGGCTCAGTCACTATAGTACATGCTATGCAATCAAGAGAGCCTAGGTCAGACAAAATGATGGGTGCAATAGTGTATCCTGTAACCCCAACACTGATGAGTACACAGGGAGGTGAATCTCTATGCTCATTGCCAAAAGGTCTAGCTAAACTGATGGGATGAACTTCAAGTTCACTGTAAGTTTCTGTCTCAAAAAAAAAAAAATACGTAAAACATAAACCATAGGTAGAGAATAATGAAGAAGGATATCTTATATCAACTTCTGGCCTCCATATACATAAACCTGCTCACACTAGTACACACACATGCACCTGCAAACACATGTGTGTGCACATACCTACACTAATAAGTATGTACACCTCCACACACAATAGTCACATTCCAATTTGAATAGCTTTGTTGGATGCCACCAGTTTCTTTCATTCAAACCTCTTTGTTGAGTCACAAGGTAAATGGTTATATAGTTATTCCTACACATCAAACTTCCATTCCCTTCTGAAAAAGACCCTCGATGAGTCACACAAGACTGAAATCCTAGAACAGAGCCCTAAAAAATAAATAGGCAAAATCAAAATCTTTGAATGTTAATTTTTCCAAGTTAAAACAACTCTATAGAGAGTAATATTAAATACATATTCTTATAGCACATTAAAAGGAAACATGGTATGGTATAGAGTGAAATGTACAAAAAGGTCATTCTTCAACCCTGCAAGTATCAGGGGGTGAGGACTACATATGGGCAGCACTGAAGGACCTGATTCCCTGTGCTTTTAAAATTTGGTTTTAAATCATCAAATAAAAGTGGTAGGTGTTTATAATGTACAATATAATGTGTTGAAATAACTACAAACCATGAAATGGCTCAATTTTTGTTAGTGAAAAGAAACCTACAGGTTACTCTCTGTGATGTGAGAAAGCCAATTCTATTCCGTGGACTCAGAGAGAACAGGGATGTCACTCAGTGAGTGAAGGAAGACAAAGGATACACAAATCCAGTTGCTACAAGCTTTGTTCAAGTATAACTGGGGATTGGATGCAAACTTTCCTCATCTTGACTTTACCATTTTAACCCTATTTACTAGAAACTCAGACCACCATACTTGGTAAACACTTCACCAGCCCCTTCTGTGTCATACTGCATGGTAGGGCCTTTACTACAGCCTAAACAGGACAAAAGTGAGCTATGTTTGGAGAGACATAAATCATATTTTCAATGGATACATTTTCATATAAAATGTTGTATCTACTTGTGCAGTCTAGGAGCAAATAATAATTTGGAGTAAAAACATTTGGTTCAAAAACAGAAAGGTTCAAAGAAGTAATTCAGCCTCTAGGAGAATCAGATGTGGTATCATCACATATATCATGCACATTTTGTAGGTAGAAGGACAGTGATTAGGAATCCTGTGTCGAAGGAGAAGGTAGTGATAAATATGAAAACTTATTGAGAATGAGTTTGGGTGGAATGTAACCTTTTGCAATGAAATTTAATTTCTACTGTGGAACATTAAATCTCATCAGATTACTATATTTTCACAGTTATGCATTTTAAATGGATAAAATAACCATATTAATTATTATAATTAATATACATTAATAACATAATATAGTGTTATATAATATATAATTGATTATGTAATATATCAATTGATATGTATGTAATATAGATAATGTATTAATATAGCTGATAGGCTTGGACAGTTCTGCATACAAAATTGTTCTTACACAGTGATTTTTTTTCCTATATCACAACCTGGATTTATGCATATATGCTAACGCTCATGTTGTCTTGTCCTTATTTTCTTGGGAGGGCAGCCAGAACTGCTATATTCTATTCCTTACAAGATGTCATTATTTGGCAGATGTATATTTGAAGAGGCTTATTCCAGAATGCAAAGAATTTTGCACACCTGGGTAACTATTCATTACAAAGGGCCCAATTAAATAATATTTTTTTTCTGTATTTGCATGATTATTCAACTTAGCTATATGGCTGAGCTACCAATCTCAATTTTTTTAAGAAAAGAAGGTGTGTATGTCAATCAATAATATCAAAAGTTTGATCAGTTGGTACCTTGACAGTGATGTACTCATAGAGTCGAAGAGCAAACAAACAGAATCCCACTAAAAAGGACTTGGATGAAGATGAACGCTTAAGAGCTGCCTTTAGTTTAAGATAATTTTTCAACTTATTTAAAATAATGAGTCCTACTAATAATTAATGAAGACTACATAGTTGTTCCCAAAGAAAAGGATGATGTAAGTCAAAATTTCAGAAGAAATTAAAGAGATTTTGCCCACAAATCTCAAGCCAAAAGTTTCAAAGACAACATTCCAAAAGTAAGTGAAGAAGCTAATGTCTACTCAAGCCTCTTGTAAATGAGAGGCATGTTGCGCAGTAACTACACAGTGGAAGCATCCAAAAAAAACAGGCTTCATTACTACTATTACCAATGTTGTGGTTTGGCCTGCTAGAATGAATTTAATTCATTCTTTTACTATCTCTAGTTATCTGAGTTAATATAAAAGGCCATTATTAAAAGTTGCCTTTGATGTAAAACATATTTTCTTCTAATAAAATAGGGCTAGATGTTGTTAAGTTGATATCCATCAGTACCAATAAAATGAATCCAACTCCAGGTGCAAATCGAATAGGGCTGGATGTTAATTAATGAGATCCAAACAACTTATCATTTTAGGCTGACTTCCATTAGAGAGGCTGTGTCTTGGCTGTACACTAATAGAGAAGCCTATTAGTTGCATGGATTCCAATTTTCTTTATCTGTATTAGTCACTGAACAGTATGTTTCTTCTAACACTGTTTAATATTATGGCATTTTTATGTTTAGAGAGTTAGTTTGGAACCACAAAATATAAATCAGGATTGAATGGATGAATTTAATATTTCTTAATCTGATAACTCCATATATAATTTTTAATCTAAGAGAAAAATATTTATTTTTCTTTCAAGAATCAAGGGTGGTGTCCCTGTGTACAATTCCAGACAGTATTATTATTAGACATGGAGAGACACTCCCTATATGTTTGAGTCCTACAATAATCTTGTGATTAATTGGATACATATTATTATATTTTAAAGTGAGATATTTAAAGTGTAGTTTCTAGACATCAATACTATTGATGTTTGGTGTTGGGATTCTGTCACAGTAGTTGTCCTTTGAGCAATAGGATATTTAGGTCTGTCCCTGGCCTCTTTGTACTGGGTACTATTAGCTTCTCTCCACTTGTGAAAGTCAAAATACCTGCACATATTTCCACATGCCCTCAGAAGGTGGAATCACTCTCAGTTTAGATCAACTGATTTAGAAGTAACAAAGTTACATTTTTGAGTGTTTAGGGTATTGGTCAAGGTCAACAGGAGAGATAATCATAAAGACAAGGCCCACAGCCTGTATAAATTTCTAGTCCCCTTTGTCATGGTCCAAAATGAAATTTAGGAGACATTCCATACCGTGATTCCTTCAGTGTTTCTGTTGAAGCATAAGCCACTGACAAAGATAACATTAAAATGTCATGGAAATAAGTAGAAGTCAAGAAATAACATGAAGATATGCATCTACAGTAGTACAAGGTTTTATGTAAACACTATATATGCATCTTTCAGAGAGAGAGAGAGAGAGAGAGAGAGAGAGAGAGAGAGAGAGAGAGAGAGAGACTATTCTCCTGAAATAAATATCTGGAGGAAATAACAGGACATCAACAACAAAGAACAGAGTGGGCTGCAAATGAGAAGGTGGATCTGCTTCTGACTTCAAGTCTGCAGAACTGCAGAACTGCAGAACTGCTCTTAAATAGTATTTTAAGTGCTTAATACAATCTGGCTGCTGTTGGCATCATGCCCAAATGTTCTGTTAGCCGTTGCAGTGGAATGCTGCCAGCAGCCAAATTATCAGTGCTTAGTCTCTGGTGAGGAATAGGTACACACAGATCTCATCTTCAGTATCTCTAAGAGTAGAGGAGCTGTGTGAGACCAGAATAGTTCCATCCCCCAGACATATAAAAGAATGCTAGAAGCCCCCAAGCTTGAAGATAAAGATAAAAAAAACAAAACAAAACAAAACAAAACACATACAATGCCATGACCCACAGAAACAAAGGCTGTGAGAAATCCAGGGGTGTGCTCTAAGCTCTCACAAGTACCCAAGCTTGCCCAGAAGCACAAGCAAGTTCCCAGGACAGGCCATGCCACTTTGTTTCAGCAGAGCCGGCATTTTGCACATAGGAACTCCCACAACCTGATTGTCTATGCTAACATCCTTGCACTTGACCAGTTCTCATGGGAAAACCCTGTAGTTATTGGGGTCCATGCTGGTAGATCAGAGAGACAGGACAAGCCACAGCTATCTCACCTCACCGGATCCTCAGCTGGTCTTGTCTCCTCAGACTGGAGGCTTCTGAGTCCTCATCCCAATGGCTCTCAGCTGAACTGCTGCTGAAAAGCCAAATGCTTAACCAGCCAAATGCCTCTAGTTTCTGGTCCTCACGCCTTATATATCTTCCTGCTTTCTACCACCACTCCCTGGATTAAAGCTGGCTTTCTGGGATTAAGGCGTGTGTCACCATGCTTGGCTATTTCCAATGTGGCCTTGAACTCACAGAGATCCAGAGGGATTTCTATCTCTGGAATGCCAGGATTAAAGGTGTGTGCTATCACCGCCTACCTAGTGGCTTTTCTGTTCTCTGACCCCAGATAAGTTTATTAAGGTACACAATATTTTGGGGAACACAATACCACCACAAAACCCTGATTCACGAGCTCCTTATGCACAAAAGATAAAAGTGGGGATCGGTCCTCAGATCTATCTAGGAAACTGCAGGAAAAAACAGTGTTTAGTCTCTTTGAACAAAGTGGCTCAGCTGGTAAGAAAGCAAGCATTTTTCTTAAAATGCCCATAACATCCTCCATTTCCAACTGAATCTAAACATTTCCCTCATTTTTCTTTTCTTTGTAACTCCCTGGTGGTCTCTCTCTTTAACAGGAATAGTGACCCTCAAAGACCTCATAACAACACTCTCCCAAGCTGGATGGAAACTTCCTTGGAGTTTATCTGTTGATTTTATACTTATATCATCAGGGAAAAAAAAAAACAGTGAGTTTATACAGCCTCCATACCATTTCAACAATTGGTGTGAAGAAAATGAGAAAGACGACTAACCTGAGGAGGCTTGGAGTTCTTGACAATGCTTTTCTCTAATTAACTCAGGAAATTCCCAGATTTCCTGGATCATGTACTAAGCTGGTCTCTTCATAGAGTAAATGAATTAGGGATGGCAATGAAGAGGGCTAGGGAGCCAAACCAGGGCCATGACAGGCTCCTAGTAGCCCTGCCAGAGACCAGGCCTCAGTTTTTGTTTATTGGAGCTGGCTGGAGCTGAGTCTCCAGAAAACCACAATCAGTAGGCACCTCACAGCCTTCTGTGAGCTAAAGATAGCTTTCCCTACCCTGCCACTGGACAGTCCTTAATCACTAGAGCTACCTACCTATCCTATAGCAACCCACAAACTTTTTGTTTAAACCCACAAATCCATCCCCAGACTAACCTCCCCTCCCTGGATTTCCCCTAAGCCTGCTTAAAAGGAGTCTGTGAGCTTCTCTTGGGATCACCATTTACTACTTAGTCAGATGGTTTGATCCCACTATGCTGGTAATTTTTAATAAACGCTCTTACTGATTGCATATGTGACTGGTGGTCTTTTGTGAGACTTCTCGTGGAACCTAACAGCCAGTAAAACATGGTGGTTTAGCCCCTTTTGACCAAAGAAAAATAATTTTGATTCTGTCTGTGTTGACTCAAATTCTGTTTTAAAAGTAGGCAGGTTTTTCCTTCACTGTGGAATTGGTGCATGTGTGCCACTTGGAAAATCCCTTCTCTGTTTTAGGGTAGTGGTTTAGACAGGGGTCTGGAAGGTCTCCTTGCTGGCAAGCTATTCCTAACTTTGAGGTTCAGTGAAAGGCAACTTCTTGGTGAGCACCATCACCCCCCTTTTCTAGTTAGATAATTGTAGAAAACAAAAAGGCATATTGTTTTCATGGTTTGGATCTTCAATTGCCCTAAAGCCAAATGTTTCAGGCTTGGTTGTTGGTCTGTGATGTGACTGGTTAGAATTGTTAGGTGGTGGGCCCTAGTAGAAGGAGGCTAGGATCATTGGGAACATGTCTATGAAGTGGTCCCAGGTTAGCTCCCCTCCGCTTTCTCTCTGCTTAAATAATACAAGGTGAATAATTTTATTGTATTACATGCTCCCTATCATGATCTTTTTTTCACTTTTGTTTCCCTACTGCCCTGCAATTGTAGGCAATTGACCATTGATTGTGGTCTCTGGAAACATAGGCAAAATAATCCTTTCCACTTTGAGGCTTATATTCTCAAATATTGTCACAGCAATGAAAAACTGACTAATAACCATATCAAGCCACTCTTTCTTACCTAGTTCCTTTATTATACAAGTTACTAATTTAAGACATAGTGAGTTGGTTTCCAGAAAGAAACTCACAACCATTCTAAAACTGCAAGGGAAGAGGTATTATTGTCATTATTTAGAAACAAGAGGCATGGCTCCCACCCCCACTCAAGCCTGCTTGACTCTATAGTGAAACTCTATGGCAAGAGGGAAAAAAATCCTGTATAAAATAAAAAGCATCTTTCTTTTTTTCTTTCTGGAAATAGAATGAGTCCTTGCAAATTTCAAACTTATTCTTTTTAAGCAATTGAAAGAGTCTCACAAAGTCAGAACTATGCAATTAAGATACAACCACAATACAGGCTCATTGGAACTCTACCCTAGGAGTTGCAACTTCTCTGGACAAGCCATAGTAGAGGCAAACCTGTGCAGACACAATGGCCTTCCCCATCCTTCTATTCCAGACCATTGTGAATGAAGCAGCCATAACACTCACATATTTTTATAGCATTGAATAAACTTTGTCACTGGGCTTTCAAATCCTCCAAGTGTGTTGCAGACAGATAAACAAGCCCTGCTTGGAAGAAGTGCCTGAATCTGAAGCCACACAGTATGTTTACTTCATTCAGAACCTGTTGAGTGAAGCAGTGCATTGTAATGAAATACAGTCAGCATTGCTGTGGCTATGCTGGCACCTCATATGAATAATGATAATAATAATAATAATAATAATAATAATAATAATAATAATAATAAAGTCATGGATTCTGTGGCCATGGAAGGCAGAGTGTGTAGATGATGTTGCTGCCATTACTCAGTTCTATTTTTACTAAAAACACACACACTAGCAATCTCTTTCATTGTAGAAAACTTTAGAGCAGTCTTTATCTTTTAGAAGTGAAAAAAATAGGGGGCAAAACTAAGCTTTTGTGAGAGTACATATATCGATTGTTGTGTAAGCAATAAAAGAATTCATTTATAACTTGACCTTAACAGCTACTGGTTCTTCACTCCATAAAAGGTGTTATGCCACTTAACAAATCTTATAAAATGTAGTCAGAATTAAAAGCAATACATATATGTAAATGTATATATAATGATTATATATATATATATATATAATCATCAGGGAGTGGTCATGCCTGAGCAATGGCAGAGAGAAGCCCTGCTGTTTTCCCAGCTGATGGAGAATTTATAAATACCAATTCAGTACTGGGATGCTGTCAGAATGCTAAAAAGCATGATGCAGAAAACTTCAGCATAGGAACAAGCTCTCTGGAATAAATATCCTGTTATTTCCTCCCTTAGTAAAAAGCATTATTTCTTTATCAATATCATTATCATATATTGTCTTGGTAGAGAGAATTTTTTATTATGGGTATAGAAGCAAGTATAATTTCCAGCTTTTGTCATAGAATGTTAGTAAATCAGAATATATGAAAATTAATTTCTCTGAGACTGTTAGTTGAATTGGAAAATTCAACTACTTTGAAGTTACATAGTTGATACCATTACTGATAATGATTACTGTGGCTGGGATGTGATGGGTGGAAGTGCTGTATTTTCCCTGATATATGGAATTGCATAGGTAATAAGTAGATCGATATTTGATCTCTATTTCTTTGTTTCTTTCCATTCTCAACTTTAGCACAGCATGGAGATTTATGCTTCTTTATAAAGTGTTCTATGAACAATTCACCAATAGGTTGAACACAATGTAAAAAAAATGCTTGGAACTTTCATATTTTTCCAAGTGATGTCTCCTATATCTAGACTAAAAAACTTCTCAGAGAAAGAATGTACAATAATATCCAAAACTGAAAAGTATGATCTAATGTTTGAGAATCTTAAAATAGCTTTGGTGATTCTTCCAGTCTCTGACATATAATCCTACCACCACCCATGCTATTGGTAGGAATTGGTATACACCCCCCGACCTCCCTAAGCCCATTCCCTTCCCTCCTAGGGATAATGCTATATCAGAAAAGACATTCTCATCTATGTATATTCAAATATGTGAATGGACATAAAAGACATTCAGAGTTTTTCCCTTCATGCCTGGGACAAAATCTATAAGATTCTTGTAGACTCCCTTTCCAAGTTGATTGAATTTTTTTTCTGATGTTCAAAATTTCTTGCAAGATCAGCTGCTTTTGCCTTTCTCTTTGCTCAGTTAATTCCCACTGATCTCAGATTATTCACTTCAAATGTAATTTCCTCCGAGCTTTCCCCTGTCAGCCCCTGCCTTGTCACCTGCTCTACCACAATATGTTTCATGGAGCCAACTGCCTCTGCTTCACAGCACTCATCAACGTTTGTCCCCACATATTTCTGTGAAGATCCCCTGATCAATCACATGACAGTTCTCACTCCTCCAATCACCAAAATCATCTCCACTTCTATTTCCTCTTGCATCCCATTGTCTCTCCTTCTGATTATCCCACAGTAAGTGCTTAGTGAGCACTTACTAAATGAAGAGGTTCATGGGAAATATTAGGTTAGACAGAATATCTTCTGTGACCAGGCCTCTCTCTTGTCACAACTGTAGTTAGTTCTAAGAAGAGAAAGCTTCCAATCTGTGCTGTAAGTGTTATTGGTCCACACTTTAATTTGTGACCATTGTAAGTGGGAAGAAAAACAAAATAATAAAGCAGGAAAATGCTTCAAAAGTCATTGAAATGGACAACTAAATGGAATAACCCTGACTGGGATTAAGGACTGGGAAAATGATCTCAAAGCCTATTATGAAGGCATTCATGGAATTTGAATACGTACTTGTGAAGTCTAAATGTACTGAGGTTAGAGTTTTTTATTTTGATGACAGTATACTAACTTTCTAAGGGAAACCCCTTATTAGGAAACAGCTCACACAGAATTATTCAGGAGTAAAGACACTTGATACCAGTAACTCATTCTCAAACATTTTGGGATAAAACCTATCTATATAGATGTATACATGTGATATTTTATAAGTAGATTCTCAAAAGACTCAGGTTCTTCAGTATATTTTGTAACCACATATTCATATGCATATAAGCAGTTCCAGGCTTATAGTGGTTTGAATGAACAACTTTTCTAGCGTATGATTATGTATAACTTACATTCATTAAGTAGAAACCTTACTTGAAACTTTGAAAGTGAGAGTTTTGGAGACAGCTAAGTTGGGAAAATGCTTGTCACATTGACATGAGGACCTGCGTTCAGACCCACAGAGCCCATTTAAAAAGCTGGGTGCAAAGGTACATGCCTGTAACTCCAGCACTAGTGAGGCAAAGAAAGGAAGATCTGTGGGGTTTGCTGATTAGCAAGTCTCATCAAACCTGGACTCTAAGTTCAGTGGAAAGTGATTGAGGAAGTTATCCTCTCTCAACTTCTGCCCTTCATATGTTCTCACACATGTGAACACATACACACATAATTTTAATTTTGGCCAGTAGCAGCATGTGGTACAGTATTCTCTAGTTGTATTGGACAGCAACCATGAAACACACTTGAAACTGTACAATGACCTGGTTTCTAAGCTATAATGTTTGCAGGTGAGCTGCAATAAATATTCTCAAAAGATGACATTTTAACTGTACAACAAGCTTATTTGTTGTAAGTTGAAGACATATAGAATAGAGTAATGAAGCAAAAGTAGAAAGTGGTGAATCAAAAACCGTAAGTCCTAGGTGCACTCCTACCTAACCTTGAAGCTATTTGTAAACAAAATGTTAGAAACATCCTCAAGCCAGGGAAGTATATGATGCCTGTAGTTCTGTGGACAAATGATGTCTAACCATGCTATGTTTCTCTACACAGAGAGGCTTTGTCTTCAGCTTTCCAGTTGCAAGATATGTAATTCTAATATGGAGCTATTTTTACATAAAAAGAACATTGTATGGAATTTAATAGTTTATGCTTTAAGAAAGGTATACACAGAATCTATACATTCCTAGTTATTGTTATTATTATGTTTTTCAAAGTCAGCAGGACAGAAAAATAATTTGACCTATGTTATCCATATAATATAAAAAGTTATCTATCAACTATGCCAGTTTGGGGCAAAATATCCAAACAATGTATATGTTGGGAGCTGGAAATAGCTGTTTGAAATATGTAATGAAATAATGAAAGAAAAACCATCTTTAAGTTTCTCAGTTCTACTTGTCAAGTAAGTGTTGGGTGTTTGGGGCTGAGAAGAGTGACAGAAAGATACTGGAGATGATTCTTTATATGTCATGTTTGAATGGAGACTTTCTCCAAAGACTAGGATCTTAGTAGGTCCAATAAGGCAGCTAACCCTCCTTGATGCGTGTCTAAAGTTTTTGTAGGTGAAAGCTGTAAAGAAAGAAAAGGAAAAGGTTGATATGAAAGGTGTTGGTAGGGTGAACTCTTTAACAAGTTCAATAGTTACCAACCAGCATTTGCGCTGACTCAGAGGGAATGGTAGGCAATTTGAAAATTGGAACTGCAGTCAAAATACACTAAAGAATTACTTCAGCAATCCATGAGATAAAGGAAGCTATGTAATGGCATTTGGCAGTGGACCTGGAACAAATCTCTAAGTAAACAAACAAAGTCAAGACAAGAGAAGTCCATAAGGCAGACTGCATGCAAATGAAAAGCAGAATTGGATTTTTGTTAATGGCCACAGATACAAATATTTGTCCTTCAGTTGTACCTCCTTGTCTTTGCAAAACATAGATTGCAGTATTACTAGTAATTTAAATGCATTGTCAATGTACCATTTGAATGTGTGGGTGTGTGGGTATATATAATGTGTGTGCTTGTATATGTTATCAAATAAGAATGTTTTACATGTAGAAATCATGGTATTAAAAAATTATATGTAAGCCGGGCGGTGGTGGCACATGCCTTTAATCCCAGCACTCAGGAGGCAGAGCCAGGCGGATCTCTGTGAGTTCGAGGCCAGCCTGAGCTACCAAGTGAGCTCCAGAAAAGGTGCAAAGCTACACAGAGAAACCCTGTCTCGAAAAACAAAAAACAAAAAAACAAAAAAGAGAACTTATATGTAAATTTAAAAAAAATTATATATGAATGTACTCCCAACAATTTGATGAATAGCTTCTAATAAATTGACACTGTAACAAAACCCCAAGAAGCTGTCCCAGAAAAAAACAGACGCCAGAGTCTTAGCAGCTCTCCTATCTTTTAAGCTTAAGTGTAGAAGTCACAAGCAGCACTGATGTTTAGAAGTGTTTCCTTTTCTCTTTTGAACAGCCGTTGTTTGAGACTATCTGCTTGAGGCATCACACTTGGCCCATTTGTCTCACCAGCTGTTTCTAAAAATATGTTCACAGTTGACACCTTTCAGTGTCCTACCGAATTGCTTTTGCTGAGGGCTTTTCCCCTGTTTCCACAAGGGAAAGGGTAAAGATATGGAAAACAACATCTGCTGGGAGATCTTACAGCCTGGGGATAGACAACAGTCATGCTTCATGTTGAAAGTGAACTCACCATATATTAAAGGGCTGAAGAGATTGGTGCTTTATTTTGGATTTGAGGAACCAAATATGGTAATTCAGTTAATAGTCTTTGTGGTCTCTGGGACAGATGGTCCCTACCTGGACATTTTCTGGGCATCTATCCAGGGAGAGAAGAGAGAAGAAGAAAGAAGTAGAGGGAACTGCAATGTAAAGGTGTTTGTGTTTGTGTGTGTGTGTGTGTGTGTGTGTGTGTGTGTGTGAACTTCTGTGTGTGCCTGTATGTATGTGCAGTTGAAAAAATCCCCATCTGAGTTTTATTACTCAGTAGCCACCTACCTTTCTTTTAAGAATATCATGCATTGGTCTGGAGCTTATTGATTAGGCTGGCTGAGCAGCGAGCCCCAGGGATATACCTGCCTTCCCTCCACGTGTTGGGATTATAAAGGTATACCACCAGGGCTTGTTTCTTCACACGATCTGTAGGGAATAACTTATCTCCACATTGCCAAGAGTATATACATTTTAATTATGCATTTTAACTGCCTTCTTTTATCCATTTATTATGTTTAACAAGTAAACACACAGACAGGGTGTGGGTTGGCATTGAGACTGTAGAGAGCACCCAGAGAATGGACCAAAAAATCAGTCATATTCTTCAGTGTCTGTTGAAGGACACTTGACGTCCCACCTGTGTGTTCCTGGCTTCCAAGCACATATTTTTAATCTTTCCTGTAATGGGTTATTTCCAGGATACCTTCTGCTCACTGCTGCAATGTGACTACCTAGAGTATTCATGGACCGTTTGTCACTTGATGAAGAGGACCAACCATAGGGAACTTAGGCACACCCAGTTATGGTACATCTCTACAGAGCATTAGCATTATTAGCTTTGTATTCTTCTAAAAGCTTCACTCATAAGGCATTATATCACAAGTCAACTCAAGGAAATGAAGGACTTATTGTTTTGTTTGTTTCAGGCCTAGCAGAGCTTCTGCACATAAGTAACTGCAAGATTTCCTTGCTTAGATCCAAATAGAGCTTATATTCAAAAATAACATATTTCCCTTCTTTTCAATTACACATATAACAAATATTCTATATACATGCGTTCTGAGGGATCAGTAATGAAAAAAAAAATTACCTACTGGCAATCACATTGAGGTGAACACTGTTAGGTTACTGGTGATATAAATAATCCTTATACCCAATTCAAGTTTTGAAACAAACACTCTGTAAACTTGATATAGCTTGTTATAAGGCTAAATAAAATGCCACATTTTCAACATTTAAATAATATCTTTCATGAAGCTGAAGATTATTGGTATAGATGACCCAAGAGACAGAAAGGGAAAGAGATAGGATGACTTCAGCACAGACCCTGAAGTTGTTTTGGTATAGATTTCACTCCTTATAGGCATGGAGACCACAGTATTTGACCTTACCATGAACTAATATGGATATTAGCTCAAATACAGGCTAATTTGGCTCTCTAAAATAGCTATAAACAAAACTCTAGCTTTAGCACACAGACTGACTTTTATAGTCAAAAGTTATCTTTCCATGTGGTCTTAGAAGTTCCTACTTTTTATTATATTTTTGTTTCAACATTCATCTTGACCTTCTAATAACATTTATACTAGAGTTTTTGAAGTTTCCTATTCTATTTCATGACCTTTGATTTTTTTACTTAACTTAAAAAATATTTTCTTAAGTTAAAATATGAAGATACCACCAATTAGGGTAGTAAATTACTACAAGATCGGGTAGATAAATATCATTTTCTTAACAACTCATAATGCAATTTAAAATGTCAGTCTTCAGTCTTCAAATTCTATTAAATCTAGTGTGGCAACATAAAGAACGTTAAAATCCACTTGTTTTCTCATTTTTGGATGCTTATTTACCTATTCGCAGACTAACTTCATAGAAAAAAATCTGTGAAGCTAACAGTCACCAATGTTTATTTTGTTAGTTAAAAATGTTATAAATGATAACAAAACATTGCCGTTGTCAAAATAAATAGATTTTTTTAATTGAGACAAGATTATGCTATGTACCCTAGGTTGGCTTACAATTTCACAGATTCTCCTGTCTCCATTTCTGATAGCTAAAGATATAGGCACACACCACATTACCAGGTTAAAAGACCCTGATCTTGGCCCTCAGATTTACAGGATAAATGTCAGAAGTTGGGCTGGTCTGTAAGTTTGGTTTTATAGACTGTCACTATTGTCCTTCCTTCTCTTATCTTACCATGTGCTGGTGAAAGCTTTGGCACAGTCGTCTCGTTCTTGTTCGGATTTGGTCTTAGGCACACTGCTTCCTGTTTACCTAACAATCTGTTCTCTGTGGAGGATGGTAACATTCTGACTATGAGAAAGTGTGACTAGAAAACAGTTATCAAATGTACCCCACAAGCGACTTCTGGCTCCTCCACCAATGGCCGCAACATTCACCTGTAACTTCTGAGTTTCCTTCACAACCAACAGAGCTGTAGATGTGATCCTTGAGTGGATCAACTGCTTCTTTTCCTGTGTACCAACAATGCCAGAAGAGGAAAGTAGAGAATTGTCACGTCTCCTGAAAATTATCTATTTGATGTTGGCATCTGTTTAGAGTAAACTATTTTGTGGGGTTTTGTTATTGTTGCTGCTTTATTTGTTTGTTTTATTAGTGAAATGGCTTGGAATATAGATATTTACAACATGACAAACTAGTTCAATGACCCTGAGCCAATCAATTTCATTTGTATAGTTCAATGTTGATACTTAAACAAAAATCATTTCAATAAATCCAAAATTCTCAAGTTTAAAATTTTAAAGTTATTGGTAGGCTTAATTTGATACTCAGTACCACTAATTGATGCCTTATCAGGAAACATTACTGAGAGTACATCCAAATTTAGGAAGGTTAAAAAGAAAGAAAGAGAAAAAGAAAGAAAGAAAGAAAGAAAGAAAGAAAGAAAGAAAGAAAGAAGGAAGGAAGGAAGGAAGGAAGGAAGGAAGGAAGGAAGGAAGGAAGGAAAGAAAGAAAGAAAGAAAGAAAGAAAGAAAGAAAGAAAGGAAAGAAAGAAAGAAAGAAAGAAAAGAGTACTTTCTGTACCATTGCTTGGCCTTTTTTGTTTGTTCATTTTTGATCTTTAAAATAAGGTAGCTTTTTTAAAAAGAATAATATTTTTATATGTTTAAATTATAGGCTATTGCTTGAAGGCACAATTTCTCTATTAGAGTTTACATTACCGTACTTTACATGATTTTGGTTGTTTTAGCCAATTTTTCAGCACTTAGATTAAATATCCTTATAGAAACTATTTAAAGGAGGAATGATTTATTTTGGCAGTGGTTCTCAACCTTCCTAATGATATGACCCTTTAACACTGTTCCTCAGGTTGTGATGAATCCAAACAATAAAATTGTTTTCATTGCTACTTCAGAACTCTAATTTGGTTACTGTTATGAAAATGCACGATATCTGATATGTGACCCTTACAAAAGGGTCTTCGACCCCAAAAGGAGTCACAACCCACATATTAAGAACCATTGGTTTACAATGTTTCACTCCATGCTTGCCTGGATCTTTTGTTTTTAGGCTAGCAGAGCAGAACTTTATGTTGGGCAAAGCTGCTCAGTTCTCAGCAGCCTGGGAGCACCGAGAGAATGCATAGAACTCAGACAAGATCCATCCTCCAAAGGTGTAATTCCAGTAAATTGTTTCTTCCCACTGGGCCCTACTTTCTATATGCCATTCATCTAGGAACGTATCTATAGAGACTCATGCATTGGTGAAGTTAGCATACCTCATAACCAATTACCTCACACCAGTACAGTTAGTAGGGGACCAAACCACAACGTAGGAGCATTCAAGGTGTATTTCATATTCAAACCACAACACTGGTCTACTGCATCAATTAGTCCTTAAAATGGAGTTTACATCCTTCCTTTGCAGGAAAATCTATAAGCAAACCTGAACCAAAACAATCACATGGTAAAATGCAAAGATTATTACAAAGTATAACAGGAGACAGATGACTCAGGCCACCAGTGGTGTGCCAACCTTCATAGGGTGCTTACTTCTTTTAATTTTCTCAATGTCAGAGTGTTATTTAAACATGAATTCCAGATTAGGTGATTTTAAATACCAATTTCCTTACCTCCATCTTCACTGTCTGATTTCATCTCTCTCTGTCTCTGTCTCTGTCTCTGTCTCTGTCTCTGTCTCTCTCTCCCATTTGGAACCTTACAACTTTAGGCATAAAACCAAAGAGATGGTGGTGCCAATAGAGAAGGCTCCTAATGCCATCTCTGAGCTTACCTCTTTCAAAAGTCAATCTTACATCTCTCTGGGGGCTCAAATGCATTAGAAACAGGAAGTACGGTTTAAAGTGTTCACAAATGAGGTTTTCATATTTCCTTTCCACAGATCTCTAATTTTAAGGATGGTAAAAACACTAAGAATTATTTTATAAAAGAATGGCTTTGAGCCTGGCATTTTTCAAATCTGTTCTTGCAGAATCTGCTGCCAGGTGGTGGAAAGCATTATTTACCTCGACAAAGGTATCCCTTCCAGTTCACACTGTATAATACCTTACCTTGGATATCCAGCAGGCTAAGATGCAAGTAAATGATTTTGATGTCACTGCAGCAAGCACGCTGGTATGTGTGCGCTCCCTAGTCATCACTGTCTGTATTACTAAGAGTGTGTTTTGTTTGTCTCTCTCACTGTTTCCACAAAACATACAAAGCCACACATCAAAGTGTGCAGGAGAAGACTTCTTCTCAGCCCTTTGCAAATATTGCATCTCAGTCATTTAGACCTGTGTCAGCTCGATAACCCACAGCCAAAGCCCAAGGAAGAATTACCAGAAGGTAACACAGTGTGTGGGCCGGAGGTCAAGGAAGTCCCTGCAGAACTTAGAAAGCATGGGAAGAGTGTTGGTGGTATCCCAGCAGAGGCGGGAGCCTCAAAACATGGTTCTGCAAAAGGAAGAGCAAGGTTTGAAGACCGAATGGAGGACCTAGTCCAGGAACCATGTTTCACACCTGAGACGATGACATGTATAAAACAATGGTAGGAATTGTCCTTAAACATGACTTTCGAATGACTAAGATTGTCTTGCAACTCTCATGCATACAGTAGAAAGCTCAAGACACGTTTTTTTTTTTTTTTTTTTTTTTTTTTTGGAATTCGCTATAAAGAGTGCAATGTCTTATATAATTAAAAAAAAAAGCTTACAAAGATTATAAATGCTTGAACATTTTATTGACTTGGATAGTTTACGAGAAGCCATAATTTATAAAACTAGTTCAACAAGAAGTAAGATAATTTAACTATATCAGAAATCAAGGCACAGACCAAGAAAATTGTCTCTCCTTGAGTGTCATACCTTTCAGTTCTTGTACCCTGAGTTCTTCTACAGTGAAAAGAGATCTCTATGATTTAAAAAAAAAAATACAGATCCTCTTAACCCAGCACATATCTCTAGATGCAGGTTGGCAATGTGGTTGTTCATATAAAGGAGCTTCATGAAACACAGCCGCACTAGTCTATACATGTATTGGCTGTTTTTGTTATTAAAACAATAGAGACTATTAGTTAGTAGAGGGCAGGTAAGACTTCCCTGCCACCTCTGCCGAGACTGAACTATTCACTCTCTGACTCTTTATAGGAAAAACTTGGTGGACTTCTGCTCAGGGTGACTGATCTGACAAATCTGAACATTTGGCAAACAGCACCCCAGCTCTCGTGGTTTGGTAAAATGGAGGCTGCATTTCAACATGAAAAGAGACAGAATTCTAGGGCAGAGAGTCCTCTACCATTCTCAGCTAGACAAAGTTTTTCTTTTAGGATCTGACTTCAGGGTACATCAGAACTGATATAACTTGTAATAGGAAGCTCAAATGCTGTGCAGACCATATTTCCCTTGGAAGAAGATTTCAACTGAAGCAAATCCAGGTTTAGATGGATGCTTTCTTCCTGTGAATTTTAGCCCTTCATAATTCCTTTTAAGATTCTTTGCTTTCATGGAAAATGCATAGTCCTCAACTAATTTTATTTGTTTGTTTTATTCTTGTCTTTTTATAGCTTTAGACATGTAATACAATGAAATAGAAAAAAAACAAAAACAAAGAAAACTGAAATGAACTGCCTTGATTTTAGAGATGTCAGGAGTGCTTAGGAATCAGAGATTCTAAGGTAAAGACTGCAACCTTTCAGATACATGCTCAGTATTGCTTTTCTTAGTTGTATCATCTGAATCAGTGTTCTAAGGGGCATAACAATTTGTGAAACTAAAAACATATATCTAGTTGCTTACTAAACCTTTCCCCGAGAGCTACACTTCCTAGACCCTCACACCAATCAGAGCTGGCAGCTATCTGTTCAGACATTTTTCAATACGATCAAAAAAGGGTATCAAGCATCTTAGGTACATGGAAGGGATCTGAACTTAGGTATTAATCATAATACTTGAATAATTTTACCACACAGATGCAAGGAAATTTGTGTGTGTGTGTGTATGTGCATCTGCATGTGCCTGTGTGCCTCTCTCTCTCTCTCTCTCTCTCTCTCTCTCTCTCTCTCTCTCTCTCTCTCTCTCTCTCTCTCTCTCTCTCTTTGTGTGTGTGTGTGTGTGTGTGTGTGTGTGTGTGTGTGTGTGTGTGTGTGTACATGGAGGCTAGAACTCAACTTCCTTTAATAATTCCTAAATTAGTTTTTGAGATGAGAGTTTCTTACTACACCTGGAGTTTACTTATTTGGCTCAACTGGATGGGTAGCAAGCCCTAAAATTCACTTGTTTCTACCTCCCTTACACTGGAATTACAGGAGCATGCACATGCAGGTGCACATATGTATACACACATACAAGAAGCTCCTGAACTTAGGTCCTCATGCTTCGCCACAAATACTTTACTTACTGAACCATCTCTATACCCGAGGGTAGCTTACTTTAACTATTGTTATTTGGAAAACAAAACATAATTGAGCAATGACATAAGTCCCTATAGTACATCATAATTAACACATTGACCATGTATTTTCTTATCATGTAATATACTTAATACAAACTTTCACTGTTTCCTGGGAGGCAGATAGCTACTTCACATTCAGTGGTTAATGTATAAGACAGCATAGCACAGTGCCCAGTGTGTAGGCTCTAGAGATAGTTGCTATGGGTTTAGTTTCTGTTTTTTAACACTTACTGTGTGACCTTGGTCATTTATTCAGTTTGTTTAGTCCTAACTTTGTCCAACTGGAGATGGTAATAATCATGTATCTTTATGAGATTGCTGCTATGACTGAGAATTTTAAATATAAATCATTTAAGATTGTACTAAAGTATCATGGCAACTAAGTACTAAATGAATAACTTGTTGAGTAAAGGACCAAAATGGTAAGAGTAGCACATTTGTAGCAGAGAGCCTTGACATCCCTTCAAGAGACCTTTCTTGGCTGTCACTGAAAGTTGACCACAGGGCAACTAAATCTCATATCAAATTAAGTTAACATTTTGTACTCTCAGAAACCCAATCAGAGAATCTAGCTTGTCAAATTAGAAGAACTAATAAGGCCCAGTGCTTTCTTTTTTTAATTCCCAAATCTCTCACACTCTTTTGCATAGTGATGCCTAACTATCTAACCATAAAATGATCTTTCTACAAGCTACAGACATTTTCTGCAATACAATGAGCCTCGTACTGTTTTAAATGTTAATATACTAGTTTACTCTATGAGAAAACGTGGAAGCAAAGGGCATTGACATATTTCATGGCTCAATTGGTTAATTAACATGTACTGACAGCTGTAACTAAATAAAATTCATTACATTTTAAGAGTTCCAAAAACTCAAGTGAGTTATGGAATCATGTTGTAGATTATGATTATGTGCTAAGAATAGTATCTCCTACAGACAACCAAAGTAGAAGAAACAGAATTTGAAAGTCTAATAAATAGCCTGTCTGTAGTTAGCACCCCAAGGGAAGTATTGGGCGACCCACTTTTTGTTTGTGTTTGTGTGTGTCTATATGTATACACTCAAATGTGAACGTGCATGTGTACATGTATGCACACGTAGAGGCCAGATAACAACCTTTGGTATCATTCTACCTAAAATAGATACTTTCTAACATTTACGTTCATTTTTTGATGCAGGGTTTCTGATAGGTCTAGGGATTGCTGGTTAGCCTAGGCTGTCTAGCCAGTAATTCCCTGGGATCAGCCTGTCTTACCTCCCTAGCATTACCACCTTGCCCAGACTTCTTCTTTTTTTTTTTTTTTTTTTTTTTTTTTTGCATGAACTCTGGGGACTGAACTCATGTCCTTGTGCTTAGAAGACAAGCATTTTACTATCTCCCTGATCCTCACAACTCACCTTTGAAGACTTAAAATTAGTCAAAGCAGATGGCCATGTGAAGATATGGGCATAATTTTTGTGGTGTTTTTCTTCAAGATACAAGAAGTAGCTTTGTTTCTCCACCTTCATTTTGCCATTATCAACATCACTGTGTATATTTAACTTTCTTTTGTATATATGCCATAAAGTAAGGACTTCCTTTGGGCAACAGGAAAGCTGTACTCACTTTGAGCTATACAAATCATCACACAATAATTCTTAACAAATTTGGGTTAGAATCTTAGCCCTGCCACTTAAGTTGCAGGTATGTGACCTTGGCAAAGGAAAACACCAATCCTGATTTTCTCTAGTATAATGTGACCACAATGATTCCTGTTATCATAATAGCTTAAAATGAGGTTTAAGTAGAATACTCAGACTTATCCTCAGACAATGGGCTAATGCTCTTCTATAGTCAGCTTATGAGAGCTGAATGCTCCCTTTTTAAGGATCTTGAAAGATTGTTGTTAAATTATGACCATGCCCCCAATTAAAATATACAAACTTACAAATATGACATTAAAACAAAGACAATAAAAAATTAAAACTCAACACTTCTCAACTACTTTACTATTGTCAATTTTCTGGAAGCTACTGATCTCTGCCTTATTTATATGTCAAAAACAATGATGTATATAATGAGCAACACCGCCCAATTCTGAGTTTAATCAATGGCTTAAAATCAGCCATTGTGGAAATATTCTACCCAACATAACCTAGAAACACTCTACTGGGCTCTGTAGAAGGGTGTGTGCATGTGTATTGGTTATCTATTGTATGTGTATATGTGTGTGGCTGTGCAAATGCCATGGTGTATGAGTATCATATTGAGGGATTAGTTCTCCTCTTCTACCATGTGGATCCCAGAGACTGAACCTAGGTAGTCAGTCTTGGTGGAATGCACCTATATCTACAGAGTCATTTTGCTGCCCCTAATTTTTAAACATTTACAGCAAACTGTTTTACTTGGCTTCTAATCAACACTGTTCACTCCTCTCTCCCTCTGCCACTTGTTTCCTTCATTTCTAGTTTTACCTTTCCCTCCCTCTATCTTCCTCATTGTCTCCCTCCCTCACATCTTCCATCTGCAATATCTGTTTAGCTTCTCAGAGCCTATTAATCTTGCTTTTCCTTTTTTCCATTAACCTTAGAAAAATAATTAATTTTCTTAGCCTGGTAGCAACAACTCACCATAAACCACATGGCTTCATTTACTTTTTCTTCTTAGACCCAAAGTATTTTTTTCATTGTATGACAATTTTTATGAACCCAACAGCTACTACCCATTTTATACCAATATTACATTCCTTCATTTGATCATTAAAAGAAAAGAAATGAGTTTGTTCACCTAATGCTATTTCATACTGTCCACATCAAATGCCTAAATATTTCCAAGTAATGCATCAAATTGCCTGGAAAACCATAGAGCATTATTCAGCCACTGCACAGTGAACAGGGCACTTTCTATCTCAGGCAATTTATACTACCCTCAGAAATTGAGCTATTATACATGCCATGTTCTTTGAAATAATAAAATAAAGGATTCGGGACCAAGTCAAACTGTTGGCTCTCCAATGCTTCCGTGAATTAAAAAGTAAAATGATATTAAAAATATATATCATTTGACTTAGAAAGATCAAAAGATAATCTTACCTCACAATATACATGTGTGGAACCAGTAACGCAAAAGAGCTTGGGTTCCCTCATCGGTAGATCTCTTGCTGAACATATTTTTAATTTGTGATAAAGTATGTAAGCAAAACATGTTTTAGGATAGAGTACATGTAGACTTCCATAAATGCCTCACCAAGTTAGGGGCAGGCTCTGCTGTGTGCAGCAGAAATGAGGATGCTCTTTCCTACCATTCTCCAAAACAATCTTCTCTTGTTCTGTCTCTGAAGAAAAGGTTCTAACTAGAAGGCTGATGACCTATGAAAAAAACTCTTGGGAAATTAGCACTTCCTTCAAGTTCCTTAAGGAACAAGCCAAATTAATCGTGTCAAAGAAATCAACAAGGGTTTCTTATTGCTGTTTGAACATTTGTTGGAGTTTCCCACCATAGGTTTCCTCTTGTTAGTCAAGAAAAAGTGCAACTTAAGACTTCCAGGTGTAAACCATTATTACCAGCCATACAATTCAAATGAAACTTCATTTTGCTTCTTTGTGAAGTTCTCTGAGGGCAAAGTTAGCAGTAGAGACAACAGGGGAGTGAGAAATAAAGGTAGAGGACTTCAAACCACATATTACAAACAGAGAACAGAATCACAGAACGACACCATGACAGTAGACTTGTAGACAAGATGGCCAGACAAAAGACACATGCTTGACTGCTATGCCAAGGAAAGAAGATACCAGAACAAAACCATACAGAGATTCTGGCAGAGCAGCTCTTAAGGCTGCAGGGGCCCAATAAAAATAAACACAAAAATGAGAACCCATGACATTACAACTGCAAAGGAAAGGTTATCCCCACAACTCAGACATGGAACTTGCTGGGTTAGCCGGGATATGACACTTGGATGAAACACAAGATGGCGTCATAACAGCTCATGCACTGGTGATGGAGGCCACAGTTAGTTGAGTACTACAAAACTGTCACAGCATGCCACACAATGATCTTAGGCTTGTCCAGAAATAAAAGATAAAACACATATCCTGCATCTGCAATAAAATTCTTTTTATGCCATCTGAAATTTGTGGGGAGGGGAATATTTTTGTTTATAATTTCTACATGTCTTTCTTTTTATTTTTTTAGCCCTGGCTCCTTTGTGAATCTTTTAAATCAATTACAGCATCAGTAACTGGGGGAGTGAAGTCAGGTGGTCTGTGCAGATATAGGGATAAATTAAAAAAGGGGGAAGGAAGGAAATAAAAAGGAAAAATATGAATAGAAGGAGGGAGAGGAAACATAGTAACTCATTCTTTGGTACACAACTTTCTTGGATATTGTTGATATTTGCTTTGCTTTGAGAAAAATACTGAAGGGATGTCCTGAAGGGGGAGTCAACACAAGGATGGCAAGAAAAGATTTTGTTGCCTTTTTGATTTTTATATCTAAATATTTCTCAGTATTTAAAAAAATAATGATTACAATGATTATAATTACTCATAAAAGTATAGCAATGAGTTAAAAATAGCCATAATGGTCAAAATGCTAAGTATGAATTAAAACAAAATAAATTGAACCACCAAAAATTCATGCGGCACAAGATGAGGTGAAACAACAGAAAATGTTTTTTTGAAATATACAAGATACATATCTATTTATATATATACACAGGGATGTGCATATATGGATAGATATATCTGTATAATATTTTTCTTTCCACCCTTCCCAAGGATAACTGAATTATGGAATTACCATTATAATTAGGATAAAGAAAACCAAACCTAAATAAAAATTAGCATGCTTGGTTTATCCAGTTAAAACAGTATCATGCATGTCTATGTTGGCTGATGCTGGTTAAAAGTGATGGCGTGAATTTCTGTGTAACCACATGATTGATGACAGGGCCTGTTAATCTCCATTTACATTAGTCTGACATCATTTAGACTATGTCTACATATATATGAAATAACAAGCACTTTGATATAAACACGCTGCATTTATATATATACATGCACTGTGTGCATGTACTTGTGGTTTATGGGAGGAAAATAATACTGAACAAAAACTGAATGAAAGGAGAACCACAAAACTTTTCCTTTAAAGCCCAACCCTTCTTTTTTTTTTAAATTTATACATCTGAAAGAGGATTTGCTTAATGATTCCAGCAAGCTCTTTCCTTAGCTTCCACTTGCAATGGCATTTGAAATCAGGAAGTTCTTGATTTGGGCATGAAATTCTCTCTTTTAACATGGACACCTATATCCTGACCTTCAGATATGCACTGGTTCTAGATCATCTTGCATAAATATACTTCATATTAAAGTTTAGCATTGAGTAGTATAGTCATGATTCATGCTAAGCTCCGTGTCACTAAGTGTGAGTGTTCCTTGGAGTGAATTTAACTAGAGCTGGAGGGATATGTACAGTTCATTGCGTCAGAGAACACACCCCAAAATGTGATTAATAGCCTCAGCATCGACCACATGGCTTTTGGTCTTCTGTTCTTTGTTTTCTCTTAGTCTCCTTGTTTCCACATTTGCTTTTCCAAATAGACTGTGAACTCCAGGGTGGTATCTGGTGTCAGCCTTGTTTTCTCAGCACCTATTCTAGTGTCTACATAGACAGGATCATGAAAATGTTACACAAATAAATGATGTGTCAACCTCTAAACAGAAGGGCTTACACCGACTGATCTTATGCTCCCCTTTGGATTCTTCAACACTTCCCAAATGCTTGGGTTAAACACACATATTTTTTATTTATAATTTGTGTTATTAAATGTACTTCTGGATGGAATCCATAATAGCAGTCAACGCGCAGATGATATCTTTTGTATGTTTTATCTAAAAACTATTGTTTACATAAAATTCATTAATCAATTCTTATATCTTTATTACTTTAATTTGTATTTTTCAAACTTGCAAAAATAATATATTTTTATTAAGAAAAGATTATAGCTATCACATTTAAAGTTTAGTGACAAGCTCATTTGCACTTTTATCTTTTGTCAGGTCTGGACACTCTTGTTCCCACTTTGTTAAGAAATCATGGTCTTAACCTTCCAGCTGTATTTTCTACTATGCTCCAGCAAATAAAACCTCTAATGATTTGTAGGGCTTGGAACAACTCAGTATCAAGTTTTCTTATTGTCAATACTTTATAGAGATATCTCAAACCAGATAAGATTAAGTCCCTTAACTGAATCTATCCAGAAAGCATAACTACAGCAGGCTATTGAGGTTATGCTAAATTTCAATTTCATTTAATCTGGTTTGAGTCTTACAGGGACTGAAAAAGAGAGATGAGGAAACTGGACCACAAACTACAAACCCAGGGACATTAGATCTGAGGAGCAATAACAAAGCTGAGAACCACATTGGGAACAGTAACTCATCACCTAGCACTGTCATCTGTTTTAACATTCTTCTTACTCTAGGCCTGGGGAAAGGAGTTTCTTATAGATTGATTGATTGGATGTTTCCTCTCAACTTCCCGCTCTGTGGTGGAAATGCCAATGGGGGTTGATCAAATGACATTTAAGAAAGCAAAGGGGAAGAAATCAGTTAATCCACAATCAGGAAATCAAACCTCTGGACAATGGCTGAGGAACCAGTATGGTCATTAAGGTACACCAGGCTCTTCTCTAGGGCCACAGGGATTTATGTTTATTTAACGTCTTCTTGTCAATCTGATCACCAATACTTTTGAAAGTTAATTTTACCAATGTATAAAATCCAGGTCATTGGTTATAACTAGTGGACAAAAAGCCAACCCAAGGAGATCTCTATTTTGATGTCATGTCTGTTATTAAGAGCAGCAATAGTGAAAAGGGAAAGGGAAAAAATGGAAAGCCAGTTTTATGAAATTATGGGTTTCAGAACCCATGTCCACATTTTTATTACAAATACATGTGTTGGTATTGTGTTCCCCAAAATAAACAGGACCAGCTGAGGATCCGGCGAGGTGAGGGTAGCTATGGCTTGTTCTGTCTCTCTGATCTTCCAGTATTCACCCCAATAACTGGCCTCAGGTTTGATTTTATTAATAAGACTCTCTATGATTCCTGCTACAAATATTAATTTATTAAAGGTATTAATTGCTTTGTGACTTGCATGATCCATGAAGGATTCCCATCTCCTGGGGATGATTTGAACCCTGTGCATCTCTCCTCAACACAACTGTAGTCCTGGAGCACAGGGTTTGTGTGCAAAGAAAAGTCAAAAATATTAAATAAATACTGACCTTTGCAGACAATACATTTATAATTTAGGAGTTAAAAATCCCTACTCTGACATTTAGAAAGACAACAGTTACTCAAAAAGTTTTCTGGAATGTTTTTGGATTTAAGGTCTCTCTGTGTAGCCCTGGCTGTCCTGGAACTTGCTTTGTAGACCAGGCTGGCATCAAACTCACAGAGATCCACCTGATTTTGCCTCCCTAATGCTGGAATTAAAGGAATTTACATTACTCTAATATGATTTTAGTTTTCAAATACTCAGTTCTGAGTGTTTAAAAAAATCAGAAAAATGTAATCATACCATGGCTCAAAAAAGGACTTAATTCTCAAGGCAGGGCACTGGGGGAAGGGGACAGAGAGGGAAATAGAAACAAATCTTTTGAAATGTAGAATTGCCATGCTAATATTTATTTTCTCAAAGTTTTGTTTTCTGAAATAAAAACAAAACCAACACACTTTGATTTTTAACTGTTTAGGGGGAGACAAAGTTATAACTAGTGAAAGTATTCTTTAGCTTTAATTTGAGATTATTAAATATAGTGAAACTGAACCTAATTCATTCAACAAATTTTAATGGGGTTCTCAATTTATATCATCATTTCTCATGGATTAGAATATATTGTACTCATTTATTTATTTTTTAAATACTACATTTCCATTGAATTTGTAATTTTTTAGAATATTGTCAATCAAGCTCCAAAAGAAAAAGTTTAAGTTGTTTTTAAACATGTATGACTAAACTATACTAAGTTATAGTGGCCAAGTGCCAAGGTGAAAAATAATTCTTTATATCTCACTTCAAACTGGAAACATAAAAATCCCTTCCTAGTTGGAAAAATCACTTTATTTAAAACTTGATGCTTACATGAAATCCTATTGGTAAGTTATATGTTAAACTGCATAAATGTATAAAATGTGAGAGTCTTGAATGGCTCCAAAGGAATCAGAGAATAATAGGGTCCTCCACAATAAAGGAGGTAGAAAGTAATAACCCTGTTAAAAAGGATGAGAAGAAAAGTGATTGTTAAGGAGGAGAGAGCAAGTACTGGGTAGTATAGTTCTATCAAGCATCAGGCCTGAAAAATTATGAAATTTTAGAAACCAAGGCAGTAAACTTGAAAGTGTTGAAAGTCAGTTTTTATTTCAGTATTCTTGTGGAATTGCAGGTGATGTGATGTGAATGTCACCATAACACATTGCTGCATAAGCAGTGGGTGAGTCCTCCTTTGGCAGTTCGAATACAGTCCTAGAAACTGGTAGTCTTTGTGGTTTTAATTTCCACTGTCTTTGGAAAATGAGAGGTATATAGAGCTCATTCTCAGGTGATATACAAGAAGGACTGATATCTCTAAACACATAACTCCATCAGTATCAATTACATCTCTAGGTGAACCTCTTTTTCCACTGGGTCACTAGGAGAAACTATTTTTGTCTTATATAAAAATATGACTCTGACATTTTTCTCTGCATATCCAAGCCACTCACCAGCAATTAGAAACAAAATTAGAAGAAATATTTATTTTTCAAACATGGTGAGTTTTATTATTCAGGGTGAGAAGTTCAATAGTAGTTTCTACTAAGCAGCTCACTTAGCTCTTACAGAGGCAGAACTCTGTCCTCAACTTTATTAATGTATTGTTTGCTGTGTTCTCTTGAAGATCATAATAATTTTAAAATTTTGTAAAACCTTTCTTCTCCATATTATTCAAAAATGATGTCAATGAATTTCCATCCTCTGGATTTAAATAAAATAAGAACATATATATTGTCATTAAAAGAAAGTGAACTTAGTTTGGGGCCATTCAAGTTGGGCTATTCAAACTCGACATCAGAAGGAAATAACTATTATCAATCTGGGCTTCTATGGACCTTGTAGCTTTGAGATGTGGAAAGTCCTTTACCCTATGGAGATAATTTCTGAGAGGGCATAATTAGGGGAAAAATAGTAAAATAATTCAAAATGACTTTGCTCTTATTTTATTTTTAATGAGTCATATTGGAGAGATTTGATAAATATTGCTCCATATGCAGTTATCACAGCTAAGAAATAGATAAAAACCAGAGAGAAAATAACCAGACAATCCTAACTAAAGTCTAGGTATCTTAAACTAGTGATCAGAAAATACTGCTAATTGGATGTATACCAGGTATTTACTGAGTCCTTAGCATCTAACACACACCCAAAACACACAGGTGCCCTCAAAAAAATTTGTGGGATTGTGTTAGATTGGAGAACTGGTTTAAGTAGCAAGGCTATTTTACAATGACTCTCTTTTGAAAAGCACCAGAACAAAAGAACTAGAGGATAGTGATGCATCCTGTCATGCCTAAATGGTCAGGACTGTATAGTAAGTAAATGATACATGTAGATTAAATTTTTAATAAAACCTTTGTGCCCAGGTTTATTTCCAAATCACTTGAATAAAAGCTGATAAACAAGGTCACATTAACCTTCCGTCCAGAGAGCTAAACTCCCTAAGTGACAGATCATACTATAGAATGGGTGTATACCTTTAAGATACTAAGGCCAGAAGGCCTTGGAACTTCCTGAATCCAGAGCCACTTGCAAGAAACCAAGCAGTCAGCATTTACCAAAATCAGAACTGTTCTTAATCATTTTGGGGTAAGAAATTGAAGTTTTAAGTCTTTGATACATTATTTTTCTCATGAAACACAAATTTCTCTACAATTACAAAGAGAAACCATACAATGGCATGTCTTTTTTAAAAGATTAAAAAAATAAAGTGACCCAAGGATCAAGTGGATATTTTATCTATTTCTTTCAGCCTTTGTAGAAATAAGACAAGGCTTTTTCTGTTATTAAACATACACAGAAATTCGATGATATCTGTTCTCTATTATATACATATAAATGTTTAACTTACAGTTAATCTAAAAACAGACAACTTGGGAAAGTTGAGAGGAGAGAATCAGGGATGGCAGTTACCTGCTGGACATTATATCATCTATAGCTCACTATACAGGATTACCAGAAAATATCAAAATGTATCTGTGTCCAAATGGGGAACACACTGAGACTTCCCATGCCAAAGTCATCTTAACTTCAGCAGTTGATACATTTTGAAGCATCACAGCTGTTGACATGGCATAGTTTGGTACTAATTTTGTGTTTCTTATACTATATCACTTCATGAGTTCTCTAGACATCCAATGAACAAAATTAGTATAAATATAATGCCGTGTTAACTGCTGTTAAAATCCCATGGAAAATAATTTAAGTTACTTATTAATTTAAGACACTTATGATCAGAACAAGTCTTTGTGACTCATATGATACCCACCAATCTTTCTGTTTCCATGCTAGGTTTATGACTTAAAAACAAAAATTCTCATTCAAATGGAGGCTTTTCATGCTTTATGCCCCTGTCAGTCTCATAGTTACCATTGGCAACTGAACATTTGCAGTAGCAATTCCAGTGTATAATCTGGGCATGCAACTATGTTAGGGCACATATTATGCATTTTTCTTTAGAGATCAGAGACTTAAATTTTTCTAAGCTTTCATTGCTCTTTCCATGGGATTTGATGCTTTCGTTGGTAAATTAATATTTATATATGTATGCATATACATATATAGATATAGGAAATACACATACATTAACACACTATAATATATATAAAGCACATGTAGAATCACATATATGTATGTATTGGGGTTTTTGCAAATGATAAAAGAAGCAAGCAAACAAGACTGACCTGACCTACCTGTACTTGGTTCACATTCAACAAAGTCTTCGTCATCACTTGAACATTCAGCAGATGAAACAAGGTCATCTGATGTTGGCTATTGATGTTAACAGAACAGGGAAGGGTAGAGGGAAGAGAGAAAGCAGAGGCAGATAAGGAAACTGATATATAAATACATTCAATCTTTTTTATTGCCCCCTCTCATTGCTACTGACTTTTCTCTGGTCAGGATTGTCTGTATGGGTCTCCTATAAAACTGCAGCCACCAAAATAGCTGCAGAGATTCAAGGCTATCCTATCTCAGAAAATCACATAGTGCTATCCACTTTGGTTTCTGGATGAGGAATACAAAGGAAAGGAATTCCAAAGGATGGCCATTGGAAGGACCCAGCCAACACTACACTTTCAGTGCTTTGAGAGGGATTGAGTGCATATGGCACATGGTCTTATGTGCACCGTTGGGGGGCTGTGAGTCTATAGGCAGTATAATTAATGAACACTGTGGAATGCTATTCATTCAGTATAGCATAATAGGTTCTCTTACTTTCAGCGATTCCTTCTCATAATTGCTGCAATTAGCTGAATTAGCAATGTGGACCAGCAGAGTGATATTGCACAAGAGCTCCTGGACTTGGTAAGTCTCTTGCTGAAGAGAGCAGAACAAATTCCCACCACAACACTAGAACACTAGTTCAACGTAAATCCGTTTTTTTTTTTTTTTTTTTAACCCTACAGAAACTTCTCAATGCTTTGTAATTTCTTAGAGGAAAAACACAGAACTGTGGCCATTGGCACTAAAGTGGACCCTTGGCACATAGTAGGTGTGGATAAATAATGTGCATAACATAAATTACAAGTTTAGCAATACCAGTGAAAGAATGATGAGGGACTAAGTGGCTTACACACTAAACTCCAAACACATTTTGGTCATTATATATAGAAATGCCCAGTGGATTGTAGGCTTCCAATAAATACTCATTTCTTTTCTTAATGTCAGTAACATAATTGAGTTGCTGATTTTATTATTCCCAACCCATTGAAGTCTAGATCCATATTCAAGAAGAAAAGGTAATAAAGAAATGCCTTTTGTGTCTTTTGAACAAGGCAGTTGTTATGATTGATATGTATGCATTCTTATTAGACACAATAGCCCAAACCATCCATTGAAATAGAGATGTTATGTTTAAAAAAACAAGAAGTCACTGAGGTTAGCTGACTTGATGAGGGACACACATTACCACTATGCTTGTAGCACAAAACACCTCTTTCTATACCCTGTCTTATAGACAGCATAGGATGAATTGTGATCCTCCATACCTCAGGACAGGACTTCATTTGGACATTGGGCCTTAATGGGATACTTTAGTCCAAATGAAATCATGAGGATGACCCTGAATACAGTAGCATTGCTGTCTCTCTAAAAAGAGGAAATTGGGGCATAGGCATAGAGAGGGAGGAGGAGTCTATGTAGAAATGCAGAATAGAGGTGGGCATCTACAAGTCAGGGAGAGAAGCCACAAGAGAAGCTTTTTGCTGACACTGTGGCTTCAGACTGCCAGCCTTCAGAAATCTGCGGGAATACATTTCTATTGTTTGAGCCCCACAGTCTGTGGTACTTTGTTACCTCGGCCCTGGCAGACAAGCACACATGACAGTTCAGATGGTTAGTATTTCCAAAGGCTGCCCTCTGTTTCTAAGTACACATACCAAGTGAAGGAGTACCAGAAACGGGCAGGGGAGGGAGAACAACAGTGGAAAAAAATAAAACACATCAGGTAATTTATCTCACTTCCCCATGCTACAGATCTTTCTTCTAAATCTGAGAGGAACATACTCTACCCCTGTTCCATCTGAAAGTTAGAGGATAAGCAGTTGGAAAAGATCCCTGCTCTAATTACATGCTACTACACTACACTGTGCCAGTAGCTGTTTCTGGGCAAACCATTCCTCATGCCAGAAAAAATATACTCCCTTAATGCATATTCCTCTAAGGGCACCTAATGCAACTATACTTTCCACCACTTAGGGAAGTGGGGTGATGAGGGACATGTAAACTGTATGGACAGAAAAAAAAAACCCAATTAGCTGAAGCCAGTGACATATACTTTACTGATATGGCTAGATATATAGACTCAGGATTGATATAGAGAGAGCAGAACTATAGATTTCCATCTTTAAATAAAATGCTGCTTACCCCTCCCCCCGACTGTGTGTGCATGTTGTGTGTGGTGTATTTTTCTATAACCACAATTATCTTCCATAAGAACTTTTGACAACTGGGAACAGTTAAAAATCACAGGAAGAAATGGGAATCTCAACTCTCAAGACCCATGGCAGTTAAGCATTCAGTGTTTATTCTATTCAGGATTCATATGAAGTGGTTAACACATATTAAAACTCTTCTAGGAATCATAGTAATCAAGGGACTTGACAATTGTGTGACATCTGCTATGTGTCCACCCACCATCCACATCACTCAGACAATAAGACTGCAGTAGGAGATGCTTCTTTTTGTGCAGTTATCTGGGAATATCCACCAAGGTTTCTTCCATGCTATTCACATTTTTTTCCCCTCACAGTGACTCTGGTTGTTTGAAAGAGTTCCCCTGTAGGCTCATGTATTTGAATGTTTTGTCCTCTGTTGGTAGCACTGTTTCAGGGAGGACATTAAACCTTTAAGAGGTGGACCTGTGTTGGCGAAAGAATGACTGCATTGGGCTTTGAGGTCTTATAACCAGCCTCTTCTTACGTCCTGATTTCTCTCTGCTTCTTGAGTGCAGATAAAATGTGATCATCCAGCCTCCTGTGATTTGCTGCCATGCCATGGTTTTCTGCCCTTTCTGTGTTCTTACCCTCTGTAACTGTAAGCCCAAAATAAACTCTTTATTCTTTATGTTTATTAGGTTGTGGTACTTTATCACAGCAACAGAAATAGCTAATACAATAACCATCGGCCGTACTCTCCAATGGCTAAGCATAATGTACTTATAACCTGCCTGTATGTGTTAAATTCCCTTTGATATTCAAAGAACAATAAAATAGTCA
Source organism: Peromyscus leucopus (assembly GCF_004664715.2). Lineage (NCBI taxonomy): Eukaryota > Metazoa > Chordata > Mammalia > Rodentia > Cricetidae > Peromyscus > Peromyscus leucopus. The sequence goes on along the minus strand of NC_051075.1, from coordinate 57,742,978 downwards.
CAACTGCACAGCCTAAGTAGTTTTGATAGTGACAGGCTACTCATTTCTGTATACATTGTATATGATCATATCAAGATTTTCTTTACTCATTCATTCACTCATCGATGAGTTCATTCATTCGTTACTTTTGATATGTTACCACACATCTATGAACGAACAGTAACAGTGATAAATGATTAAGTGAGAAATGAAGTGGCTCTTCTGCTCTGGGATTTAGTTTCTGATGAGACAATCAAGTAAACAGGCAAACGCAACATGGTAAACTGAATGTTGTGATAAGAGTTAGCATGAGTTGCCGAGGGAGCAAGTAGCTGGAGAATAGCTCTATCTTTCAAACAGAAGGGAAGGAGGAAACAAGCCCTTAGGGACAGATTGGAACAGAGCAGCACAAATCCCGGATTGGAGGGTGGAGAAGGAGAAGGGCATTTCAGGTAAAGTAAATAGTCTTTGTTAAGGGTCAGTAGTATGAAACGGCTCCATTTATTTGCACATCTGTAGGTAGTCAGGGAAGAAAAGATGGTTCAGAATGACAAAATGACAGCAACTTGAATGACCATCTATACCGCAGAAACCTCCACTAACAAGCGTGGATTTAATACCCCAACCTATCAGACTCCTCTCCTTCCCCTCCCTACACCTCATCAGTATCACTCATCATAGTCCTTTGGAAGTTGACATAATGATTTTGCAACATGGTCCCTGGGAGGAACAGCCACAGCTCTGCTGGTGGTACATTAGACACCCCACTTCCTTTTCTCTAAAGGAGTAAACTATTCCTTTGCCCTTTATATATTAACCACGTTCTATATAAAAAATAATAATTCATATTACTCTATTTTAAAATGTATGTTATGTTTAATCTACATGTTGGAATTATTCACTTCCGCACTAGGTTTCATAAAACAAAAGATACATATTATAATAACTGTCAATAAAATATATCTGTGGCAGGAACCTTTATTCCTTTCCTGAAATTTTTTTATTGTACTTACATATTTTTTTCTACCACTGCTTATTAAAGTTACCTTAGAATAAAGTTGGGAATGGAGAAAGCTCCAAACTCTGTCCAGGTAAATTTATAGATGTGTTTACCTTCCAATTCCCTCAGTTTCACAAACCTGACTTCTCATTTTACTATTGTGAGTTATTGTTTCTATAATCACCTATGCCTAATTATTTATTCAGCAGGACTCTGCTCCATCTCAGCATGGGGACATATTTACACCATTCTCTATTATCACCCACTCTTTGTTAGACCCAGAAGTGTCTAATGTTATAATCAAGATGATCCATGACACTGTCACTGTGTCCTCTCTCCTGACTGCCCAACTATCTTTTGTGACTTGAAATTCTAACCTTTAGCCCTTTATCTTCCACTAGCACTAGGCTAATCATATAGGGGACAGCCAGTTTTCTCCTCCCACTCCTTGGAAGCATGATTATTTGACTGAGATTAAGCGTAGTATAAAATAAGTCCTGCCACAGAACGGCTTTATGAAATTATAAATAACACACTCAAGAATGATGATCTCCATTCTTCCAGTAAAAAGGGAAAAGAGAAAGGCCCATAAATATCCCAAAGTCCCACAGAAAACAGTCATATATCTCAGCAGCTGCTCCATGCTAAACAGAATTAAATTCTTTCAAATGCTTGTGACTTAGGCATTTTTCCTCTATACTTCTATTCTGAGAGTAAGAATTGGAGCTTGAAGTTTCTCATGGCTGGAAGGGGAGGAAGTCTATGTACCTCCCTTAAGAACATTCATTCTGTATTTAAATAAAGAACATTGGAGTTACTTTTCAGTTAGCAACAGTCTAATAACTCTAGGCAAACTTATGACCTCAAGTGAGATTATAAAAGTTTGAATACTCTGTGTTTATAGAGTAACATTGTATTCACTAAAATTTTGCCATCGTGTACTCTTGTCTTTGATCAATGTCAACATACACACATCCCTAGATAATTTTTTATATTAAATCATAGATTTTTAAAACTCATGAAGCTTGGGAACCTAAAAATTACTACTTTTGTTACCTCTTCTCTTCTACCTTCATTTCAGTGAACTCAAGTCCAATAAAAAAACAAGGTCAGAACACAGCAAGAAGGATGAATGCCCTCCCTATTCTCTCATTATATTCTGATTGAGCATGCTCTGTGCAGTCATCCTCAATAGAAGGGGCTGACATTTTTATGACAAAATGGAACATAAATAATTTTAGCTTGTCATATTCAGATATGGGCATGGGAGTGTAGCATGGGGCAGGCATAAATGATGGAGCTCAAGATATAAGGTTGCAGTCTGATGAAGATGCTACCTCAAGTGACCTTTGCTTCTTTTCTCTATATGTCCAAGTGTCAGGACTGCAATAATGTATTGTGAATTCTCACTCTCTCTGCCATGCTATTGGGCTTTTCAATGCATCACTTCCTCTCTTCTCTCTGCCCACCCAAGCTAATGAATTGCCACATAAGATATGACTAGATGCATATCTTGGTTTATATACATGTGCAATAAGAAAACTTTAAGGAGACTATTCCTGGATTAAAGACATCCCACTCAGTCTAAACTTATGTCTTCACTCTGAGATCCCAGTTAAAAGTGCAACACGGTCTGGATAGGTGATTTTATTTATGTTTGCATTTGCTTACTTTATCATTCATTGCTACCACAAATATTTATTAATTGCTTATGAAGTGATCTGCCAATTACTGTGCTAGGCATTGCCCATGCTCAGTCTTTGTCCTTATGGGTTTTACAAATTGTTGAACTTAAGCTAGGAAAAATAAACTCCACAGATGGGTTTCAGCTCTATGAGAGCTATGTTAAAACTTTATGATTAATATGGAATACTTACTGTGATAAATATTTATTTAGATGTCACTAAAAGCAGGCAGACTATACAGAAATTCAAGAACATTCTGCTTCCCTCAAAATTCTTCCCACCTTCAGTTTTCCCCTTTTCCATAATGCACACAGTGGAGTGGGATAAAGAATGACAGGACTTATAATAACTTTGGCTAACGAATTAGCCTTTGAGGAAATCCCTTTGCAGATTGCAGATTTAATTAATGGCAGACAAGTCAAGCGGAGATGAGCTGTACATTGTGCTAAAGATTTGGGGTATTTTTTGCTGTGATCGAGGTCTTGGGAGATGGTATAAGTAAACATGGGCTGTTGTTTTGTTTTCTTTTTCCCTTCACTTCCAAGATTTCTCTTCTATCTGTTCAAAAAGGAAGGGTAGACCAAGAGAGGGGGAAGGGAAGAAGAAGAGAGTGGGTGGAAAAGATTAATCTATCTGTTGTCCGAGGCAGCCTGACAGAGGGAAGAGGAGTATTGAATCACAGAAGATTAACCAAACTTCAATGTACCCTCCCAAAAGCAGAAGGAATGTAATGCTACGTGGTGTTGCACTGATAAGCAAATCCCTCTAAATCCTTTCAATTTATTTCTTGGCCTGGAGAAATTACATATTATGTAGGAGACAGAAAAAAATACAACAATAAAATAAAATAAAATTGCCCACCCATTCTACACCATCACTAAGAATCTAGATGGGGTCCTAGTGATCATGCACACATAAAGTTCCTCTTTGGTGGCTATTTCCCCTTGAGAACTGCTGTTCAGAAAAAGTTGGCTGTATGTCCATTGTAAACTTTCTGTTTTCATCATTGAATATTTAGGGCCTAACCATTGTAAGAGATGTCAAAATTTAGTTGATTCTCCAAATACCTGAAATGCTTTTATTTTTTTCCTTTTTCTTAAAGGTAGAATTTCCTTTATAGGTGGGCTTTATGCCAATATTTCTAAAGTCAAGCCTTTGTTTGCAGTGGAGAATTACAAAGGACAGATATTATTGTGACTGGAAGTTAAGATGTAGGTACCACTTAGTGAGTGTTTTAAAACTAAGCACATATGTTCTCATCATGGATATCACTAAGGTTTTCTGAAAAAAAAAATGATGATAGCATGCATGGGTCCATGAAGTTCTGACTCCATAGTTCAGCAGAGAAGGAGGAATATATGAAACTATAAGGAAATTAGAATTACACTTCCTTGTGGTGTGTTCTTTCTCTTGGCCCTCTGTCTTAGATCCTGGCATTACAAACCAAAGAGAACCAGCTTTTTTCTTACATGATGAAAGCACAGATTAGAGGTCTTCCTAAGACAAACACAGTGAAGATACACAGTGTGATGAGTCAGGTGAGGCCAGTCCTAACTGGAGGGACAAGATGGATCCTCCTCAGTAACTGAATATGTGTAAGGAGGTCCCAAAGGACAATAGTATGTACTAGTGACCTCAGATATTGGAGTCATGATGAACTTAGATATGTGAAATGGGCAGGGGAAAAGGGGGTAAAGAAACAGTCAAATTATTAGGAATTGAAATAGCTAGATTTTTTAATTTATGTGTGGCAGACTATTCTTATTGGAAGCACCATGTCAGGTTCATCAACATCTATCAGATCAGATTATTCAGAAAATAAAAGGGGACAGCCACCTTAGAAAAATGAGCATGACTCCAGTTCAGGCCCAGCAAGAAGAAACTAAAAGAAGTGTGGGCTCAAGAAGTTGCCCCACAAATGCACAATGGAAATGCATACTAGCACAGCCTAGAAATTAATGTGTGAAACAGAAACATTATCCATAACAAGCAAATGCAATGAATTGAATAATTGATTGTAATGCAAAGGATGAAAATTCAAGATGAACCTTTCTTTGTCATTGGAGAGAATGTCTCTACTTGGACATTTCAAGGAAAGTAAAAATATTAGATAATGTAAATAAACAAGCAAGCAAAAGACAAAGCCAAGTGAGGAGGAAGAGCAATATCAGTAGTTAAAGTGTGGTTTGTACACTTGAAACTGGATTTGATAAGCTACTGAGAGAATAACTAGGAGTTCTGCAACTGGTGACTTTGAGTCAGAACTATGGGGAAAATATGGGAGTCAACTGAAACACATAGTATGAAGCTAGAGTGACAAGAACTGCTAAGAAGGTCATCTCACCCTGAGATGAATGCCTAGAGTTACTATAGTGTTACTGTGTCTAGAAGAGAGGACAAAGCTCCCACAAAGAAAGGTTAGAGAGTCGAGTCCATTAAGGCTATTTACAGTGTGAAACCCAAGTTTGGAAATGTTTTCAAGTGATACTAGGTGAGAAATTCCTGAACCCAGATAGGCTCACTTACTCTCTAGATATCACGGCCTCATTCCTAGTCTACGGTATAAAATTTACAAGCTCTTCATAAATAGCAATTCAAGAAAATTCACGAAACTAACACAAACATGCCTGGGAGATGACTCCAATGGTGAAGTGCTTGGTATATAAATTTGAGTGCCTGAGTTTGTCCCCCAACACCCATATAAGAGAGCCAGGTGTGATGGGGACCACCTATAACCCTAGCACTGTGAAGTCTCAGAGAAAGGTGACTGAGGCTTATAAATAAGCCAGTCTAGCCAAACAGATAAGTTTTAGATTCAACAAGAAATCATACCTTAAAAAATAAGGTAGAAAGCAACCGAAAGATAAACAATACCAACCTCTGGCTTTCACATGTTTCTACATACATGTTGTATACTTGTGTACACATATGCACATACATGGTCATACATACATGGGCATTATTACAAGTGCATATATGCCTACACCACACACCAAGCAAATAGAGCCTAATTTCCATGTAGAGTGGGAAACTGTTAATTGCTCTTTTTTGTGGAAAGTGAGGCTAACAATTTTCCCTATTATAGTTTATAAACAACAATGTTCATCTTGTCAAAGTAGGTGTTGGGAATACAGTAGATGTAGTCACAGAAATAAGGGCTCTGGGTTCATATTGTTCCTGCACTTTGACATTCTTTCTGCCTTGACATACCTGACCATTTAGGTTTTTGTAATTAGAATTCAATGGGACAATGGAACACACATGCAGGCAAAGGGAACACATGCAACATGTATATCCACCCATTTCCCTTGCCATTTCCTCTACATGCAATTGCTGTGGGATGGTCTGTATGTCAAATTGCTTTGATTGGTCAATAAATAAAACACTTATTGGCCAGTGGCCAGGCAGGAAGTACAAGCGGGACTAACAGAGAGGAGAAAAGAAAGAACAGGAAGGCGGAAGGGTCACTGCCAGCTGCCGCCATGACAAGCAGCATGTGAAGATGCCGGTAAACCACACACCACATGGCAAGGTATAAATTTATAGAAATGGATTGATATAAGAGATAAGAACAGTTAGCAAGAAGCCTGCCACGGCCATACAGTTTGTAAGCAATATAAGTCTCTGTGTGTTTACTTGGTTGGGTCTGAGCTGCTGCGGATCTGGCAGGTTAGAGAGATTTGTCCTGACTGTGGACCAAAAAAATTCTAGCTACATGCAATCTTTCAAATATTTTATGAATATGGAATTCTGTGGACATGGCAAGCATGACAGTTTTCTTGGTTACTTTTCTGTTGCTGTAAGGAGAGACACCATGAGCAAGGTAACTTATCAAAGAAAGCATTTAATTTGGGAGGGGGAGGCAGAGCAGTCACAGTTCCAGAAGGTAGTAGAGTCCCTGACCATTGTGAAGGGGAACACAGCATCAGGCAGGCAGACATGTCTCTGAAGCAGTAGCTGAGAGCTTACATTTTGAGATAACAACCATGAAGCAGAGAGGTATGAGTGCTAACTGAGAATGGCATGGGCTTTTGAAAGCTCCAGAGGCACTCCCCTCAGTGACACACCTCTTCCACCAAGGCCACAGCTCCTAATCCTTCCCAAACAGTTCTGCCAACTGGACCAAGCATTCATATAAGCCAACAAGAGCCATTATCATTCAAACCACCTCAACAGCAATATAAAATTTCCCAGTGTCTCTCCTTGGGAGGTTGGTACTGTCTTCTTGACGAAATTGGCTGGGGATAAGATCTTGTTTCAATCCCTTTGGACCTTTGCATATCCCTCATTCAACAAACAACATGTATGCTCTTCCAAGCAACCTTATCAATTCTCTTCTTACTCCTGTGCACCAATGAACACATGAAAACTAATGGCTAAGAAGAAAAAGGAAAAGTTAAGACAATCCAGAGACCTTTGCATTTTCAGTCTTACTTTACTTTTCAGTGAGCTGAAATGAGACATTTCTAGGATGTCTTTAATTAAAAAGTGGAATAAAACCTGATAAACTAGTAGGGGACAGTGCTTCTAGCCTTCTGGTTAGTAAGTGAATATGTGTCTGTAAGCTATGAAATAAGAGTACTGGGTTCTTCCTCTGATTTTACATTTGAGTTGGATGCTCTTAAATTGGCGTTTAAAACCCATATTGCATCATATAACATGGTAACATCTGTACTGATGACAATATTTTTTATTTTTTTGTTTTCTGAAAATGTCACTGAGCAGATCTTGGAGGAGGAAGGCCACCATTCACCTCTAGCATTACCTCTCACCCTAAATGTGATTAAATAGCAAATAGAAACACCATGATGATACTATGAGAGAAAGACTGTGAGCAAACTGTATTCTAGTGGTTTATCAATACATTTCCTCCCACTCTTTGAACAAGGAGATCCATGCTTTCTTTTTGTGACAGTTTCCACAAAGTATGGAGATACCCAGGAGAACAGTTCAGTAAAATGGTTTTTGAACAGGCCCAAAGAATGTGACATGGTTTTCAGAATCTCAAATGATGACAAATAGCCTATGCTCCTGAAGCTGGGTCCCTTGTGCTTCAATCCTTCACTAGCTTAATTCCCTGAATTACTTTGGGGGAAACACAACACCTTTCTTCACTACTGTGGCGCTTCTAATTCCTAGGCCTCAGCCCTTATCCCTTTCATTCCTTGCTTCAGTAAGAAGGTTTCCAAAAAAAGGTCCTATTAGGCCAAGACTCCTGGAACTCCTATTGCTTCCTACTTCTGAGAAACTCCATCCTAAACAACCACTTTAAAACAAATGATAATGAGACAATTTTCTGGAAAATGCCTTTATTCATAGATGGGTGGCCAAACAAGAATGGTCATCCATGTCGAGCAAAACAAGGAACTTTGCTAGGATGGGTGCTGAGACAAATGCCCTTCTGACAACTGGTTGAGTGGGCAGCAGGAGGCCGGTTGCCTTTCCAGGCACCATTGCCTTGGAAAGCGAATATCAACTCTGCAGCATCATTGTCATCACCAAAAACTGCGTCAAGAAATATTTTAATGTATATTCTGCCTCTTCAAAAGAAACCAATGTGTCATCCGCTGCCCCCTTTTTAAATATGAGCACCTCTATTTGGCTTTTTCTCTATTTTCCCCTTGTCTTCTATATAGAAGAGGAAAATGTGTTTCATTTGTATATATATAAATTCAATCACTTTGAGGAAAAATAAACAACTGAATAGAGTACAGTAGCTTTAATGACCATCTTTCAGGAATGAAGATTTCTAAGCAACCTAGTCTCATTCTAGGAGATTGGAAGTAAGCAGAAACAATAAAACAGGATTACTGGACAATAAACACAAGCACTCACATTCATAATTTAAGAAGCATTTTCCCATGCATTCATTACTGAAGAATTCACCCTGGTCCTCGTCTATTTTTACAGTGGTAGATATTTCCTCCCAGCATTTAGTCTGTTTCTTTCTTTCTAGAATATTTTTGAAATACTCTAATCATAGCCTCTCTGGCATATACCAAAAGGCTCCTATACTCTTAAAGTTGCTCAGAGGAGCCAAAAGGCAAGTGAAATTGCTTAGCTTATGAGACCAAATAGAGATCATTAGATCCTCCCCCGACTCCAGATAGTTATATATTCAGCAAAAAAAAAAAAAAAAAAAAAAAAAAAAAAAATACCAGGGAAGATAATGGACACTGAACAAAAGAGAATGAGGTTGGGTCTCATGTGACATGGGCCCAATCTTCAGTGTAGCAGAGAAAGCAAGTATTATAGACATTGTCAATGTCCATCCATTCTTCTCTCCTTCCTTACAACAAATGATGATGTGAGTAATTTAAGCAAGTTTGTTTTGCAACTAGAAGTGGCCATGTGACATAGATATGGGGAAAGATATAAAGAATACAACCTGCTAGCTGTGTAAATGTGTCTTCTATTCTTCATATAGGAGGAGGCTTTAGGGGCTGGTGAGATGGTGGAGTGGGAAAAGACATTTTCCACTAAACTTGATGACTTGAGTTTGATCCCTGGGATCCATATGTTTGAGGAAGATAACTGATTCTGAAAAAGGTTCTCTGACCTTCACTTACGGGTCAGCATGTATACGCCTTCCCTCCAATAAATAAAAAAGGAGGGGATTGGATAATCCAGTTGCTCTCCTTTCTACCTTGCATTTAGATGGGAGATCTGGAGTAACTACAGCCACAGGCTTTGGAAACTGTTTTTGGAAAAAACAAGAAAGGAACCAGGATGCTGACTCTGGTAGTAGGCACAATAATGCAGCTTGAAATTAATCAACAAATTTCTGCTCCAAAGACTCCAAGGTCTTGCTAAAGAAGAAAATGTGTACTTTTCAGATCATGTTTTCTGTGACTATAAGTTGAAGTCAGTCATATAGAGCAACAGAAAGAACACTGGGAAGTGGAGAGGATGCCAAGCTCTGCATGGCTGGGCTCTGCCTCTGGTGCTCATCAGTCACCAGGAGACATTTTAATAATTCCCAGGATTGGGACTTGGATGAAAGCCTGATGAGGAAAGTGCCACCGTGATTAGACGCTCACCAATGTGCCAACTCTGTGGTCCAAAAGGAGTTTGGAAAGGTCCTTTGGAACTGAGCAAGCAGAGAAAAACATTTTTTGACTGAGTAAGGCAAAGTAAGTTTGATTAAATATCTTTTAAGCTGCATTAGTCAGTATACCCCAGGCTGGACTGATCTCCCCTACCTTCTGTGGTCTCTATAGTCTCATGGAATGCTCAAGCACTAAGGTTCTCTTGTTTACTACTAGACCTCCAGGCCCCAAGTCCTGCAAGGTCTATCTCTAAAATGCATCTCTTTTTGTCTGTTTCTGTGTGTGTGTGTGTGTGTGTGTGTGTGTGTGTGTGTGTCTGTTTCTGTCTCTCTGTTTCTCTCTTTTTCTTTCCCCTGCCATGATTGCTTCCCTGGATGATCTCTGAGACTCTCTCTAAGCAGACTTCTGTCCTCTACCCTCCTCACTGTCTTCATTGATCACCAAATAAAATCCAAACTTAAAAACAAGAGCAAATGCAAAACAAACAAAATAAAACTATTTTAAAAAGCAGGATCCTCTTTCAGCCATTTAAAATTCTTCCTTTGAGAATTCTCTGTTTAGCTCTATAGCCCATTCTTTTATTTGGATTGTTTTTAAGGAATTGCTCAGCATCCTTTGTCATGAGAGAGATGCAAGTCAAAATGACTCTGAGATACCATCTTACACCTGTCAGAATGGCTAAGATCAAAAGCACTTCGGACAGCTTACGTTGGAGAGGGTGTGGAACAAGAACACTCCTCCACTGTTGGTGGGCATACAAACTTGTACAGACACTTTGGAAATCAGTGTGGTGGTTTCTCAGAAAATTGGGAATCAATCTTCCTCAAGACTCAGCTATACTACTTTGGGGCATATACCCAAGGAATGCTCAATCATACCACAGGGATACATGCACAACTATGTTTACAGCAGCATTATTGGTAATAGCCAGAAACTGGAAACAACCTAGATGCCCCTCAACTGAAGAATGGATTAAGAAAATGTGGTACATATACACAATGGAGTACTACTCAGCAGAAAAAAAACAATGACATCATGAAATTTGCAAGCAAATGGATGGAGCTAGAAAATATCCAGAGTGAGGTAACCCAGATTCAGAAGGACAAACATGGTATGTACCCACTCATAAGTGAGTACTAGAAGCAAAGCAAAGGATAACCAGACAACAACCCACAACTCCAGAGAAGCTAGCTAACAAGAAGATCCAAAAAGGGATGCATGAATCACCCTGGGAAGGTGAAATAAGTGATATCTCCATAAGTGATCTTGGGGTGAGAGGTGAACAATGGAGGGTAGGGGATGGGGAATGAGAACAAAAGAGAATGGGATGGTCGAGTGGGAACAGGGATGGAGTAGAAAAGCAATGAGAGAGATACCATGAAGGAAGGAGATATCATGGGGATAGAGAGAAACCTGGTGCTAGGGAAGTTGCCAGGAATCCCCAAGGATGACCCCAGCTTGGACTACTAGAAATAGTGGAGTGGGTGCCTGAACTTAACTGGTTTGCCCCAGTGATCAGATCAGTCAATACCCTAACTGTCATCACAGAACTTTTCTCCAATGACTGATGGAGGCAGATACAGAGATCCACCACCAAACATCAGGCAGAGCTCCAGGAGTCCAGTAGGAGAGAGAGAGGAGGGATTCTATGAGCAAGTGCATCAGGATAATGATGGGGAAGCCAGCAGAGATGACCAAAGCAAACTAGTGGGAACTCATGAAAGTTGGATCCATGGCTGTGGAGCCTGCATGGGACTGGACGAGGCCCTCTGCATGGTGAGACAGTTGTATAGCTTGATCTGCTTGGCAGGCCCCCTGGTGGTAGAATCAGAATCCATCCCTGGTGCATGAGGGGGCTTTTTGGAGCCCTTTACCTATGAGGGGACACCTTGTGCAGTCTTGAGGCGGGGGGGGGGGGGGGGCAGGGCTTGAACTTGCCTCTACTGGATGTGCCTCCCCATGGAAGGCCTTGTCTTATTGGGGGGGGGTAGATTGGGTCAAGAGGCTGGGGGGGTCAGGAGGAGGGAAGAGGGGGATCTTTGATTGGTGTGTAAAATGAATTAAAAATTTTAATTAAAAAAAAAGCAGAATCCTCTAGCTCTGGGCTCCAGTGTAACCAGTGGCATTATCCTCGACCATATTTTCCACCGATGCTTACGAATGGCTCCATCTTCTACATACTATTCAACAAATGTTTGCTTTCCCTGCACAATTGAATTGTGTTCTTGACTTCATGTTTTGACTTCTGTGTTCCTCATCCAGATCTGTTCTCATATCATTCCACTGTATCTCCTTGTAAGGGTACATATTTTTTATGTAGTTTCTTCACCCAAACACAATATTCTCTTTAGCACACCAACTTAGTGTTTTCTTAGAATATAGTTTAAAGAGTTTCTTACATTTTGAGTGGTAGCATATCCCTCTGCTTGACTGTTAGATTTTGGAGGGCCAGGAGTTTGTTTAGAGACAACATCAAGGGAAAGTATTGTGTTTGGAGTCAGAAAACACAGACTCAACTAGATAAACCTGGTGGATGCCCAGTGCATCCACCAGCACTGTGCACTGGTTTTCTTGCTTGTAAATCTGAGACAAGGACTTCCTGCTACTATAGTGCAGGTTAGAAGGGGGATCCATGGCACAGAGAGATTACTATTCCATAAGATACAGTAACTATTGCAATGATATACTTTATTGGCTTGATATCTAAAGTGCCTGAACAGGGCCTTTGTGTACCAAAGAAAGAAAGTCAAATAAATGATATGCATTTAGAGAATGTCAGTTAATGTAAATACACTCAGATGATCCAGAAGCCATACTAAAAGGCTAAAAATTTTAGATTGAAGAGGTGAAGTATTTCTCACCCTTGTTGGGTAATTATAACTTGTGGTAACATCACCTTTAAAGATGTCAGAGGTAGAAATAGCTTTACAAGCTCTTGTTATGAGCATGGACTTCCCATCCATGGATGAATGGAGTCAAACAACATATTATGCATGCACAATGGAAAATTATTCAAACACTAAAAAGCAGAACCTCTTGTCATTTGAGAAACTATGAATGGGCCTATGCAGGATTGTAGAAAATGAAGTAAATGAGGCACAAAAAGATAAGTGCAGTATGATCTCATGGAATGGAGAAAAGTCACAAGCATATAAGATGATGGAGGCCGGCCAGTGGTGGCGTACACCTTAAATCCCAGCACTCGGGAGGCAGAGGTAGGTGGATGTCTGTGAGTTCGAGGCCAGTCTGGGTTACAGAGTGAGTTCCAGGAAAGACGCAAAGCAACACAGAGAAATCCTGTCTCAAAAAAACAAAAAACAAAAAGAAAGAAAAGAAATAAGTACAACAGAAGGAATAGATCCCAGCAATCAATAACACTACATAGTGACTATATTCAATAATAATGTATATTTCAAAATCATTAAAAGAATATTTTTAATCATTACCTAAAGGAAAAGTAACTATTGGAAGTAACAATTCTCAATTAGTCTGATTCAATCATTTCAAAAGATACACATGTATAAAAGCATCTCTTAATGTCTAACAAGAATCGTCATTATTTTCTATATAATCCTATTAGTATATTAGGGTTTAGGGAGATGGCGCAGCAGTTAAGAGAATTTACTGCTCTTGCAGAAGACTCTTGTGGGCTCCTAGTTCCTATGTTAGCCTTTATTCAAACTTCTCTCCAATTTCAGCGGATCTGACACCTTCTTCTGAACTGCAGGGGCACCTGCACTCTTGCATATCCCCACCCAGAGACATACACATATATTAGCAATTATAAAATTAAAAACTAAATCTTTACAAATAAAATAAAAATTAGAACAGAAAGGAATTTCTCTGGAAGGTCATGTTTGCTTTCAAGGTAGAAAATGTCTTACTCATCTTGAAAAATCTCACAAATAACTTCTGATGAACTCCTATACCCAGGTGCCAGGAGGTCAAATCCTCATTTAATGGGCTAAAGGCTTAAAGTAACTCAGGGTTCATTCAGGAATCTGGAGCCAGATTTTTGTGTGAGAAGTTCAATAAGTGCCACAAAAAGATTGGGGTGGTAGGAGTAAGAGGTTGCTTTTACTTGTTCCACAGTCCTGGCTGTACAGAGCCCAGGAGGAGCTGTTGATTCTTTGGGTACACTTGCTCTACCTCACTTAAACCCTTAAGCAAAATTCTTTATATAAAGGAAAGTAAGAGATAGTATAATCACTCTGGATTAATGCCCTGTAAAATGACTCCAGCAATTACACTGTTTGTAAGTACCTCGGAGTCCATTAAGATAAACATCTATCTTTGAATATTCACATTAATGCACTACACTGTTCTTTCGTAGATAAATCTTACTTGAAGGTTGTGCACTTCGTACAGTTTATCATGGCTTATTCCTCTTCAATGCACACATTAATGCAAACAGAAGGGTAGTACTTAAACTGTTAGTTGCTGGGCACACATTAACACACAAGGCAGTTTTAGTACACCTTTAAATGAAGAATAAATATACATTAGATTTTAAATAACTTTGTAGGTTGAATACCCAGAAGACATTGTACTGGACTCTTAATTTCTCACATAAGCAATATCTTACGAGCAAAGGCAATAAATGCTTATACATACAAGAGTTTTAATATGCCTCCAATTGTTTCACATACATAGGTCCAAATGAAATCTAATTCCCTAATCACCCCTTTATGAGAAAAAGTGTATCTGTTTACATCATAGAATATACATAGCTACATTTTTATGTTAAGTGTAGGCTCAACTTCATTAACTTTTGCAGCTAAATTGAAAAAGTGCTTAATGAGATCCGGTCCTTATTTACAGTGCAAAATTCTTTTTCCTGCTGTTGTGAATGGCAGACATTGTCTATATATAAAAGGTCTACAGAATTAACTGTCTTTTGTGAGTGTTATACAGGGTTTAACAATGACAGTATCTAATATAAAATGTTTAATAACCAGTACAGTAGGAGAATTGACCAATCAAAACAGGTGTTTACTGCAAGGCTGGGGCTACACCATGATGCTTCAGGAATTTTAGGTCTCCATGGGCCTATATTAGAGACAGAGGAGAGTTCTTTTGGGAAGGAAGTGTGTGGGGGGGGTGAGTTGTATAAAACACTGGCTCACCAGCCAATATTAATCACTTGATGGATTTGAGAAGAGGGACATGAGCACCTGTCTCAAAATAAAATAATATAAAAATTAAAAAAAAAAAAAAAAACAGAAAGAGGGGTTGGAGATTTAGCTCAGTGGTAGAGTGCTTGCCTAGCAAGCGCAAGGCCCTGGGTTCGGTCCTCAGCTCCGAATTAAAAAAAAACAAAAAACAAAAAACAAAAAACAAAAACCAGCAAGAGATGAAATCCAAGAGGATATATTTAATATGCCTGGAAACAAATTCCTTTGCACTGAAAAGAATCTGCTTGGTGTTTGCAAAGAAGGGCATTCCCCACCGTGCCAATGACTCACGGCTCACACATTCAGCAATTCTCTTCTGAGCTAATGTGTCAACTAGGCCAAATCAAAAGGCATGCTTCTTTTTAATGGATCCCTCTACTTCAATGGATAAGCATATGGAACAAATATCTAATAATAAAAATTAAGGGATAATGTGTGCTGTCGAATGATAAGTTCACCCCATTCTCTGGAATGGTTAGAGAAGTGGTTGCCTGAGGTTTATGGCTTTGACTAGACAATAGAATATTAACATACAGGAGTAGGAACAGATAGTCCAGATGAATGCTCTGCCAATTCATGCTTAGAAGGAGAATGAATGGGACAAAGAGTAATTTGTTTGACTGCAACACAGAGTGCAAATGAAGAAGTTGGACAGTGGGATAATAGACGAATATCTACTACCTATCATCTAGATATCTATCTACCTATCATCTAGATATCTATCTACCTATCATCTATCTACCTCCCTATCTATCATCAATCAACAATCAACCCATCACCACTCTATACACCTTTCTGTCTACCTCTCCATCTACCATCATCCATCACCTATCTACGTATGGGACAGAAGAGAGGAGAAAGGAGAAAAAGGCAATCCTAATTGCATTTTCATTAATGGCATGCCAGCAAAGTGCTGCTGCTGTTCAAATGCCAACACCTAGTTGTTGAATCTTTGGAGGAATGTATGTTCCAGATATTTGAGGCAAATAACCTTCCAAGCAAAATTTCCCTGCCGGGAACGCTCAGTTGAATGAGGACTTTAGTGTGTACACTTCAAAGATGAAATGGAGCATCGGCTTCTACCTCCTCTTAAGTAAAGCACTGATGAGAATGTGAAAGCTTTGCAAATAATTCTTGTTCATGGGTAGGACTTCTATCTTCTGTTCTGAAATTCATCCTGAGGAGATTTTCTGTCTTCCAGTTGAATAGACTGTTGAGCCTGAGAGACAGTTAATAAAGCCCCTATGAAATTATGTCTAGCCTTGCTAGATGGGCTTTAATGCCAGACACTTGGCGTAGCCACGAGCAGACTTGTGTATGAGTATGTGTGAGTGTGTGCGTGTGTGTCGAAAATATATACCTGAGAATAACAAAAACATAAAAGGGATGAAAACATAAAATGCAATCTTTTCAAGGCCCGATGGATTCCCAGCTGGAGTACAGTCGTCAGAAAGAAAGTTACATAAAAGAAGCTCAGACAGCTTTAAGTGCCATCTGGACCACACTGTGCTCATTTGAGCTTCACCTGCTTAAAAAAAAATAATCAGGACAACAAAAAGTACCCACAGACACAACCAGAGAAGATGTTGTTTGTCTCTTTGGAGATCATATGCTCTTGCCTTCAAATGTGTGAAGTGTATCTTCTTCAGTCCTGTTTGATACAGGGATAGATTTGCTTTTGAATGGAGCCAAAAAGAGTCTTCTAAAACTCAATCTTAATCTTCGGGGAAAAAAGAGGAGGGACAAAGAAAAAAAAAAGCCAGAACTTTAATACCTTTTAAAAAAGAAGAGTTCTAAACAACTGGATTGTTTTCTCTAGTCTCTGGAGGTTAAAAGGAAACTTGTGCACCTCAAGCCCTGTAGGAAAAGCATTTCACCCAACTAACTCTTTAAACAGAGGGGAAAAAAAGCAGCCAGAGATGTAGCTAAGTTGGTAGAGCGACTGCCTAACCGCACCGCATAAAACCGAGTTTTGCGTGGTGGTTTACGGTACTAACAGTAGCAGTTGACTCAAGAGCTAGAGGTAGGAAAACCGGAAGTTCATGCATATTCCCAGCTATACAGCCTGGGGACATGAGACTCTGCCTCCACAGAGAGAGTGAGGTGCTGGTGAGAAGGAGAGGGTGGGAAGGAGAGGAAGGGGAAGCGGGAGAAAGAAAGGGAGGGACGAGAGCAAGAGAGGGAAAGACCATAAGTCATAACTCTGAGTCAGGAGCATCAAACTGAACCTGGGACTCCAGTGGCTTCTGTTTTCTTTTTATTAGTCAGTCAAAGCCAAGGTCGAAAGGCCAGGTTATCTAATATCCATTAAAGTTATGGCTGTAAATGTTTTTGACTTTTGTTTCAACTTCTTTGCTGCACCAGGATCTATTTCCATCCTCTGCATAAGACATAGTTGAAGGAGAAGGTTTAAGGAAAATTGGAACTGTATTCTTTTCATTTAAGGGATTAGGATCCAGACTAGATCCTTTCACGTATGGTTTATCCCTCCAGTAGAGTGTCCTGGAACTGGAGCCTAGCACAATCATCATCAAAGAGACCAGAGAGACTTCATCCAGTGACTGAGGGGAGCAGATACTTTAGGTGGAGCTTGGGAAGTCCTGCAGAGGAGTGGGAGGAAAGGATTGGAGGAACTAGAGAGGTCCACAAAATCAACTGACCAGGATCATGGGGGCTTGCACAGATCAGGGGGCATGCAGGGGTCTGATCTAAGTCCTCTGCATATATGTTATCGCTGAGTATCTTGGTGTTCTTGGGGGACTCCTAATGGTGAAAGAAGGGGTTGTCTCTGACTCTTTTGCCTTCTTCTGGGACCCTTTCCCTGATACTGGGTTGCTTTGTATACCCTTGATGTGATGGTGTGTGCCTGGTCTTATTGTGGCTTGCTATGTACTGTTTGGTTGATGTTCCTGGAGGAGGCCTGGCCTGGTCTTTTCTGAGGGGAGATGAAGGTGGGGGTAGATCTGTGGCAAGTGGGGAAGAGGCTGGGGGAGGGGAGGGAGGAGAAACTATGGTTGGGATATAATGTATAGGAGAAGAATAAAGATTTATAAACAAACAAACAAATAAATAAATAAAAAGACAGTAGGATTTTCTTTCTGCAGACAAGTTTCATATGAGATTTTAATTGCCAAGACTCAGAGCACACCCTCAGACAATTTCTTACTTCTGCATTATAGGGTAGTAGGGAGAGTGCAGAGAAGACAAAATCAAATATGCCATAGAATGAAAGAATGGGAGCTAGGATACAGACTTGCCTCACTAATTGCATGCCAGAGTCTAGTCCTCAGTATCCATCATGACACAAGCATCTGCGATTGATGGCATTCTAGAGACATACAGGATAGAGAATACTATAATCACTGTGAACTAGATATCCTTTTTTTATTATTAAGAAATTTTCTATTCATTTTACATACCATCCACAGATCTCCCTCCCTTCCCTCCTCTCACCCCCTAGCCTTCCCCCCCGCAACCCACCCCTCATTCCCACCTCCTCCAAGGCAAGGCCTCCTATGGGGAGTCAGCAGAGCCTTATACACTCAGGTGAGGCAGGTCCAATCCCCTCCCCCTGCACCAAGGCTGTGTAAGGTGTTCCACCATAGACAGTGGGCTCCAAAAAGCCCACTCGTGTACGAGGGATGGATCCTGCTTCCACTGTCAGGGGGCCCCTTAAGCAGATCAAGCTACACAACTGTCTTGCCTATGCAAATATGGTATGTACTCAGTCATAAGTGAATACTAGATGTAAAGCAAAGGATAACCAGACTATAATCCACAGCTCCAGAGAAGCTAGCTAACAAGGAGGATCCTAAGAGGGATGCATGGATCTCCCTAGGAAGAGGAAATAAATGAGATCTCCATGAGTAAACTGGTGTAAAGGGGAGGGCAATGGAGGGTAGGGGATGGGGGATGAGAACATAAGGGAACAGGATGGTCGAGCTGGAACAGGGACAAAGTGGGAGAGCAAGGAAAGAGAAACAATGATAGAATGAGACATCATGGGGGTAGGAAGAAAGCAGGAGCAAGGGAAATTCCGATGAATCCACAAGTATGACTCTACCTTAGACTACTAGCAATAGTGGAGAGAGTGCTTGAACTAGCCTACCCCAGGAATCAGATTGGTGAATACCCTGTCATCATAGAGCCTTCATCCAGTAACTGATGGAAGCAGATGCAGAGATCCACAGCCAAGCACCAGGCTGAGCTCCAGGAGTCCAGTTGAAGAGAGTGAAGAGGGATTCTATGAGCAAGGGGCATTAAGATCATGATGGGGAAGCCTACAGAGACAACTGAACCAAGCTGGTGAAAGCTTATGAACTGTGGACCAATAACTGTGGAACCTCTATGGGACTGGACTGGGCCCTCTGAACTAGATATCTTGAAATATAGTTCATTCCTTCAAAAGAGAGATGCAATACCATTATTTTCTGTCACATTTTTGTTTTCAGAATGACTCAAAGGCTATTAAATGGAATGGCACATAATACATACACAGACACATGTTCGCACAAGCATCTTCTTCTGAATGTTTTAAGAATTATATTCTCTCAATGGGGTGGGAAAATGCCTTGAATTTCTTTGATTTTAGACAATAATAAAATGGTGAGGATGTGGACAAAAAAGCAGAAGTTGTTTGAAATACACTGTTTCCACCCACAAACATCACCATTTGATTTCAAGTATCAAGCAAAGTGTAGGATTGCAAACAGATGTTGACTCCACTATTAAGCAAGCGCTCTCTCTCTCTCTCTCTCTCTCTCTCTCTCTCTCTCTCTCTCTCTCTCTCTCTCTCTCTCTCCCTCCCTCTTCCTTCTTTCTTCCTTTAAAAGAAAACCTCCATCTGACTCATAAAAAAGCAATTTGGAACATTTTAATTTCTTTTCCCACTAAATAACAAATGGCTTTCTGGGTCAAACATGTCCTTCTAGTTAATGATCAGTTAGCTGAAAGGCTGGGTAACAAAGACCTATCGAGCAATCACTAACTGCCAATTAATGTCCACTTTATCCATCAGCACTGTTTAAATAGTGCAAGACATATGCCAAGGTATCCATGGAGGCCTGCATACCAAAATAATATGATGAAAAACACACTCCTGTGAAAGCAAAGCTTTTGGGGTTGTCTGTGCTATCACAGCACTTGTTTTTCTAGAAAACAGGCAAATACCACAGTACTCCTTGGTTCTAGAACTCAACAAAAGGCCTTGCTTCAGAAGACACAGCTCCTTCTTGGCTGGGACAGTCAACAATGAATTTCACAGGGAAATTTAAGGAGGCACTGCAAAGGAGAGTTACTGAATTAAGTGCTACCCTAGATCAGGGACCAAGTCCTTATCTCTTTAGGTCAGTATAGACCTCCTAAAATGTCTGAAATGTTATATTCTGTTGTTTACATCCTAAGTCATTAACTAGACTCATTTCCTTTCTTCACCGTATATTATAATTACTTATAAGCTACATCTACAATTAGTTCCAAACCCCTTCACATTTGGGAGACTAGAGTGCTATAGTGTAGAAGCCTTTCAGACAACCATAAATCAATTAAAAATTTAGAGCTATAATACAAAGCATGATGAAGTGAAGATCATCATCATGTATCCAAATCTGTGTCATTCATTCATTTTTAATATCCCCAAAGATTTCTTTCAACAAGTAACTCTTCAGATTTTAACAAGACAAGGCTATACTAATCTTTGAAATAATTAAGTTGAATTGTAATACAAACCAGGACTCTCTTTAGATTTAAGTTTTATGAACTATATATATGTAATAAGAATTTTATACTACATATATACATACATGTATATGCATATACATATATATCCTTCAGGACCAGAACATTCAATGTGCTTAGATTTAAATAGAAGTTTACTTCTAACTAACCTAAGCAATTACAGAATTTTCTAAAGTGAACATCTTCCACAACATTCTATTTGAAATGGCATGTGATATAAATAGTGTTTAGTCTCAAACATTTTCATTTTATTTTGACACTAAAATGATCCATAGGCATGCAAGATCTCAAATTAATGTCCAGCAACTTCAATGAAACTTGATTGATAGTTTTCTAGAGAAAGAAGATAAAGATACACTTGAAAGTTATTTACATCAGCAACATTTTAACAAAAACATTTTTTTCTGATTAGGGAACTGATTTGTTTTTTAAAAATTTCTATTTTTTTAAGTAATCCAAATTAAGATTTTATTGGAGCCAGCTCAATTATAGAGTTAAACCTTATAACTTCTCAATAATAAATCCATATGGAATTGAAGCTGGAATTCAAATAAAGAGACAAAGATCTTGAATTGTTATCTCAAAGTAGATAGTAAAGTTGTGACAGTAAACAGATTTATCTTTTTAGAAATGATGTGAGTTGTGATTTTCTCCAAAGGCCAGAAGCATCTATGGAACATTAAGCATGCATTTTTTTGGTTTATAGAAGTGAATAAGAGAATAGATTCATGGACTTCCTTATGAAAATGAAAACATGATAAAGAGATATAGCATTTAATATACCAAAGGGTCTCCATTGGCCCAACTAATGCATACTGCACATTGTGTTGCTGTCCTAGGGGTGGCTTGAGAAGTAGATACTCTGAATTAACAGTTCTGGATGAAACAGAGAGATCTGCATTCATGGGGGAAATCTTCACTATTTACTTGCTACTGTGGTAGGGGAAATGGTATACCCTGGAGTTTCCATGGTTTTAAGGAAGAGCTCCAAAGTCCAACCACAAAGGAATTCAACAGATCCCAAAGCCCAGAAATAAGCTACAATGTCTCCACACACAGAAGGGTAGAAGGGCAAACACAGTTAAAGCTACCACAGTAACAAGTGAATTACAAATAGCTGACAGGTGTTAGTATTTACTGTGTGCAGAGCACTGGGTTGAGCCATTCACCCCTATCATTCCACTGAATTCTCCCAACAAACAAAACGAAGGCAGCGTCAAAACTCCTGTTCTGTAGAGGAATGAAACTTAGGCCCAGGGAGAAAAGCTACCCCAAAGCAGCAATTCTGACTTGGAGTTGTCTGAATGAGCTAAAGTCTCTCTTTTAACCATAAGAGTTAGAGCAAGAAGGTCACAAAGTATCCATATGGGCTTTAAGCAGAGAAATTCTCAAAAGTCAAATGGAGTTTGGAGGCACATTTATAGCACAAAAATATAAAAGTACTTGAATTAGTTTTGAAACTAGACAACTAGAAACCTATACAGATCTGGCAGTCTATAAACATCTATATAATGTCTCTTCTCCTTGTTCCTTTTGAGGAGAGGGTAGCCTTTCGAGGAAGGTTACAGTATCAGCAAATTTTTTTTAATCCCTTTTGTAATGTGAGTGACATAAACTAAACATGAAGCTTTAATTTATTTACTTCTTTACATATTTAGTGAAATCTGGTTTATTTCCTAATTTCCTGCTAAGTGAGGGTAGAGCTGAAGGTTCAGAGTCTTCCCCACTTCCAGTATTACAATACCAGTCTGACCTGATCTGGCACATTCATCGTGTGGAGTGCATTCATTTATTTTAAAAGTGTGTATGGCAGATTGCAATGGGCCAGTCAGTGGAGAGGAGGTTTAGTGAGAAATTATACCATAGAAATCCTGTTTCTGGGCTCCTGTTTGTGATATGGTTTGGAAACTCCCTGATGTCTGGAGACATCATAAAGATAACTCCAACACATGTTCAATGCAGTACCTTGAAGCACACGTGTTCCTTCTACTTTGTGCTTTCAAGAAAGAGACAGAAAAGGTCTGTGTTGTGAAATATTTGGTTAATCATATAAGAATTTGTTGCATTTGATTAACTATGAAAAGATGCATTGCATTTGTTTATGTTGCAGAATATTTGCTTAACTATGTAAAGATGTATTGCTGTTTTACCTTGCCTGCCTAAGGCACCTGATTGGGCCAATTAAAAGCTAAACAGTCAATACAGAGGGAAGAGGTATAAGTGAGACTTTTGGGCAGGGAGACTAAGTAGGAGGAGGAATTCAGTCTCAGAAAGGAGAAAGAAAAAAGAAATGCCAGGGAGGTGCCAGGTACCAGACAGACAGACATGGATGAAACAAGAAAGTAGGACATACAGAGTGAAAATAAGATAAAAAGCTCCAAGACAAAATGTAGATGAGTAGAAACAGGTTAAAATTAAATTAAAAGAACTAGTAGGACAAGCCTAAGCTAAGGCTGATCATTGATAACTAATAATAAGTTTCATGTCTTTATTTGGAAACTGGTTGATGGCCCAAAGAAAATTTCAGTTACAGGTCTGCATCTTTTATCTGGTTAGATGTCCTGGGAAACTAACATAAAAAATGATTAGGGCAAAGGACCAACCTTACTATTGTTTATTGTGGTATGCGTTGTAGAAGTCCACATACCACATGTCCAAAGATTACTCTCTTGGTCTTTGTCTACATTGCCTTTCTAGCAAGAACAAACTCGGGGGTTGAGGGTAGGGAGAAAAGAAGAGGGAGAGGGAACTAGAAAGCAGAGAACAAAAATGTAATTGCCTGCCTATCAGTCCTACCATCATAATTGCTTTCAAACTCTGACATGGGTTGAATCAGATGAACAACCAAATCAATTTTTTTCAGTTGACAACAAGTGAATTCTTGGCTTATAAATTAAAATGTCACTGCAGGAGCACAAAGGGATGCCACTTCTGAGCTCCCTTGTTCGTTGTGCTGAGAAACATCCAGCTTCCTTCTTTGTGCCCTTCATGGCTTTCTGGCTACATCTGCTTTAGTCTCCAACTACAATCTTTGCAGTGTGTTTTCTCAGTTACTTAACACTGTGATCCTAGTAACTATGTCAATGCAGAGGGTCCTTAACACTCTACAGTTCCATATGGAGACACCATTCTAAGACCTCACTAGGAATCTTAACATGAGAAAGCACCACTAAATTGGGAAGACTGTGTTTGGTATGCAAGTGCCGAACTGTACCTTCACTCACACCTTCTCAGCCATTTCATTCACGTAGTCCCTAGGATGGTGTTTCTATGCATTCTGGCTGCCCTCTGGGCTGCCTCTCTTCTCCCATGCTGCACATCCATCTCTATCCCTGTGTTTGAGATTGAACTGACTGCTTGGGTGAGGAGTGTCCTCTTTAAGAGGCCTCTTTACTGACCAACTGAAGTATAGACTTAATGCTGGACAATCTGCATGGGCATCACCCCCTCACCTGCATGTACCCAAAAAAGGGGTCCAGAGCCTAGACTTCTACATTCATTGTCCTAAGACAATGCTAAGCAGATAACGGAGAAGATAATGGAGGAGCAATTGGCTTGGTCTTGGTTCCCCCCATCAAACAACTGCATAGTATCTGAATTGGGGGGTGGTGTAGATTTCAGCTCCCTGAATGGCCTTCAGGAGGCACAGGAGCTGAGAAAAGACAGAACTACAGGCTTTGGAACCAGCTGAGAAGAGAACAAGTTCATGGGTGCTGGTGCTTGAATTTAGCCAGGCTCCTCAAGCATCTTCTGCATGCCTCAGACCCTGGACCCTAGTCCCTTCCTGCCCTGCAGCCTGCAGCGCCAGCCCACAGATACCTTCACCACAGGTTTTGGTTTGGCTGGCTTGAAGACAACAAATGGTCTTAGAGCTCATTGAGACCCATAGCTTCATATGGCTGCTCCAGCCCCACTTCTTAGCGTTCTTTCTCCACTTCTGGGGCTAATGTCAGCATCTATAGACTATTAATAGACTATTTAAAAAACAAAATAAAACAAACCACCTTTTAAAGTGGAAATGGAAGGCATTTGATGCAGAACTTTTGCATGATGACTTAGAAATAATTTAAAAATCAGTGTTTGTTCTGAATGTTGGTAGTCCCTTCATAGCTTTGTTACAATGAAACCTTGAAGATATTTAATAAAATAACCTTTAAATAGTCAAAAAAAAAACGTTAGAGCTGGCACCTGGAACTCTATCTCTAACTTCTAGCTGAAATATAAAGTCGGCCCACTCAATCAATTTCTATAGGATTCTGTTGCTAGTTTGTTTTATTTAGAAATAAATGAGACAAACTGGTCGAACTACTTGATTCCAGTTTTATCAAGTTTACTTCAACAAAGCATTATTTCAGATGACAAAAACTAATGCTTATCTGATGCTAAAGATCACTCCAAATTCATAGGCTAGTACTTGAACTTAAACTTGGATAACTTTGGAAAACTAACCATGGGTTTGGTGTGTTTGTGAAGGTTGTGTAGGGCACCCTGATGTCACTGGAGTAAAAATATACTCATGTGCATGTGTAGTTTTTGAGTCATTTCAACATATGATTTATTTAAAAAATTGCCAGGGGCAAAGATGAAACTGAAGCATCAGCCATCTAGTTTGAATTGCTGGGATGCACAGTAGCATAATCATGGCATGTAGCATCCTCATATGCATGAAAGCTTATGGAAAACAAAAGGTGTGTAAAGACAAGTACAGAGAAAAACTCTTCTTCCACACGCTCTCACCTCCACAAGATTCCTCCTCACATGATGCAGAAGCATGCAACCGACTACCCATAAACTAGATCCCCTGAGCTGAAATGATCCTTGCTCCCTGAAGCTGCTAGTGTCAGGTGCTTTGTCATAGTGATGGAAACAACAACTGATAAGAAAACTTGGTGCTGTAGTATAGTGGGATTCCACATGCAAAATGGAGATTCAGGCTGCCTTCGATGCATGTTGTGATATCTGCCTGCAAAGACCTTCTTCCTCCTGTCTGCCTAACAACTCCTCCTGAGTAACACAATTTGACACCAATGACTAGCATGGCTGAGTATAGCAGACACTCAGGAAATGCACAGGTGAGCACGTTTATCCTAACATGAGAGTCTCAGATAGGATATGCTTGGCCAGTGTTAAAATCTTGTGACACCTTTGATAAGACCAGTAAGAAGCCAGCAAGCAGCTTCTACATTTTTAATTATGCCCAAACCCAAAGAAATTAGTGTTGACAAGGGCCCTGGCCCAGGGGGTCATATGCAAGAGATGAAATGTGATTATTTTCTATATGAGAAGACTTGGTACTTGCTACCAACTGATCAAAGTAATTCAGCTCAGGAATAGGCTTAGGGAAAAATGAGTGTCTCTCAGGGGTGTCAGATCACTCATTGATACACAGGAAACAGACTGCCATTGGCATGATTCATTAGTCACACCACATGGAGTTATATTACTCTTTCACTCACTGGACAGACAGAGTGGCAGCCAAAATCTCCAGAGGAAGGCTCATTCCCAGAATCAGAAAAGGAAACCACAACACATAATCTCAACAAAGTGGACACTGCATATCAATTATTAGCTGAACATGTTAGTAACATGGGCACCAGAGAGTTTGTTCTAGAATATTTTGGACACACTTTAAAAAACACATCTGAAACATTAAAAACAGAACAAGTGTCCAAAAACAAGGGACTGAGTCAGTAAGAATGAATTAAGGGGCTGGGCGGTGGTGGCGCACGCCTTTAATCCCAGCACTCGGGAGGCAGAGCCAGGCGGATCTCTGTGAGTTCGAGGCCAGCCTGGGCTACCAAGTGAGTTCCAGGAAAGGCGCAAAGCTACACAGAGAAACCCTGTCTCGAAAAAAAAATAAAAGAATGAATTAAGGGCAAGCATGTAACTGGATAGATGTATAGAAACATGAATCTATATGTTCAATAATTGACCAATTCCCTACTGTTCTGAAAGCAATATTTACATATAACGCTACAACAGAAGAATCTTGATGTGTTAATGTTCATGTTTGCAATTATTATTGAAATATATCTAACAAAAAGAGTTTTTTTTTTTTTTTTAATACTGGAAGTTTGCAGAACCTTTTAAAATAAATGGGAAACTGTATAGTAGAAGCTTTCCTCTGTTGTCCTTCTTGGTAATGCAAATTGCATGGTCTTACATCACAAGAGGATGACTTCCTGCCCAGAATGACCCTGCCTTGAGCTCCCAGGTTTTATAAACATGGTTCACTCATACAATTAACATTAATATGTAGTGGGTATTTACTTGACACTGTGATATGTATGAATAATATAATTATGTGTAATTATGAGTAATACACTGTTTTGAAAGAGGAGGCATCCAGTATGTCAATCAGCTGTTATCATGGAACATGCATGGGGCATTAGTAAGCATTCATCCATTATATTAGTCCTTTCACAGAAACTCCCATCCAGCATATTTAATCTATTACTGTAGGTTGCATGTGACTTAGGATAGCTATAAATATGACCTAACAAATTTATAGATGACAAAATCATATTGCAATATCAAAAGTTTGGACACTCCTGAAGAAAACACCACCAAATCAGGAAGAGTTCTTGGAAGAACAAATCAATCAAATCAATGTAAGTAAGGCACATACTACAGGAGGCAGACTATAGAAAATAATCAGTCATATGTAAGAAAATGGTATTCTATTAAAGGAGAATTGGGGATAATTTTGAGGATTTTTCAGCCAAATCTTGTTACAATGGCAGAGTTGGCAGGATTTTGTACGGGCTGCCAAAAGAATGTTTGGGGCACTTTTCTTTTCTCCCTATTTATCCACTCAATGACTTGTCTACCTTCTGCTTCTACAAAACTCTTGCTCATGTTGAAGCTGAGCTTCTAATCCTGCTATAAATAACCTGATACTGTGTATAAGATTGCACAAAGATCAATAGGGAAGCATGGCTGTTTTAGTCCACTTGAGAAATAATAAAATAAGAACACTAAGAAGAATTAAAGGACATCACTTACTTTATATGATTTGATGTATAATACGCAGGTGTGTTGTGTGTGTGTGTGTGTGTGTGTGTGTGTGTGTGTGTGTGTGTTGTGTGAATTTGTGAACTTACAGGAAGTTGAAGAATGATCAGAGGATAAAACCAGACTATGACACATTAAACTTAAAAATTAGAAGTTTTAGTACCATCATAGAGAACAAAACAGTGTAAGGTGTTTAGACCCTAATGGTACAAAATGACAAAGAAAACAGTTTAGAATTCTAGACTGGGAAGGAGTTAGTAGAAAAAATATGATGGAAATTGCTTGGTAACTGGTCTATATGGGTGTGTCTCTACATGTTTTTATCACTGTAGAACAGTGCTTAAAAACACAAGGCTATTTACTCTCCTGCAGATCACAGTGGTTATCATCATGGCACTGATGTTTGCTAAAAAGTAACCAAAAAAGTATATAAAGAAAGGGTCTATAACTGATGCTTAAAACTCAGAGAGAAATGAAGAAATGGAGCATGGAACAAAAGAAGACAGAAGCATCTTTTAGGTGTAGCTTCAGTGAATTTCCTGCCCCTGATAATGCCTCCTTGCTCCAGTTCTGAAGAAAGGCATCCAGCAAGATCAAACAATAGAACAGCCCCTCCATTGTCTTCAGTTCTCCACACCTTAACATCTGGGCTAATATTTAGAATGGAAGTATTTCTCTCTATGATTAAATATTTCCCCTTCCCATAGAGTTGACAGTCTTTTTGAAGGCTGAATCACACTCCAGGGAAAACTATTTTCTCAGTGGATTCCACTTCTCTTCTCTAATTTTTACTTGAAAAAGAAATTCTAGAGTAATATAAATATACCTATAGTTTCTATTGAAGAAACAAACTTGAAAATTAGAGTGGATTTCCCATGTTTAAGTCTTTGGACAACTAAGGATAGACCATATCCCCAAATTCCACCTCTATAAGTAACCTAAGAAAATTTTGACTTTTAAATTTTTTTTCTTTAAGTAAAAAAAAAATTTAACTATCATTCAATCAGGCAAATCATTAATCAACAACAATATACTTACAAGATTGTTAATATTAAGTCATCTAAGAAAAGTGGAGGGGGATTTATGTGGAAATGGAGACTCAAACCTCCTTTTTCCCAACTGGCATATCTATGGTATGAATATCTGTGAACTGCTCCCAAATTATATATTGATGAATAGTTATGAAAAGAATGACATTACAAGGCAGGTCTTTTTAAAGATGACTAGATTGTGAGGATGAAGTCCTCGATTTTGCATTTTCACCCCACTAGAATTGTAATAAATAAACAGCTATGACTTAAAAATTACTTGTCTAGGAAAATACTTAATGATGCCATGGCTGCATCCCTCTAAAGACTAATGATAATGAGAAGATACAAGATGGCAGCTGCAGATCATTGGATCTTTGTGGTAGGTATCTCACCAAAGAAATACATGTGGGAAACATTTCATACTCAATGAACTCTTGTAAATCCACTTCTGCTATCTGATCTTCCTTAACTAACAAGAAAATGGACTTTTTGAGAAGCTAAGTAAAATTAAGATACTGAATGTAGTAATTGATGGACATATCCACTTGGTCTGCATGGTATGAGAATGTCCACTCTCAGCTCACGAGCAATGTTGTCTCCTCTTTGGGACTGTGGAGGAGGTTAATAAATTGAGAATAAATGATGCTAGTAAATTACTGAACAACTGGGTGTCATATCCATGGAAAAACTATTTTATAATATCTTTAAGATTTTACAAAATTGCTGCGTGGTGGAGGCACATACTTTTTATTGCAGTTGGATCTCTATGAGTTCCAGGCCTACCTGGGCTACAGAGTGAGTCCCAGCACATGCTCCAAAGCTACACAGAGAAACCCTGTCTTGAAAAATCAAAAAAAAAAAAAAAAAAAAAGATTTCCCAAAATCAATATCTGCACAGCCATGCTTTCTTTCTGTAGCTGCTTGAATATACAAAAGTAACACCCTATAAATTAGATTATTTGCAACTCCAATTCAATCAGTGATCAGAAAGAGTGAATATATTAATCTGCTTGCAAGGACTGAAGTGCCAGAACTTGGTTGATTTAGTAGTGTTAGCAGTTTTCCCAATGTTCAGTTTCATGAAGTCACCTAGACTAATTCCTCTGGAGTATGGTAGAAGTCAGAATTATAATGTTCTGAGTTACAGAGCTCTGTGAAGGCCTTTACCTAACCTTGTTGCCAATATGAAATCAGCGTTCCCCTGGACACCTCACACAAACTAATTTAGGATGTGAACTATTGATATAGTAGATTTGTGCAGTCACATGAGAATGACTGCTATAAATATTGCTGATACCAAATGCAGGGGCAAGGTCAACAATAAGCTGAAGTTTCTTTCAAGTTCATGGTGTCAAAGTTCCTCTAAAAGCACAAGAAATTCCATATGAAGTATTATCTTCCTTTATATTCAGACCTTTAGCCCATATGAAGAGCTGATAGCTATTCTTTTGTAGATAAGTAGATTTAGTCAATTTAATCATATACATAGGACCTGGAATATAACTCCATGGTAGAGTACTTTTCCAGAATGTACAATGCCTTGGTTCTATCCTCATCAAGACACTAATAGCCCAATTAAAGTATAAATTATTTGATTCAGGTCTGGACATTATATCTTAATTGTGAAGAATTCTAGTGCCATATATCTCTATACGCAGTAATCTACCCACTGTTGCTCAAACTTCCATGGTCAAACACAGTGGTTCTCAACATTCCTAATGCTGTGACCCTTTAATACATTTTGTGGTGTTCCCCAATCATAAAATTATTTTAATTGATACACCATAACTGTGTTTTTATTACTGTTGTGAATCATAATGTAAATATTTTTGGAGTTAGAGGTTTGCAAAAGGGGTTGTGACTTTCAGGTTGAGAATCAGAATTCAGAATGTAATAGATATTTGGATGGCAATAGAACAAAGCTCTTTTCCATATTGAACACATTTCCTACGTTTGAAGAAAGGATGTACTTCATAGCCAGGCAGGTAAAGGATAATTGTGTTAAACAGACCATGAAGTTCACCACCTCTTCATCAGATATAGACCATCTCTGTTATAGAAAAGCTTGACTTGAGAGATTTCAAATGTATGAGTGTGAAAGTGAAACACACTCAGCAGAAACCATTCTTTGAAGTTTGAAGTTTGATATCTTCCCCCACATTGCAATGTAGGGAATAACGTGCCCCTGCAGTACTGAGCAGTTGCAGTGAGACCCAACACACAGTCTGCCAGGCCATCACAAGGGAGAAGAGTCTTCGCAGAATGGTCAGCTGCTGAGCTGCGGCATTCAGTAGGTTAGGTATACTACATACATTTTAAATACTTTCAGCTTGTAATTGGTTTGGGACCAAGGCCTTTTATAAGTCAAGGAAACATCTACATGTAATATGGGAAAAGCAATGAGGAAATGCCTGGTGAAATATATTTCCCCTTGTCCGTCAAATGCTGGAGTCCACAAGACAAATATATCAAGTATTTAAAATTATATTAATTAAATGCTTATTTGATTGAAATTCTGTATCACTATTCTGTTACATTATAAGTGAACTCACTCTCTTTTGCTTGTCAAATTAATGCAAGTCTGGTATGAAGACAAGTCTATACATAGGTATAGTCATAACTAACTGCAACACCTCTTTGTTATTTTTATGTCACTAACTAGAAGCCAATTTAGTTTATCTGTCTGACAAATAGCTGAGTCTCAGCCAATCTAAACAGCAGAGCTTCAGTCAATCCTAGCACCTAACTTCTCAAATCACATTAAAATAAGCAAAATACTTCATTCCATTCTGAAAATAAGATTCTTACTAATCTTGAGCCAAAAATTTATTTCATGAATATCCATTTTCACTTTGAATGGGTAGTCTAAATTGTTTAGCAAATTAAATATCACATTAGAAATATAATTTCAAATCTTTATTTTGAATGCCATGTAAAAAAGCAATTGTATCACTAGATGTAAAAATATGTCTTCTAGGAGGAATTTATTCTCTTCAATAATCTGAAAGATGATAGCACTTAATTGGATATATGCTGTGTGTTGTCTATTTACTCTGAATATCTCTAGAACCAGTAATTCAGAAAAATAAGGCTTTGCATGCTTATAGACGTTTTTTGAGACAGGGTTTCCCTGTGTAGCTTTGGAGCCTATCCTGGAACTCGCTCTGTAGACCAGGCTGACCTCCAACTCACAAAGATCCACCTGCCTCTGCCTCCCAAGTGCTGGGATTAAAAGTGTGCACCACCACCACCTGACTGCTGATAGACATTTAAAAGATTTATCTATTTCTTAATATTTATTTAGTGGTGTGTGTGTGCGTGTGTGTGTGTGTGTGTGTGTGTGTGTGTGTGTCTGTGTCTGTGTCTGTGTCTGTGTCTGTGTCTGTGTGTCTGTGTGCGTGCATGTGGAGAGGGCTGCACATGCCCATGGGTGAGCCCATGGAGGTCAACATAAAGCATCTTCCTCCATCACTTGCCATGTTAGCTTTAGAGACAGGTCTCTCATTGAAATGGGAGTGCCAATTCTTCGCAGGAGGCCCCAGAGAATCTACCTGTCATTATGCAGCAGAATTGGGTTTAGAGGGGTGAGCCACCATGCCTAGGTTTTAGGTACCTGTGCAGGGGATGCAAACTGAGGTCTTCATACTTGCCCTGAAAGCATTTACTCATTGTGTTGTCTCCATAACTCTTTTGGTAAGAATAGTAGAGAAGCAGCACTATCCATAGTGAATGGCAGGGTCTATGAAAGTATGCGATGTCAATAATGAAGAGGGTGTCAGAAGCCCACTTCAAAGCATCAGCCCTTTAAGCCTCGGCTTTCTTAGTCTATATACTCTTATTACCTCACTATAAGCAGAAGTCCTGACTTGATAGACTGGATCATCCTCCTTAACTTCTTGGTTCCAAGGAAAACCTAAACTCCAGCTGGTTTAGGCCATACCTCAGTGGATTTAATTTTACTACTATTTTAAGACGTTTCCTTCCCACTTGATGTTTTCCCTCCCTGCATGGCTGCTTCTCCATGAGCAGGCTTCTGCAGCTCAGTAGTATTGAATAGAACAAGAGGCTTTGGGAATAAACAAGATTTGAAGACAGATTGGCACAATTTCTCTCTCCATAGATGAGAAAGTTGACTTTAAATGGAACTGGACAAGGCCCTCTGGATAAGTGCGACAGTTGATTAGGTTGAACTGTTTAGGAGGTCCCCAGGTGTGGAGCTGAGACCTGTCCTTGGTTCATGGTCTGGCTTTTTGGAGCCTGGGGCCTATGCAGGGACACTTTGCTTATCCTTGGTGTAGGGAGGAGGGGACTGGACCTACCGAGGTTGAGTCTACAGGCTGGACTGACTCCCCAGGGGACACCTTGCCTTGGAGGAGGTGGAAATGGAGGGTAGATTGGGGGGGAGCATGGTGGGGGGTGAGGGAGGACAGGGGAATCTGCGGCTGATATGTGAAATTAAGTTAATTATAAAATAAAAATATTTAAAGAAAAAAATAAAGATTAAGTTATAAATGCTAAAAAAAGAAGAAAGTTCAAGTGGCTTTTCTGAGCAACAATAATTTGGAAAGTATGCAGTCAACCCTTGAAAGGTTTAAAATATTTGATTTGTGTGTGTGTGTGTGTGTGTGTGTGTGTGTGTGTGTGTGTGTGTGACTTGACTAAATACTTTTAACATTTCTCCCTTTATCTCTGGGGATAAGATCAGGTCATTTTGTAGTCACCCCACCTCTCTGGATTTTTCACATGAGATCTGGCCATTTCTGAGACGAACTCATATGTCTAATGGTACTTCATGTGTGCATGGCTCAATCTTTTCCATTCTTTAGGAAGTAATGGATAGAAACAGGCAATAAGTAGGAGTCAACCTAAAGACTCCAAATCAAGGAACTTTGTTAAACTGCTACCCCATAGGGGTTCCCTTCCTGGAGAAAAAATACATAACAAACTCCCTCGATGTCAGATATTATCACATTCTATTTTAATGGAGAATATACATTTAAAGGAGAGAAAGTGTGGGATTTTTTGTTGTTGTTGTTGTTGTGTAAAGACTTGAAGTAGCATTGTATTCTGGCAACATCCAAAATTAGCATGGCTTTCTTCACTTTTATCTCATAATTATTTTCTCATGATAGGATGGCCTTTCATAGGAGCCTAAGCATGTAGACTCTAAAAGGTTGAAAATGACTTCAGAAATCATTCAATCTATTCCTTCAGCACATATACAAACACACAAGAAATTTGAAATGTTACACCCAATATCATATTACAGGTTAAAGAAGAACTGGATAAAGACTCAGAAGTATTGACTTCTAGGTCAGAATCTTCCCATTACATCATACTATACCTATTTGAAACTAGACAGATGAAACCAAATGCTTTGAAGAATTTTTAAATCAGTGATACAAATATACACATATGTTTGAGATTAAAATAAGAGGCGAGAAAAAAGGAACAGAGTTAATTAGAGCTGTGGAGAGAGTTTATGATAATTTAGCCAGGCACTATCCCTATAAATTTGGTTTGTCCATCTCAATAATTTCAGAAAAGACATCAATTATAAGATAGTGTCTCTGTCCCTATTGGGCTTTTCTATCATCAGAATGATGATGATAGAATGTGATGATTGTGCTGACTAGTTTTATGTCAACTTGATACAAGCTAGAGTCACTGGAGAAGAGGAAGCCTCAATTGAGAAAATGCTTCAACAGAGATTGGGTTACAAGGAGGCCTTTAGGGCATTTTCTTAGTTAGTAATGGATGTGGGAGCACCCAGTCCATTGTGGGTGGGGCCACCTTTAGGAAGGTAGTCCTGAATTATATAAGAAAGCAGGCTGAAGCAACCCATGAGGAGCAAGCTAGCAAGCAGCACCCTTTCATGGTCTTTGCGTCCGCTCCTGCCTCAAGTTTCCTGCACTAGCTTCCTTCAGTGCTGGACTACAACACGGAAGTGTAAGCCAATCAAAGCCTTTCCTCCCCCAATATACTTTTGATCATTGCAGCAACAGAAGCCCTAAGACAATGATGGAAATCTTAAGGTGGTCAAACACCAAAGCACCAACAAGATCAGAGTCATTAAATCTCTTCTTATATCCTTGTTTGTTACTGCTTTGCTTGCCTACCATTTGAAAATGATGTTAATTGGAAAATAAGCAGTTCCTGAAAAAAATACCAATTTGCACATAGCTGCAGTTAATAATCCTGCTTGGAGAGGTGTACCAATCCAAATACTCTCCTGGAATGGAAAGCTTGATTGCCAGTAGGACTCAGTAGCTACCAAAATCTTCAAGTGCTGAAGTTCAAGCTGCACCTTGATACACTATAGCTCATTATTAGTGTGGTATTCCAAAGCCACTACTTCCAGAAAGGTAAATTTTATGTGAACCTTTAAGCAAGGCCTGTTGCAGAGGCATGGGACATATACCGACCACTCACAACAGAAGGATCCCTGGAAGTCATTCCAATCATTTATTCTCTCTCTAGCTGCACTTTTGAGTTCTCAGCCACAAAGTTTTCATTTTTAGATCTCCTGAATGAGTAAACTTGGAGACAAAACCAGAAATATGAATGTCCTGCCCAGATTCACCAATATAAAACAGGCAATCATTGGAGCACCTTGACCTTGGGTGTAGGCAGAGCAAAGTTCACACAGAAGACTTCATGAATGACCAAATACAATGATTTTTCAGAACCATCCACAGCTCACTAAACTTGACTGTGGTACTTTCTTCCATAGTCTATGCCCTAGAATGATTCACATATCTGCCTGTTTCCTTTTCACAATGAAACAGAGATGTTATTGGAGGGGGTGCTGTTATGATTTTTTTTTACACAAAATTACCAAAATGAAGGTAAAAATAAGAGATTTGAAGGGGTTAGAAGAGACAAAATAAATGAAAATGACCTAATTTTCTATTGTAGGATTTATAAATGGCCATTCTATAAAGATAAACACATGTTTTTATTGCTCTAAAATAAGGCTTAAACATGGAAGTCAAAACTCACAGGGAGATTAGATAAAGTAAGAAATAATAATTTGCTTTTTATTTTTTCTTTTAAAATAGTAAGTTCCTATCTATTCTTTAATTGCATGGCTTGATTTCCAAGAATTCAATTCCTATCTTCTTCATTGCTTCTAGATTTAAGAGTGAACTATGTACGTAAAAATGAGAGAGCCTAGCTAAGCATTCTTAAGATTTATCCATTCAAAGCCACAAGGAAATTGCTGGAAAACAGTAAGCATGGTAGACAGTGTTTAAAAAAAGAATAGAGGAATAGAGAATGAATAGTAGAAAAGAATAGCGAAGAATTTCTGACAAAAAAAGAGAGAAGAGAAGAAATAGGTTCACTATTTTTTCCCCTCTTAAAAAAATGCTAGGAAGGTATTTCTAGACAAAGAAAAATAAGCCTTTCATCTGTCACTAAAAACCAAACAAAGCAAGGAGCCTGCACTGTGTGGGAAAAAAATATCTACGTTATGTTCTAAGGAAAGAATGCGCTCTCTCTCTCTCTCTCTCTCTCTCTCTCTCTCTCTCTCTCTCTCTCTCTCTCATCTTGTCATTAGGTATACAAAAAAGAATAGCAGGCTTAGGCAACTGAATATAGATTTCTAAGGGATAAATATAAGGTTCTATTCAGATGATATCATCAGAGTCTTTATTTATTTAAGGCCCTTCCAGGTTATTCCAACATTTACTTTATAACTTCATATATGCATGTATATATATATATCAGAAATATTAAGTATTATCAATGGCAAAGCCAAAGACTGCTAACGAAGAAGAGACTCTTTGGCTCCACAGAAGTACTTAAGGACTCTGACTTTGCAGAATGAGAGATGTGTGACACAATCGATAAGACAGAGTGGCCTGAAACACTATAACCTCTGGCCACAGGAGGAGGGAAGTAGGTTTGCTCCTCGGGACCATTGGGTTCCACTCTATGCTTGTGTTGACTTAGCTATTATGACCTTCAATCAACAGATCTGGTTGCAGATAGACCTGAAAGGTAAGGTATAGAACAGAGAGATGAAGATATTCCAGACAGAACAGAGGCAGAAAAGAGACTCACGGCTAAAGGCAGCAATGATCAGGGCGAGATCCACAGCAGAGTTTACTGGTGAACACGCAAATATGAGGCTGTGGTTGAGTTTATCTGTTACTTTCTAGCTAAACGATAAGGAATTAATGAATCCTCATTTAGAATTCACGTATAAGCTAAAGGACAATAGACATGATTGGCCTTTCCTATTTCCTCATGCATGTCATCCCGAAGCTGCCCAACTTCTAGTTTGCCCTACGTGGAGTGAGTCCCCACTTCTACTCCCCAACCTACCCTAAATACTGATCAAAAATCAGTGGTCTGAGTTTGAGCTAACCTGGCATTCCTCCACAGTCTCTTCTTTTAAAGGATCTGACTACTTACAAGGTTTGCGACATCCAAAGCCTAATAAGGATAACCATGGGGAACTCTGCAGACTGAAAAGCATACACTCAGAGTGACTGTGCATGATTCTTGACAACCTGCATGTCAGGAGCTAGCACTCTGAACTCATAGATCATTGTCGCCTCTCTATAGCTATTCTGTTGTTTACATAAATAATTTATCAACTGGTTACACAAGTTATTGTTGATTATAGAGTAACTACTGAGGGACCTCATCGAATGTATTAGTGCCAGGAAGTCAGTTTGGTGCAATAAATACTTTGAATGGAAAATCAAGGGACAAGTAAGACATAGGGAGTACTGCTCACCTGAACAACATGGTGAGGTGCAAACAGGGCATTCCAGAATGGCGATGACTAATCTGAGGCCACAGACCAATAGGCTTGCCAGATTCTTTCAGGTTAGTTAGCTTAAAAGCAGGGGTTGGTAAGATAGGTAAATACACATTATTGCTGTTTTATTATGTGATCTGTTCATTTGAATTTTGAGTCATACTATCATGACCATGTGAGCAGGCACCATCTAGCTGTGTATATGCAGTCCCAAAGCCCCATGGACAAATGTGTGGACACACCTTTTCCCAGCATATCCACTGTGCTCAGACAGCTAACAACCAGATCACCATTGATACTGCCTCATGTCCTTGAATGATTAATTTGTCAGAGGTTGGAGGAGGCAGGGTCTTGCCATGGGTTGGTTAAGAATTTTCAAGCATAGTTTAAATATTCAGTTAGATCACAAGAAAAACTTCCTGAAGTAACCCCATAGGTTACAGTTCAAGATTTCCTTTCTCGGTGACTTTTTTTTTTTAAATTACCACAGCTTCTTTCCCACCTGGAGTTGAAAGGTAACTTGAGCATCTAACAGCGACTTACTCTGCATTTAGCTGCTTCCCTTTGTCCTTTGTCATATAACTGCACTGTGTGTAAACTCCAGTCTGCAGAATATTTATGGGGAAAACCAGTTTGTTCTTTCTTTTCAACCCTTGTGACAACAGCTTGGAACAAAAGCAAGAAGGCGAAAGAGTTCCAGGTGTCTTCGTAACAATGCAGACAAAGAGTCAGATACAAAGCAGAATAAACCTGTATTAGGCCTCTTTTTCTCAAGCTCTTCCCTGGTTATTAGACATGTGTGAGGAAGATGGCATTCTAACCTGATGGACTCTCTCATTCACTGTCCATAATTCAGCACTGTGGAGGAGGCAAGCAACTCTTCACATGGTTATCAGGAAATAGCAGAAACTATAGTGCATATTGCAGGAAAATGGATAGTGTGAAAACCTGCACAGACTGTCTCTAACTCTTTCCATTTCATCCTTTAAAAATCCCATGGCTTTCGTAGACCCATGATTTTAGCTTAACAATGCTGATAGAATTGACTACGTTTAGCAATTAAAAACAGCAACCACAACATTCATTTGCTAAATGCTGAACCTTATCACTTTGCAAAGCCCCATTCATTTTCTTTCATTCAGAGTTTAAAACAGTCCTAGGAGATAGATAGTGTCATGGAGATTCTTTGGAAAAGTAAACAGATTTTCCCACAAATTGTAAAAAATATAAAAGACAGAGGCATGGTAGGCCACCTACTTTTGAGACAAGGGTCCATGTGCAGATCTATTGTTTAGTATCAAGCATGTGCCTTAGTGACATAAAAACTAAACATCATTGTTTACATCTGAAGTCAGGGACAATACATCATAGACCATTAGATTGGCCAGTTGAATTTTTGACATGACATGTCTATTGGTTGAGTCACACATGTTCTGAGTTGCAGCATAATGTCACTGGATTTGTTCGCAGGAGAAAGAGTCCCTGGCCAGAGCTGTATCATTTCCTAAGGGAACAAAATGAATTCAGAAACACACTGCAGGAGAGAGCCACATTTCCTGAGTCTATGATTCTTTTACCACACCATGTTTCCAGAGGAGTTGTGAAATATCTTTTAGTGTTTCCTTGCCACCTTCAATCTGTTTCCTCCCAACAGCTCTCATAATTTCTAGAAATGAAATTTTATCATGTAACTGTCCATTTTAAAAGCTTTCAATGGACCCTTGTTATAGGAAAAATAAAATCCTAGTAGCAAACTTCTCAAGGAAACAGTGTTCCATCTTCTCCACAGGACATCACAAATTTTCTGCCCTTTGGGCAATTGTATATACAGCTTTTCTGACTCAAGATCAAATCACAGAGAGCTTTGAAGTCACCACTCTTCCCTAGCAGAACTCATTATCAGTTGCTGAAAACCAAATGACCTATTCTGTGCCTGAGAAATGAGACAAAATGCTGGTGTCTTTCCATTCATACCTGTTGTAGGTTAGGGAAGCAAGGAAATTATAAGTCCAAACCATGCTATTCATATGTGCATAGCTGAAAGATTATTGAGAATGAGCAACTTATCAGGGGCTACTTTCCTTTAGCAAACTGACTCTCCCTATCCCAGCAGCCTTCAGATGCCCGTTTCTCAGCTAGGGTAGAATTTTCATGAGTTCCTCCCTTACCCATGCAGAAATATCAACTGGCTTGATCTTGTGTAGGCAACCAGAGCTTCTGTGTATTCATGAGTATGCAAAGCCTGTTGTGTCCAGGAGACTCTGTGTCACACAAGATCTCTACAACCTCTGGCTCTTGCAATCTTTCTATCCCTTCTTTAGTAATGTTTCTTGAGCCCTGTGGGGGAAGGAGATGTGATATAGATGTCCCATTCAGGGCTGAACATGCTATAGTTGTTAATTCTCTGCTCTCTCCCCACAGCTCTGAGACTCTTTATTAATTCCCATCCACGACAAAGAAAAGTTGCTTTGTTGTAAGCTGAGACATCACTAATTTATAGGTATATAGGTTAGAAGGCAGTTTGACACACAGTATATTTGTCATAATAATAGTAGTAATTTCTCCCTGGGGGTCTATGGCCTCCTCAGCCATTAATTCTTGCACACATTTACAGAACCAGGGATGAGTTTAATCCTTCCTGTGTATTGGGCATTAAGTCCAGTCAGAAATAAGTTAGTTACTCCTGTAATATCTAAGCCCACTGTTTTGCAAAATTAAAAGGTTTTTGAACATTTAACTAAGGCAGCTAAATAGCTATAAAACAGATGACCAAAAAATAACCCATCAAAGAATAAGATGTCTTTTAAATATATGCAATACAAACTTATTTATCCTTTGTCCTTTGTGGGAAATGATTTTAGCCCTGGAAATAAAATTGGGAGATAATTGAAAGAATCAGGATTCTTCAATTACTGCTGACATGATTCATTAACATAATGGAAAGAATGTCTACTTTGAGATGAGACCAAGCTCAAATTCTAGCTCCATTCTCACTTAACTTGGTTCTACAGGTAGACCAAGAGTTGTCACAGCTTCTCAGGACTAATGTGATAGTTAAATAACATGCTATGCAGAAAATTTCTTTCCTAGCCTTGTATTTTTTTTTTTTTTGGATTAAGAAGGAACATACCACTTCATATGGACAAATGAGACAATGGGGAAGTGAAATGTAGGATGCTGGAAATGATTTCCTCTATCTGAGAAGAGAACACAGAAGGAAGGGAGAGGTCCTGGATGTTGTCCTTTGAGTATCTGCTGTCTGGAGCTGCTCCATATACAGCACACAGAACTGACAGTCTAAAGGATGTAGGTTTTAAGCATGTACTATTTATGTCTGTTTTTGCATGTGGCTTTTATTGCTAGACCATTAAGCTTAAAACATTGTCAAAGAATGGGATATTAAAATTCTTTAAAGTGAAGTTATACTAGAGTGCTCATAAGTGCAGAAATGGCTTTACATGTGTGTTTGTGCACATGTGCATGTACACACACACCACCACCACCATCACCACCACCACCGTCACTACCATCACCACCATCATACCTTTTTAGATGAATCAGTTATAACTTAACATTAATCTTTTACTCAGTAGTAAATTTTTAAAATAAATAAATAAAATATTAAACTCTCATACAGAATGGTAGAGCAATTTATTTCTCCAGCTGAAAAATTATTTGACAATGAGTTAGAATATAAAAGACTAGTCTAGCTGTTAAAATTTTTCTTTGTGGTGAATGTTGAACTCTTCTGTTGAATTAGTTATTTCATATCTTCAGTTTTTATTATTATAGCATATTAATATTTAATGCTTCCCATGATCAATGTTTTAGAGAATCACAAGGCTAGTGTTATATTGAGTCTTTTCTTCTAGGATGCTACAATGGGTAATACTGATTGTTAGCTTGATTGAGTTGAAAAATGCCTAGTATATTAGTCTAGCAAACTCTGGGTATGTATAGGGTATGGTTTGAAAGAAAATAGCCCTCAAAGAGAGTGTGGTTTTGTTGGAGTGGGGATAGCCTTGTTGGAGGAAGTGCATCACAGTGGAGGTGGGCTTTGAGATTTTATATACGCTCAAACCATGCCCAGTGTCTTAGGCTACTACCTGTTGCCTGTGTGTCGAGATGTAAGAACTCTCAACTCCTTCTCTAGTACCATGTCTTCCTGCATGCTGCCTTGCTTCCCACCATTATGATAGTGGACTAAACATCTGAACTGTAAGTGAACCACCACAATTAAATATTTTTATTTGTAAGAGTTGCCATGGTCATGGTGTCTCTTCACAGCAATAGAAACCGTAACTAAGACAGTATTTCTGTATGTGCAATTCCAGATAGGATTAACTGAAAAGAAAAACTTTGCCATGCATACGGGTAATACCATCCCATAGACTGGAACCCAGGTGGAATAAAATGTAAAGAAGGTAGGTACCCACTAGCACAGGTATTCTCTCTCTGCTTCCTGGTTACTACCAAGGAGCTATTTGTATGCTCTACCTGCCATAATGTAATAAAACTTCTGAAAACCATGAACACAAATAAATCTTTGATTCTGTAAGTTGTTAGGTTGTTTCTGGTATGTATTTTGTCACAGTGATGACAAGAGCTTAAGTTCCACAGGACTTCTATCTAGATGGAGAGTAAAGTATAGTACATATATAAGGTTCTGGACATTTCACAGCATTGCTTCTGTTATCCTCTTCCCAAAATATAGTTTGGATGAGCTGGTGAAACTGTATGACCTATATTTATTATGTCTGATTGGAGACATAAATTCATAATAACAATTATTTTTATCAATCACATCTAATTTCTGTTTACTA
The DNA here is from genome assembly GCF_004664715.2 of Peromyscus leucopus. Taxonomy (NCBI): domain Eukaryota; kingdom Metazoa; phylum Chordata; class Mammalia; order Rodentia; family Cricetidae; genus Peromyscus; species Peromyscus leucopus. The sequence continues at coordinate 57,700,714 of NC_051075.1, read as the reverse complement.
TGCAAAGATGCTTGGTTACTATGAGACAGTGTCATCTCATTCCCTCCTTGTGTAGCATATAAAACATCTAGTAGAAAAGAAATAATTTATTGTGACTTAACAACTATCCACGAAGACTAGCATTTAAACAAACTACCTGCAATGTAAACATTAGGAAGCAAGACTAGAGATGATTTATTCGCTTTACTCAACATAAATTGACACCTAAAATTTAATTTGGAAGATTTCTCTCTCCAGAAACTATTAAAGTAGGTTCTGCTAGTTTATTGTTATATGAATTAATATAAAACACTTAGTATCTTGACTGGTATAGATTTGTAATCAGAGAGGACCATTTACATACAGAGTAGCAAAATCAAGAGAGCAGACAAAGGATCATAGTCTGACAATACTCTGGAGTGTGACCATTGGAAAGAATGAGCTATCAAAGTGAAACATATGAATCCCCTGATAGAACCACTTGGGATGTCTTTTAAAAAATATATAATTAAGATCCTATCATCATTCTATTAGAGTATTGTCAACTAGAGCTTAAGTCATTATCGTTTTTTACCTTAAAATTTGTGTGTTTGTTTAAAGAATGATCATCACAGATGAGACATTATATCCAGATTTTTGGTAAAATCAACCTTTCAAGAAGCATCACATTCTTGAGAACTGCCGATTTCTTGTGTTCAGTCAGCTGACCGAAGTATGAAGTCTAGGGCTGGGGATATAATTTTGTTAGTAGAGTGTTTGCTGAGCATGCATGAAACCATGGGGTCAATGTCCAGTTTGCATAAAACCTAACATGGTGGTACATACCTATAATTCTAGCACTTGGGAGGTAGAGACAGAGGGATCTAAGACTCATAGCCATCTTTGGTTACAGAGCTAGTTTGAGATAAGCATGAGCTTTAGGAAACCCTGACAAAAGAAAAAGAAGGAAAGTAGGTAGATGATAGATAGATAGATAGATAGATAGATAGATAGATAGATAGATAGATAGATTCATTCTAGGAAGCTGCCATATCTAAAATCATACTGAAACTCATGCAACCTACTACTGATTCACTCAGGGTGCTAATATTGACCACTGAAATATATCTTTCCCATAATAGCCATGAATATAGTCAAACATACATAAAAATAAATAAAATCATATTATTAATTTTCATTTCCTTGGTATCCAGGTTTTACAAAATCAATTCATGAATCACCTTGTCCCATTAACAGTCCATCCTATGTCTCTCCATCTTAGTCCCTGGTAATCTTTAGTCAATTACAGAATCATATAATTTAACCTATAAAATTTGTATAAGGAAGAACAAACTATTACATAGTTTCTTTACACATATTTTTCTTCTCTTCTAAAAAAAATTGGATGCATCAAATATCAGATTTGCTGAAATACTTCTACATTTATGAGTTCTGCTAAATTTCTTTTAATCCTAGAATTAAGAAGTATTTACAAAGGACACATTAGTTTCCTAATCTACTAACTACAAAATTGTTTAATCAGAAAAAATTTAACACTTTCCAGTATAGGCTCTGTTACACTGAGATGCACTAGACAGTCTTAAGAACAACCAGAGAAATAAAAATATCACAAAATGGTCCAGGTCATATAGCCCTTTATGCACAAATCAAAACATAATTACATGAAAATAATGAGCCCATAACAGGTGTGATGGCTTGAAAAAATGCCCCCCAAAGGGAGTGGCACTGTTAGGAGTTGTGACCTTGTTGGAGGAAGTGTGTCACTGTGGGGGTGGGCTTTGAAGTCTCTTTTGCTCAAGCTTCCCTTTGTGACTGTCAGTCAACTTCCTATTGCCTGCAAGATATAGGACTCTCAGCTCCTCCAGCACCACATCTGTCTGCATGTTGCCATGCTCTCCATTGTGATGATAATGGACTGAACCTCTGAGACTGTAAGTGAGCCATCACAATTGTTTTCTTTATAAGAGTACTTCACAGCAATAAAAACCCAAACTTAGGCAGAAGTTTTTCCAGGGACTGGGTTATTGCTGTGATAGCAATTGGTGTGACCATGCTTTTATTTGGAATAATACGGAGTTTGGTACTTTGGGTTAGGAAAGCAGTGGAATGCTTTAAGCAATGCTTAATGGGGCGTACTTAGTAGGGGCATGTTAGACAATGGTGCTGATAATGATTTGAAATGTTGGGAGCTGGTTCAAAGGTTTCAGAAGAGAAGAATAGAATAGTATGTGCCTAGAAACCATTCTTGTGATATTTTGGTGAAGGAAGTGGCTGCCTTTTGCTGTTGCCCAAAGAGTCTGCCTGAGGCTAAAGTGAGGAGTTTTGGATTAATTCATTGGCAGGAAAAAAAAATCTCAAAACAGCCTAGTATAGACTCTGTTGTGTAGATATTAGTGGTAACTCTAATGAAGATTTATAATGGAAAGGAGCAAGTTGAGCAAGGAAAAATATTTGAGAAGAAAGGGGGAACCAGAAAGTGGAGTAGAGCTAAATCCTCTGTTCAAGGAGATAAATGGATTAAGAAATGGAATAAAGAAAGTGATAATCTTGGGGCAAGATCCCACCCAGCTAAGTTTTCAACTTGTGAAAAGGAACTAAAAAAAAGCTTAGAGCCAGGTGTGGAAGGGCACACCTTTAATCCCAGCACTGAGAAGGCAGAGGCTGGTGAGATCTCTGAGTTTGAGACCAGCCTGGTCTACAGAGCAAGTTTCAGAACAGCCAAGCTTAGGCAGTGAAAGACTGAAAGCTGATGAAGATGTGATTGAATGAGGAGGCTATGTTTCAGCCCCAGCAAGCAGCAGAACTTGACAGCTTTTGCCATGTGGTTCTGGGTTTAGAGTTAAATGATAGAAGAAAGGAGTTATAGAATAAAGCTGCTGAAGTCAGGCATGTGACAGGGGTTCCCTGAAAGGAGGCGTAATAAAAAGACCATTGCATGAAGCTGTGAAGTTGAAGCCTGGGTTGCCATGGAGAACCCAAGATGTTAGAGATACCAGAATTGTGGGACATTTGCCAAGGAGAGCCGCTAACAGCAAGGGAGCCCAGCCCAAGAGAAAGACGTGTGTTGCGGTCAGAGGCAATCTGGGGTCTGAAGAGTATTTTGACATCAGAGTTGGAGATGCAGAGTTTGGAGTTTGCCAAGCTGGGTTTTAGTCTTGCTTTGGTCAGTATTTCCTTGCTATGTTCCCTTCCTATCACTTTGGAAGGGTAATGTATATCCTGTGTATATATGTATGTATGTTGGAAGTATGTGATCAGCTTTTTGATTTTCATTTTTACATGTGATTACACTTGAGATTGCCATGTGTCTCAGAAGAGACTTTGGACTTTGAAACAAATTTGAGAATATTATAGACTATGAAGTTGGAGTGATGTATTTTTTGCATTATGATAAGGCTATAAGTCTTTGGGAGCCATAGAGTGGAATGTGGTGGTTTGAAAGAAAATGGCCCTCAAAGGGAGTGGCACTATTAGGAGATATGTCCTTGTTGGAGGAAGTGTGTCAATATGGAGGCAGACTTTGAAGTCTCTTTTGCTAAAGCTTCCCTCAGTGAAGACTGTCAGTCAGCTTCCTGTTGCCTGCATATTGCCATACTCCCATCATGATGATAATGGTCTGAACCTGTGAAACGGTAAGTGAACCATTGCAGTTAAATGTTTTCTTTATAAGAGTTGCTGTGGCCATGGCGTCTCTTCACAGCAGTAAGAATCCTAACAAAGACAGCATGTCATCTCTTAACATTTTGAAAAAACTGACCTAATTTTTCACTTTTATTTGTAGGCACTTGAGTTGATGTAACAAAGTAGAGAACACATGCACACTCACCTATGCACAAATTGCACATAGGTTTTTGTGACTGCCATCATTCTCTCATTGATCTTGTTTCACTCTACAAAGGTCCTGTCACACTGTATGTCAAATGATTAAAGGCTTCTTTATTGTAATGTACATAAATGAGAGGGAGGGAAAGATAAGGAGAGAGAAACTCAGGAACATCTTTCAGTACAAGGACTTAATTATTATTATGGTAAGATATGCAGCTTATCCCAGATAATCACGGGGCAATCATCTCTCAATTTAATTAAGGAAAGGAATGATGCTTCATAAAACTCAAAAAGGCTGAAAATGCGTTCTTCTATGGCTTCCAACAGTTGAAATGTTCAGCCTTTAAAGGGAAGTGTTGAGTGGCATCCTTTGGCCTCACAATTGCAAAACTGCAATTGTAAGCCAAAGCAATTAAGTCCATATATTGCTCAGTCTGGCATAATATATGGCAGAGGGGTTGAATAAAATGGAACAATGTGAATAATGACCACACTGTTGCATCAGATTTTTAGGTAAATGATGACATATGATAATCTTGAAATTCGGGCTGAATTTATGCTCTGATATTTTATACAAACAGTACTACAATAGTCTTCTTGTGGCTAGAAACAATACCCTCTTTTATCAAAATACATGTGGATATGCACATTCACCTATACACAAATTGTACCTAGGTTTTGATGACTGCCATCTTCCTTTGGTTTGCTGTGTTTACACCGCAGTTTCTTCCATATCCATCTTCCCATTAGCATACTCTGTTTGATGGGAGCAAGGAATAGGATTCTGTTTTGTGCTCAAAAGCTGGTACTTCAGGCTCCCCAAAACAATCAACGGTTACCTTCTTATTTCAAGAGCCTAATTAAATCACACTTGTCAAGACCCTTTCTCCCAATAAGTTAATGTCTACATAGCCTATGGGATATCTTTGGGTAATAGTTTCCAACTTTCTAAAGGTGAGCATATGAACTGTTATCAGTCCACATACTGTAACTTTCTCAGCTCATTCCTCTCTCTGGGGTCCTGAATGTCAGGAAGCTAGCATGCATGTGGATTTTGATGTCAAGTGGGGCTGGGGTTTGATACAAATGCTGATCTAAACCATTCATCCCAGTGCTTTAAACACTCTATTAATACATGATGGATTCTATACGAAGCTTGCTGGTTTTGAAACCAGCCTTAATTTTAGATGAAGTATTAAAACACTTTTGTAGGAACGCTGCACAATGATGTGACATATGGATTTAATTAATATTATGCTAAGCCTAGGATCATCAATTCTCACTGGTGACATTAAGATGAAATCTATGTTGTAGGCCAAAAAATATGCAATGTGACAGAAAGAGACAGCAGTTAGAAAACTGTTAAAATGAAATACATAATAAAAACTCCATGCTGGGACATATATATGTGGCAGAAATAGATATATTGGCATAGTAGTTGTTGATAGTAATAAAATGTCACCAAAGTTAATGTTTCTAATCACTACAAGGGAAGTCATAGCATATATCTAACAGTGGATAATTCAACATCTCATTATATTAGGTATGCTAGCATTTCTATTATTTAGATGAAGTGACACTGAAATAATACTAGGATTTGGTCGTACTTATGAGGCAAATTCTAAGTTCCATGAGTGAACTGCTGAGTGGATAAGAAGGCCATTAGTAAGGCCAACATTCCCTAATACCCAAACAACAAAGTAGTAGCCCATTGACCAAGACATGGCCCTGTGAAGTCTGGAATGATGAGTGATAATGCATTTAAGAAGGAAGGTGAAAAAATACAATGAAGGTGTTGTACTTGGTCTTTTAAAAAGTAAAAATGTATTCAAGTGTAAAATCTCTAAATAAAAACTCAGAACATAATATTTGGGTATTCTGAACATCTGATGCTGGATGTCCACTAATTAGCTAAGAGGATTAGCTGATATTTTGTGATTTTTCATCTGATCATGTTTGAGTCTGAGTAACCACCACAGAGGCTATATACTCTACTCAAATCTTATTTAAAAAGGCAGATTTTTCTCTCTCATGTGTGGCATCAAGACACATTATCCATCAGCCCTACTTAAACACATTAACCATACACTCTTATATACACAATGGACAAACCTATGTATTCATCAGAGAAAGTGCCTATGTATCTCCTGAAGGCTTAAGTTGTAGTTGGGTATTGAAATGCTCTGTGTGAAAGTCTACAGATCTACTACAGTGTCTTAGGAATCAAGAAAAGGCTTTAAAGTTTAAGTTACATTTATTTAGTGTGTATGTGTGTGTGTGTGTGTGTGTGTATGCATATGTGTGTACATGTGCATAAACTAAGTGTGCACGTGGGAGTCAGAGAATAACGTGGGAGTTCTCTCTTTCTACCACTTGGGTCCCAATGGTTAAATGCACATTGTCAGTGTAAGCAGCCACCACATAAGACTGGGAAAATATTTTTAACTAACACTTCAAGCTGTATGCTATAAGTCACTTAGGCTGAGTTTGGCCATGCTCCCACAGTAGCATTCATTAAATCATATAGATGGTATCTTTTTAATAAGACATGATAAAATATACTTCATTTTATTTCTCAAATTAACTTCAGACATTTCATTCTAAGCTGCAAATGCATCTGCTAGGAGATATAAGTGCTGAACTAGTCACTGAGAGAGTGGAAGAAAGGTACTAAGAATCAGATCAATAGAATGCACTAGAGCATAATAATAGAGACACTGGTAAGGCTAGCAAAGCAGAAGTATTGATAGATGAAGCAAGTATTTAAGTGTTAACCTCCCAAAACCCAAGGGCCATCAGCAAGACAGCCAAGCTTTCAGTCTACCCTGGAACAAGACACACCCCTCAGTGAGGTCAGTCAGAACAGAGCAGAGTAAGCTTGTCATTTTGTTCATTGCTTTTACCATAACATGTCATGGTCAACATGTTCATTACAATACTTGCAATATGAAATAACTTTATAACAACAGGAAGAGCTAATTTTTTTGTAATGGTTTGGGAAAAGGTTCAGTTCAACTAGGGCAGGGAACAGAGTGGGGACTTTCAGGAAGAGATCAAGAAATTGGGGACAGTAGGTAGGAAGACTTCCTGTCAACGTCTCTATCAGATTGGGGAGAAGAATGCAGTCATAAGTTCTTCAGGTCCCTCATACAAGAAGTAGCTAGACAGTTTATAACTTCATTCCATCCCAGCTATTTTCCTGCTAACTTATTCTCTACCATACTTCAGAGGACAATAGCTATGTGTGAAACATGAAGTTTTAAACTAGAGTTACTTTTGAGTTATGTGCGCACTAAACACCCCTGGACAATATGGAAAACCCATTTACCCCCTGGTTCTATACCTGGCAAGATAGCTCAACAGATCCACCTCAAATCTTTTCTCCTCCAATCAATTTAAGCCAAGGTTGAGCCCAGGAAATTTTGAATCTTTGATGTTTAATATTTCAAGGAATGCTTCTCTTTACATTTCCTTTCTATGTGCTTTTTAAAATAGTTTTTCATATTTTCTTTGAAAAAAATCATTTAATAATTGGTGGGTGACATATTGTATTTCAAGATAATGTACATAGTAGCCAGATGTAGTTCTTTTCCAAATTAGTCACAAAACTAAAAAATGGCTAATAGATTTCACCTTAAGTCTTAGACTTAAGCATCAATAATATTGAAAATGGTACATGTGTAACAGAGAGTATGGGAGAATCAACAAGCCTTAATACTCTATAGTCAAAAGAAACTCTCTTAGGAACAGGATATGAATTGACAGTGCTCTAAAAAGACTGGGTATCTATTTTCTCAAAAAGACTTTGGTGATATGGTCTAAGCATTTACTCCAAGAGGATCAAAGGGTGAGCTTCATTATATGTGAAGGGAAGAATAAGATAATTTGGAAGAAGTCTAACTTGAAGGTCAAGGGATTATGGGATCTAACATCCTTTCCAGATGATCTTAGAAATTCAACTCTTCTGGGGCCAGAATCCCTCCCTTATATATGAGAGAGGGAGTCTTAACATTTTGAAAAAAAAAGTAAAAATTGAAATAACCAATTATCATCATAATGAAATTATTTTTTATTTGTGTGTAGAGATATACCATAAAGAAGTATATGATTGACTTGTTTTTATAGATAGCTGTGTTTAAGAAATAAATGAGGAAAAAGCAACATATGAAACAAATATAAGAGATATTATAAGACTTTTTATTGTATGTGCATGATGATTTCTCAGTTATCTTTCTCAAATATTGAAAAAAAATATTATGTATCATGTGAGGTCTATTGGACATCTGCCATCTAATTATCAACCCAGCTGCCTTGTCTCTCAGGTTGCCATGACATCTGGATTGTAAATGTCATGACATTTCAGTCATTCATCATGCCCACGTTTGATACACCCTACATCCTGCCTTAGTCCCTAAATTAAAATCCTATGATTTTCAAGCAGAATCCCTGGGTACACACAGAACTGGATATCCTTTCACTGATGGCATACGAGAGTTATTTAGAAAAGAACACTAGTGTGTGGGGTGGTTTGCTTGTATGTCTTCACTGGGAGAAAGAAGCCTGCCTCAAAAACACACTAAGTCAGAGGAGGTGCAGACCTGAACTGGACAAGGCAATGCTTGGAAGAGTTGATAAAAGATTTCATAGTTCCAGTCAATGAAGATTAAATAAATGATCTAGAAAATGTGTGATAGCAAGGCTGTGTTGAAGCTAGCCAGAACATGCATGCAGTTTTAATGAGCACAGTCAGCATTGGGACCAGCCATGGGCATATTATCAAAGCAAGCAAACAAAGGAATGTCCTTGGTTCCTGTAGAGTCAGGAACACATCTGTACTGGAACCACATGGGGAAATAAGGACACAAATAGCAAAGACACCCTTAGGTTCTTTACTCTTCTTATATATTACAATAAAGATATTACCCAAGTGTCAAACTTGGTTCTTTTTTTTTTTTTTTTTTTTTTTTTTTTTTTTTTTTTTTGGTTTTTCAAGACAGGGTGTCTCTGTGTAGCTTTGTGCCTTTCCTGGAACTCACTTGGTAGCCCAGGCTGGCCTCGAACTCACAGAGATCCTCCTGGCTCACCTCCCGAGTGCTGGGATTAAAGGCATGCGCCACCACCGCCCGGCCAAACTTGGTTCCCTTAACAGTTGGTTTTTATTTCCTCTGACTCTTACTCTATAAATAAATAAATAAATAAATAAATAAATAAACAAACAAACAAATGGATCACAGTTATAAAAAAAGAAATTCAGGCAAATAAGCCAAATTTGGTCTTCATGTAATATATGGCCAATTCATTGTGTCAAGATCAAAATCTGTGAATTCAGCAATTTCTTAAGGGTTGAGCACCTGTCTGCTTTTACCTCTGCTCCTGTGGAGTGATATAGAATTCTTACCATTCTGCTCAGAAATGACCCAACTTCATTATCACACACAGTAAAGGTTTTAGATGCCCATTTTCTCCTCTTTGCCTGAAGGAAAAGTGATATGCCTGACAACCAAAGGACATTATTAAAAACTAGTTTTGCAAAGAGGCTAATGATAACTAAATTCTCCATACAAAAACCAAATTTGGCCTATAGTTAAGCAGAGTGTTCCTGACACAGGAAGAATTTTTTATTACTAGCTCTTGTTAAATGAAGGGCCATTTTTTTTTTTTTAAGTGAACGGTTCTTTGGATTGGTGGAAGGCTGGTATTTAAAACACATTTTTTTTTTTTTTATTTTTCAGTGTATTACCATGGCTGTTGTCAATACTGAGTCCCTCACTTCCAGCATTTCTGCTGCAGTCTCTGGAAGAGACATCTGGGTTTAATTATTCATCCATCATATATTTTGCAGTTGGCCATAGTAGTCAAATTCATGAAAAAAGACTTCAATTTATCCAAGGTCAGGACCCTAAAATGTAACATTTACTTAAAAGCATATCCTGCTGATACTCAAAATAGTACCAAATATAGATTTGAGCATTTTCTTTTGAGCTCTGAAGGGTTGCTTCTCTCTCAATTTTTCCTTCTTTATCAAACCACATTAAAGCAATGACAGAACACACATGGATTCAAATCCTACCTCCTGAGACAGACAGCCATATGAACTGAAAGAAGCTTCTGGAACTTTTTATTCCATAATTTCTTATCTATAAGATGAGGACAGTGGAATCTCATTCTGAGGTTTGTTGTGAGAATTAAAGGAACCAATAAACATAGATGCATATTAAATACTGCCTACCTCATAAGAGCTTAACATATGCAGCTAATATTATGGTGTCATTACAAATGAAAAATCACAAAAGACTATTTTTATCTAGGCAAGCCTTGGGTTCTCTTTCCTTAGATGAATCAAATTTCCTCATAGTCCCTCAATTTCTTCTTAAATAAAATAGTTTTCAGACTCTATTTCCTCTTGATTAACAGAAAAGATTAGCTTTTCTATATAAGCAGATGAGCTGTAGACGTGAATGGCATGAAGAAGGCCGATCTACCAAGATGGAACTGCTTCCAGGAAATGTCCCTTTCCACCTTCACATCTTCACATGCAGCCTAGTTACACCTCCCACTGTCTTCATAGTTTTTTTTTCTGAAAGTATTTCACTTATTAGACCAAATGTAGGATAAATATGAAGAGCTCATTGGTACAATGACCTCAGCTTAAGTTATTTTATCAAAATGTTGTAGGCACAAGACCTGGTGCTTAAGATATATAGCATGGTAAAAATTGAGAGGCTGAGGCAGGAAGAGATCCAAAGTGTCTTCATGGCTTTGTTAATATACATACACAAATAATACATACATACATAAATAAATATACATACATAATTACATATATGTTTAATATATATGTGTGTGTAATATGCATGTTTGTGTGTGTGTGTGTGTGTGTGTGTGTGTGTGTGTGTGTGTGTGTATGTGTGTGTGTATACACATATCCAGCTTATGGAGATGCTGGGATACTAAAGGCAGAAGAAGAGACCAAAATGAAGAACTAGCTGTTGGAAGCCAGCAAACAATGCTTTCCTGTCCTTAGTTCTGTCCATAGATAAGTGGAGCTGATACAGTTGTGAGGGAAAGAGAGAAAATGGAATAATATTCAACTAATGCCAGTCAACAACACTATAGGATCCATAAAACCAATTTAGAAACATGGCTGCACTCAATGAACAAAAGAATAGGATAATCCAAGCAGGGCAATGATGGCTATTAATCCCAGCACTTAGGAGGGAGAAGCAGGGGGGTTTCTGTGAGTTCAAAGCCAGCCTGGGCAACAGAGTTAGTTCCAGGAAAGGCTCCAAAGCTACACAGAGAAACCCTGTCTCAAAAAAAAAAAAAAAAAATGAATAGAATAATCCAGACAATTAATTGAGACTGACACAAATAAAAAAGGAAAATTATAGATAAAAGAAGAAAAACTCTAACTTAAAAGGGGAAATGGAAAATAGGCCATTTGGAAAGCCAAGAAACTCACTGAGTGGAAATATTTAAAGCATTCAGCCTGTTTTCTTAGTTAAGAGACTTGGGGGAAAGCTTTCAGTTCTTGGTAGTTTCCTATCATCTGCAAGGAATGACAGTTAAATTGTAAAATACAATGATCAGTTATTAACAGGGTGTGTGGTTTAGAGAATGTTTTATTATTTACCGCTTTGCATGAGGTTTCTGTGAAACCTTCTGAATAAAAAAAAAATTCTGAGGGAATGACTGAAGCACTGATGGGATCATAGCTCAGAACCAAGGGCATTCCTTAAACCTGAGCCCTGTCTGTTTAAGGATTTATGAGGTGGCACAGTCAGAGATAATAGACACTTCCGTGTGGCTGCAAGTTGGGAAGTTTCTGGATTGGTATACCAGGCAGAAGCAAAGTGTCTGTGGCTTGTTCAGCTTACTTGATCTGCCCTGCACTGTTGGGTGGAGGGCTCCAAACATCCCTCCCTTCAGTAGGAAACCAACCACAGAAACCACACTGATTAGCAGCCCACAGCCTCCCAGTCCTACGTTTACTTCTGGTGACTCCATTTCTGCACTGTAGACTGGTTTAAAGGGAACAGTGCCTTGGAATGATAGGGCACACCCCAGGATGACTTTGGTGATGTTCCCTTCTTAATCAAGACTCACTCTAAGGTCCAGGTAAAGGTCAAAGAAACAGACTTGCCATTCAAGAAAGGTAAGACATCTGCCTTAGGTCAAATAGTTCTGTTTCTGACCAGATCAAGGAGTAGGTAATATTTTGGTCACTGGGGAATGGTTGTTTATTTTTCTAAAGAATCTGCAGTACATTCACTTAATTTAAATATTTTTCTAATATAGATCACTAAAATATTTACATAAAATCATACTTATGAATAGCTCTTCTAGAAACACTATTTTGGGAATTGAATGGTTAATATCTACAATTGCATTCTCTGCTCATAAAAACACCAGCAGTGTAATAAGACACAGAAGAAGAAAAGTACTCAGTGCATAAATTTTCCTTAATTATTATAATGAATCTTTCTCCATACTTCGCCTTATAGAGAAAATCAAAATGCCAGACCTGATTTGCCAGTGTGTCTGGATAAGACAATTTATTTAAATCACTAGAGTGACCAGCTGAGTTAATTCCCAAATGTCTACGGTGAATGGATTCTAATTGGTAGCCTCTATCAAGTGCTTTCATTTTCTTTTCTCAATTGTAGTGTATGTAGAAAGGAAAGCGATTGAGAAAGCCTCCATTGTAGGAGAGCAGTTTTCCAGGGACTATAATGAATGAACTCAGGGGCCCACTAGCCAGCACAGGTTCTAATGAGATTAATTTTCTTGTAACCCAGTATGGCCCACCAATGTACCAGAGGCTCAAAGTGAAAAGCAGTGGTCCATATTCCTGGGTCTTATCACAAGTCCACAAATCTTCTGCCTTTAGTAGGAAGAATGGAAGGAGCTATTCATTAGCAGACTCCAAGGCATTTGACTTGGATTCTTGCTTTGGTCCAGTGAAACCATGCAGAAGCTCCCTTGTGTGGGTGGCTTTCCATGCAGCCCCTTCTGTGGCAGCACAATGCTGCTGCCTCTTTACCTACCACTGTCTGAACCTTGGAAGTTGCTTCTGGTTTACATAATTGTGCTATGGTTTTGCTTGGTCTGGCCATTCATTAATAATGTCAAGACAGGAGAAGTGAAGCTTCATTCTTTCTGCAAGCTGCTCCTTAGATCCATGCCTGTTCCTACTTCACATGCATTGGGAGCTCAGGTTCTAATCTTTCTAAGTAAACTAAACAGATATAAAGCAAGATTCACACAATGGAGGCCATCACCAGGCCTTTTCCTGGCAGAGGCTGTGGAGGAAGGAAACACTCAGCGTCATTATTATTTTCACTCTGAAACTGAAAAAAGCCATAAATATGCCCCCTTTGATTATTTCCTTTAAGGTAAATTGCTGGACATTTAGACAAGAAGAAGGGAGTTCACCTAGGATCTCTGAAATTGCTGTGGTCCCCACCGATCCACTTTCTTTTAGAGGTAAAACCCTCTAGTTGGGTTTAAGCAACAGTTTATGGTCATCCAGCCAGTGACTATGTTCTTGCATCTTGTTTGGTAGACAAGTGTGACCTTACAATGTATGCATTACCAATGAGATGAGAGAAGGGTTTCTGGTAGCATTCACATTTTTCCTTAGATGATGTACAAGTGTCACTGGAGTGTCAAGGTAACAAACATTTAGAAATAAGGTGTGAACCTCAAGGAACCCTGACCTAAATTATCATCCTTGTCCCAGCACCCTGCACACAGTAGCTACTCAATCAAAAGTTCATAATAACCTAATGAATACTTCACATCCATCCCAGAGTTACAAACACCACACCCCCTTTTCCTCCCCATTGTATCATCTACTCTTTCCTGTCAATGCAGTGCTAATTTCTCAGGAGACAAATGAGGATCATACTTCCCCAGCTGGAGATTAATTCTTGCATGCCACCACTGACTCCCAACCATATCAGTCTCTGACAGTGTGAAAAGATAAATGGGGGAAGCAGCCATTTGAAAGGAAATCATTGTGGCACCTCTCTGCTCCATGTTATCACATTCATATCAGGATGGGAGATAACTTTGAAACGACTTGTACTGTGCTGAGAACCAATGTTCCAGCTGGGGCCTGCAAAGATCAAAGTCTTCTCCTGCCTTCAAAGCCTTTCTGCCCCAGTGTGTCTTTCAAAGGCACCCACTGTTCCTAGATAGGCTGCCCTGGAAACAATGGGTGCCAGTGACCCTCTCCTTGTGAAAGAAAGCAGCTGGGGAGGAAAGCAAGCTGTGTGCTGGCAGGAGAGAGATTCTGCCTTGTCAATCAGGACTTGTAGCCTGAACCCATGCTGAACATGTTGGAGCTACCTACTTCATTGTTCGCTGCAGGCTATCCCCAGGTTAGTAGGGCAACTCAAGGGCTCTGTTGGCCTACCACTGACTGGTTTCAATTTCAAACATGCAATGGCTCCACTTCACTTTACAAGCCAGGCTATTCCATGTAGTCATTTTTGCTTTTCATTTTCCTAGGAAACACCTACTCAGTTAACACACTGCAGGGTTGTTCTACCAGTAAAGAATTTTGCCCCAATGCAGAGACTGGTTTGTACCAAACTTCAAAGGGACCCTCCCACATAGCTTCAGGGAGAAGGTCCCTTCCAAACAAGGCCAGCAGTTGGAGAGGTACTAGCCTACTCTTACTGCAAACAGGGAGTCCCACACAATCTCTGTCTGATGTGTGTGCATAAAATGAATTGCTTCCTACATCTAGGACTCTGGGGAGATGACAGAAGATTCTAGCCTTGGATTAAAACTGATCAGGGTTGTTTATACCTTGACATTTACTTAAGTTCTGGAGGTGGGGGGGGGAGAAAAAACATCTATCATTTAACACTTTCCCTTGAAGCCAAAATAAAAGCTCACTGTTTCTGCAACAGGCGTTCTTTTATTTTTGTTCATTGCTGTAAAACAGTAACAAGTAAATAGAGGTTATTTGCCCCAGAAGAGGGATGCCAAGAGGAAAGAAAAATGAGGCATTGACCAGTGCAATTCCTTAGCTTCCAAGGTTAGTCCTCCAGTGTTTTTCCTATATCTAATCACCTTCGAGTATACACAGGGCTATGATATGAAACAAATGAGACATCTCCGCTGTGTGCTTCCACAGTCATGTTGTTCCTGGCATGACATGCAAGTTCTCCTGTTCCTATGTGGTGGCAAACACTGTCCCTCATTCTGGTGAACATCAAAGTCAGTCCAGGGTGCTATGCACACCTGCAGAGGTCTTGAAATACTGACCTCCTTGGACATCCCTCATTTTCTTAGTTTTATTAGCAAAGATTTTTCTACTATCAAATGTTCCTAGTACCTCTAAAATGAGCCATGCATATGCTGTTAGTCTAGTCAAACCACAGTTTATCAGAAGTTACCCTACTGATGGTTTAAGCAAGTAGATACGCCAGTGTGCTTTCCCTCAGCTCTTTGGAAGAACTGAGTATTGAGAATGGATGTAAAATGTATTTTTAGGCAGTGACAATCTAGGAATCTTTAAGAGCAACATAGATTATGCTTAATCTTCACTGTATTCATTGAACACAGACAGTTTACCAGAAACTATGCTAGGCATTTAATGCCAATTCCTTTTAACTTTCCCAACATTAGAAGTGAATGAACTTTACCAAAGCCGCATGGCTTCTGCTTCATGGTAGATGTGGACTCTGGTTGGCTTGACCTAAGGCCATTCTTTCCCCTTATCATGGATCTCCTACATGATCATCTGAGAGTCATGTGCAGTCATGCACATGAAACCACTGTACCCTATACACTGAGTCCACACAGACATCTGTTTATTATTTGTTAAAAGGCCAGGGACATTTTCTAACAAGAGATTAAATAAAGAGATTGTTAAAAGGTATGTTTACCTGGACTGATGATCGATTTTATAGCATAAACTTACTTTCTTCATATGCAAACTGTGGGAATAACAGCACTATTTCCAGAAGCTCTAGGTTTGTGTTGGCTTTTCTGTGAGTGCCCCAATAGAGAAAACATAGTCAGACTTAGTGGATAAGGCAGTCCATGCAGTTATTGAACTGTCTACTAGCACAAAGCAATGAACTTCTACAAGCTAATGAAGGCAACATCTCTGTGTGCTTCATATTCAAAATACTCTGTGTGTGTGTGTGTGTGTGTGTGTGTGTGTGTGTGTGTGTGTGTGTATTCACACTCATACTGGGGTGATGATAGTGCATGTATTGGGGTATGTGGAAGCCAAAGGACAAAATGCCTCAGAGGCTGTCTTTCTCCCTTCTTTCTCTCTTTTCCTTCCTTCCTTCCTTCCTTCCTTCCTTCCTTCCTTCCTTTCTTCCTTTCTTTCTTTCTTTTCTTTTTCTTTTTTGTCTTGGAGCAGGATCTCTTTTTGGCTTGCAACTTGTCAAGTAGGCTAGGAAGGCTGGCCAAAGAGCTCCAAAGGTCTGCCTGTATATTCATCCTAAGTATTTGACAGGGTTACGAATTTATGAATGCTCACCATCATGTCCAGCTTTTTTTTAAAAATGTGGATCATGGTGAATTGAATTGAGTTTGCATGATTACATAGCTAACAGTTTACTGAATGAGCTATTTCCTTAGCCTAGCACACTGATCCTTTTGATAGACTTTAAGATTGAGATATACAAAGAGTTGTATGTTGAGCATGTAAATTATTTTTCTACTTATCAAATCAATATTATAAGGGAATAAAATCATGTGGAAGTGGCTTGGCAGCTAAGTATCATTAGCTGGACAGAGTACACCCATTTCACAATGAAGAAACTCCACTAATTATTTGAGGGTGTCCTCACCAAGGAGCAGTCAAGGACAATTACTTTAAAACTAATCCTTGCAAGAACCAAATGTCTAAGCCTCTACATCATATGACTAAGTGCTCATAAAATCTGCTTCCTCAAACAATGAGATAATAAGAAAAAACATGAAAAAGTATCCTATGAGTGCCTTTAGACTACAAATGCAAAAAGGGAGGAGGGAGAGAGGGGAAGGGAGAGAAGGAGGGAGGGAGGGAGAAGAAAGACAGAGAGAGAATATATATAGCAGGAGTCCTTCCCTTGTAAAGATAGTAAGAAGTCCTTACAAAATGTGCACACACTCCATATCCTTAAGTTCCCTAGGACTCAAATTTGTCAGTGTGGAAACCATCTGACAGTTTCTATAAGCACTTAAAGGTAGAGATATGAATCAGGTTAGCCTTTTCCCTTGGAACAATTCTCCTCCCAGGCTCTTTATACCATGTGTGAAATGTGCACCCAGATGTTCACAAACAACTACATTATTTCCCCTTTCCAGAATCTCTGTCAACAACTACTGTGGAGTTATGGATTTATAAATATGTTGTGAATGAGATGCAGCTACAAAACCCAGTGCTGTTTTCTCTTAAGGTTCACCAGATCATTAGTTAGAACACAAGGCTGCTAACATCATTGTTGGATCATTGCCCTGGACTTAAAAACCATGCCTGGTACATGCCACTTAATTTCTAAGCTTTTGATTGGAGTCAATAGAGGAGTTGCTGGGTGTGATTAGAGCTAAACATGATCTAGAAGGTGACTTTTGCCCAGTGTAACTGAACAAGCTAGTGGAGAGTGAGGATCCAGGTTTCCGGTTCTGGGGTCCAATCCTGCAACTCTTTTGTAATGCTATACTTTATCTAATAGCTAATTGAAGATTGATCTAAAGCAATAAAAGACACAGGGAGGTCCCAGACTGAGGAAGAGAGTAGGAACACTGCCATATGCTTTCCTAAGGAACTGCTGGCTCAGGTTGTCTAAAGTCTCACCTCTCCTAATTTGACACAAACAAAGCACCAGACTTGGGGGTTTCCAAGCTGGCTCGTCACTTTTGTTTTAACCATACTGCAAATGGAAATCCTCAGATGTGCCATCTAGCATCCTCGCTGGAGTCCGGACTTCTTGGTTCATATATAATGTTTGCCCATGTTTTCAAGACCCCAAAGAACATTATTTTTTTTCCCTAAGAAACAGCCTTGTAACACATTAAAATGGGGCTGATGTTTCTTTCTTGATCTTCCAAGCAGCTCTGCAGTTTTTACACCTGGCACTTGATGCTAGTGATTCTAGAAGGTCTGGCCATAAGAATAATTTATAGGATTTTACTTCTCATATACGCACCCACCTTCTCCCTCTACTCCTCATGCAATCATGATTAGTACCTCTCATCTTCTTTATTTGTTCACCCATGACAATATACGAGGTAAAATTCCTCTTTCTTTCTGAAATTTCCAGACTCTTCCAGTCTCAACTCTATCATCAAATTTGGGGTAGAATTGTGTGACATTTGATGCCACGCAATGCTTACATGTGAGGGTTACTCTAGTACTATTATGATAGACTCCAAGTTTCCCTAGTCTGCTTCTTGAGGACACACTCATCCCACTGCTTTGCTACCATGAAGCTTTGCTCAAATATTATATACCATATATTGACCTTGATCCTAGTTTAGATCATAAAAAGTAAAGGTTGGGGCTTTGTCTCCCAGTGTTCAGAGAACAGAACTCACAGCTTTCACTTTTTTTTTATGTCTCTCTACATTACACTGAAGTATTCTAAGATTTACAGAGTTCAGTACTGTGTGCATCATGGAGACAGTGGCATCTGCGACCTCTACTCACTCCACAGCAGTCATTATTCTATAGTTCTTCTTCCCCCTGCTGTGGCACCAAAACAGCATCTGAATTGTCAAAAAGCCTCCTTGGAGGAAGCCCTGGAAAACATCTTCACTGATAACCACTGAATATATTGCCTATATTACACATATATATTTATGTGTGTATATTACACTAACAACCACAATAGAAGCACTAATAGACAGTGACTTGTGATGTTTGCTGGTCCCTGTAGCTTATAACACCAAAAGTGCAGTGGGCACAAGGCTCAGGTTCATTCTCATCTGGGAGCCTACCAGGACCATGTTTTTTTGTTTGTTTGTTTGTTTTCTAGACTCCTTTGGTTTATCTCTGAGGATGTAGTCAGGATGCACGTGTGTCAGTAGAGCCTGTGTGAACCTAAGAAGGTATAGTAGGTTGTGTAGAAGGTGCATGAGAAATATCTCACTGCCTTTCAGCTTTTAAGTACAGAAAAGCTTAGCAAATAAAAAATGCTTTGCTGAAAGTATATTCCACTTTTTGTCCACGGGGAGACCCAGTTTTGAATAAACTCCAGAGCAATTTTAATGTGGTGTCAAAAGAGAGAGAAATGAGTCAGTCTATTAGCAATCCATTTAAGAAAGCATGAGCTGAGTGTTCCTGATTCCAAAGGGTAGAGCCCCAAGTGGAGGCAACCCTCTCATCTACCAGCTTCTTGGCTTGCAGCAAGTTCCTGAGGGGTTTGGAGCTTGGCTTTCTGTTTGGGAGGTCCTCAGATGCCAGGGAGGAGGTGAAAATGAGTAAGTACTTCCTAGAAAGGTAACAATCCTAAAGATGGTAATTTATCACCGAGCTGAAAAAGCACAAGAAGACCCTGGGGTGTACTTCTGGGTGGCAATTCATTGCAAGGTCTGAAATTTCATTTGTTTCCTTTACACACATACACAAAAGAGTGGGAATGGAGACCAGGAAGGAAGGAGGGAGGACCACCAAAATCCCTGCTCGGGTTATTAATGGAGTGGGCTTGGGTTTCATGAATCTTACTCTGCTTGTGACATGAACAATTGATCACGTACAATGTCACCCAGGCAACCAGCAATTAGGACACACTTTTTACAAGTGGAGCAGGGCATGTGTCCCAAGGTCAAGTATCTGGATCATGGGTAGTTCCCAAAGAAGGGAACAGAACACAGCAGAAGTTTTTTTTTTTTTTTTTTTTTTTTTTTTTTTTTTTTTTTTCCTGTCTATCATATCTCCATCATCCCCCTTCTCTTTCTTCACTGCTTTATCCCTATCCTCTTTCTTTAGTCAAGGGCTCAGAAGTCACAACACTTCCAGCTCTGAAAACGAAAGCCTATGTCCACCTACATCAGGATACTTTCAAATAGTACTTTGAGGCTCCTATGCTCACATACGTCTCTATGGTGGGTGCTCACATATAGCCGAGTCTTCCCACACTCCTACCACCTCTCTTATGTTACAGGATCTTTCCGATGTGATCAACCTGCATGTGATACAACCTGTTTATATATACACATAAGCAAATAGCACTGAGTACAGCCCAAAGTTCAGAGGGATGAAAACTGACCTTAGTTGATGATTTTATAGGTCGCACATCTTGTTACATTCCAGGCATCATCAAACCATTGATCTCTTACCAAGAAACATGAACAAAAGCAAAACTTACTGAAGGGCCACAGAGTGGCAGGAGCTAATCTAAGTATCTGCTCAAATAAAGTCTAGAGTCAATTAGAAAAGGCAGATGTGAGGAGACAATTACAGCATAGTAAAATTGACAGTGAGATAATGATAAGCTTCATTTAGTATGGAAACACATGTGGGAGGGACAGTGGGACTCCAGATAAGATCAGCCAGCTCTGCCTTCCACAAGAGTCTGAGTTAAGCAGAAGACAAACAGTGGGAGGCAGGAATGGAGAGTCGTTCTCTGTAGAAGCACCAGCACAGGAGGAAAGTCCATTCTGCAAGACAGAAGCGGATCGACATGGCCACGGCTAAGCAGTGGTGTGGGTGGTATGAGGCACGATTAAAAGGCTAAGCATGATGGCAAGAAGGATGCCATTGAAGGAGATGATAATCTATCCCAGTGTCAACCAGGGACATCAATCCTGTTTTTAAGCAAGAGATGGCCTGCTCAGGTATGAATGACAAAAAGTTATTCTGCCTTCCATCCACCGAGAATAGGCAAAACTAGGCTCTGGGAATAACATGCAATTTCTAAAGGAAACATTACGGTAGACTGTAAGGAGGAGAGAGTGATTTAGTAATGACTAGTGAAAGCAGAAGTTGAGATGGCTCAGGTGAACTTCAGTCCTGTGAGGCACATACAAATACTCACTTCATCTGTAATCCCAACATTATAAAGTCAGAGACAGGAGAATTAAAGTTTGAGAGCAGTAGGGAAGTAGGAACTATATACAGGGCTACAGAGTAAGAAATGATCATGAATAAATGAATGATAAAAAAATGAATAAATAATAATATGAAAAATGAAAAAAAAAAAACTTGAGAACAGGCTTAGCAAGTAACAGCAATAAACCCATAGAGAGACCATAAAATGTCTGACTCCAAAGACCATTTCTTCTCACTGGAGGGAACACATTTCTCCCTCTCAGGAGCCTGTTCACTGTGTTAACTCTTCAGTATTGTAAGAGATTAAACCTGCTTCCTGGAAACAAGTTGCTTAGAGATACATAATGCTAAGCTCCATTTCCTAAGCACAACTTGGGAAGGACAGCAGGACTCCAGATAAGACGGAGTAGAGCAGGTAAAACCTAAGGCACTGGTAGAGACAGTGCACTAGAACACTGCCTATGGCTTTCATCCAGGCAGTGTGTTCAAAAACAGCTCTTTTGATCTCCTCCCTCTCACAGTCAAGAAATCCAGATACTAACTATGCAATGTTTCCTCCCAATGCCGAAGTAATCCCTCACTCTGCTTGTGGTCTGTCACTTTCAAATACGTTCTACAGCCTGTAATATCATTCCCTCTGACTTGTCATTTGGCCAAGCTATATACACATTTCACTACTTTAATCTTTCTTCCTAATTCATTCCATCAATTCCCTTAATCATTCTTGTAGCTTTTGTCTGGCCTACCCCCAGACTGTCTATATTTTGAAAGAGCCCATGGAAGCAATAGATACCATGTACTTATTAGTAATTCTACTTATGTATCATGTGCCATCACCATTTTTAAGTCACTTTTATTACTTGGGACTTTTTTCTTTTTCTTTTTTCTTTTGCATGAAATGAACATACTATCTTTTGAGAAGCCTTTCTGATTCCACTGCTCCTTCTTTTCAAAGAGGTGCTGACACCACTACCTTTTCCTACCCCAATGCACAATGAGGGCAGAGAAGGAACAGTAAGGATGATCAACACACTATGTGACAGCAATGATCTGGTGCTGTGGAATATTTGTATAACTAGGCAAAAATGTGTTTCATTTGCTTATACAGCATTTGTTTAACAATGTAAGGATGTGTTACATTTGTTTATGCTGAATTTGTTTAATGATGTAAAGATGTGTTACTGTTTCACCTTGCCTGCCTAAGATACCTGATTGGTCTAATAAAAAGCTGAACAGCCAATATCTAGGCAGGAGAGGAATAGGCAGGGCTGGTGGGCAGAGAGAATAAATAGGAGGAGGAATCTAGGCTTGAGAGATGGTAGAAAAGGGAGAGAGAGAGGGAGACACCTGGGGCCAGCCATCCAGGCAACTGCCAACCAACCAGACACTGAGTAGTACATACCCAATGAAAGAAAGGTAAAAAGCCCTCAAGTAAAATGTAGATGAAGAGAGACAGGCTAATTTAAATGATCTAGTGGGACAAGCATAAGATAAGATCACGCATTCTTACCAAATTATAAGTCTCCATGTCATGATTTGGAAGCTGGTTGGTGACCCCCCCCAAAAAAAAAGCCTGCTACAATATGGTTCTCAAATTAGTTGGATAGTACATTTTTTTGTTACCATACTATGCTTTTAAGGCTGCAGGAAGATATAGGGAGACTAAAAATAAAATTTATCTGCAAGATGCTTCTAAATAGAATGCATTTATGGCATTCTTATAGAGCTTATTTGCAGCTCTTTAAAAATAATTGACTATGTAATTAGAGCAATAGATCATATTGGTATAGAACACATATAGAGATAAATGCTGCTTTTTATAACTTCCACTAGCATAGATTGTTGAAAGGCACAGAACAAAACTCACTGGGTATTTTAACTCTTAGTCTGGCTCTCACTCTACACAGTTTCCCAAATGAGACCTCAAACACACTCCAGACTTCACTATTTATTGTTATTTACTTTACTATTACCAAAACCTTTCTACTTCCATCATTTATTTATATTGGTACTATTGAGTCTATAAAAATCAGTGATTTCCTATTAAGCACATGGTAGGGGGCAGCACAAATATCAATTTTCTGGTGCTTGGCTTCTTTCTTTCTTCCTTCCTTCCTTTCTTTCTTTCTTTCTTCCTTCCTTCCTTCCTTCCTTCCTTCCTTCCTTCCAGAACTCACAGAGATGCACCTGGTTTTGCTTCCCTGTGCACCACCAAGCTTGGCTTCTTTAGTATGTTGATTGAAATACCTATTCTATTAAATAATGACTTAATTGTCATTTCTTTATATGACTTATTTATGAAACATTCACATCTGCTTGAAAAGTCTCAGTGGTAAAGAAGATGTAGAAATGGACCCAGAATCTACTTGAAGTTGGACTTGCATAGCACCATAGATGGGTTCTCCAGAGGTTCTGCTGATAGACAGTAAGCCAGGCCACTTATAGGCTTAAAATGTGGGTAAGGTCCTTAGATTCCCTACTGAGGTGTACTTGGTCTGAAAAAGACAAAACTATGCCAACATGTACTTTGGACAGCTATTTGCAACACTAAATAAACCCTTGCAGATGTACAATGACAAGGGTATTACCTGAGTAGAGCCTGGCAGAGTAAGATAAAGCAGCAGAAATGGTGGGTAACTCACCAAGAAGATTGTATCACAATGGAGTCTAAAGGAGAATTACTTTCCCAGGCAGATAGGGTGGGTAAAGTCATGACAAAAACAATAATTAGTAGCTATCCTTTACTGAATACTTACTATGTTTGAGGAACTATTCTAGGTCTATTTGAAGCACAAGCACTCACTCATTTTCTTCTCAAAAATACAATGATCTATTTTTTCTCATTGAATACGTGAAAGTGCAAGCTCTTATGCATGCTGTACATGCCCAAGTATAAAACAATATATTCAAAATTATAGCATGGTAGATCAAGAGTGATGGCTACTTGTAAGAAATATTGGCAGACAGGGATAAAAGCAGCAGGAAAGGGAAATTGTGTGGCTTTACATATGTGATTCTCCTGCAGACTGTGATCACGAGTAGAATTACTTCCCTGTGAATGTCTCCATAATCTGTACAAACTGTTTAGGACGTATAATCATAAGACTATATAATTCAGAAAATTTGGACATGAAGGTGACCTTGGTGGGGACTTAGGGGGCTGATGAAAGGGAGTGGAACCCTGTTCTTTGGTTTAATTTGGTTTTTAGATCAGGAATCCTCCTGCTACATTTATACAGTAAAGTATGATATTGAAGGCACCTGTAATGAATGAGGGAATCATATGATACCGAATAACTTGGGGAAATGAAAGAGGGAAGGATAATGAGCAAACATTTCAACCAAATAGATGAGGGGAGTTCCTTCCAGTGTGGGCTGATGTGGGCAAGCACAGGGATAGAAGAATTTGAAGAAAGGCATGAAAAGAGAAATCTCTTATGAACAAGTAACACATGAAACTTAGTGGTGAAGTAACAGAAAGGGACTGAGCTGAGTGGTTGAAGGAGCTGACAAAGATGTGGGGTAGAGTAAAGAACTGGGAAAGGACAAGAGGAGCTCTGGAGACCAGGAGAAAGCCAATATTGTCTTTAGTCATGGGGCAGAAGCAAAAGCCTTGGTTCTCTACTCAGAGCCTCTCTGATTCCTTTTTCTGAAACTGTCTGGATAACCTTGTTAGACGTGTAATTTTGAGCAAAGAAGAGATAATAAGATTTAAATTTGGGAGGGAATTTTGAAAGAATTAACAAGTTGCCGAGGAGCCAATTCGAAGTTTAGGTTGGTTGGACCACTATGCTGTTTTGTTAATGATAGTGAAAAGACGGAATTCAGAATAAGCATTTTTGGTTTTTGTTTGTTTGTTGTTTTTTGTTTGTTGGTTGTGTGTGTGTGTGTGTGTGTGTGTGTGTGTGTGTGTGTTGTTGTTTCTTTTTTCATAGTGAAGTTGAAAGTCAAAGCCATGTGTTCTTTTGAGGACCTGGAGGCTTCCTAAGGAAGTGGTAGAAGCCATTAGACACTTTTCATTACCTCAAATGCTTTTCAAAGCAACAATGTCATGATCAAGAGGAGACTTCACTGATATCTATATCAGCGTGACCCCTACACAGAGGTATAATCCATCTCCAAAACTAAGAAGAATCTGCTAGATATGCTTTGCATCTAAATGATCCAAAAGTAACATTTAAATTCAATAGGAAAACAGAGACTCCCTGCCATTAATGAAGGAAGAAACCATCTGGGTAAAAAATTCAAAT
Organism: Peromyscus leucopus; assembly: GCF_004664715.2. NCBI lineage: Eukaryota > Metazoa > Chordata > Mammalia > Rodentia > Cricetidae > Peromyscus > Peromyscus leucopus. Next base: position 57,675,652 of record NC_051075.1, on the reverse strand, counting down.
AAGCTAAATCTGGAGGCAGTAACTATGAAAACTACTACTCAACCAAGCTTGGATGGAGAGACCTATTATTATTACTAATAATAACAACTATGATAAGAAATGAATTTAACCCTAAAGCAGGAGGCATAATTAGCAGCGTAGGCATGAAAATCTCATAATCACCCAAGCTTCAGCTGTGCTCGGGCAGCAAGAGTGGGAAGAACCAGAGAAAGGAATTACAATTAAAAAGAAATTGACATCTATGAATTGAATTGGGTACATTATCTCCAGCTTCTGGTTCAGAGTTCTTATTATAAAATTAAATAGAAAGGCTAATTAGACTTCAGGAAAATTTCCAATGAACTTTACAGTCTCTACCAGGAGGGAAGAAAGACCAAGGTTATGCATGAGAAAACAGAGAGAACAGGAAGCCTTCAAAGGACAGATTTCCAGCTACCCGAGTTCTGCTGGAGAGCACATGGAGAGAAGCCAAACTCTACACTAAAATGTTTCCTTATATTTAATACATGACATGTATCATACATACTGGCATGACACTCATGACAATTACATAATATGTTGACTATATGTGGTCCCTCTTACTGTAAATAGGTGAAAATGTTATGCAAAATGGCAATGTGTGTGCCCTAAGAAGATATTGGCATCCTTGTACATGTATGCAATTGCCTTAGGAGATTTGTGTCCCTGGTTTTCATGGAGGAAATCTGTATCTCTGGCATATCACGAAGGCAGTCATTGAGAGGCTGTGCTCAGGAAAGCATATGGTCCATGTCCTCTAATCTAGCTATGGACACTTACAACAAATTGCCCCACAGACCTTTATCATGACAAAGAAATTACCATTCTAATTGCCTTTACCTAACCCTTTGTCTTAGTCTATGCTCTGTTGCTGCGAAGGGACATCACAACCATGGCAATTCCTATAAAAGAAAGCATTTAATTGGGGCTGCCTTACAAGTTAAGAGGTTTGGTCCATTATCAGCGTGGTGGGAAGCATGACTGCGAGCAGGCATGTTGGAGAAGCAGCTTGGAGTTCTACACCAAGGTCCACAGACAGCAGGGCAAGAGAAAACAGGGCCTGGCTTGAGCATTTGAAAGCCCCAAACCCAAATCCCAGTGACACACTTCCTCCAACAAGGCCATATCTACTCCAACAAGGCCATGTCTCCTAATCTCTGTCAATTAGTGGCACTCCCTAATGACCAAGCATCCAAATATATGAGCCTATGAGGGCCATTCCTAGTCAAACCAACAAACCCTTTAAGCATAGACATTACACTGACAACTTATCTTAGTCAGTCTGCTATATTTCCAGACACTCCAGCTACTGTGGGTAGAGCCCAATCTCTTCAGTAGGGCCTTCACATAAGCTGCTGTCTTTGGTGGAACACTTCCTTGTCCTGATTCACTTGGAATGAACTAGTTCCTACATTGCTTTCCTTGGAAAAGTCTTCCCAGATCAGGAAACTAACTAAAACCCCTTTCTGTTTTCCTAGACACCTGTCTTTGGTTGTTGAAGCTGTCATGATTGTGATGAAGCTAATTGTAAAATTGGCTTATTCTTGAATTTTCCCACATTATAAGACGACTCATGAAGACAGCAAGCATACACCTGATTTACCCTATCAACTCTATCTAGATCCTTCAACACAGCAGGCATGAGGCATTGTAAGCTCAGTGACCAAATAATCTTCACAATTCAACAACCTAGCACTTTCTTGAATTAATATTAGTCACTGTATTAAAATGACTCCAAAGAGCACTTTTTCAACTGCTGCCCCAGCTTATGGACATAATTCAAAATATATGTTTACCTGACTGTCAGAAGTCCCTATAAGACAAATTCTCACACCCAACACCTGGGTCTGTCTGTCTTCAGGGAGTTTAAAGAAAGGCTGGGGGATAAGGCTGGTCTTCTTTAATTGTCAAATCACTCCCTTGGCTTCAGTTACCAGGCTTTTAAGGATAAGACACGATTTTACAGTGCCAAAATGACAAAACCATCTCCGATATTGTTCAACACAACCTCCTTTCATTGTATATTGCAAAGAAAAATGTATCTTGAATTTTAAAAGGATGCTGAGATGGGAAAAGCATTTACAATAGTCAAAAGAGGAAAACTCTGTTACACAGATGCCTACTCAGGTGGGAAGCTAAACAAAGAAATATAGTTCTTAGAAAACAAAGAGATAGAGATAATCATTGAAGATAGATAGATGATAGATAGATGACAAATAGACTTTAATTTCCATTTTAAAAAACCAATACCATGATGATTTCTGTTTCATTGCCTTCTATTTCTCTGTAATTATTATCCTACATCTAGCTGAATACCACACAACAAAAACCACTTCTCTAGACATTCACCCTACATTCCACAAAGTAAAAAATATGAATTTCCCTTTGGCTACTAGAGTCAAAAAGAACATTTTATAGGTGTTTTCTGTACAGCTGTCTGGTGTTCTTAGTATGGCTTTGGAAGTGAATTTTGCTATTTACTCACTTTCTTCTTCAAATGTTTTGGTTTACTAAAGAGCCTCCGGCAGTCTTTGCTTTCTGGTTAGAAATGTTTGATAGAAACGATTCCCAATAGAAACAGGCTTGGAAACACCCTCACCACCTCTACTCAGCTCTCCCTGTACCTCCCCATTCATAATTGTTTCACGTTAGTGTCCACTCCTCTCTGCTTTGATGGCTATAACCTTTTGCTCATTCCTAGTGTTATTACTGGACCACACCCTCTTTCCACTCTCCAAATCCATATATATTAGCAGTAATTTGGAGGGGTTTGCAGGAATCCATCTTCATTTTCTAGAATCTGTTATTCCTCTTTAGGGGAGGATGTAGAGGCAGCTGCTTTTCTCCAGCACTTATCATGTATCTAAGGAGAAGCAAATTAAAAAACATTGCACAAAGGAAGCTAAGAACCAAATGAACAGACTGTCACCAAACAATTTATGAGGGAGCCCAGGGACACACATAAACACACTGGGTGCATTAAAAACTCCAAAGCTGCAAATCTAATCCTTGGTATTCTAGAAAACACAAGCATCTGCTGACAGGTAGAAGAGTCAGTATATACTCATTTCTGGATGCAAAAAGTTGAAAGTGCTTATATAACTCATACTAGCTGTGAAGTAGTTAAGGAAAACATTATTATGGTAAAAACAAAAAACAAAACAAAACAAAATAAAGCCTATTAATGGAATAGCAAAATAGCTGAGGCTCTGGAGAGATGGTTCACAAACTAGATGACATAAGTTTGGATCCCCAGAACTCACATAAAATCCAGACACAGTAGTATACAAGTCTATAATCCCAATGTACCCCTACTAAGAGATGAGAGACAGAGATAGGAGTATTGCCATAAATTCATGGATAAGCTTACTTGGAATATGCAAAGGTGAACAAGAGAGAACATATCTCAATCAAGGTAGTAGGAAAGCCTGAATGTCTGGCACCTGAAGCTGTCCTCTGACCTCCACATATATGCCATAGAATATATATGCACTCACACATGCACATGAGCAGGCACAAAGTCAGAGAGAGAGGAGGGAGATAGAAGAGGAAGAGGAGGGGGGGAGAAGGAGAAAATTTTGCTTCAGTGAATAAAGGGAGTTGATGGCACTAATAATTCTTACTAGGATTGTACATTGATGACAAATCCTAATTAGTACTGCATACAGCTTAGAGCTTTATTACATCTCACTATAGCTCAAAATTTTATGTTTTTCTATAGATTTATTTCATGTGTATGCTCGTGTGTGTGTGTGTGTGTGTGTGTGTGTGTGTGTGTGTGTGTGTGTGTGTGTGTGTGTGTGTTATGTATTTAATAACAACTCTTCTGAACAAAACTCAGGATGTCAGCACAGTCCTGCTAAAGTGCAAAGACCTTGAGCTACACATAAGCATTGTTGTAAGAGGACAACAGCATGTAGTCCTCAAGATAGAGGTTGTAGGTATGAACTTGAAGTTCACTGATGAGGAGCTGAGATTTCAGAGAGAAAGAATAGTAAAATAAGTTCTAGGAACCAGGCACCAAACTGTTGTCAACAACTACATTATCAGGTGCCTAAAGAAACTGGACAAGTGCTTTCAAGTTGATTGTTTCTGCCCGGTAAGTCTCTGCCAGGAAACTATCAACAGATGATGAGGATGGACTAGAACCCACTTCAGATAGGCAATGTCTTGCCAGTTTTCCTTACCCTTTCTCAGGGAGTCAGAGGATGGTACTCATCTTCAATACGGAGAAAAACTAAGAGGGGGAAAGCTCAGGAATCATCACACAGAAAAGAGGGCCCAAGAACTTGTCAGCATGTATAGTAAGGCAGAACAGGACAGCAGTGGTGAGGCAGAGGGGACCCAGAGTGTAGCAGAAAAGACACCAGCAGGGCACTAGCCAGAAAGCATTGGAAATGACAGGCTTCCTATGCACTGTCTCTGAAAAGACCTTTATATGTGTGTTAGCTGTGACACTGAGAGAGAGAGGCTAATGAGATAATGAAGGTGCTCATTAACAAAGAGCTTCAGAAGAAAAGAAAGATAATCATGACATTAGAATGTTAGCCAGGGACGAGTATTTATTCCATTTTCTTCACAGCAGCTACCAGAGCGCCCTGAATAGTAACCGATGCCTTCTATATACTGTGTAAATATTTGTAAAATGAATCAGTTCATGTGTGATCTTACATTGTTCCCCGCAAATGATACTACAAAAAGCCATAATAATGTAAACTCTGAATACCAAATAATGTGATACAGGTTTACAGGGAAATTGAAGAGTGAGGAAGTGTGTGGTGTGCTTGGGCAGGGGAAAGAGACAAATCTCAGGCATTCTCCTGCAAAGAAAGGAGTGGTTCATACTTTGAGAAAGTTACAAAATAGAAACATGGTGCACTATGAAGCGGAAAAATTCTGCAAAGTTCCAGGAACCTACAAGAGCAGAGCAGGGCTGAAGGGCATGGTGAGGAGGCTGCTGCTCTGCTTTGGCCAGCTGGTTGGTGTGATGCTACATTAAGTGGGGGTATCAGAGAAGAGGCATTAAGTGCAGCTTTTATATTTGAGAAGTTTTAGAGGCAGTGCCATTAGCGTCAGGGCAGAATGCAGAAGTTCACATTGCTGCAGCAAAGATTCCAACAGACCCTGATGACAAGAGAGAGCTGGGGCAGAGGCTCATATTTTACCATCACTTTGAATATGCATCACCCTCAGGAAGGGGCTTGAGTTTCAGCAAATGAATTCTTTAGTCAGGGCTGTTCTTGATGATGAACTTAGACCAGACCTATCAGCCAACACTCTGAGCCACTGAAGAAAAGGATAGCTTTTTTTATTTTATTTTATTTCAGGGACTGTGTGGGAGCTACTTACTGTGTGGATGTGGATGTACTATTTTGACAAAAATAAAACTAAAACATGAAAATATCTTCTTATTGTTTCATTGGGGGGGAAATGAACACATTCAACACTATATTTTTGGGTGCAAACCACGTGGTAAGGAGTCTGCTGTACAGAATACATGCAAGGGTTCTGGCTGGTTTGTAATCCTCTAAGAAAAAGTTTTTATTTCATTTGTCATCTCCCGAAGTCAGGCACTTTATGAGGTACTCCATATTTGTGGAACTAATTATTTTGTCTCTTTTCTTTATTTATTTCACCAAGTACCTTGACCGACTAGGCCTTCAATTAAGGATGCCATTCACTGGTTGAATTAAAATTCCATTTATAATTGAAGCTACATGTGGCACCTCAGCTATAAATCCCATGTCCTCCTAAACTCAACTTCAAAAATGCAGCATTTTCTAAATCAGAATCTGGCACTCTCTGCCTAGGCTAATGAATTTGCCATTTATCATTACACACACATGTTGTGATAGTGTTCCTACTATGGCCCATCTTCCAACAAGGCCCCACCATGTAGTCAACTTCAGTACTAAAGCTATCAATAATTTACCCATCATCCTTTGTTAGAATCAGTAACAGGAATCATATACTGCTTTATATGATACATAAATATAAATCACACACACACACACACATTTCATAGGCTTGAAATCAGCCAGGATATGGAGATAATTATATACATGGAGATTCAAGGCTACGAACTTATTCCATCCTGTTTTTTGCATAAGTGGGCAAGGAAAACAATTGTATAGGTTGCATCATATTGTTTCTTGCAGACAGAGCCTGAACAAAGACAAAAGAACATGTGCACAGATCACGGTATCTATTATTTCAGACCTGAAAATGAGAATAGCAATAATAAGGAAACATACAAACCCTCAAATAAAGGAAAACAACAATGAAAACCACTTGGAGGTCAGTTCTGTTTAGTAAAAACTATCTATTCTCTTTGTCCTTGTTCATTTCTCCCTCACGAAAGCCACTTTCAAATGTCATCTGGTCCCCTTGCCAATAGATCACACATTCCCTAACAGGACAGATAGGGTAGTAAGGAACTAATAATGATAATAATAATAATGAGAAATGGCCCCAGAGATATATTTCATGTGTCTTGCTCTCTCCTTGTCTTTCTTCAGCAGCACAGTTTCCCAGCCAGTGGGGCATTAATCATTGGAACAGCAGCTCTAAGATAAAGGCTGGGTGAAATTTCATTGTACATTATAGAATGAGTTGTGGGTGCACAAGTATGTGTCTCTCTCAGTATCTGGGAGGAGGGCACAGAAAGGCAGAGCAGAAAAATCTGTCATTTCATATATTTATACTGTTCAAGATCGTCAGGACAGGTTACCCATTGTTTCTGTGGATTAAAATCATTCATGTCCTTCTGCTTCCATCAGAGGTCAACTTTCAGAAAAGGGGATAAATATTGTGACAAGTTAAATTCTTTCTTCTTTTTTTCCTTCTGTCTTGGGGGTATGCTGCAGAGTGAGGGACAGGAAGGGGGGCATCAGGGACCAGGGACAGCATTGTCTGATAGGAAGTTTGCTTTGCTAATCCTTCTTTGGATATCTGTTGTTGTGGGGTATTTGATTGCATAGTGAAACTCTGAGAATGTGTTAATAAAATTAACCTGGATCAGGGGTGGAGCCAGTGACCGGTTGATAAGAATTAGCCATAGAGAATACAGAGGGCCCAGGTAGAAGGATAAAGAGACACACAGGAAAGACTAGGAAGGGACTTAGAGATTTGCAGACAGCTGGAGAGATGCTCTCTTGCTGGGTTTCCAGCTCAAAAGGAAGGTCAGCTGGTTGATTTTGGCTTCTCTGATCTAGCAGGTTTTCACCCCAACATTGGACTCCTAAGTCTTTATTGGTAAATAGCCAACTTAGATAAAAACAACAATCTACTCTGTGGTGATATTTTATTTGTGCTGAAATGTGATATTTTATTTGTATGTTAATAAATAAGGTTTGCCTGGAGATCAGAGGTCATATAGCGAGCCATAAACAGAAGTTGGGTCGTACACACCCTTAATCTGATCTTGAGGCAGGCAGAGTCTCTGTGTGGTCAAGGACACAGCCAAGCGTGGTGACACATATCTTTAATTCCAGTACCAATCATAGAGACATGGAGGTCTGTATAGACAGGCAGTGATGAGGAAGTGATGTGGCTGAGCTTAGAGCCAATGAGAAGGCAGAACAGGAAGGCAATAAAAGTGCAGTTTAGTCAGGAAGAAGCTCTCTCTGGAGAAGCTATAGCATGGTGGTAAGCTAAGGCTAGCAGTGGTTCTTTGCTATTTCTCTGATCTCTTCAGCTATTACCCCTGTATTTGGCTGTGTGTTTCTTATTTAATAAGACTGTTTAGAAATTTGTCCACACTATTCCTTCACTGATCTAATACTTTCAATAAGTAAGACTTTCTGTCTTGGAGAGCCCTGAACTATGTTTGGATAGGATGGGTGAACAGATGCTGTGATACTCATGAAGGAGTTGGAAATATCTGCAAGATCTTGCCCCATAAAATGAGCAGCATGAAATAAGTCCCCTGAGAGTTTGTGCAGAATCTCTGGTGAGATTTCATCCCAAATGAGTGTCTATGACTCTGGAAGACCACCAAGTGTGTTGTATGAGTGTTAAACTAACAAGTATCATATTTCATAATACATACAAACATACACAAGTATCCTATCTCCTCTCTCTCTATCATTTTCTCTGTCTTATCTGTCCTTGTTCTCTCTGTGTCTCTGTTTCTCTCTCTCTCTCTCTCTCTCTCTCTTCTCTCTCTCTCTCTCTCACACACACACACAAGAAAAGAGCACACAGAGAGAGAGAGAGAGAGAGAGAGAGAGTCACAGAGAGGGAGAGAGAGAGAGAGAGTCACAGAGAGGGAGAGAGAGAGAGAGAGAGAGAGAGAGAGAGAGAGAGAGAGAGAGAGAGAGAGCTAACTAGACAAGTAATAGGAAAGAGAGATTGCATTATGGATACAAGCCAATCAAATTCCCATCAAGCAATTTTCTCTGTTCTGTTACTTCTAGCCACTGAAAACAGAGTGTATGTTAATTCTCCAACCTTTTCCTCCCAGGATGATGATGAGAAAATCAAGGAGAAACTTATTTCTCCATTTAGCTAACAGTAGCAGCTCTCTAGACATGAAAGCTTTAATTAGAAGGTTTCAAAAAGCAAGACTTGTCGTAACAACATCCATGTATTTCTAATTTCTGCAATCATTCAAACAGGCACCAGGAAGATATGAAGAGCATCCCACCCTCCCACTATCTTGTCACAGATAGAATGGAAGTACCTGTGGTGAAGCCTGGCTGCTGGTAACAGCTGTTTGAAGTTTTTACCTCATAGTATAGAAATAGGAAGAAAGGGGTGTATTTTTCAAAGGCAAAGAACAAAAACCAATCCATGGACCTTGGTTTAAATTAGAATTAATGATTCTTTCTTATGACCCAAGAAACATTTATTAGGTAGTGTATCTTTTACAGAGGAGAACTCATTGTTGGATGCTTTTGGACACGCTTTAAGCAAATGGATGAAATATGGAAAAAAAGCAGTATTATTATGTTAATTAAATCAAATACATTCTGTTCATCTTTCTCAACTGATGTCATCCAGTTTGTGAAATGGATGTACAGTTCTCTGGAATGATTACAGTGGGGTGATGATTCACTCAAATGTTGTGAAGACTGCAGGATAAAACTAGCGCTTGCTAGGTCTTGCTTAAAGTAGGACTTGGCAGATAAGCCAACAAGAATATTCTTGCCAACTCGAGAGAGTTGATATTGCTGAGATTCCTGAATTTGGGGTGACATGGACTCTGTTGGCTTCATATGTGTTAGCACCCTCTCATCTCTGCCTCCTGAATGCTAGGATTACAAGTACACATCTTCAACCCTCATTTGGACTCCTTATTTCCCCTACCCCACTCCCCTTTTGAGACAGAGTGTCATATAGCCCAGTCTGGCCTCACACTCACTATGCAATCCAAGTTCAACCTTGAAATTCTGATTTTCCTGCTTCTACTTCCCAAAAGGGCAGGGATTGTAGCTGCAAGCCACCAATGCTTAGCACCACATGCTAAGCAAGCACTCTATCAGCTGCAATATATCCCTACTCCTAGGATTCCTTATTCTCAAGGCAAGAAGTCATGGGAAGGAGCCAAAAGCTTCAGCAGCCAATAGGCCTCTGAGGAACTAGGAAGCTTGACAGCCTAAGCTTTAACTATTAAAAGATTTATGGCCAGGCAGTGGTGGCACACGCCTTTAATCCCAGCACTGGGGAAGCAGAGTCAGGCAGATCTCTGTGAGATCGAGGCCAGCCCTGGCTACCAAGTGAGTTCCAGGAAAGGCACAAAACTACACGGAGAAACCTTGTCTTGAAAAACAAAACAAAACAAAAAAAAAAAAAAAAAAGTATGTACTTTCTTTAGAGGGTGCCTGGTAGATTGTCACCTATTCCTTCATTCCAACAATGCTGACTATGAGGATATGCTGAATACTATTCCAGGCACAAAACAATTGTGTGTGTGTGTGTGTGTGTGTGTGTGTGTGTGTGTGTGTGTGTGTGTATATATATATATATATATATATATATATATATACAATTTCTAATAGACTGGATGAAATTAGAAGGTGAGTCAACTGAATGTGGGAAGAGTTAATTCTAGCACATGAAAGGAGCAAGGGAAAGACATTGGCATGAGCATGATGGATATGTTTAAATGTGTCTGGGACTATTGAACAAGGTACTCAGTTAAGGTGCACAATTTAACATAGTACCCCTCAAAACTCAACTTTCAACTTAATGATCTGCTATTGTAAAACTTTAAAATCAAAATTAATGGGGAGAATGACTACCCATAAAATCAACGTTTAACATAAAGGCAGCATATGAACCAATAATGGCCTCACTGGCTTACCCTTATTTTTAGATCTGTGTTTGAGGAAAAATTAGAAACTTGATACCTAGAGCACCATGATAGGAGATATAGCCTGTGTGACAGCAAAGTTATCAATCACAGGTCATAGGATAAGGACTCTGGCTTTGGTCCTAGATGAATAACCAGTTAGGTGATTGTAAAAACTACCACAACCCTTAAACCCACTTATGGATGGTCACATGTGGGAATTCAAAAGCAAAACAAATGTCCTCTTCCAGCTGTTCAGATGCTTTGCAGTAAGACCTAGCACTTTATAAGTAGTTTGGGTGAAAAAAAATCTATCCTCTCATTGCTACAGTCCAATTAGATGGACATTTCTACCACTCCCATGAGAATATTTAAGCTTCAGTCTGTTTGCTATGAGAACCTCCTCAGAAGACCTTTTAAGAGACTAGTCATCTCTCTGGGAAGTGCCTGTCCCAGACCCTGACAGTAATGTACTGAAGTGGGGATGAAAAGAAACCATGCTCCATTATCTTCCCTGGGTCACATGTATTGGCAACGTACACGTCTTTAAGAGGCAGGTGGACCAACAGCATTTTTCCCTTCAACTCTTTCTCTGTCTCTCTCACATTCTCTCTCTCTGTTTCACCCTCTCTTTCATCAGGACTATGCAATTCCAGAGGGAAACTGTCACTGGAGAATCTTACCAGGAAAGAAGTACACGGGAGTCAATTTTCCTTCCTCCTAAATTATTCTCCGAAAGGGGAAGGAAAGTATCTATGTGAGGGCAAGCAGAACACAAGAGATATTTCCTGGCTGGCAGCTAAAGTCTAATTAGACTGACAAATCTTCAGCGCCTTCCTCAGTTATGAGGCTTGGCAGGAAAAGAAGGAGCCTGGAGCCACACATTATGTAAGGCTGTTAATCAATATTATCTGAGCCCTGATCCTAAAAATAAACTTTCCCTGGAGGTTTTGTTGTCTAGTGGTAAAAAGGGGGGGGGTGGGTGTAGAAACTGTGGAGTCCTTGTCTCGTTTCCACCAAGCTCATGGTATCAGGGAAAGGAGAGAGGGAACCCGAGGCGATCGCTCTCTGGGCAAGCGTAACCATTCTTGATACATGCTATGATCACATTCCAGGCCTGGTAGATCTGATTTGCATTCCAAGATGAGACCAATAGATTACTCAAAGAATGTGGAAAATAATTGGTGACCTATCTTGGGCCTCAAAAATCCCACTAATGATAGTGGACTGTGTATCTGCATAATTTGTGTTTTACTGAACAGTTTGAAATTCCTGATCTTTTCCTATTTTGACCTTTAGAAATGGCAATTTCATAGCCTTTAACCTAAAGGTTCCTCCCTGTGTACAAACTGCTTGGCTAAGCTGACCTCTACTGTACCACATGGACATTTCCTATAGACGTCTGTTCTTATGGATGAGGTCAGAAAAGGTGCTAGTCATATTGGCTTACATGGGTATAGACGAAACAATGCTTATGCTTATGGAACCCTCAGGGGTGCTAGGCTCAATGAGGGTATATGGGTCTAGTGGAGTTTTTTTAGTTGCAGATAGGATCCTAATATGAAATTCTTCAATGAACCTGTCTGAGTGGCTTTCCACAATCAGATTTATTACTCAAAATATAGCAGAAGGGAAGGTATAATCATGTCCCTTATGCAGATAGTGAAACAGGCTGAGAGAGGTAACTGACTGACCCTTAGACACACAGCTGAATAACAAGGAAGAACAAGTCCCCAATTGAAGTTCTGATGACAAATCCCACAGATACACTGAAAGCCCACTTAGAATAGATGATGTATTGAGGCAATTTGCTTAGTTTCAAGCTGTCATTATCAGTATCAAGTCTGAAGTGTGTTCCTAATCATCCATAGCCCAACACTGAGGAGCCAAAGGGAGGGAATTCCACATATGTACTGTTGCAAAGTCTCAAAACTTAGCTCTGCCCTGGAACTTTCCAAAGCGGTTCCGATTCAAACATCACCATTATGACCACACTGGAGATAAGAATGAAATCTCGTAGTCTTTCATTCCACTCTTTATTAGGATACTTCCAATCCAGGCTGATCATCATGATTTTCTGCCAATTATCTGGTGGCACACAGTCTGGCCAATGTCAAAGTGACTTTACCTATGACTAGGATATGAAAAAATAGGTTATGATCCGTTTCTTGCTAATAGCTTCTAAACGATTCCAAATGGAGACTTGCACAGGACACAGTGAAGTTCTTCTTTGCTGATAACTGCTCAGACTGGAGGCCAAAATAAGAGGACACATTTTTTTTTTTCCTTTTGCCACTCTTTTCCTTTTTGCCTGCTCCTCTCTTCTGGGAATATTTGGGCCAGGGAGACTAAAGGTAATGGTACTGGTGAATGACTCTTGGCATCGCTATTTTCCTTCAGTCCTGAATGAGGCAAAGAAAGTTGAGTGTATTCTGGGGCGAATGTTCCATTTCAGAATCAGGGTTATTGTAACTACCCACCTGTATAGTACTGTGGATATCGCTCTGTATAAATAAACACTGATTGGCCGGTAGCCAGACAGGAAGTATAGGTGGGACTAACAGAGAGGAGAATTGAGGGAACAGGAAGATAGAGAGGGAGACTGCCTGGAGCCGCTGCCAGGACAAGCAAGAGTACCAGTAAGCCACGAGCCTCGTGGCAAAGTATAGCTTAATAGAAATGGGCTAAATATAAGAGTAAGAGCTCGACAATGATAGGCCTGAGCTAATGGCCAAGCAGTTTAAATAATGTAAGCAGTCTGTGTGTTTATTTTATAAGTGGGCTCCTGGACTGGGCAGACTTGGTGGGACCCGGAGAGAAAAGCTCTCCAGCTACAAATGGCGCCCAATGGCTCGAGTTTCCACCTTAAACCTGAGAATATTTAATAACCAATTCTAAACAGAGCCCAAACCAGGTTCCTGCTTCATGTCTCATACGAGCAGCTAGGAAAGGTCCCATATGGTCCTGGGGGATGTAGTTTGATGGGAGAGCTCTTGTCTAATGCAAGTAAAGCTCTGGGGTTGATCTCTACCACCACTCCTCAAATGTTTCAGTGTAATCCCTTGAGGTATTCCTAGATTATACCCACAGGAAATTCAATTCAGTTTAGTCCTCTGAGTCCTCTCCCAGATGTAGGTGGTGAGCTTCAAGCTAAGTCTCTCAGTCCTGGAAATCATGTGTGTCACATCTCTGACTCACACCGTAGCTCACAAGACCTGGACTTGCTTCCTGCTCAAGCGCACTCACTCTTTAAGGCTTAGTTCTGTGACTGTCTCACCTATGACAGCGCTCCCAGCCATCCCCTATACCAACCTCCTAATACACACAATCAGTATAAGTTACGCTGAGAGCCCTCTTGTTTTCTTTAAGTTATTGGCTCCATAATGCAAGTAATCTAGAATTGTATATTTTGTAACCTCCTGAAATAGCACAAATAGGTTGATTTCAGGACACAGCATATATTTTAAAGCCCACTAGAGTCTAAAGTTGAATAAAAAAAAAATCCAATGTAGGTAATGAGATGACAGAGAAGTCTATTCCTGATGTCATAGACTTTTTTGATTTTCCAGGATTAATTTTTAGCCTCAAACTTCTACTCAGATTCTTCTGAATATCTCACTCTTCCACCCCAAAATTTCTAACCTCTGCTCTGAACTATAGATACTACTATTAATATAAGCAGCCCTATTTGTTCAGTAGCTTATTGCTTAACATGCATATCAAATGAAAATAATAATAATAATAGGTAAAACACTAACAGTCCAACTCTGTATTCTATAATTAGTGTAGTAATTTTCTTTCTTTCTTTCTTTTTTTTTTTTTTTTTTTTTTTTTTGGCTATACTAGACAGGATTTCTCTGTGTAGTTTTGGAGCCTGTCCTACATCTCACTCTGTAGTCCAGGCTGGCCTTGAACTCACAGAGATCCACCTGCCTCTGCCTCTAGCATATGCCACCACTGCCAGGCTATAGTAGTTTTCTTGTTGACAAGACAAAATATCTGACAAAGTAAATTAAGAGAGGGGGAGTATTTTTTGGCTCGAAGCTCCGGTGTGTATCATGGTGGGAAAAGAATGGCAGTAAGAGAGTAAGGTCATAATGCATTTACATTCAGGAAGCAAGCAGGGGAAAATGAATGCTTGTGTTCAGTTTGTTGCCTCCTTTTTATTCAGCCTAGAACTCCAGCTAATGGAAAGAATCTGCACACACTTAGGGTGTGTCTTTCTACCACAGTTAATCAAGAAAAAAAAATCTGCAATAGACATGGCTGGGGCCTTATTTCCATAGTCATCCAAACGTCTTCAGGTCTTCCCCGATATTGGAAAAGGTCTGGAAATTTAAAGCAATCAGGTATGGTATAAATAACACGCATTCAGTCCAGGTCCATGCTACAAGAAACTGATGGCTTCTGCTTCATTCCCATTAAAAGATTATCTGAGATCCCAAGAGAGTAGCCACTCTGCTAAAGAAACCATAGGGGGAATTCTTGGGACACTATGGAGAGACATAGAGAACAGCTGAGTCCAGTCTTTCCAAAGCTGATTCATCCAGGTACAAGAGTTCTGAGGGAAGAAAGCCACCAGACCACAGCAGGCCCTGAATGGACCCCAGTCAGTTTCATTAGTGGAAGCAGAATTGCCTTGATGAAACCTACTTCAGTATCTGACTTTGTAAATTATGATGTTTAATGACAAAGCTGTTTTTAGCTGTAGAGTTAAGGAAAGACTTTGCTTTCAGCAATAGTGATTTAAACATCCTGTTATCTATCCAGGATCGCTTATCTAGTGTGGGAACCGAGTAGACATTAAACCGGGATATCTAGCACAAGTTCATTACATCATAGTTGTGCCAGTAGAAAAGACTGTCTATACACTCTGAGTATTCTAGAAGTAGACCGTTCCTCCAGCATCGTACTTCTGCTTATTAAGTAGCTACAAGATGACTTGTCTTCTGACTTACTCAGTGCCTGCTGAATATCTAGTAAGTACAAGACTTATATTGAAGATTATTATCTGCCCACCTGGCTTCTTAATGTGCACTTTAGCTCTCTTTTTTTGTCCCTTCTCAATTGAGGGGAGCATCTCGAAGCATTCTTTTTAATATAAGGTCAAGATCCACTGCTTGGGCACAATAGCTGTGAGTAATTTAACATAGTCCATGCCATTCACAAGCAATTCTGTGCTCCTATCAGTAACAGACTGATCTATCACAGAGATCAAAGCACCAATTACTTCCAAAAGACTGGAGCATTGGAGAGCTGTATCAACTCAAAAACGATTTGTTCACATTCATACACAGTTAAGAGCAGCACTAAAAGCACTTTACAGTTTTCCTTTGATCTGATGTGAACACGAGCCAAGGTCTATCAGAGATGAACTCCTCAAAGGAGGTTTTCTCAGCTTCTGCTTTACGAAGGACTCAGGGAATTTTTTGAATAGTGACATTTTTATACTCGTAGTCACACATGCCTAATTGTTTTTCTCCTAGAAGAGTCTCATTTTAGGACAACCGTGCTTTAATGATATTAATCAAAGTGAAAAGCAAAGAACAGAACATCACTTGTAAAATGGTCTGCAGGTGATTTCATACAGATGAAAACTGAATGATGGACCAGTGAACAGGAAACTTAATCTTTTTTATTTTCTTTTCGTTTTTTGAAGTACCTCTCAGAGATCAAAGCTTTATGAGTCCTCTTTATCCAAGAAAATTGGCTAGGTCATACAGTGGATGCATTTGAAACTCCTGGGTCTGATGTTCTTCACTTACTATGTTCAGCATCTAAGAGTTGTCCTAAATCTTTGGGTAGACTTGGTGCAATCTCTAGGCTGTACTTAGGCCAGACTAGGCTCAACTATGAAGTTTTCATAAAGCTTAGGGCAGAGCTCTTGTGGCTAGCTGGCAAGAACAAAGGCACCTAAAATCTTCCACACTGTGTCTCCTCAAGTTTCCCTTTACAGAATCCTGAGGCTTCTGTATCCCCCCCCTCTCTGTCTAATCAATTCTGCAAAGCTGCTTACTGGCTTTTCTCCAAGTGTATGTATTTACACACCCATAGAAACAAGGAGTGTCAACAGATTTATAGCCCATCTTTATAGTCTTAGTGGAAGGAAAAAGGAAAAGCATGTAAAGATGTAATCCAATTTTTGCCAGCCTCTGAAAGAGCAGCACTCACCAGAGGGAAGCTGGTGGAGTGGCACTCCCAGGTGCTTACTTCCTCCAAGAGATACCCCAGGCTTAGAGTTAAATTACTGGCAAGACTTGTGCACCTTGAAATCCACTCCTGTCCAGAAGCACTGCTTCTCTTAGTTTGTAGAAAGAGTCTAGGAACTCAAACAATTTGCCCCCATTTACATATTTACTGCTACAGGGGAAAAAAAAAAAACAAAGACTGAAGATTACCACAAATTGAGGCAATTCCCAGAATCCCTATGTAGCATTAAATCTACTTGTGGTCAGCAAAAACTTGGTCCTAAAACAGACTGCAGAATCAACCATTCCTATGGAGAAAAAGCTATTTACTCTTCTGCTTCCCACAGAGCTAGCAGAATATACTCTGACAGAAACAAACCAGGGCGGCCAAGACCCGTGCAAACAGAACTATCCTTTTACCAACAGTAAACAGATCTATGCTTGAACTATAGAGAGTCATAATAGAAATATATATTGCCTTTTATCTTCTTCTCAGTGAGTGGAGTGAGGTGTCAGGAGTTATTGCTGTAATATCAGTAGAGAAGTGCAATTTTTCTCTTTCAAGCATGTGCGTAGGTATGCATGGAACAGCACCCATGATTACAGGACTACTCTGCAAGTCAGGTTCTTAGCGGCCTTTGGAAAACACATAAAGTAGGCTGATGGCATCATCAGCACACATGGCTTCAAATTGCTCTTTGGGGCCAGGAAAGAAGCTGTCTGGGTTTTTGCTCAAGCTTAAAGAAAAGGAATAAAGGAAGACAATATGCTTCCATACAACTAAGTCACATAACATAATTCTGAAAGATTAAAAAAAAAACATGGATGAGTTTTAATTAATGATTCACTGTAAGTTTACAGTGTCCACTGGAATGGAAAGAAAGGTGATGCTAAAGACTACTGAGCTCCTCGACTGCATGTGAAAACTGAGGAGCAAAAGAGACAAGTACTGATTTGCTGATGTTTACAAATAACTAACCAGGGTAGGTATAATTTCACCACAAGCGTTTTCTTTGATGCCAAAGCATTTAAGGCTAATAACTCAATTAACCTCCTAACCCTACTAACTAGATTTATGAACTGCTAAGGGAGTCAGTTAAGTATTAAGCTTTAGCTTGTATATAATTTCTTTCAAGTGAACAACAATAACAACAACAAAAAACTTACCATAAGCTAAGAACTTTCTGCCTAGCTAAAATCAATTCTTTACACTTTCTAATAGAACCAGTATATTAGTCAAATAAAGTAAACAAAATGACTCCAAAATGACAGCTCATTAATTAGGATTTAATGTCAAACACAAAGACTACTATTCACAATGAGTGATTGAACTTCTTGTTTCAATTGTTCTTGATTGAAGGATACCCATTGACCCTAATAATGTGCAATTTGCATTCTAGCAAATATATCTGGAGGATGTGAATAGAACTGAACTAGGGTACAGACTTGATGATGGTAACAAACTTTCCTTTCTCCCTTCCCACTTTCTGTTATTTGAAAACAACAGGTAATACAATGAGAGGAGATAGATGGTTTATAAACATAATAAAAGTACAGTCCATTGTTCATTTTGAATAATAGTTTTTCCAATTCAGTGATAAATGCAAGGGATAACATGAGTTATCTCATGAGATCATAAATGCCACACGACTTCTCTAACTCAGTCATTACTTACTCTCTAGTCTTAGGTCTCATTATCACGAACATCTTCAGCCCTCCTTCAAAGACAGTAATTCAAAGTCCTTAGCTACCTAGAATAATAACCACAGCAGTAGTGCTGCAAAGTCAAGAAAGAAGAACAATATCACAAGAGAAAGGCTTACCTGAATGCTGGCCGTAGAGCGATTCTTGCGGGTGGTGGTAGTAGCCATAGTGGTAGTGGTTTCCATGACAGTAGTAGACATTTCAGGTGGCATGGAGGTCGTCTGTGTTGTTCCCGAGACTGATGGGACTTCTCCCACTAGCCGAACACTTCCATTGATTTTAATATTAGGGTTATTCTCAGCTGCCATGTTCAGTACTTTCAAACCATCATAATAGAGCCCAGAGAGTTGGCCTTGGAAGAGGCGTCCTTTGTCCTTTCCTCCAATGGCTATTTGAGCCTGGGTGTTGAAGATGGTTAACTGCCGGCCTAGTGGATTAGGTGGAGGAAATACTATTATTTCCATACATTTCTGCTCCCTACTGTACCTATTCTGTATGGAACAAGCATCTAATAGGCTTTCTTGAACAACCGAAGTGGATAAAACATATAAGAAAAATTCACTACTGAGATTGATGAGTAACATTTCACAAAAATTATCTCTTCCACTGTCTAGATAGAAATCCTAAGTTACAAGAATAACTGAGTATCTTTCCCATTCTAAGGAAGAAGCCATCTTGGTTTAAACATGAGCAGTGTTACCATTTCCTGAGACATATAATCAAGGATGACAGAAACATCCAGTTCAGATCATGACCAGAATGAATCACAGATGCCTAGTGCTCTGATTTTAGGCTACAAATTAACATAATGACAACAAAAAAGAATGATATGCAGCAAACAAAAACTCAATGAGGTGATTTAGAACATTGAGTTTAAAAATTAGGTTCAGTAATTAAATGAAATTTACTGAAATTAAACTGCAATTTAGAGGATCGGATTCAGTGCATGCTTATAAAAATGGACATTCTCATCACCAGCAGCATAGTTTTCCATAAATCTTCACAGTGAGTAATATTCTATCAGCTTTTGCTACTTAACAGCATCATGATAGATGTATAATTTGGAGGGAGGTATTATCAGTCAATGGATTATTCTCTGAGATGGAGGAGTTATTAGGCATTGATAAAGCTTCTACAATGGGAAAGGGGGTGGGGATGAGGTAATCATAAAATGGTTTTAAGAAGATATGGGGGGAGTAATCAGAATATATTATGTGCATGCATGAAATTGTCAAATAATAAAATTAACCAATAAAAATGAATTTTAGAGGGAAGATGGGAACTGCCCAAGCAACACATAAAACTCCTTGAATGATGGAGAGATATGGTAACAGACTGTAAAATATCAATACTTAATCTTATTTCAGATTTTCTTGTGGGTACTATTTTTAGTTCTGTGGCCCAAAAGCTTACAGAAAAAAAAAAATCATGGTAGGGCTGTTTAGAATGGAGCATTTCAACAAGTTAGGCTTGTTCTTCAAGATTTCTACTTATTTTTTAAAGCCAAACTAGATCTTTCCCATGGGGGAATAACAGCTTTTAAAATCTTATTGTAATTTATCATGACAGCAACATGCTAAGGCCTCCCTTCATGTTATCTGTTTAGATTAATTCCAGCTGCTTTCCCATATTGAGTAGAAGGGGAAAAAGGCACCTATTCATAGAATTGGATACATCTATTCTAGAGTTTTCTTTTATCAGTGATCAACAGATTCACTAATTCTTCATCTAATCATCTTGATTATTTTAGTTATTCAAGTTATTGTAAATAACTGGAAACAATTTTCTGCTACTCATGTCTGCTTGGTAAAGCACATATGCTTTCCCCCTCCAAACTCTAAATATATTTAAAAAGGTATGTTGTGGGGTTTGGGTTCTCAGCATCTATCACTAATATAAACTCAAGCCTACACAATGCACAGCTAGCCTATATTTCTGGAATTGAATGTGGATATACCTTCTTGGTGTATACTATTGGAAGGTATAGAAGGAAATTGCACGTGTTCAGAGGGGACTATTCAGATAAGTGTCAATTTTGCTATCTAGTCAATTCTTAAGGTTCTTATTTGAATAATTTATAAATAATACTACTCTGCTTTTAGGCTGGGGGGACTTTATTAGGGCAGGAATGATCCACACTTCATAAGAGTCTTGGAACCATACAAAAGGATCTTATGCTTTAATGAAAACAGAAAAACCTAGGTCCCAGGGATGCAATCAATTCATTCCATGCTTTCCCAAGAATCCCTTCAGTGTACTGTGAGTTGGTACCATTTGACAGCCGCATAATGTTTGCCTCTGTTCTCTTCACAGGGGTTGCAACATGTTCAATGCACAACGGTGCAGGGGAAGGGGCTGGAATTCCCATTTCTTTCTTTGGGAGCCATACACTTACTACAATAGAAATGGAATAATAGATGCAGGAAAATTTTGCTTAACTTATCAGCATTTGGAGCAGCTTCACATACTGATTGAGAAGAAGCTATATACCATGGGAGATTTCTAGCATATAAATTCCGTATCTTAAACTGATAGCCCCCATGCAAGGTATCGTTTGCATATGCACAATGGTTTTCCATTTATAATATTATCTCTCTCTTTATCTTTCTCTCTCTCCCCCTCTTCCTCTCTCTCTCTTTTCTATGCAGCCAGCATTGCTGATTAGTTAATTGTTGAGTAACCTTGATTATATGTAGAAGATTTTATTCTAATATCCTTGGAAAGCTTCATAATAATAACCTCATATAATAATGGTCCTCATCTTACTTTCCTGGAAAGATTCATTCTGTCAATACTTAAAAATGGAAAGACAGCGGAGTGGACAGCTTAGTAGATGGGAGAGAGGCGGATCTTGTGATTCGAGCAGTGTTACAATGATTCAGAAAGTGAAAACTCACAGAAAATTATAAAAAAAAAAAAAAAAAAAATGGAAAGACAGTCAGAGAAAATTGGAATTCAAACTGCAATAGACTGGCTGGAAATGATGGATTGCCTTCTCTCTATTTGCTGTAGTTCACTCCATAAAGGCATCACTGCTTATTCAAGAATAACAGGGGACTAGGGAAAGGCACGGCATGTTTGAGGCCATTAGACTGAAGAGTTGCTTTATTCTTGACTATCACTGATTTGCCACAGGGACCCGACCACCCACTTCTTAGATCCAACACACTGGTAGGTGAGACAGAGAAGGGGGCTATCCAAATTTCAATTTCTTTTAATGCCAGGGGAAGTGTGTTTGGCTTTCTGTTAGCATGTTTGCTTGGTGGTTTTATGGCTAGGTCTTTTTCCTTTTGTTTTACAACCTTCTCCTAGTTCTCTGCACTTTGCCTAGGTTGTTAAGGACAAACCTAGAAGTCACTAAGAGAAGAGAGCACTCTGTCTCCTCCCATGTCTTCCTGTCACTGCCTCATTTCTCTTTAGCTGCACAGGAGGTCATGAACAATGGAGAAACAATTTTAGTACCCTCTCCTTATAAAGGATGTACAGGACTGATAGGAAAAAGTTTCTGTTTTATTTTTTTCATTTGCCCAAGATGCTTCAAAAATCTATGCCATATATCATTCTCATTGTTGTGATTGATAATGTAAAGTTTTTAGAATAAAAATATCATTATACATGTTCATTTGAATAAATGTGCATTATAAATATATATATGCATATATTTTTGGAGTCTGAGAATTGTTCTATCAACAATAATATGAAATTTGATAACACCAGTACAGGATTCCTAGCATGTAACTGTTAGTTTCATTTTAGATGCACATCCTTTTGGAAGTCATTATTTGTTGCTTCATTTTAACATCAAGTTCACATAGGCTTAGATTAAATCTTTGCACGTCTCTAGTCAGTGTTGCACAAAGACTAATTAAATCTCAGAATACCCTGAGGGAATAGGCAGTATTATTTCTCCTCTCCTCATATGGGAAATCTGAGCTACAAAGAGGTTAAGTGGATTGTCTAAGGTCAGAAAGTCAGTCAATAGTACACAGCCAACAAAGAGACTTGGGAATGCTGTGACCCAGCTCTTCTCCCCAATGACAGAAGTAACTACAGAGAAATATTCCATGTACTTCTGAATGCTCTTGTCTAATAATCCTATTTATTTATTTATCCTTTATACTCATCTTCACAAACAAGGTCTTTCAATGCAAATTTTTCTTTCAATTTGAAAGTGAAGTTAGCTAGACAGAGGAAGAGGTAAAGATAATAGATACTACTCACCCAAATTACATGAGTAATTTCAGGAAAAACAGTAGAGAAGATAATCTTACAGTTTGCAAATAAATTGTCCAATAACATATACACACACACACACACACACACACACACACACACACACACACACACACATATACCATACCACCTCAACCACCCTTTTCTATCCACCCCAGCACTCAGCGTGTGTATGAGGTCTTCTATTTACATGAAAGCCAGCTGATAATGAAACTACCAGAGGAAAACTTAAAGCCTACTAACCACTTTATAATGATTTGTACAAATGAAAATGCCTGGCATGCTATTAAACTTAGACTTCAAAAGGCAATGGAAAAAAATAAAATATTATTAACATAAAATTGAAAGAAACACAAAAGTTCTCTCAGGCACATGAGACTCCAACATGCATCTAGTTCTCTGTTTTAAAAGTGAGGCAATTGTTGTCTTTAATGTTAAAGGGACTTTATGAGCTGTTGATTACTACTCAAAATTATTTGCTTTTTAGAGTTATTCTTAATTTATTTTTAATTAGACCACATATGTTGAAAACAAGGCATGCAGTTAAGATTTGGTAAGGATTTTCTATGTCTAGATGTCTGAATGCTTTTACCCAGCTAAAAATCACACACAATTGTCAATTGTCTTTTTATTTGTATATTATATAATATCCCCAATTACTCCAAATATGTAATTCAATCAAATCTCTGCCAAATGAAAGGCTCTTTTAGATCTTGAGACAAGAGTTAGATCTTGAGATAAGAGTTAGTTTATACAGCCTCAGGTAAGAACAGAACTTGTAGTTTTCTTGGAGATAAGAAAATTTTCTTCATCAAAAGGCAAGTATGTATCTAGTAAGCAAAAGAAACTACATAGAAAATTCTGCCAAGATTTATAACTGCTGCCCTCTTTTATTCGTGGAGTGGTTGTTTCTGTCAGCAAATCAGAACTTGCTGTTTTGATTTCCACAAGACTTTACCTTACCAATTCATTGCCTTAACAACTTGCACTGCATTGCATAAAACATTGTACGAATGCACGAGGGTATCACACCACCAAAGTGTAAAATACGTTTGTTTTGTTTTAGTTTCCCGCAGCAACTGGAAAGTAATTAAGCTCTCCTAGAAACTTTTGCCCCGATGGTTTGAATTTAGAGGCAAAATCTGTTCTTTCTCAGCCTTCTCTTTGTTTAAAAACAAATGTTAACATATACTGCTTCCTTTATAACATTTGTTTTAAGCAGTTTAAGTTACAAGAGTTGATCTAAGATTTTTTTTGTTTTGGTTTGGTTTGGTTTTTTGTTAGCCATGCTATAGAGAGTAAAGCCAAAACAGCCTCAAGATGTAATTTAACAAGCGCTTTTGAAAATTCTTTAGAAAGTTTCGGTGAGAGGTAATTTAAAACAAATTAAAAACTAATGTCATGCATTGGTTAAATTGCCATATACAGTCTATCCTTCCTTCTTTCTTTTCCTTCCTTCTTTTTTAAAAATGTGTTTCCTGGAATGTGTTGTTTGTGGCTGTCATGCTGACAGCAGGCTAGATGTTAGTCCCTTTAACTGTATTTTAATGGCGATGTATTATTGCATGATTTATCAACATATGGCAGGTGGAAGCTGACACAAATTATAATGAAAATTAAAACAGTCATTTATGCAGCAGGCGATTATCATTTAAGGAACATTTATGTGCAGGCTTTAAAAATGAGGGTTTAGATTCAAATGATTTTAGAATGAAAGTTTTAGCGACCGTTACCTTTTTCCTGCAGCCACTCCTCTACAGGCCGGTTATATTTGAAGGGGATTTTCTGTTTTACCATTTGGAGGCGTTCGTTATCAGTGTTGCCTTTAAAGTTTAAAAAACAGCTTAAAGAACAATCTGAAAAGTCAATAGGTCATTAAAAACATCCTAGGTGTTCAGTTTGTTTTATGAAGATTTTTTTTTTTAGACATAGATATCAATTTATCTTTAGTAGAGGTGGAGTTGAAGTCGCTCTGCCCTTGGATGACAGGTATGAGGTCAGATTGATCTCAACTATGCAGTGCTCCATCATGTTTTGGTCATGTGGTTTTGGATATAGATCTGTAAGCTGTTGGGCTATTTACAGAAACCTCTTTCCTTTTTCACCCTGTCTCCTCCTTCCTCCATCTACCACTGAGTTGGTCTCAGTGAAGCTCAATCATCTCATTGAGTTGAATAATTCTCTAACCAATACCATATCAATTTCATAACATAAAGGGAGCATACAGATTCTCAGTCATGTGGATGCTACTGTTTTTCTGATGGGTACCATTCAGGAGCACAGTGCCCTTGCTGCTTCTCTCAAGCATCTGTACTTGCTTACTCTGAATTCTAGAAAAGGGCACCAGAGAAAATGATTGAACCCCTGCTAGCCAAGGGAGACTAGCCAAGAAAGTAGTTCTAGGGTTTGATTACATTTCTTTGTTTGTTTGTTTAGTTGTTTTGGTTTTCTGAGATAAGACTCTGTAGTTCAAATTTGTCTTAACTCATGGTAATGCCCCTGTTTAAGTTCCCCAGAGCTTGGATTAAAGAGAGATTTCTTACTCCAAAAGAGAACCCTGATATTACTGTACCTATGTGAAACTGGCAGAACAGTACAGGTGGCACTGTAGACCTCTATCTTTTTTTGTTGCACATTTTAAGCAGATGGGACCCACAAAAAACATAACTACAGGCAAAGGAAGTTATACTGCTATATAACATTTACAGGCTCTTGAGCATTTACATTTTATTGGTGCTAGAACATGCTGGGTCAGCTTTTCATTCTCTCTCTCTCTTCTCTCTCTCTCTCTCTCTCTCTCTCTCTCTCTCTTCCTTCCTTCCTCCCTCCCTTCCTTCCTTCCTTTCTTTCTTTCTTTTTCTTCTTTCTCTTCTCTCTTTGAAAGGGCCTTCTTGAACAAGAATCTATTGAAAAAGCCTGTTAGGAATATTTCTTCCAAGCATGAAATATCAAATTAGTTTTAGGTTCAAACACTGTGTTTAAGTGCTGGAGATGGCCCCTCTTTCCTTTGTAACTGCTATTACCACTCCTGGGTGGTTTTTCTAATTAGGAAGAGACTTTGAAAGTGGTGGTGTGGAGTTACACCCCTAATGAATATGCTTCCAATAACAAAATAATGAAGGCATGCTTTGGGAACTGTTTTAGCTCATTGGCCAACCTCAAATTGATTTAGTAAAAGCCAGTGCACTGTAACTCATCATGTTTGGTTCAGAGCCTGGTATTAAAACTTAGGGAACTCGATTCCAAATTACTAATATTTTTAAAAGGAAATGAAAATCTTAAAACAGGTGGCTCAGGGGCAAATTCTAGAGAAGTCGGGAAGTCAGAGTGAATAGCATCAGACCAAGTAAATAGAAGTGAGCCATAACATTTCAATCACAGAGCCATTGCAGTGCAGCAGTTATCACTGGCTAAGAAGATGCCACATGTGACACTTAGAATACTATGCTTGCTAGGATTAGAGGGGGAAGGTAGGAAAATCTCATAGAAATTGGGTAGCATTCCTGGGGAATGGTTGTTCTCCTTAGGCTTCTCTGATGGAAACACTATTCTAAAAATCTGAGTCATCTTTAGTGCCCTGGAGTTTTAAACAAACAAACAAAGGTTCATGACAAACAATGATGGATATACTTCCAGTCCACATGGCAGATCTCTATCTCCCTACATAAATTACAACATACTAACATATCAACAGGCAGTTGCAATCCATTGGAGGCTTTCTTGACGAGCAACTCAGAGCCTTGGGTTGCCTAGGCCTACCAAACCAACAAAAACATATTGGGGGATAATGTAGATAAAGGGAACTGAATGATAAACAGTTTGGGGTTCTCATGGATAGTTTAAAGCTTTTCTCAAAGTACAGCAGCATGAAGGGTAGGAGACAAGAAGCAAAGAGGAAAATTCAAGATTCAGCATCATTTCTTGCTGTCTCAATATGGCCATAGTGAAGGACGTAGGCTTAATTGGTCTATATAGCTCCAATTACTGATCGTGGTTGTTGCTGTCCTTGGAGGGCAAGTATTTTATATTCTATTAATCCAAAATAAAATGGGTAACTTTGAAATGTTTTCACAGAAAAGGAGTACTTTTCTGAAAAGAACCCACATGCCTGTTACTTCTACCTACCAGGTGACAGGTAAGGTGTGGACTTCTATAGCACAATGAGATGTCACACTGAAGAATGACAATTGAATTGTGCTGGATTTGCCTTTGACAAATTTTGCTGCTTTGAGTTTTCTGTGTTTATTATCATTATTGACTACATGACTAAATACAGTGTTGATTTTCACTCTACTCCCTGAAATGAATTAGCAAAGTAAAACAAAATATAAGATGGGAACTCTTACTAGCATGAAAGGCAAATGCAGAAATAACAACTAAAAGCTCAAACTGTCCATGTCGTCTATATACCAAGTTAATTAATTTACAGGCTATATTGATTTGCTTCCTCCAAATATACAGGGTTCTTAGCTCTCCCAAAGAGCCCAGCACCCACGATTCATCTTCTTTTAACTATAAAGCAGTATAGGAAATCATTTAGGGACATAGTAAATGCTGGAAAGAGAGGAAGCTTTGAGGTACCCAATGGAGAAAAGCACAGCTGGAATCAACCTTTGACCTTTCTGAAAATATAAAGAGCGAGTCCATTCTTCTCCACCTCAGCTTTAGAGACATTTAGAAGCATGGTTTAAGTCTTGCACACCAGACTGATACCATCTGGCACCAAGGACAGTGATCTAGCATGCTGTTAAAAGTCGTGAGAGATGGAAGGCCATTTGGAAAACCACATTGGTTTAAGCCACCACATTAAAATTGTTCTTAGTCTCTTTTCATGTTCTTGTTGGCTTTTATTTTAATTTATCTAAAACACTAGTAAATTCTGTTTAAGAAACATGTGCAAGTGAATGAGTTCATTCGCCCTGAGCCCCATTCCATAGAATGACAGAAGGGCAGAACTTTATATAAGAATTCATACAGAGGACTATTCTGAAAGCTGTACAAACCTCGTTAAATTCATATGCATTCTTATTAAATACACAATGACATTAAGTTGTACATTTCATATAAAAACTAGTATGGACACTTAAAGAGTATAATTGATTACTCAACAAAAATAATGCTATATTCAGGATAGAATGGCCTCATGAACAGTAAGTCAGAATGTCCTTCAAATAAAGCATATACATTACTGAGTTAACCGAAACATCAGTTATTTACCACATGGAGAAACCCATAAATTGTATAAGGGGGTCTTAAAATAAGTACTTAAGTTAATGATATGAATCTGACATCTACATAGAATGAAAGTTTAGAAAAACAAATAGCCATGCTTTAGCCTACTTGAAATACAATGTGTACATGTTTATTCTGTCACTCTTGACAAGGTACTGAGATTTTCATACAATTGGTTTCCTACAGTCTACTAACATTAATATCAAGTGGTTCTACTTCTGGAGACGAGTACAATATGCACTGTGAAATTATAACGTTATGGAGAGCAGAAGGCTCTGAGTTGAATCACTAAAGCCCAACTGGTTCATACACACAGCACTGACCATCATGCAGAACTACCTCACAGTTCCCACTTTGGGCTGAACCCTTTAAGGTCTAAAACAATGGAAATAGAGTAAGATAAGACAAGAAAAGCAAATTGGCCTTTCAGTGGGTCCACAGCTTATATCAGTATCTCTTTAAAACAGGACTTGAAATTTGCTAATCACCCCAATAAAATAAACATAAAAGAAATAAAAATAAAGATAAAAAGATCCTTAAACTGGAGAACTGAGTGAAGACAAGAAGAAAATACTTACATGGATCAGAAACCACTATGTCTAACACTGTGGTCTAAATATGGCTACTTTGTTAGGAATTATGTTGATTTTTAAAAGCTCTAATCAGTACAGTGTCAAAGTTTAAGCTGTGGAATTTGGTGACATATCTGTTTTGGAGTTGAAAATTTACCATTTATTAGGTTTATGATTTTGGGGAAGTCACTTAGCATTAGACTCTTCATTTTTCAGTTCACCATAGTACTCAATGCTGAGTAATAGGCGGGTAAAATATACACAATTACTGATATACGGAAAACACTGAATTTATCTTTGAGAATAATACTAACATAAGTCTCCTGTGATCCAGAGGAAGCACACTGGTTCCAGGGGTTGTTTCCATGTTGTTCAAACCTTATCAGTTGTCATTCAAAAGACGACTATATCCCATGTGGTCTCACAAAGAACAACTGTCCATAAAACAAGTAAAAACATTCTAATCTAATATAATCCCTCTGAATCTCTAGCTGTTGCTGTTTATATTTCTGTGTTTTCTAAACTATATTCTGCTAACTCCATTTTCAAAGCAAAGTGAGTTTCCATAACACTGAAAGTAAAGGAGCAATTCAGGCAGTGACAAATGTGATTTCTTGGTCCAGCCACAGGTAATGATGATATAGTGCCACTGAGTTGAGGAAGAGTATCCGAAAGGTTCTGGCAATTTGCACCAGAATGGCAGAAAATGCTTTTCTGCAAGTAGCCTATTAATACCGTCTGAAGTGTTGTCAAGCACGTAGCCATGCTAATAGGAATAACTGGAACAACATTCACCTGCATGAAATTAATGCCAGAGGTATTTTTGCATTTTGTTTTGAGCTCTGGAATGAGGAAAGAAAAGTTTTCTTTATTGCTCTGTCAACACTAAAGAAACGAGAGTGCGAGCCTATAATGAATAGTTGGAGACTGGGAAGATGGACTACGGCTGGTGGCAAAAGAAAATCAATGCTGGTAGCTCAAGTCATTGGGCAGTTCATAGGCTCTTGCCATGCCCGTGTCCCCAAGGATCACTTTGTGAGTTTCAAAGCAAATATATAACACTGAAGAAAAGGGACCAGGGAACTCTCTGAGTGTGGCTTTGGCCACATTCCTGGAGTTTTCCCAAAACGGCTTTCTTAAGAGTCAGATGGGTAAGTGTACTGCCCAAAAGGCATCTAAAATGCTCAGTCACTTGTAAGGGATGGATGGACCTCAACAAAAAGCTAATATCTTATATTTATAAAGTGCCTTTCAACCAAAGGGTTCGGAATGCAATTATAAACACCATCTCATTAATCCTCACGACACACCTTTAGGCTGCAGGAAAGGAACTATTTGTATGTTGTGAGCCTTGATCCTTTAGTGTACCAAGGCAAAGAAATTAATCTCTTAAAACAGAAACCTGATCTGAATGAGGAAGTGAATTTAAAGACCCAGAACACATAGGCATTATTAACTAAGGGAGGTTTTGTACATCCACTCTAGTAGTTCCTTCAGCCATGGTAGAACTTCCTTTCCCAAAGAACAAGATAGATAGCCATGTGTATCACCTAGGTAGACCCTGACATGACTGGCAGAGCTCACTTCTTCTGCATATGGCATGCTTCTTTCTCCCTTTACAAAAGAAGCTGAGATATTCAGGCAAAGCTGGCATCCTATATCTAGCTACCCAAGTGGCCCTGTCCTTAATTTTTGCCATCTGTTGCTATCTGAATATACTTTTTTTCATGCACATATGTTAACATCAAGTGATTCTTTCAGAATAAATCAAGGGGCCATTTGTATTGGAATAATATGATGCTGAAGAAATCTGATGCAATAACTAGGTCATGTGTCATCACTTCCTGTGTTTTCTCCATCCTCAACTGTCAGCCTGAAGCTCGTTTCTTCTAAAGTCCCTTACTACTCTCTGAATTCATCGGGAGTATTTTGAATCCATGTTGGATTAATAAAATGATATCCAGATGATTGCAACATCTTCATTCCCTCCCATAATCAAAGAGAATGTTCTGAAGGAATTTGAACAGAGCTTTTTTTTTTTAGTATTGTTCGTCTCCTTGGCATTAACTTTCTATTTAAGAGATGATCACAAAACAGACATACTATAAATTTTTGAAATATAAGCTGGCTATAGTATTTGCTTTCCTCACTTGTCTCTCCTATGATTATCCCGAAATGCACACCAAGGATATGCTGCGAGGCCCTCTGGATTTGTATCTCTCTTTCTAGAAAGCTTATATATTACCACATCTGTAAATTTCAGTTTCTTTACATGTAAATGTTATTGTTGTAATAACTACAATATTTGTTTCGAGAATCAACTGAGGGATGTTATGGGAAGCAATTATCAAGGTGGGTACTAGTCAAGTCCTAGATATTAGACTTCATTTTTGTTGTTTTGAACAAGTGCCAGATTCTAAAGTGTTAAGCTGAAAAAAAGGTGAATTCAATGAAAATTACTTCTACACATAAATGTCAGTGCAGAACATTTCTACATTTCCTTATCAAAGGTAAAGGTTTATCATGCACCCTTAAGCCATTTGACACATGACGCTTCAAGATTCCAACCTCAGTTCTTTTTTCCTCTTACCACTCATGCCCTCCTTGTGGCAAAAGCCAGTGTTCTCTTCAGCCTTACTCATCCTTATGATCCATGCACTCCTGTTTATCTGCCTTCTACATGAACGCCCTCCCTCTCTGTTGTCTTGTTGGTTCCTTTTCTTTCTATCTACCCTCCTCTTCCCATTGCTGTAAAGAGGGTATGACAACTAATGCTTTTGAAGCCAGAATAGTAGAATGTTTGATTTACAAATTCTATTCATGCAAACATGCTTGTTTATTGTTCCCGCATCACTCAGAGGACAGATGGGAGTATTGGGAGAACAATTTTACTGGGTACCATATACTATAGTTTTGATCCTCAGGAAAAGAGTGTCATACTGCAGCTGGAGAGATGGTCTAAGATGGCACTTTCAAAAGACCTAAGTGTGGCACCCAGCACATATAGCAGGCTGCTTATAATGAATGGCCTATAACTCAAGCTCCAGGGGATCTGATGCCCTCTCCTAGCCTCCATCTGTACCTGTACTTATGTGCATATGTGCCCTCATGGATGTACACACATACACATTCAATTAAAAATAAAATAAAACTTAAAATAGTAATGTTATGCAACTGTCTATATCTGTAATATTATAAAAGTTCATGTCATCTACTTCTGTTTAGATATAATGAAATCACTGGAGCTTATAAGTAGAGATCTTTTAGATGATATTTCTCAGCTTTCTCTCATTATAATAAAATACCAGAGGTTATTAATTCAAAATGGAGAAGGTATATTTTGGCTCACCATTTTAGAAGTTGCAACCCAAGGTTAGATGATGACATTTACTTTGGAGTTCTGGAGAGATGTCAAGAGTACATGGTGAGCAAAACTGCTCCCTTTACTAGCCAGGAAATGAAAAGAGGGAATCTAGAGTTGCCCATCATAGTCCCCTTCAAGCTGTGGCTTCAGTGATCTAAGGATCATTCATAAGATTATCAAAGTCCCATTTGTCAATTGTTGGTGTTTTAATTTCTGAGTGCATAAAGTTCTATTCACAAATTGTGCTTATGTGGTTTAGTGTGTTTACTGCCTTTTCTTCTGGAACTTTCAGAGTTCCTCATTCTGTATGGAGGTCTTTGATTCACTTAGAGTTAATTTTACTGCATGGTTAGAGATGAGAATTAAATTCAATTTTCCACATGTGGATATCTAATTTTCCCAACACCATTTGATGAAGATGCATTTTTTGTTTTTCCAGTATGTGCTTTTGGAATTTTTTGTCAAAAATCAAGTGACCATAATTTCATGGGCTTGTATGTGAGTCTTCTACTCTGTTTTATTCATATGCATGTCTGCTTTTTTATCATTACCATGCTGTTTTTATATATGATGGTTCTGTAGTATAATTGCAGATCAAATATGCTCATTTCACCAGCATTATTTTTTCTCAGGATTTCTCTGGCTATAAAATCTCTTAATAGTTCCCTTGTCTCTAATGCAAGCATCTTGATGACCAAACATGTAGCATAAAGACTTTGGGGACATTCAAGATCCAAACTATAATATAGACCACGCCCGAGAGTGAATACAGATACTGCTCTATGTATGATGACATTATATTACAATAAGCACATTATATGTCAAAAAGTAATTGAAAGTTTAAAATATCCTTAATGTAGATAAGCTATATACTCTAGAGTATGTACTATTCCCCTACATTATTATATATCTAACTTGGAACTACCACTGGATGCCTCTGCCACCAAGACAGAGTATACTACTACACATTTCTAGTCTACAATAAGATAAAAATTCAAAGCATGTTTACTATTGGATGTGTATTGCTTTCATATCATCATGAAATTTAGCAAAAAACTGTAAGTTGAACTACTGTTAAGTACAGGGCCAGCTGCATATTCCTTCCAGGATCTAAACGTCACTGTTTCCGCTCCCTGCATTACCCACATATGACCTGGTTAGGGTAAGGTGTGCATTATTTGCCCAAGAAACCACTATTCAACATTTGCTTTATTACCAGCTGAAACCGAAGACAGTTCCCAGTTGAATTGTCTCCCATACATATTAGTCAGTTTTGCATTCATGCAATGCAAGTTTTGAACTTCAAAGCAGGGCTTTAATTACATCCCAGTAAATTTATTCTCTTTTTGTTTCATAACAGCCTTCAAACGTGATAAGAAAATGTTTACCTCTGGATTTCTTTTGGGTTTTGTAGGAGGTATCTCTCTTAACTTTATGTCATCAGCAAAATTTAATAAGCCTATCTTTTATACATTTATTTTAGTCACCAAAAATTTTTTTGCAAAGGGGGAAGATTGCAATGTGGCTTTGTCATGTCTACAAATTCATTACAACTTGCTTCTCCAAGAGGAGAGCTTTATTTTTCAAAATTTAAAAGTAAGCTGGAATAAAGACTTGACTTTTTTCTTTAGGGAATTTTTTTATGGCCACTGGTGTTTTGCCTGCATGTTTATCTTTGTGAGGGTGTCCTCGAATTCCTTGGAGTTGAAGTTACAGACAGTTGTCAGCTGTCATGTAGGTGCTGGGAATTGAACCTGAGTCCTGTAGGAGAGCAGGTAGTGCTTTTAATCACTGAGCCATCTCCCTACTCCTAAATACATGATTCTAAAGAATAGGACATCCATTTATGACCTGCTGGAGCATGAGAAGGGACTAGTCCTGCAAAAAGATAGCCACAGGATCTTCATGACTTGGGGCAACAGCAGGGTATCAGAGAGGAGCTTCAATGAGGGCCCAGTGATGATGGTGTACTAGAGGTTAGGGGCTTTGAACCAGGCCAATGACTCACTGCAATGAACATTTGTAGGTGGGGCTGATTGAACAAAAGGGTATACTACATGACACACCACAGCTACCAATGCCACTAGGATGAATGAAGAGGTGTTGTAGAGGTGAAAAAGATAGAGGAGTTAGGTGGGTTTTTTGTTTGTTTTGTTTTTTATCAATTGGGAGGGTGGCTTCGTGGGTGAGGAGTGGATATGGAGGGACTGAGAGGTGAGCAGGATTGGGATATAAGATTGGAGATTCCTAAAGAATCAATAAAAAATTATGCTCTAAAAAAGAAATTCTGATATTACAAAGATAATATCTGTTGTCAGTAAAAATAAAATGAGCTAATCACAAAATTCTGTGCATACACACAAAAGAGTGGGACATGATGGAAACAATAGTGTTGAACTTAGGACTTAAGTTGTAAAGGGTTCTGAGGGTCTCCCTTCCTTCCTGGAATGGATCCCTACAAAGAGTTATAGTCACAAAGGCACTTAAGGTTCATAAAGAGGTGGACAATGTATGGAGTTGAGCTAGTGAGAAAGAAACTTCCAGGAGATAAAATCAACAAGCTTCCTATTCTTTTGAGTGTGAGTGATAAGTAACGGAGTCAATCTCCCACACATAAGTAAGTCTCCAGTGTACTAGAACCCCAGAGCAAAACTTTGACTACATTGATCAGATGCATGAGTGAGAGGTACCAGCCTAAGCTGTTACCAAAGCCTGACCTATAGAAATGATGAACTAATAAATGCTACTTTTATTATTTGTGCTTCCTCCAAAATAAAGTGGACTGATTCCTACACAGCAACACTTTGGAAGTTAGTAGAGAACTGATCAACCTCAATGACATTTCCTCATGGTTTTCCTTATGTTGTCCAGTTCAGGGAGAAATTCCATCACTATGCATAGGAGTTTACAGCATTTCCACTGTCTATCCATTTGCTATAATTAGGCAGAGGGCATTTACACTGATTTGTTAAGATAGGTTTAAATGAACCTGTGTTAGTCCCCAGATAGCACTGGGTTCTTTTATTAAATATGGTTAAATATTACCAACTTTCTTGTCAAATGAAACATGACAATTTGTGGATATGACTTCCAAGTTTAAGAGACTCATCTTTTTATACAATATAAGATTTTTCCAGTGCTATTTTCTATTCTAATTTTCCCCTACTCACTATTTTTAAGTGAAAATAATCAGGGCATAAAGTATAGTTTCCTTATGTCCCTTGGGAGCTTACATGGGGACCCAGAAATTTGATATCTTTGAAAAACTTACTTTGCCATTTTTCTCATCTTTGATAAGACTGTGAACTAAGATTTTTATTTCTCTTGTTGTTCTTTTTCCTGTTATCTGAAGGACTCTACCAACAACACATAAAATTGGGTATGAAGGAAGTGGAGTGTTCATGTTACCATTGAACCAACTCTTTTAAGAAGTCTGTCAAACCTTGCAGTTAATCACAAAGTAATTTCTGGCAAGAAAGTTTACAAAAATATATTGCTTATTCTTTGAGAGAAGACATTTGTAAGCTTGAAGAGTTTTAAAAGAATATTTGTGAAATACAATTTCCCTAATTTGTTGTTTCTCACAATTCAGTGTCTTTGGAATTTGGAGCCCAGACTAGCCTGGGAAAGTATCAGAGTACAGATTTTGAATAATACCTCTTGTCCACACTATTTATTTAGTATTATTGCAGTTCTAAGACTTTAAAGAATATGCCAGTTAACAGTTATGCACCACTTGTAAAATTCAAAGGTCAGATGTA
Organism: Peromyscus leucopus; assembly: GCF_004664715.2. NCBI lineage: Eukaryota > Metazoa > Chordata > Mammalia > Rodentia > Cricetidae > Peromyscus > Peromyscus leucopus. The sequence continues at coordinate 57,640,286 of NC_051075.1, read as the reverse complement.
TATACACCATTGTAGTGTGGACCAAGATTCAAAATGTCCCAGTGAAGAAGTCACCTCAGGGAATGCAGTAGCTTAGTGCATCTTGAATTCACACAATGCCTCATTAACTCTACTTGGCAAATTAATTCAAATTGATTTGTTTGTGAGACTGCAGCCTGGCCTCCGATATGGCTGCAAACAAAGAATAATTATAGAAAACAATGTTTAAGCTCAGAGAAACATCTAGAGAGTTTAGATTAGTGTGAAGGCTGTTTAGAAAACTACAACTGTATGTTTAAAAAGAGAAGAAAGGAAGATGAAAGGAAAGACAGGAAGAGAGACTATACCCTATGTAATAATAACATCAAGTTTTGCAAATGATAGTGACTTATTATAAGTACTTCAAAATGTAAATGAAGTATTTGAATTGATCCAGAAATAATATGGAGCTAACATATTGAAATGGCCATTTAATGAAAAAACAACAAACAAACAAAAACACTTTTAAGCAAAATGATCAAATACGCTGAGAAATGATGAAGAAAGAAAACAAAAAAATGTAGATTTATGTTACAGTATGAGAAGCAAAGATTAACTTCACATTACCAGTGCCTAAAAAAGATACAGAGCCGGGGAGATGGAGGCTCATATAGTAAAGTGCTTCTGTATCACTTTCCCATAATCCATGAGGAGGGAGAGAAGGAGAGAGAGGAGGAAGGAGAGAGACAGGGACAGAGAAAGAGACAGAGAGCAATTCCTTAGCAAAAGTAGCTCATTTCCAACTTCATTTGGAGACCAGAAAGTAAGGCTGAGAGGATAAATTTCAGGAGAAAAAAAACCAGTTACTACCCTCAGGGCCCTTCCTCTCTTCCAGTATATCCAGTTGAAAAGTAGTTAACTGCTCATTGCCATGTCTGTACATCGGGACTTTTGCAATGGGACCATGCCCTTCCCACTAACAGTTGAGTCTGTCTTTCTACTGTGGGTCCTGCGTTGGCTGCTGGCTGTCCTCTGCCACTGGCCCATTAGCACAGGTGATGCGAGGTGAGCACTGAACAGTACTTGTGTGTGCTTGCCCCTCTTCCTGACACGCCCTGTGATGGCAACATGAAGAGGATTGGGCTAGGTTCTTCCTTCACCAGAAGAGAGAGCCAGCCACCCAAGTATCCTCATTCAGCTCAATAATCTCAACTGAGCCCTCACTAGTGAATGACAAAACAGTCCAGACTGTGAACTTGACCCTATCCTGAAGCCCTCATGGGAGAAGAGAATTTAAAAAACAGTCGATTGCTCTTCTCTCTCAGCAATTCTTTCTCTTTCATTTGAAAAATTGGAATGTTTATCAGACAAGTGGAAGTTGGGGCATCAAGCTGATCTCCAAATTAATGATATAATATGTCTTATACCTATCAGAGAATGGACCTTTCTGCTGAGATAGAAATGGGTAGGGATCTTAGATGCCACAAAATGCAAAATTCTTTTCTATTTCAAAAATGATGGATTGATTTCCTTGGCTTAGATATGAATTAAAAAAATTCATATGCACAGAACAGTAGCAACCTTTGCCAAAGTGTCTTCCACACCAAGTGTACCTGTTTCATAGCTTCACTTACAAATGTTATAACATTTGTCTCACGGTTTTCAATAACTGGTACTATGGCCACAGGCATGCTAGGAAAAAATATTCACATCTCCTGCATTTAGCCAAACTGTAAATAAATACATTTTTTAAACCAATAAGTTTTCTACTTTCTTTGGAGTAGAGGGAAACTGAGGCAGTGGGTTGAGACTTAAGTGCCTGTTTCATCTAAGAAAACTCAAATAGGAAGACAAAAGGAAGGAGGGAGAGAAGGGACAAGGGAAGGAAGGAAGGAAAGAGGAAAGAATGAGGGAAGGGAAAGAGGGGAAGAAAAGAAAAAAAGAAAATGCTTGAGAGCTACAGAAATATGACATAACACACAACTTATAGAAAACCTGAAATAATAGCCTGGAAGTTGGGCAATCTGTGAAGGACTTTTTTTTTTTTACTTGATATGGAGAGCACAGAACTCTCTGATATAAAAGTTATCATAAAGGTCTTACATGAAGCAATAAGCATCTTATCTGCTGTCTGTCTCTGGAGTTAAAGAAGTTTGGAATCCAGAGCCATGGATGAAGATGTGAGATGGAAGCACAGCCCTGGGTCCTTGCTACACAACTTTAGCAATGTACCTCTTTTCAAGGAAAGAAACACAATAACACAGCCCCTGAAGGGAGAAGAAAAAGGTGAGGCTATTTTTGGAAAATGGCAGGAAAGTGAAGAACCGATTTCTCCATTCCACTAAAAAGGAGAGAATACCATTTATTTAACCTCGTCCCATCCGTATTCTGAATAAAGAGTGAATACTTTAGTAAACAGAGTAGTATGAATTCTGACTTCCTGGCACAGTGGTCCTCATTAATGGCTGTGAATTGCCATTAATGATTCAATAGGGGTTATTAAAAGTTCATATACTCTTTGAACAAACATGGCTTTTACTCCCTTCCTTAAGCCTAACTTTCCCAAACCAATCTTAACCAAACAATTTATGTTACATTAGGACATGAGTAGTCCCTGGTCTGGAATTGCCCATGTCTGTTTAGAATAGCAAAATATTCACTTCAACCTTCTCTATCAGCACACAACATTAAAAACAAAACCTTTAAAACCAAAGCTAGGAAAAAAAAAAAAAAAGCTCCATCTTTCAACCGAGGCTGTTCAAATGCAGCCTTAAATATTAGTCTTAAATTTATAGTTTTGTGTAAAGCATCCCTTACAAGTGTATTTCCTAAGGAATTAAGAGTCAGTATTAGAATGGCATGAGTTGAGCATATGAATGACAGGTAGACTCCAGAGTAAAGCATCAAAATGATCAAGATCTGAAGACTGAAGGGTTAAAGAAAGAGTAAGAACAGCTAACGTTGCTCAGTGTTCTGAATGGCACCTCCAGGGACACATGCTTGTCCATCATTAGAAGTGCATCATGACTTACAGTCATGACTTGAATATCAGTTCCTATTGTGACTATGATGCTTAGAAAAGCATTAAAAATTCAGCACTTTTATAAACAATTTTAGAAAAGTAGCTGATGATAAATTAGAAATTATTTACACATTTAAAGTGTTTATTTGCATTACAACGTTTACTATATTAGTTGTTGTAGGTGTGCATTTTGCCTTTTTCTTTTCAAACGTATTTTGTCTTGGTAGCTGGGGTGGTCATCTCTTTATCTTTCCCTTATCATCACCACCAGGATGAGCTCTCTCTCCAGCACTGCCTCAGCTGGTTCACCCAATGCAGCCTACAATAGGGATGAGGCCAGTTCTCCTGCTCTTGGGCCCTCAGATTCAGGTCCCCCTCACTCACATCGCCAGGGCCAGCTCTATGTCTTTGCTTAGGCAAGGTGCGGGGTCCTCCTCTCTCAAATCAGTTATTTGGGAAGCCACTGCAGTTATTTGGGAGGGAGGGTCAGGAAAACTCCACCTACAGTGAGGGGTAGGGCCATCTTTCCCAAGTGTGTGCCTGGGGGTTGGGGGCAAGCTCTTCCCTGAGGGGCAGGGCCTGTGGCAATATTCAACGAGGGGCAGGATCAGCCATCCTAGGGCGAGTGAAGGGTGGAGCAAGAATTACAGTTACAATATTAAAGAAGATGTCCTATCTATCTTATATTTGTGAGTTTAAGGTTTTATATCTAACTTATCTTTTATCATAACTGAGGAAATTACAACTATCTAGTCTTTAACCACATCAAAGACCTGAGAAGGAACATAATGGTTAAGACTTATAGATTTATAGTCACCTATGCCTGTCATCTCTATAGTTACATTAGTTAGGTTATCCAGATTTACAGATACATAGGTCAGATGGACAGGTAATCTTTGAACACTTCATAGACCTAGAGAATATGGCATTTAAATAACTTAGAATTCTGTTGACATGAGACACAATTGCTCCTGGCTGCGCCAATTTGATCCTGAGAGAATGTTGGGCTTCTAAGACGTTTCCATTTGCAAGTTTGTCTTCTTGGCACAAAATGGCCTACTGGGCAAAGAACTGCCCTTACCTTGACATTTGACAGTACGAATGCAATGCTGTCCTTCCTGGACAAGCGGGACACAAGAAAAGCGACCACTGTACTCTGCCAAGACAGGGTAAGATGGTCTTTCAGAATTCCTGCTTCTGAAGATGGTCTGTCAGATACTCTAGGCCTGTAGCCAATTTGAATGCACCAACAATGCTGAGAAACATTAGGTGACTGTTCAGGCTGCCAGCTGTCTCTGTCTACTCTTGCAAGACTCCCGAAAGTTGCTTGAATCCATCTTCCATTTCTCAGGTACCATTATGTTCCTTCTCAGGTCTTTGATGGGATTGAAGAGTAGCAGTTATAGTTACAACTTAGTATATATAATATCTTAGATAGAACATATTAAGTATTAGATTCAGGTTCTTTAGGATAGGACACCTTTTGGAATGATTTTTATAACATGCCATTTACCTATGTTCTATACTTCTCTGGATTTTAGTATGTGTTTCTTGCTTGATATTGTTTGCATTGGTTGTAGTCCCATCTTATCTAGGTCATTATCCCTCACTATTCCTGGACAATATTTGATAACCATTCCTTTGTATATAGTCTTGTACTAGTTTAGAACCTTCTTATTTAGACAAAAAGGGGGAGATGTAGTGGGTAGCTATTCCAGCTTGGTTCTGGAAGTTCCAACCCCCATTGAGACTCTGGCAACTGTCACGCCTACGAGGCGGGGCCAAGGGAGGCATCTGGAGACCCGAGACCTGGATGGGCAAGCACTCTCTCTCTTCCGGGACCCTGGACGGTGGAGGTTGACCGAGCAGAGCTCCAGAGAACACCGCTGGACTGCGATACACCTTCCCCAGACCCCTGCAACCTATCTATTCCTTCATTTGTAAGTCACCTACTAAATAAATCTTCCTTTTAACTATGTGGAGTGGCCTTTATAATTTCCCCAATATACAGGGGCCTCCAGAGGCCAGAAGACAGTGTCAGAGCCCCTGGAGCTGGATTTACAAGCAGTTGTAAACAATCAGATGTGGGTGGTAGGAACCTACTCGGGTCTTCTGCAAAGTCAGTACATGCTTTTAACCACTGACTCACCTCTCCACCCCTCAGGTTTTTTTTTTTTTTTTTTTTTTTTTTTTTTTTTTTTTTTTTTTTTTTTTTTTTTTTTGCAAAACATATAGATATATTAAAATCAAGTGTAAAATATTTTTAGCAATCTACTTCCATAATCTGCAATATCCATGACACTGTTTACTAGCAGATCTTAAGTAATGAAGAATATGTATGATATTGAAAATCACTGACCCCTCAGGAGACAGGTGTCTGGAATCCAACAAACTATTAAATTATATAACTTTAAAGGTTTAATGATCACTAAGTTCCTTATAATATTTGAAACCCATGAATTTCAGACATATCAGTAAAATATTAATGCTCTGCCCTCTCAGCCATTTCAATATTAAATATATGGTATTAAATCTTGGCAATCTAAAAAACATACCTTAAAATATTTCAAACCAAAGCTCACTTTGTATATTCTCTAGAAGCTTTGCACTTTCTAAGTAGTTGTAAGAAATAAATAGTTACGATTTTAAGAAATAGTTCAGAATATTTCAACTAACATACCTAATCAAATAGACTTTGAAAAAAAAATTAAAGCCTAAGAAGTCAAAGAGATCTATTCTCTTGGTGGGAAAAAAGACAAATTATATCATCTATAATATTATACATTGGACTAATAAAATTAGTCTATACTGTACAGAAATTTCTGAACCAACCAGGGAAATGTACCAGGTGACCTAGTATTTTTACCACCCTAATTACTAGGTTCCTTTGAATTTCACTCTTTCAGAAACCTGCTTTTATCTTTGCAGTAATGATCCAAGACATTAAAATCAGGCTTTTGAGTGACTCAATTTGCCTTCTCGGGTTCAGGCAGGATCTATTGATGTTCCATGCTGTCCTGTCAGAGAGCACTTACAGCATTAGTAAGTTTAGGGCATAATTAGGGAAAGATGTGACAGGTGAAGAAAGAACATGCAGTTTTAGTGGTTTCAGGATTTGATTTCTTATTTGGGGGGTTGGGGGCTGGCAGTGTGTTTCAATTCTACTAGAATCCATGCAAGAGTTTAGACTTCTAAACGAGGTTCAAAATATCCCATCTAACACAAAGATGCTAGCTAAAGACTGATGAATGCAACTCAGGAGAAACTAGACAGTAAATAATGAAGAAATATGATCCTATCTATACTTTGACTCCTGTGCCGATCAGAAACTGCTGAAGCACTCCAAAAAGATTGGAGAGGAAGGTGTGCTTGGAGGAAATGATTAGAATGGCTTGTATTCAGTTGCTGAGGATGGAAGTGAGTCCAGAGTTTCCTTGGAAGGTTTGAGATCAGGGTTGGCCAGGACTCATGGTAAATGTGTTGCCAAAGCACTTTGCTCGGTTCAGTTGACTTATTTCAAGAACAACTCTATTAAGTGCATTTCAACATTCCCTTTATGGACCTGCTGGAGCTCAGAATTCTCAGAGGTCAGAGAGAGAAGTCACAAAATGAAGCAAATCTGTTGGATTCTGTTGTTCTGCCTCCTCTAGGGCAGTTCATGGCTCCTCAAGAACCATATATTCCTTCCTGTGAGTGCCTTTCTATTCATCTACAGCAGCAGTCCTGTGCTAGTCACCATAACCATCCAGAAAATTCAGTGGAAAAGTTGGCGATTCATCTTGAACATCTGAAGGTATCAAAGTTCTATTTCAGTTCAAGTATCACTTATAGAAACTGCCAACAATTATGTACAAGTTAAAAAAATTAAACAGATACTTCTAAACTTTGGCTATCTTAAGTTTTTAGATGTGCTTTTATTTTATATTCCCACTCATGATATATATATATATATATATATATATATATATATATATATAAATTTTAATCCTCCTAGATGCAGGATTCATCTTTTCCTCCATTTTCTCACTGGGTCTAGATGAACTGGGGGAAATCCATGCTAAAACCACCTAATGGTTGTAAAAATTATTTTAATGAAATAAATTTTTTAACAAAACCCCTTCCATAATATTTTTAAGAGATCGATAACAAAATATTTGCTATTTTCCTATTACTTTAAAATTCATTTACTTATTCAGGGCTTATAAAGGAAACTCTTTACCAGGATATATAACATTATTACTTATAGGTAGACAGAGAGTTCGAAAGTAATTTAACAATTATGTGGCTTTTACAATATTTGGTTAAGAAAACAGAACTTGAAAGGAAATTATGTTGTTTGAGTTACAGGAAGCAAACTCTATTGGTCTGCTTTCTATTTGGGGATTGGAAACTTTAATTTTTGATTGATGGTTTTATTGAAGTTAACACCAAGGTTCCTGAAACGAAAAGGAGTCTCCATTTTGTACATAAAATTCAGTGTATGTCTTGGTTTGAGTTTTTAGAGTTACAATCATTGTATGTGTTTAAGATGTCCAATGTGGTCTGATATCTTGATAAAGATGTAAATAATGGTGTAATTATACAGTCAATTGAAATGACACAGCCACTGTATTATATGATGATCTTTCCTTTTTATAAGATCACCTACCATTTTTGGTAAGTTGCAAATGTATACAATGTTAACATGATGGTCTTTCTGTTGTACCTTAAACCTCTATGCTTACTTATTGTTCATAACTACTTTGTTGTTTTGCAAGGAAAATACTGCTTGATCTCACTTACGTGCAGAATCTACAAAAAGAAAAGCCAATGGATAGAAACAAGGAATAGAATGATAGTTCTAATGTTGAGAGACAAGGGGAAACAGGAAGATATGGATCAAACTGAGTTTTTTAGTTTATTTTAAACACTTCAATAAAATTCATAGTCTGTTTGTTGTTGCATTGTTCCTTTGATAATAGTGAACTAGATTCTAAAGTCTCAGAGATTTCATGACAGGAAGTAGGCTGAACCTTACATAAAGAGAGTCAGCCCTCACAACTCCAACAAAAGACATCAGCATCAGGACAGACAACTGATGGCAATAAAATGAAGGCAATAATTTTAAGAATTCAAATACATAGAGAAGGAGTGGGTTGTAGAAAAGACAAATAAAATGTTAGGTGTGTCCGCCACACTCGAGGAGAGAGAATTGGAAAGCTGACAGGTCACTGAGTGAGAGCCAATGAATTCAATAAAGAGTTTGCAACTTCTCAAGGGAGAGGGAAGAAAGTCTATTGGGGTCACTATAGCTTGCAGTTACACAGTGACTCTAATAGAACTTGAGAAATCATGCTTCCCACTGTCTTCAGATCTCACTCTAAGCAAGGTATGGTATATATTAGTATTCTGACCTGCCCCTTGGAAACCCTCCCCTTAGAGACCCGCCCAGGGTTCTGACATAAAGTCCCCTTTAAAAAAGGGAACTGCCCCTCCCCCTCCATTCCTATGAGGTATGCACCCTCAACCCCTCTCTCCCCTACCTCTCTCTTTCTTTGTGTCTCCTCTTTCCCTAGCTTTCTCTTTATCTCTCTATTATAATCAACTTAACTCCACGTGGATGCAGTGCCTGGCTGTGACTGACTGTTCATGCACCATGCCCCCCCAACCCATGCTTTTGCTGGGCATGTTTCCCTGCACACATGGGATACCCTGGCCCAGACAGCCGGGGTTCCCAGGATGCAATATCATAACAGTATTAACAAACATAACACAAAATTGAATCTGTGTTTTTGGATGGTAAGGATAGGAAAGAATATTTGGGGTTTTTGTTGTTGTTTTTGTTTGTTTGTTTTTGTTAGTGGTGGTGGAGGTGTTATTTTTGTTTTTTCTTCTATTTATTGTATCTGATGTCTTCAAATACATGTAAGTGGATTCCCTTTCCAATTTTGGTGTCTCTCCAGCTCTTTATCCTAAATTACCCTCCCCCAGCACTTCTGTTTCTCTGTATAGCAGCACTATTGAACTATGTATAGTATATTGTATCTGAGGATTTAACTCATCCACTAGAGATTATCTTGGTCCCTCAATTTTAAATAAACAAAATCCAAAATCAGACTGCTGGGTCAATACAAGCATAAATGTAGCCTTCAAAACATAATCTCTTTCAGAGGTCCCTCAACTCAACATGGCCCATTACCGCTTGTTCATGTAAAATCATACTGCATGTTATTAGAAGTCTGCTATGCACATCCCTAAATATATTATCTGTTGCTGTTTTTGCAATACAAGTATGGGGTTGAATGATGGCAAGAAAGACCTTACTTGTGAAATAGATTTTGTAGTTGCACATATACAGTATTTATAAATGTGATGTATAAATAAAATATTTACAGTTAAGTGTAAGATTTCAAAGCCTATAAAATTACTATGTGGCCAGTTAGAGGAAAAGTTTTCAGATCATTGATCTAAATAAAACTGCCCAGGTGTCCCTGGGTCTATTCAAATCAAGGTTGCTTCCATCATCAACTAGCTGTGTGACACTAGTGTATACTATTCACGCTCCCTCAGGCTGGTTTTCTTTGTCTCTAAGATGCTAAAATCAAACCTTTTTCTAGATGCTAGAAGGATTATTTCAGGATCAACACAGGGTCAGTGTTGCCTTCTGTCAGTATGATTTCATTGAAGTCCTTTACTCAAGGACAGATTATAATAAACCCTTTACTCTTTCCAGAATATTCTGTTTTTGGACATGTAGAGGCATTTGCAAAGAAGATCTCACCTGAAATCTAAGACAACCACATTGCCACATTGTGATTAAAATGAATACAGATGTATTTTAATTAGATATGGAGGGTGGCAGTTGTACAATGAGGAGAGGCATTCTTCTAGCAAATCTTTAATAATGGGATTACTGAGTGTTCTGCAGACACTGGGATGTAAGACACTGTTGTACATTTGCGTGTGAATTTACATTTCTCAGGCAGGAATCTGAGCTCTGTACACAGTTCCAGCTGGAGCACTTCAGCAGTCACCTTTGGGTTTTTTGCTGTCTGCTGCTTTTGAGTATGAGTAAACACATTTGACTGTCCCACTAGCCCTGAGTTTGACCTCATTAATATTTCAATGTGACTGAGCATAAGAGAACTAGCCCAATTGTTTCCCATTGAAAGGTGAAGCAACAAAAAGAGTTGGGGTGTGGGGAGAAACAAGTCTATGGAACCCCCAAATTGGCATTTTGGGAAAAGTGTGTATAGCAAATGTGCACAACCTCTCCCAGTTATCATTTACTTCTCTGTAAAAGAAGATTAGTACTTCTCTGCTGGAAAGACTAGAAAAGTTTCATCCAGAGAAGCCATACATGTGGCTATGTTCATTTATCAAATATGGTGATATAATCAGGGATCCAAACTCATATATTTCATATGTACAGGGAATTTATTTCTATCTCAATAAAGCTGTAATAATAATATCCTATTAGTTCATCCAGTATGAAAGGTATGGATTTTCATACCACAGTTTACAGTGTGTGCATCCTGGTAGGGTAGCCAAAGCTTTTTGACATTGTTTTAGGGAATTCAAGGGCACAGCTTAAACTTCACATACGCTAAGTTCTATCTGACAATGAGGTATCATTTAGGCACATAAATGTAATTTTCATTGATCCTAGATCTCACTTAAATAATAAATACTACTTGCTTTCTCTATGTGGAATTCTGGGTACAATATAAGGTAGGGTGTTTCCTTTAAGATACATTGCTGTGGGATATATTTATGTATGCTTTGAATATGTGTTGCTATGATTGGTTAATTAATAAGTTGCTCTGGCCTATGGCCAGTCAGGTTATAGCCAGGCAGGAAATCCAGGAAAGAGACAGGAAGAAGAAAGGCAGAGGGGAGAGAGATACCATCACCACCAGGAGAAGCAAGATGTGAAAATGTGGCAATGCATAGGTTAATAGAAATGGGCTGAATTAAGTTGTAAGAGCTAGCTAGTGAGAAGCATTACCCATACAGTTTATAAATAATTTAAGCCTCTGTGTGTTTACTTGGGATCAAGCGGCTGTAGGACAAGGAAGAGAGAGATTCATCCAGACCGCAGGGCCAGGAAGGACTGGAGAAAACTTACAGCTTCAATACATGTTGTTGAGTTTTAGTCCTTTACAGATTAGTTTATGACTTGAAAGAGTAAGCTCATCCTAAAAAGACTCTATATGCCTATTTGTAAAATGATGATTAGAAAAAGTATCTACCCCTTTGGGTCTATAGTACAGACTTATTTAAAAACTCAGTGAAACATGTGACACTTAATTGCTCAGTAGAAGTATTATGACTGCCTGCTCATGTGTTCGTGTTCTGCTTCTATTTTCTAAAAGATATGGAGCTATATTTACTTGGTCATTGTATACCCCTTGCCTAGCACAGATTCACATGTTAGATGTAACACAAATACTTGTTAAATGGTGAGTAAATACATAACTAAAGAGATGCCTCTATACAGATCCATTTTAGTGATGAGGGTAGAGGAAGAGCAACATTCAGGTATAAAAGGTTTTTATATGGTTCTAATATCTAAAACAGTGGTTCATAATTTTATAAATCATTATTAACTAATTTATAGTATTTGATACAATGTTTTAGTGCTGGATTCCTGTTGTATTGCCATTGTCTTCTTGTGTATCTAACCCCAAAGTCTTCTTATGCAGCATTGGAATTTGACCAACCCCATTATCCAAGCTGACACAAACCAATACAGACTTATAGAAGGCTGTGTGAGAAAGAAATGCATCTCACACAGCACACTGTAAATATTTCTAGGAATCCAATCAAATCTAAATTAACTCCATGAATTGAAGATTATAGATGTCTCTTTGTCCTTGTCTTACTATTTTCTTCCCTACTGAACTCCTCCCCACACTTGTTAGCCTGCTGGAGTATTGACAAACATTTTAGAAAACTGGGAACTCTCTCTCTGCATGATGAGCTTCAGTTTGATTATAATCAATTGAGTGATTCACAGTATAGGACACCATTAATTAATCTCTCTACTTTATAAAATTATAAAGGATATAAACACACATAACTACACACGTGTGTATATATGTCTGTGTGTATTTGTACATCCTTTATAGAAGAATTCATTATTCTTTTTAGACTTTAAATAACTAGAGAGACCCTGAAGCCTTATACAAAATGTAAACAGAAGCGAATCAATTTGAATGCATCCTACAAGTAAAACTAAGCTTTTATGCTGGTGTTAGAAAACATGGAATCAGCCAACTCTCAGGTAAGTAACAAACAAGGACAAAGAACTCACATGAGAGAGTTGGGTTGGTAGTTCCAGATAATTATAATTAAAGATTAATTCTAAATCATACATCCTAGAATTTTTATTTACTATTGAACTGTAACTTCTGCAATAATAGGATCTCCAACCTATACCAATCAATAATCTTAGATTTAGAGCTACATAGTAGTTGATGATTGCTCTAATTGAGAATAGCATCATGGGAAATGTGGTGTTTGCATTAGTATGGGCACTTCACATGGAGCAAGATGTTATTAACATTTTTGTGTCACATGATTTCAAATAAGTACAACTGTAAAGTCCCATAAAATGTGATCCTCCTACATTTCCAATCTTTAAAGTATTATTCCCAAGATGTGACTTACTAAAATATATGCATAATAGATAGAAATGAAGAAATCTGGGAGCAAAGGTATTTTGCTGCCAAGCCTGGCAAATTAAGTTCAAACTCTGAGACCCCACAGAGCAGAAGGGAAAAACTGGCAATTGTAAGTTGTCCTATGACCTCCATATGTGCACCAGCATATGTACACATATAAACACCCCCACCCCCCACACTTATAATAAATTTTTTGAAAAAAAAAACAATTTCCCTTATATTTCTGATCAAGTAATATTCAAAGGTAATCCTCAAATTTGTGTTATTTACACCATCAAGCTAATAGACTACGGTATGTAGTTTTGAACTGAAAATGCCATATGCTTTTTTAATCTACGAAATCCTACCTTCTCCTCTAAATGCCATGGCAGTTCATTAGGAGTGAGGGATAACATAAGCAAAGCCCAGCCTGAGTTGTGTACCCTGTGACGTTCAATAGGGGTATGTAGCAAAATTACTCTCTTTTTCTGAACAGCCTATAGACTAAAAGCACACCCTGTTCACAAATGAATTGTGTATAAATAATGTCTATAGTTATTGTAATTGCTTACCATATTATCTACTATATAAATCTTCATTACTATTATAAGCTCTGTTGTGTGTGTTATTTAACTCCTGCATAAATAACCTTGAGTTATGTACTAGCTTAATGTCTTGGGGCAAATTCCCACATGTCAAATATTCATATATTCCTTCTCCCTTGATCTCAAATGTTTAGCATCCATATTACGTCCTTCTTTATATCTAAATTATATATATATATATATATATATGTATGTATGTATATGTGCATATATTCTTTCTGCTTTGTTCATGATTACACTTAAATTTAGCATTAGCAGACATCTGCAGTTTCCCTAAAGTGCTTATCATCTACTAAGGGACATTTACAGGGAGAAAAAGGCTCTAGGCATGATAGCAATAATTGCATTACTTGCAAGATGCATAGCTATTTATCTGGTGGCTGAGAATTCACCGAGGAGAAAGGTTTGTCTGATAAGACAAAAAAAAAAAATAAAGAAAAATTTATGAAGCATCCTTTCTTCACTTCCCATCCCTCAAGCAAGACATTAAGCAGTAAAAAGACATCCATTTAATAAAGCTCTTCTTCCTTGCTGGATATGGAAGTAGGATGTTTAATGGGATCATAAAAGGAAAGAGGCTTCCAAAGCCCCAAAAATGTCACTTGTGATACTGATAAAAGTAAATGTCCTGATATCCAGAGAAGTGCCGATTTCTAGACTAGGCGGTAATTGGAGATTTAGCTTCATAAAATAATTCCAGAGATTACTTTCACAGAAAAAAAATTACAATTTAAAGATTTGAGTTCAGGCCAGAATTTCTGATAATGCAATAAAATCTAGGGCATTCCAGCCACAAAGACCCAGGTTTTGTATCAGCATCTCCAAAGCCAAACCAAAGCTAAACTCTCTAGGGTTTTTCCTAATCCACAAAGCAGAGAGACACCCCACATCTACCTTTCAGGGTATTTCAAGGCTAAGTGGTTTGTTTTGTCTGTGAATGTGGAGTTAATGGCAGGAATTATCTTGTCTGCAATTGGGTGTGGGCATCATCTACCCCATTTTACTTCTTTGAAACAAAGCCCTCACTATGGGACTCTTTTTACAATTCTATATTTCTAAAGGGGGAACAAGCAAGATGGAAAGCTTGCTCTTTCCCAATTCTCTACCTCCCTGAGTAAACTGTAGTGCATAAGATTTTCTCAAACAAACAAGCAAAATTATCAAAACTCCCAGTGGAAGGATTGGGACACCCACCCAGCCACGTAACCTTCGACCTACAGCCTGTTCTGCCTATGGGATGTGCCAGGGGTAAGAGTGGCACAGAGATTGTGGGAGTGGCCAAGCAATAACTAGCCAGACTGACACCCATGCTACAAGACTGAGCCCACCCCTGACATTGACTTGAGAGCCAGAACCCAGAGCCTGGATGGCCCAGAGACCTGGGATAGAATATGACTGGAGAAAAAAAAAAATTGTCAATGTAATGATGCCTAATGGTATTCTGCTATGCTCATAAATTGGTGTCTAACCAAATTATCATCAGAGAGGCTTCATCCAGAAACTGATGGAAATGATGCAGAGACTCACAGCCAAATAACAAGCTGAGCTCAGAGAACCCTGATGAAGAGAGGGAGGAAGAGTGGTAGGATCCAGACAGGTCAAGGATATGACAAGAAAACCCAGAGAATCAACTAACCTGAGCCCATAGGGGTGCTCAGAGACTGAACCGCCATCCAGGGAGCCTGCATGGGACTGACCTAGGCCCTGTGTATTTGCGTGAGAGTTGCGTGCCCTTGTCTTCTTGTGGCACTCCTAACAGTGGGAGTAGCAGCTGCCTTTGAATCTTTCGCTGGCTTTTGGGACACTATTCCTCGTACTAGGTTGCCTTGCCCAGGAGAAGTGCTTAATCACACTGCAACTTGATATGCAGTGTTTTGTTGATATCCATGAGAAGCCAGCCTTATTCTGAAGAGAAATGGAGGAGGTGTGGATGTGGGTAGGGGCAGAACGGAGGTGGGTGGAAGGACTGGGAGGAGAGGTGAGAGGGGAAACTGTAGCCAGAGTATAAAATAAATAAATAAATATTTTAAAAAAAACCATTATACCAACTGTGTTCAACAAGTGAGAAATAATACTGATGTGACAGCTGCAAGTACAATTATCTTTCATGAGTGCTTAACTGGAGTTAAAGAACATTGGAGTAGACCAGTAATCTCAATCTACAATCTTGGTTTTACAAATAAAATAACATGGTTTTCTGTTTTTTGTTTTGTTTTGTTTTGGTCAAGGCTGCTGATGGATGTGCTCCATAATCATGTTGTCAGAGTATACAAATATAGCTTAATAAAGGGTATACTGCCACTTCTATTTAAGAAACACATCTCTAGCAGTACTCCGTCCGAAATTTCCCAAATTAAATGTCAATCTGGGCCATCATTTATTTTTCATGGGAGAAAATGAACAGCCACAGCCCCGAGACACAAAGAACCATCTCAACAGTGGAAACTGCACAAGGTAGTGAGAGGGGAGTGTGGTGGTGAGGGGCTCCTGGTTACAAGCATATGGTCAGATTCCAGAACTCTCACCTTGATCACCCCCACCCCCTGCCTTCCACAACACTCTGAGTCAGACTGAGTTATCGTCCCTGGGCTTATATACTCTTCCATATTCTCAAAGGTACATGGAGGCAAAGGCTTATTATTCCACTAGTTATACACTGGAGGCTTAGGCAGTAGAAAATAGGCAAGAGGAAATAATACATGTTATATTCTGGTTCTATATTGTTTGATAGGACCTAACCAAGTATGAAAATTAAATGAAAAAAATTATTCAAAGTTGTTAGTATATAGAGCATAATAATTTCACAACAAAATAAAAATCCCAGAACCTCAAGAATACTATGCCCATTGCATATACTGAGTGGTTACATGTGTTATTTGGCTGCCATATCAGACAATCCTAAGTCTGAAAGAAGAAAAATGTTTTTTAGCTGCTAATATCAGTGATTATCAAACATATCTGCATCTTAAATTCCAAGTGCCTAGCCCAATGTGTCACAATTTTTGCATGTGCATACAGCACCTGTGAGTCTCGTTAAAATGTAACTTTCAACTACTTAGGCATGGACCCTGAAAGTTGGCATTTTAATCAATCCAAAGATCATCAGCTACTGTTGCTGTTCTATGGCCCACATTTAGACATGAGACTGGTGCCTGAGCACTGACATGTCTCTTTAATTTGAAACTAAGTAGAGAGTAGTTTTACATTTAAATGTACACATAAGTGCGTGTGATCCGTTTTCCAGTAGGTAGCCAAGTAAAGCAGGTAGAAAGGTTTTTGACACAAGAAACACTAATCTCATGAATCTTAATTCAGTCTGCCAAACTTGGGAAGAATATTCTGCAGTGCAAATATTTAGAAAGTATTGGTTTGATTGATTCATTGATATGTTTTGCACCTGTCTGAGGAATTTACTTTTGAGAGCATTTTTAAACATAACAAAAAATATTCAAACACATTAATTAAATGAACTTTTCTCTAGCTGCTCTTTTCTCTCTGCTCTCTTGAATCCAAGTTCAAATACAGTTTTCCCTCTTGATTGTGTTTGGACTCTTTATTCCTTTTGTAGGACTTTTCTATCTGTGCTTGCCTCCTGTTGAACTGAAAGGAACACAAATGGTGAATGGATGAGTGAGCAGAGAGATGGGGCTTGCCTTAATGCATGCTTCCAATCTGCCAAGGCCTCACATATTTGCAAGAAAAGCAAAGGAATGAAAACCCCCTGGCTAGGAATTAATGAAAACCTAAGGCCTGAGAAATTTTAGTATCTTATCAAGAGTTTATTTATACTCTTTATTTTTAACTCTTCCAAGTCTCAGTGGCTTAGCATGAGGGACACATGTGCAAAACCTCTTATCTCTCAGCATATCATCTAAACTACAAGAGGATGACAAGTAATTTAAATACATTTTAAATGCACCATTATTGATTGAATGATTTTTAGGCATGGATGATTTTACTCTGAAGTGAAGACATTTGACACTGTGGAAACCTGCTTATGGCATACAGTAGGCTGAAATCACAGCTGCCATTCAACATCTTATGATGCTCCTGAGAGCATACCACTGCACCAACCATGATGCATGAGTCACTTAGCCCAAAATGTGAATAGTACCAGGTTTAGAAACGTTACTATTGAAACTGCTCCAGGCATGGTTTTCTGTTTCAGAAAATGTTTTATTTATATATCACCAAGACAGTGCAGTTATCAATAAAATAAGAACTCAGAAATAGTACAATGGGCAGGATGCTTAAGGTGGTGCTGTGTGAGGATCAGATAGGAATCTTGATTCTGTTCCTATGCTATTGAGGCACTGGACATATTGTTTAGCCTCTCGGAGTTTTCTATGGTTTGGAAGAATGCTTCCCCAAAGGCCTACATGCTAAAGACTTGTTTTCCTGGATGGTGTTATTAGAAGGTGCTGTGCACTTATTTATCAGAACTGTGTCCTTTTGGAAGGGCCTTAGACCAATGTATATCTTCTCTGTTTTCTGGATAATGATGTGAAATTTCATCCACTATATATACTTTCACCAGAGACTCAGAAACAAATTAGTCTACTCAACTCTGGACTGACAATCCCAGAATTGTGAACCAAAGCCAACTTCACTTATAAATTATTCATTTTAGATAATGTTAATTGCTTCAGATATTGAATACAACCTCAAGCCCCATGAACCTAACATACTTTTTTCTCCTGTGTTAGTTAATTACCACAGGTATTTCAGGATAGTAAAAGAAAACTGACTAGTGGAATGATGATAAGAATTTCAGTCAAGAGTACCTCAATTGAGTTGATATGATATAGCAAAGGAAAAATCTATGAAGCCTAGCTCTCCTTAACCAACTCTTGGATGGCAAGATGGGGATCCTATGCATTTGGAACTGCTCATCATTCATCATTTCTCAAAGGGCTGGCTTTTACCTGAAAAGCTTTTAGGGTACCATGACCAGGAATCCTGACAGTTCTGGTGGCATAATGGCCACCCACTTATAGTTAAGAGTGAATCTTGAACAATCCTATTCAGTTCAGCCTCACAGAGGACCCAGAGCAATGGTTAAAATTAATTCCTCATGTTCAACTCACCTTTCACCTTCCCTCCCTTGTCCTTACCATTGCATTGTGTAGAGAGAGCAATCAGAGGTTTTATTAGGGCATATTTGTCAGTGTCTGGATGATAGCTCTGAGCTGATTCTCTTTTTATTTCCCTCTCCTCTTCCTTAGCCTTTCTATTTTCAGGTTCAAAGAGAGAAGTCACTTTTGAGCTCTATCTCCCAGAATCAAGTGATAGAAGAACCCAATTGCTGTATAACTATTTCCATTTTGGATACTCACTGATTCACAAAGAACCAGGGCTGCATGCTCCATGCCCAGCTGGGCTCTCAATATTCCACAGTAGGACATTTTAGAAAGCCAAGCAAACTCCTATAAATGGCTATGAAAAGATTCAAGAGATGACCCATTCACCCTCTTGTGTCATTGATCCCTTTGAATGTGGTGGGCAGGAGTGACTCCCAAGAGTATGCCCTCAGAATGAGACAGCTAAAGTGACTATTTGGTAGAAGTTACTCTATATTAAAGCAATGCCTTCTTAAAAATACACATTATTTTCAGTTTTCCCATGAGAGTCCATTGCTGTCATGAGGAGAAAAACTTGGACTCATTTGTGTTAATATTTGTTTTGTTCCTCAAATGTAAATTTTCTACCCCACATCTCATGACAACTACCTTTGTGTGGCTACTAAAATTGACCTTTATGGTAAGATACTCCTGAACTCTTTTTGATGGCTGCTAATCATTTGCTGTTGTCAAATACAACAGAATGATTGGGGGGGGGGAGAACATATCATTTTTTTTTAATGTAGAAATTGTGTCAAGAATATCTAGTTTGGTGGCTTTGCTGTTTGGTGATCAGACAAACAGATCATTGTGGTACCAAGCTTAAAAAAAACACTAATTAAACTTTTTAATATTGTAGTAATGATTCCTTAAGTTAGTTAAATGGATTCTTCTAATCTCATAAGAGAGAAACTAAGATATTCGAGGTCCACGGGACTCTTAGGAAGTCTTTTGAAATATAATACACCTATAAATGTACACACACACACACACACATATCCCTATAAAGCTAGGGAGATGCATGTTTGTGGTTATGCATTTTTAAAAATATCTCCCATTATTGTGGGGCCAAGAGTAGAAACTGGATCTAACTGGGATGAGGATAACCTTGTCTTAATTTTTGACCTTAAGTTATTATGTAATCTTAGGCTAGCAATAGAACCTGCCTGAGTGTCAGTTTTGATTTGAACTGGAGAATAGAAATATCTAGTTTATCTAACTCGTGGGCTAGTACATAGTCAAAATGGACCATGTGTAAAGTGAGCATCTCTGATAATGCAGCTACCATTTATTGTGTGCTTACATGATTATCTAGCTTTTGGCTGTTCCTCTCACTGAACCTGCACATATCTCTAAAAGTATCATTACATCTGTATCATCAGGACTAGAAACCAGAGGGGTGATGAGCTTCAGTGCTTTATGGAAAGGCTGTAACTAGATTACCAGCTATGGAAAATGCACACTTACCTAGAGAACTAGCAAATTAAATACAAGAGAAAATAGATGAGAAGTTCTGAAGAAGAAATCTGATGCACTCCCAATGTTAAAGCAATCATCAGAGGAGAAAAATCGGAACTGGAAGAAATTCTTATCCTTATTTCATGGTTCAGTGTTATTGTACCTTGAATTGTATGTGGGGAAAGGCACCAAATATTTCAATACTTCGGGCATTTCAAGGTCTTAAGCCAGCTGCTTGAGACATACAACTGATAGAAAAACAGGTTCTCAACTCATCAGGTGGCTCTGAGGTACATATTTCTAACTGCAAGGCTCTACCCTGCCCAACAATAATAACATTTATTACAGCTAAATGAGAGTTACCAGTGATGATAATAGTCGATAGGAACAGCACTACCATTAACGAAAGGTTTATTCTGCTCTGAAAGACTGAAGGAGGCAACCCATAATTTAGAACTAACGGCACAAAGGGAGAGGTGCACAGCAAGGGTGACCCGTGTGCTAAGGTATCTATGCCTTTAAAATGACCACCCCAAAGCTTTCTCATTGCTGGCAACTAATTTGCTGGTTCTCCACTGGCTTTGAGCAAGTGGTGAACATTAATCAAGAAATCTTTGAGGTTCTTAGCAGAAATACAACAAACCTCACGGCAGCAATTTTAGTGCCAATGATGTTATGTATGGAAAAAGGGAGATGGATTTTTTTTCCTATGAGCAAATAAATAAATAGCTTTTAAGGTCTTTTGTATTACACTTTCTCTTCCTTCGTCCACTTACCATCACATCCCCCAGGGTTAAGCAAGAAATGAAAATCAAGTCAATTAATACCCAGGGAATGTAGATGTTGATAAAAATTGGCAGTAATTATAACACCTCTGGCTTCCTTCAGATGCTCAAAGATAACCTTATGAGGTAATTTTTTTTTTTATTTTTTGGTGACAATCTGTGAAATCTTAACAGAACTCCATCACTGGCTGAGCTGAATGTTGGAGGAAGTCTAGAATGATAGATATATGACTAGATGGTGTAATTAATTAATTACTATATTTATTGCTTCAGTGCCTTGGGACACTTGCTTCCACAATTCTTAAACCAGGGACAGGGAGAATCTGGATATTAAGGAAGAACCAAGCTGCACACACCATTGATTGGCTTTTAAAATGTAATATTGATTTGAAGCATGAAAACACAATTGTTGCCTTGAAGCTATTGAGAAAAGTATCTTGGACCCAAAGTACACAAGTTTACTGTAAATATTTCTTTCCGGCATGATAATTATTAACTAAAATGCCCAGAATCCTGAAAATGTAATTTAGGCTTTATTATCAGCGCACTCATTTCACTGTTGAAGAAGTGAGAGAAACAGACAAAAATGGGGGATTTAGAGCATCAGACAGTGAGTTAGACATGCATCTTGTTCACATTAGTGAAAAGCGCAATCTCCTAAGCTATTTTCTGTCATCTGTCCATTAGGTTGCAATGCAATTATGGAGTAAAAGCCCCTTGCTTGGTATTTTCCCTTCTCTTTTTGGTGCTTTTATGGCCAGGGCTCAGGACTCTTGGTAGGAGACTTGAGAGATGAGAGAGGAAGCTGAGGGACTATTTGAATGAATTCCTTTAAAGAAGCTAACCTTCTCTCTCCCTGCCCTTGATTCACCATCTGGCTCTGGGAGTTTGCTGCTGCACACTCCAGGACTGTGAAATTCAAATGCATGATTAGACCCTCTGTCTCCCGTGCCAGCTTGCTTCCTAGGAAAATCACTACTAGGACCAGACTCCAAAGAGCAACACAGGATTAGTGTGAGTGAGAGAAAATCACTTGGCAAATTCAAATAAAAAACAAAAAAAAAAAAAAAAAAAAAAAAACTCTACCCTTGGTTTTTCTCATTGCTCCCCTGAGTTAATGCTCATGAATTCAAGTTTAATAAACTTGCTGGTATATTCTCTCTGCTACTTCTTGCCATCTGTCCCTGCAATCACACCTAACAACATAGTACCGCATAGACCAGATATCACATCCATTATCTCCTGATCATCAACAATCCCCCAGAACAAGGGCAATGCCCCTTTCTTGCACTAGAAACCTTATAATATTTATCTTCAGTATGAACCAGTTAGGCAGCATTGGTCTAAGGATTGCAAAATAAAACGTTCAGTGCATAGTCAGTAAGTCTCCAGAAGCTGCCTACACTGCTCTAATCCTAAAGAAATAACTTTCTCAGACAAAAGGTATAGATGTATTCTTTACCTATAAACTGGTAAGAGTCATGAGAAAAGATGTCATGGGTGTCGTAGGTGATTTTGGGAGGCCAAAAGAGAAGATGTTACCTGTAGGATAGTGTTCATTCACTGGCCAGTTGTCCACCTGAAGTGTGGCATTGCCCCCATTCCTGGTAAAGCGCACCACGTGGTATTTGCCATCATTGACGGGGGTTCTCTCTTCTTTGATGGAGATGTCAACTGTGCCAATATTGAAGACAACTCCAATTTTCCCTTGTTCCTGTAATAAAGAAACACAAAGGGCATGATTTCCACTGACTACAGGGTTTATTCCCTTTAAAGTTGATTCTCCAACTAGCAATAAACTTGTAGGTGCCCAGAGGGAGCTGTCAGTATGAAGCTAATAATAGTATCCTCTATTTCTTCATGGACTTTCATCCTGAACATAAAAAAAAAATAGTATCAAGTCACCCTAATTGTTCTCACTGGCTGAACAGCACAAGTTACACCAGTTAGTGGTCTTTGGTGAACATTGGTACTAGTTTGGCAGAACGTCTCAACAGTGAAGCATGGTACTGAAAACTTCCTTTCTGTGAAATGGATCAGGCCTGTCTCTTGAGAGGAGCTAGTCAGACACTGGATCCTGTATTATTTCACAATTCCAATTCAAGATGAAAGAGAAAATATGAGCCCGCCTGCACATTTTGGGATATTCAAGGCCAAAGCAGAGGGGTACCCGAAAGGTTAGGAGACAATGGCTGAGAAACTGATATTGTAGACCAAATCTTTTATGATTTCTGTGGTTCCAAGCCACAAGAAAAGGTACTTTGCACAAAGGGCAAGGAACTTGAGCAGGAGTTTTCAGAACTGGTGACTACCAATCTTCCCAGATTTGTAGCCTTATTGTTCAGTTAATCTAGAGATAAAATATTCATGCTGTAGCTTTTGCTATATAGCAGAAGTCAACATCAATAGCTCAAAATGACTTTGGGGGCAGCTAAGTTGCAATGGATTTTAGCAGACAGATGTCATGGCGATGAATATGAAGATGGTAGATATGATGGGGTGGAGATGAGATCATCCACCTCCAGGAAAATGCCTGGAAATGCTGAACTATACATCACAATGCTATTAAAACTCTTACCATTTAATAATTGGTTATGACTAAGAGTTGGCATTGGTAGTCAAAATGAAACAGAATGGAAGTGGCCTTCCTGGTCAGATACAATCAGCTTCTTCAACCTCCTGGAACAATATAACAGCTTGGCAGAGTATCAGGAGGGATGGAGCAAGAGAGAAAGGAGGATATTTTCTCCATCTCTGAAGTTGTCTGTCTTATTGGCAATAGGCTGGGCACTTGGTGGTCATAACATTTAGCTGTCATTCTGACATTTACAAGGTTGAGTCACAGTATTTTTTTCATCACCCTTTCTTATCCACTATTCAGTTGTTTGAGGAGTAGAAGGGGGGATAAACAAGGAAAGAAAAAGGCAGAAAGGAAGAATGATATAGTTAAAGACTAGAATCCATATCACTTATGTCCTAGGAACTATTTTATAGGTGCTCAGATTTACTATCCATTCATTCATTCACTCACTCACTCAATACTTAAATATATTATTAAGTATCTAGTCTACTTATAAATTAAGATTTCTTGTGGGATGGATACTGGTTTCCATATATTTTGGTACAATTTATTTCCTTTCCAAAGAGGTATGCTTTCTTCAACTTGCCATTTATCTTTTTTGTCCTTTCCTATGTAAATATATCTCATACCTGAGTAAGAAAAAGACCAGTACCCAAGAGTCTTAATTTTAGAAGGAGATAATATAGATGGACTGATGAATCATGTTGTCATCACTCAGAAAAGCAGACTCAGGGTGGGCAATATTGCTTCTTTTGTGCCCAGAGAGTTTAGTGTGGGATACAAACTATTGCCTGCATTTCTAATTTTCTAAACCCTGTAAAAAGTATCCCAGTGCCTTCCCACATGATGACTAAGTAGGCTCATTTTTGTTTATTGGTATCAATGTGATCTTGAATTTGGTTTGTTTCACCTCTCTATATTAAACAATTTACCTAGCCCTGGGAATTATGTAAGGAACGGTCAATATGATGATAGGGTCTTTAATACAGTGTTCATGCCCATAATGAATAATATTTCAATGCATTTCAACCTTTTTCTTTGATCCTCAGGGAGTTTGGAAATGACATAACATATTTGCTCTGTCTTAAAGAGGTGCCATTCATTATTCATTTCTTTAAGGATGTGGGAATGAATGGGTAGGTGGGTGTTCATGCCCTCATAGGGATAAGCAAGCCTGAATCACCATGTACTTACAGAATGACAGAACTGGAGGAGTTAAAAACCACAACTTCAGATGCCATTACTTTTCTGCCCACCCTATATATGTGGGCTGTTTATTGCATTGTGGTTCTTCCTTGAGAAACTACTCCATAAATCCTAGATGCGTGGAAAAGCCTGCTGGTGATTCAGTTCACCTCTGAGTCACTAATTAATCATGGATAGAGAACAGTGTTAGTGTTCTAAAGGGAACAGAGACCTCAGTGCTCTGTAGCTTTCAATGACAGTGGGGGCAAAGGACAGTTCTGGCTTAGTGAGTTAGTTGATCAGCAAGATATATTCCTGGGCAGATTTTCTGCAAGATCCATAATAGATTCAGGACAAGAAAAGATTTAATCTCTGCCAGAATAAATATTTGGTCCTTATCTTAGGTGCCACACATTTACCACTAGAATTGGGATTTCCAAAGGATGTTAATCCTGTCAGCACATTGCCAAATCCAATGTGGACCCTATCCCAGATGTTTCTCTTTACTTCCCACAGTGGTAAATGTGGCTGAGCTAGACATCAGATGTGGTCTCTTTATTTGCCGTAATAAGATTGCATTATCATCATTTCCTTGTCATTTGTCATGGGACCAGAGTGGCATTATAATCCATGACTAACTGCTTTGTTTCAGTTCATTAGAAGTCACAGAAGCCTTGTGGCAAATACCCATATAGTTGCCCAGGCTTGACTAGATCATATGCAGCTTTCATGAAAATAAACTGCTGTGGTTCCTGTGTCTACCAAAAGAAAGAGGTGAAGGATAAACACATTAGCTTCACATCATCCCTCCCTGTCCTTGTGGCAACTTAACTATTCTGAATTCATTTTTAAAAAACAATATGCTGTGGGGCAAGATGCCACTTTTACATTCTTCAAAGGATTATTATAATGACATAATATGGCTTGTGTGATGAATGCTGTAGTACTTTGCTCTCTCTTTTACTAATGTGTATATGTGCATATGTGTGCATATGTGTATACACAGTGTAGGACCTAGAAGACAGCCTCAGCCATTTTTTTTATTTTTTTTTTTTTTGGACACAGAGCCTTTCATTGGCCTGAAGTTTATCAATTAGGAAGAATGGCTGGCCAGTGTGCCCTAGAAATATTACTCCCTTTGCCTCCTAAACACTGGGGTTACAGATACATGCCATTATGCCTGTTTTTTGTTTGTTTGTTTGTTTTTTGATTTTTACATGGCTGTTAGGGGTTAAATTTGGGTTCTTTAACTTGCAAAGCATCCTAACAACTGAATCATCCTATCAGTCCCATCTATTAGTACCTTCTAAGTTAAAAAAAATACACAAAAATATGAGATAGATGAAATTGGGGACAGGGGCTGTGTAGTAATTTTCCCATAAAAAAGTGACCTGTCATTATTAGAGAATTTAATAACATTCAGTAGGATGGTCATGCATTTGATTTAAGCACAACACAGCCAAGTAACACCTCTTGTTTTTAAAACTGCATGACCTTTGCAGTTTATTTATAAAAGGGTATGTAATGAGAGGAAGGAGAAAATTGCTACCTCTGAAGCCTGTTGTGTGGATTATGTGTGAAGCATCTGCCACATGGCTATGCATACTTCCAGGTGGAAATTCATCACTCCTTTCTCTCCTCCTTAGTATAATTGAAAGTAGTAGTGTGTGCTAAGGACTGGTTGGTTTGGCAGGCACTGCCATCAAGATCTATTGTGAAAATAAATGTAAATTTTTGCAAACAGAAATTTTTTTCAGGGATGATTTCCTGTCACAGTTTGGTAGTTGCTTTCTTGCCACATTCCTTGGTGCCTTTTATAAGCCTCTCAAATACAAGCAAAATGTAGTTGCAGAAATAACATGGCTATAAATTTTAATAACTCCACACCCATCACCACTGAAGTTGGTACCAAGGCAATCGCTTCAATCTATGTTCTTCCATGATATTAAAAACAAAGACAAGTGGTAAATCAGAAGATATTACCAATCATCTTCAAGTGCATTCAGGAGAAAACCTGAATGGTACAGGAACATCTGCTTTCCACAGTCAGTAAGTCATTCCTTATCAATAATGTCTATTTATGAGCCCACCTGGTTCTTCAAATGAGCCCAGATTCAGCTACTTGATCCTCAATCAGCCACATTATGATTAATATGGCCGACATAACCCCAGGGATGCTGCAAGCTCTAGAGTGAGGATTTAGAAGCAGAAATATACAGAGGCAAGAGAAAATTTTCAGGAATAAAGGAAAAGCTCCCCAATGGCCATCTCTTCATTTGTTCCTCAGTGCCTTTGGGAAGGTAAAATGCACTATCCTTACTTCAGAAAATTGCAGCTGACAGAAACAAAACAGAGATTCTCAAGTGTATGCCCAGGAGATGTTCACTGGAAACATTTCTCCATGGTGCCACTGTTAGGTGTCTCACAGAATTGTTTGTTCAGTACTAGACAATAACACAGTGAAAGCAATGAGTCAATGATGCTTCTGTGCCTATGCGCAGCAAGACCTTGGCAATATTCCAGTCCACTTTCTACTACAGAAGGAGTTAATGGTTCTGTTCACCACATTTTTCTAGTTCTCCCAATTAAAGACTCACAGTAAGAGCAACCTTTTGCATCCCTTTGTGATGGATAGGCCCAGGAGCTCAGGGGTAAGTAATTGCCATTGTTGAATCACACATATAATTTCTGGTATGAGAGTCGCCAGTGTCCTCCCAGTGCTGTGAATCACCGTCCCCAGAAAATTCTTGGTAGTGGTTGCTTTGTCATTTTGGGTCACTGAGTGAGGGCGGTAGCAAATTAATTTGCAATGGACATGGCTGAGGGAGAATTCCTCTGTGCTTTGAGTTCAGAGTGTTCTGGGCGCTCACAGATGCATGACTGTCACAACTTGAATACTCAGTATATATTTTTGAATAGGATTATCTTTCAATTTCTCATAATTACCCACTATTGAGTATATGTGACAAAACAGTGTCTAAGGTCAGAATTTAAGTTGGTCTGACTTGAACTCATGGATTTTCCACTGAGGCACATTTCTGTCCCATGTATTATGTGTTGCAACTGAATTTTAGTCATGTCCTGAGGGGAATATATCTGGGCGATATAGTCAATTGCACAAACATCACACAGTCTGATACAGGAATGATGTCACTAAGTGACACAATGTCACAGGGCTACATATCTACACATTGTATCTGTAGACTAAAATGCTACTCTATGTGACCATATTTATATCAAAAGCATAATGTACACTTCATGTCCACTTCAGTGTCAGTCATACTATCTAATTTTTGTGTTCAAGAAACCTAGTAATTAAGGTTCTTTGAATATAAAAAATTTATCAGAGCTCAGTAAATGATTACAAAATGAATGATGAATGGAACTGTGTGGTTGTGAACTTTAAAAATGAATGCCTTTGCCACTAGAGTCTAAACAGAATTGGTATAGTATCAGCAAAAACAGACCATAATAAGTATGTTCAGATTTTGTATCATAAAAGCAAAACATATATTTTCATTTTGCTCTTTAAATACAATGTGCAAACACACAAGATGACGGGGATTAACTTGCCTGGTTCACTAGATAATTTCAGTTAAGGGAGGGAATCTATTAACTTTCTTTGGAATAAAATATTCTGCAGTCATTAGAACAGCGTTTGAGCATTTTTGTGCCTATCAGCTGCCTTTCCAGGAGAGATCATGACCTTACTGTTTCAATAAGATGATCACCTTTTTCTAAAACCCAAGACAACTAATAGTTAATCAGGGCAGAAGATGCACGTTCTATGTGTAGAGTTACACACTATTAAAGGACTGACAGAAGGAAAAAGCAAGACACCTTCTTCAAGAAATCTCACAGAGAGAAGCAGCTCTCCCGGAGCCACTCAACTCAAAAGAGCCCAGCCACGTTTGTGTGGCCTTTCCTTCCCATCTGCTGACAAGGTCCTCTACCCATCCTGCTGAGAAGCTTGAACGTGGCCATAACAGAAGGTCGGGGAAGAAGAAAGTATCTGGTTCTAAAACAAGTTGTGAGTTAGATTCATTAAAAAATGGAGACCAGTTAATGCTCCACATTATTTCAACCATGTACTGTTGAGCAGATCTCCTAACTCTGATTCTCAGGCTATCATCATTAAAGTGAGGAGCATATTACCATAGACACAGTAATATCTGCAGTAAATGATGTATACTGATCGAAATGAATAAAACGTTGAGAAATCCAAAATGGGTAGGCTCTACAAAGAGTGATATAATGATGATGTTAATTTGTGGCATAGGGGGCGATGAATGATGATGTATTTGAGGATAACTGGGTAAGAAATGGTCTTACAGGTATCATGCAAACCATAGGCATTCATTGTGGATGTTGCTCTATTTGGAATGACTACATTTCATTCAGAATTGACTCCAGAATCTTTATCAACTGTCCTCAGAAAATTCATGTTAAATTGTACAGAAACTAATTCTGTTGTCCTAGATCTGTGTAAGTTGCAGTGACCTCTGTACCCACCCCACAAAGTTACAATGACCTCTCCTCCTGACTAGAGATGTACTTTCCCTAGTGTTCTGCTGATGTCTGCTTACAGGAGGTCAATCAATTAAAGCGGATTAGATGTACAATCTGAAATGCTAACAGAGGGCCAAGAGAGATAAGACTGATAAATAGCTCAAGACAGCTCCATCTTCAACGTTAAACAAATTTTAAAGAGGATGACAGCTTAGGACAGCAGGAACTCTGACCTGAAGAGAAAAGAATCAAGATAGGACACAACAACTGGTCCAAATAAGTAAGATACAAGCCACAACCATGGCTCTAATCGCTACCAGCAACAAATAGCATCCTGAATCATTGGGTCCTTCAAATCACCCTGAGCGTCTGCTTCTCAGCCACTTACTCATTCAGGAAAGTGTAAACATAAGATAAAAAAGATCATTTCTGTAGGAGATCCAGTATTTTACCGAGACCTCTGGCTGTCTCCTGGAAGTAATTAGATGGCAGTTGAGAAGGCAGTGCTTAAAAAAAAAAAACAACACAGATTAACATCTCCTAGAAATGCTTTACCCCATGCCCACCCCAAATCTCTGACAGATCATTAAAGATCAGAAATGACCTCAATAGAAACCTCAAACTCTATGCTCATATTAACAGAATTATAGACGTCAAAATTAGGAACATGTTTCAAATCACCTAGAATTCTTCTAGAAGTACTTCATATCATATCTACATGTCAACAAAGTATGGTCCCAGAACCAAAACTCTGCATTACCTAAGGAAACATTAGAATTTTAAATGTTAGGTCTAATGGCTGACCTTCTGAATCAGAAACTTTAGACTGGAGTTTGGTGATGTATGAGAATGCCTATGCAATAATGCAGGCGTTTGTTCAAGTTTGGAGACAGTGTCCTTACATTTGTATCTCAATTCTGCTTGGACTCTGATTAACCTGAGGATGATTCTGTTCCCAAGAGCATTTGGTAATATCAGCATTTGTTTTAGCTGTCATAAGTGAAGCTCTGTGCTACTTGCATCTAGTGAATTCAGGCTAGGAATGCTACTAAATATTTAACAATATACAGTGAAGGTTTATCTGGCTCATAATGTTAAATGTGGTACTATTTAAAAAACTATACTAAGAACTTTGGTACATCAATCACTCATTAAACATCTGTAAAGTGAACACTACATGGTTGAAATCATTTCACCTAGATTTACACATATGGCCTACTATATTCTCCACAAATCCGTGCAGTATTTATACATGACTACAACATACACACACACACACACACACACACAACACACACACACCACACACACACAAAGCATACATGCACACATATACATGCATGTATGGTTGACTCCAGAGGCCCAGAATATAAGGTAAGCAAAAAACATTGTTAATAACATCTAGCTCTTCCCCAATCTACATGTTGGTCAAATGTCTGCTTTATATATGAACTTTAAAATGCAATCTCACATAACCAGAAAATGGTAGGTATATTTTATATGATCTATGCTAATTCTTCTACCTGATCTTTTTAACCCTCTTACCTACTAACTCACTGTTGAGACAACCTAGAAAATTTTCTCAGTACCACTCCATTGGCATAATAATATCAGCTGCTCTCGTAAGTCCTGCCAACTCTTGACCCTTCACGTCAATGTAGGTAGTTTTAGTCATTTTCAACGAGGATGCATGACCAGCTCTGAGTAAGCTGCATCTTCTTTGGAAGTAGATATTCTGTGCAAAGTGAGGATGAGCAGAAGGTTCCTTATGTAAGGAACTCAGCAAACACTTAGTAACCCTTGAGACTCACTCTGTGGTTGTAAAGAAATCTTTAGTGGCTCTCCAAAGGGCTTTGCTATTTACTTCACTTATAAGTGATAGCCGTGCTAACATTATGGTTCAGGGTGAATGGATCTTAGTGAATATAAACACTAGCCAAGTATGCTTTCTCTAAATAGTAAGACACCCTCACCTACTCCCACAGATAAATTCCCAGTAGATACTCTATATAATTTTTTAAGTGAAGAAAAATATTCCTGATATATATTCTATTTCATATAATATATTGATATATTTCATATATATATATTATTTTTTATTTTCTAATGAAATATTCTATATATTCTATTTCATATATAATATATATTTCATATAGAATATATATATAATATATATATATATATAATTCTATTTCAAAATAGAAATTCAGTATGAGGAGACACCAGGATATAGAGTACAGGTTGTGGCAGTTTTTAAAATGATTTGTTTGAGGAAAAAAATATACAAATTTAGAGGAGACACATAAATTTGAACCAAGGATTAGCAGACTAGGCTATGAATCTATTTGTTTTTTGGTTTTGTAAATAATTTTTTGGGGAGATGTAGCTATAGTCATTAATGCCCCTTTTTTTACTGTATTGTTCCTGGCTGCCTTTGTACCGTAGCAACAGAGTTGAGTAGTTGCTACAGAGGTCATGTGGCTAGAGGCCCATTTTATTTTATTTTTTTTTTTCACTCTCTGATCCTCTACTGAGGTGGCTTCTTGGTCTTTGTTTTTATTCTTATTTTGACCATTAGCTTATGTTTAAGTATTCCAAAGAACTCAAATGAGTGTGTGAAGGTCACATGGAGAAGATGTACCATGTCTACTCATTTAAGAATTACAGATACTTCTAGACAGACCCAGTTGTTCTGGACTGACCCAGTTCATTTCTTTTACTTACTTACTTTTCACAGGGACAACTGTAGACCATGCTGAGAATGTGGTATACATAAATAAGAAATTACTGGTTAGAGCAACAAAGTCTCTGTTACAGTCCGTCTACATTGCAGGCAGAGTTTCATTTCCCTAGGAAAATAAACTCGGGTGCTTGGAGCATACAGAGATGGGATTCCATCCAACACAGTCAGCTTAACCTGGTCCTTAAGGGACTGGCTCCCAATGAATCCTAGGCGTTTCTTATCATCTGATGCCTATCATAAGTCATAAACACTCTTCATGGAACTTGGCTTGTGTTCGGGGAATTACTGTCTCACTGGAATCAAGCATGTTGATAACTAGTGCATCACAAATCCCCTTCATAACTATTATCTGGCAGATAGAGTACACTTCTAATAAGGGGAGACAAGATATATAAAGAATCTGCCAATTAAGCATGAAAGTAATCTATCTTGGATCCCACTGAGGGTGGTCTAAACACTAAAAGCAATTCAACCTAACACTGTTTGAAGGCGGTCAGCTGTGGGTGCAGAGAAATAAATCAGAAGCTTCTGGCAAAAGATGAGAGTAGCTAGTAATAGTCTGGGAATGGGAGAGATGAGGCAAAGTTGTAAGTTATTAAAAATGTAATGATATGACATTACTTCCAGAAAATATATCTAGTTCTCTGAGAGTGACTCATGTACATGATCAAGGCTTGGGATTCTAAAAGGCAGCACACATCACTCAGATGTTAGGATTTCACTTTGCTCTATTAGGTAAAATGAGAGAGAGAGGAGAATAATATTGTGGCACAATGAATATCTTGGTCTCCAGGCCCCCAGTACATCTGCAGGACATGCAACAAATAGTGAATAATGGGCACTCTCAGTCTACCTGCAAGCAGAATCAGCTGTGCCATCATCTTGGAATGAACACACTAAAATAAGGGTTCATTTTTCCTTTCCTAGTTATTGTAAACAAAATGGCCAGGAGACGCTCATATATCAGTACTGCTTGTCTGCACACAGGGACTGTGGGGTGTGTGTCCTGAAGATAGTGTCACCGCCGAGTATTTCATCCAGGTGATATTTTATCGGTCATCTTGGTTGTCAAATATCACAACTCTAACATTCCCTCTTGGGTCAGATTAGCATTTCTAATTCAAAAGGTTGGTTATGAATTGCTCCCAGCTACCCTTTAAACACACACACACACACACACAGAGAAGAAAAGGATTGAATTTAAAGAGCTGAAGAACATCAGGAGCAAGCAACTGACCTCCATGACAGCACCAAAGCCTCTGCAGGTGAGAGTGTCCTGAACCCCAGAGAGAAGCATTAAAAGGAAACTCCTTTCTCTCTGCCAGGGTGGGATGAGTGAAAGTGGCCCACATCCGGACTTGAAAATGTCTCAGGAGTCTACTACAGCATCCTTAGGCATCACTTCACAGCTGTGGGTTCTTTCTTTTAGCATTTTTTAAAAGTTTTATGTGTATGAGTGTTTCTCCTGTATGCATGTCTGTGTACCATGGGCATGCCTGGTGAAGAAGAGAGTGTCAGACCCCCTGGAACTGCAGCTGCCATCTTGGTACTTGGTAATGAACCCGGGTCCTTTGCAAGAACAAATGCTCTTAACTGAAGAACCATTTCTCCACCCCGAATGCTATGTGTTCTCTTGAAAAAAGCAAGAATCATCAAGGGCCAAGGCTTCTCATTTCAATTTACTTGAACTTAGCTTCCTATTTTCAATTTCAACCAAATGGAGACATGTCCCTGGGAGAGCAGAACACCATCCTTTCCTCTGACATGGTATGTGCCCTGAGTTCCCAGGGAGCAATCCCCAGTATCAGATACACAATTATTCAGGGAGTCTACAGTGAAACCACATACAATATAGCAAGCATTTTTCAATGGCATTTAAACAGCATAGTCTTTCTTCTTCCTCTTCTTTATGATTGCCTTCCAATTTTATTCATTAATATAAAGATGTGAAACAATGTCATCCAAAAGGCCAAGAAACATTGCCAGAAGAATTAAACACCTGCTTGTGCCTGTGTGTGTGTGTGTGTGTGTGTGTGTGTGTGTGTGTGTGTGCTCACGTGCATTTGAGGAAGACTTCATATATCCAAATGTTGCTTTCTCTGATGTCTTTTAAGGAAACCCATGATGACTCAAAAAAAAAAAAAATAGGTCCTTCTTTTTCTGTCAAAGGACAGGCTTGGGCCAGTTATAATCTAGCCCTTGAACAATCCCAAAATAGTAGAATCCTGAGCTTTCATGGCTATATATGTCCTCTCTGAAAATGAATGCATCATAGTCCTGAACTCAGAACAAATTTTTAGGCTCCAGGGTAAACCAAAAAGGGAGGTGATCTAGAGTTAATGTAAAATGCCTTCTGTTGAAGGCATTGGTGTTTAGGGATTACATCAACAACCCAAAGACAGCATAGATTTTCTTGGCTTCGCCTAGCTCAATGCTGAATGAAGTACCCTCTTGCAACAGTAAAAGAGATATTTCTTTGCAGAGAATTAATTTCTTTCAGCCCAGATAGAGACGAAAGCAGCTCCACAAGGGTTCCCTCATAGAGACATCTTTGATTACCCAGGTTTATTCTCCAGTATCTATTGAACAGTGAAATTAAATATTTGTATAGATTCATTTAAGCACTGTACATATGTATGTGTGAGGTGCACAGCATAGGTGTGTTGGGGGAAAGGAATGGTGGATATATGCATAGGGACTGAAAGACGGCATTCAGCACCCTCCTCTATCACTCTCTGCCTTGTTCTTTTGATGCAAGCATTAAAAATGAAGCTCATATTTTTGGGGCATGCATTAGACTGCACCCCACTTTGATGTGGGAACTGGGATGCAAATCCTGGTCCTTATGTTTGAACAATGTTTTTCATCTTTCAGGTCTCTTTCCATCCTCTCAATAATGCTTTGTAGTGGAACTGTTTTCTCTCTAGGCTTACCATGAGAATTATAAGGGGAGAAAGTGCAACTCATTTTCTAGGTCTTCTCATATATATGTATATCCATACAATGCTCAGTAAATGGTCAGCTGAAGGCCAGTGGTGAAGGCTCCTTTGTATTCACCTGCAGCAACATTCTAGTATAGAAACTCTTCAGGATGGCTGTCTCCAACCATGCTTCGAGATTTTTGCAATGGGTTTGTTTTGGGAGAGAGCTTTTGCAAGTGAGATGTGCGCTGTGGCTCTCAGGGGACTTCACGTGATAAGTTATATCTTATATACTGCTGAGGTGTCGTCAGCATTCCCATCACCAGCAGGCTATGCTTCCTAAGGACTTGCTCCATGGACTTAGAAATGAGGAGATCAAAATCTATCACCAAGACCTTTAAACGATTCTGATTCTTTATTTGTACTAGACTCAAACTAAAGTCATAAAAAATTTGAAGCAAATGTACAGTGATTAGATGCTGCCTGGGACACATTGACAAATACTAGATACGTCAGGCATTGTTCATCCTTCTACGATGTGAACTAGACTTTGGCTTATTGGCAATGATTTGGGAAAAGAAGACTTTGATAAATTCTAATTGCTCACTAGCTATACATCCTTGGGCAAGTTGAATGCTGAAGAAGATGGAAAAAAGGGAAAAAAGAAAACAATGTTTGCAATATTAAAGTTCACTAAGCAAAATAAATCATTACAAATAGATGAGCCAAAACAAAAAAACAAACAAAAATCAGCACAGACGTGCCAAAATTGTTGTGCATATAGGTGCGTGCGCACGTATGTATGTGTGTGTGTGTGTGTGTGTGTGTGTGTGTAGTATGTCTATGTAATATTGGTAATAAATATTTACAATTATTCCAGAAATTGGAGGTAAATATTCATTATGTACCTTTTAGAATAGAAAATTATCTCCTATTTGCAGAGGCTTGGCCAAAGATAGAAAAATAAATGTGGTTATGTAAGTACTATACACTTATGTTTTCCTCCTCAAGTTATATGTAAATCCCTAAGACCTATAGTGGAACTTGGAGTAAGGGGTGTTGATAGGTAATTAGGTCACATGAGTGGTAACTTGTAAAAAGAAATACTGGAGAGGTGACTGTCTCTCCATAATGTAGTAAGGACACAGCAAGGAGGCAAACATCTGCTAATCAGGAAAGAGGCCTCTTTCAGAAATTGAAATTGATTTAGTATCCAGAACTATGTGAAATAAACATTTATTGTCCCAGTCATGCAGTCAATGGTACTAAATCATAGCAGACCAAGCTGACCAACATTACTAGTGTATTTAGACAAAGTAGTTGAAGAGATTAAGGTGAACAGGAGAATGTTAGATGTAGCACGAATATTAACAGGTCTTATTAATTATAAAAAAAAATGCAATGCCAGGTATTGGGTTGAATGCCATGAGATCAGAGAAACAGAACAAGCCACATCCAACCTCACCTTGCCAACTTCCCAGCTGATCTTGTTTCCTCAAACTGGAAGCCTCTGAGTCCTCACCCGAATGCATTTCAGCTGAACTACTGCTCAAAAGCCTAAAAGCTTTAAAAAGCCTAAAAGCCTCTAGTTCCTGGTCCTCACGCCTTATATACATTTCTGCTTCCTGCCACCACTTTCTGAGATTAAAGGCATGTGTCTTTTCCAAGCAGTACATGAGATCTCAAGTGCTGGCATTAAAGGTATGTGTCACCATGCCTGGCTGTTTGCAATGTGGCCTTGAACTGACAGAAATCAGCATGGGTCTCTGCCTCCAGAATGCTAGGATTAAAGGTATGTGCTACCACTACCTAACCTCTGTGTTTAATATAGTGGCTGTTCTGTTCTCTGACCCCCAGATGAGTTTATTGGGGTACAAAATATATCAACCACAGTTAGAATGCTAAAACTCTTAGTTTGGAAATGAATTTGTTGGCTAGCAGAGGAAAATAGGAAGCAAGAAATGGGGGGTGTTATTGTCTTTGTTTATATGTATTAAAATGTCGAGAATAAAGAACATTTTAAAATGGAAATATTAGGCATAAAAGATTCTTAAGAAATAGCAGGTAGACTGTATTATAAAAACTCACTAAAACTGGCAAAACTGAAATACCCACATGTTAAGATAGACACAGTCTCAGTCCAAAAACAGACAAAAGACTTTTAAGGTTCATTAACTGACTAAATCTTAAAGATTATTTTCTCTCCTTCCCAAAGAGCCTTCCCCAAAGCCCTCAGCAAATGTTTCCTTCATGATAGCACAATCACACTGATGAGATTTAGAAAGTATAGATTCAAAATAAATACAAATAAAAGCCTTCAGTTCCCCAGTGTGCCCGTGGACACTCTTTCTTTCTACTGTAGGCATCTCTCTTAAAACAGAAGAGCTGTGGCTATATAGATGGGCTATGGTTTGTGATTTATCAACCACTGTCCTTGGCCAGGAGGCTAGAGATCATCCAAGGATACTATAGCATCATTGTTTCAATAGTTATGTGTAATTTTAGTATTGATAATTCATCATATCCATGCTCAGTAGTTCCTCTGAGTTTATAGAACTAGGAATTGTAGCCAGAAGAAAGTGACAACTTAATGGAGTAGGAGATAGTAATAAGGTCACAGACAAAAAAAAAATGAATGAGCATGAGTAAGTTCATTCACCAAGCCTTATTTGAAAGAAGACAGAAACACCACTTCCCAAATCTTCGAACATGATGAACTCATTCCTCACCACTTTGCTGTGTGTTGACTTTAAGGATGTTTCTTCAGGCAAATATCCAGAGACAAACACCTTAGAAAGTTAGCCATAGAATATTTATATTCCTTGGTGGACAATAAGACAAACTTTTGATTCAGTTGCCAATGGATGGGTCATGCCATCTCTGCTTACTAGACTAAGGAACAAATGATCAAGGCATCCATAGTTGAATAACAAGTGCCCCCACACTATGAAAGATAGAAGGCCATAGCTGTCACTAACAGGCACAATACACAGTAATTCCAAATCTGGAAAGAAGAATTATTGCAACAGTACTAGTATTAATCATTTTTCCTCAATGGATATTTATTAGTTGTCTTTTACAACACAATAACTTACAAATCCAGAGCCCATAGGTTCATCAGGCCTTCACAAGCATTATGTTTTTAAGAGAGATAGTACATAATTTTTATGTGAAGTATTTTATCAATATTTAAAATAAAATCAAAAGGTCTTTCTTAAAGTATTGATGTCTTAGGGTTATGTGAGTGTATGTATGTTTGTGTGTGTGTGTGTGTGTGTGTGTGTGTGTGTGTGTGTGATCATTTATGTAGCCCAGACTAGCCTAGAATTTGTGATTTACTTGCTTACATTTTCTTAGTTTTTGGCAATACAGCCATACACATTGAGGATTGTTTTGTTAAAAGGAGTAAAATTTCAAATATCTGGCTAATCATTCTTTAGTTTAATGAAGTTGAACTAACAAAGAGACAAAGGGGTCAGTTCTCTTGGCCACAGCCCTCATCCTGCCCTACTGCATAGCAGAAACAAAAGGTGAATTGTGTTTCCCTTTCATCAGATTTTCTCAACTCTTCTTTGGTATAGTAAAGAAAAGCAGCCCTTTCAAATTACAATAACAAAGACCAGGAGTAGCATAGGACTCAAAAGAAATGAAGCAAAGCACATTTTTAATGCTGTATATGTCATTTTAATAACTTATATTACCAAATTTTCCCCATAGAGTCTCTTGGGTTTATTTACCACTTAATGCACTACAGCCATCTCAAGATTTTGAATAAGGTTAATTGGACTTTGAAGTTTCTGTCTGTTCTGTGTTCTCGATCATATTTTATATAGAATTTCTAGGAATCAATGTTTTCATTTTTAACGTTAGGGAAATATTATCATGAATAGCTGCTACAATGATATAATAGTATATGCAGGCACCTAGCACAAGTTCAATGAGCTTACCATTCTCTTTGAAGTGTTGGGATGGATTAAGCATCCTGGATCATGAAGATCATACTTGCATGGAATGAGTCTGCCAAAAAAATAATGACCCAACTGCTGCTTCCAAGAGGTGGCTCGACTCAAGATTTCAGAGTATCTTTCAAGAATTGTAGCTCAACAGTAAAGTCTATCTTGTTAGGCAGCCTTATAAGAAGGATTACACTTAAATAAATTTCTTTCTACATTCTGATGGGTGGGAGCAGCCTTCAACTAGACTCAGAGATGCAGCAACAAAAAATGTACCCCAAGCCAATATTAATAAGAATAATAAATACTAGTAAAGATAATGATAATAAAACCTATTAATTGAAAGTTGACAGCCAACCATTTGGTGCAGAAGAGCACTTATAAATTATATGCAAACATACTTTTAGTTATCTGTGTTCATATATCTGTATGGCTATAACCGTCAAGAAAAATTTAATGTAGGTCATTGCTCTAGCATTACCATTTAATATTGAGTAGAAATGATATTGAAAAAAATATTTTAGCTATACAACAGACTGTCAAATAAATAAAAGAAAGTTCATTGCAATACAAGAGCCTGAAAAACAAAATTGCGACTCTGCCACACAGAGGTTTAAGTGGGCCAATAAATCATAGATAGCCCTCTCCATTGTGAATTTCAAGCCTGCTAAGAGATGAACACAAACTAAGAGCCAGAAAACTTTATTGCTTATGGAGTCTGACAGAGAATGTTTCTGAGGTGAGACCTAGACCCGGCCACAAATCAGTCTTTCTCCCATTTCTCACTGCCTCTGCATAGATGAAGCAGACATGGGTCCCTCAGCTTAGGGAAGAAAAAAAAAAAAAAAACAGGCAACAGGAAGAAAGGAAGATAGTATTCTCACCAAACATACACATCAACTTCATCCAGCCCAGTCTCATCAAACAGATGAAGAATGGCAGAAAGGTACACGTTACCCTGATCATATCTTTCAAGGAAATGGAGGCTATCTCATAGTAAGGAGACCATGCCTTTAAATACAGAAGAAACTTTAATGAATCCTCTATACACAATCCTTTTAGCACAGACTGACTCCAGGGAGGACCCGAAGTGCCAAACCTCAGGCATCTAACGAGGATATGTTTCCTGAAGCTGGGTATGTGTCTAACAACCTGGGAGTGTTCACTCAGTGGTCATTTTGGCTCTGTGTAAACTGTTAACAGCTACCATTCTTTGTTCTAACTGCTGAAAAAAGTTTAGCAGTGTCCAGTTGATATCTTAGCTGTTTGAACATCAGGATGCAAAGACAGTGGTTAGTGAGGGGAATGTTAATACGACTTATGAGCAAAGGACATGACAATTTTGATTGCTAAAATTCAACATGGTAGTAGAAGTTCATATTGTGGACTTCCGTCGCTTTCCTTAGAGACCTGAAAGTCTTCTCTGGTGTCATTTATACGTGTGAACTAGCTCCAAACTCCTTCATGCACTCCAACTATGCTGTCAACTTCAAGTCCTGAGGGATGCATATAATCACCGTATTTACTGTGATAGCCCAGGCAATAATCATACCACTGCCTCTAATGAAACTAAAGTGCACGTGTCATTTTGGAGATGTGATTTGTTCAGGCACAGTTGCCTGTCAGCTGTCTCTGGCCAAACTGTACAACCTGCAATTTAGTTAACAAATTGAGACATCACAGAAACAGTGCTCTTAACTGGCTTCTTTGGTTCACTCAGATTTACAGTTTGTCTTACATACATCTTGAATCCCTAGCAGAGTGGCATTAGTAGCTGACTAGGCAGAGTAAAAAAGACAATAAAAAAAAGTTGTGAAGTTCTAATGTAGAGTCTAACTTACAAGTTCAAAATCTGCCAACACTGTTCCTTGAAGCCAATAATTCCATTATTGTCAAGTGGGCAGATTTCACTCTTCAACCTGTTCTACATCCCTACACTAATCTATATTCCCTGCAATCCCTGTGAACTTTCTGAACCTTCTGCTCCATGCAGAATCAGTGATTAATCTAACAATTTTCTCAACAAATATAAATTTAGTACCCATTTGTGTGTATGATGCTAAGCATCAATACCTTAATGAACAAAATCATTTCTAGTATTTTCATACCTCTTGCACTGATGATAGCTATGAAAAAAGTA
The DNA here is from genome assembly GCF_004664715.2 of Peromyscus leucopus. Classification (NCBI taxonomy): domain Eukaryota; kingdom Metazoa; phylum Chordata; class Mammalia; order Rodentia; family Cricetidae; genus Peromyscus; species Peromyscus leucopus. The sequence goes on along the minus strand of NC_051075.1, from coordinate 57,599,662 downwards.
CATTGAGGGTGGAAAGGCAGCTCAGTGGTTAAAAGCACCTGCTGCTCTTGCAAAGGACCAGATTTCTGTTCCTGCACCTACATATGGTGACTCAGAACCACCTGTAACTCCAGCCCCAGGGGGTCCAATTCTTTTCTCCTGATGTCCTTCACAGGTACCCACGCCCATGTGTACATACAGAGAGAGGAGAGGGAGAGAAGGGGGATATTGTAAGAGAAAAGAAAATTGAAATGGAGTATTGTGGCACATGTCTGTAGTCCCAGTACCTAGGAATCAAACAGGAGGATCAATGCATAGTCAAGGTCATGTTGTTCAACATAGGGAGTTTTCAGGACAGGCAGGGCTACAAAGTAAGACTCTGACTAAAAGAACAACAAAATTTCATAAAACAAGACACCACTATCCTAATAAAAACAAAACAAAAGTGAAAATCGGACTGAATTCTGAGGGCCTATTTAAGGAAAGGCAGGAAACTTGTCTTACTATAAAATGCCTCAGGAGCAATATATTTAAGCTCACCAAAAACTGTTGTATGAGAACTGGCCTTAAGCCACAGTAACAAGGATAGCTTTATAATGGAAATTGGATTAAAAATCACTCATGAACATGGACAAAATAGGATGAATATAAAGGAAATGTTCCTATCTGCCTGCCACAATGCCAATAAAACTGGAGAAACTGAGATGCATGGAGGTAGACTTGAACCCATAAATGCAACTGTAACCCTCTACTGTTTCATATGTGACTCAAGTATCACTGGACAAGTCATATGATCGCTCTGAGTATTATTTTCCTTATTATAAATGTGGTAATGGACCTACCTACTTTGATAATGGACTTCATAGAGTAATTCTAAGGAGCAACTGAGATAATATGCTAGTATTCGTTGAAGTGCAGGCAAATGGCAATGCCTAGTGCACATACTGGAAGACCACTGGGTGCTCTGCAATAATTGTTGACTTGATTTTAAACATGCATGGCTGTGTCCTCTCCAGCTCTCGCTTTGATAATTTTTAAAAGGCTGTTTTCACTCTCTTTAAAACCTTCAATTGAAGCAGGAAATGCTTCATTTCATACTTGTCCGTTTCTTTTATCAGAAAATATCAAAGCACTCTTTAGAAATTATCTCATTAATCTCTTAGAGTGAAGAAACTAAGGGGACACATATTTTGCACAATTATACATCAATCTCAGTTTGACAAATATCAAAAACTGTAATGAACATCCCTAAGTCATCTAGTGAATCAAAGTCAGGGCCCCCAAATAAACCCATCTAGTTATCTAATTATTTAATTCCTACTGTATACATCCAAAAATTTCTCCTAAGATTCTAAGCCAGAGTTGAGTTTTCAGCTCCTGAATGTACAACTGTTTACAGTTTAAGCTTCATTTTTAAAAAATAAACAGACATACTTGCCCAATAAGACCTCTGTAGATATTTAAAAACACTCATATATAATACATATATCTCCAATACAGTTATTCTTAACACACTAGGTGAAAAGTGAAGGCTACTTTCTTTTGATTTACATGAAGATAATTTGGTTTATGTAAATCTCAAAGATGATTGTTTCTCAAATATACAGAGATGAGTGTTATTTTGAAAATAGTCTAGTCCTTATAAAGTAGAATTATCTATTATTAATCAACTGTTACATAAATTAATAAACATTAATTGGACACACTAGATACAAAGAATTGTGTGAGAGTCTAAAGATATAAATATGGTATGTGACATAAGTCCTCAGTGGGTTTGCAAATGAGTAGATGAAATAAGATGGGAACAAAATAATTATTAGAACAAACAGTGAATGATATATAGAGATGAACACCACTTGATAGAATATCAGTCTAAATGGCTCTTCTGTCAGGGAAAGTACAGAAGGCCTCATGTAAGAGGATCAGCACAGGCTGCTTCACAAAGAACATCTCACATTTCAACAAAGGCACTGAATCAAAATGAAGTAGAAAAAGAAATAGTCTTCTAAGCAGTAGTCCTAGTATACAAAATGCAATTACTAAAAACAATAAACAAAAAACTATGAAGACTGATCAGAAGACAGTTTGGCTAAGGCAGAATGAATACTCTGGAGAGGAATGAAATGGTAGGTTAATGCCAAGTGATGTTATATTTTGAGTGCCACATGAAGGAGCATAAACGCTCTTTGGTCAGCACTAGAAAACCCCTGAATGAAATGACTGAAAACATAAATACATTTAGTTATCTTTGAGCATTTTCTGAGAAGATGGGGGAGGGGTCAGGAGAGAGGAAGTAAGACAGATAAAAGAGAAATAAAGGACCTGCAAAAATCACTATTTCTATTCTAACTGAGGAGAAATGGGATTGTACTCTCTCCAAAGTAGAATCTACCTAGACCCTGGACCTCTTCCTGTCCTTCCATCTCTTCTGCAATCTTTGTCCTCAGGTCCTACTTCAATGGATGCAAAGGGGTATTTCTTAGAAATACTGTAGGAGAGATTTGTAAGCTGAGCTGAAACTTACCCAGGGCTTTCAAACTCCCTTCCAAATCTTTGTCAGGGGATATACCAAGTCTTTTAGTCAAAAGGAAGAAAAATATGCATTCACATGGATGGTAGGCATGCAAAAGGGTTTAGAAGCTGGATCACACATGTCATGCCATGTTAACTCACAGGTATTGTATCTGTTGGCATAGTCTCTCTCAAAGGACACCTATATTTGATAACAAAATGACTCACATCCAGTGACTTACATAAATGCTTACTAATTGCCTGGCCTTTGTGAACTCTGGCCTTTAAAACTAAGGATCTGCAAGAAGCTGGTACAACTGCATCAAGAATGGTCACATCGAACTAATTTCATCTTTTTATGCTTGCCACACAGGAAAGATAAGGGACTGATGTGAAGAGAATGTAAAAGTTAATAAGCATGTGTCATTTGCAGACAGGACTGTGTGATCTCTTTGAGGCCACAATGGAGAAAAAAAGGGAATGTTTACACATTTGGATGCCTTGCAGTCAGTTACCCAACAGATGGGTAGCTCTTGCATGGATGGCCACAGGACTAGGTTCTTAACAGCTTTCTAGCAATGCTGTGCCAGTGGTTTAGATGCAGAGAGACATTGGGCACTAAGGTATGGGAAGGAGAATCACAGATTTTAAATGCCAGGGTGAAATTGGGAGAAAAAAAATAAAATCCAAATAAAGTTATCTGAGACATGCATAGATTAACCAAAATTAAAGAAAGAATTGCATTAATGAATGGTTAGGATGACTCAGTCAAAGTAGAAGTGGGCAACGAATGGAGGTGATATATGACTGGCAGTTCAATGGACTCTACAGCTGGGAAATGATATCTATTAAACTTGCAGGTAAACTCTTGATGGATTAATAGAAGTGTGCTGCTATTAGAGTGAAGAATGGCTTCTTGGTGCTCTGCAGAGATCAGGCAAAGATCTGGTTCTTCAACAAATATCTTGATTTAATAAAGTCACCACTATACTGGGTATGGTGTATGACTGCATTCTCAGCATTTGTAAGACTGTGGCATGAGGATCCCTGTGTGTCTGAGGCTAGCATGATTTACATACTAAACTCTTTCAAAAACATGAATGATGGATGGATGAATGAGAGAATGAATAAATGAATGAATACTGTCATCAGTAGGCTTTCAACATTTTCCCCATGTCATGCTAACTCATGACAGGACTTCTTTGGCTCATGGGATGGCAGCAGATGTAAAATAAGCAAAGCTTCCAAAATGTTTCCTCTATTTGTAGTGTCTGGAGCAGGGGGTGGTGGTTATAGGGATACACTATGGAGAGAATAAACCCTAGATAATCACAGAGTCTTCAGTTTGAACCTGAGAATAAACATGCACAGAGAGTATCTGAACCTAATCTTAGCCTGGAGACAATCCCAGTGCCTTGCAGCCCAAAGCAGAACCACCATGTGGAACCCAGTGGAGATAAGCCCAACTTCAGTCAGCCTACAGCCTTGTAACTGAGGATAAGGATTTTCTATGGCAAGTCTGATTCAGGCTCGTTTATTATCTAGCTTGATCAGACTGTGATTGACTAGTATGCTCAGTTTCAGTAAATAAATCACTAAAATGCATTCTGTTAGAGGCTCAAAATCAGAAGCTGTGACCTGAATGCAAGGAATTGTTCCCATACCTTTTGTCTCCATGTGTAGTAGAGAAGAAACCATCAAATTACTTCCCCTTTTTGTCCTCTAATTTAAGTCTTTGAACTTGAAAAGCTTAGGTACTGCAGTTCCTTCTAAATAGCCATGGATGACATAGAAGGAATCCTTTCTGATTGTTCAGTTTTCATTGGCCACCAACAGATCTACTTTCCTCATATTAAAGTCAACAGTGTCTTCTAGAAACAGCCTGACCCTGGTAGTGTTCTTTTCACTTGAGGCCATTTTTCTCTTTGTTTCCAGTAAATTAATGTCTAGAATTATGCCTGTTTTCCTTATATCAAGGTAATGTAGTTTGTGTTCAGCTTATCTAAGAATGAATTCTAAAGTAGAATCTTTGAAAAGCTTCCTCCTGTTTCTAATTAACCCTAGATACAGTTTTTAATATATATGTTTATTCAAAATATAAATATGAGCCAGGTGGTGGTGGCACACGCCATTAATCCCAGCACTCGGGAGGCAGAAGCAGGCAGATCTCTGTGAGTTCAAGGCCAGCCTGGTTTCCAAAGCGAGTTCCAGGAAAGGTACAAAGCTACACAGAGAAACCCTGTCTAGAAAAAAAAAAACAAAAAAAAAATATGATAGCAAAATATAAGGATGTATATGAATATCTTGTTTTCCAGCAAGGTAAAAGAACACTTCATTTTGATTACACAATAATAACAATATCTAAGTACTGTGGGTATTACATTACAAAAAGACCCCACTAGCAACTAACTGAAAAAAATAAAAGTATAAATTTTAAGACCTCCATAAAAGGAGCAGTGGACCTAGAGTTCATGAGTTCCCATGAGCTTGGTTCAATTGTCTCTGTACATTTCCCCATCATGATCTTGACCCTTCTTACCCATATAATCCCTCCTCCCTCTCTTCGACTGGACTTGGCTATGGATCTTTGCATCTGTTTCCAACAGTCACTGGATAAAGGCTCTATGATGACAGTTAGGGTATTCACTAATCTAATTACAGGGGAGGCCAATTCAGGCACCCTCTTCACTATTGCTAATAGTCAGCTGTAGAGCCTACATAGGACCAAACTAGGTCTTCTGCATGTGAGAGACAGTTGTGTAGCTTGGTCTGTTTGAGGGGCCCCTGGCAGTGAGATCAGGATTTATCCCTGGTGCATGAGCTGGCTTTTTGAAGGCCATTCCCTATGGTGGGTTGACTTGCTCAGCCTCGATGCATTGGGGAGGGTCTTGGTCTTGCCTCAACTGAATGTACCAGTCTTTGTTGACTCCTCATGGGAAGCTTTACCTTTTTGGAGGAGTGTATAGGAGGTAGGCTGGGAGCAGGAGAGGTAGGAAGGGGAGCAGGAGGAGGGATGGGAGAGGGAAATGTGGTTGATACGTAAAATGAAAAAATAAATTAAAAGAACAAAAAAAGGAGCAGTGGACAGGTGCTGAGAAACATGTGGCTCATGCCTTGACAGCTCAAGAAGCATTTCTGGGTAGTGGGAAAATCAGTATGGACGTTGCGAATGGGAAGTGTTTGTTTCTAGTTTGGGAAAACATTCACTCTTAATATACATATGTGCTTCTTTGCTTGAATCCAAAAGAAGAAAACAAAATTAGGTATCATCAAGCTGCCAAAAATAGCCACACAGAAACACCATTACCCACTCAATGCCATGGATAGTAGTGCTCAAAGCAATTCCCAGAATGCTACTCTGACATCATTAAAAGCAAAGTCCTCTGCCCTTCCTGGGAAAATATTGCCATGTATTTCAAAGTCTGAAAAAAACACAATATGCTACTTCATACTACTATTTTAGACTTCTTGGCTCATGTAAATTTTCCCTGTGTTGGATAGCCATTGTTCTTTGCTCCCTTCTTGTTTCTACTTTCTAAGCCACTAACAATTTACTGATGCATAACCTCAACAATAGTCCTATATGACAGCTGTGCTATTCTGACTGCCCAATTACTTCACAGATTGAAGCCGTTCCCAGGAAAGTCTCGGAAGCACCTCATTCACTCACTTTTCCTTGGGAGAGGATTTATTATTTGAAATGAAAGCCAAGAGCTAACAGCCTCTATTCAAGGTCATACCCCAAAGAACAACATCTGATTCCCTATCTGCAAATGCTCTTTCCTTAGCCACCCGTAAAAAATATTCATGACCTCAGCTACTTCAGGTTATCCAAACTCTTGGGCAGAGAGCCACTTTTCAATCTGATGCAAGTGGTTGGCCTTGCATTTGTTTTCTGTGGCAGAAAGGAGTCCATACACCATTCAAGTCTAATATTCCTATGTGATTTTTTTTGTCTCTGTTGCTCCCCTTCATCCTTTCACTGAATTGGTTTTGATAGTCGTAAGGACAGTTTTGAAAAAAAAAATAGTTGTTTTTAAAAGTCAGCAAAAACAAAGCCATGTTAGTATTTAATCACAGCTATTTCTGTCTTTAAAAAAGTCATTTTTTTTCTATTCCAGCCAATTTTGCTAAAATTTGTGTTTATAAAAGATCTGCAAATGATTCAAATGTATGTCTTCTACTTTTGTCTCTTTTGGGCTGTGTGCACATTCTGGGTGTTGGTGAAGGAGTTGGGCGTGGAGGTAGTATTCACATAGGGGAAGTCACATATGAAGGAACCCTGTGACATAGAACCATATTGCAGAGAGATGAGAGAAAGGCCATGGAAGGGTGAGCTACCACCTTGCCTGTTCTCTCCTGGCAGTGTCGTTCTATCCACATAACTCTCTATTAATGCATAAGCAGAGAGATTTCACAGCTCTTCCTTGAGATCACTCTGACAGCTCTCCAGCTGTTTCCATGCTATTTTTTGCCGTGATGCCATGGGTAAGCCACAGCGTCTTCTCTGTTACTCTGCCAACAGCATTACTGCCTGCTGTTCTGTGCTCAGAGTCTGTTTCCCAACCAAAATCTACCATCTTGCCCCTTTCCCACACACCTTGCAGAGCAGTGGATTTAAGAGTCATTGATATGAAGTCCCTGGGGGGAACCTAGATGGAGGTGGTATGGCTACATAAAAATACATGTGGAGATAATGCAGATATTCGTATGTATAAAAAACAGCAAATAGAAGCATATAGCTACCTGTGTATTTAAAATGCCTTATCTTCATGCAATACTTTTCTTCTCCATCTTGATTTATGTGGTTATTTCACTGTCAGTTTCCTCATTTTATAAATATGGTTTGTATAGTTTGTTTGCTGTGGGCTTTTTGTTTGTTTGTCTTTATCCAATGAATTTAATAAACCAAAATGAGACCACATAATGATTAGGAAGGTAACTTGAACTTGAGTCTGAAATTCATGAATTTCAATTCCTACTCCTCTTAAAGACTGCCTTATCAAGGCAAATGTGAAGTTTTCTTTACAAAGGGGCCCAACAAGTCTGAATGTCTGGTTTCTAGATATTGTTAGAAACCTCTGACCAGAGAAATGGAGGCTTACCTATGCCAGCTCACAAATATGATGAATCCAGGCGATTCCACTAAATACAGAATAAAGGAACTATACAACTAGTACAGGGACACAAGTTTGTGAGAAACACAAGTAGATTTTCTATGCCTGGACAGTTCCTTCCATAACAATAGACATTCTAAGTTTTGTTTCTGAAGCCAGAAAGTCCAAACAGACCAGGAATGACTGACACTTCTTGGTCTTATTTCATCTCTCTCTCCTGGAGTTGTTTTTTTGCTATGCACTTATCCAGGATTCTCCATCGTGGCTGCAGGTGTCCTCACTGAGGTTCTACTGCTACACTTTTCCTCTATTGCTGCCAATACTGTAGAAATGTTAAGACTACAGCATTTATCACTTCCTGCCTCCTGACTGGGGATGCAATGTGATCAGCCACTTCGATTTCCTGCTGCCATGACTTCTTTGCCTTGATGGACTGTCCTCTCAAACTGTGAGTCAAAAATCAACTATTCCTCTTGGAAACAACAAACCATCCACTAAGGGAGGAGAAAATGAGTCTTTACAATATGGTTTGCCTTCCCTTACTGAATACAGTATGTTCAAGACACACAGATATGAATCAAGAGTAGCAATAACAATAGCAAACCTCCCTTGTTCTCTATGAGGCAATGTTCTACTTTCAAATATTATCCACTTGACCTTCATATTAGCTCTGTGAGAAAGAAGCTATTGTTAGTAGGCGTTACTTTTTTTTTTTTTTGTCACTGTGACAAAATACCATAGAACAACTGGAGATCCACTCATTCACACTGTCAGAAATCCCATAAAAAACACTAAACTGGAAACCATAATATAGACTCAGAGACCTGGTGCAGACCTGTGCAGGCCCTGTGCGTGCTGCCTCAGTCTCTGTGAGTTCACATGAGTTTTGATCATGTTGATTTAGACTTGTTTTCTTGGTGTCCTCTATCCCCTCTTGCTCTTACACTCTTTCCAGCTCATCTTTCACAGGCTTTCCTGTGAAATCATAGGGGAGAGATCCAATGAAGACATTTCTGGACTAAGTGCTCTAAGATCTCTCTCTCTCTCAATCTCTCTCTCTCTCTCTCTCTCTCTCTCTCTCTCTCTCTCTCTCTCTGTAGTTTGGATTTGGATATGAGTCTCTACATCTATTTCCATCTGCTACAGAAGGAAGTTTTTCTGATGATGGCCAAACAAGGCACTAATCTATAAGTATAGGAGAATGTAATTAAGAATCATTTAATCACTACTTCTTTTTTAGACCAGTAGTATTTTATTTTACTCTAGGTTGGTGGGTTATCTCAGGTTCTTAGTCACCCAAGCAGTGTTGGGTAGTGGTTCCATCCCATGGAGTGGGTCTTAAGTTGAATCAGATATTGGTTGGTTACTTTCACAAGCTTTGTGCCAACACTGCCCTAGCATATCATGCAGGTAGGGTACTATTGTATATCAGAGGGTGTGTGGCTTCCTTGGTGTTTGTTTCTCTTTTGGTAGCCTTCAAAGTATACCTTCATTTATTAAAGAGGCTAAAAAGTAGAGTTGGAGACTCTGTATTGGCACCAGCTCGACCTCTCCATATTAAATGAGCTGTGTGGGTATTGTATTTAGCAATAGGGCCTTGCTGTCCACCTGTGGAGAGCAGCCTATTGTCTTGGCAACAGCCTGGATTGATTGGGGATTCCTATGGGAACCCTTTGGCCAACAACTCAATTAGATGAAACCAAATCCTACTACATTTGGTGACAGGAGATGGCCAGTTGGAACTGTTTCCCCCATTATTTGGCAATTCCATTAGATCTCCTTCATATATGTATATATTTTAGGAAGCTTCTATTGTATTAGGTTTCAACACTACTCAAATATGCCTTAATTTTAACGGTCTCTTCCTGCATTCCCCTCCCTCATCTGCCTCTCTCTCCCCTCTCCTCACTTAAACCATCCTGCTCCAGTCCTCCACCATCTGTCCATAACTATTTTATTTCCCTCTCCTAAAGAGATCTCTCTATGCCCTCTAGTTCCTTACTGTATACTTACCCTCTGTGATTCTACAGATTGTTAGCTAGTAGTCTTATTCATGCGCAGTCTCTCTATACCCTCTAGTTCTTTACTGTATACCTACCCTCAGTGGTGTTACAGATTGTTAGTTGGTAGTCTAATTCATGTGCAATGTCCTGGTCATCTACCTTGCAATAATCATCTTCATCATATATTCTGTTTAAGTTTTAGTCTTCTCATAACCAAAATGAAGAAGAAAAGATTTTAGGTCCTCAAAATTGCTTTCCAATTTGGTTATTTATCCTCCTTTTGTACAAGAGTCCAGGACCATAGTGTATTTTTACATGTGGTGGAGTGGCACCCCTCTATGGTGACAATCAAGGGACAGTAAAGGAAACCATGTTATCCAGTATTTTCCACTTAGAAATATCTGAACAGAGATAATGTTTCCGGGGTGAAATGCTTTAATTTCTAGATCAAAAGGTATATCTATAACACTTCTCCCTGGAGATACAATGCAACATGATCTAAGAGAAGTCACTTGGTACTCTGCTATTTTACTCTAGGTTAGGTGCCTAAAGAAAATGTCCCTGGATTCATTTCAAAAGAGGCAAACCTACACACTCTGTGTCACACACACACACACGCACACAAACACACACACACACACACACACACACACACACGCACACAAACACACACACACACACACACACACACACACACACACACACAAACTTGTCAGTGCTTTAGGGAACTGACTGGCAGCTTGAGTATAGTATGACAGAAAGAAGATTTAAGCCCTATGAGTTAGAGGGGTTAAATAAGCTAATTTTCTGGGTATTCTGCATATTGGTGACAACACCTTTGGTGCCTGGGATAATCATCACGGAAGCATTCTAAAGAGGTAGTTGTAAGTTGATATGTAGATAGAATTATGTCCCCCAGGGAGATTTGATGAATCTCTAATATCTGGTATTCTGAAATGTGATCTTATTTGAAAATAGAATCTTTAACAACATAATTAAATGAATGTGATCATTACCATATATGTCTTTAGCCAACACAAGTGTTCCTATAAGGAGAACACATGGTATATAAAGAAAAATAGAGGAAGAATGCAACATGGTGCTAATAGAATCAGAGATTAGAGTGCAAAGACACCCATGTGGTGATTTTCATAGCCATTTAATGACTTCAGAAATATTTAAACAAATTTCACTTGCTTTCTATATCTGTGAAATCAACAAGAATTGTACCCTGACATTTCCACCATTGATGTCTGATTGAGAAGCACAGAGCAGTCTTCTGATGTGTCTGGTTATTTGCTTGTCTTCTATCGTGGCTCACTGTTGCCTTTCATGTCTAACATGAAGCAGTAGTCTTGAATATGGCTTTGAAATATGGAGAAACAGTAAAAGAAAGAGAAAGAATGGGGCTATTGGAAACGAAGCTATCAGAAGAGACCCAGAGGCAATGCAGTGTTTTGGAAGAATAACCATGGACATATTCCTTTGCCACTTGAGCTGCCTAGCATTTATTTGTACAATGAGCATAATCTATCAATTTTAAATTGATAGACATTTTGAACATTTAACACTGTAAAAACTGGTTTGATTTAGACAGGATTTCTTCTCAAGCAACATAATGCTAACTCGCCAAAATTATTGCCTTTATTAAAGATGTAAGGAATTTTGATGACATTTTTCTTTGGGTTTAAGTTCAAAACCTGTCATACACACACACACACACACACACACACATACACACAGACAAACACACATTATATATATATATATATATATATATATATATATATATATATTAGTGTACAAGATATTTTCTATATATACTGTCCTCTTGTGACTTTTCAGCCATGGACCATATATGGCAGATAACAGGGTACAATTTGCAGTCCTGACTCTGCCAATATGAATGCCAGGGCTGTCCCATCTGTTTTCCATTTATTCTCCTGATTCTAGTAGAATGTGTTTTATGTTCAAGTTCCCTTCCATGTTCCTGTGGTTCTTAGAGCATTGCTGTTATTTATCTATGAAGGGCTGTGCCCCATTGAATGGCCAAGGAAGCAAAAATAGCCTACGACATAAACTTTTTATTTCTTGATGGTTTTGTGTGTGAGGTGTACTTGCTAGCACATTAGAAGCGCTATAAGACAGAGCACAAGGTTCTGAGATGGTCAGATGGTTGGATTTCCTGAAGCAAGGTCCATCTGGGTGTGGCCCAATTTGCCAAGGTGGCCTTCTAAGCCCATGGAAGCCAAAAGTTAATTAGAGGCTAAATACATGACTACTAGGTTCATCTCAAGAACTGACAGAACATTTTCGATTTCATGTTTCCATGGCAACAAGAGGACTATCAGCTGACAGAGAACTACACAGTTTTGGTTTTACTTATCTTTTGCTGTTCTTGTTTTCTCCTCTTTAATTACATATCCCAATAAAAACAGTCCTTTGTGATTTTCTAACAAAATCCTCTTGAGTTCTCAGATCCAAGGGAAGAATAAGAGGGGTGAGGTGTTTATGGCCCTCATGCAGCATCTATACATCACCTGTTCTCTGTGATATAGTAATCAAGTAGGTATTACATAGGATGCACGAGTGAGGGAGAAACAGCTCTGCTTCCTGAGCTGTGAAAATATGCATAACTAAAAAGATCAATGAAACAGGTACAAAAGGAACTACAACCAGTTGTCATGTGGGTCTACCAGATGGTAAGGTCTACTGCATGGGCACTAATCAAGAATCTGCTTCTTATATTTGATATGGAAAAAGAAAAATATCTAGGTTTCCATCTACTGGCAACACGGACCATGGAATTCCAAATTAAAGTGAAGCCGTATAACCACAACAAACATGGATAAAATCTTGTCCTTGGAGCTGGAAGGATGGCTCAGTTGGTAACGTCTTACTGCACAAACGTGAAGACCCAAGCTCAGATTCCAAGAACTCACATCAAAACTGAATATAGTAACACATGTCATTAATCCCTGTGCTCCTACAGTATGCTTTGAGGCAGAGAAAGGCAAATTCCTTAGTAGGTAGCTAACATGCTACACAGAAAACAAGAGATCCTGTCTCAAATAAAAGACAAAGACCAATATCTAAAATTGTTCTCTGACCTCTTCAAGGAATCCAACACACACACACACACACACACACACACACAAACAATTAAAAATGAGTTTTCTGTCTATCCACTATCCCATCACATTGACTTTTCTGTACTCTGGGCCCAGGTTTAGTAGTCAGGGTGCTGATGTTCTTGAAAGTCAGTCATATACAGTGTTTAACTAAGTGACTTTTCTTCTGGTAGATCTTACTCTTCAGTCCTTACACCAGCAATTGTTTGTATATGAGCTGGAGCAATGCTTATACTTCTCTGTTTTCTTGCTTATAAAGTGATGATATAACGCCTACTCAATAGGATGGTTTCACGGTCAGACATTATATGTAAAATAACCTGTTTAGTGTCCAGTATCTCAGAAAAGCACAATATTAGTGCTAGAAAAATCAGGCCATTACAAGGAAATTGATAAATCTGGAAACAAAACAAAGCAAGACTGATACAGTCTATCAAACACTAACCATGTCAAATCAGAAAATTATTAAAATCCTCTAACTCTTGGTTCTACAATGGTCATAAAATAAAATGATATATGGGAAAACACTAAATATCATGATGAGAGCATAGGATAGACTCAAATTTATGATTTTATTAATTAGATGTAATAAACAGATAGTCTTGCTCGCATATTATGAGAATGATCCTTAAGCAAGGAGGGAAAGCAGAGTGTGTAGGAATCACCACTCCTTGGGCTGGGGTCTTCAACTGAATTCAAAAAGGAGGAAGTGAGTGGAGATCAATACTCACCTCTCTACTTCTTACCTGTGAACTCAATGGGACAGGTTTTGTCATGTTCCTATCACCACAGCCCATAGCTAGAGCTGCTCTTGTTATGTGCCTTCCATCACGACAGATATCACCCTCAAACTCTGTGCCAAGATAAGTCTTTTCTGTAGTGCCAACCCCCCATATTTTGTCAATCCAAAAAGAAGAGTAACTAACATACTTAGCAAAAATCAGAGTGGTGTACCGAACTTTTCTGATCATTGTCATTTGAGTTTGGATACAATACACAGGACACTTACCCACAAATACTGACTGTAAACTCAAGCTTCCTCAGGTTTAAACCTTTTTGAGTTTGAGATTAGCATTGAAAAATGAAGACACAATTTAAACATTGAGCAATACTTGTAAGCACAGAGAGAAAGGTCCTTTTTGTCTCCAGTCTGAATGACTAATTGATGGAGGACACATTTTTTTTTCCTGTATATAAAATGGCCTCGAGCTAAGAAGATACTCAGTAGGTGATGTAAATAGGAGGGAGAGATGGAATCAGCAACCCAACGCAGACAGAACTGTAAGAATTTCCTGACTTGCCTGTCTAAAGTGCTTACCAGTTCCTTGGTAAGGAGGAAGAAAATGCATCTGTGAGTAAAAGCCCATCAGAGCTCAGCTAACACAGGCCCCAGTAGAAGGCATCCTTTCATCTTTCTCTTGGACCAAGAACAAAATAAAAGATGAGTCAAAATCCAATGTGAGCAAAGCTTGGTAGGAGAATTCCTTTAGAGAAATGTTTTCTGAATTGGGCTTATTCTGCTCTATGTGAGTCACAGGTTACCAAACCTTAGCTCTTTCTTTCCATTGTGGAAACTCTCCAGAATGAATAGGCCCAAAGTTGTTCTTATGTTGAAGGAGAAAAAATAAAAAAAAGAAGACAAGAATGTTTTTCTTTATGGTTTTGCAGCAACTGGCTGCCTCACAGAAACCTGCGGCATTCACTTGGGCTACAATGGCACCATTTGTCAAATTGCTGTTCCAGTGAGCTAAATAATGCTCCTATGGATAGAAAAAGTTAATCTCCTTTTTCCAAAGAGCTCCATTTCCACCCAGGGATGCAGCTCATTTGCATCCCAGGAGCTGACTCTGTGCTATTATGCTTCCACAGCAGAAAGGTTCAGAGGTTAACCACATGGTGTGTTAACAACAATTTCCTTTCATCCTTTTAAAGTTATTTTCATTTCATTAGCTACCCCCATGCTCTTTAATTATGCTCTGTTTAGGTTTTGTCGCTGCCATCATCGGATTTCTATGAGGGGAAAGGCTTGCTCCCTTCAAGGCAGCATGTGCACACATACAGCACGCACTTTCTCCGGGACTGTGCTGTGGAAAATGCTCAGGCTCGCATGCAGATCTCTTTGTTCTCCTTTCATCCAGTTCAGACCTGTAGATATCATCTTCCTTCAGGACTTGTCCACTTTGTAACCCTGCTTATGTCCTACCAGCAGCCTCCACTGAATGAGTGTCCCCTTTATAGAATCAGAGCCTTCTCAAATCCCCTTGTATCTCCTGTCTTTAATTAAATTCGAGTCCCCAATCACTGCTGCCAAGATTCATAAATGGTCTGAAATGTTCAACATTAATTAACCAGGGCTCTACAAACTCTCCAAGCTGGAATATTAGCAGTTGGTAAGATTCGAACACATGAGGAATTCTAACAGGCCTATGATGATGCTCTTGAGGGAGATCTCTGGGAGCCAGTATAAATGGGGTAGGAGTAAGGAGGAATTGATATTATAATGGGCTGTAACTATGCAATACAGGGCTACACTGATTTTGGAAAATCAAATTTATTGTGCTCTTCTTTTTCATCTTGGAATTGAACATGGTCCTCCTTTTTCTCCCCCTTCCTCTGCCTCTCTCCAATGAAGTAGAAGAAATTAAAGTGACACATTTTTAAGTAACATCCCTAATAACTCAGATCCTTTTCAAGAGTTATCTGGGATATTCCCCAGAGCAATATGCTAATTAGACATCACCTTTGAATATTCTTCACTTACAAAATAGCTCGGAAATTATAGACAGAGGAACTAAATGGGTACATCTGATAACAAGACACCTAAATAAGGGAATAATTATATCTGACTCTAATAATCATTGACTGAGGCAAAGAAGAATTTAGCAGCTAATAAAGTGAAAAATATATCTGATGGAAGAATTCTTTTAATAATTTTAGAAAGAAATCATCCTTCCTTTTCCCTTAGTGCCTTTTGGTTGTGGGGGACTCACTGTCATGCAGAGGACTCACTATCATATGAAGAAATCACACACTCCTTAACTATTTCTTGGAAACATTACTCATATCTGCTTTTGCCTATTTGTTTGTTTGTTGTTTGTTTGTTTGTTTTTGATGTCTCTCAGAACATATCTACTTCTTTTTTAACCTGAAAGAAACTTTTTGCTGCCAAAAGTTATGTTTTATGCTGTTTTGTGTTCAAGTTACTGTTCCATACTTTTGACTGAATTCTTGTCTGTTCAACATAGTAGCTATGCTGTCTGCCAAGGTATCTCGAAGTTTCTGGAAGGTTTGTAGAACATACTTTTCCTTGTTCCACACCAAGTATCTCTCTTCACGACTACTTATTCTTGTAATTCTTATTCATCGGTTCTCTAAAGGACCGATACTATGTCCAAGCTGTACACTCTACAAACCACAGGAAGATTCTTCAGACTGACTTCAAAGAGACATCATCTAAAGACATAGGTACTTCAAAGACCAATAGAACTGACATACTAGAGAGAAAGGAGATACTTTAAAAATGATCCGAGATGAAATTGGAGAGATGGTTCAAAAGTCAAGAATATGTGCTGCTCTTACAGAGAACCCAAGTTCAATTTCTAGCACCCATGTCGTGTGGCTCACAATCACTTATTAACTCCTCTCTTCACTTACCCCACACACACGTAAAATTTAAAACAAATATAAAACTTGAAAAATTAATTTAATTTTGAAATATCACTGTTAAGGGAACTTTGTCACTGGCCCATTTGCCAATTGTAAGGAGTGTTTTGGTCCAAGAGGCAGAGTTTTCATTGGGAATGGACATGACCAAAACAAAAGGCAGGGCCAGGGAATTTGCCACCCTTTTTGAAAGTGGGCCAGCAGTGGTGGTGGCTGGTAAATCAGTCTGGATTCCCAAATCTGTCTTGTGATAATTTCGCTTGGATTTAACTGACAATAACAAAGGTAATCAATTGCCTTCCTTTATCATATCACAGAAACTATAGCAGGAAAAAAAAAAAAACAACATGGGTCTTACAGTGATCAAAAATCTCAGAGTCAGATATTGAATGATAAAAGGCTCTCTGACCCACAAAGTAGGAATGAGAGACAGAGAGACAGAGAAAAAAGGAGAATGATGACCTTGTGGTCATCATTTTAACATAATTAGGATTCAGCTATGGTTGTCAGTCTTCTTATGTCTCTTTGGTTGACCAGAAAGCCACCCATAAAGTATGGATGATTTGATGATTGACAACCCCAGATGATTATTATCTGTCTACCACTTCATATATTTTCCTTTCCTCATTTATTAAATGAAAAAGAAAAGAAACCTTCAAATATATTTGATATAAAAGTGTTGTTTTATACAGGTTATTTAGAAATTTTGCAAGAAAAGCCTATTACCAGGGCTAAGTTGCTGAGAAAGCCTGAAGGTTTAAACTGTTAAAGAAAGTGACTAGCTCACAGACACACAATAAGGTACATACACAAAAAACCCGTGAAAGATAGCATGGGCTATAAATAAGTACCAGGCCAGCAAAAGCAAACATCTAACTTCAATTCTTATACATTGCAACTCTTGCAATTTGTTTATCTGAAAATTTTCAGCATTCCTCAGCTAAAACCACGAGACACTGTAGATTCATGAAGAGGTTTGCCACATTTCTGTTGCTTTTTTAAGAATGTGGAGAAAACTCAAATCTATGTTCAGCATTAGAAAATTGAGCATGTGGGTTATTCTACTGCAAAAAAGAATAAAAAACAACTTTTAATTCATTGGCTAAAGAACAAAAGCCTATGACTAAGAAGCATGATGGTTCCATGAGCCATGCTTCTGGGAAAGAGGATCTAGGCCTCATGCTGCCTTGAAAGTTAGTTACTGCTCTTAAAATATTGGCAATAGGACCATATTAAAGAATGTTCCATAAAAGGAAAAATGTTCCTAGGGAATTTCCTTTGACAAATTTTATATTTGACACACTTGTTTGTTTACTTGTACACTCACTTCCCTCACTATTTATTAAACTGTTAAATGGAGTGTACTGCACTGTATTATGGAGAAATGAAAAGAAACCAGAATCTATTATTTGCCTTGTAAAAGCTTGCAATGTACTGATATAGCCTGTAAACCAGTGAGTAATGAAAATAACTGTTTGTTTCATAAATATACAGGCTAATAATTATGTTTGTACTACACAACAATTTACAAATTATAATTCATTTACTTCCCCTATGAAATATACATTATTGTAATAAATGCACAATAAAGAAACTATGGGTCATGGGTTGGAGAGATGCTTGAGTAGTTAAGAACACTGGCTGCTTTTGCAGAGTACCCAGGGTTGGTACCCACTGCCAATCAGGTCAGCTTTGATTCTATCTCCATGGGATCTGACACCCTGTTGTGACCCCTCTGTGGATACCAGGCACACATGTGGTTCACACACACACACACACACACACACACACACACACACACTCTCTCTCTCTCTCTCTCTCTCTCTCTCTCTCTCTCTCTCTCACACACACACACACACACACACACACACACGAAAAATTCATGCATATAAAATAAAATAAATCTTAAATGGCTTTATTATTATTAAAAAGAAAAACAACTGTGTGTGTATGTGACACATATATGTGTGCAGATAAAATATTCATGCATATAAAATAAAATAAGTAAATCTAAAAAGGTTTTCATTATTATTAAAAGAGAAAAGAAACTATTGGTCCCAGAGACCCCTCTTCCAGCCCAAGCCAGCAGCACTGAGAAGTGGCACATCCTAAGCTCTGAAAAAGCACAGCAGTATCCAGAAAGCCTAACACAGCTGGAAAAAAGGAGCATGTTATGAGCCACCCAACAAGGGAAGAAGAAATGGGAAGTATTTAGAGAAGAAATGTTTAGGTTGTGAAGAATAATCTGCCTGGAACAGCAATCTACCCCTGTGTATTTCTGTCCTACTTTTGCAAATGGAATAGAGGAGGAAATTCAAGTAAAAATGGAAACTGGTACAACTATTGTAAAAATCAGTGTGACAGTTAAGACTGAATTAATGCACGAGTCACAGTCACGAATCTATCTTCAGCATAAGTAATCAAAATAGCATCCACACCTAAAAGAGACACTTGCACTCCCAGGTTCACTGCGGCGTTATGCTAAAGAGCTAAGATGTGCAAAAAGCCCAAGTGTCCGTGAAAAACTGAACAAAGGAATTGTGGGATTATTGAATGAAATGACATCCAGTCTTTAAAAGGCATATCTTGTCTTTTGCCATGATATGGATAGATCTGGTAGACATGCTATTAGACAAAATAAGGCTGACTCAAAAAATGGCATGATAACATGAATGTGTGAAAAATTTTAAAACATATTGAATACATATAAACAAAGAGTAGAAAAGTCAATAGAGAAGTGGTTTCTATGGACAGGAGAGAGGAAGATGGGGAAATGCGGGGAAAGTGTGCAAAGTTGCCATTATATATAGGATGAAGTAAGTCCAGGGTTTAAACTATAACTAATTATATTGTTTTGCATACTACAAGTGTTATAAGTACTCTTACTCTTCACACAGGCACACATACACAGAAAATAATTGTGCCACATGATAAATATAGTTTTTAATTTTCTTGATTGTAGCAACCATTTTACTATATGACTATTAAAACACGCTGCACACCATTGATACTTATACCTTAAAACCCTGATGTAAACTGTAAGTTCCCACATCCAGCATGGTTCCAGGGATGGACTTGACTGGGTTAGTGAGTGAATGAAGGAGAGACAAACACAGAGAAACACATGGACACACAGAAAAGCTGGGACGAGGTGTACTGGACTTTCTAATGGAGAGACTCCAGCACCTAGGAAGCTCAGTGTGATTATCCTACAAGAGGTGACTAGGGAAGTGGGGCTGTTGCATACAGCTAAACAAGGAGATGGGGTTTCTTATATACAGTGGAATCAAGGAGACGGGTTTAGTGAATTTTGGTACGAACAGTCTCTATAGAGGAGTAGTCCTCAGGCCAAAAATATCTGCAAGTGTGTAGGGGAAGCTATAGTGAATATTGCCAGTGTTACCATTCAGACTAGAGGAAGGCTTTACCATTTCCTTGAGCCTAGTCCTGGGAGCATTTTGCCATTTTTCCATGGGTCTGAGGTTAGGGTCCTCAACACAACTGTGACCCTGTCAGCAGCACACATTCACTCAGGACTTCTGTTTTACAATAAGTTCGGGATAAAACTATAAATAGAAAAGTTTTCTTTTTTCATCCTTTGATATCCTCACAAGCCTATAAAAAGATGTCACATTGGTACCTTGAAAATGGAACAGAGGGTAGATTTAGAAGAAACAATTTAGGCCACATGTTTCTAATGCTCCTTGTGAAGGGAGATAATGAGATCCTCTGGAGCCTTCTGTCTGTTTAATCAATCATCAGTGGTTTAACCATGAGGAGAATAAAATATCCCTATTACCTGCTTTGCATACAGGTGAAGTGTGATCCTTGCTGGTTGTCATGGGATTAAGAAATGGCAATCCTTCTCTTTAATACATGAGAAAACCATGGGTAATGATGGCAAGTAAGGGATCTAGGCAAAACATCTAGAGATGAGGAATAAAGTCTTCTGACAAGAGATTCCTAAGAAATGGCCACAGTGGTCAAAGAGACTGGAATTAAAATTTCTAAGTGAAATGCTAGAAGCAATTGGGTTTCTTTCTAGATACAATCATTTGCCTTTTATTTGGGGGAAGAAAATGTAAAAGGATGCAGTGTGGTATTAGTTCAACTCTGGAGGTTTAGTAGCAGAATTTAGTAAAAGCCGAAATACAATTCGATGCCTATATTCAATTATGTGTAGGCACAAAATAGGAAGATGCTGTGCCAACTTGTCCTTTATCTCTCAAAGTACTGTAGACAATGTAAGTAGCTACAGCTGCTATGCCTTAAACCGACTTGATGCTCTGAGTTTAATTAGATTGTAAAAACAGAAAGTAAACCAGACAATTGATTAAATAGAAGTGAAATGAAAGGACTAAAAGACAAAGTAAGACAAGTTGTTTCAGTGGAAGGTAAACATGTGTTCCTAGGCTGCTGTGCTCATCTGCTCAACCCTGCATCTGCAGCTGTGAAAGGCTTTTGCAGAGTAAGGGAATGGGGAGCTGATGGCATTTCCTTGGGAAAGGCAGGGACAAATATATAAATAGCTGTACTAGTCATGGAATAGAGACTAAGAAAGTGGGTCCTTAGGTACCACCTAGATTTCTAACATCATGGAATTTGTTAACACCATTTATGTTAAAATAATTATTCCACAAACTATTTATTAGTCTGTTATTTCATTATTCTTGCACAAAAGATCAGATATTAAGTATTCAATGATAATGAAACAATAAACTAAGTAAAAACACAAAAATAGTACTTACTGGGCCATTGCTAGGCTAGAGACACCATGGTAATTATTTTCTATGACATTTTTTCACATAATCTCTAGCATTTCTGTGATACAGATAGAATAATGACACATATCTTATACCCAAGGCATTTTCAGAAAATTCCTGAAGTCATGCAATTGAAATGTTAGAGAAAATTTCACAGGAACCATATATGATGCTTTGGACAAGCATTTCTGAAATACTTTAAAGAAGTGACTTGCTTTTCTGTGTAGGATCAATTTCCCATGGAAAAATGATCACACCTGCCTCTGATATTAGTACATCAGAATTTGTATTTATTTGGGCAAACCCATATGACACATTTCAAATGGGAAAAGTAGTGATTCATTATTCTAATTCTAATGGCTTCCTTTGCAGGGATGGTGAGCTAAACTACAAACCATGGCTCCTTTGTGATGCTCTGACAACACACTGGAGCAGTATGGGAATGTGGCTGTTTGCTAGAGCTCTCATCAGTAGTCTAGCTGGGTACCTCTATTTCTGCCCACAGTTCCCCTAAAGTTCTTCCCAGGATGCATAGTATGACTTAGTAGGTCTGAAATGGGAGGCTAACATCTGTGAGAAGAGTTAAGTGATTCTCATGCAGCTGATTAGAGGACAGCATTTGTGAATAGCAAGATTTAATAAACAAACAAATAAAAAGCTTATATGCAGCTAATTGTGAAATGACCCATGGCTCGAAGGACAAGCAGCAAAACAAACAAACAAACAAAATGTTACTGGGTTGGATTTGCTTCAATTCTGGTTTTGCCATATTACAAATAATATGTCTTCATAATATACAAATTGGGTCTAAAGTTCAAGTCCCATTTAGGGTACTGAAAATACCCATTCCTCAAAGACATTCTGATTTCCACCGGAATTTCTATCCTGGTGGCCCAAAAAGTAATGGGTCTAAACACAGAAAGAAGACATAAGACACAGACCCTGGCTGTTTCCAAAGCCTGTCCCTACAGGTTTGATAGGAAGAACATAACAATTACACATATTTGATACTCCATGAACTGATGTACCAATTTTATAAACCAGGAATAAAAATTAATACGTATTAATAACCTTCTTTTGTCTATCAAAGGACTCAGAGTATTTGGGTTTCTCTCCTGGTGCCTCTTCCCACGGTGTGTGTTTCTTCCATATAGAACTCCTACCATGAAATGGCACAGGTCTGTTTACATTGCTATCTCTGTCTTAACACTGATCTCACGGAAACAGGAGGGCTGCATCTCTACTTAAATGCAGAGCTAGAAATATTTGTGGCAATGTTGGCTGGCCACTAATTAATTATATTTTACAAGAGCAGATGCATCCGGATACATTATCTTGTGCCTAATTTTGCGCTACATGTTCAATCCCCATAATTTCATGTAATCTAGAAAATCATCTCATAATAACTGCACTTCTACACAAGGAGGAACATAATCCTGACAGTACTTATTTTGCTGATCTTTCTAGTGGTGTTGATCATTCATTTCTTGACTCGTGGGATGCTCTTTCCTCTGTTGGTATCATTTTCTGGGCTTTGGTTCCTTCTTTTTCTTCAGTATTGTGCTTTCATTTTTTTTCCTGCTAGTCTCTACATGTAAACATGCCCTAGGTCTCATCCTGTGACTCTACCTAATCCCTTTAAATTTTCTTCATTGTAGAGATTGCACCTGTTTCCTCTGCAGGAACTAATCTTCTAGTTCTACTTGTCATAAATCTCTGCCAGAATCTCTCCTCAACTTTTTCTCTGTCATCCTTCGCATCTGAAAAACCTTTATTTTCTTTTCTCAAATCTAATTCATACTAAGCAAAGACACACACACACACACACCACACAACACACTCACACACACACTCACACACACACACACTCATGTGTGTGTTTTCTGTTCATTAAGGCATGAATTTTCTCATTCTTCCAAAGTCTAATTATCAATTGTAGATAGATGTTTTCTTTAAATAGTTTGGTTTTTTTTAACATCCCAATATAACCATTTTTCCCTTTTATTTTATTTTACAATACCACTCAGTTCTACATATCAGCCACCAATTCCCTTGTTGTCCCCCCTCCTGGCCCCCTCCCCTTCCCCCCAGCCCACTCCCCATTCCCACCTACTCCAGGGCAAAGCTTCCCCCGAGGACTGAGATCGACCTGGTAGACTCAGTCCAGGCAGGTCCAGTCCCCTCCTCCCAGATTGAGCCAAGCATCCCTGCATAAGTCCCAGGTTTCAAACAGCCAACTCATGCAATGGGCACAGGACCACTGCAGAGAACCACTGCCTAGATGCCTCCCAAACAGATCAAGCCAATCAACTCTCTCACCTATTCAGAGGGCCTGCTCCAGTTGGGGGCACCTCAGCCTTTGGTTCATAGTTCATGTGTTTCCATTCGTTTGACTATTTGTCCCTGTGCTTTATCCAAGACCAGAGGTGAGTGTCCTGGCTCCGCCTGGACCCCATCCCTGGGCACCAGCCACTCCGGGGAAGACCTGCCCAACTTGGCCCCAGGTTCTGGCCACCAGACAGGTTCCCTTATAGCCCCACAGGGAAGGATCCCCTTCTCCAAGACCCCCGGCAGACCCTGCAATCTTCATGCCCTGCCCCCACGCCCATCCGCCCGAGACCCCAGCCACTTCCTGAGATTTAGAGACCGGCCCCGGACTTCCCTTCTGGACCAAAGAGCTCCCATCCTGCCCAGGTCTTCCCTTCTGGATAAAAGCTCCCATCCCGACCCGGACTTCCCTTCTGGACAAGAGCGCCCATCCAATATAACCATTTTAATACAAGTCTTTGAATACAAAATTGGCAATATCCTAACGAGCTTCTGGTCTATTCTTCCTCTATTCTCATTCATATTTTTACATATCCTTATTTTTTTCTCATGCAGTGACTTCTTTACTTTGAATGCATGTGTAGAATTACATTGACAGAAAGCTAATTATTTACATCAAGAAACTTCAACATTCCACATCCCCTTATCACATTCAACTTTCAAAATTCAGCCTTCTATCAAATTGTGGATTTTTGCTATAGCAAGGCTTTGTCACCACCTGCCATCATGTAACCCTTCTACATTTCTATCCCAGTCACATGTATGCCCTTCTGGGTGTTCCTTATGCTTTCTAACTTCTGGCAATATTCACTTCTCCATTTTTTCCTGGTTCATCCAAATTCTCACTACTCTTCTAGGCCCAAATCACACCTTATTAATTGCAAAATATACACAGTATCCACTCCTATGGACATAGGCTTTTATCTTATGAATTTCTGAGGAATTTCTTTTCTGTGTCAAACTTCCAAATCACCTATATTGCTTAGTGAAAAATATCAATAGTCCCCAGGTTGGAACCAAGGGTCACAATCTTTACAGGTGGCTTTCAAAAACCTCAGAAATTATGCAAATAGGTACTCAGGGTTAAGAAATACTTTATAAAGACATTTATTTTTCATATATAGGGTATTAGTTTCCATAGTCATTTGGGAAATCTTGAAGTATGGGAATTTAAAAAAGAATGTGGCAAAAACAAGAGTGTCTGACATATAGAAGAACAATAAGTATGTGTCGAGTAACTCGACCTTTGTAGATAGTATATTCCTTATAATATGAAGCAAATATTATATAAGAATATATATTTTGATTTCTTATGATGACATTGGCCCCAGATCATATACTTGATAAAAGAAATTACCACATAGATACAATCAATTATTAGTATATATCTCTTTGAATAATTTTGTGTTTTAATATCATAAAGAATCTTGTGATCAGAAATGTCATAGGGAAACAAGAATATTACTTTATTATTTGAAAAAGTGATCTTCAAAGCTCCTCAGACACCAAAAGAAAGACTTTAATATTAATAACTCATGTAAACAGTAGAAAGTAAAACCTTAGATCAGTAATATGAAGCAATAAGGATTTCTCTTTCTTTTCCCTCCCAAATAAAGGTAGTGTGATGATATCAATAAGAAATTCCTCTTAAGTCGCTTGTTACTGCTATGTACCATCACCTCTGAATTAAATATATGGTAATAGCAATAATAGTAAAATCTTGCTGTTTCTAGTATAACAGATCTAAAATTTCAGTTAAAAAAAAAACTTGAGACTGTCATTTATGACACAGTAGTCAATAGAGGATATATTGACTAATGCCTGAGACTTCTATATTTTATTTTTCTACCTTTATCCAAAAGGTTCTTCTCTACTAAATTCTTACTCATAGCATTTTAGTCATCTTCTAATCAGGGAAAAAGTGGTCAGTGAGTGGAAGGGAAATCATTGTTTTTAATCATGCTTACATTAAGTAGAAAACCAAACTTTGAATGCAGGTTTCTCTTTGCTATTAATTTCACTTTGAGCATTATCACTGTTAATATTTGCTACTGATTACAGAAAGCAGAAAGTCTTAACTGTATATGCTTATGGTTTCAGAGTTTTCATTCTTAAGTCTTGTCCCAAGTTTAATGGCATTGGGTGACATTTGCCCAGTTGGTAAAGTGATTGCCACACAAGAGTGAAGACCTTAGTTCATATCCCTAGCACATATATTAAAAAGTAGGGCATGTTAGTACACATACTCACTAGGGAGGCAGAGACAAGGTCAACTGAGCTTGCTGGATAGCTGGTCCTGTCAAATCAATGAGCTTTAGGTTCAGTTAGAGATTGTATCTCAAAAAATGTTAGGTGGAGAACACCAGTGGAGGATGCTTGACAGCAACCTCTGGTCCTAACAGACATGTGCACATACATACAAACACATGAACATACAAACACCCACACACCACACACACACACACACACATGCACGACAAAAAAATAAAAATAAAAAATAAGAGTGGAAAAAGTGCTGAGATGAATTCTTTGGAAGATTTTCATGTGTGTACTTTAAATCAGATGCCGAATAGGTAAGAGTTTACTAAAAGGTCATTCTATAAACCAATTATTCTGCTCTTGTATGTGTACTCTATGAATGTATTTCTACTCATAATAATAAAAATCCTCCATACAAAGTTTTTTTTTTTCTTTTAAATTTAGTGTACCATTGAAACCAATATCTTTCTTTAACAGACAGTGATTCCTGAAGGAAAACCCAGGAATCAGCCAGCTAACAGTGTTCTTGACAGTTAGAGGGATGAGTATAAGGGTTTTAAGGGTCAGAGATCAGGAAGGGATAAATTCAAAGACTGACTTCTGGGGAAATTAGGACAGGGATAGGTATTTAAGGATTCTATCCAGAGAAAAGGTATTTGGCAATGACATGAAAGTGTGGGGAGAGTGAATATGGTGAGCAGCTCTAGCTACATGGTCTGAAACTCACCACTTCTCTCTAGATGTCATTCAATCCATCATTATAAAGGGAGTGGCACAGGCTAACCCCACAGTAAATTCTCTTCATCCTCACTAAGCCCTGGTGCATATGTATTAATATAAACACAGATTGTGTACACATATTACATACACATATAAATGGATACATACATGTGTAAATTCAATGGCTGACTATGTGGAATCTGTGTCCTCCTTTATACACCCTGTAGCCCTCATGATGGAGTTGCTTATCTGTGATCTTATGTCTGTATTGCTATAAAAGCCATGTCACTGATCTCAATCTTCAGTCTTTACTCCTTCTAAGCAGCTCTTCCATCTACCTCTAAAATAATATTTCTAATGTTAGAATGCATAATTGACTTTCTCCTTTCTTTTCTGTGGTTCCCCATTGTTGGCTAATTAATTCCAACCTCTATGGAATGACCAATATGACCACCACTGACTCTCTGGAGTGTCCAATATGATCACCAGTGACCTAGATCTGACTTACCTAAGTCTCTTATTGTGTTACTTATCAACTAACTGAGTAACACTGACGAAGTAGTTATTTAACTTCTCAGTGACTCTGTTTCATTAATAAATTAATAAGATAAAGATACCACTTCACAAGATTGCTATGAGGGTTAAATGCCATATATATATATATATATATTATGGCATATATGAATATATATTTATATATAATACATATATGTAACATAAATGCCATATAATATGCATATATAATGCATGTGGCTTGCACAATTAAGAATTTGATGAAAATGTCTTGTTCTCCTGAGATTGTAGCATCCTTAAGTTTCCCAGGGATATGTTAGATTATAACTATATCCATCTGCATGCATTGAACAGTGCATCAAGTTTATTTTGCTTATGTTTTACTTTCCCTTCTACATAGGCTCTGAGATCTCTGAGACTGGGGCATAAAAATATCCCAGTCATTTTTCACAACACACATTAGTCATGTGTCACTATGGGCCAGTTTCTTGTAATCCTTAGGCATGGTATTATGTCAGTCATTTGTCAAAGTACTCTACTTTGCATAAGACAGAATGAGACACTGAGCTTCAGTCAGTCCGCTCTCAAAGAGAAAAACTATTTTAGTTCACTCTCATGAACTACATGCTCCTTTTCTCTCTTTGGCCCCCAAGAGAATCTGACATATTCAAACCTACCTAGGCAGCTTCAGCCTTAGAAGTCTCTGCTTCATTCAAAATCAGTCCAACAGAACAGTTAAGAGAAAGTTGTGTGAGTAGATTCTAAGGACTCTGGTAATGAAATCCTATGAAATTGTTAGGGAACTGGAATACAATTTGCTAGTCATGGGTACTTAATATAATATTTCACTGGTTTCCAGAGAAGCAATTAGTCTGTCAAAAATTTTGTTCACATTCTCCATAATTCAATAGTGACCACCATTAGCACTGTAAGATGTGACAGGGCAGATAATTAATTTTGTGCACAATCTATGTAGTAAATAAGAGGGGAGGGGGAAGTGTAGAGGGAGAGGTAGGGAGAGGGAGAAGGACCTAAATCTAGATGAGGTTGTTACATCCTCAGGACTGACAACAACTTCAGGAGAGTGAGCCTCTGGATAAAAGCACAACTCAGACCGAACAAAATACTGACAATAAGTTTTCACACTTCACAGCAAAACAACAAAACAAACCCTCCAATAAAGGCTCACCATGACCAATGCCTCTCTTGTGTCTTCCTTCCTTGAGCTAAAGTTTAATTGGGCTTTGTTTACATTTATAAATAAGTGAACAGCGAGCTTATGCTAAGGCCAGCAACAAACCTTGAGCCTTGTATTCCCTTTGTGTTTTTTCCTTGAAGGAAATTTGTATTTCAAACGCTGTGTGCATGCACTGTATGCATGTCTTTCCAATGAAGCATCTCATGTCTGCTCATTCTGCCCTCAACCAGTTCTGATATTTGACATTGGTTTTTCCATCTACTTTCTTTTAATAGCCATAACAGATACATTTTCTAGTTGTAAGGTAAATGGTAACATTTTACACACACACACATACACAGATACACACACACACACACACACACACACACACATACAGAGATGAAGCTAGATTTTGAATTTCTGGAGACTATGATTTCAACTATGTCTAAACTGGATGATTGATAACATTGTATAGTATAGGCATAATCCCTAGGATATTTCAGCCTGGTTTACTGCAATTCCTGATACACTAGACTTAAAGGAGATTTTGGAGTTCCTCTTTACTAGCTTTAAACCTGCCTAGATCTAGCAAATGTGAAAGTCAATAAGTCAGTTGGTTAATCTCTTTCAGGCATTTGATGAATTTGGGATTGCATAAGTAATTTTTTTAGAAGATCCCTGGTCAATGAGTGCTGTGTATGTGTAACTCTTCAAATTACTCATAAAAAGACATTCTTCAGATTAAAGTAAAGTTCAGCTGGGAGTACTTTCCTAGCATTCTTGAGGCTCTGAGTTTGACTTCTACCATTACAAAAAAAACAAAAGTAATTTAAAAGGCAAGTTAATGGCGGATCTTTAGTCAGTTGTTGTTTTGGTTCTTAGAGTTAGGTGGCTTGGCTAAATGATACTGACACAGACCATTCTTAGCAACTGGCAATGTACTTTCTGCTTTTTGGAACTGGCAAGATATGCAGATTGGTGACATGCTCTCCTGTCTTACAGGCAGAACAGTTCATTGAAGGCTAAGTAAACCATATACATAAATATCTGCACATTACAACTGTGATTCAAAAAACATCAGCATTAAGCACCAATACAATTTTATCCTCTCACATTAATTAAGTCTAGTACTGTATTCTTTAAGATTGATATAGAAATTTCTATAGTCATATAAAATTCAAGCTTTTTTATCTTTTATCTTTGCATTTCATTGCTCTTAGTAATTCCATTGTGAAGGTTGCGTTACAAAGGTTGCTGCTGCTATAGGCATCATATCAGTAGTTCAGGACACACGAATCACAGGAGGTATGCTTTGCATCTGAGTCAGATCCATTTATTCAGTCTTTCTGGGGTTCCTATTCAACACTTGCACATGCATGACATTTGTCACTTTCAGTTCCACACCTGCTTCTCTACTAGTTAGTGTGGAAATGCCCTGCCTTTTAAAAGCTGGGTGCATCACAAATATAAATAAAATAGTAGATTTTAGTGGAAATGGGAACTTTGTCTCAAATAATTACATAGTGGCTGGCCTCTTTCTGTCCCTAGACACTCTATTGCTGGTTCTTCTTTACTCTGGATTACTATTGCTCCAGAAAGATAAGGAAGGACCTGTTCCTGGAGTAGTTCATTGTCTACCTGAAACATGTCACCCAGGTAAAGTGTACAAGCCCTTCAGAGTCTAAGAATCCTTATGCCACATTCCTGACTACTGACCCAGTATATTTCCCATGAGTACTCACAGAACCCTAAAAACTCATAAACATGGGTGATAGGTATAACGGGGTGAAATTTAAACAAAGAACACTGAAGACTGATGATGTAGCATCTTCGGGTACCTCAAGCCTTGTGATTTACAAGGCCTTGACATTAGCACTGATTCATGTGAGTCTCTTGATGGCTCTGTAGATTTATATAGTTCCAAATAATAGCATCAGAGTTCATTGCCTACCCATTCATTACACAGCATACACTTTTCACAAGCTAAATCAATCTGCTTCATTTTAACAAGATTGAAAGGCCCCTAATCTCTTCAGTAGTTGATGGCAAATAAATGATAGTAGCATTATCTATTTATGATCTTGGCTATTCCATGTATTCAACTATGTGTGATACGCATACATTTAAATTCTGTCCTTAGGTTATTCATCATCTTACAGATGAAATAAATGCAACATACTGTGTCATGCAGACCTTTGTGGAGGCAGAGTTCAACATATGTACAACCAAAACCCAATACTACTGAGTAACAGTGGCACTCGGTAAAGAGGAAATTTTTCTCAATGTTAACTTGTACTTTTACTCACTAAATGGGTCATGAAACCCTAAGTATCCTAGGCTGTAATAGAGTGCCCTGGTCACTGGTAGTACCTGGTGGTAGGCAGGAGAGTAGCTAAGCAAAAGCCAGAAAAATCTCGTGGGCATCAGGTTCTAATCCCATGTATAAAAAGCACCACCTTATCCCCAGTCCTGAATGGGGATACATCATAACTGATTAGCAGTAGGTAAGAAGAAAAGGTAGGCAAGGACTGGTGTTTAGTGATGCCAATATTCTCACACATCTGTGTATCATTTAATCAATATTGTACCTTTGTAAAAGCACATGGGTCTTTTTAAAAATATTTATTTAAGGCACTTAAATTTTATCTTACCTTTGTCACTTAATGTGGATCATATGCATTTTCTTTTTGCTATTATTTGATTTTATTGTGGATTATAGTTGCACATGTGTGCATGTGGAGATCAGAGGACAACTTGCAATAGTACATTCTTTTTCTTTCACCATGTGGGTCATAGGGATGAATTCAGATCCTCAGGCCTGGTGGCAAACACCTTTATGCTTTGAACCATCTCTCTGACTTCATCATATGCATGTTCTATAATATTTTGTTTCAAGTCTTTAGCTACTAGTATGAAGAGCTGTCCTTGCAATTAGATAGGTTATGTTCCTCATTTTAGTTTTTATTTCTTATTTTTACATGTTGCTTTTAAAGAAAATATGCATTGGTACTATTGAATGAAAATAGATCCTAAATTTTGTTTCCTGATCACCAAGTCATTCTTTTAGGCAGTCTTGGTCATTTGTACAATTGACTGTTCTCTTGGGAGAAGACATCATACACTAGACCAGTGGTTCTCAACCTATGGGTCATGACTCTTTTGGGGGTTGCTTATCTGATGTCCTGCATATTAGATGTTTACATTATATCTGTTCATAACAGTAGCAAAATTACAGGTATGAGATACCAACAAAAATAACTTTATGGTTGGAGGTCACCACAGCATGAGGAACTATATTGAAGGGTTGCAGCATTAGGAAGCTTGAGAACCACTGCTCTAGAGTGATCCACATCACATTCTGATCACATGTTGTTCTCTCTACCAAAGAAGTTATGCAATTGGAAGCTTTCATTCCAGACTTTGTAGCATAAAGGACAGATGGACATTGCACGTGTCTTTAACTTTACAAACACTTTAGGAAATGAAATTCTAAGAACGTAATTGGTTCTAGTTTTATTTTTTATAAGATTTTATTGAAATAGGCTGTACGTTTATGATGCCCCAAAGTAAAAAGCAAAATAGAAAGTTACATATTCTTTGACTGGGGAGGTGGCTCAGCAGTAAAGTCCTTGCCATACAAACATGAGGATCTAAGTTGATGCAGTGGGGAGGGGTTAGGCCCTGACTCAATTTAGTACACCAGATTTTGTTGACTACCCAAGGGAGGCCTTACCCCCTCTGAGGAGTAGATGGGAGGTGGGACGGGGAAGTGGGGAAGCAGGACAAGGAGAGGAAAAAGGAACTAGGGATGATACGTAAAATAAAAAAAAAAAGTAAAATACCATTGAAATGTTGATAGTAATTGCAATGAGATCTCTAAATTCGGACTAAATATGGTTCTAGTTTAAAAATAAACACTTCTTTGCCTACTTTCTCAGGAAAGTATCTTGGCGGGGTTATCATGTATATTAAAAGAAGAGCATAAGAAAAATTCTGGCATGGATGTGAGAGGAAATTCTGAGACCCTACTCTTAATTGAGCAGATATTGGCAGCTGGTAGTTGCTGGGGGAGGGAAAGTCATTATTCTTAGTGAGTGTGGTCACTATGAGGACGTTCATGTTCAGGTCGATGATCCCACACATGCATATGTGGAAAGCACTAACTGGACCTAATGGGTTATTAAAGTAATAAGAAGAAGATTATATGAATTTGGGAATGAGAAATGTTGGGGAAGATCTGGGTAGATTTAGAGAGGAAAAAATTGGAGAGAATATGACGATACTACATTGCATAGATGTATAAAATTATCAATGAATAATTATAAAATATATAAATATAAAATATTCACACTACTCAGTGTGAGCGACACCAAGAGGATCATATTTAAATGAAGTATCATGAGTTTCTTTGGCAGTGGTTTGATTTGTATTTAAGTAGAAAGCCAATAAACACTTCTCAATATATCTTCATCCTTTATATTTTATAACTTAATTGCAGAAAAGGCTATAAATATGCTTTTTGTTAAGCGCCAACAAAAATATAAATAGCTATATAAGCAATTTCACATGCTAATTACCTAACACAACCTAAAATTTACGAAGTGTGCCCAGTATTTCCTAACAATACAGTGAACTCAGATAATGATGAATTTCTCTAAGAAACTGCTAAAATGCTGCATGGCTTGATTTGTGCTCTTTGATTTTAATTTTTCTTTCCTGTTGGTGTCATGATCTTGACCCCAACAGTCAGGGCATATCAATGACATCCTTCTATCTACCTTATGTGGTGCTATTTGTGTGTCCTAAAATAATTGTTTATATCTCTTTGCACAGGAAACTCCATGAATCTACAAATGATGTGTGGACTATTCACTTGACTTTTCTAAAGGAATCAAGTAACTGGCATGCAATCTGTGTGTAACTAACAGTTGGCAACTATGTACATTAGTGAAAATTAGCTGAATCTATATGGAAAAGCACAAATTATATCATTTATTCTACATAGTGATACTTAGGGACCTCAAAGAGATGTTTAGTAAATCACCACACTTGATTTCTTCCTCATTAATGATATAGTGATAACCCCCATCAGTGTAACCAGAGTCAACTTGTTTCATAGTTGTATATAATACAACTTATTGCTTCAAAACTTGATATAAATATTTGTCTTTTCTGTGAACATAGTGGTGGATCTGAGGAGATGCTAACAATTTACCAATTTCTTTCTCCACAAATTTTCCATGAAACAATTTGAAAACAATAATATGATTTGCCATTCTAAGCCTCTGATCTCATCTTTTCTTCCTTAGAGAATCTACATGCTAGCTGTGACAAAGAATCCTTAAACTCTTTTGATGGCAGATCATCACAAACAGAATTACATGGAGAAATGTGTTCAAGCACATGAGCTACAGAATTAGGTCTTGAGATGGGAGATTTTAAATAGGAATGACTGGATCAATAAACAACTTCAATAAATACACTCTTGATATATTTACATAAGGTGTTCCATTGTTGTTTGATTTTTTTATATAAGAAAAACAGTTAATAAAAACATGTCTTTCAGTTTACATGGTTGTGGACTTACTAGCCATTTCTATGTGGCACTGTTATTTTCTAGTTGCCTTATGAAACCCAGGAACCCTAGGTTACCAGGGGCATAGCTGAGCAAGTACAAGCAAGAACTCTCGGGCATCAGCTTTTAAATCCTCTGCACAGAAAACTCCCGCCTATTTCCAGTCCCAAATCAGCATACAACACAACCAAGGATATCTGAAGACAGCCTGTATATCAGTTTTCTATCTGTTTATTTGAGAAAAGGAGGCAAAGATGGCAGCAACTGATGTCTACCAATGCAAAAGAAGTCCAATCACCATCTATAACTCTCATCAGATAACTTCACTAACCCCTTTCTCTTGCTAACATATTCACCATGCAATTGTTGACAATCCAAATCTTCTTCTAAAATGTCACTGCATTGCATATATATAGAAAGATAAACGAGTTATGAATTTACCTGAGGTCATAAATTCTTGAACATTCCTTTTTAGCATCATTCCATTTCCCCTGGAATCATTAAACTAGACATACAAAAAAGGAGTCTCAACTGGCCATCTCTTGTAGACAGCTGCAGCTTCCAGTGGTGGGATGCAGTTACATTCAATTGAGTTGTTGGCTAAGGGGGGTTCTCTGTACCCACTTTCTCAAAAGCAGACAATGGACAATGTTGCCAGCAATTTTAAGTTACATAAATAGCTGGTACTCAGATAATCAGAAATGTACATGTAACTAGAATGTATTTAGAGTATCATCTGAAAGCTGTGAGTCTCACAGTGGCATCCAACTAGCAGCATTTAATTTGACTCTCAAAGTAGCTTTTGTTGCTTTGTAAAAAAGAAAAAAAGAGGGGGTAGAATCTAGTTATTATTATTTTATTTTTGCCTTCATGGTAGTTGAGTGTCCATCCACTTGGGAAAAAAGACAAGATTGAAGAGGGAGAACTGATACATATTTCATCATGAAGATTTATCCAGAGGTAACAAAAACGACATTTGTTCATTTCCCTCCTGAGTGGGTTTTGGAGACTTTCCAGTGCTCAAACACAAAGAGGCTCATTAGCTAATTCAAAAGCAAACAGCTGCTCCAACGCCAGAGTCTTGAGTTCAGGCCCTTCGTACTAGAGACATCATGGAGGCCCTCCATTGCCCGCATGATCAACCAACACTAACTGGAGTGTGTGTGTCCTCTGCATGCCTTATGGTCCATCACTTTGAGTAACAAATGGCCAGTTATTTCCTACCCGTCTGTCTTGCCAACAGAAGATGGCAGCTTGGGCACTCACAGCGTATGATGCCAATGATGCTGAAGCAATGCCCTGTGTGTCTTGAGAGCATATGCAAGTACTGTAGGACCCAAGAGGACCATGTAATCTCCAGGCAGGATTGTGCCACATCCTGACTCTGCCTTTTGGTTTAGGACATCACCTGAGAAAGGGGCCACTTTGCTAAGGTTTCAAATGAAAAATATTTAGTGACAGACCATTGAGTTAGCTCCACCTGGCTGTCTGTAGGCCCAGTGCTCTCCTGAAAGAAGTCTCTTCAGATGACGGCATACTTGAATCAAGGTGACGGCACCAAGAGGAATGACCTAAAATCCACCCAGCATGCATGTGTGCAGGCATGTTGGCCCTTATGATTTAGCAATGCCATTGACAAAGAAATTATGGATTATGGTCACACACACAAAAAGCTGACTGTGTAGCTTCCTACTGCCTCCAAATCATAGGATGCTTTAAAATGGTAAGAGTTTCTTGTAATTTCTCAAAATGAGACACAAAAGTCAAGGTAACTTTTTTTTTTCTATTTCAAAGATATATGTACGGTTAGCTGGTTAGATAAGTGGAATTGTCAACTTCCCTTCATCTTACTAGGAATCTTTCTGTGAGTTAACTTTGGGTGATAGGAAAAGTATGAAAAAGGCAAATGATAGGATGGCAAAATCCAGATTATTTGCCCAAACTGATGCTGGCACTTGTGAAGGAATCAGAATGCGAGGTCCAGTGTAGGCACATCTATACCATCTGGACAGCTTAGCCATTCTTAGACTTCTCTATGAATCAAAGCATCTGAAAACTGAAGCAAAGGCTCAATACTGGTGGCCTACACCTGTATTCCCATCACTTAAGAAGGAGAAGTAGAAGAATAAAGAAGTCAAAGCTAGCCGGGGCTACATAGCAAATTTCAAGTCAGTGCTGGCTACATAATGGGAATCTGTTTCAAAATAAAACAAAATGAACAATAAAGAAGACAAGAAGCCAGAGCAGAATCTGATCCCTCATATAAATAGCAGGTTCTTAATCCTTTTCATTAGATCCTAATCCTTTGTCTTTTTTTTTAACCCTTTCTCCCTCATTCCTCCTTCCTTTCTGCTCTTTCTGCACTATGGTGTCACCAGAAGTTCTGGACTCTTCTTTTCCATTCCCTGCACTGTGTTAGAATCTGCCATTTCTTTCATGTATTAGAGCACAGCATTGTAAGCCACAGCCTGGAAACTGGTACCCTTGATTTTAAGTTGCCAGGAGGCTTGCTGGCCTCTGTCCTAATACTTGCCCTCTCTTCTACTCTCCTTCATAATCAGATTTGTCTGTCAACTTCCAGGTTGACTGATTTTACTCTGTGGGCCTCACATTTCTCCCCTGTTGAATCCCCTTCTGCTTTCCTTTCCTCTGGCTACATAACCAGGGTGGTGTCTCTGTACTTTCTGGTGTTCAAACTTAACATATTTTTGGTTTTTTATCTTCTATGAAATTTTAACATCACTACCTGTGCTGGATGTTTTTTCCTTTAGGCTGTGACCTTGAAACTTCCACATCAAAAATACTCATGTGGATTTTTGTGATGGAAAAACAGTCTTTGTCACATTCAGAGATGACACAAGGACTTACATAAATATGACTGGCCACACTGAGAAATCTCAAAGGAGCTTCAACTTTACAAGTTCATAAAACATAAATAAGGATCACAAAAAATAGAGGAACACCTAAAAGAAGCATATGCTGTAAGTAGACATAACAGCATGGTTTTACAGTAAAAACAACCTCAAACCCTAGAGCTAGACTACCTACCTGAGTTAAAATTTCCATCCTCAGTGTGAGCCACTTCTCTGTCTCATTTCATATCTATATGATCAAGACTTTGATAACATGTACCTAAATGGTATGATTGTCAGCTAAATAAATATATACTAAATGGGAGAAAATAAACATTATATAAATATTTGTTGTTGTTAGAAAAAATACTGGGTACCTGAGGAATGAGATCAACTAACCCTAACAGACAAAGCTAATGATGATCCATGATGTAAGTTTTGGCTTTCCTTTGTCTGTGGTCTGGCATCTATGATCTGTTTGCAGCATGAATCGACTGTTACTAAAACACAAGACATGATGGCTAAGAGGAAACACAACTAAGTCCTTTCAATTTCTCTCCACAAGAGCAATGATAGCCATTCTGAAAGAATCATGGTGTGTGGCTGCTGCAGAGGATGACCACCATTCTGAAAGAATCATAGCATATGCCTGCCATAGGAGATAAGCTCTAGGTAGGAAGAGAGAGAATATGAGAACAGCCAGATCTTCTGAAGGTATTCAATGATTGGCCCCCACTGGTTATTATCCTGAAACATGGAGGTGACTTGATGATATCACTGTGCCATCATTTGGGGGAATCTCTAAAGAATTCAGTCAATAAAATTAAAAACCAGAGGACAGAAAACGATGAACAATTTCTCAAAAATCAGTTGAGTAGTGAGTAGCTGTCTTAACATAATTGAAAAATTTACATAAGGATAGTCAGAATTTACATGCTAATCTCAAGAACTCAGTTATGTTCCATGAATGAAATACACAAGGACAAAAATGATTGATTTTTTTAAATTATTTTTTATTTTCAGAATAGGAGCTATCCAAATACAGAAGAGGCTGCACCGACTAATTAGAAGATTTAAAGGCAATGATTCTGAGGCTATGCTTTCCATCCCAGGCCCATCTCTTCTCTTTCATGTGTTACCCATGACCTGATTCTTTTTTTTTTTTTCTTTTTTTTTTTGGTTTTTCGAGACAGGGTTTCTCTATGTAGCTTTGCACCTTTCCTGGAACTCACTTGGGAGCCCAGGCTGGCCTCGAACTCACAGAGATCCGCCTGGCTCTGCCTCCCGAGTGCTGGGATTAAAGGCGTGTGCCACCACCGCCCGGCATGACCTGATTCTTTAAAGGTGACCATACACACAAACTTCCTTATCTAACTATTGAATTTCTTCCCTAAATCCTCCACACTCATGACAGACACTGTACAATAGAGTGGATACTAAGTCTATCTGTTCTTGCAAAAAATCTCTGCCTATTTCCACTTTCATATTACCCTCTTCTTAATTATGATATAGTGAACTAAATTTATCTCCTCCTATGCTTTATTTTCTTCTTTGAATGTGCAAATTTTAAAAGGACTGCTGGAGAGGTTCAGTAACGAACTTTCCAGTGGGCATCTAGGAATGCTTAATCCTTGAATTAGTCGTTATGCCCCAAAGCTATTCAGCCTAGTTCGAATCTTCCAACCTTCTACTTTATTATTCAAAGACTGACAATAAATGCTACTTCCAAATTTCTTTCCCACATGTCTAAGATACCGGCTTAGGTTATAAATCAATTTCTTAAGTTCCCTTTAAGGCAGGGCTGTATATTCTAAAATGAGTAACAGCTTGCCTGCTTTTAGTAAGTTATCTTTGAACAAAAAGAACATTAACAGATGGAAACAGAGAAAGGCAATAAATATGATTGGGATGAAGCCATCTAAACTAGTAATTCAAGTATATATCTCATAATAATGATAATAGAATTAATATTAATATCGGGGTATATGTCCACTAAAGAGGGGGACTGAGCTTCTATTAATGCTATGGCACTTGATATCCTGTGAATCTTAAGTGATTACCCACACACTAAACAAAGATCCAGGTGTCCCTTTTTGTCTGTTCTACAATATGAGAAAGAATAAAGAGAGAAAATTGTCCCTGGAGTGATATTTTCTTATGCAAACTAATGTAAATCACACATCTCTGTGTTGAAAGCTTGTCTGACAAGCGTTTCCAAAGCACAAAACAAATCTCAGAACAGGTTAACTTGCATTGGGCTGATATTAGCAAAGGACTTTTAGTACTTCAGAGAAGACAGAAAAATAATTTCCCTGCTAGGGAAAAAAATGTCCCCAAATATCATGGTGCATTAAGAGATTAGTGGTAGTTTAGCACACTATCCTCTTCACAACCAGGGACAATCTTTTGATCTAATCTAAGTGGTAATTTAATTTTAATGAAAGTAGAAGAAGTGAGAGGCTGCCCTGGGTGTAGGAAGAGGGACCAAGGTAGTCAGCAGCAGCAACTGCTTTCCCCTTCTAGGCAAGGGGCTAGTCTCATCATTGAATGTTCATATCATACTCATTGTTGTAGGTATTTCAGGATTTAATGCTAAGTGGTCCTTAGATTAAGATGAAAATTTCAAACTTAGAGATTTCTGGGTTCAGAACACATTTTGAGGATCTGCTCCATTCTCTGTTTTTGTGTCTCATGTTTCTTTTCATTCTCATTGGTTTTCATATTCAAAACATCCCTATGTGGTACCATCCTGAGAGCAGGAAGGTGTACATCTAGAGAAATGAAGAAATTTCCCAAAAGTCACACTGCAGATAGCTGTACAAGGATTCAGGTCTACATCTTTACAGCTTGATTATGTTAGCTCTTGAAGGGCCTTTCTAAAGCTGCAGCTTACCTCTTTTCACACTGCCATTTGGATGGATGGAAGAGAAAATAGGGAAAAATCTTGAACTCCTTGTCAGAAAAGATTTATCACTCATATGACAGATTAGAAGCATAGGAGTAAACACTGAAGACTGACACAATGGATCAGAAGCTATATTAAGCCACACAAACACTGAGAAGAAAAACCTTTCACTCATGCTACCAACCATAGGAAGGATCACTCTCTTCAGATTCCTACAAACTAATTTTCAGTCTTAAACATTTCCTCTATGATATCACAGGGTAGTGATTGTTGTGTGTTACATAACATTCTATATAAGAAGCTCACTAGAAATATGTTAACCATGCATGCCGATATAAATTTCATAGCAAACATATATAACAGCAGTACAAAAGATATATATGTATATATATAAAGGTTAAATGGCACCAAACACTGGCTACAGGACAAGAGAAATTAGGCTGGAAGGGACCTGGAAACTTCTTCTCTGCTGGCTACCTTTCATAGTGACAGAAGATGCTAGGCTGACTCTTGTGAGGAAAATTCACCAGAGACCTTAGCCATTAGTGGACCCTGCATATTATTATACTGACCCGTCAGGCAAAGGGGGGCCACTTGTACAACAGTGTCATGGATGTTATGTGGGGCGTAGGGGGTAAGTAACCAACCACTTTCTGCTTGAATTTGAGAAGGAATTCATACCTGCTATTGTAAACTTGATCAAAGGCTGAGAGCTGCAGAGGTCATAGGGCTTAGAGGAAACTACTACTGTTTTGCTAAGTGGACATGTTGCTGTTTAGCTTTCTAAATATTGATATTATTATCTTTATACACATAAATTAGTACTGCTCACAACTTTCATCAAAGAAGCTTCTTTTTTTTGTAGTGGGCAATGATTAATGCTGATAGTTTAGGTAGATTAGATATAGATAGATAGATAGATAGATAGATAGATAGATAGATAGATAGATAGATAGATGACAGATAAGTAGACGAGATATAGAAATATTTGGCAACTTTGTTGTTGTTTTGAAACAGGGCCCCATGTATCAATATTTGCCTGGAGCTCACTAATGGCCCACTCTATTTTAAAATTATGCTATTTCTGCCTCTGCCTTCCAAATGCTGGGAATACAGGTGTATGTCAGCACACTCAGTGACTGTGGAACTACTTATGACCACCACTTAGTCCACAGACTATCTGTATTTCAAAAGATGTAGAAACAAAAGGATATGTTTATGTGTCATGTCTCTAGGATTATAAAGCATCTTTTTTCTTATTCTGTCCCCAAATTGGTGAAAGGCAGGTCAACTCTGTTAATATTTTGTGTGAATTTTCATTATAACAGGGAAAGAGCAGGTGATTCAGCCATATACTAGCCCATTGATTCTCTGCAGCCCTCCTTCAGACTAAGAACCCCTGAAATCATGTGTTCTTGTCCAACAAGGCCACATTAAACACACTCAGACTGTTTAAAAACTTTTACACTCAGACGAATATGCCACTTTTCAACAAAACTAGCATGAAAACACCCTCATTTGCAAAACGAAATCATTATTTTTGCATTATAAAGGAAAACTTCAAAGGCTTTCTCTAGGCAGTGTGTTGCCCTGAGACATTTAAATGATGGCAGCTCACACCTCCCCAAATGATTTATACATGGCACCTTAGAAGGGTTTCTATTGTAAAGCTAAGTGTGTCTGTACTAGTAAAATAATTATTTGTTCTAATGGAGGCTATTACCATTTTATTATTCAGGCAAGTAGCACTAAGTAGGCTTATCATATTGAATATGAACATTTCACTTTTAAAACCTGTAATAACCCTTTATTAAATAAGGATCCACTGAACTGAAAGTTATTATCTCTCTTACCAGAGGTAGATTCATGCCACATTCTGCTATGACAGTGGATTAATCAAATATTAATATATCTACTGTTGTCTTTTAAGATTTGCTTATTTGTTTTTCTATGAATTAGTTTAAACAATGCTGTCATTTAATAAAGCACGGGTACTTTCTGAAATATCTTTATCTTCCTATTTTATAAATTGTAGAGTTTATTTTTTCTTAAGGGGGTGAATAATCATAATAGGAGTTTCCTATTTATTAAGTTGATACTCGAAGCACTTAATAGAGGAGGAAGAATTCTTTCAAAATGAGATAAAAAATAATTCTATGATGAAATGCTGTCAGGCCCATTCTTATTCAGGAAGTATACAAGGGACAAAAACAACTAAATTTCATTCACTTGCTCAATCTATCAGTATGAAGTTGTCAAATACTACAAATGAATAAATGAGTAACTTCTAATATTCTAAGTATGGTAGTAATTTGAAAAATACAATTAAATATTTAAAAATGGCTCCTGGGGAGGATTTTGAATGCTCCAACACAAAGGAACAATACATACACAAAATGATAGATATGTCAGCTACCCTGACCTGATTATTACACATTGTATGCATGTGTTAAAATGTCACACTGTACACCACAACTATATAAAATTATATGTCGTTAATAAAATATTAGTGATCTCATATGAAAAGAAGCTAAGGTATTTGGGCATTGTATCAACCTATATAAGGTAACACTAAGATAGAGGTCTAATATCAAATCAGCAAACTATGAACAAGTCACTTGTACATGTTTCCATCTTAAAAATCAGAACATTAACATATGTGGTTATCTATTGTTCAAACAATAGATAATGTTTGTCAAACGCTGGTGACTTCTGAACTTCATCCCTTCGCTAGCATTCTTTAATTTAGTGTCACATCTTCCTGTCTCCAGTTTGAAAAACAGTTACTGTTGGTTGACGTGGAGAACAGCTGAGTCTCAAGGTTAAGCAGCTCCTTAGAATTCAGGTAGTATTAGTGACACTTTTTTTTTGTGTTTTTTGTTTTTCTTTTTCTTTTTATTTCCCTTTTAAAGAACGTGGATATCTGGGAATATCATTTTATTAAATTAGTTGCAGAGAATAACAAAATGAACAACTGATTTGTTAGTTGGTCTTCACCATTGATGGAAGTTGATGATATTCATCAGGATCCAGGAGGCTGCATGTTAGCCTATTTGATTAAAAGAAAAATATCTTTATATTGAATGAGGGACTTAGCTTTGGCTCTGAGGATATGATGAGGTTAAAGAAGTTCACAAATTAATAAAAGAATATTGAAAATTTGAGGCAAATATCAAAGAATGTACAACCAGAAGAGATTAAATCTATTATGTCTCAGTAGTCCAAACTGTCCTGAGGCCTT
Organism: Peromyscus leucopus; assembly: GCF_004664715.2. Taxonomy (NCBI): domain Eukaryota; kingdom Metazoa; phylum Chordata; class Mammalia; order Rodentia; family Cricetidae; genus Peromyscus; species Peromyscus leucopus. Next base: position 57,556,922 of record NC_051075.1, on the reverse strand, counting down.
ACAGTTAATGAAATATATTTTATATTCATCATGTAAAACATAGCAATTCACAGTGTCTAATTTCATTAGAAATTTTGACGTGTTCAAGTCAGTAAAGCTTAAATGTATGTATGTTATTGGAAAAGCTGTACACTGAACCTATGCTGAGAGCTGGAAGCCGGATGAGGAGACTGTATGCAAATCCCAATGGAAAGGAGAGTGCTTGAAATAAAAACATTTGCTGGGGAAGAGGACCAAGAATGAAGTGGATCAAACCTTCAGAGGGTATCAGGAAATTCTGTTATGCTACAGGTCCACAATTGTATGCACTTACCAAAGCTCATTAAATAGTGTACCCTAAATCTGGCCATAACACTGTTTGAGAATCATATCTTACTGAATACAAGTGAAATCTCTATCTTCAAACACCAATATAAAATTTTCAAAGGAAGAAAGTGGATCTATCAGGATGATGATTACAAACCTAAATATTTTTTGGTCACTTTTATGGTAAAAGATGGTAAGCCTATCATTACAGAATCCCACAAACAGAATTTCAGTATCCAGGAGCTAACATCTGGAAGAAAACAACTAACTCTGCCTTATTAAGTGTACACATCATACTGAGTTAAAAGAAATATGAAAGCTATTATTTGCTCAAACAGGATACATAGGTTGGTTTTAATGCCCACATTTATACTCGTAAATCACCTATCTGAAAAACTAAGCGAAGTTCTTTGTTTTATAGAAAGTTTCACGAATTTTTACAAAATTAATCTCCACTCTGTGCTTTTCTGATAATCATGACTGTGTGAAAAATTAATTAACATGTATTTAGATTAAGATACAGTAAAAATATTTTATTCTTATTCTAAAAATATTAAATCCTAAAACAAGTTACTTGTTGACAAGGACAGAATAAAGGGCTGTGGCTCAACTCGGGGTGAATTAATGATGACCATGACTCCAAAAAGCTGGTCATTTTATTTAAGTCATGGAAACCTAATATAAGGGAACAATAAATTCCTTTAAATTTCCTTTCTTCTCATATAAACAGTACGCTTCATATTCAGAAACAAACAGCATACACACACACACACACACACACACACACACACACACACGTGTATATATGTTTATTTAGTTTTGTTTGTCAAGATAAGGTTTCTCTGTGTAACAGTCCCATATATCTTGGAGCTCATTTTGTAGACCAGGCTGGCCTCGAACTCACAGAGATCTGCCTGCTTCTGTCTCCTGAGTGCTGGGATTAAAGACATGCAATATTACCATTTGGCCATGTAGTATACATTTTTATAAATCTTTTAATCCAAATATTGCCACAAAATATGGACACAGTGAACAAATTTAAAATCAATTTTTCCTGGTTAGATATTCAATGACATAATCTTTTACTCCTTTTACCTAAGGAATAAAAATAGGAGCTCAATTCCTTTTGTCATCCACCAACTATCACTGTGACTTTTGACCCCATTAATATTTACAGAATATTTGTTTATAATGTAGCAAAAGGGTTTTGTTTTTTGTTTTTTGTTTTTCCTAAGGCCCTGAGAGACTTTAGAAAGATGGGGTAGGGAAATAGGTTAAGTAGGCTCAAGGGTAAAATAATTAAAATTAAAGAGAAAACTGAAAATTTTACAAGATTTTCTTAGACTTGGTGATACTCTATAGCTCAGAGTTGAAGATCCACTAGTCCCAGTCCTGTGGGCCATCCAGAATTAACCTCTTTAACACATGGAGTGAAAGTTTAGGCCTGGGGAGAATGAGTTCCTATGTGTCTCACAATTGGTGGCTGTCATGGTGGGCAAGGACAAAATGGAATAAAGGCAATGCTTCATGACAACAAGATGTTAGAGAAAATGAAAAAGACTGATTGGATGCCATACCATGCCTGAGATAATTCACTGGTTTGCAGATATGTGTGATGTACACTTTAATACTGTCCCAGAAATGACTGGTTAAATCTTCACAAGTGCTTGTTTCTGAGCTGTGGAGATATTTCAGTCAGTAAAATGCTGTTCTTTGAAGTTTAAGGGCCCAAATCCAATCTCCAGGACTTAAAGCCACTTTAGTTCTGAGTTAAGACATACTCTTCTGACCTCTTTAAGCACCAGGGATGTACATGATTCACACATATACGTGGAGATAAAACATTCATACATGTAAAATAAAATTGTAATTATCTAAGGAAAAAAATAGCCATTGGTAGAGACAGGTAGATTGGTAGAGAAGGGTGGATTGCAGGGACTTGCTGGTCAGCTAGCCATCCTAGTCTACTTGGTGAAATCCAGATCAGTAGGAGACAAATAGACAATGTAGACAGTATCCTAAAGTATGACACCTGAGGTTGACCTCTGAACTCCATTGTGAGCACTGTTAGGGAGCAGAGGGAGCTAAGTTATTTGGGTTGCATGTTGAAGTTTATTCAAACTACTAGCACTCTCTTCCTATAGAAATACTGTAAAAGCTGTACTAGCAGAATGTACGTGACATTGTGTTTTGTACACTATATCACAGCAGAACAAAAGTAGCTTAGTATATTGTGAAAAGTATGACTAGCTATTTGGATTTTTGCAAGCCACATGCCTATGATACACATTCCTTTACATGCCACACATCTGTTTTCCACTCCATAGCCATCCAATAGCATTTACTTAATTTTTATTACATCCTTATGTAATAATGCTATTATTATTTTACAGTACAGTTTAAGTCAGCTCAATTTTAGCATCAGACTCATTAAGAGTGAACAATTTGGTGCTTAATGACTTGTTAACCATGAGTAAATATATTAAAATAATAGAGTGATAAATTTAAATTGAATCACATTGGGCTTTCTTTTTGTTCAATAATGTCTTCTGCAGCAAGAGAAAGTGCTCCTTAAAAAGCAATTTTTGATAAAATACATTCTAAATCACTTCTACTCACTTCTCACTTACTATCCATCTCTTCTACTTGACTCTTTTTTTTGTAGCTATGCTGTTCCCCATTATCTCTTAAATATCGATATTCTGAACATTTCCAATTATATTTCTAAGAGAAACATCTTGCTGGGCAAGGATTGTGAACTCCATGTCAGTCTCAAAACCCAATAGAGATAATGTTTTAAGGCCGATACAAATGGAATGAACTGAGAAGTCTTATATAAATACAAACAAACAAACAAACCTTCATAAAGGTAACTAAAAATTTGAAAGGTTTTAGTGAGAAAGCAAAGAAATTAAAACGCAAACCAATATCTGGTCATAATGGATTTATGAGTTTGTAAGGTAGGGCCAGCATCTTCCTTTGAATTCATTCCTTAGCTCTCTTAAACCAGGGTCAATTTGATGCTTCTTAATCAACAGTTCAGCTCTCTGTAGTCTTCTGAATCAGGCTGTCAACTTTAGTGACATAAATAAGTTCTATTACTTTAAATCCCACAGAGCCTCAGGAACAATCGAAGAGCAAGCCAGAATTTAATCTACCATACAGCCCATCAACAAAGACTGTCAATTTGATTCGAATAGTGAATATTGCTGAGAAGAAATCTACAGGATACGGCCAGCTGTGTTTTGTATTCACAAGCAGAGGTTAAGGTGACAGTGACAAGAAATACTATCTTCTGACCCCAAAAGGAAATGAAGCTGAGGTGAGACTCACAAAGCAGCTGCAATTAAGCAAGTCTGGAATTCCCATAAGACATTTACATGACTGTACCATGAATTCAGTAATGAGTAAAGCCACAACTCATATATAAGATGCTAGTAAGTGAAAGTCATTTCTATCCCAGAAACAAAACAAAGCAAAAAAAAAAATAAATAAATAAGGTGGACATTTCTCAGATTTGACATCTTATAGTTGATTTTTCTGAGATGAATCTGAAATGGGATCTAACTGTATTTAAGGACAATGAGGTATTTCTGACCAAGGGAATTTACTACCCAGAGAGGAAGTACCATTAGATGACAAACAAATGATATGCATGAGAAGTAGCAAAGGCTTTTTTTTTTTTTTTTCATTCAAATTTTAGGCCTACCCTTTCCCTGCTGGTATTTGGAAGGCATAGACATGCATCTGTGTAAAGAAGCGTGGTATATTATTTATGACTCCTCCTTACTTCATGAGCTTGATACCCACAGAGCATTCCAGTTTAGTTCTTCTATTACACCCCAAGATATCTCCCTCTGGCACAGCATTTCTCAGCCTGTGGGATGTGACTCCTTTGGGGGGGTCAAGAAGGGTCACATATCAGATGTTTACATTACAATTCATAACAACAGAAAAATTACAATATGAAGTATCATTAAAATAGATTTATGGTTGGAGTGAACTGTATTAAAGAGTTGCTGCACTAGGAAGGTTGAGAACCACTGTTCTAGCATCCCTTCTTCCTCCCATCTCTCTGACATTTCTAGAAATATATACATGGTAGAATATATATATTTCAAACTGGGAAAAATGTGTCTTAAGGGAAGTTGCCATAAGCTTTACTGAACAACTACCCTGATGTTAAACCCATGCAAATGAGAAGAGGTGTTGACAGCATTTAAAGGAATTGTCCAGCAAAGATGCATTATGGCAGTAGTCCAAAGGCCTGCTAGACAGAAAGAAGCATGTTGCAAATATGACAAAGATCTCGTGGTAAAAATGGAAATGAGCATTCTCCAAGGAGAAATCAAGGGGAAAGATATTAACAGTGGTAAAATTATCTTATGAAATAATTCATCCTGCTTTGTTATTGAAAAAGAGCAATGACTTATATTTTCATAATACCTTTCATGCAGAAAAAAAAACAATGACATTCTTCATGGAAGCTTAATGAGTTTTGCTGCCATTGAAGGGCTGCTCTGTTCAGTAGTCAGGGAGGTGAAGCTTTAACTGTGGTCCAGAGCCAGTGAAATGGCTCAGACAGACAAGGCACTTGCTGCCACGGCTGAAGACCTGACTTCAATCCTTAATCCCATAAGGTAGTAGGAGAGAGAACTGACTCCCACAAGCTTTCCTCTGACCTTCACATTGTGCACATACCCTCTCCCACACATAAAGTAAATGTAATTTTTCAAATAAAGAAATACATAAACCTGGCACAACCATTCCATGAGAGAAAATAGAAAAGCTCAACCATGGAGAAAAAGAGAACTGCACTGGAATTGTAATCCATATGACTGCAGATGCTGACAAGGATGTGACATATTGGTATTCAGTTACCTCCAGGTTTGCTCAAATATAGTGCTAGGGATGATACAACTGCTTCCTGGAGTTGACAGTTACTACTGTTAGGCAAATCCATTGAATAAGTAGTCTAAGCTAATTAATCAGGAGTGAAGAAACAAAGTTATAGGAATATTTGTGAGGAGCCAGTGCTGGTATTAATAAAAGTCACAATACATAAATCATCACAAGAGTCTAGAATGAAAATGATTTCAGTAGTAGGTCCCCTTGAAGACCTACAGCAGTTGTGCTAGGGTCTTACCTCAATGTACACAGAGATTCAAGAGCTACAAAAGTAGAATTTGCGGGCATTGCATCTCAATCTACAATGTGTTCCACTTGCCCTTTGTACCATGCCTAAGGGGTGAGAAACAGGAAGTAAATTAAACAGAAGGGGTATAAGAAGGTGTGAGGAAGGACATGAAGAAAGGAAAATATGAACATTTGTTGGAAAAGTAAAATCCATGCTGATGAACACTTTGACTTAAAAATGCTTTCCTGTACCATAACAGACCCCCCATGCCCATAAAACTGTGCATAACAAGGTAAATCAGTTTGATTTTTATTGTTTTAGTTTTTTTTTTTTTTTAAGATAGAGCCTCATGTAGTCTAAGACAACCTTGAACTTACTATGACACCAAGGTTGTCCTTCAACTCTGCTCCTCTTGTCTTCATTGTCCAAGTGTTGGTTACAGAGCCTAGTTCATGCAGTGGGTGGGAGGATGTGTGGAACCAGGCTTTTCAAATGTTGGGCAAGCAGTCCACCAACTCAGCTCCATGTGTAGACCATTTTGAGTAAGGGAATTAAGCTCTAGTTCAGCTTCCCAGCAACTACTAAAAACTTGCACTTCATGGGGAGTCTGTGTCTGTGTGCTCTTTCTTTACGAAGGAAAAAATAAAGTCCATAGATTTTTTTTTACCCTCAATGGTAATATTTCCATGGACAATGGCCCTTAAAAATCAACAAAGAGCCAGGCAGTGATGGCACACGCCTTTAATCCCAGCACTCAGGAGGTAGAGCCAGGTGGATCTCTGTGAGTTCGAGGCCAACCTGGTCTACAGAACGAGATCCAGGACAGGTGCCAAAATTACCCAGAGATACCCTGTCTTGAAAAAACCAAAAAAAAAAAAAAAAAATCAACAAAGATCATGACAGTAAGAAAATACCATGTACAGATAGAAGTCTGGTCTATTTATCAACTATTCTTTTCTTCTCTGAAGAATATCAATAGTATTTAAATGAAATTGAGCATAGAATATGTTTGTATTCACCAGTGAAACATTAACCTGGACAGAAACACAAGCTAACTCAAACTCCAGAATCAAAATAGAAAGAGTCACTGACCTGAATATACTATCTTTTTTCAAAATTGATTTTCAATAAGCCTCCCTCACAACAATAACTGATATTGCACAACGAACAACTTAAAAAAACAAAATTAATTAACAGAATATTAGTATAAAAATTAAGTTGTAGATGTATTTGTATAGGTTCTTTATTCTATGTTTTATCTAGCATCCAGAGAAAATGAAGCTTTCCACCCATGGTTATTACAACAATATTCACAGGGTCAACCAATATATCTATCAGCAGGTGAATGCATTTTTTAATAGGGACAAAATTGTAATATGGAATATTATCCAGCCACAAAAAGAGTGAAATAATTCCACTTGCCACAACTTGGGTGGACTCGGAAGATACTATATTAAGTAAATTAAGCCAGCCAGTAAAGGTCAAATACCACAAGTTCTCACTCATTCGTGGAAGGTAAAAAGTAGATCACAGAGAAAGAGCAAGTGGAATAGAGATCATTCGAGGAGTTGCAGGAGCTGAAGAGGTACTACAGTGAAAAGGAAGACAATGAAAATCAGAAAACAGAGGAGCACTAGTGCTGTATAGCAGCGCAACAGGGAAGCTATAGCCCACAGCAGTCATTGAACACTCCAAGAGAACTAGGGGAGAAAGTGTTTACAGGTACCTACCACATAGAGGTGAGCATGATTTGAGACAGAAATACTAATTTCCCTGATTTTATTATTGCATATTGAATGTGCACACCAGAGTATAACATTCCATAAATTTTGTTTCAATTCATTACACAAAATTTAAATTTCACAATATTATCACACACACACACACACACACACACACACACACACACACACAACACGAAAAATCTCATCTTTCATCGTTTACATTGTTTTGCTGCTTTCGAGTTCTGTGACATTTGTTTGAACAAATAGTGTAAAATATTCCATGCCCTAGCTCACATTGTACTTCGATTTAGAATCCTAATTATGATTGACCACAAGTAACAATGCCATGAGTTCAGCACGTATGTCTCCAAAGGTCTGGGAAAAGGAGAAATGAAAAGTCAATTTCTCTGTTGCTATGATTAGATTAGCAGAGAGGCAGGCAGCTGTGTGTGTGTGTATGTGTGTGTGTGTGTGTGTGTGTGTGTGTGTGTGTGTGTGTGTGTATTAAGGAGCTCCATATAGTAAGTCAGAATCTTGGTCTGCTGTGCTATAAAACCCAAGATGCATGCAAAGCTAAGTGAAAAGGAAATCAGCAGTGATCGCATGCTGATCAAGAAGTCAGTAATGGACCCCTATCTACAAACATCATGTCATTAAAGGTAGACTACTAAAAATGAACTCAGCCGGGCGTTGGTGGCGCACGCCTTTAATCCCAGCACTCGGGAGGCAGAGGCAGCGGATCTCTGTGGTTCGAGGCAGCTGGGCTACAAGTGAGCTCAGGAAAGGCGCAAAGCTACACAGAGAAACCTGTTCGAAAAAAAAAAAAAAAAAATAATAAAATAAAAAAAAAAAATAAAAATGAACTCATAGTTCTTGTCATGTTTAGGTTTTGATAACAAATGTTATATATAATGAAAAGAAACACTATTTTCCATGCAGTACCTTTCTGCCTATTTAGAGTTACTTAGTCTTTTAGCAAGGTTCTCATTCTCAATTTCTAAGGCTATGCTACTATCTTTGAAAAATAAAGGGGGGGGGATACACTTGGACATGACCTCCCCAGCAGTCTGGCAGACAACACACAAGTGGGATTTGTTCTGATTTGGTCGTTCTGCAGTTCTTTCTTTTTGATTAAATATATCCTAATGCTGTAAGGACAAATCACTTGACAACAATTAACATCCTTGGGCAGTTTCTAACATAAAAGAGGTCATTTGTCATGCGACTCTGATACATGAACTAGACGCCCCCATTAAGACTTATCCTTTCTATTCTCTCAAAGGACTAGGTCTGCCTGCTAGACATGAAAGATACTCTCCCATTAACGCAGAAAGGACTGAGTTATTTCACTTATTTAAATCTCTAATATAAGCCAATTATTGAAACCACATGACTTTCAATACTGCTCAATTTTTTAAAAGCTAAAGAAAGTGTTATTTATGTTTTTAAGACAGCATATCTCTTCATAGTCCTTACTAGCCTATAAATAGCTATGTAGATCAGGCTGACCTTGAACTTGTACCTATTCTCCTGGCTCTTGTCTCCCAGTGTTAGGATTGTAGGTTTAGGCCAACAAGACAGTCTTAGAAAGTGAGTTTTTGCATTCATTCACCAAATTACCACATGGAAGGCTTTGCTTCTCTCTTGCTCCTGTTCACTTATCCCTCTGCTGACTCTTTTGCTCACAAGAGGAATTGACTGCTCCCTCTGCTGCTCACAACCCTAGTGAGGAAGGCCCCTGTTCCTCTAGTTGTTATAGGCTCTTCCCCTATTGTTCCATGTCAGGCAGGCATCTTCAGATGCTGAGCAGAGCACATAGGCATGGAAACTGTATGAGTATCAATAGTAAGTTTGTAATATAGGCAGTTTCCTACTAATCTGCAAAAACACTGATACTTAAGTTCTGGGTTTACAATGTTGTATCTCATGTCCTACAAGGTTCCCAACCTCTTCAAGTCTCTTCTGCCTACCTTCCTTCTCCCTTCTTCTGTATGTAGCTCCCCAATATTCTCCTCAGCTACAAGCAATTTCATAGTAACTTCTTCCTGGTCCTTTAGCCAAGAAATAAAAGTACATATGTCTATAGCCTCACACAAAGAAACTCCCAATACATATAGTATTGTATTCATTTGTATGATTAATTGATGTGTGTGTGTGTGTGTGTGTGTGTGTGTGTGTGTGTGTGTGTGTGTGAAGCATATGCATACACATAGCACAACGTTCATTGGGAGGTCAGAAGACAATTTGCAGGAGTCATTTTGTGACTGAACTCAGGTCTTCAGAGATTAAGATAAAAACAGATAAAGATAAAGGTAAAGACAAAGATAAAGGGCAGCAAGTGCCTTTACTCACTGACCCAACTCCCTATCCCTGTTCATTGTTTGATTAGATTTACAAACGAAGTTTTTCAGAGATTCTTAGAGGAGTGCATCTGAGTGTTGAATTGCCATAACATGCTCTTTCTTCAGATCATGGTTTTATTTATCACACCTTACTTTGACTGAGAACACAAAGGATGATTGGAAAGTTATACCTGGAAATCTGTCTTCAGTTGAGTTCTCCACACACTTTACTGTTTACCACCCCAGCCATTAGTAGTAGTAGTCTATGCTGATGATGGTAGTTGTGGTGATGGTGGTGGTAATAAATAATAAAGGTGGGTATAGTGGTACACACCTACAATCTCAGCCTTCTGAGGCTGAGGCAGAATAACCAAGAGTCTATCTGTAGCCTCAGAGAAAGTTTAAGAAAAGATTGTGTGACATAGCCTCTTTTGGAAAATAACAATACATAGGTAAGTTAATGATGAAAATGTCTAGGAAAACAAAATCCATTCATATCTATTTTTCCAAAGCAATCAACTGAGAGTCTTCGGTGAGTTCCTAAAGTTGGAGCAAGTACTGTTTATGGTGTATAGAACTCCACAGATGCAATCAGCATAATCCTCTTAACTAAATGTCATTCTCACTACAAAAGACACCTAATATCAGCAGACTGTAATGATTTTAGAATTGTCTCTAATAGCGGCATAGTCATTTCTGGAGTGGCTTCTGTGAGCCGTGAGTTCATAGGAGAAGAAAGAGAAGGGAGGGAGGAGCAGAGAGAGAGAGAGACATTCATCCCAGACACTGCTGTTCACACAGATACCCTCTTCTTCCTCCATCGGCCAAGCATCTCTCTCTTGATTTAATGATAAAAATATTAGCAAAGAAGAATATATTAGAAAACTTATTTAGAAAAAGGAAGGACATGCTTCGACAGATATGAAAAAAAAATATAGTGAAAAATTGTCACATACAATTTACTGAAGAAGCCTACTCTGATTTAAAAGGAAAGGTAGTAAAATACACTCTACCACTAGCAATATTAAGGCACTGCAAGCTCCTTTGCATTTCTCTATCCAAGCTTTGTACTGAAGGCTGAACTGTCATTCTTTTAGTCTACCTCAAACATCTTGGGAGGCAGGGACTACCTTTTTTACTTGTTTTGTTTTGTTTCTGAGTTAGCATCTCGGGCTGTCCTCAGACTGACTTAGAACTCACTGTGTTACACAGGCTGGCTGGAAACTGACAATAATCCCCTGCCTCGGCTTCTTAAGTTCTGGAATTATAATGAGTACACTGGCTTCTCACTGCTGCACAATGAGGCAACCAAGAGGCAACCCACACCGACCTTTCCTTTATTTCTCTAGTCCTCATTTGAAGTCATCTGGGAATTCAGAGAGGAATTAGGCTCTTTCCAGATGTTGCACTCATGTCAACGTCTTTGCGAAATACAATGTGTGTTTCTGTGTTTACTAGATTTGTACGTAGAATCTTAATTTGGGATGAGGACAGAAAATGCAAGTGTTCAATACTTGCTTTCTAACAGCACTTGTTTCTATGGTGCGAAATACACCCAGTCAGTCTTACCTGGGTTTTCATTCCTGGTTTTGAGGATGACAAGGCCGACTAACAGGGTAGTTTCCCTTCCCAAGTTCCTGGCACATACCCTGAAGTTACTGTCATGAAATTCTGGAGAACTACAAAGCTTCTCAGTATGCACAGCCCTACCACCATCCACGTACTCATTCATTCATTTCTCTTTGTCCACCCCCCCTAGTGTACAGGTATTACCATTAGTTTAGAGAGACCAAAACAAGCAGATTTGTAGACCTAGGAACTTCAAAAGGAGCTTTGAGCTAAGGAGAGAACACAGGTTGTCATCAGATGTCAAGCACTGTAAAAATCTGGATCTAATAATTATTAATATACCCTAGTTAACTCTCCTTGGATTTCTATTACTTTATATGTGGATATTAATATTATGTCTTCTGTACAGTACCTTAGGGGTTGAATGAGACTATTTGAGAAAAATATTTATGGTCCAAGAATGGAGTCATATGAGGAGATTTCTGAGTACTTGTGAGAAAACTCCAAGAAACTTAGACAAGATTCTTGTGGCCTCCATTTATTTAAAAACATAGAATTGTTCTTGGATTACGCTTTAGTGCCCCTCCCAGGTGTAGCATATAGGAGAAAATTTATTTGATTATTCATTCCAACCTGGCTATTGTTTTTTGTTTATATGCCTCTACAGAAAAATGTTTTTTTTTCTCTTGCAGCTTATCTGTCACATGTGGCTTGCCCTTGTGATCATACGCTTTACTCATGTGACTTCTCTTAACCCTCAGAGTAAAAAATGTATGCTGCTTTGAATAAAGTTGGCTATTGCATGAGACTCTTATCCACCCCATTTATCAACTCCATTTTCCCAGGTCTCACTGCCTCTTGAGTAGTAATCACACAAGCTCCAAAATACAATACATGTATATGTTAGGTATACACCTGTGGCATGGCATGGTGGTTTAAACAGAGTTTAAAAATGTTTAGCGAGGAGTTAAACACATTCAAAAAGCTAAATAAACACCTGCTTAATGCTCTGAGAAGGTCAGTCATTAAAGGGTTGGGAATTTAGAGTGAAGAAAGCAATACTTTGTAGCTGGAAGAAACACGTTTAATTGTACTTTGGGGATACAATTAAGAAAATGGGGAGAAGAAGGATAATACCCAATAGAAACAGAGATGAGCATAGAGGAGGCAGTAACAGCACAGAAGTCCAGGAGATATCTATTAAAGCCTTTAACCAGATGACTAGAGAGAGTGTTGTCACTAATTTAGAGAGATCAGAACAGGTATATTTGTAGACCTAAAGACTGTGGAAGGAGCCATGAGCTATGAAGATAACACAAGTAGGCAACCTAAGTCAAGCATTTTTAAAATCTAGATCTAATAACTATCAATATGCTGACTGAGGACAAACTAGTTAACCTTCCTTGGCTTTCTATTGTTTTACACGTGGAATACTGATATTCTGTCTCCTGTAGAGTACTTAGGGATCAATTGTCTCAAATTATTTGAGACAAACTTCCCACATGCTCCAAAATACAAAGCATGTGGGTAGAAAATGATCGTTGGCTGAATGTAGACAGAAGACTACAATTTATGGTTCTGGATCTAACACAAGCTAATGACTTGGGCTATTTTAAATAGCTAATTGAGACATGCCTCAGGTTATTATTTTTTTTTTACAATACTATTCAGTTCTACATAATAGCCACAGATTCCCCTTTTCTCTCCCTTCCTGCCCCCCTCCCCTTCCCCCCAGCCCACCCCCCATTCCCAACTCCTCCAGATCAAGGTCTCCCCTGAGGACTGGGATCGACCTGATAGACTCAGTCCAGGCAAGTCCAGTCCCTCCTCCCAGATTGAGGCAAGCATCCCTGTATAAGTCCCAGGTTTCAAACAGCTAACTCATGCAACGAGCCCAGGACCTGGTGTCACTGCCTAGATGCCTCCCAAACAGATCAAGCCAATCGACTGTCTCACCTATTCAGAGGGCCTGATCCAGTTGGGGGCCCCTCAGCCTTTGGTTCATAGTTCATGTGTTTCCATTCATTTGGTTATTTGTCCCTGTGCTTTATCCAACCTTGGTTTCAACAATTCTCGCTCATATAAACCCTCCTCTTTCTCACTAATTAGACTCCCAGCGCTCCACCAGGGGCCTAGCCATGGATGTCTGCATCCAGATTCCTCAGTCCTTGGATGGGGTTGCTGGCACAACTGTTAGGGTCTTTGGCCAACCCAACACCAGAGTAGGTCATTCCCAGCTGTTTCTCGACCATTGCCAGCAGTCTTTTGTGGGAGTATCTTTGTGGATTTCTGTGGGCCTCTTTAGCTCTTTGTTTCTTCCTTTTCTCATGTGGTCTTCATTTACCAAGGTCTCCTATTCCTTGTTCTCCCTCTCTTTTCTTGATCCAGCTAGGATCTCCTGCTCTCTTTCCCTCGACCCTCACTATTCATTGCTCCCACTCATGTCCAGGCTGTTCATGTAGATCTCATCCATTTCTCCGTGTCTTTCTTGGGGTCCCGTTTTCCAGGTAGCCTCACTGGTGATGTGAGTTGCAGTCCAGTCATCCTTGTTCCACATCTAGCATCTTCCTATGAGTGAGTACATACCATATTTGTCTTTCTGAGTCTGGGTTACCTCACTCAGGATGATTTTTTCTAGATCCATCCATTTGCCTACAAACCTCATGATGTCATTGTTTTTCTCTGCTGAGTAGTATTCCATTGTGTATACGTGCCACAATTTATTTATCCATTCTTCAGTTGAAGGGCATCTAGGTTGTTTCCAGGTTTTGGCTATTACAAACAATGCTGATATGAACATAGCCGAGCAAGTGCTCTTGTGGTATGATTGAGCATTTCTTGGGTGTATGCCCAACAGTGGTATAGCTGGATCTTGGGGGAGATTGATTCCCAATTTTCTAAGAAAGCGCCATATTGATTTCCAAAGTGGTTGTATAAGATTGCATTCCCACCAGCAGTGGAGGAGAGTTCCCCTAGTTCCACATGCTCTCCAGCATAAAGTGTCTTCAGTGTTTTTGATCTTAGCCATTCTGACAGGTGTAAGGTGGTATCTCAGAGTTGTTTTGATTTGCATTTCCCTGATGATTAGGGATGTTGAGCAATTCCTTAAATGTCTCTCAGCCATTTGAGTTTCCTCTGTTGAGAATTCTCTGTTTAGTTCTAAAGCCCATTTCTCAATTGGACTGTTGGTCATTTTGATGTCTAATTTCTTGAGTTCCTTCTATATTCTGGATATCAGTCCTCTGTCACATGTGGGCTGGGTGAAGATCTTTTCCCATTCTGTAGGCTGTCACTTTGCCTTGTTGACCATATCCTTTGCTCTACAAAAGCTTCTCAGTTTCAAGATGTCCCATTTATTGATTGTTTCTCTCAGTGTCTGTGCTACTGGTGTTATATTTAGGAAGTGATCTCCTATGCCAATGCATTCAAGACTACTTCCTACTTTCTCTTCTAGCAGGTTCAGAGTAGCTGGATTTATGTTGAGGTCCTTGATCCACTTGGACTTAAGTTTTGTGCACGGTGACAGATATGGATCTATTTGCAGCCTTCTACACGTTGATATCCAGTTATGCCAGCACCATTTGTTGAAGATGCTTTCTTTTTTCCATTGTACCCTTTTGGCTTCTTTGTCAAAAATTATATGTTCATAGGTGTGTGGGTTAATGTCAGGGTCTTCAATTCGAGACATGCCTCAGGTTTTTGAAGAGAGATCATAGCTGGAGAGCAGTGGGTGAACTCAATGGCTTGCAGAAGATAGGCTGCAGTTAAAGGGAAGCAAGACAGAGGCTAGAGCAGCAATCGATGGGGGGGGGGTTGGAGCTTGAGGAAACTGCCAAGACTTAGGGCAGTATGCACAAGGGTCGTTCTTTACTAGTAGATGAGGAATTTGCTTCTGATGACAGCCCTGCCCCCAGAGTCGAGCTGGCTCTTGCACATGCCCACAAAGAAAAGAATTCAATAAGGATCCCCGCCATCTGGCCAAAGGGTCCTACCTAACACCAAGATAGGAAGAGAAGACTCCAGACTCCCTTCCTTTCTGATAATCTTACTGCAGGATGAAAAGAACATATTACAACCACATGAGAAGGACCAAGTTCTTGCAGACTTGAAAATAAGGCTCATTTATTTGATGTTATCAGAGAGAAAAAAAAAGTTGTCAGAAAGGATTAAGCCCATTGTCCTTGCATTGCCCATAGCCCTCCCCATTTCCACTTCATGTCCTTATGTTCAGCCTTACAATGACTGGGAATAATTCCTTGTCTTGTTTCCACTTTACTCAGCCTCAGAAGACTGTTTTTCAAGCCAAACTAGAATAACAAGACCAGAACATACCCGAGTAACTGAAATTCAAAAAGAGACACTCAGAAATATTCCTACCTACACCAAAGACAAATAAAATGGCTTGCACTACTTACAGCTGCCTTCCCATTTCTAATAATCCTCCATTTAATTAGGGTTGTAAATAGTACCAGTGAATCCTGCAGGACTGCAGGAGCAATTCCAGCTCCTTCTCAGAATATGTCCCACCTTAGGCAAGGAAAGAATATCATGGTGAATCCCATGTCTCACAAAATCACTGATTTATGGGGAAAGCTACAATTTTTTGTTCCAGGGAGAAGAGATGAACACATTTAAAGTGACAGAATTTAATTCTGCTCTCTTTTGACAAGTACTAACAATGTCAGTTAAAAAATACAACACACACACACACACACACACACACAAACAAACACGCATACAAACACACAGGCACACACATGCATACACACACAGGCACACACACACAAGCACACACACACACACACACACACACACATAAAAGCATACATGCACGCACACAATCTTGAATGATCAAGGCTTGAAGTATTTACAGCAACCATTGCCGAGTTTCATATTCTAAGAGTAAAACTAAAATTGACACATTTTATCTTTTAATAACCATTATATTTTACATGGAATAGGATTCAAAGAACTTCTAGTTACATAATCAGCCCCCTAACACTCAAGGCTAGTTTCATGTTAGCCCTCTAATACCCCAAACTAGCATTGTTAACCTCCCAACATTCAAGGCCAGCTTCATGTATTTTCTTGAAGAGGTATGTAATGCTTCATCCTGATTGGCATTTGATTCACATTTAGAATGTGTGTTTCCAACATTGTGGAACTACATATATCTTTGTTTACACAATTCATTTGAAATATGAGGTGAGAGTAGTGATAATAAAGACAAAAGAAAGAAACCATGATTCTGTAGCTTAGGTGGTAAGTCTCCCCAAAAGGTTCATGTGGAAGAAGTTTGTTCACCAGGGTGGTGGAGCCTTTAGGGACTGAGGTCTGTTTTGATGTCTTAAGATTATTGGGTTTTGTTGTGACCAAAATACTAGACAGATACCAGAGAGTGTCAGATTTACTTATTTATTTGTTTTTGGCCAGTAGTTCCAGCCCATCCAGGCAGAGAAGGCAAAACAAAAACAAAAATAAAACCAGTTTAGAGCAGTGGGAATATGTGACAAAGTCTATTCATATCACAGTTGACTAAAAAGCTGAGGAAGTGGGGCTCCAGTACCCTTCCATGATTGACTTTATGAATAGCCTAGTTCTGTCTGCTAAGCCTCACCTCCTAAGGAGCCTACAGTCTCCCAGCAAAGCAGCACCAGCTGAGGAGCAAATGTCCAAACATGAGCCTCTTGTGGATATTTTAGATTCAAACCACAGTGGGGTTTGAATTCACCTCGAAGTTCATAGTGGGAACCTAGGACCTTTTTCTATCACTCAGTTTCAGGCTACAAAGTTCATGAGGAACTGGCTTGTCATAGGCTCAAAAACAAGGCGACCAAAGGGCCATGTGGTGGTGTGAATGAGAATGCCTCCCATAGGCTCATATATTTGAAGGCTTGGTTCCCAGGTGGAACTCTTTAGGAAGGGTTAGAAGGTGTGCCCTTTTTGGAGAAGGTGTGTCACTGGGCTTTGAAGTTTCAAAAGCACACACCAGACAAGAACTCTCTCCCTCTGCTTTGTGCCTGCAGATCAGGATGTAAGCTCTCAGCTGCTGTTCCAGAGCCAAATCTGCCTGCCTGTCACCATGTTTCATGCTGTGATGATAATGGACTAACCCTCTGAAACTGTAAGACCCCAATTAAGTGCTTTCTTCTATGAGTTGCTTAGGACATAGTGCCTCTTCACAGCAATGGAGGAATAACTAAGACAGTCAATGAGCTACAACTTCAAAAACTATGATTCCCAAATCAAAGTGTTCTCTTGCTAGGTTGGTTGTTTCAAGTGCTTGTTACAGTGACAGAATGTTAATACATGTGAGTTGGTCAGTGTCTCATTCTCCGAGGCCGCTGTGAATAGTCGATGATTTTTCCATTTCATTTACTCAGTGAAACTGAGCAAAAGAACTTTACAGTGTTTTTATTTGGTAAGTTTAAATTTTTAGGCCATTAATAAAATTTTATCACAAAGGTGATATTATTAAAATTAAAATGTATTCTACTTTGTAAGTTTTTAAAACTATGTTAAAAATAGGAATAGGAATATAGTGAGTTACTGAATTATTAAATGATGGTTACTGGAAGTTACTTTGTCCAAGGAAGGAAAGAAATGGAGTAAGAAATTCTTAAATAGCTAACAAAGTGACATCCTCTAGGTATGCAGCTGCACATAGACACTTAAGTTGACTTGTGGGCATTGTATTTTCCATAAACATACTTATTATGAATAGGATGTCCCCAAAATCCTGTCTTTCCTTGCCTCAAGATGTGAAGGAAACAGGTTTCCTGCTTCTCTCATTTGGAAAGGGTGGGCTTTGCAAGATATTTGGGAAAAGAACCTAAGGGTAAAACACATTTTAAAGCACACCCACACCCACATGGTTGCATGCACCACACACACATATACACACAACATAAATTATCTGCCACCAGAAAACATTTCTATTCACTTATTCTCCCACATGGTCTGTGTGTATAAAACATTACTGTGCACCTGGCCTTGCATCTGAAGGCACATAGACAAATTACACAGGACCTCTGTATTTACAGAGATTATCTAATGAATTAGAGTAAAATGCATATACACACCCACAAATATACAAAGTAAAATTACACTAGCTCCCTTTATCCACAGTTCTACTTTCCAGGACCCCCAGTGCATAGCTGATACCTCAGGTACTACCAACCCCTACAAATGCTGCATCACTGCTTCCTGTCTGGCCTGAAGCATTCCCACAGAGCACTGATGTTACTCTTCCTCTTCCCTGTTTCACTTCTGTACTGCCTTGACACACCTGCTACTCTTGGGCATTAGGACCATGATGTACTGAACATGAACTGAATGTTTAAGCCGTGATATTACACCAGTTCATCTGATGGACTAAGAGGAATAATTAGTGACTGAGAGTCAGGAGCATACATACCACAGATGTGAATTTATAAAAAGTGTAAGGATATTTTACTAATTGTACTAGAGACTACCAACAGACCCTTGTAAGCAAGATATTACTACTATGGAGGACACAACAAAACTCAATGGCTTTTATTATACTAGAGGAAATTTATGTTAGCATGGGGGGAGAACCATCCCTACTTCTAGATGTAAGGAAAGTTTGTGACTGCTGATTTTTTTTAAGTTTTCAAAATGATATTGTATTTCTGAAAAAAAGTTTATGATCATATAAGAGACACTGGAACTTCATCTGCATTCTAGGAGCCCAGGGAAACAATAGAGAAAAGGTACAGCCCAGCATAAGATGGGGTTGGGAGAAATCCGTGATGAGTCAGAATAGAATTCTGAGAGGCCAGCAAAATAGAGCCTGAATATTATGACACCAGAAGGCTGCCATCTACCCAATGTAATTCCTCCAAGGTGGGAGTGTGTGTGTGTGTGTGTGTGTGTGTGTGTGTGTGTGTGTTGCATTCACATGAGTTTGACAGTAAGTCTGCCTCTATGAATACATGTGAAAGTCATAGGAGGACACCTGGTATTGTTCCCTATTGCTCTTCATCTTACTCCCTTAAGAAAAGCATCTCTCATTGAACAAGAAGCTTGTATTTTGACTAAGGTGGCTGGATAGCAGCCTCCAGAATATGTGTATCTCTTACCTCTATCTCCCAAAGCTGGGGTTACAGGCATCACCAGCCTTGCCCAGCATTTATAGGAGTCCTAGGAATTTGATATCAGCCACTTCCTAACCCCATGATATTGTCTCTCTCTCTCTCTCTCTCTCTCTCTCTCTCTCTCTCTCTCTCTCTCTCTCATTTTCTTTTTTTTAAAGAAACTTGCATTATGACATTTGTGACCTAAATAGATGAGCCTCCTCCAACAGTCACGTTGAGCGGCAGCTGCTGTGGCATCCTGCCTGTTAATTCCTCTACTGTTCTGATATCTGTCTTTCCATGTGTACATAAGAAAGTAAATAGATGAAGACTATCCAGGAGAGCTTTTGACCTTAGCCCATTTCCCTTAAATATATATTTACACACCACTGGCAGACGCTGGTGGAAGAGAACCTTTGTGAATAATGTCTTTGGAGCCTTTGGGAAAAATACATTTTTAATTTATTTTTGCTTCCCTCCCTTCCCTCCTTACCTAGATCAAATAAGTGGATAATGCCAGAGAGACAGGCAGCAGCATCCCAATCACTTTGCAGCGAAGCAATTACATATTCTTTTGCTCTCCCCTTGAAATTAGCACAGATAAGAATACTACGTTGGCAGCACCAGCTGCTGTTGGTTTCTGGTGTCTTCTGTCTTTCTTTTTCCCAGAATGAAAGCCAAGAAAGTTTAAAAAAAATCACATAACTTGGCCAACGGATCAATTTTATAGCAGACTTTTACTGTAGACAGACTATCTCGTCTGAATCGCCTCGTCCCAGTTGGATTATAAATGCACGACTGACTGAAAATACTTACAAATGAATATGAAAACCGGGAACATGCTTCCCATTTCTTGCAGGAAAATAAGATATAAGCCTTAGATATAAACATGCAAACACTTAGGCAATCATAGCCCTGAGGAGAGTACAGATGGAAACTGGGGACTGAAAGCCATTCTTGACTTGGAATGAGGGACTAGCAGGGGGAGACATTCTGCTATAGACAGAAAAGGAGAAGGCCAGAACTCAGCAAAATCGGTACCCGGGTAAAGCAAGCACTTCATTTCTTTCCTTGTTAT
Organism: Peromyscus leucopus; assembly: GCF_004664715.2. Lineage (NCBI taxonomy): Eukaryota > Metazoa > Chordata > Mammalia > Rodentia > Cricetidae > Peromyscus > Peromyscus leucopus. The sequence goes on along the minus strand of NC_051075.1, from coordinate 57,536,670 downwards.
ATATAAAATAGAGCCTTTCTTCAGTTATTTTTAGATTTCCTTTTAACAAACAAAATCCAGGCCATTTAAATTCAGAAACATCAGCTTTTGTCCTTTGGATGACCATCCCTGCCCGACCCCCTCTTTCATCCTGATCCTGTCTCGGCATCTGGTTTCATTTCATGTGTTCGCTCCCTTCTCCCTCCATGCAACCCCATTTCAGGAGAATTCGAGGGCGCCTTCAGTGCTCAGTCTCTTTGCCATCCTCCCATCTTCTACTGTATTCCTAGATTCCAAGCCCCAAGAGGGTAGGCAGCAGGCTGACAAAGTCTGCTGTTTCCATAGCAAACTCAGTGCCAAGCACAATTAGGTACTTAATTGCTCATGATGACTGTGATTGATGATGTTTTCTGCCTTTACGAATTCCCGGAGAAGGATTGACCTCCCCTGTCAGATAGATTGCATGCAAAGGAGTCCTGCAAACACTGCTTCCACACAATTATTCAGGAGAACAATAAGGTTTTCAGATATTCACCACCATCATAATCACATATGCACCAAGCATGATAGACAGAACTCAGCAGCAGCAGCACTGTCTTCAGGTGGCAATGTCACACAGACTGCAGGGCGGGGGAGGAAAACCACTGAGTCACTTGTGCAATTCATTAACTGCTTTGGGGGGCTTATCACTTAACACTGTGTGTGTTGGTAATCTCATTTGCAAATCAAGATGACAGCCCTGTGGTGGTTTCAAAATAGGCCAGCAGATTCCTTAGCACTCATTGTCATTCCTCTGTACGGGGAGCCACAAATAAAGATAATGACTTCTTCTCTTCTTCCTCCCTTCTCCCTCCTTCACTTCTAATTCGCATGTCTGAGGATATCCCAACCTTCTATGAGGACCATGGATAAAGGAACTGAGGCCTCCATCCAACAGTTTGAAAGTCAATACTCCATTAATGAAAACAGCAAAATACAGAAGTAACAAAATCTAATAGCAATGACTAGAAAATAGAGCTGGCAATATGTTCTAATGTTAATGAAGCATCTCATTCATTGTACCTAATAGTACAAGTGGTAAATATTACTATTGTATACTGATTACACATGAGAAAACAGCAGTTCTTGAAGGCTAAATAGTTTTGAAAGGCTTTGTAGATAATAGCAGCATGAAACCAAGATCTGTATTCTTTATATAAGTTATTATGATTAAGAAAGTAGTAGCCAAAATAAAATCTAATTTAGATGGAAATTATAAGACATTTTTCAAGCAAATACAACAGTTTTGGTAAAATGATGGCTCTATATAGCTTCCTGGGTTCATAATACCCTTTGGGGTAAACTTACACTACAGTGATACATTATTATTGTTGTCTGCTATTGTTATTAATAATAAATCTTGTTATCACTGAAGAGTCTAGGAGATATTGGACTTGATTTAAAAGCACTTAATATTCTGTATCACCCTTGCAAGGCTAGCCTTCAAGCTGTAGAGGGGATTGATAAAAGATTACAAAATTAGATAAGCAACTACATCATAGATATGGAAGCCCTCCAAGACAACTTCATTACCATCAATAAGCCCTGTGAATGTCCAAGCAATTCCAGAGGCAGCTGAGGGCAGCAGCATGGTGTTCTTTAAAAAGTATAAAATAAAACACATATACACTTGTACGTGCACAGAGGGGCTGGCATCCTTTTCACACGCCCTTGAGGCAAGCACTGAAGGTTCCCTATGTAAAAACTAGAGTGACTAAAACTACATGTGGCCTTCTCCTGGCTGTCCCATGAACAGTGCTTGAAAGTTTGAGTTCATTTCTAACACTCTCAACTTGAGAGTTGAGATTTCTATATGAAACTTCATAAATGGCTGGCTTCAAATGAATTGGTAACTGACAAAATTGTTTCTTCAATGACAATTGTCTGAAGCTTAAGCATCACCTACTGTAGGCTGCTGTAGTTTGAATCTGGAATATCCTCAAAGGATGTGTAAGGGCATGATCCTTACCCAATGGCACTCATAGGAGGTAAGGCATCCTCTTAGAGGTGAGACTTACTAGAAGGAAGTTAAGTCAGCAGGGTATATTGAGATCCTAGCCACTTTCTATATTTCTATTTCCTTACTAGCCATAGTGAAGTAAGCAACTTCCTCTACCACCTCTTTTCCACCATGATGCATGGCCTTACTGGAGGATCCAATTGACCATGGAATGAAACCTCCAAAACTGTGAGTCAAAAGAATCCTTTCCTCAATTAAGTTGGTTATCTCAGGTATTTTGTCACAGTAACAGAAAACTGACTTTCATAAACCCCTTAATGGATTTGACTTCGTGATTCACAAACAATACCGAAATCTTTATAGACTGTATCTTTTCCAGTTGCCAGGAATAGCAGATACAGGCATCCAATAATGCTAAATGACAGGCTCTATCTCTTTTGTGTTTTTTGTATCTTCTGTTCCTATGAGTTTGAGTTAAAGACACATGGATTATAAAAATGTCAACATAATGGAATAAAACAGAGTGAGACAAAAGCTCTTGAGGGGATCAATCAAAGCTGAGTGACTTTCTTACTAGGGAGAAAATGCATCAAACAAGAGGAACACAGTAACAAAAATAATTCTTAATTTTAGCTTGCAAGTACAATTCTGACAGAATTTGGGTGCGCTCACACTTTACATGCTTAAGGTAAACTAAATCTAGGACTAATACCACCCACTAATAATAGCAACTTCTTATTCATAGTCTGGCCCACTAGGAAAACAATCCTATGGACTGATTGATCAAAAGATGGGAAAATGTCAAAGTCCCAGGCAAGCCTTGCAGAAGCTAGTTAGTCAAGGATCAGGAGGCTCCTAGGCAGCAAGCACATAGACACTGTGTTCCTTTCAGCCATCAGAGAGATGCCACCTCCCATTACAGCTATAGATTAGCTAGGTTATGTCCTTCACCCTACCTGACTGTACTTTCTCCTGTCCTTTAAGACTGAATGGGATATTTTAAATGGCCCTATCCCCAAGTAGGGTTATATTTGGAATAGCAATGCATTTTTAGTCAGAACAGGTAGAAGCAGGACTTCATACATTTACTTAGATTGTAAAATTATCTGAGAATGAAGGCTTTTACAAGCCAATGTGCTAATTCTCCTCATGATCATCAAGCTATGCTACTCTTTGCCTAAAACTTCTAATACAGATTTCAGTCATCCATTGGAGTACATGCATCCATGAGAAGACAGATTAGAATGGTAACAATGGTTCCTAGCCAGTTTAAATAAAGATTATCAATGGCTGAAGGCATATGCTCACAAAGGCAGAAGCTTTGACTCCCAGTTATGTGATTGTATATGAAGAGGGTACCTCTAAGAATGTAATGGCAGTCAAATGAGGACATGGAACAGAGATCTACTGTGATGCAATTGGTTTCCTTATGAGAAAAAGAGCTTGCTTACTCCCCATATTCATGAATGCACACAGGTGAGAACAGAGCAAGCTGGCTTCAAGCCAGGCAGGAGCCCTTACTAGAAACCAAGCCATCTGGTTTACAGCCCTCAGAATTGTATATGTGCTCCTGTTGTTCAAGCCACTGGGGGGAGGAGTTTTGTTATGACAACTCAGGGAGACTGTTGGAAAGATCAAAGGCCTGCTTAGGTTCTGCTCTGCATAGGCAATTCTGCCTGAAGAGTAAGCAGGCTTGAGTGGAATTGCACAGTACTGGCGTGCAGGAATGGAAGTAAGGAAGGGAAGGAGAAGATATGCTTTCCTCTCAGCTAGAACTACATTCTAACCTAGAGCTCTGAAGGATCTGTGCTTGGTTCAGAGTAGGTAAGTTTGATTCTGTTCAAGCAAGGTCTTTAAGTTTGGGAGAAAGGGAAGGAACATGTTCACAGCAGGGATCACATCAGTGACAATTACGCATCCCAGTGCATTGACAGGCAGCAGACACATCAGTAGAAGGAAATGTACACTGGAGGACCAATCAAGATTGCAGGTGGAAAACTCTGAGGCCCCTCAGAAGTAACTTGGTAGATGTAGGAAGTAGGGAAATGAAGTGTAGAGATCTTTAATTAAGGGCCAAGAGCTTAAAAAGCTTTGATGAAGAGTTATGAAGTCAGCAAATAACAAAGATTAGTGCAGGATACCTAAAAGCCAGCAGGGTCTGGGAGAAATGGGGAGGGGGTTATCTGGTAATACTAAGAGAAGGAATATTTTACATACTTTAAAATATGTCCTCAAAATTCTCTTCCTTCCCCCAACTCTGTAGGGGTGTGTCACACACACACACACACACACACACACACACACACACACACACACACACACGTCTCATTTAAGAGCCCAGCAATTTCTTCTTTCTTCACGCTCTTATGTTTAGAAACAGAGGGTACTGTGACAGAGGGGGATTTGTGCAATTCTCAGATTGTATCAGTACCTTCTCTGCCAAAGACTTCCATCGTGATAATCTTAATGTTTTATTGTTTGACAGTTTTCTGCATCTATATAATGAATTTTAATCATTTCACCTCACCTTCTCTCAACTTCTTAATTTTTTATTTATTTAAAGGAAAGCCTTTCTCCAATCATTTCATCCCTCATGCAAGTGAATAAAGCAAGAAATCAACTGTTTAGAATTTCTCTTCATATATTAAAAATTCACCCAAACTTTTGCTTGTGAAAGGCACAAATGTATTTCTAGAATGGTGGCACTAGTCTGGAAAGAGAAGAGGCTATGTCTGTACATATCAAATAGTCACAGATAAACAATCAGATAGCCACAGAGTAATCAGTATTAGATACTAGGGTGTTTCTTAAATATTTATTTTTGCTGTGGTTGTTTTTAATCTTTCTTTGAAAGTTTATTTTAGTTTTACCTAAGTGCAATTATGTGTTTCTGCATGTGACCATGTTCAGTTATGAGTATAGTGTCCACAGAAGCCAAAAGAGCAGCAAGGTGTTCTTGATGACTCAGGCATCTCTCTCTAGACACCTGCTTTCTTTTTCCTTCCTTCCTTTTTCCTTTCCTTTCCTTTCCTTTCCTTTCCTTTCCTTTCCTTTCCTTCCCTTCCTTTTCTTTCATTCATTCATTCATTCTTTCTTTCTCTCTCTCTCCCTTTCTTTCTTCCTTCCTTCTTGCTTTCTCCTTCCTTCCCCCTCTCTTTCTTTCTTGTCATTCTGACATAAAAATATTGCCTGATATCTCAAAGTCATAATAGTCTAAAAACAGCTTTTCCCCCCACTCACCTGGCTAAATGGTCACTGTGGGAACAATTACTAGTCAATGTTCTTTTATTATCATTACTCCTTAGTTCCACATTAATAGAAACAATGTTTCCTGCTCACTATGAAAGCAATTGCTCTCTCTGATAGACTGAAATGTAAAGAACAGTAGAGCACTACTGATAAGCTGGGTTACTTTGCTCACAGCCTGAGTCACTGAGTGGGCATTTGAGTCATTCACTGCAGTCCACCCTCACAGGAAACAATATGTGGGTCATTAATAAAAAAAAAAAAAAGAAAGAAACTCACAAGATGAGCCTTCCAGTTCTGGATAAAATACCATGCCCCAGAAAATAATGAAAAGTGGTATTTGAGTCTTTTTAGACTGGTTCTTCCTGGAGGGCTGATTGAGCAAGGAAGTTGATGATTATCTAGAGAGTAAAGAAAATTGACTTCACAATCTATGTGAATGGAATATTTAGAATTTTATAATTAAGCATTGCAGATGAACATACTTCTCAAAAGCCTTAAACTACTCAGCTCACTGAGAAAACTTAGTTCACTCTGACTAGTGAGAAAGACGTTTTGGTTCATCTGATATTGCTAAAGAACAAATGAAGTTCACTAAAGCATTTCTAGGAATACCAGAGCTGGAAAATATACATGGCTCCCATCTAAGCTCAAAGCACCCCCCCCCAAAAAAAATCAATGGCTGAGACATAAACAGATTTAAGTGTATTTATGTTTTCTTTCCTTGGGTTTGTAATACCAGGGTATTATTTTGCCCTGCATTTGTGGTGCATGAAGTCCTTTGAGTCATCATTTTATTTTTGTGTTTTTCAGCTGTACTTCATTGTGATTTAACAATAGAAACAACAACAAATCAAAGAGTGAACCAGCCTTTAAATTACAACATCTACTATACAATGAGGACTCCACAGCAGGGTGGATCAACATCAACACATCTCATTGTGGGTAAATGTCCATCCACCTCTGTCCTAAATGCTTATATTCTACCCCTGTACTTGAGGACAGTGAAGATCTTCCTCTGCCTGGGATTCATCTCAGAGTTGTCATAAAATTAGACTGTGTAGTCTATGAACCAATGCTATATAAATTAGCAAAAACAGAACCAGAAAACCTGTATGTAAGATTGAAAAAGTCTGTCCTAACCTAAGTAATTAAAAGTAGTAGATAACCTTACAGGACTTGTGTGAAGGGTAGTTTTTTTTGTGTGTTTTTTTTTCTATAGAAATAATTAGAATGACAACCACAGGACAATAATAACTATTATGAAAAACAACTTAATGGGAAACAAAACCTGTCAAGCATTGAAAAAAATAAACAGATGTTCTAATAGCCACACATGAGCAAAAAATAGTTAAAAATTCCTAAGTGAAAAAAAAATAACATTCAGAGGCAAGAGCCAGGGGATTCAGGTAGACAGATTGTAATTAGCAATTACCTACATTGGATCATGTCCAGGACATAAGGGCTAACATCACCTCTGCCATTCTAAAAGGTGTCCTGGGATTCCTAATAAACTAAAGTAATTAGGAGCCCCTTCCTCATTTTGTTTCCATTAACATATGGAAGTTCAATCTTATCTTATGCCCAAGGGGTCAGTTCTGATCTGCCTGGTAAGGATTTTGCACAAATACAAAATGCTACTTTTCATTTATGTCGTGTGTTGATTTCCAAATCACTAATATGAAAATTCATGTTGATGAACTATTTTTAACAAGGTTATATCACACCAGAGTCCCCCCCCAAAAAAAAATCATTGTCAAATTAATACATTCAACAGAATCACCAGAGAACGACTTACTATAATACTTGGTTGGAGGTTTACAAAGAGTAGCTTGTACAGGGACATTAATCTGCTGGGTTAGGGGTGGTCGTGTGCTGAGTGGTATGTTCCCCTCATAGGACACCTAAAACAGAACCTCTTTAAGCACCATTCATCTATCATGGGCTTGGATTATCTAGAAATGATAGTTAGTGATTTACATAAATGCATGTATAAATTTTTACTTTCAATTATTTTATATGTATTATTTATTTACTTAATATGTGTGTGTGTGTGTGTACAGGCATATACATGCTCATGTGTGCATATGTGTGCCATGATGGGCATGTGATGATCAGTGGACAAATTGCTTGAGTTGGTTTTCAACTTCTATCATGTAGGTTCCAGGATAAAACTCAGGGCACCAGTCTTAGCAGCAAACTCACTTCCCCACTGAGCCCTCCCTCCAGCCCCAATGCTTCATTTCTTTAACAAGCATACAAAATTATTACTAATGTAAATGTGGATTCCCCTATGACAAAGTGATCTGATCCTTACTAATGTGTACAATTCTCAATTAGCAATATTGTAGTGATGTAATGGTACCTAACACAGGTAAAATTGCTAGGGAATTCAAAAACAGCTCTATCTAAGTTACTTATACAAGGCACAGAGGGCTGTCTTAACACTAACCTTCTTTCCCCCATTATATTAGAGAGAATACGGCTAAATGAAAATGTCAAGTGCTTGCTGAACACTCACGACATAAAGGGCACTATTTCATACTGAAAATGGTTTGATACTGCTGATCTATAGTTGGGTATTTACGGTTGTCTGACGCTGGAATGCAATTAAGCCCCAGGACCTCCTAAGACACAAAAGGTTAGTTGTTCTCTGTAGTACAGTTCTCTGTGGGAGCAAGACTTCGCAGCAAGATTTGGCTTCACAGTTTATGTCAGTAGAAATTCTATAGGACATGCCATAGTTTGAAAGGGAAGAGAATTGTGACTTGGCTGAGAAGTGGTAATGGGGTGGGGAGGAAAGAGACATGCAGGAGCAAGTAAGAAGCACAAAGGAATGCCAAAGAAAGCCCAGCCTCCAAGGTTCCCCATCTCTCCATTATGCTTCAGCTAAAAGGAAAAAAAAAATACATTAAGGGCAGGGTTCCTGCACAATCCCTATACAAAACAAAGGTGAAGTGCTCCAAAGACCTAATCATGGACGTTAGGTGGCAAATAAATGTGTTTATTTGGATAAGGGCTATTGTGTGCTAAAGATTTGTTCCATGAGCTGACACCTACTACAAGAGACAGGTTTCTCCCTGAACCTCTCCCAAAGTATTCAGAACAAACTAATAATTGAAAGGCGGGGAATGAATATATGTCAGGTTTGAAGGGTATGATTACACTGTGAGCATGGGCACTCATGTCTGCATTGCTCTTATTCTCATTCTAAATTGAATTATTTCTTTGTTAAAAAAATAGTAAAGATTACAATTTGTTTTTAATGTATAATGCATGCTGATAATTTCATAAAAGGGCAGTCATGGAGGAAGCACTGGGGTTCCCTCTTCTGCCCCTGAGCTTCTCTAAGGATACCATAATACTCTGCCTAATCCTCAGAACACAGGCACAGCTCTTTCTTCTTGAAAGTCTGCCCAAGTGCTTGGAGATAAGACTCAGTTTCTAGTTTTGCAAGTGTCAATCTGTCAGAAGATCACAAAGCCATCTTTCTCCAGCTGCTGGAAATTCCTGTCACCCTCTTAAAATCATCAAATGACTGCATCTGGCAGGAACTGAGCTCAGAAACAGGACACTCTCCACTTATGTCAACACCCAGTTCCAAGGCAATGGACTGAGAATACTCTCTACCAGTAGCAGGATTTCTCAGATTTCAGTAAAGCATGGGACCCTTTGTAAAACAAACAAACCAAAAAGGTCATCCTTAGGGACCCTGACAACCATTCAAATTACTTTTATACCCACTTTGTATACACAAATGTAGTCTATATAAACATAAAAGTATCTGCAATTTATTTAGGCTTTTAAGCCCTTATGCAACCAATGCTGATTTACAAATTAGATACAAGTAAATCTAGAAGCTATAAAATTTCAATTAGCAATATTAATTTAATGTGACAGCCAATGTTGCTTAATTTAAATCAAATTACTAGCCCCATAGCAAATGTTAATTCTTATGACCTCCCTGGCCTAAGAACTACAGAGCATGTCATGCTTATATTAAGTAAGGCTTGCTGGGATTCTGCTTTCTTCTACTCATCTCCCAATTTTCTCCATAATTTGAAATATCTGTCTTTGCTTGTCACTAGTGCGGTTCTTATGCCATCCCCCTCCTGCTCCTTTTTCATTAACCCTTAACAACAAAAGGAAGACCCATTTTGTCCTGCCATGGTTATGGAAAACAATTAAACACAGGTACTAACATTCTGTGCCAATACTTGTTGCTGCCTTCAAGATATACTTGCATTAGAGTATGTTTGAATTTTGAATTGTCATTGATGTGCAATGCAGATATGTACAGTCACCATTTGCAGAGAATTCTGAGCCTCTGAGAATACTTCAGAAATCCATTCCCTAGGTGCACAATCTGTCTTTGTAAGTGATATGCATTTTATAAGCTGAACTACTCAGCAGCCTCAAGTGTAGGAAAAGTGTGGCAGAGATGGACGTGGTTTAGAGTGAACTCATAATTACTTATTCTGATATTTAGTGCCAAGGTGATTTGGTCTTTGCATAAGTAGATTCTCAATACTTTCAGAAGTCTATCTTAGAGATTAGACCAAACAAGTTCAACTGAAGAATATATAGTAAATCAAGTTCAAGATCACATCACTCATCATGGCAAGCCTTTCTTACTCCTGATTTGAAGGATGCTGTCTAAGACAAAAAGAATTTGTCCTTCCCTCAAAGCACTTCATTACCAAAGTTCATAGAGGTCACTGCATTCACAAAGCTGATATACTACAAACAATTATGCAAAGAAAATTTGACATGTGTTATGTTGTGAATAACATAAAGAAGACATAGCATTGTAGACTGTTGAGAACTATGACCTCCCAGTATTCCTACACTGAGCATGGCTATCTTACTCATATGCTTATGCTTTTCTTCCATCCTGTCAAATGGGCCCCTGCGATCCTTTATTTCATGAGGATAGAGGGCCACTATGCCACTGAATGTCCCTTGACTGTTTCAGAGACTTATCTGGGCAACAATTTGGGCTCCCAACCCTGAGAAGTCAATAAGGCCCAGCTATTTGTGAGAGGGATGGCTGCTGTGTCCCAGTCAGAATCATTTGAGGCCATTTTCTCTCAGTGATAGAGGAGAAAGATCCACTTACAGTAGAAATGCAGCCAGCTTGCAGAACTGAATTCAATTACCCAGGCCTGTAACTGGCCAGTGTGCCCTGTGGTTAGAAGGGAAACAGGATAAAAGGGTTATCTTGCTTTCTTCTTTCCCTTTGCAGTGAAAAGTGTCATTAATTGAACTTGTTCATTTTCATATTACTTGTGGGACTCTCCTTTCTGAGAGGATAAGGATTTATTTAATGAGACAGGGTTTTGACAAAATGCACTGTCAGGGAAAAAAAATCCCAGGGTTAAATAGACATATATTAAGGTTAATCCCTGTCAATTTTATGATCACATACTCAAAGTTTAGAGTAGGGTTTTGGAAATCTAACTACTTTCACCACTTACACAGCATTTTGAATATTGGTAGCTCACTGTACAAAAGATATTACCTCCTGTAGTCATAAAGAGGGGTCCTTTCTGCAATGATTTGTTGGGCATCAGAGCACAAGTGGAAAGTGAGAACCTACCAAGATGGACATGAGTCAAATATTTGTTTTGCTACATGGCACTTGAATGATTTTCATATTTACTAAATTCCACTTGTTTCTTGTGTCCTACTCATGAATGGATAATGAATATAAATCCTCATGAAGACCCTATCCATTGCAGGTAAGAATTAAGGTACTCTGTTTTTTGTTTTCAAAGAAGTTACACCATTGTTCATACACCAAAAAAAAAAAAAAAAATGGGGAGAGAAAAAAAATGGTGCAGGAGTGATAGCTCATTTAGTAAATTGTTTGCTCTCCATCCATGAGAACCCAACTTTGAGACCCAGTATCCATGTGAAACACTGAGCATACTTGAAAAGACTCATAATATCTGAGGTGAGTGAGCCAGGCAGCCATGTGTCATTGGTGAGACCCAGCTCCCGATGAGAGACCCTGTCTCTAAAGATAAAGTCAATGGCACCTGTGGATCAATACTTGAAGTCAGCCTCTGGCATGAACAAGTACGCACATGCTTGCACCCCCAGGCAGACACACACACACACACACACACACACACACACACAGAGAGAGAGAGAGAGAGAGAGAGAGAGAGAGAGAGAGAGAGAGAGAGAGAGAGAGAGAAATTAAATTTGATTGAAATGAAAAAGTTAAACTCACCAACAAATGTGTTTTAAGTCATCTTTTTAAATTTGTCCATTCCTAGATGTGCCAAGCATGGTTAATATTCAATTGACTTAAACCAATATAAACTACCTGAGATGTCTAAGCTAGAGTGACTAAAAACAAAATCCAAAATTATACTACATATACATGGGAATTAATAGGATTTCAAAATACCCTTTATCACTGGCTACTGGGCAAGAACAAATGGGGATCTAGGTGTGCAGCTGGCTCCATTTGGCAGTGCAACATGATGCTGGCATTTTTGTTGAAACACTACCGACAGTACACTAGGTAGCATCATTCTATATAGCACAGTAGACCAGCAGCTCTTATGGTGCCAACTGGCATTGAGATCAATGGTCCACAGGTCCTCTTCATTTCAATAATAAAGGCAATGCTGCTTGACATGACAGGCTGGAAGCAGTGGAGTGAGCACAGGGGAAGACATGATTCATGCATTTAAGTGACAAATGGCATTCCTCCCACTCTGAAGGTAGGAATGATCATTTGCCGTATTATGACACGGAATCTAGATATTAGAAGAATACAAAGGGAAGACACACACCTGGGTTTTACGTCCCACTCTGGTATGGTATATGACCCCAGGCAAGTGTTTTAAACTGGCATTGCAAAATGTGTACATTGCCACCTGCTTAGCAGATGAGAATCCTATGAAAGACCTGACATTTATATGATGCTTAGAGATATTTCAAACCAATTTAACATGAGAGCCCAATTTATAATGACTGACTTAGACTATTTGGGGACAATAGGCAAACAGAATGAACTGTCACTATGCCCTTTCTGAAAGTTGGTGATAAAGAAAAACAATTCACACAGGTGAATGTTATGGGGCAGTGTATTAGACAAAGTCTTCAAATGAGGCATTGCCTGAATTTTAGACAATTGGCATGAAAAAGTTCAAAGAGAAGTCATTTCTTTCTTCTGCTGTTTCTTAATAAAAATCAAATATATATTACATTTTATTTAGTTATTATATATTGAATTATATGAATTATATTATTATATACTATTATATATTTGTTAATTATATGTTATATATATTACATTTTATTTATTTATTTTGTGTGCATATACATGGTGTGCATTCATGCCCCAGCATACATGTAAAAATCAGACAACTTTGGGGTATCATTTCTCTCCTTCTACCATGTAGGTCTTGAGCATCAAACTCAGGCCATCAGGCTTGGCCGCAAGCACCCTTACCTTCTGAGCCATCTCGCCACCCCTGTCTCTTTCCTCTGATACACACTTTCAATTGAGATGAGACTGCTGCTCACTAAATCATTTTTCTTAGCCACTTGTTTTCAAGTGAATGGCCATACCAGTTACTTTCATTCAGTGAAGTCAGAAGGAATAGCAACTAGATGAATCAACGATCATCGACAACAGTTCATCAAACTGGCCCGATCGTGGGGAAACACCGTTTTCTAGCAGAATCGCTGTAATCCGTGTAACTAAGCAGGAATTTTGTCGCACTCGAGTTAAATTACAGGGCTTACCAAACTACATAAGAAAAACAAAACTGAACAAAATAAAACATAAACCTTTGTCCTCTGCCACCAACAGGGAAACAACAGGATCCTCACAAAAGCATTGGGTTCATATGACTGTTGGCAGATGTTTTTAAATACTTTTTCTTTTACTTCTGGTTCAATCCCCATAACATTTTGGCTCCATGTAGCCAACATCACGATATGGCTTTGTGTGTATTCCAAGAAAAGTCAGATCCATCTGTCTCTCTGTCTCTGTCTCTGTCTCTGTCTCTGTGTCTGTCTCTCTCTGTGTGTCTTTCATTCCCCCTCCCTGTTCTTCCCTCCTGTACTGCCCCCTCCCTCCTTTTCCCTGTTGCTTTTCCTTCTTTTTTTTTTTTTTTTTTTTTTTTTTGGTTTTACAGATTAACATTACTGGTTTTATTCAACAGCTGGAGAAAGACAATTTGACAACACTAATCTATTGCAGAGCCTGGGTCAGCCTTCTTCTTTCTCTCTTCTCTCCCCAACGAGCAGCAGTAATAAAAGCTCAACAGCTCTAAAAGCAATCGATTCTGAAACGGTGTGGTGCAATTACCAGCCCGGATGGCGGCAAAGACTTCCAGTAAAATAAAAGGGAAGATAAATACAGTCCCTGCGGTGGGAGCAGCTTCTGCTGTAGAAGCAGCTGCCTGGTTCAGAAAGAGACACTGCACAGGGCCTGGAGTGATGGAGGAAGTGAGCAGCTGGGCAGCCAGGAGCCAGACAGGAGGGGACACCTCTGAGAATTCAGCAGACTGTGGGCAGGCAAGCATTGCCAAGGTGGCATCTTACTCATTTACTCCGTAGAGAACCTGTGACCTTCCATGACCCAATGTTTTCTGCTACCTGCACTTTTCCTGTTACTTTCTGGAGTGAACCTAGCCCCCAACCATCATAAAAGCAGGTAAAGTATCATGGGTATGTCCATTATAAATCCCAAACGATACAGACCATGCATTTCCCATAAACTATTTTAAGTTCCGTAGGTAAAAGTGCCAATGGCCTTCCTCTCTGACCACACTGTCATCATGCAGCCCCTCATATAGGGTGATTACAAAGGGCTGTAAAGATATGTAGGAGTTACTGGACAGCTGAGTGCAGATACATTTGTTCTTTAATGGGACACTGTCAAGCAGTTCATGATCTTCTCCTTATAGAGGAAAGGTGTTACCTTCCATTCTACCTGTGACAAACCATATTACAAGGCTGTCATAGAAAGAGGCATTCAAGGACAATACTAATATTTTGGGGGAAACAGGGGATGGAGGTATGTGGAGTAAACTGAAAATGACACTTAAGCATCTTTTTTTTACATCTGTCAGATTTCGGATTTTTAATTTTATAATTTTCATCTTTTCTCATTTTAAAAACATTGCATTTTCATTTTTAATTATGTGTATGTCTATGTATGAACTTGTGCAAGTGAATATAATACCCTCAGAGGCCAGAAGACGGCATTAGATACACTTGAGCTGGAGTTACAAGTTTGTGCAAGTAACTATAATACCCTCTGTCTCAGGGTTTTACTGCTTTGAAGAGGCACCATAACCATGGCAACTCTTATAAACGAAAGCATTTAAGGGGGCTGGCTTACAGTTTCAGAGGTTTAGTCCATTATCATCATGGTGAAAAGCATGGCAGTGTGCAGGCAGACATGGTGCTGGAGAAGGAGCTGAGAGTTCAACATCTTGATCCGTAGGCAGGTAGCAGAAGGAGACTCTGAGCCACACTGGGAGTAGCTTGAGCATATGAGACCTCAAAGCCCACCTCTGCAGTGACACACTTCCTCTTACAAGGTCACACCTCTTCCAAGCAGGCCACACTTCCTAAGAGTGCCACTCCCTATGCGCCAATCATTCAAACACATGAGTCTGTGGGGCCCACACCTATTCAAACCAGCATACCCTCAGAGGCCAAAAGAAGGCATTGAATCCTTTTGACCTAGAGTCATAGGAGCTAGAGTTACAGGTGGTTCCTATCCAAAAGACCAGGGTGTTGGGAACCAAATTCAGGTTCCTCACAAGAGTAGTATGTACTCTTATCCAGCATAGTCATCTCTCTAGCCCTTCATCTTTTTCCATCCTAATAGTTAGTTTGTACTTAGTATATATTTTTCCTAATGAATTTGCACACATATACAGGCACCTGTAGATTGTGTAAGTATCGAATCCCACTCAATCAGAGCTGTTTTGCTATTCAGTCCTCTTATTCTTAGTCTTGCCTAAATGAGGAATTCAGTCACCATGGGTCATTCTCTTCCCTGCTATGGTGGCTGGCCACATACAATTCTGGGAATGAATGTCCTTTTAGATATATCACTGGAGAATCTGGCCCTACTCATAGTCAGGTATTTTAACAATAGTCCCTCTACAATGTTTCCCCATCCCACCCAATGATTTTTTTTCTTTGTAAAGGTCAGGGTTTTTTCCCCTCCCACTTGATTCTGTGGATGAAAACAAATCCTGCGGGAGATACTGTGATCACACCCCACCCACTCCCTGCTGCTGCAGAGTGGCCTACATTCTCTCTCTGAAGCAATTTGTATCTCCCCCTTCCAGTCTTCACTGAGGTTGGCTGAAGGTAAAGACACTAACAGTCAGTTGACAGCAAGAGAACACAGAGGGGAAACATTTCTTCTGTTATTTTCGTAGGGTAATTTGGCTGGGAAATCACTGTAGAAATAAACTGAGAAATTATGCCTGCAAAAACAGCAAGTTGGCAAAATGAAAATATGTAACTTAGAACCCAAACAGGCTTTATCCCCTCCAACAGTGAAACAGCACTAGCAACAAGGGAAAACACAATTTAGGACCAGCCATATCACTGACCATCTTATTTCCTCTCAGTGAGTTTCTTCCCCAGAGTCTGACGAACTCCTACACACACTTTGCCACCCAGCTCGGGTTTTACTACATCTGCAAAGCTACTCTTCAACCTAGTAGGTAGAGAAGCCCACTTTGTTCTTCATGCTTCTTTCATGAAATGTGTACCTCTTTGTTGTACTGAACCAAATTTACATCAATGAGTAAACAAAACACACAGTCTGAGGTCCCAGAGCTGCACACAAGAACTCATCTTTCTCTATATCCCCAGCATCTCCTATACCACATATACTGTCTATGCCCTTGTAAGTTCAGATAATGGAAAGTGTTGTCTTTATTGCACTGCAGGGTGATACCTGGAGAGACCAAAGGACCCAACAGTTTCACACAACAGAGTTTCTTTTTCAATAAACCAACCATATCTAGGTCATCATGTTCCCAGTGCCATCTCTTCCTGGGTTTTCTTCTTGTTTTTTGAACTCATCTCACTTTTGACTGGAATGCATGCCCTTTCCATGTGACCCACCCATTTACATCTCAGAAGCAACTCATGCCTCATTTCCTTCCTCCTTCTTTTTCTCATTTCTTCCTGCTTGACTTCTGTCTAAGTTACTCTTTGTACTTCCTGCAGGTTTTCTCCAACAGACTCATAAACACTGAGATGTGATTACCTACCATACCTGTCAATAGAATCTGAAATTTTCACTTCTGGACTTCCAGTATTTTACAGCACACAGTTGACACTGAATTTGGCAGTCTGTCTTATATCAATCATATTCTTTGGTGGCAGAAAGTGTTTGGCGCACAAGGCAACACTCATGACGTTAACTATTGCAAAGCATCTCTCTGCCTGTGGAGACTTCTGGGAGGGTAGGCATATACTCTACTTCCTGCTACATGTGAACTCTGAATAAGAACACCAAAAGTCTTTCCTCTACAGTGTCTTAAGCCCAGCAAAGCCTTAGAATCCTCCTATGAGGTAATCTAATGCAGGAGGCTGGATGGCCTGGCACCCCTTGTGTCTTACACAAAGGAGACTCTTGTTTCTCTTCTCCTCTACCTTCTCATTAGGAGGGCTGTAGATTGACAAGTCCTGTGGCAGTGACACACTAATAAGCATCCATTGCTGACTAATTCCCAGAAGGCTTTTAACCTGTCTCTATAGTAAAGACCAAAGTTAACAAATAAATGTGGAAATTGCATAGTTTTTGGTTTCTTGTTGAACTGCTGGAGTAAATGTCTAGCAGTTCTGAACAAAAGGAAAGAGGTTTGTGTATTTGGATCATGCCAAGTTCAATAAGGAACTAAAAGTACCATGAACTATTTGGGAGAAACTAATAAGATAGATGATATTTGCCTTCTATGAATCTGTCACATACATTTCCCATCTTCTTATATCCTGCATGCCATTATTTCTCTGAAGTGTGTACTCTTCAGGCATCCTTATCTCACTGACTATCCTCCAGTTCCTTTTCCCAAATTCCAGTCTTGGAGATCAAACTTCATCCCTGACTACTCCCTTTCCACCTCCAAGCAAACTAGTAATTTACTTCCAAATAGAGGTAATTTGCACCCAAACTGGCCTTTCCTTGGGTTCATGTCCTCAAATATTTGCTTTCAGCT
Organism: Peromyscus leucopus; assembly: GCF_004664715.2. Taxonomy (NCBI): domain Eukaryota; kingdom Metazoa; phylum Chordata; class Mammalia; order Rodentia; family Cricetidae; genus Peromyscus; species Peromyscus leucopus. The sequence goes on along the minus strand of NC_051075.1, from coordinate 57,519,222 downwards.
AAGCTAATTCCACCAGAACAGATTACCCCTCAACTTAACTCCCAAAATAATTTGTTTACATCTCAGAGGGAGACCCCAATTCTATAACATGGGGCTTCCCATTATTTGTTCTAGATGGTAGGAAAAATAATATAGACAGACTCCAAGGAGATTTTAGTGCATCTTTCACAGTTCTCTCTAAACAGCAAACCAATGACTTCAGGGAAAGGACAGGAAACTGATGTTTTAAAGGTATATATCCATATGGCTTGTTACAGCCTTTGCCTGTTAGTGACCCTCTGTACTGTTAACTCAACCCTAGGTCCCAGAGTAGCTAGCCAGCATCATTCCCTGTATCCCTACAGATAACACCTATGCTTACTTGAGGGAGAACTTTCCCTACCATTCATGGTGGGAAATGGGCTTCCAGCACCCTGCATACAGTGTGGGTGAGCACACACAGTTGACACTAGGTAGCTGTGGGAGCAGGATACAGCAGGGCAGGGGAGTTTGGGGCACTAAATAACTGGTTTCCCAGAGTAGTTTAGAGACTTTGATCTCAGACAGACCTGGGTAAACGTTTCAGTTGAGCCTCTGATATGCTGTGCTTTTGAACAAATTATCCACCATCCTGAATATTTGCTTAATAGAAGGGACTCTTGTTCTGATTGGATTATAGAGGTCAAATTTGTTTTTTAACCTTTTGTATTGCATTAACATTGAGTCTTCATACCAACTCTGTTATCTACTACTGCTGACATCAGAACAAAATGAAACTCAAGTGGCTTAAGGGATGACACAGAGCTGTTTCCAAAAAAAAAATGTTTCTACTGTTTTCAAAATGGTAACTTGCCTCCAGTGATTCTTGGGACAGCCACACCTGAATGCGGTGAAGCTGCACATGGCAAGTATGGGATGTCACCCATGAGGCAGCTCTATCAGTGCCAGGGACAGAGCAGGCATCCAAGAAATGTGAGTTGCTATTCTTCTCTCTGCCATATACTCAGCATAGTTTGCTATTTAAAGCTCCGGCAGAGACAGAAGAAAAAACAAGAACACTCCTGACACAAATATAGATCTCACCTCAAAAGGAATAGAAGTTTATGCCAGGGTAAGTGTGAGAAATCAGAGATGTATTGCCTCCAATAATATGATCTATGTAGAGTTAGTTTCATGAACTTTTATAGTCTTACAATAAGAGAAAATAATAGATCAAAGTATCAGATACATTGGCAGGATGGACATTAGGTAGGCATGACACAGAAGAGCAGGGAAGCCTCCATTATAGGTCTCAGATGTTATCTGATGACATTAGTAACTGATGGAAGCTAGTGGTCTGCTAAGTTAATACATCAGAGGTTTCTCCTTATAGTTCAAAGAATGCTAGGTCAGACACGGAGGTGGGGCATGAATGGCTATTAACAGGGCTAAAGATAGCCCAAGATAATTTTGCCTCACATTTTACAACATTCCAACTCTCTGCAATTGTCAAGTTCTAATCAATCAGACTCATAGAATCTTTAACAAAGCTGTAGCTTTTTTTCCCTAGGAACTTCAGTTTAGAACAGCAGCATGTGCTTTGATAAAAATTCCTCAGATCATAATTATCAGAAACTAGACAATACCATTAGCTAGCTTCTGTTACTTCAAATGTACTGAGAAAAAGAAAACATTTAGCAGTCCATTTATAAAGGGCTCAAAGCTATGTTGGTGTAGGAAGTGAGGACATACGGTCTAACATCAGAGACCACTGAGAAGCAGATGTGGACTGATGTAGAAGATGGCCCAGAATCAGGTGTGCTACCTGAATGTGATAGGAAAGCAGGCCATTGTCTTCGGCCCTTGGTACCTTAGCTGTTTCTAAAATCGAGTGCCAGGTTTGAGGCAGTGCACTGTTTATGAGCTGCACACTCAGCCATAAACAGGAATACTAGAAGTTTCCCCAGGGATAAATTAGCATAACAAGTCCCCTCCTCCCTGCATCACCAGGGTATGGTTGTTCCTTGCCTCTGCTGGATGCCCCAGCTTCACTGAGAACAGCATCTGCTTGAACACTGGTCCCTAAGCCTGAGTAAAATTGTGGGCTTCCATGCCTGTCTGTGAGAAGGAAGACAGAAGGCCCACAAACTCAAATTGTACCATGGGACCGTTCAAAACTCACAGGGGAGGAAATATGACCCTGGTGTGCTGAGATGTAATGATCCATCTTCTGTTCCCCCAGAGAGGCAAAGAGGAGCAAGCGTTCACGGAAATGTGAATAGAGGAGCACAGTCAGTGTCCCAATAAAACTTTATTTCCCAACAGCTATACTAACACAAAGTCCCACCACTTTCTTTGTTCCAGTGTGAGACCAAATTATCGAGAGCAGAACATTTAAATGGTTCTCACATTTTTTTGGGGGGTGAAGGAAGAGTTTGTAACGTGAGAAGAGGTAGAAAAGGAAAGAAGAAATTAAAAACAATCTGTTGTCAACAAAGGTTTTACATCCCTATCTTTCCTTCAGAAAATTCAATTCTGAAAGAATTAAGAGCCAGAGGGTATATGTAAAGGAAGTGATCAGTAAGATAGTCATCAAACACCTAGGACATGACAGCCACTCTTCTGAAATCTTATAGGAAACTCCTCTTCATCCAGGGGGTAGATATTTTTGAGCCCACTGTGTAGATGAAGCAAGGGAGGCTCAGAATGCCAAAACTTCTTCCAAGTCACCCAGCCAGTAGGTGCCAGAACTGAGACTGTCCATTGCTAACAGTTTTTAATGCTCAGATGAAGAAGAAAAAAAAAAAACATTTCAGGATATCCTTGACTCTGACTTGACTCCACCTCAGGGGATTGTGTGTATGCCTTCCACATCCAGACACTGCCTGTGCTCACTTAATCACAGATACTGTTTCAAATGTTATAAAATAATAATTTTTCACCCTTAGAAGAGCTCTTAAAGGGATACAGAACAATTATTTTTCATTTTGAAGTTGAGGAAGCAAATGCGCAAAGAAGTAACCTTCCCAAAATACCTTTCTTCTGGCCCTCTTGTCCAGGAGACATTCCCACACAGCCACACATTCTCAGAGACTTGATGTCTTCCTTGGCAGGCCTTCCTGAAACTGATTTCTTCACTGACCTACAGGTCCACTCTTATCTAAGACCTCTCTGAACCACTGTGCACATAAATGTGGCTTTCTGTCCCCATTTAATTTGGTTGAGACATAGCTGCCAAGTATTGTTTTAGTGTAAGTGTTAAAGATGTATTTCTGAAAATGTCAATGTGGTCTTCGAAGAGCCCCTAGTTTACATCTGATCTAAATGGTTAAAGAGGCAGCAATGGGGCTAGGGAGATGAATAATGCCTTGTGAGCATAAGGACCTGTGTTCATTCTCAGAACACATGTAAAAAGGTCTAGTTCTTACTCTCATGTTTAGCCCATTTCTATTAATCTATACTTTGCCACGTGGCTCGTGGCTTATTGGTACCTTACATCTTTCTTGCCCTGGCGGCAGCTCTAGCAGTCTCTCCCTCTGCCTTCCTGTTCCCTCAATTCTCTTCTCTCTTAGTCCACCTATACTTCCTGTCTGGCTACTGGCCAATCAGTGTTCATTTATACAGAGCGATATCCACAACAGTAGTGCATATTTGAAATACCAGCTCTGAAGAAACAGAGATGGTTAGTTCCTTGGAGCTTGTTTACCCGGCAGCCAAACACAGTTGATGAGTCTCACATCCAGCGAGAGGTCTCATCTCAAGAAAGATGGCAGACAGCCCCAGAGGAAGACCTGATGTTGACCTCTGGCCTCCATCTACACACACAGATATGCACACACACACACACACACACACACACACACACACACACACACACACTCACACTCACACACACGAAGCAGCCAAAAGATCACAGGAGCAGAGCACCACATAAAGAGTGGAGGGAGGGAAGCTGAGGAGAAGACAGAAGACAAACATTCCTGAAGGACAAACTGTAATTCTCAGAAGAACAAAAGGTGTCTTTACTGTAATTTGTAGGAACAAGAGTAAAACACGCCACTAGAAAATAACTGTAGACCATCTCAGGGTATAACTGAGCAACATAATGGTGCTCAGGAACTACCTGAGCCTAGCTAGCTTTGCGGAAAACATCTCAATCTCAAAGATTAAATGACAGCTCCTCAGTAGAGAGATGGGGCCACATGGGAGGCAGAGACCTGATGGACCACTCAACAGATTCAGAAAGAGATGTGCCACCTTGTCTCTGTTAGCATATTTCCTTTTTTTAAGGCCCTAGTAATGTTCTGCTTGTGACTAATCTTAGTCCAAGCAGTGAGTGTGGTTTCACATGATAACATGTCAGTATCAAGGCAGTCTGCCTCCTGCCTGGCTCCCTGTTGTGAATGCACTTAAAATATACAGCCTACTTTCACCCTGGGCTCTAAACTCAGCTGTGTATAAAGCAGAGGAATTGAGAGTTGTAGTGTGTATTTTGTAGAAGAAAGGTATAGGCTCTGGAGAAGAGCCTTCTAGGTGTGTTATTTCACTGTTCATATCCACTTTATGAGGTAGGTGCTGTTATCTACATTTTCACAGCAATGTGAATATGAAACTTCCAAAGGTCACATGATTGGTAGATAGTAATTTTACTGGATTTCCAATTCACCTTTTTCCCACCATATCAAAACTTTTGTCTTTGGAATGTCTGAAAGGATGTCTTGGCTTGGAGTTAAGAGTTTTCCCTCATCTTATTTCTAGAATACATCCACCCTGCTTGCTGAACAAAGGGAGTAGGAGTTAGGTCAAGTTAAAGATGGAAAATATCAAATCCAGAGGGAATTCCCAACCCCTCCCCTGACAAAATGTCACTTATACACATGCATATTATTCTCTATGATGCTCACAGAAGTCTCAAGTACAAGGTGTGGTTAGGTAAATCAGTTATCATAGAAACCACTGAGGACAAGCTGTTAGGAAAAGTTCCCATATGTCCATCAAATGCAATGTAGTATCAGTATTTAGTAAGCACAATGTTAGTGTTTTGCCTGCAGCAGTCACTTTTGTCTCTGCTTGGGTACAAGATGAAGCTACTTGCTTTTGTTTAGGGATCCTGTCGCATAAAAAAAAATCAGTTCTACATCTTTAAGTACCAGACTTATACTCCACTCAAGGAGGAGACATGCTCACATTTTGAAAGGCCTGCGGGGATGTAGAAATTGAAGGCTTAGCAGATTTAAACTCCCCATTTACTCTAACTCCAGGCATAAGCTCAGTGCAACTCAGGGCATTTAGAATATGTCACACTCTTTCAGTTGTTTTTTTGGCATTCTCTTCCCAGAAGTTTCTCTCTCAGGCTCTGCTCACCCCTCCTCCCTTGCATGCTTGATGTTGCATCTGTCAAAAGTACACATACTGCAATTCTACCATGTCCACATGAAGACAGAATCCCTGTTTCAGGCAAATCCAAAGTAATAGGTCATCAAAGACACTTTCCAATTAGCTCTGGAAGGCATGTATTGAGTCCATATCTCAATTTGAAAACAGGTGCCACTATGTTTACAGAATTTATAAGTCTTCCAATAAATCAATGAGCCTATGTTGTAAATGTCATCCAATGACTTCCACCTTTTAACTGGTTCCCTCTTCATTGTCATTCATCTTGTTAACTCTATCCCTTCTGGACACCACAGTGCCCTAGAGCTGGTCTATGTAGCTTTGACTAAATATGGACATTGGATGAAGACACAATAATGTAAGCTTTCTCTTCTAGCTGAAAGCAGGCCTCTTTTAAGCAAAGAAGCATGTAATATTAAGCTTACTTTTTCTAGTCACCTTACTGGATTTGAAATCACCTAGGAGACATACCTCAGGGAATGTTTGGGAGAGTACTCAATATAAGTTGACAAAAGGGAAAAAGGCATATCTTGTATGAGGGTAGCATCATTCTACCAGTTGAGGTCTCAATTAAAAGAGAGAGAGAGAGAGAGAGAGAGAGAGAGAGAGAGAGAGAGAGAGAGAGAGAGAGAAAGGGAGAGTCTAGCTGAGCATCAGCTTTCACTCCCCTCTGCTTCCTGAATCTGGATGCATTGTTACCAGCTCTCTCTTCCCATCCCCTGTGCCTTCTCTGCCATAATGGACCATATCCCCTAAAGTCTTGTGTCAAAATAAGCCTTTCTTTCCTGAGGTTACTGGTGTCAGGTATTTGAGTACATCAACAAGAAAAGCAACTAAGATACTTCAAAGAGTTTTCAATATTCATCCAGTAGCTCTAGTGTGTGTGGTGACATCAGCATTGCAAATATTTTGAAACTCGGTCTGGAGGCCACACACAAGTGTTAAAAGAAAACAGATGAACTAATCCAGTACTGTCCATTGATACACCCAGAAAGGTTCTGCCACAGGATGGAATTAAATGTGCTTACATTCCACAAGAATACCCCATCCTCAGAAAGAGGAGGTTATTCACTCTCTGATGGCTTCAGGCTAAAGGGTGGACATACTGTAAATGGAATGGAAACCTGCCCAATGTTTCTTATTTCCTTACACAGGAGTTGGCCCACAAGGGAGGCTCAGTTAATGTTTGTTGAAAGAGTAAATGGAATTAAGAGAGAAGCTGGTAAATTGGGAGATTACTCGATCAATATGTGATTTCCAACTGGGGCTGGAGCTTTTCCTTGTTGTTTTATACCCTTGTATGTATGTATTATTCAGGCTTGACTACAACAAATAGCCATTCCATATAGTGCCCTTGCTCTCTTCTCTGAGTCAATGCTTCTGCTCACAACAGAAGCAAGTGAGTTTCAGTCCTTTCAGAGTGGAAAATAAACACACAAGCTATTGTGAGTCAGCTGGGGTTATTCATGGGGCATGGTTTATGGAAGAATTTTGCCTCGAATGATGATCTTGTGTATCAGAAAAATGTAAACCTAGTAGAAAGGAAAATCTGTGCACCGTTTTTACTAGTGTAGGCGAGACTGATGGTGACAGTGGACAGTATGACTCATTTCCTTAATTCCGAATAACCTGGAGTCTTTGTTCCTTATATCAATTTCATTTTTCTGCTATTACCCCAAAAGGATGGTGTTACCTGTTTGGTGAGGACAATAGTGCTCTTTCTACATATACATCATGATTTTGTTTTTGAAACTTAAGCACATTATATTTGCTTAAAATTGATTCCCTGTGGAAGTCGTTTCCCACTGATAACAACATCAAAGTCCTGAGATTGGTATGGTTAAGCAAGTAGACCCAGAAGTTCTGAGACAGAACCCAGGGTTTGAAGAAATAATAATGAACTTACTCAAACTCTTCTGTTTATGAGGCACATTATTTACTGTTATTTTATGCAGGATGCTAGGACGATGTACTTCCTCTGTATCAGATCAAAGGAATCTATATCTTAAAATTTCACAATGTGAAAGTAGTTATAGAGGCAGAGAGTGTCACAGGGTCTTTCATCATTCATGTGATTGCCAAGCTCCTTTTTTGACCACTGACTATTATACCGCCTCTCAAGCTTATTAATACGAACAAAGTGCTCATACATTGCACTTGAATGTAATTTTAATAATTCACTAGAAATAATTTCTGGATCTCAAAATGATGACAATAATAACGATGAAATAAAAATCTCTTTCTGAACAATCTCTTGTTATAAGGGAAAAAAATCCCTGATCTTACTAAATGCCTATTCTGTATCACTGATGCCTGTGAATGTTACTGTCCATGGTGCTGAAACTAAGAGTTACTAATCAACTGACCTTAAAATAGAAATCATATTCTGCCAGAATTACCCAGGTGGGCTCAGTATCATCATAGGGTGTACTAATGAAGGACCGACATGATGTTGTTGAGTTTGAAAAACAGTATTTCTTTACTGGGAAGGAGCCCACCCGCCAAAAGTATCAGGTAGCTTTCAGAAGCTGGTAAGGTAAGAGAACAGATTGGCCCCTAGATTTCGAATTAGTAATTAGCCTCTTGCTGGCTTGATTCTACTCAGGGAAACCTCTATGGGACTTCTTGCCTACAAAGCCATGAGATAATACATACGTGTCATATTCATCCTTGAAATTAATAGTAATTCATTATAGCAGAATAAGAGAATAATGTAGGAATCAAAGGGATTACAAACACAATAACAATAAAAGCAAGTAGAGGGGAAGAAAATAAAAACAGAGATGGAAAAAAATTAGAGCAGATGTAGTAGAAAACAGTGAAAACACAATCCCAAAGATGTGACCCTGTGGCTTTCAGCTGCAGTCCACTGAGAGTCTTCCTTTGGACTAAGAATAGTGTGGTTGTCTCCAGACCCTCAACTTTCCCCATCAAACAGATTAGACAAGGTTCTTAAAGTTCCTCAAACATCAGGCTACTTTGAAGGGTTGGATGAAAAGGAGACAGATTGCTGGGTCTCAGCCCCATAGCTGTTGTTTGAACAGATCTTTTAGGGGGACCTAAAACAGATATTAGCAACAGGCTTCCAGGTGATATTGATGGCCAGAGACTGTGTGCATGTATATATATACACAACTGCATATCCATGTATGTTCACATTCTTATGAAAGAGGTGAAAGACGATGTTAGGTGTCTTGATCAATATATAGCCCCCTTTTTTGAGACAAGATCTTTGACCAATTCAAGAGCTCTTCAATTTACCTGTTCTGGAGGTCAATAAGGTCTGAGGATCTTTCTCCACAGTGTCAGGTTTTCAAATATCTACTACCATGCCTGGCTTTTTAATGTGAGTACTGAGGATCCACTCATATCTTTATGTTTGTACTTCACTGACTGGTCCATTGTTCGAAAGAATGCCATACCTGTCACACTTCCAGAGTTGGAAAAGGCGCAACTAGTGACAGGTACTGTGTACTCATACATGGCCTCATCGAGCGGACATGCCATTGTACTGGCAAGTCTTGTGATTGCTGTGAAGCTCCCCTGTTCTCTCCCTTTCATTCTCACTGAAATACTCTAAAGAAGGAAGGCACACCATCACAACTCTAAGGTTCCCATCTGTAATTACTTGTGTGTGATCTTGGCAATTTGTCTGGGGCAAAGGGGCAGAACAATTTCAGCAATTGCTGGAGTTCCCAAAGGCAAGGAGTTTATGCTCTGTGAGTGTTGTTGCCTCATCTTGTCTCCTCTTCTACTGGTACCTGGCCACTGTGACTATCTGGTAATAAAAGCAAAGCAGAAAGCTCAACGGTGTCCCTTAATTCATTACTTCTAACCTACCATGGCATTTGAAAAGTATTTTCATTTTCTTTGTCTATCTTTTTCATTTACTTTCACCGTTTGCAATGAAATCTCTGATGCCTTGAAACTTTGAGTCTACAAAGCTTCAGATTTTAGGAAACAAAGAAACCATACATGAATGTATTAGCACAATGTTGCAAAGCAGTATCCTGCACAGTCCATTGGCTTGGTCTGTTCGAGTCTTTATTTAAATGACAATATTTAAAATTCAGAAGATTGTTCCTACACAGCAGTCCTGGTCCCATTCTTCTGTGTGGTCATAACAGTAAGAGCTCAGCAACTCCCACTATGTTACTTAGTTGGGTAATCTTTAAGTTTACATGTGACCTGCTTAACTCAAACACATCATTTCTCTTTTATCCTCTGTCTCCCCTAAACATTTCAAGGTCTAAGCTTGTTTGTGCAAATTTGTGCCATGTCAAATATAGCCAAAGTTGTCATTTACCTTGATGCATGAGGAGCACACGTGGCTCAGGGATTTTACCCCAGGGGAAATCATCAGCCCTGGGATCTGTTAACACATTCAACTCTCCACTGAAGATATTCAGGAATAAACAAGCTGATCTGAATCTTAGAGAACATTAGGAAACTTCACTCACTACCTCTAGCCAGAGCTTTGATTCATCTAATAGAATATCAATGATAGCAGATCCTGCATGCAACTGCACTTCCAATCTAATAAACACAATGCTGAATGATGCCATTAGATGTGCCAAATCCCCATGTTGAGTCTGATAAGTAATATTTGAGATGAAGGCTGGTGGTCTGGGATGGGCATTGATTTAAGCCTTGGGCAATGAGACCTTGTTTGTGTTTATGATAGCTAGGTACTGTGAATATATGGCTCATATTTTTTAAAGTAAGCAGACTCAACATTTTGCCTTGATGCAGTTCTATAGAAATCAGTGTTGCAAGCTAATTGTAAGTTAGAAGAAAAAATATTTCCTTTCATTGGAACATTTCTGTCTTTATTTTTAGAGACCCCTTTCCCCTTGAGGGTATAGTGTGTGTGTGGCCAGAAGCTTCATGTATCATTCCCAGTAGCACCAGATATATCATGTTTTACTTCTCTCCCCCCCCAACTAAAAAAGACATTTGCTTTTTTCATCTTCCCTCACAAATAAACTTACTGCAGAGTTGGGCTAGCAATCCCTACACGCTGTCTAAGAGAGGGTGAAAAAAATTGTCTAACATTCGAGTTTGCCTGTTCTGAAGGGGCCTTTGTTCTGAAGTGTCAAGAGTTCTTTTACCTGTTTGATTTTCATTATAGAACACGACCTTTGGCTCACTTTTAATATTTGACTAGATGGAGCACCCCTGAGAAAGAAAGGTGACTTGAAAAGGGAACCTCATGGTCTGCTCTACAAGGAAGCTTGCTGGGAGACTGAAGGCAGCTGTGAGATAAGACAGCACACCAGGCAACAACAACAACAACAACAAAAAAAAAAAAACATTCAGTCTCTTCTTCTGTCTTTCAAACAACTATTGGCCAATGGATGATCAGAAATAAGTCAAGTCTTGAGAAAGCTGCCCCCTTAAGCAGAAGAAGACTTTATAAAAGAAAGCTCTATGGCTTTTTATTAGGAATCTTATGGAACAGCCTGAAAGCTTTGGTTGATACACTTCATTACAACTCCTGGGATTTTAGGCATGGCCATTTTTATATTGTGATATTGAGAAAGACAAGGGAAGAAGAATTCATAATTCTTGGCTGTAGTTGACTTTTTTTTTCTCTTTGGGGACCACCACCCTGCTCCCAAATAAATACACCGAGACTTATTCTTACTTCTTATTCTTACTTCTGAATGCTTGGCCTCAGTTTGCCTTGTTTTTAGCTGTTTTGTCTTAGCATACTTAAATTATCCCATCTAACTTTAACTGTGTTTTACCTCTGAGTTTTTACCTTTCTCTATTCTATATTCCTTTCTTTCCTTCTTACTCTGTGGCTGGTTGTGTGGCTAGGTGACTGACCCCTGACATTCTCTCTCCTCCTTTTCTTGCTCCTTCCCCTTCTTCTCTTTTATTTATTCTCTCTGCCTGTCAGCCCCACCTATCCTTTCTCCTGATTTGCTACTGGCTGTTCAGTTCTTTATTAGACTGATCAGGTGTTTTAGATGAGCAAAGTAACACAGCTTCACAGAGTTAAACAAATGTAACATAAAATAATGCAACACATCATTGCATCATTAAACAAATACTCCACAGCATAAATAAATGTAACACAACTTAAACTAACATTTCACAGCATTTGGCCTGTCACCATGCCTAGACTTTGTGATGTTCCTCTTACTTACATAAAATGCTACAGAATACCAAGTTCAGACAAGGTCACCCAGAGACCAAAGTAAGACAAAGAAATTATGCTTCTTAAATGTATCCAAGTGCAGTAATAATAAAGCCCTTTCTTTGTCTCACTTTTCTTGTTGCTGTGAAAAATTCCCTCATAAGAAGCAACTTGGGAAAAAAGGTTTGTTTGGGATGACTGTTAAAGAGGATAGAACCCATGGTAGAAGGAGCAGTTAGAAAGCTGAACCTTAAACAGGAAGTGGAACAAAGCTATAAGACCTCCCAAAGCACACCTCAGTGACCTACTTCCTCCAGTGAAGCTCCAACTCATAAATGATCTGAAGTCTTCCTCATCTGTTCCACCAACTGAGGCTCAAGTGTTCCAACACATGGACCCATAAGGAATATTTTACATTCAAACCATGACAAATATCAGTATTTTCTCTCTTGTCTACCACTTCCCAATTTACCTCCATTCTTTTCTGTCTCCAGATACCTAAGGTTTAAAAAAACCACACTCTTCATATTGCTCTTGCTTTCTCACAGTCTAGAGTAAACCAGGTTTATTTGATTTATCACACTAAATCACCAGACCAAAATATAAATCCTAGGACGTTTTTTTTTTTTTTTTTTTTCCTAAAGCTTAATCAGAGACCCCACAGTTCCACTCCCTGCAGAGGATCATAAGACTAACTCCGATAGCCAATGATGTGTTTCTCATGGTCTTTGAAGGCATTAACAACGCAAACAAGTGTTTTCCACAGAAAGATGCCAATACCACAATGAAACTTTTAGTGCTTCCCAAGTCTTTCAAGATCAAGAGCACAGTCCTTGGCCGGGACATGAAGGTTTGGAGGATCTGGCTCTGTTTCTTTCCTACTTCACCATGCTTACAAATGAGTGGATTGAATGGGACTCCTGAAAGGATGCAGCTGCCAGAAAATGTCCATGTATCCTTTCTTGGGAAAAGCTCTTTGCAGATATAATAAAGTATTGTGAAAGGAAGCAAAATTTTGTCATAAGTCATCTTACAGGTAAAGAAGAGAGTGGAAGCACAGAGAGGGAGTAATGTGGAGACACAGGCTAACTTGGGAGACCTATATGTGGTTGCTACCAGACATTGGCAGAAAAGGAGGAAAGAAATTCCTGCTCAGAATACCCATAAGAAATCAGTCCTGATGATTTGGGTTTGGAATTCTGACCTCCATAACTGTGAGAAGCACGCAATTTTACTCTTAAGTTGTCAAGTTCTGTTAAAGTCTGTGTTAGAAAGTTAATGTGGTGGTTGATCTCCATTGTTAACTTGCCTGGACTTAGAATCACCGAGGAGACACGCCTCTGGGCATGTCTGTAGAGCTATGTCCTGAGGAAAGAAGACCAATGCTGAGAGTGTCTGACACTCTCCAATGGCCTTTTGACCCAGACTAAGTGACAAACAAAGAAGGAGAAAGAAAACAGAGCACCAGTTCATTTTGTTCTAGTCCTGACTACAGAGTCTTGCTGCCAGACCTTTTCTGCCATGAAAGTGTGAGCCAAAATAAACCTATACCTCTTAAAGTTGCATCTCCTGGGTGTTTTCTTACATCAATGAGAAAAGTAAGCAATACAATCAATATACATACCCTTTCTCTAGTCATGCAGATCATTCATTTGCCCTTGCTAACTATGGAGGCAAATGTCTTTCTGATCCTCTTCCTAACTCCTACTTGTCTTTAAAACTCAGGTCACTGGGACCCAAGGAGATGGCTGACCAGCTAATGTTTGCTTGCTGCTCTTGCAGAAGAGTAGGGTTAGGTTCCTAGCACACATATTGGGTGGCTTACAACTTCCTGTAACCCAGGGGATCTGATGGCTTCTTCTGGCATCCAGTGCACACATGTGCACACACAGACACACACAGACACACACACACACATACACACACACACACAAACAGACACACACACACAGACACAAACACACACACACACACCACATATGCACACGCACACACACACAAATGTTCACATGCACATAATGAAAGTAAAATAAACCTTTTAAAGGGATCCTCAGCTCATACACTATCCTGGAAATACTGAATTTGATATATGTGTTTCCATGACCTACAATTTCCTTTTTCTGGGCTTTTCTACTATGTCCTACATGGCTGTCTGAAATTTCTGGCAACCTGCCTAAGCTGTGTTAAGTTCCATGATACTCATCCCTGTAAAATTCATTTGTATGGTCTTCAGTACATTACAAAGATGTGCAGTGAATTTGAAAATGAATGAATACATTTTATGTTGGGAGACTATTTTTTACTTTTTCATATTTCAAAGTAATATTTTAAATCATCTCTAACCCACTTTAAAACAGGGTATATAAACTTAAAAGCTACACTAGGTAAATCATACAATATTCCTAGCAAGAATGATTTTAGTTGTTGGAATACTAACTGATTGATATGAGCTCTGCATTTTTTTTTCTTCCCTGGTCTTCTTATTGTCTCCTTCTCATGACCCATTATGGGCTAGAAATATGTTCACATACAAGCTTACAGAAGAAAACAAACAAGCACCCTTTGTCCTCTCCATGTGGAATCTGATTTTTATTATTTCCCCAGGAGGCAGAGCATTATAATGGGACATTTGAGGCATCTCATAAATTTAGCATTATCCATCTACTCTTTTCCTTTATTTTTCTGGGTAGCAATATAAAACAAAGTGGAGAAGTGAGCAATGTCAGAATACTTTTATGTGTAAGCCAGGTATCTTATCCAGAACAGTATGAATCAGAATAAAAGATCAACAGTGCCTGGATCATGATTTTAATATTATCTATGTATGCAGGCATGACTCTATCCTAACTGGTTTGGGGGCATCTTATTAAACATGCATAGTGCTTCAGTTCAGTACCCCTGGATTTGATCAAGTGATGTACTAAATAGAAGAATGAGTGGAGGAGTATGATCATGTTTGTGGCATTGGAAGCCAGCATTGGAGACATGGAGGCAGGAAAATCAGGAGTTTAAAGCCAGCCTTGTCTATAGTGTATAAACCCAGTTTGAAACATACAAACAAGCAAGCAAGAAGTCCTTCAGTGGTAGGGACTGGATATGGGGCTCAGTCTTGTTGGGATCAGTCCCAAGTTTTTTGCACTCCTTGCTCTGAGTCTCACTCCAAGATTTTTTTTTAAGACAGTGTCTCTCTACATATCCTTATTATGTAGACAGGCTGGCCTCAAACTCACAGAGATCCACCTGCCTCTGCCTCCTGAGTGCTGGCATCAAAGGCGTGTGCCACCGTGCCTGACCAAAGATTTTCAGTCCTTCTCTCCTATAGCTGAAATTACCCATTTTTCTAGATGTGATGACATCATCAATTATGCATACTGAGATTATTGTTTACCTTCTCTTTACTTCTCCTTTCCTATTTCCTCCTTTTTCTTCACATGATGTCTAATACGTGGCCTGACTCCAGGAATCACAAGCAGGTCTCATAGATTTCCTTCCTTTAATTCTCTAGATGAATGTACACTTATTATTAGTATGTGGATTATTATTGCAGAGAAGATGTTCATGCCAGAGTGTGTATGAGAAAGTCAGAGGACAACATTGTGGAGTCAGTCCTCTCCTTCCACGATTATATGGGTTCTGGGATTGAACTCAGGTTACTAGGCCTACACCTACACAGCAATCATCCTTACCAGCTGAGCCATCCTCTACAGCCCTAACTCTTTAAGCCAGCCTTCCCTCAGGGGAAATACCAGGACCACGTGGACAGCAGTTGTCCCACCTATAAAACCGCTGGACTATCAAAGGCTCTTTAACTTACAGGTGGATAAGCAATGCCCACTCCAGATACACACTGTCCGCCTTGTATAGTAGCCTTGTTAGAAAGGAAACTGAACCTAGCATTAGACAAGCTGAAGTGAGAGTCTCTGGGTACCCGAGAGACAGCAGTAGCATCCGTGTCAGGCATTCCTGGTCTGCAATAATTGCCGCTCCCACTTCATAGCTGCCCAGTTTGGTCTGTGTGAATTTCTGTTTTCTCAAGTAGTTCTAGAATGCCTCTTACTATGTAATGCCTCTGACAATTAAATGTGGGAAAGAAAATGGAGTGCGTGGTATGTAGATTATGCTCAGTGTGTGACAGGACATAGCGCTGCATAACGAACTCCCTACTCCCAGACCAGGTCAGGGAGGAGGAGGCCAATATTCTAAACTGAAAACTAGAGCTTCTTCTCAGCCTTGAGCGCAACCACCAACCAAGCTTTTCCTCTGGAGACTCCAATAATGAATTTCTGTTTAATTGACGCTGCACCGATCCATGCTTTGCACCCACAACACACTCATTCTCAGCGATGCTGAGCAGGAACGAGCTGTGAAATCAGTCGGTGAGCATAATGAACTCCAATTCTCCTTCACGAGGGCAAAATTACAAACGTGCTTTTCACTTCCAGACAATTAATTAATGTGTTTACACGATTGCTTCGCTTTGTTTTATTTCATAATTCTTTCCTCTCCACTTGCCCAGCTAGTCTCAGGGGTTCACTGCTAACTCCTTCAGGTGTCCCTCCAGGGCACAGTAGAGTGGGACTTAGGGGCACTCCCAGCTTGAGTGATTTTCAGATCTGGAGATTAAAGGTAGCTGCAGAAGACAGTTTTGACAGTTTTCCATAGGTCTGTCTTACAGTCTTCCTCTAAAGGTATGATTGCCTGACACGATCTACCTCTCGTATGGGTGTCTGGTAGAGCCCTGTGTTTGTCAGGGGGCAGGAGGGGTCCTAGGGCTGCTTCCCAATGTGGTGCCTGCTCAGAATCTTGAACCTGCTCCATGAGATTCCAGCATTTTCATCTTTCTGAAGCTTGGGGACATTTCCTGATTCATTCTCATGCAGATTGTGGTTTTAGCCAAATGATCACATCCATGCTTCTGTTATAATTTCTTATTGCTGGCTGTTTAGCAGCTGACAAGATATGATGTTGGCAGACAAGTGTTTTCCAGGCTTCTGTTCTCTCTTCCCTTTGGTTTCATTATTTTTGTATCTGTGATTTCTACACATTGCTGTGCTTTTGATTGACTTGAGGTTCTCCCACTAATCAAGGCTTTTAAACATCTAGCAGATTTCACATGAATTCTTGGAGAGGTTCATCTGAAAGAGCTAACACAAAGAGCCTTGCAAAGTATTGGCCTTGATGACACACGTCAAGGATTCAAGCAAAGTTTAAGGAAGGCAGATTTGAATATTCACCTTTATTATTATTATTTTCCCTATAACTACAGTGCCTTATGTGTGCCACACACTGTATCAGGCACTCTCAGTGAAACATCTGTTTTAATTTGACATGTTTATCAATCTTAGTGTGCTTGTGACCAAGGACACCCTCCTTACAATGAAGCCTCACTTTTTTTTTTTTGTTGTTGTTCCATATCAGGTCCCAGCCTTGGCCACAGTTTAGGCTGCTGACCCATGTACATCAACAGGGGCCAGACAGGTAACTTTCACAAGCTAGTGGTCATCTCAGTGTCAAGGTTTTATTTCCAATATGATATAATCTTCCTGAAATAACCTGTGAGCTTCCTGCTAGCCCCATGCTGCAGTTGATATTCTAACCGTTTCCACAGTAGGAGACAGGAAGGAAAGGGAAGAAGAATCAAGTGTGTCCTAGACCTGACTTCTTCCAGGTCAGGGTGCATTCAAAGTAGGGAGCAAATCTGAAATTTCAGTGCATGCTTTACATCTCAATTGCTACAAGTTGTTATCAATTACTCCTGAGGACTATGAACACAAAGTAAGCTGGACATTTTTGCTTGAGTTGTTTGCCCAGCTCTGGCTGATGAAATGGGACTTTGTCATCCACTCTTTTAACATGTGTGCTCTATCATTAGCTGTCATTGTATGGGTACTTCAGTTTATTATTAATGATTGTAGTTATTATCGCCATGCAATAAACTGATTGGGAGATGAGGGCATTTAAGTGATTTTGAACCTTGCCAAGATAAATGTTATGCCAAAGGGCTTTTGGACACAATCCTAGAGGGAGTATTGCATCCAAAAGGGGGGGGGGACTTTTTTTCAGATGGCTAAATATTTTTAGAGGATTATGTATAACCTGTTAAATTAAGGAGCTGGTGATACAGTAGGCAAGGCACTTTAGGAGGTAATAACTTAACAAACAGGAGATCTGCCTTAAATCAAGATAAGCTTCTCAAATTCCAAATTAAACCTCTTCTGAATATTTGGTAGCATCCGCTCTTTTTTTTTTTTTTAAAGCAAGTTTTGGGTCTAATCAGAGGATAATACTAGAATGAACAAGACAAAAACACCATGCTGGGGACATCACCACTACCACATTAAAAGGGGGTGGTACAAGTATCCTATTGAAAAGTTCAGGGTTAGAATGCTTGCTTTGATGTATATTCTACAACTAACTAGCTACACAATCATGAGCAAACTTCTTAAACAATCTGCCTCTCAGTGTTTTCCATCTGTAGAAATAACAAAAATATGCACATCATAAGCATTTTTCTGAGAAATAAGTAAGAATACATAGACATAAGAGTACACACTGGATAAGTACAAGCAATTATAATTTAGTTACTTGTGATTAAAATGATAAATGCTGGGTTTATGTCATTGAAACACCCCATGTTTGGTAGTGCTCAGCTTTAGGTTGTCTCTTTTTATCACAACACAAAGTAGAACCCAAGTTCTTTGTTTTTTCTTTTCTTTTTTCTTTTTTTTTTGAAGACAGGGTTTCTCTGTGTAGCTTTGGAGCCTGTCCTGGAACTCGATCTGTAGACCAGCCTGGCCTCAAACTCACAGAGATCCACCTGACTCTGCCTCCCGAGTGCTGGGATTAAAGGCGTGTGCCACTACTGCCAAGCCCAAGTTCTTAATTGGGAAGATCTTTGAAGGTTGCTAAGAAACCCTCTGATATTGGTAAATTATATTATTTCCCAAAAGAAGACATATTGATATAAGCAGGAGTGGGATACATTCAATTGAAAAATATTTTATTTGCTAAGTATCAATGATTTTAGGAACTCCTCAATTGTATGTGAACATAATTATACACCAAGAAGAGAACTTAAGGGATGATGAAGAAATATGTGGTCACATGGGTGGACTCTGGTTCTTCCATATTCACATCAGCTCACACACAGAAAAGGATGATATTCACATAGCACTCAGGGGCAAGCAAACAAGGCTAATTATGGCATTGAGGTGTCTACAAGGCTCTGACCTTGCACTTCAGCATAGCATCTTTTTGAGAAGACTGGCACACTAGGGTTCCATGCTGACTTGCCCTGGTTGGAAAGTTTGGATTCTAGAAGCCAATACAATGAAAGTCCAAAGTATGTTCAGAATAACGCCCAAAGCAAGAGAAAAACTTCAATAGTGATCATTTATCTCAACTTTAGCATAAGTCCAGCTTTGAAATTTACAGTTTCTAAATCTTAAACAGTCCAAATAAATATAAACATAAACAACACATATTTGCTATATAAACATTTTGAACTAATGGCCAGCTTTAAGCATTAGTAAGTTAAGTTCTTTTTTTTTAATTTGTTATAATAACCAGGGAAGATTATTCTGTGCAACAGTAATAACTATCTGTAACTCATACATACATGCTCGCACATATTTGTTTCTTGTTCATGTAAATGCTAACATGGAAACTTGGTACCTCTGTATCTTAAACAAGATCTTCTGGAATGCATGAATTCCAAAGCACAAAGGGATGATATAAATTAGAGAGACTGGAGAGAACATGGGGTAATTGTTGCCTATCCTAGCCCAGAAGTGACGTATTTTGGTAATTATCAGAATCACTGCACATCTAGATAGGAGAGCACAGCAGACCAGAGATAACTGATGGGCAGAATTTTTGTTCCACTCAATCTGCTTCCTCAACTTTTAGGAGACGTATTTGTGCTTATTTCCATAGAAACTTCGGTTGCTTTTCTCTTACCAATGTGTGCGTCAGCTCAATGGACATCCAATAGGTGCACTAAAGGTAAAATGCAACAGAGTAACAGTCCTAGTTACTAGTGCTCAAAAAGTATTAAGAGTAGATATCATGGTCTGAGCTATGATCTATCTATCTAGAGTGACATCTGGGTGATTTTATTAATCATATTGACGATCATGCCCCAGTCATATGCAATCTTATTTCTTAATCCTGCATTCTTATTGCTTTTCCTCTGACTTTATCCATGTGTTTACAAAACATCAGTATGATATTTTCTGTGGAATATCAACCACAGATGTGTGTGATTTATAAAATTAGCATGCTCTAAAACCATCATTACATATACATATACACTCATCCCATTTCTTATCTTGATACTGCGACACTGGATATTGTTCAATTTTGACAAGTTTATCTCTGTGTCTTAATTTGACAAGGTGAAATGGTGAAAAATGATGGGATGCTATAACCGAACCTCAAATCCAAGGCAATAAACATCTCTCTTCCACTGGTAATAATACCCCATGTGGATCAAAGATCTAAACTCCTCAGAGATCATATGGGACTGTACATAAGTCTTAGTTTTTACAAAGTTCAAAACTCAGGATACAACCATGAAATTAGCTAAACCACTGTGGTGGGGCTTTGTTACTTCAAAGAGGATTGGGAAATAGTGTAAGCACAGCTAATTAAGCCATGTGTTGAAATGAGACTGGAGGGTTGAATTCTTATCTATTTTCTCAATGCAAATGTTAGGAATGCAACATTTCTACTGGAAGATAAGAAGCAATGGACCCTAGAGGCAGAAGACATTAATGGAGATATTCTGTCTCATGGTTCTGAGATAAACAGACTAAATCTAAGAGCAACTTGTTTTCCAAGGCCAGGCTTCCTTATTCTGTCCTCTGTCAATTCAAGTACTGTACAGGCACAGTGATTCGTTTGATGGTTCTGCACCTTTGAGCCCCCACCTCCCTTATAAAAAGATCCTAGCTCTTTTGTTCTCTGCTGGAAAACTGCTAAAATCTTGGCATTCCATTAAAAAGGAAAAAAAACAAAAACAAACAAACAAATGAAAAACAAACATTCTTTAATTCTAAATATGGAGAGCCCAAAAAGCAGTAGAGTAGGAAAGTCGTATTGCCTGTGTACAAGAGGCAGAACATTTTGCTCCTAGGCTTTACCCAGGAGCTCTCTGAATCATACTTTCCTACGTGTTCCTATATATTCATCCTTGTTCATGTACCCCCACTCTGTACCCAGTATATACAATCACAATCTCTTTAATAGCCACTGAATAATATGATTCCATGTACTTTTCTGTACAGTTTCTTTTCTGTTGCTGATCTTAACTCTCAGTTTTACACCTGACAAGGTGAATGCCCTTGCTTGATCTATCAGTCACACAACTGTGAGCAAATGTCTGTGGGTTTCTGAACTTTCAGGGTTCCTATTTACATTTAGAGACATTCATGAAACTGATCTAGGGACCTTCTGTACATATGACTTTTTAAAGCATACTCAAGGTATTTTAAAATATTCTTTCTTTCTATTACCACTATGGGTTCCTAGAGAAAACAAAAACGAAAACAAAACACCACCACCACCACCAACAACAACAACAAAAAACACTTTGAAGTAGAAAAGGCTTTATGCAGTGAGTGTAAGTATCTGGAGATTAAACAAATAATTACTTGGAGTTCCTTCTGTTCAAGTAATGACAGTGAACCTCAGTTGGCAGTTTTCAGCTTTTCCTGGTTTGACTTTATAAATTGATAAATTGGTTTTATTTAAACTTTATCTGACTTTATCATGAGGGATGCAGACCACCTCTTCTCTACCTCTGTTCTCTCTGCATCTCCCATACACATGTGTACACAAGTACACACACAAATGAACACACACACACACATACACAAGCAATTTCCTAGACTCTATATCTCATTCTATTCCTCTCCATGCCATAATTATTAGTGAAAAAAGTTCTATGAAAGAACATAACTTCTCTAGCAAAGAGTAGTCAAATTGTTTTATTTATTATTATTATTATCATTATGCTGCTGTTGTTGTTGTTGCTGCTGCTGCTGTTGCTGAGGTTTTTGTTGTTGCTGAAGTTTTAATGGTACTTTTGGTGACATTTTCCCTGTGGGAAAACAGTCACTACTGGCAGGACATGTGCTGTAATCTCAGCTCCCGATGCATTTTTTTCATGCATGTAAAAATTGTTCCCTCTGCCTAACGTGTTGCTCTGAACATAAAAAAACACGAGTTCCCATTCTCACCTTGCTGAGAAGAGAACTGTGTCTCACACACATTAAAAGGCTTGCTCAGGATGTAACAGCAAATAAGAGGTGAAGATGGGATTGGACTGAAGTCCCTAGACCATCGGGCCACACTTCTCTGTGCCTTATTCTCTGACGACAGCGCATTGCATTATATTAGGCTGAAGGAGGAAAAAAGGTGATTTTTTTTTCTACCACACACAGACACACTCATTTAGGGAACTCGATCTGTTAAATCTTTTTGCTCCACTTGTTTGCTAAATAACTTTCTCATCTTACAAAAATATCAGGCACTCCATTTTCAATGTACAAATTATGGAAGAATGTTATGAAAGTAATAGATGGGAATTCTAATGCTCACTGGAAGCACAATTCTATACAAATCCTTCATGATTTATTCAAGGCAAATATATACACACCGACATGTTACTAAAAAGGATCTTTTATTAACTTGTTCTTCTTCTTCCCTCATATTTTATGAACATCTGTCAATGTAACTAAATATTAGCCTAAAATATTAAATAATATTCTTCTAAAATATCATTTCACTGTACATGATATATTTTTATAATGCCAGGAAACTTAATCTTATCTTTCTTTTCCTCTACATGAAAATATGATAATAGCAACAGCCATGATGGATCTCCCTGCCTGCCACTTGAGTGTATTTTAGTCATTCTGATAATATTAGACATTTTTCTTCTTTTCAAATAAAGATACTTATGAGAAACCAGAACAGGCATCCCTGTAACTAAATGTTTGCTGCTTTCATAATCATTTGTATAAAATAATACTTCAGAATGGAGTTGTTTGGTTAAATTCACAGATAGTTTAAAAGCTTTAAATACAACCTTCCAAATTTCCAGTTCAGGAGGTAAGAGCAGTTTCTGACCCCATCAGCAGCACATAGAAATAAGTGTTCTCTTGGATAGTTGCCAGTAAACAAAAGGTTTTTAAATCTACTATGATTCCTACCGCTACCCTTGACTAGCACTACCACAGCTTTTAATTCTTTCTAGTGTTATTGAGAAAGAAGAAGCAAAGCTTCCTCAGACTCTGTATTGGTGTCATCAACAGCTGTCCTTCTACGAGATTTCAGAACAGCTTAAGGAATGTGAGCATTTCCAGGGCCCTACTGTTTCCCCACGCTTCCTCCTTCTTATAGGATCACCTTCATCTGCAATCTTCTCATCACTTAGGGTTTGTAGAGAGTCTCTTGTGCCCCTATCCCTAGACTGTAGCCCTTCCACTCACTCATCCCCCTTACCCGTACTTAAACACTAATGTAGTTATTTTCATTACTACTCTTAGATATGTCTGTGCTATGGTTTGGATGAACGCCCCCATCATTTTGAACCATTGTGGCGATATTGGAATCTTTGGGACATGGTTGGACCGTGGTGGTCCTGTGACTGGGAGTGGAGGAAAGCTGCCATCAAGGGATGAACTAACAGTTCTGGGAGTGGGCCCCACCCCTCTTTGTCCTTGTATCATGTCACAACTACCACCATGTTACGAAGAATCATAAAGGCCATCATCAGATGCCAGAATCTTTGTATTGGCATCCCCAGCCTTTAAAGGCCCCAAACAAGACATTCCTGTGCATTAGAGAGACCCAGTCTGTGGTATTCTCTCACAGCAGCACAAACAAACCACTTTACAGCTTCTCCAGTTTTCATTTTGTTTCACCGTGTCAATATTGCAGAGTGCTTTGCCTTTAAAACCCCTGAGTACTCACATGTTTGTTGCCTTTCCAGCCTTCTTAGCTCTACATTGTCACATGTGTTTATTTGCTCAGTTTATTGTCTATCTCCCTCATTGGATTCTAATGAGGACAGCTGGTCTATGGGCAAAATGAAGTGCCTAGCCCTGTATCTAGCAAATGGCAGGCACCTAATAAATAGTTGATGCTGGCTAAATTGGAAGGAACATGGACATTTACCATGGAAAAGATATCTCCCTATCCCCAGTTCTAATGGCTACATGAAGAGGAACAGACTCCAAGGCTAACTCACATTAACATTTTATAGTATGAAAAGTGCACTTAGATAAATTCAAATTATTTTCTATCATGAGCTGGGTTAAGAGACCCCAAGGACCAAGATATTTACTGTGTTGTCTAAGTAAATACTTTTTATCTGGAAGTGAGGGTATGGTACATTGATAGAACCCTTGAGTAGCTTGTATAGCATCCTGGGATTGATCATCAGCACTACTAAAAAAAAAAAATTATGATCGTCCTGGAAAAAGATACTTTCTTATTTTTCTATGGGTCAAAAATAACTTGAAACTTCAAAAAATATCTGTAAACTATTTTCTTTTTTTGAAGCACATATCCCATCTGCCCCTTCCCGGCCCATTTATGATATACATAGTTTAACTCTTTTTCTAATTTTAGATAACACTGGGCAACCTACTTAATTAGAAACATAGGTAGAAAACATTCAGTAACCCTGTTGCATTTCCAACTCAAAAGGAGTTTATTGGCCTTGTTTGGTCTGCTAATTTTGCACTATTTGTAGTATTACAATGACGTAATTCATGTGCAATGTCTGTAGGTGGGAGATACAAGGTAGTGACACTTAATATTAATGGTGAGGACACAGCAGTCAACTCTGCTCCTTCTTCCTACTTGACTATCAAGCATGATGTTAACAGGAAGATAAGTATCATATACTGTAGTGGTATTGTGTTCCCCAAAATATTGTGTACGCTAATAAACTTATCTGGGATCAGAGAACAGAAAAGCCACTAGATACTTAGGATAGGCAGTGGTAGCACACGCCTTTAATCCTAGCATGCCAGAGGCAGAAATCCACATGTTCAAGGATATAGTAAACAAGCATGATGACTCACGCCTTTAATACCAGAAAGAGAGCCTTTAATCCCAGGGAGTGGTGGTAGAAGGCAGAAAGATATACAAGGCGTGGAGACTAGAAACTAGAAGCATTTGGCTGGTTAAGCTTTTAGCTGGTTAAGCTTTTAGGTTTTGAGCAGCACAGTTCAGCTGAGAGCCATTCGGATATGAGGACACAGGGGCTTCCAGTCTGAGGAAACAAGATCAGCTAAGAAGTTCGCCAGGTGAGGTTAGCTGTGGCAGTTGTTCTGTCTCTCTGATCTTCCAGAGTTCACCCCAATACCTGGCTGCAGGTTTGATTTTATTAATAAGAACTTTTAAGATTCATGCTACAACATACTAAAACCAGAACATTTGAAACTGGCCTGAAAGATCCCTTTACTGATAGGGAAAGGGAATACCTCAGTCTGAGATGACTGATTCATTTGTGGGAATGTTTTGGACGACATGATTTTAAATGACTGCTTGCATTAGTGGGTTTGTAGTAAGTTTCTTGAGTGCTCAGTTGTCAGGAAGAATTAAGTGGCTTCATTACACAACATGACAACTACAGGGAATTCTGGTCATGGGTAGCACCCTACCTCCCATAAAGGTATAGAATATGAAACACAAATGCAGGCTACATTCATTAGATAATCCTCTTAAAATTACCTAGTAACCATAAAGGTGGTATCCAGGAGTTCTGTTTGCAGTAAGATCCATTTTGATAATATTTTCCTTACAATTAGCTTTTCAGTAGTTAAAATCCTGAATGTGCATTCAACTTTAATCCATTTATCATCCCATAATGTCATCTTTATCCAATTTTAGGTTTTGTCTCAAAAGACTTGACCCTTAGAAAAATCAGATCCATGTTTTCAAAGTTTTTCCTATTAAAAACTGTTTTACTGTCTTCCTTCCTTCCTTTCTTTCTTTTTTCTTTCTACCTCCCTCCCTTCCTCCCTCCCTCCCTCCCTCCCTCCCTCCCTCCCTCCCTTCCTTCCTTCCTTCCTTCCTTCCTTCCTTCCTTCCTTCCTTCCTTTTAGTGCAAGAACAAGGATTATGCAGCAATGGGAACAGTCCTTAAGCCTTACATACTTTCTTAGAAAATTGGGAGAAACAATAATTAATGAGGTTGTCTCTCTTCTGCTCCCAGCTTCTTCATCCATTGTAAATACCAAAGCAATTTGTTGGCCAGATCTACTGGAGATATCACATCTGATTTTACTTCCTAGATCTCTGTATTAATAGGCAATTTTTAAAACTCTGCAAGACAGTGTTGTGAAGGATGTTTTCATCACCAAAGATTTAAATGTGCAGCTACCTAGTGCTGGCTTCCCAGCCAGCCTCATTATCAGAAACACCAGAAAAATGGAAGGAGCTACCACTGCCATGGATGTCCTTGAGACCTTAAGGAACACAAATGTGACTATGGCACTTGTATTCACAAAGTACCACCATGTAATAGGAGGGTCCTTTGCTTTACATAAAGATAAAAGAAAGGGAGAGTAAGATTCCTTAGCTTGAGTGATGGTATTGTAACCTACCTATTAACCTATCTCGTGTCTAAAACAAATTCTCTTGAAATTATAGATACATCTAGATCCTTTTAGCCATTAATTTACAATCCAATTCTGTCTCTCCCTTTAGTTATCAAAATTAGGTTAAAACAAATTGTCAAATGGTAGAACTTTGGTTTCTGACAATTCTATAATCTTTCCCCTTTTCCTACCATCTCCCTTTTCATTTTGACATTACAGCACTTCTTGAAATGCAGGCTGACAGCAGGGCTATCCATGTGCCGCATCAGCTGCTGATCTCAGAAATCCTGAGCAGGGAATACCACTTTCCCTTTCATGGAAGTACAACAGACGCATTTCACTTACATGATAATTGGAACAGATTTTTTTTACTCCCATCCCTACATTTTTCAGAGAATTGGCTCGTTAGACAGCGTGGTGGACAGAATCAATTAACATCTCCCCAAACAAAGCTGGACTTATCTGTTTTATATGCAAACATAGTACTAGTCAAGCTGAGACCCTATTAAAGCTTTGTTCCTTAAGGTAACAACTCTCAACATGAGAATGCGGAAATTCTTGGCTATTAGTCTGCAACATATTGCTATTTTGAACTTAATGAAAAATAGCTGTATTGGGGTACAGAGAACTATGTGGCTACCTGAAATTTTTAAGGAGATGAAAGAGATTTGAAAAAGAAATCCTCAATTTTGAAGAGTTTAGCTAAGTTTGATTCAATAAGTTCTCACACAATAAATATGATTATGTATTCTATCCTCAAACTCCAATGGAAATCTGACAATCCAGTATTTTAGAAATGGTTTCTATGTTATTCAGATGGAAGAGAGAGAAAACAGCCATACAAGTAAGGAAGAAAATAAACAGCCATACAAGTAAGGAAGAAAATAAACAGCCATACAAGTAAGGAAGAAAATAAACAAGAAAGACAAGAGAAATGATTTGGTTGGTTGTCTAATTGTCACGATTTCTCTGTTGGCATACAAATTTGCATATAAGAAAAATAATTTTCTAATAGCTGAATGGACATAGTAGAATTACAAGTGGGATATGACACAGTAGCTTTGTTTGTATGATGCTGATAAAAAATTGAGATCTAGGTGAAATTACACAACTCAGGTCATATTAGGCTGAATGAAGTGTAATAGATAGTTCTCCAAGAAGTAGCTTAAAGTAGGTGAGATAACTGAAACCCCCACCCCATGGAGCACCTAGGGAGGAAACTGTTCCAGAAGAATGGTGAATATCTCCATATATGTGGAAGTTATCACAGCACCTTGAAAGACAGAGTACAAGGGTATAGAACACATGCACAAAAACAGCACTATGTTTTACTTTTTCTCAAAGAACCACTATCTACTTCATACTTGAAAATGATGGCTAAGATACCCTTCCAGGGGGTCAGTAGTCACAGCCCTGGATAAGAATGGTTTGTGCAAAAAAATGAAATGTCTGGATTTGCACTGTAACAGCAAAGTTCTCACAGGATGCAAATAAGGGGGAAGCATCAGAGATTCTGCAGAGCCATTGCCTAACATAGGTGAGGATCTCTGTTTAATCATCAGCAAAAAGAAGAGGAACAGGTAGAGGAGAAGGAGAAGGAAAAGGAAAAGTAGAAAGCCAAAGTGGAAGAGATAGAACAGACAACTTCAATGGGAAATCTGCTGAAGATCACACTACCCAGAAGCTCTACACTTTTCTGATGGCAGAAATCCAGATTGTTTCTACGCCTAATCATTCATGATCTATTCATTCGTACTTCTCTCATTTAAGTGAGAACAAATTATATCTCTCCTCCAAATTATAGCTATCACCAACTGTGATGGTTTGAATAAAAATGGTCCCATAGATCATATATTTGAATTCTTGGTACCCAGTTAGCAGAACTGCTTGGGAAAGATTAGGAGGTAAGGCCTTACAGGAAGTATGGCCTTGTTGGAGGATGTGTGTCACCATCATTGGCTTGGATGGTTCAGAAGCCCACGCCAGACCCAGTCTCACATTCTCTCTGCCTGCTGGCTTTGGATAAGATGTGAGCTCTCAGCTATTGTTCCAGCCCAATCCTGCCTGCCTACATGCCTGCTTGCCTGCCTGGCTCCATGCTCACAACTATAATGTTCATGTGCTAGCTCTCTGAAACTGTAAGCAAGTCCCCTAGGAAAATGCATTTCTCTATAAGTTGCCTTGGTCATAGTGTTTTGTAACAACAGAATAGTAACTAAGACACCTAATATTCCATAATCTTTCCTCCTCCATTGCTTCTTCCTGGCACCAGATTTTTCTGCTACAGTTTTCCTGATAACCATCTACTAAAGACAAAGCATAGGTAATGCTTCTCCAATGAAGGCTTCTGTGACTGACCCGAACTGTATTAGTTTTAAGAAATACATTTTTTAAAGCAATCTATGACTGGGGATGGTGATGAACTCTTTTTAATTCCAGCAGGAGGCAGAAGCAGACTGATCTCTGAGAGTTTGAGGCTGGCTGTGTGTACACAGTGAGTTCAGGAAAGCAAAGGCTACAAAAAGATACCCTGTCTCTAAGGACAAAAGCAAAACAAAGAAACAAAAACAAAGAAAAGAGGAAAGTGTGATTCATTTTATATCTAGATAAACTTCATATATATAAAGTTTCTATGCAGACACTTCATATTCAATAGTAAGAAACATATTCAATAGTAAGACACTTCATATAAGAATAGTAAGGAACTTACCAGGAAATAATGTCTCTAGAATAATCAGGGTAGCTATGACAGACATTGGTTAATAACATACAGTAAAATCTCTGAAGAAAAACTACCTCATCTAATGGGGAGAGGTGACAGACTAGAATGAGAGTTGAAATGAAATAACCACAAAACTTCAGAGAGAAAATAAGTACAGTAGAATCAGACAACATATAAAAGCATCGAGTTATGAATGGAAATGCATGCGTATTTCCTAGTGGAGCAGCGTTGTAACATGCTTTCTATTGCTAGGATAAAGATCATGACTAAAACTGACTTGGGGAGGAAAGGGCTTACATAACCTGCAGCTCATAGGTACATAACCCATCATGAAGGAAAGTCAGGGCAGGAACCCAGATGTAGGAACTCAACCAGGGATCATGGAGGAATTCTGCTTACTGGCTTGCTGTCTTCGAACTGCTCAGTTTGCATTATTATATACCTCAGAACCACCAGCCCATAGTGGGATGGGCCTTTCTACATCAATATTCAATCAAAATAATATCTCAGAGTCTTGCTTAGAGGCCAGTCAGCAGGGGATTTTCTCAATTAAGGCTCCCTCTTTGTACATGGCTTTAGCTTGTGTCAAACTGACAAAAAAAAAAAAAAAAAAACCTAAGAAAATATTAAGATGCCACATTCATCATGAAAGCCAATGCCTACTCAAGAAACTGATATTTATAATTTTTTTTTAAAAATGATCACTCAAAGAAAAAAATTATATACTTGTAGAGAACGAGATGAAATAGAGGGACTGTTCT
This sequence comes from Peromyscus leucopus, assembly GCF_004664715.2. NCBI lineage: Eukaryota > Metazoa > Chordata > Mammalia > Rodentia > Cricetidae > Peromyscus > Peromyscus leucopus. The sequence continues at coordinate 57,489,624 of NC_051075.1, read as the reverse complement.
GCCATCCTAGGTATGTGGTGTGCAGGATGAGAAAATCCACTTCCAGCACTACACCAGAATACTGAATGTAGTATGTAATGATTCAATGTAAAATTAGCAACAACAGTGAGGGGAAATACAAACTCCTTTAACTAGTAGAAATGGAAACACACACACACACACACACACACAGCAGACCACATAATTGAAACAACTAATTAATTAAACAAAGACTTAAGTAAAATAGAAACATGAGAAAATAATGAGAGCCTCAGAGCCAAATAAATTTGCCATGTCATTAAATGTAAAGGGGCTTAACTCATAAGACAAACAACTTCCCTTTAGCCGCACAAAAAGAGCCAATTCCATATTGTAAACAAAAGACTTGCCTGAAAAAACAACTATATCAGAAAATTTGAAAACGAAGGGCTGGACCAAGACCTGCCAGGAACATGCCAACTCAACAACTCAGCCCCAGGGATCCCAATGTTAGAAAAAGTGCTATGGAGATACTGTGCTTAAGATGACAAAAGGTACAATTTGATAGATTCAGAATCTTCCCCATCTATGAAGCAGAGAACACAACAATCACATTCAGAAAACTAAAATTCCAAGAGTCACCTGAAGATCTAAGCAGCAAACAGTCAGAATGCTCCTTTCTATCTCACTTTGCATATCCAGTGGAATGTGAGGTAGTAAAAGTTATAATTGACCCAAGTATCAATTAAGAAAAAATCGGTCTACAGAGCAAGATCCAGGAAAGGCGCAAAGCTGCAAAGCTACACAGAGAAACCCTGTCTCAAAAAACCAAAAAAAGAAAAAGAAAAAGAAAAATTCATTTACAAAACATTAAGCAATGCAGCTCAGCTTTATGCTTTGAAAATAAATGGTGATTTCTTTTTTAACAATCCACGTGACAATCACAAACCTGACCAAATACAGTTCTCTTTTTCAGGAAAGAAATATGATAATGGACATATTCTGATTAGCATGTGACAACCAGATATTAATATTAAAATCAGAGAAATTACTTATTATGGAAATTTAAAGGATCTCTTAATTCTTGGGTCGAGTGAGATGCAAGCCAATTTTAAAATTTGCCTATAAAAATAAAGATATGAAAGTATCACGTTAAAAGCAAACAACAACAAAACACAAACCATCACATAGCAAGTTATATGGAAAACAGTAAAAACAGTGCCTCCTGGGAAAAATCCCTAGTCTTACATAGTTGTAAAAGAAAAGAAACTAAATCAATTCAATATTTGATATGAGAGTGAATTCTTTGCTTGCATGTAACTATGTATACTACATGTTTCCATTGCCCATGGAGTTCAGAAGTGAGCATTAGACCACCTGAAATTAGAATTAACAGACAGTTGTGAGTGGTCCTGTGGGCACTGGGAAACAAACCTGGGTCCACCTAAAGAGCCTCGAGTGCTTTTAGTAACAGAACCATCTTTCCAGCCTCCTCACGATTTTTTTAAAAGGCAAAATATATTAAGGAAAGGCAAACAGAGCCATCTTGCAATGAAAAAATGAGGGTGAAAATTGAAAGGAATAGAAAAATCAATATTTCTAAAATTTATAATTTGAAAAGAGAACATATCAACATATATGCAAAATCTAAAATATGGTAGGTGAGAAATTAGCACAGGAAATGTGAAGAAAATACATTCATCTAATTTTATATATTTATTTATTTGACATCTTCAAGACAAGGAAGAACATTCTCATAGAATGTAATTGCATAAAGATAATTCTAAAAGACATGCAAAATCAAACCCATCCATTTCCATAATTGAAATTGAGGATATTTCAGCCACCTGAGCCTCTCTCAGAAAAGACAGAAGTGGGATCCAAAAATTTCATAGAGAAATCATTCTAAGGCTCTAGAGAGCAGATTCCAATGCTACATTAATTAAATGCTCAGGACCATAGACAAAGAAAATGAAATTTGCAAGATGAACCCAGCCCCACATTATAAAAACATATCTAAATATTTGGCTATTGAAGAAGCAGATCATTGGACTCTCCCCAAAGCCAGCTTCATGATTACTGTGGAAGCACTGAACTCCCCCTTACAAAGAATAGAAGCTAGGCTACATCATACACAAGGTCAGTATTACGTGAATAGCTAATGAGACTAAACAAGAGAAATAAAAAAACTGAAAACCTGAGGAGAGAGCAAGAAATTGTTTGCTTATCATAAAGCCGTGTACATGGGGTCCTCAGAAGAAACAAACAACAATAAAGTGAAGAATTAATGAGATGACAGAGCACAGAAGCATGTGTCTTAATTCATGACCTCTATTAGAAGGTGCTGGTGAGGAGTCACTTATAAGCAGGTACAAAAGGAAAGCCTTTTAGGAATACACCTAACTAAAAAATGTGAGACTCTAATGAAGTAATGTAAAACAAAATTTAAGTAAAGGAAAATGCATCCCTGGATACAAAGGTCAATAAAGGTTGTAAATCTTATAATTCTCCTAAATTAATTATCTCCATCAGTAATAAATGATTTCAATATTATCTACCTACCTATCTGTTAAGCATCTTCTTTTATCTATCTATTTATATATTTATTTAGCTGAAGAAAATGATTCTAAAATTTATATGTGGAGTTAAAAAATGTCAGGAAAGCTGAGAGAAGAGTGATAAGGGAGAATTTGTCCTGTTAGATTTTGAGTTTATTGGGCAGATTGAAAAATTAGAAAATACACATAGGTAGATTGATTGAATGGAGTGAAATGAAAGTCCAAATAAAGGAACTTAAGATGCCATAAATGTGGCTTAAACGGGAAACAATAACTAGGATTGCTTGTGGAATAACTAGGTGGCTTCTTGAAATAAAGTTGGATGAACATCTCACATTCTCCACAGGGATTAAATTCTAAAACAATAAGTGTAAGGAATTAAAAACAAAGTAGTGTAAAAGAAAATATAAGATTGGTTTAAAGTTGTGGAATGTAAAAGGTCTCCTTTTGAACTCAGTACCAAAATCCAAACACAATGATTTCAACCTCATGAAACTACAAAATCAGAGACAAAGGCTATTAGCAAAGTCATAAAGCAAGCAAAAGTAATAACAGCTTTCAAAATAAAATTAGGGGAGTAAGAAGGAATTTGGAGCCTGCAACATAGAGTGTCAATTCTCCCAGGTAGCCAAAAAATAAAAATATAAATAAATAAATAAAACCCACAAAAGCAAACAAATGAACAACAACAATAAAAAGAAAAAGCCAGGAAAATACATCAATATTCAATTCAAAGATCTACAGAGATGCCTTGTTAGCACATAAAAAGATGCACAGCCTTGCTCATAATAATAATAATAAAGTGAAACTCAATCGAATCCCCATTTTCACATATTAGATTGCTACATTTCCAAGCAATTGACAGCCTGGTGTGTTGGTGAGCTGTGGGGAGAAGCTTTCATTTACTGAAGTTTGTCTGTGAATTTATATACTCACTAAGGGTGAGTTGGCGTTATTGAAATTACAAATGCAAACCTCTCTTAACCTAGTGATGTTACTCATGAGATTGTATCTCACTCACATTCTCAGAAGTATAGAGAAAGTAAAACTTCTGTAAGTTTAACTGCAGTATCACAACAGCAGAGAAATGGTTAAATATAGTATGCTCACGTAGTAATATGAGGAAAAGATAAGGAAGCGGCCTGTGTTCTGAGACATATTAAAGGACTAAAATCAGATGCTGCAATGAATATCCAGTGTGTATGCAACACATTTGAACCTGAATCTGAGACAGCACAGTTACAGTTTTTGTTAAGTGTACCAGAAAATTCTGAAAGAATACAAAACTACTTAACTAGGTGGTCTCTTGCTGAAATAAATGGCAGAAATGGGAGGAAGCATTCATTTCTTTTTTTGTCTTGTAACTATATTACCTATTCAAATTTTTAAGAAATAAGTTGAATATGAATATTAGAAATCCCCCATTGGTAAAACTAGGAGAGATAATTGTAAGAATTCAACAATGCTACCCAGTGTATAACAATTGTTACACATCAATTTCCTGCATGGTAGCTCACCAACCTCTCCCATTACTTGAGCGTTCGGTGACATCTGGGCTTTTAAGTAAAATCTGAACACTTTCTCATGACTATAGACTTCTCAGCTGATTCCAGTGTCTGCTTTCCCTCAGCCCTGGAGAGTGATGTGGGCTTCTGGAAAACAGGCAGCATTAACTGGGTACAAGCTGGAGTCCTTTAACCCTAGTGGCTTATTGCCATTTGTTCTAAAGTCTAGTAGTCTTGTGGCATTGGTATTGTTGGGGCAGGCCAGCTGGCTCAGTCACCTCCTGGAGACCAGCCTTCATTAGATGGCCTGCTAATGACTTAATTGATCTGCAAAGACCTAAGCTTTGTAGAGCCCCCGGGGGGGGGGGGGGAGGGACAGACAGAAGCCTGGCTCACTAGAGTCCTGAGATGTCTGTAAATTCAAATAAGACTGTCTTTCTCCTGGGGCAGTTTAGCTGAAAAGGTCACACTTTACAAGGCACTCTGCTCTCCCCGTTGGTCTTTTTTTCCTTTCAGCCAAGCTGTCTCTTGCCCAAATGTGTGTATTGAGTTTGTCAGCCTTGATTTAAGCACACAAATCCCCCAGAAGGGAAGAGACTGCCTCTTTGGATAGCTTGTGCATTTAATGCCAGGATAAATACTGCTACCTGCTTCCATCCATACTTTTCCCAGTAAGTTGGTACAGAATCGCTCACTCATCTGTCAAAGTGTCCTCCTCCATTAGCAGCAAAAAAGCCAATTTTTTTTCAAACTTGGCACACATGAGGTATTTTATCATGGAGGGGAGTTGGATTGTCTTATAAAGAGCTTTAATTTTGTAAAGTAAAACAAACTCAAAATAAAAGAGGAGGTGGCATAAGAAGAGTAAGAAGGAGAAAGAAGAGGAGCTCAAGAGTATGCACATATAAAAAATGAGGTCCTATGGTTGGGGAAGCTCTGGTGGGCTCTGCCTCCTGCCAAGCAGCAGCCTTCAGCTGTTATCTTCTTCAGAATTAGACTACCTGTATTGGTTCTGATCCATAGCCACTCCCCACACCCACTTCCTGGAACAGTGTATATCCTGCAATTGATGATGGTAGGAACATATAAGCCTGTCCTTCTTAGTCCCCTAAGGGACAATTCAGAAGGGCTACCGTTGCCTCAGAGCTCTTTGTAAGGATGGTTGAAGCTCGCTTTGGATCTGCAATAAATTCTTTTTTTGTACCCCATCATACTTCATTCTCCTACTTCTCACAGATGTGGATGTCAGGGTGACTCCTTAAAAAGCATTCTGCCTGCTAAATTCCACCTAAAACTCTTCTTAGGAAGCCCACTGTAAAACAGGTGCAAATATATATATATATCTTCCTTCACATACATGTTCCTCAAGCCTCAAAGGCTCTCATTTTGAATAAAGAATCAAAGACTGATGGTGCTAAACTCTACCTAGAGTTCACAGTGAGTCAGCTATTGCTCTAAGAGTTACATGTGCAAACACAGAGTTAAAAGACTTTTTTTGTGCCCCAGTACTTGCCCTCAATAAAGAATCTCTCCAAGATTTTCATATCTACAGCTGATTCTGCAACCAATCCCCCATGATTACCAGATGACCATATACACAGATGCATATACATGCACATACCACCTCTACACATTCCATTATCTATTATCTATTATCTGTCTATCTATCTATCTATCTATCTATCTATCTATCTATCTACCTATCTATGCATTATTAATTTCATTTCCTTATTTAGTCTCTCCTGTGACAAAAATGTTTGTTTGGATCAGGATATATTTATTTTCCTTCTTTGTCCTGTATTTTCTTGCACTAATTTGCCCTATGCATTATTTCATGATTATGTATTGTCCCTTAGAATGTCAATATTAATATGTTGTCATATGATGTTTTACATTTCAAATGGCATTGACCATGGAACTATCCCTAGGTGTGGCCAGTGGGACAGTTTCCTTGCAATTCAATGGCTATACAGAAGGTCAAATCATCCTGTGGAATTTCCACCCACCCTCCTATGATTTGGTGACAAGAATGTCATCAGAAGAGCCATTAGTGCCATATAACCTCTGTCTTTTCACATTTGCAAATTACAGATTCACATCCTTGCTCTGATTAGCTCCTGAAGTGCTGAACAAGAACTTGTAATTATGCACCACAGTTCACTCTCCTGACAAACTGACATTACAATACGTATCCCAGCCCATATAGCTTCAGAATGTAAAAGTACTACTGAATGGAATTAGTTCATTTGGAGCCGCTTGTATTAATGGAATGTGTCATTTATATTGTAGAACGGGTTTTGTCTTTTATTCAACCTTTTATTCACCACTGTGTATAGCCTCCAGTGCTGCGGACAGATTATTTCCTGGGTGTACTAGAGAGAACAATTGCTCTCTCTGGGAACTTGTGGTAAAGGGTAGATTAGTGAATGGTAAATGTCCTTGCTGTTAGAAAATCTGAGTTCACATCCTAAATGTGCCACCAGCTCTTGGGATAGTATTGGACAGCATTTCTCTCACCTAGATACTTGAAAGCAGCACATGTCTGAAGCCCCTGTCTTATTAATTAGAAGTTAAGTAACAGTATAGTCCAAGGAAAATATTGGATCACAAAAGATCATATTCCAATGTTTTAAGCACCTCAGAAAATATGTAGTACATAAATTCCTTATGGATTCTTGCTTTATTTTCTTTATGTACCATTCTCAGGGTACTCAGCAAACCCAGACCCACCTAATTCATTTTACCTTTACTCCTGGGTCATGCTAGTGTCATCCTCTGTTAGTGATTTACCTGCAAATTCTTAACTAACAATATGGCTCTTTCTTTTGGTGATGCTAAGTTGTTCTGTGACTTTTATGAGATTTTTGCAGACTTATGTAAGTCAATGAATAGTCCCCCAATCTTCTTTGTGGGAGTTCATGGGTGTTTATAGGCTGCCCCATAGAATGCTTATTGAGATGTGGCCTCTCATCTGTGGGTGTTTCCTTTCTACAGAAGACATAGGTTGGACAAATGAAGGTGGATTACGGTAGGAAAATGGAGGCATTTGGGAGAGTAAAAATGGATGAAGATAAACATATTAAGCACGCCACTCAATGCGGTGGACATATTATAGGCTTTGCTTTAATATCACTAGCCTTTTGGGGGTACAATTTTCAATACTGAAATTAATAAATTTCTATGTGAAGAACATTACATTTTTCAAAAGTGTTCACTGTGAGGTTATAAAATGGCATTTCATTATGGTTTTGAACCGAAGCTTCAACATTGATCTATCACTTAGTGGAAATAGTCTATTTTCATACTTTTATAAGAATGCTGGGTAGCATTTTATACAGTGCTAGTTCTGGGCTGGGCATAGTGCTGAGTATAAGATGCATCATCATCTCAATGGTCACATCCAAAGTAGTTCCTGTATCTTCCCCATGTGATCAATGTAAACTAGGTGATTAATATGTAAGGAAGATTTCCAAAAGTGACATGGCAACATTTGCCTAAGAAGTCACCGTGCAGTCTCCACATGCTTGCCCACTGTTGGTTTTGGTTCTATGAGTGATATTTGAAAAGCTATTTGTTATAAGGCTCACCCCTGGGTGCTTTAAACACTTCTATAAATGCAAAATATCCATTGAGCATCTTTTAGGCAATCATTTATTCAGGTCCCAAATCAGAGGGAGAATGGGATTTGGACCATGGGACAACTGTAGTGGGTTTATTACTGACTTGACCAAGGAAGATTAGCAGTAGGTGGGGCAAGTTTGTGATGATTTACTGTGGAAACTCCAGTAGGAGAGAAGAACAGTTGGAAAGACAGTCATACCTGAATTTCTGCGAATGGTTGGTTCTAGGAGCCACATAGATACCAAAATCCACAGATACTCATGTCCCTTATATAAAATGGTGTGGGTGGGGAATATAACCTATGCACACCCTCTCAAAACAATTAAATTATCTCTGGGTTCTTTACAGTACCTAATAAAATCTACAGTCTTTGCAAACAATCGTTTCAAGGTACTTTTTAAGGAACAGTAACAAAGAAGTCTGAACATATTCAATGCCAATATAATTTTTGAGTAACAATAATACATATTTATTTTATATTTATTAAATATTTGTTTTATATTTAATGTTTGACTAATATATTAAACTTTTATATAATATTATTTAACTTAATTTACTTATTTATATATTATATGGTATATATTAATAACAATATTTTCAAATATTGATTTTCTTTTCTTTGTGATACTGGGAATTAAACCCAGAACCTACAACCCCACTGGCCCAATTTCTAGTCTTTCTATTTGTGATTAGTGATTAATTGACCTCATGAATGTGAAACACACAAATGTGGAGGGCTGCCTATAGTAAGTTCATGTTCCTGAAATCAAAGGAAACCCAGACTGAATGGCTTCAAACTTGTGCAGTCTGCCACTGACAGTGGGAGATGGCCAGTGGGAAGAACCTCAGTTAGCAACCACATGATATGTTACATCTCAAAGACCTGAGAACAGAACACAGGGTAACCACCCAATGCTCACACCAGACAGTCTCAGTCATCCGACTTTGTGACCCCCTGGCTCTTCTGTGCTCAGTGCTTTTCTGATGTGAGAGTAGGGGTATTCTTAAGTCTCTTTATCCATTTATGGGAGTTGTTTCCATAGGGCTCTCCTTAAAGTCATGCTGAGAACTCAGATCGTTAATATAACTTTCACATCACTAGTATGTGGCCTTACCTCCAGTCTCTGCTTTATAAGCAGAGTTCATCTGGCTTTCAGACGAAGTTTTCTCCAATAGAGCTGGTTAGTCATTATATTAACCATCATCTTTTAGTTCTCTGTCCAGTTTTTTCTTTGAAAAAGGAATCATTAAGGATTTCCTAAATCTAGAACCAAATATGTTCAAGCTGACATGGAATTTACTCTGCAGCTAGGGCTAGCCTCAAGCACTCAAAGATCCTCCTACATGTGTCTCCTGAGTATAAGAGTCCAAAGCATGAAACACCATGCTAGACAGCCTCTTTTTTGATTAACACAAGACTGAGTATCAGATGTTACTTGGTTTGCATCTTGGGCTTCCTGGGTTCATCTAGAAGGAACACAGATGAGGCAGGATTGGATACTCACCACTGGAGTTTGCAGATGTTTTTAATTCAGCTTTCTTTGTCTCCAACCCCATGCAACTTGATTTATAGTTTTGTGAGAGATATGCTAAATATCATGCCCCAATGTGCCTGAGAACTACATCTTCAACAATAGGTACTGCTAAGCACCCCTAAGCTGACATCATAGTAGGTCATACAATGGACCCTTCCTCATCTTTGTCTTTCTGGAGGTTATTGTTTTCCTTCTTTCATTTTTCAAGACCTTTAGTTCACTGAGAGATTGGAACCTTGGTTTGGATTATGATTTTTTTAAGAGTTGGAAACAAGGAAGTTTATTATTTTTAATTTTATTTTTAATTAACAAATAAAATTTCATGTATTTATGGTTGTCCAATAACGATGCTTTAGTAAATATTTACATGTCAAAATGAAATAAAGCTAATTAACAAAGCCATAACCATGCATGCTTATTTTTGAGGCAAAAACATTTTAAAATCTATTCTGTTAATTTTGAAATGAACAATGCCATATTATTTATTATAATCATGATTATGGTCTTGACTTTGGACTATTTCTCCAGGAGAGAAATTCAATGACCTGAAAATCAAACACGCAATGGATCCAATGGTCAGAGCATTGAGGTAATGATAAACCTGCACTCCGTTTTTCATCCCTTTTGAACAAAATTGCACAGAGTAATGGGTATGTCTCCTGCAAGTGAGTTATCATTTTACAAAGAATAGATAGGATTCATTTCTTATTAAGCTATCCCTAGATGACTACGATGCTGAAGTCAGGGAGTCATAAGATACTGCAAAGTGTAAGCTATGATAATAGCTTACATTTATGAAGGGAACACTAGCTATCAAGTCCAGTATTGAATACTTCACATACATTACTTCATTAACATCTGCTGGCGGCCAGATGAATTAGATAACATCAGTCCTATTCAACAGAGTATGAAGCTGGACTGTGGAGCACTTCCTCACTTTGCTCAAGGTCATAAAGTTCCAAAGTGACACAGACCAAAATCAAGCTCAAACAGAGTTGACTTTAAATGCAGGGCTCCTAATTAATCCTTTAGATAGGCTGATGACAACATATTTGCTCACCTCAATGCTGTAGGAAAGGAGATAAGAATTAGAAACAAAGTGATTATGTGTGAGACCAGTTACCCTAATATTGGAAGATGCGAGGAATCATTCAAGTGGTCAGATTTGCTTTAATGCTACTCTATAATACTCTCTGCCTGCCAGCCTGCTCCTCTTTGGAATGAAGCTCCGGATGTCATGAGCAGAATGCATGTAGCTCTCCACCACCAAACAAAGACTTAATCTTCCAATCCAATGATGCAGAGCACCCCTGGGGCATGGTGTGGAGCTATGGCTGAATCAAGGTCAGCTAAAGTTATTGAAGTAGCAGAAGTTGTATAGTTGGATACCAAATGGAGAAATTCAGCCTAATTAGAACTTATAACAGTAGAAGATTCTCATCTCTTTACTTTATTAAAGAAAGAATAGATATGTCTATTCATAGAAAGTTTTTGCTACCCCTGTCCCATATTAGGTCATTGAAAGAGGGATTACTTCTCTGACTAGCATTTTTTATTTCTGCATTTATTCAATCTTTTATTTAATTTTAGAAAACCAGAAGTTGCAAAATAGGCCCAAGAATCACTTATATGTTTCAGCAACCCACTATTATAAAGTCATGCCAAATAGTAAGAGTGATATGAAACTTGAAGATAGATGGGCTAATCTAGGAAGAAATGCTTCAGAAAAAGCTCACTGATTCTGTAGAATACTCCTTTACTCTTTTTATCGCTATAGCTCAGCGTCATTTTTTTTTCTTCCATGCTACCCTCACTGTTAAAGGAATGCACCAGCAGGAATGATTATCCTTGTATTTTTAGATGTCCACAGAGGCAAAAATATCTTCAGACTTCAGTTTTCCTTTCTAGAAATATGATTCTCTCTTTTAGAGCCCTTATATCCTTCAGTTTGATTCTCTGAACCTTTATATCTGTGGGAATGTATCACAGATGTCCTGAAAGAATTAAGCACAGAAAGTACAGGATGGGTTCTTAAAAGACACAGGTCAGGGCAGCCAGAAAGGAAGCCTTTTCCACAGCTGGCATATAAATAAGCAGCCTAGATTTTCAGTCTTTCTCTCACTTTTCTGGAGACATCACAGGTAGAGAAAGTTAAGAATTAGAGAAGTGCTTAATATCCACCTACCAACAAAGCAAATTCATCCTATAGGCTGAAGTTTCAACCCTAGAGTGTCCCCTGAGAGTTTCCTCTAGAACAAACTCTGTGGGCGTGTCTTAAAAGCCCAAGGAAGTGGCTTGGGAGGTGGCTCTGTCCATAAGATGCTTGTTGTAGCAAACCTGAGGACCTGAGTTCAGGTCCACATAAAAAGCCAGCTTTTGTGGCAGGCACCTGTAATCCTAGCCTTGGGCAAGCAGAGACAGGAGGATCGTTGGAGTTTCTCATCCAGCTATACTTCCCAAGTGTGTGAGTCCTTGTTTAGTGAGAGACCCTGACTCTAAAAATAAGATGAAGAGCCACAAAGGAAAACACCGAGTGGTATCTTCCTTGCCTCCACTTACATGAATGTTCACACACACACACACACACACACACACACACACACACACACACACCACACACACCAAAGATAAAGGAGCCCCTTTGAATTAGAAAGGAAAAATTGTCAAATAGGAAAATCAATAAAAGAAGGAGAAAAAAATGTATTCCGTCTTAGTTGAATATATGAGTAGACTGCAGGGTGGTGATGGCGCACGCCTTTAATCCCAGCACTCGGGAAGCAGAGGCAGGAGGATCTCTGTGAGTTCGAGGCCGACCTGGTCTCCAAAGCGAGTTCCAGGAAAGGCACAAAACTACACAGAGAAACCCTGTGTCTCAAAAAACAAACAAACAAAAAAGAGTAGAGAAAAAGAGAGTCTGAAAAAACAAACATGGTTTCAAATATACCATGCAATGACAGACTTATAGGAATGAGACTGCTTGTTTACAGCATGTCCAATACAGTCTCTTCTTTATCTGGCTCCTGCTCTGAAGATGATCATGTGATTTAAGATTAAAATTTGTGAAGTCTAGAAAACATAGTTTCTGAGCACTTAGCTCATAAGTAAGTACATTATTATTAGCTCATCATCAATAAGAACTTTCAGGTCTTCAATACTCTCTTCAGTTTTATGAAAAGATGTACATTTAGGCAATCTTGCGTTTCACTAGGAAATCCTACTTTTTCACTCACTGTGCTGAAAAAACTCAAGCTTTTAGATGTTTATTTTTTAGTATCATCCTTTTTCCCTGAGTATGAGAAGGGCCTGTAACAAGCTCATCAGAAATATAACAAAGGTGTTGGGATGCTACACCTGTGATTATCTCACATTATATAACACTCTGTCTTGTGAAGAATCCTGATTTAGATTTTCTATTGCTGGCTTTGAAAGTAAACACAAACCACCTTGAATTCTTGATTCCTGAAAGAACTGATTTTTCAGAAATTGAGTCTAAATCTACCAGAAATTTTGGTGAATTTAAAAGCAGGTCTCTCTTCATTTGAATCTCTGGATGAGAAGATAGCCTTGCCTTAGATCTTGATTCACATTCTTCATGGTCCCTAGGCTCTCGGCGCAGTGTCTATATGCCTACCTCACAGAAACCAGGAAAAAATAAACACACATTGCTTCCAGACACTAGTTGTATGGTCGTTTGCTATACAAAAATAGAAAATAAATACACACACCAAGCTCCAAATCTATCTGACCTCTGATGGGAAATGAGAATGAAATGGAGAATATCTGCCATGAAATAATTTATAACCTACTAGAAAAGACAAAAAGAAAAATAGAAGTGACTTGAAAAGTGTTATCTGGTGGTGTATAGGGCACATTCATCTTTGTAAACATTTCCTTTTATTATGCAGCACTCTTTCCTCTGTATTGTCTAGATATTCTAGAGTCCAATGTAGTTCGAGGCATTAACACGACTGAAAATTGTGAATTTCAGGTAGTGAGCACATATCCCAAACTTAGCCCTTAAAATCTGTTCACATTAATACAGTCATGTTACCTCTCATCTAACAGTTGAGATTTGGTACTACAAAGATTTTGGAAGAAATACTGAAGATGATAACATCTCTATTGGTCAAGTTCTACTTGTAGTCCATATAGCAGGTCTCCTACTCACATTCTCCAAGTGGAAACCCACTGAATATATAATGAAATGAGTGAGATAAACTTTCTGTTTGAGCAAATTTATACTTTACAGCCTGTTTTATTTTCTTTTCTATTTTAATATACAATATTTTAATGTCATTTGGTCTTTCAGGAATGTCTTTAGAATGAAAAACAGCACTATGTATATATGGTACACATACATACATGCAAGCAAACACTCATATGTACAAAAAAATAAATAAATAATTTAAGAAACTACAAACAAGTAATGTGACAACAATTATAATTATATCCTACACAGAATTTGGAACAAAAAGTAATCTCTCTATTTTTTTGATAATTCCTGACATAAAGCCAACAAATGATCATTTTCTATTTGAAAAACTATCATGTCACCAGAAACTGCGCTAAGTATATTATAAGGTCTTTTAAAAACCCCTTTCATTTTATATATGTAAAGACAGTTAAAAGGTCTATGGACATACTAAAAGGGAAATTTGAGACTGAAACAAAAATCAAGTTTTTCCACATCTAGGTTGTAGTGATATAATAAAGTTGTGATTTGAGAGGGTAGGGGGTAAGGCTTAGCTTTGTAGTCTTCTTAAGAAATACAAGTTTATAACCTGGTTGGGAATGATGGATGATACTTTGTGACCAATATACACAAGGTGAGGACTGCTATTGGCTTATAAGAGTAGACATTCAGAGAATTCCAGTCCAGCTCGTGTTGAGGACACACATACTGTTAAAGATGACTGGCATCCTGCTTGTCTTTAGTGCTTAGTTAGACTAGTAGTTCAGCTTTGGCTAAGAGGGCAGCCTATTCCCCACCTTCCCCCGAGAAATAAGGTCGTAAGAATGTGATCTTAAGCATTTGGCTGGGTACCTGGTAAAAGGATACATTATAACAGACATATAGAAGATGAGTCAACTAAGACACACTTACAGAAACACAACACTAACATGAAAAGGTAACAGATTAGTAGTTCAGGATTAATAGAAGACAGTCGGGCGGTGGTGGCACACGCCTTTAATCCCAGCACTCGGAGGCAGAGCCAGGTGGATCTCTGTGAGTTCGAGGCCAGCCTGGGCTACCAAATGAGTTCCAGGAAAGGTGCAAAGCTACACAGAGAAACCCTGTCTTGAAAAAAAAAAAAAAAAAGGAAAGAGAAGACAGAAGTTCAGGTATGGTGACTGGGGCAACTGATTAATTCATCTCTCTATTCAACCAACTATATTGACAGGCTCCTATAAGCTAGGGAGATTGTGAGGCACGGGGATTGTTTCAAAGAACAATCACTTTGTTCCCCTGCAAGCTCTCCCGGCCGAGTGGGGTAGAAGGGCAGAAACTATGACAAGAATATCAGTGAAGTAGTGCAGAACAGAGGGCAGTTACTGAGCTTCTAGGAAGGCCCATAAGAGCATAAACATTTCTACTGAATCTTAATAACTAGTCTCAATTTTTTTTTTTTTTTTTTTTGATGCAGGAAGAATGGACGAGCCTTCCTGGCCAACAAAATAGCCTTTGCAAGAGGCACAGAGACAGAAGAAAATAACTGTAGTTAGCTTAATTATCAGGAAATTATCACATATAAAGTGAGGGTAGAAAAAAAAGTTCAACATGTTAGAGTCCCTTCAGCAAGTTTTGCAAATTCTATGTATGTTTCATCAATGTGGTTATAATTTATGTTTCTAAATAGTGTTATCCACTACTTTCCAGGCAAAAAAGGTCCATATTTTTTAAAACTCATGTCTCTTCCATGGATATCTAAAAGCAAGAGGCACAAAAGTTGAAAGAGGACACAATTTAAACTAAAAATATCATAAACCCCAAAGGGAAAAAGAATCAGGGATAGAGAAGTAACCTGCAACATTACAGAAGAAATCTGTGCACTGTCAAGAGATAACCAAGCCACTTTATAAGGGCATTTCAACAAATGGTACAGCTATACAATCCCTAAATACAGTACATTTGGCTAGGCAGTCTTTTTTATCACTGTTGATGGGTCAAGAGGATAGAAGAGGTGGTACTCAGCCACTCAGCCTAAAATTTTATGGCAAAGCTAAGGACGGAATATTTTGTGAAGAGATCCAAGTGGCCACAATTAAGATGTTGATGGTGGCAATGTGTTGAACAGTTTTGAGTACAAAGTTGGCAATCTTAATGAAGTAGGGAACCCAAGACTTGTCTGTTAGGATAAAAACATATAAACCATTATTAAGGGAGGTCACAAACTCTATCTCTTCTACTTCCTACTTAAGAGGGAAAAAGAACTTAGTACAATCACACAGAAAATAAGAGAAGCCTAAGACAGAGTCGATATCATTGGGCGAAGGGATAAAAGAATGAGAGAGAGGGAGTGAGAGAGAACACACTCTAATTGATTTCACTTGCAATTACTGAAACAACCAACATCTCTTAGAGCTATAACTATTTTCAGAACTCTCAAAGCAGAATGTCAAAGAAGGGTCATATCCAAGAAGAAATGTCCTACTCTGAAGGCCTGCCATCCCTGAACATAACAGGAAAGGAGAAGAGAGCATGCGTGATTCTACTGCTTATGAAGTTGTGCCACCTACCCACATTAGGCACAAATAGTGAACATTTCTGGTAAGAGGATTTGGGACAGTAGTCCACTTTCCAAGAGCATCTCTTCCCATTTTTCTCTCTGCATCAAATAAATTGACAGTCCTTGAGTTGGTCAAGCTTATCATGGAGCTGGTAGATGAGTACCACTCCCTGAACACACAGGCTGCAGATCTTATAGGGAAAGACAAAGGAAGAAGACAGTACACATGGCTCTTTGCTCATAGTCCTTAGTAGAAGAATCTGTGATGTACTACAGATCACCATTTAGTCCCATAGCTTCAAGACTTCTAAGTAACATATTTGATCTTCTCCTAAACATATTCTTAACAAAACCCCAGGAAATGAATCAGATAAAAGTGGAAGTCTCAACTCTTCATTTATTCCCTAACCAAGTTTTATCCCAATAGTGGCCTTCAATTGAACCCATGGCTTCAGTGAAAATTTTCAGTCATTGACCTACTCTAGAATGCTTTCTTGAAGGAAGAAATATACTCAAATCAGCCAATAGGAAACAAAAATGACAGCATAGAAAGAATATCAGGTAAAGAATCAAGAGATTTAGTGAAACTCTCAAATTGACCATTTACCTTTGGCAAGTCTCTCCAAGGCTTCTCTGTCCTTTTAATTTTATAACTATCAGGCTGTGATGAATATCTTTCCAATGACCTTTCCACCTATAAAATTTTAGAGATAATAATGCTGCTTTTCTGAACCTTAGCATCTACCAAAATGGGCTTCACCACTTGAAACATTCCAATACTTCAAGATAAGGTTGGTGGAGATTAGATAATTAGTTATCTTGGTTGACAAATATAAGGAACCCAACAAGCAACATACTTAACATGGCATTGGCAAAGTAGAGAATGCACACGTGCCTTCATTCATTCAGCTAAATAATCAAAAACAGAAAAGAGTCTTCTTCATGGAATACCTCCCATGGGTCACCATCTATTAAAGTACAAGCAGCTGGCAGTAAAAAAAAACTCTGCTAATCATTTTTATGAGCATTTTAGTTATACCTTCAACAAAGAAAAAGAAAGAGGTATTGTCCAGCCCCGAAACCATCAAACAGACATATAAATCACCCATTGAATGTTACTATTATCATGTCCTCTAAAGTCTGTTTGCCTGATGATTTGAATATCTAAATTGAGTGTTTGTTGGCTGTATGAATCCATAAGCCTGATGAGATCTTTTATTTAATATACACAGTATATATTTTATCAAATACAAGAGTTGAGTTTGATGATCCAGCAAGTATGGGAAATATCATGTTAGTAGAAGTCCTATCTCTTCATCATGTATGAAAAAGGCTATAAATGGAAGGAATGGTATACCTCATGCATCAGTCTTCCTGCTAATCAAAGCTGTAAGAGTTGCCAACAGGCACAGTAAAGCAGCCCATAAGTGTATATAAAGTTATATTAAGTTTCCTCCTATAACTGAGGTTCACAGATGGTATATATTTAGTTCTAGGATATATGTATTTTTAATATCTTCTTTGCCATTTGACTGCATCTGATTGACCTTGCTGCAACCCACAGAGAAGCAGATTTAGAAGCAAACCAGTATGACAGGGAAATGGCCCAATTATGCAGAGCCTTGATGTTCCCTTAGCGAAGCAGATACACACTTCGTGCTCAGACACAAAGAGGAGTGGGAGGCGCTGGGAGAGTGTTGTTAGATGGGAAGATGAAAGGACAGTAATTATTCTAATCATTGGTGGAGAGGGTGCAGTAATGCTTCATATAATTGCTGTGTGAGGCATGGAGTCAATAATTTTAACTGGCCTTTAAAAAATTATTTTGGAATGGAAGCTAATTTTGCTTTTTATCCCTTGGGCTAGCGAAAAATATTAATCACTCTCCCATTAAGAAGCAGCTAGCCTAGTCCACATGAGACTGCCTTAGTGAAGCCGAAGAAGAGGATCCTGGGTCATCATAGGCCTATGTCTGAGTTATGATAGTAACTGATTTGGGTGAGTGAGTGATTATTAACCTCTGTACTGCTTTCTATGAGGGGAAGTTCCTCCTCCATCTTGAGATATGACATTTATTAAACCTCAGTCTTGGACAAACTGAAGAGCTTTCTCTTTAGAAGAATTAAAGATAAATGAACATAAACTAACTTCCAGTAAGCAAAAATATGAGCAGGTCCCCATGTTTTCACAATATAACTAAGTCTAAACATGTAAGTTCTACTAAAATAGAATAAACTACACCCAGGGGTGTGTGTAACACGAATCTTAAAAGGTCTTATTAATAAAAACAAACCCAGAGCCAGGTATTGGGGTGAATGCTGAAAGATCAGAGAAGCAGAACAAGCTACAGATAACTTCACCTCGCCAACTTCTCAGCTTATCCTGTTTCCTCAAACTGGAAGCCTCTGAGTCCTCATCCACATGGATCTCAGCTGAACTGCTGCTAAAAGCCTAAAAGCTTAAAAGCCTCTAGTTTCTGGCCCTCATGCCTTATATACCTTTCTGCCTCCTACCATCACTTTCTGGGAGTAAGGGCATGTGTCACCATGCCTGGCTGTTTCCAGTGTGGCCTTGAACTCACAGAGATCCGGATGGATCTCTGCCTCCCAAGTGATAGGATTAAACGTGTGTGTGCCACCATTTTCTGGCCTCTATGTCTGTCTAGTGGCTGTTCTGCTCTCTGACCCCAGATAAGTTTACTAGGGTGCACACAATATATTGGGGGGACAAAATATCACCACAGGTGTGGCATGATGTTTTCTCTGTGAAGTAAACTGGAGAAAGGAGGAGAGAGAGAAAGGAGGCATCAATCAGTACCATAGTGAAAGCTCACTGCTAGATATAGCTTCATGTTTGTGTTTATTCTCCAGTTAAGGAGTCTGATACTAACTCTAGTACCCACAGGTGATCAAAATGGCACTGGTTGTCACTTTTAGTCTCTGTGTGCTTCTTCTGTCACAAATCTTATTCTTTTGATTCTTCATCTCTTAATTTTTGCACAGCATGATCACATAATCTATGCACATGTATGGTGTAGCTACATAAGCCCACATGCATGTGTGTGGGGAAATCTATAAAAGCAGGTTCCACTTAAACTCTCCCCTCTTCCTGCATGATCTTTCCATAGGCCTAAGCACCCCCTTCTATTTCCTCTCCTTAATAAGCTCTTATAGGGGGTTTTGTTGTACCTTGTGGCTTTTCTCACATGGTAAACAGCACAGCTTAATGAATAACATTGTGCTGCTTAATAAATAACAAATACCAGCTGCTATAATTATTGCCATATTATTATTTTGAATTCTCCATCTCTCAAACTAAGCAATAAATTATCTTTTTTTAATTGAAAATAGATTCTTCTCTCATACAATACATCCTGAGCAGATCACAGTTTCCCCTCCATCCTCTCCTCCCACCTTCCCCTGCCACACACAACTTTTACTCTCCCCCAGATCCATTCCCTCTCTGTTTCTTCTTCAGAAAATAGCAGGCCTCCAAGAGATAACAGCCAAGCAGGACAAAACAAGATACAACAAGACAAAGCAGAAGCCCTCATATCAAGGCTTGACAAGGCAGCCCAATAGGAAGAAAAGAGTCCCAAGAGCAGGTAAAATAGTCATAGATATACCCTCTCTCACTGTTAGAAGTCCCACAAAATCTCCAATCTAAAAGCCATACAGAGGCAGAGGTGCAGACCCAATGGGTGAGTCCTTCCCACTTTAGCCTCTGTGAAGCCATTTGAGCCCTGCTTAGTTGATTCGGTCAGCTATGTTCTCCTGCTGTCCTCATCCGCTCTGACTCCTACAAGCTTTTTTTAAATTTTAATTTACTTATTCTTCTCTCATATATTACATTCAGAACACAGCTTCACCTCCCTCCACTCCTCCCAGTCCCTACCCCCAACACCCCTCTCTCCCAGATCCACTCCTTCTGTATTTCCTTTGAGAAAAGAACAGGCCTCTCAGGGGTATTTCCTCCCCCTCTTCTGGGGAGAGGGACCAGGGGAAATAACTTCTGAAGGGTTTCCCCCAGGATTGGGTCTCTGGGCTTTAGTTCATGCCTAAATAAAACTGACTTGATGTTTAACATGATGTTGGGGATGGAACCCAGAAACGAATATCACACACACACATACACACACACACACACACACACACACACACACACACACACACACACACACACACAAAATCACTGAGTCCTGTGCTTTGAGGTCAGGACCTAATTATATTGCTTAATCTAACTATGTAGTCCAGGCTGATCTTGAACTCATGATCCTTCTTGGTCTAACTCCTGGGTACTAGGAGAGGTTACTTTGAACTAATCTGAACTCCATTTGATACCACACTGTCAATCCAGCATCCAAATTTACTACCACAGTTTACACCTAATTTTAACTCTCTCCAAAATCAACATTTAGATTAAGGAACACCACTCATTAAGGCCATCAATCTCAGCGCACCATAATTACAGCAAAGGCTGTTTCACCCAGCATTCTGTAATTGGGCCTTCTTTCACAAGCACTTCCCACATTCTCGCAATGATGTAGACATTCATAATGACAGCCCTGAGGCTATGTCAAGTCCTCCTGAATCCCCAAGAATGATTGCCTTGCTGAGGGCATTTTGGTACATTCAGTCTTTGAAAAGATGTAATCCCTAGATGGTAGCTGTGGGGGGTCTCTTTTCACCAGGCATTACAGTTCTATTTAAAGTGCAATGCCCTTTGATCGGATCATAAAACTTCATTCACTGTACTTAGAAGACCAATGTGTCATGGCTCACCAAGCTCCTGAATCTGAGTGTGATACCTGATTAGATCAAATTAGGTCTTTAAACAGAATGCTTCTCCGGATATCCTTTTTCCTTTTTTTTCTCTTTGTTTAACAAAACTCTACAAATTGGCCTATTGAAAATGTGTTCTTCCTCATAGACTGAGTAGATTATTCATACCATTTTATTCACTTCTTAAATCCCAAATTGATACAAAGTAATAATAGCTTTCTGGTCCCACATTGTTCAATGTTTTCCCCCCAAGCATTTAGACTCCACTTTGCACTTCTTTCCTTTCAGTGCTTGACTAATTGATGGAGAGGACACCTTTTAATGATAAAATAAGTACTATCAACACTGATTACTGTGTTTATGACTGGGTTTTTTTTTTCATGTAGTAATTTAATCTAGGACTAGGATGGGATAACATCATCATTGTGAAGGTCTTTATCAATTATCCCAATTATCAGAAATACTATTATCTGACCCGAAAAGCTTTTGGAAGAGCATTCAGCTGTGCAACTGTGGGCAATTTTCTTATCTGCTTGTGTTTCAGTGCCCTTTTTTTTTTTTTAATCTTTTTCATTTGTAAGATGGTAAAAAAAAAAAAATCAGTCTTACTTCATTGAGTTTTAAGACTTCCATAGAAACATTTTAGGACAGTGTCTAGCATACTATAGGTACTCAATAAATATGAGACATTATTGACACAATTTCCCCATCAATTTACACACTATTACAGGGATGATGTTCCTGGTTTTTGTTTGTTTGTTTGTTTTGTTTTTTTTAAGAGAACCTAAGTCATTTGTGACTAGAGTTCTGGATGCTAATAGAGTCAAAGTTTTAAAGAGAAAAATCTCCACCTGTGGCTGCCCCACAATGGCCTCTCCACAGAGAAACTGAAGTCAGAATTCCTCTACAACATGCTGTCCACATTACAATAAGGATAAAATGAAGTGTCCTCTCTGATCCCTTTCAACCTATTTGTCTTTGGAGTGAAGCTGTTGCTTCTTCTTTTAGCAAGAACAATCCAGGTTGCTTGGTAACAAAGCGGCATTTCAAGACCCTTCCATCCTTAGGAATGCTCTGGGGTTACCATGTCAGCTTGCAGCTTCTTAACGTAAGTACAGACCAGCGAAGTGGCACTGGAGGGACTGCAAAGCATGACCTCAAAAGGTACTCTGTATACTAACTGAAATAAACAATATGAAACTGGAAATAACTTGAGATTATAATATATAAGTCCTCAAATTGGCCCTCACCCTTATCCCTGAACCCATCAGTATCAACCCAAGTATTGGAGATATTTTCCCAGCAAGCCTGTGAGATGCTAACACTTGTGGTGATTTTTACACTAATTTTTTTTTTTTACTTGTTTTGCTTTTTGTTTTTTGAGACTGGATATGTCTATGTATCTCTGGTTATTCTAAAATTCATTTCGTAGACCAGGATGGCCCTGAAGTCACAGAAATCTACCTGCCCTACCTCTTGAGTGCTGGGATCAAAGGCATGCACTACCATCCCCAACTTTATATATATATAGTTTTCTCTCCCAGATACACACTAGCTGGTTTACCAGAAGCAAATACGTTCAAAACTGTTTGAAGGTTTTGGGTGACAGAAACAATGCCCATGTGACCGTACACATCTCTGCCACTCTGAAGACTAGGCTTTCTGGCTGAAATTGTCATGTACCCTACCCAAGCTTTCCTGTTCTAGCTCAGTCTTTTAGCACAACATCGTCATTACTCGCCACTGCATATTATATCTCACATAGTTCTTTCTCAGGACTTGTCTCATATGATCCTTAAAGGAACTTCTTAGAATATGTAAAGCAGGTATTATTATTGTATATATGTATCTCTCTCTCTCTCTCTGTGTGTGTGTGTGTATGCATGCCAATGTATATATGTATGTTTAGGCCAGATATTTTTGCTGAGCATCTTTATCAGTCTTCACCTTATTTTTAAGACAAGAATCTCTCACTGAACCTAGAATTTGCTAGTTATCTAAAATGACTGGCCATCAAGATGCAGGGATCTTCTTATTTCTGCCTCCCCAGAGCTGGTATTATAGTCTACACTGCTGTGTCTACGTTTGAACATGGATGGTAGGGATCCAGACTCAGGTTCTAATGATTATGCATTAAGAGGTCTACTGATTGAGCAATCTCCCATCACTCACAAACACCCCAAGTGTTACCATTACAGTACAGATACAAAGAGGCTACCACAAAGCAATTGCGGGGCCAGTATGCAAACCATGGTATACTGATGTGGAACTCAGTACTCTTTTCATATTTTGCAGATTTTCTTCATTCACAAGTTTGATGGTCAATATTAGCCATGATAGAAGCTTATGAATTATGTTTATTATAGACCAAATACTGCTCTAAATGCTTTTCATAGACTTACCCATTTTGAAACTTTCATGACTCCCAAATGTAGAAACTGAACTACAAGGATATTAAGTGACTTTTTTTCATGTCATACAACTAGAGTAAGCATTCAAATCCAGGCAGGGATGTTCTGGGGCTGTCATTCTCCACCACTGCCTTATACTGGTTCTTTCTAATTAGTGAGAGGATAGTTCAATGAAACCCAAAGAGTATGTTTAAATACTCTGTGGATCTGTAGTGATACATGTCTCCCAAATGTCAACTGCAATATGTTGGCAGTAGCAAACTGTTCAAAGCATAAATTAGAGTGAACAGCCAAAGAAGTGATGGGTTCCCATGTTTAGTAGAGAAAGGATCCATGGGAAGGTTGATATTAAACTAGCAAACATATCTTTAAACTTTTTATTATTTATGCATTTTGTTTCATTTATTCACTGGCCATGTTGGGGATGGAACTCAGGGTTTTAAGGATGCTATGTGAAAGCTATACTTCTGAACTGGATCTTCAGCCCTGAGACAATTCCCCAACTAAAAAATATTTATGCACAGGCATTGTGAAATACACTTGTAATTCCAGCATTTAGAAGCTGAGGCAGGATTACAGGTTGAGGCCAACCATTGCAAGCTTAAGGTCAGTGTGGGTTACTTAGAGAGATCTTATCTGCCTTCCCCAATGTATTCTGGATAGTCATAGATTAGAGAATACTAAGTGTGTGTGGGGGGGGGCTGTAGAAAATGCACTATCCTGGATCAAAGCCTATAATAAAAGGAATATTAGTGAGCAAAATTGAGAAAATCTGAGTAAACTCTTTAGCTTAAGGTCATGTATAAATGGTATTTTTTAAGTTTCAAAAAAAGTATCATAGATATGTAATATTTTAACATTAGGAAACTGGGTAAATAGTATAAAGGAACTCCATACAGTCTGCAACTTTTCAGTAAATCTAAAATTATTTCAAAGTAAAAGATCAAAATAATATTTCAAAGTGAAGTATATTTCAGAGTACATATGTAAACTGTCCCATCAGGAAAGGCACGACTTTAATCTCTGGTTTTCCCAGCTAAATAGTTGACTCTTTACAATAGATTTTTCAAATATAACTCTTTTCTGTCTTTGCACCCAGAATGTATTCTAGAAAGGTTTCATGTGAGAAAGATGACTTACAGAGTGTCGCACGAAGGAAAGTGCGACCTACTTCTCACTTGTCTTCCCTTCTCTCTGTGACAAGTTTTCAAGTTTGGGGAAGATTATTTGAAATTTTGACACAATAGAAATAGTCTTTCTAGACTTTCTGACTCCTCAATGTAGCCATTTCTCAGATGAAACAGGAGGTTAATGAAGATGGCAGAATCCATTAGAGGAAAAGGAGGCATTATTCATTTTTTATATCATAACAGAAGTCCCTTGATGCAGTAAGAAAAGGACTTTTGTTTTGTGGCAATGACCTATATTTGTTGTTAATCCATTTCAGTCCCAAACATTACCAAATCTCAGTAAAATAAATAGAAAAAAAGTGCTAGGCACCAAGAACAAATTTTAATATGCACTTGGCAATTTTTAAATTTTATGCACTCATTCAAGAAGGTCTTAAAGAAAGGCTAGGGAGATAGCTCAGCCAGTAAAGTGCTTGCCGTACAAATATAAAGATCTGAGTTTGGATCTCCGGTGCTCAAATAAGAGAGTGATAGTATTTTGTACTGACCATTCTGGTACCAGTAAGTTAAGAGACAAGAGAATCTCTGAGACTTGTTAGCTAGCTACTCTTGCCAATCCATTGAGCTCCAGATTTAGTGAGAGTTCTTGTCTCAATAAAAAGATGGGAAGTAACAGAGGAATATCCTTGACACAGATCTCTGGCATCACACACACACACACACACACACACACACACACACACACACACAGAGAGAGAGAGAGAGAGAGAGAGAGAGAGAGAGAGAGAGAGAGAGAGAGAGAGAGAGATCTTTTGTATAAAAATGTATAAAAGATGTATAAAAGACAGACAGGACTATGACCCTGTATTTTCAGAGTGTGTAGACTGGTAAAGGATCAGATACATAAATAAATGAGGACAGACAGTGTCTCTAGTATGACTAACTCATTCCAATAGCATAAATACTTTCAAATTCATATAATCTCTGAGAAGAAATTTGTTCAGAGACATTGCCACTGTTATACTTGCAAGCTTAGTAATGATACACACTGCTGTAGTTAACCTTTCTACGATTGTGATACGATACCTTGACCAAGGCAATTTATAAAAGGAAGAGTTTATTGGAAGCTTTTGGCTAAAGAGGGTTAGAGTCCATGACTATCATGGTGGGGTTCATGACATCAGGCAGGCAGACAGCACTCAGACACCAGTGCTGGAGCAATACCTGAGAGCTTACATCTTCATCCACAAGCATGTGGTAGGAAGAACTAAGTGGGAATGGTTTAGGCTTTTGAAACATCAAAGTCCTCCATCCCCAAGTGATAACACCTCCTCCAATAGGGCCATATCTCCCAGTTTTTCTCAACCAATCCTACCAGTGGACCAAGTACTCAAATGTAAGAGCCTTTGGGGCCTTTCTCATTCAAACAAATACATTCTATGTATACAAATGCACTAGAAATGTCAAGTTATCAAGAGAATTTGAGTCTGCATCATCTAATCCAGTATTAGTAGACAGAGTAGCCTCTTCCAAGTATGGTTTTGTTTGGTTAGAAGTGGTTGTGTTGACTGAAACCAAGGCTCTACAACACATGCCAAGAATATGTTGTCCGCTGGTCCTAGAAGAGATGTACTCCCAGCCCTGACTACTTTTCAGAGATGTGGAGATGGCCCAATTACTTGTTGCAAACAAATAAAGATCTAAGTTTGTATTCCCAGAACTTGTGTGAAAACTGAACATGAAGATAAGTCTTTACAACCCCAGTTCTGAGGAAGTGGAGACAATCAGATCCCCAGACTTACTGGTCAGTCAGATGAGTCAAATTGATGAGCTCAATTTTATTTAGTCTCAAAGAATAGGAAGAGTGATGGATAAAGGCACTTGACATTGGTCTCTGGTCTACACATCCACATATAGACAGCTCTCATACATACAGAGAAAATATGTAATGTATAAAGTAAAGTCTATAAGCATTTTTCTCTTGGTGCAGTATACTAGGTTTCATTTGTAAACTAGAGTTAGGACTATTTCAACTACTATGTTTTTCTATGTATCAGATTCTTTCATGTTTATAAGGCTATTTGAGAATGCAGTATCATTTGATCAACTGTGTCTGTACTCTCTCCCATTTGCAGACTTTAGCAAGAATCTCTCAAAGAAATGTGTCACCTCTGTACCTCTGTTCCTGGTAGGCTAAAATCCTTATATAAATTTCTAGATCCATTCTGAATGTATAGCTTTCAGATTCTATTTTCTTGCCTCGAATTGTCCATTGTATTCATTAATTACCTTTTTGTGGAGAGAGGAAAAAAAAAGAAAGAAAGAAATCTCTCAATTTCCCTAAAGCTCCAGCCCTTTCTTAAGATTCACCAAGAAAAGCAATTATCTTTTTGTATGCTATTGATCTGTCTGAACATTGCTTCCCAGAGGATCAACTGTTTAGCCTTGGAATTTAAAAATCTTCATCATGGCTACCTCTGTGCTGCCACCATTCCTGGTCTTCTGGAAGTGGTCCTTGATCAAGTTCACTGTGACATTAAACTGTCTCATACTGTGGGATGGTCTGTATGTCAAATGGCTCTGATTGGTCAATAAATAAAACACTGATTGGCCAGTGGCCAGGCAGGAAGTATAGGCGGGACTAACAGAGAGAAGAACTGAAAGAACAGGAAGGCTGATGGAAACACTGCTAGCTGCCACCATGACAAGAAGCATGTGAAGATGCTGGTAAGCCACAAGCCACGTGGCAAGGTATAGATTTATAGAAATGGGTTAATTTAAGATGTAAGAACTAGATAGCTAGAAGCCTGCACTTTTAGGCCAAACAGTTTAAATAATATAAGCGTCTGTGTGTTTATTTTATAAGTGGGCTGTTGGACTGCTGAAGCTTGGCGGGAACCAGAGAGAACTCTCCAGCAACAGTCTCACATTAGCATTTTACCCACAAAGGAAAACACCATGGCATTTTACTTGTTCTCGCTTTGGTATCTCTTCATAACACCATTTAAAACTCTAAGCATTCACTATCTAACAAACTTCCCAAAATAATAGCATGTTCATTGAAAGAAGAGTGAGGGATGTGTTTGGTGGAATCAACTATGTCAGAACATTTCCAGTGTGACATTGATAAACATGATACAGGAATATCTGGCCACAGAAAACAGATATTATCCAAGACTACATAATTCACTCTACTAATAGGATGTTCTGCAAATTTCATTGATAAATATATTATAGAAAATGATACATTAGCATTGCATATCTTATAAAATCCTTCTAAAAGGATAGAGATGAAAAATTACTAGAATAAATTCAATTTTTCACTTTACATTGTCCTGAACAATTACTTATTATTATTTTCTAGCTGATGAACTGTTTCTTTCATTTTAATATCAAGACTATAATTTTCATTGGATCCATTAGAGATTAAAGATGAAATAACTCAAGGCCTGAGAATTCAGCATATTCTGAGTTTGCCAAGTCAACAACAGCAGAAAATAAGTGATATTTTTCCTCATACAGACTCCCTTGTTCAGTACATGTACTAACAAGTTGTAGGAAGCCATGCATGAGACAAAGAAAGATGTTTATTATTGGTCTGGGTCACAGTTATTATGATCTGTAATTGCCAGTGTAATCTACCAGACAACTGACTGTCTCCCAAAATAGTAACATCAATAACCCCAAATGAAACAAAAATGGCAGAAATTTGCATGAAAGCAATATCTGACAAGAATAAAATTTTCTTTTGTGTTTAAGTATATTTTCTAACTGAACTTACTACTTTTCTAAGAAAAAGTAGATTATCTTACCCAAACCATACATTCTACAGAAACTATTGCCTCTTCATTTTCCTTCTAATTTATCTTGCAAAGATGAATACATATGCCCTCCTTTTCCTTTTTTATTCCTTTATTGTGTGTGTACGTATGTATATATGTATGAATCTATGTATTTGGAGTCATGCACATATTCCAGGCCTAAATATGAAAGTCAGAGGACACTGTGCAGGAGTCAATTTTATCCTTTCATTTTGTGGATGCCAAGGATTAAACTAAAGTCCTCAGGCTTGGCAGCAGGCTTGTCCTTACCACTAAGCCATCCCCACAGCACCCCCTTTCCTTAATATGAGAAAAGATACAGCATTACAGAGCACATTAATGGTTCTTTGGAAAATGTTAAGGTTGTGCTGGCAGGATTTTACAAGGTAAGCACTGGTGTTCTCCCCAAAGACTGCTCCCAGGCTTCCTCTATTGTTAAGAAAGATAGGAACCATTCATGCACATGAGTGGAGGAGCTGATAAAACAATCTCTTGGTTTCATCGCCTTCCACTCTAGTGGTCAGTGTGATGACAGTGTGCTATAGAATAGAGGATTGTGGCAGCCCAGTGATTTGAGGAGAGGATTGCACATTAAAAAAGGAAGAGGGACTCACCTGGATAGGTTTTGGTGCTCAGCACTCTTGGATTTTAAATCTAGTCTGAGCTATTTGCAAACTGGCAAGAGGCAGATACACATACACATGTACACCCTGGCCCCCAGTTGATGCTTTGCATAGAATAGTCATTTTTATTAAGAAAGTGCCCTCAATTCAAAGGACATTTTATAGTTAAATATGTGAATTGGGTTTAAATCTCAAAGGTACATGGAAGGGAAATTTCTAGCTATTTGAAGTTATGTCTAATTGCTGTTAACTTCCCAGGCTAACCACTTCCATTTCTCTGAATGCTCACAATTGGGGACATGTCTGCTAATCATGTAAAATGTAATGAAGGGGTGATCCCAAAAGGGCTTTAGGAAAATGGAACTCAGAAAAAGCCAATTTATATATTCTTAGACTATTCTTTGAATGAAATGAACAAAGAGCAATGGCTGGTGTGCAATCCTCAGTGTAGGAGCTAAATGTCCCAATATACCTGTGCAACCCCTGAACATATGTATTTTATTTCCTGCTCACCTAGGGGGAAAAAAAAGATGTGGCTTGAGGCTCATGAAAAACAATGACACCAATACAAAATCATAGGGGACACATTACCCAATCTTCAGGACATACACTTGGTGTTTCTGTTAAACCATGAGCTAGTGGGAATGCAGGAGTACCATGAGCTATGAAAAATCACCGGAGCTGAAGACAAGCCTCTGAAAGCAAAGGGTGTAGACACCTCTACAGATGATTGTTGAATTCAGGCACTTACAAAGATGTGAGCCCCCCTATTGACCCTAAGCAGAGTGCCAGTGGGTCAAAAACAAAAAACAAAAAAACAGTCACATCCAAGTCCATCTTATTGAACCAATTGGTCCTTACAGATGCATGAGTGAGGGATTATTTATAGCAACATAGGTGAGAGGTCACTTTCAGGAGTATGGGAATGAAGATATACTACCAAAGAGCCCCAGCCCCACTCCTGGCAAAACAGATCTCACAGAAAAGCTATACCATGAGCTAGTCCCTGGATGATGTATAGGTGGCTCACTTTGGAAGATTGTTCTCTTCCTAGCAATCCTTTAGTGCTTATATAATACTGGGACAGGAGAGAGGAGCTGGTATGGTTCCCAAGTCTCAAGAGTCTTCCTAGGGGAATGGTAACAGGTGTTCTGATTCAATATGGCAACAGTTATTACCAAACCAGTCAAAGCAAATGCACACCTGCCACTACGCTGAAGCCCTGAGCTGTTGATTTCCTGCCCTCTTCAGCCCCAGCCCTTGCTAAATTCAGTGCCACCCCCTCCAATACACAGCCAGCCTCAGCCTTTGTGCACACCCCTTTCCTTCTGCCTAAGGTCAACCATATGACTCCTTGACCCTCCACACACATACATACTCCTGTTCTACCCAACTACCTTCACAAAGCTGATGTTTAAGTTCAAACCTCTCAAAGTAAGTAGGGCATATATAGTTCCCATTTTTTCTTAACTTATCAAAAATGAGTGGTTCCAGCTTGGATGAGTCTCAGTTACTACCATGAAGCTCCACAGTGGCAGAGCTAGCTCAACTCTCTTACTCTCTAGCCCAGAACATTCTTTCTCTATTCAGTCCTGTTTGTCTATCACAGACTGTGGGTGACAATTTTTGAGATGACTTCTTCAAAGTAAGGTCACTGCAACAAATTGCACATTACTTTCATCTCAGAGCAGGGAGCTTGCTCTATGCTCCAAACAGCTGCCAGCCCTGGGTGCCGGGTCCTTGCTTATGATAAGTGACGTATCTTTAATTATCACATTGCCCAGACATAGTGATCTGTCCTCCCAGGTATGAAGGCCCATTAATAACTCTCTAGGGAAGGCGGCAGTGCCCCAGATGCAGTCCTGTCACGTGATCTGCTCTCCGATATGGAGCGCCCAGAATCGGGGCTAACATGCCCTCTAATGTATCAGAAAGCTCATTGTTTCTCAGCCTCCTGCTATTAGACTACCCGAAATCACAGCCCTTATCATTTAATAACACCACCTGATACTGAAAACAGGAGCAAATGGAAGCATGTGGAGAGGGTGGGGAGAGCTCGGTGGGTGCGGAAGTCTTTGGGGTTGTAGTACAGACTCTCACACAGCAAAATGTTAGGCCACAGAATAACACCCTTTAAGCCCAAAATGCTGCCACTAGTCCCAGGCTGGAAGAACTGGTGAGAGAGAGCCCTGTGCCCAGAGCAGAATTGCTCTGGGGGAACAGGAAGAAATAGAAAAGGATGGAGCTCCTGTGCAGGAAAATGAGGTTTCCAGACACTGCCTCTAAACTAAAAGCAAAAGAGCAGAGATGGGACACCGTGCTGGGGGTGTGTTCTATGATTCAGGATAGACTTGGCCTTGAGTGGGTCTCCGTGCATATGTGCATAAAATGAGTGGGAGAATCCTTCTCTGTGTTAAAATGCCAACGAACTGCAATGGTCCAGGGGAAGTGTGCCTTAGCATTTAGGGAGAATTATATTCAAATGATAAAAATAGAAACAATATTTGAAGGCCCTTAGAATGTGCCAGGCAGTATGTACAGGAACTTAGAAATGTCATCGCATGCTCAAAGCAACCCATGAAAAACTACTCTTTAAAGACTGTACTCACACTGTACTCACAAAGCAGCTCAGGCTGGCCTGGCACTAACTGTGCAGCAGAGACGATCTCAAACTAAGGCCCTCCTCCTGCCTCAACCTCCTGAATGTAGCATGAATCACCGCACCTGGATTCAAGTTTAACTTTTTTTTATCCCCAGATGGACAAGAACACAATAAAATAAGGCATAACAAAATTAAATAATTTGTCCAAAGCCACAGAGTTTTTAAGTGACACTATCAAGTTACAGAGTCAGGGTGTGAACTCAGATAATGTGCTTCCGGAGGTAGTGTGGCTGTTAAAATAGGTCTGCTGTTAAGTGAGGAGATTTGGAATTAAAGTAGAGGTATAGGAAAGGGTGACAGGTGGAAAGAGATGGAGAATCGGGGAGAGAGGGAGAGAGAAAGAAATTGAGGGAAGAAAGGGGAGAGAGAGGGAGTGAGGAAGAGGGGGAAGAGAGATCCTGTACAGAGAATTAATCAAGGATCCATGGAAGGACCTTCACCCCCTGTACACACACACACACACACACACACACACACACACACATACACACACACACACACACTCACACACACATACACACACCAACATATGTGTGTCAACAGCTATCCAAATCTCTTCAGGTATGATGGTATAGTATGTATATGCAATCTGTCTTATTTTCTACCCTATGCCTTTTTGTAGTATTTATAAATAAGGCAGGGCCTCCAGCTCTACAACTAGGCTGTATCTTTAGTCCTTCCTGTGTTCTTGGAATCATCACTAGATTACTCATATTGAAAGAGTTGTCAAGGTCTATTCATGACAAGAAACAAAATCTGTACATGTCTAAGTCAAATATAGCTCCGGTGTGTGTGTGTGTGTGTGTGTGTGTGTGTGTGTGTGTGTGTTTGTAGTGTGTTATGTGTGTGAATACACGTATATGTGTGCCTTTGCATGCATTTGGAAATCAAAGGACAGCCTCAGATGTCAATCCTTCCCTTCAGCCTTGTTTGAGAAAGTCTTTCTATCTCTCCCCCTTCTGCACCTCTCTCTCTCTCTCTCTCTCTCTCTCTCTCTCTCTCTCTCTCTCTCTCTCTCTCTGTGTGTGTGTTTTTCTACAATGGAGCTCAGGCTAGCTATTCTGTGAGCTTCTGGGAATTCTCTCTTATTTCCACTTCCCTTCTGGACTTTTTGGATGGGTTCTGGGGATTCAATCTCAGGTCCTCATGTTTGCTCAGCAAGGGCTTTTACCCACTGACCCACTGAACCATGGCCTTAGCTTTGACAAATGCAATTTTTCTTTACCAAAAATTTCCTATTCACAGTCAATTGGGTCTGCACATAAGACCCGTAGCTTTTAGGAGACCAATACTTTCTCTGGGGTGCTTTCCAGCATTTAACTGCTGATGCTGGGCTTCATACCTGGAACTACTGAGAATGGCGCCCACTGTCACCATGGTGATCCTGTCAGAACAACAATCCATACTTTATGGTGGGCATTCCCAGGGGTGTTCAGGTCCACTGGGGGTTGAGAGAAAAATATGAGAACTTTCATTTAACTATTTTTCTGTTTAAAAATAGACACTTTTTAATATTTTGCCATGTAAACAATCTGTGTATAAAGCATACACATGCATATTAAAATGATATATGCTTATTTATTTCTGGTATATTGGAATAGTCAAAAAGGTGTTAGAGAGTTAAATTGAGCCTTGGTGCCTATAGTCACTATCCATCGACAAAATGCTGGCAATATTAGAAGATTCAGAAATATAAGCCCAGTACAAAGGTAGTATATAATACAGTGTGACGTGATCTTCCTAAAAGAAAGTATTCAGTGTCATCTCTATGAGTAGACCAAACAGAGCAGAATAACAGTAATACAAGTTTTAAGGATTGCATACTATGTGGGAGGTACTTTATTATTTAACTATATTCGAAGCCTGGATCTTTAAAAACAATTTTACCCTAAAGGGCAGACTTGAACAGATAATGAGAGGAAAAATTCCTACTCAGAAAGGTAATTTCTACTATATGCTTCCAGGATAATTTTATCAGTGTGCTAAAATACATGGACACACATTAACAGTACTCTGTTAGCTTTCTCTATCATTTTTGTCAATTTTTCTGAGTCACAAAACAGATTAACGTCAAATTTGAGGTAATCCTCTCCCTTGCTTCCTGCATCTAAAATCAGATACCCACAGCAATACCTGGGATATGATGTGCTGTCCTGACCTCCCGAGTTTAGGGAGGATATTGAAATATCAGAGATGCTACAAAGATAATCACACAAGAAAGGAGCCCTACAAAGGCAAGAAGATAAAACAGACAAGGTGAGGCAGTCAGACCTACATTTATAAAGTCTGGTGATGCTAGGACTGCAGGGGACTTGATCACAGCCTATAAATACCTTCAAGGTAACAATATAATTGAAGGGAAGAAATTATCTGGAGTCTCAGAAAATGATAAGATGTGAAGCAATGGCCTGAAGCAATGAAAAAGATTGTTCAGGTAAAATTGCCAGGAGGTAGGGGAAAAGGAATTCTTTACCATCTGAGGGATGGAGCAGGCAAAGCAATCCCCAGAGCAAACCTCTGAAGCATCTTAATTGAGACAGTGCAAAGCTCTTGAGTATGAAATGGGGATTAGCCACCGTGCTCCTCTATGCTCTTGTCAGAGTTCAGAGCTCTCAAAGGAACACCTGAACGATAGCCCCCTTCAGAGAAGCACAAAGTCATCAGAGGTTTGTGTGAAGACTCCTCATTAGAACATCGCCAGGAAAACGATGACACTCCAATACCACAACGTTATGAATTAAAATATAGAAAAGGTGCTCTTTCCTGAATTCTGTGTTTGGCATTCTATTTTAGAAATGACACCCAACTTCTCGCCAGAAGATAAAAAGGTTATCCATAAATGATGTTTCAAGTTCAAACTATAGGTTCAAGCATCAGGCCTTGGAAAGACAGCTCAGTGAGTAAAGTATTTGCTCTGCAAGCATGAAGATACAACTTTGCACCTCAGCATGCATATAAAAGCCAGGTGTGGCAGCAGAAATCTCTGGTTCAGCTGCTGAGACCTGGAGGCCAGAAGGTCACCAGGGGCTCACTAAACAGCCTGTCTAGCTCAAACAGTGAACTCCAAGTACAGTGAGAGACCTTGCATTAAACATAAGGTGGTGAGCAATAGAGGGAGATAACCAATATCTACCTTTAGCCTCCCTATGTACAGGCATGAGTATGTGCACCTCCCCTTACACACACACACACACACACACACACACACACACACACACACACACACACATACTTACAAAATGTTGAATGACTCAGCCATAATTATTAAATGCACAGTGCCATGTAAATATGCTTCATTGTGTATGTATATATATCTCCATTTAAATCTGCCATATATATATATATATATATAATATATATATATATATATATATATATATAAACCCTACATGGTTCTGAAGGAAATGTGTATACCTGGAGGACAATAATGTAAAAGTCAACATCTTCAAAACTAAGGCTTAAAGGCTTCTATGGGCACCTGCCTACATGGCATGTAAACACAGGCAAATAGGCACCAACACATACAGATGAAACTCCTAAAAAGCCAGTGGTTCCTCATCTCCAGTTGACTTAAACTGCTTAGAAATACTGGCCAGGTATAGACAGATAGTCTAAATCCTTAAAGAAGTTTGAAAATGTCAAAGTGTGCATAAACCTAGACTTAAAATTAAATGAGTGTATTCTGTAAGGCCTAAGGAACACTTGATAGACATTCTCCCTAAACCCTTTGCATTGACAGATGGAAGACAAGATACTTTATGGTCTAGGATGAGAAATGAGGTCTGTAGTAACATTAGTAGAAGAAACAAGCTCCTACGTACACCATCACCAGGTACTTAGAAGAAAGCCTTCCCTCCTGCCCTTTTAACTATAGGTTCTAAGAAGAAAAGATAGAAATGGTCTTGTTTTGCTTTGTTTTTTTTTTTTTTTTTTAAATCTCATATTACTTTATTTTCTTCTGTTGCTGATACAGGGTTCCACTATGGCCATCACAATTGCCTCTTCAAGAACAGCCCCTCTACCCTTGAGGGATTCAAGGTGGTATGTGAAAACCAATGACTGTTTTTGTTTTTAAGATTTGTTTCATTTTTAATTATATATGTGTGTATATATTATATATAGTATATATATATATTGTATATAATCGTATATGTGCAGGAGGTATATGCACATGTGTACAGGTATCACAGCGGCCAGAGTGGTAAGATCCCTCTGGAACTAGAGTTATAGGGGCTTGTAAACACTTTTAACTACAGAGTCATCTCTCTAGCCCAAGGTGTTTAATTTCAAGAAATTCTACTTTCAAATTTAAAAGATGACTCTTGGTAGGTAGAAAGGTTTAAGTTCATAGACCAGTGTTGCTCTGTATAGATTTGAAACACACAGAAACATAACACACCCTACTATGTGAAGTGAACAGTTACCCTGTGGTTTTGGATTCCATACTGAAGATGTGACTATACATAGTATCTTTGGATCTTGACTTCTATTACACATAACCACATGCACAGCTTTGGGAGTGACAGCTCATTATTCAGCAAGATCAATTGTTTTTTTGCAGGGGAAAACCTAAAACTCAGTTGCATGTTGGAGAAGTGAAGTTTTTCTCTTAAGGTAGGGTTGATGTTGATGCCATGGAAGTAATCTTTATTAATATATTCTTTATGCCAATATATTCAAAGCAGAAGCATTTGTAGAAACATTGAAAAAATTGCTATCATACCTTCTAGGACCTCTATCATCCATTATTCTTTTGTTTTCCTTATCAAAAGTAGATAATCATGTCTAAGGAGAGAGTTAATTAACTTCCCAGTTCTAGAAAGCAGCTCTTGGGATATGGTAAATATCCAGACTTAGAGGAGGCGCCTTGAGTGCCACTGGAAAACGCTCTTCTTTTAAATCTTACAGAGCTAAATAAAGGAGGGGGGTGCAGAGAAAAGAGAGAAAACATTTTCTCCAGAGCTGCCTTACTGTGTCTGCATTCAGTCCAATGTTTGCGCATGTTTAATGCACACACACAGCTTGATGGAGGAAGCTCATACTTTTTGTTTTGCAATGTTTGGGTGTGAGTCAAAAGGAAACATGTGTTTCCATTCTGTTTCTTGCAGCTCTGTCTAGGAAAGGGAAACAACCTCAATTCATACATCCTAACACTGACAATGTAAATACAGGCAAGGGGAATGGGACCATCACTAGGTCAGTAGAGTGATATCCTTTTTTGCCAGGGGGAAAAAAAACAAGCAGGAAAAGATGCTGTCTGTTCTCAGAATGGTTAGGGTTTCCTTTGATTGATGTAAGATTTTGTTTTGTCTTATTCTGTCAGTGTTGCTTGCATGCCTCCAGCAGGTTGTTTGTTTTGCTTGGAGTTGAACTTGACATGCTAGGCAAGCACTCTACAGTTGAGCTCTATTCCCATCCCCCTCTGGCAATTTTCTATCTGTGAAATACAGATGAATATTCAGAAGGAAATCTGTGCAACTACAAGCTAGGATCCTAGGAATGGTCATGTGATTTTTACAGGGAAAAAAAAAAGGGGGTTGGATTTAAAAGCACATGCCCTTCCTTCACATTTCACTTTGGCAATGAAAACAAACTACCATGGTGCTCCGAGATAGGAACGGAGCGAGCTGATGAGTATATACTTGGGACTTTGGTTGGTTTGTTTTCACTACCAGACCAGGAAATGCTTCACTGGCTGTTTGAGAATTAGAAAATACAAAGGTTGAAATAAAAGTTCAATGGGCAGTCTCCCAAATGCTTAATTGGTTAACTAATGAAGCATATGCAATATCACATTGTCACAAAGCACCACAAACCTAGGCTGTGGCCACAACAACACTCCTCGGCTAGAACCTACACTACTTAGGAGTGGGGAGTTCAGTTCACCTATCTTGCTAATTTCCAAATCTCAAACACTTAGAACAACACCTGCCATAGCAAGAATTCACTTGAAGAAATACCCCAGCATTTTGTTTCAGTGAAGTAAGTTACTCTGGCTAATTTTCATCTGTCATTTCTGTTCCTCCAACTTGCCTCTGACCTGACCTAAATTTGTCTTGTTATTTCCTTGATGTATGCTCCACCATCTGTTTTCAACTCAAATTCTGGGAGACTTGTGAATTATTTTCAAAGGAAGTATGTGCTTTGCTGATCATTCGCCAAGTGTTCACGGCGTTTAAGAAGAATACGTCACTTATACGTCACACCAAAATTCATTTTCATTTTTCACAGTTCAGTATTGAATTTGAACTTTGATGTCTAGCTCAGCAACAAGCCCTGCTGATCTAAGAAGCAAACATGAAAGCCTGTTAACCTTAGGAATTAGGCATCCAGTCAGGAGCAAATTAAACAGGATTTGCTCCCACATCAATAAATGCGCTTCACCCTAAAAAGGCCTACCTTTCAAGCTTTGACTACCATCTGCCACTAGACATTAGAAGCTAATGGAACTGGGAGCAACAGGCCAGGGCTGCTATGAAGATACCAATATCTGGGTTAAATAAGGCCATATAGAAAATTAAATACTGACTACAGAAAGACTAAATATATTTCTGCATTATTTGAGATTACATAGGGTCTTCGAGCAAGTATATCTGAAGACTTCAATGATATTTATGATCCACTGGAATATGAAATTGCAGCTGGACAATTTCTGTGCTAATGCACTAAGTTTGAACGGATTTATTTTGAAACTTGGAGACTAAAGTTACTTCTAAAGCTCTTCACCTACCATATTGTATTTAAAACATATTAGGAAATAACATATCCCCTTGTTACATAGGGGCATTAAAGCAATCTGAGGGCTAAGTTGGGTAGACTAATAACATTAAGAAAGAAAAGAAATGCTAGGAAGTAAGCAAGTGTCTGATAAAATGAAAGCTTTCTTTTCTGAATATAAAACTGTATCAAGACTGGTGAGTTGGATCAGCTGGTTAAGACACTTGCTATATGAGCCTGGAGACCTGAATTTGGTTCCCAGAACCCATTTAAAGATGGAAGGAGAGAATTAACTCCACAAACTTGCCCTGTGACCTCTCAATACATGCCCACCCCACAACACACAGACACATTGACACACAGACATAGACACACAGACACACATGCACATGCACATACATACTCTTTTAATAATTTTAAAACTTAATCAAAAAATTAAATGACTTAGTTGCAGCTACATATTCTACATTCATCAAAATATTGCATTACATGCATTTTCTTAGTTTTGTGTGGTTCTGAGGCTCAAACTCACAGCAAGCTGGGCAAGCACTTTACTTTTAAGCTATACCTTAACTTCTCTGTTCAATATTTTTGTTAGAATGGACTTTAATAAATATCATGGGCCCCAATAAATTTATTTTATCTCACCCACATTACCCATAAGCTCTAGTAAATTACAAAGTTAATTATCTAAAAACAGTATGGATGTGTCATTAGAGTAAAAATTAACAATCTTTACATTTTTTCTTCTTTTAGCATCTTGGACAGGTGGTCACCTGTAGTGGGTAGCTGTTCCAGCTTTGACCTGGAAGTACTTCTCCCACTGAGGCTTCCAGTAACTGTCATGCCTGGGTGGTGGGGCCAAGACAGGAGCCCTTAAGACCTGAGATCCAGGTGTGCTGGCTCTCTTGGTTCCTGGATCCTGGATGCTGGATGTAGACCAAGCAGAGTTCTCCAGAGAACACCACTGCACTGCACTACACCTTTCCCGGTCCTTGTAACCTATCCCTTTACTTGTAAGTTACCCCACAGAATAAACCTCCCCTTTAACTATATGGAGTTGCCTTAATACTTCCACCAATAATCACATAATCTCCAGAACTTTAATGTATTCACATCGAAAATAGAGCTAGAGCTGTCAATTTTAATTGTGCTGTGGAGAGTAAATGATTTGATATAGGTAAAATGACTAGCACATGTCTGAGACAATAAGTAAAACACTCAATGCAGAAGTGATTACAAAACTATGCAGGCCATCAGAGAATAGGTGGTCTTTGGTCCACAAACAACCAATGAGTAGAGTTGTTTTCTACAGAGTCTACTCATCTATGTATAGCAGTTTATATTTAATAACGAGCTAGATAATTTCATGAGCATTAGGGGAATTTGTAGCTATCCAACCTCAGATAATGACAGGGGTTATTAAATTCTCTGCCTCATTGCACTCCATTTGGGGCATGAGGGGATTTGTTCTTTAGGGGATAACAATAAATTCAAACTGTCCTCCCCTGAGATAAAGCTCCAAAAGATGAGGTGCAAGGTCTGAGGGAGCATCTAGCAAGGTTATCATCTTAGGGTCACAGGCATGCACAGGCTCAGCAGCGGGACTGTTCAAATATTTTGCTTGCATTTGCCCTGCCAGGTATCTGGTTGACAACTCTTGTGATTTGAAGGTGAAATATCCTTCGTAGGTTCACACATTTGAGCAATTTGTCCCGAGTGGATGATGCTATTGGGAAAGTTGTGGAATTTTGTGGAGGTGGAGCTTTATCATAGAAATTAAGTCACCCAGAGCAGGCTTGGTGTCTTTAGTGACTGGCCCTATTTCTTATTTACTTTCTCCTTTCTGAGTGCAGATGCTGTGGGGACTCTTCAGCCTCCTCTTCCTGTCCACTGTGACTTTGCCTGCCAGCTGCCATGGTTTTCCTGTCTTGATGGAATGTATCCCCTGAAACTGTAAGACAAATGAAACCCTTTCTCTCTTAAGTGTTGTGTTGGGGTGCTTTAATCACAGCATTGAGCAAGGAACTAAGACATCGATCTCTTTGGAAAAGGAAAAAGATTATTTGTAGTAGGGAGAGGGGTATAATGGGAGAAACCCATCACTTTGTACAACAAATATACACTAATTTAACAAAAAAAACATAGTTCAACTACATTAACATGTCTTTGTTATTCTTTGCGGGTCTATATTCATAGTCCCTCCAGCACTGAGAGCCCACCACCACCTTTTATTTAAAGAGGTAGCCATACCATTATTATCACAAAAAACAATTATATAGATAATGAGAGGGCACAATGGACAAAAATGCTTGCTGACAAGTCTAAGGATCTGAGTGCAACATGCACCAATCAATCCCTATCCTCAAATAAATAAATGAAAGTCTAAAAATATTTTTAAAAAGCAGTTATACTCATTTCACAAAGAGGGACACAGGTGTATTCTCTCACTTATCATTCCCACAATCCTATGAGGTTGTCAGAATAACATCTATATTCCCATCATTTATTCAGGGCAATTGCTACATAATAGTGGTAATAGAAATGAATGCTGTGTCCTCTGGCTCTTGTTTAGTAACGTCCATGAAAAACAACAAAGGAAGAAATAAAAATGCAGGTAATAGGTCAGGAATGACCAAGTTTATATGTTCTTAACTATTCCTCAAGACAAAAAAGATATCACACATTAAGGAGGCCTGACTAAGGGGGTATTGAAAACCAGCTGGGTCTCTGCTTATATTTGAAGACCTCTCCCAATTCCTTTGATTTTTATAATACTTTACCATCTAGGTTATCCTAGATCTTCTAGCATTTTTTAACCCTCCCCTCCCCTTTCTTCCTTCATTTTATAAATTTACTCATGTGTGTCCCAGGTTTGTACTTGGCTACTTCTCTGGAGATCTTAGCAACTCGAAAGGGCCCTGCTGTCATTGAAGGCTGAGATATTCTGGGTTCTAATACCACCCTCACTATTTTATCCGAAGCCACTACACATTTTCAGTTGGATGTTTCTAGTGGTTAACTTTTGGATCTCTTATATTTTGTATCACCAGAGTTAAACACTTATTTTACCATAAAATGTTTTTTTTTTTTTAATGTATGCTATGTTTGGCTATTTGTTGGTGACATCATAATTTTCCTCACTTTATATATACCTGATGTCTCTCCCTTTCTGTGCAACAGCTGGAAATACCTGTTTATGGTCTCTCTGAAATGTCCTTTGCTCTCATCCTCAACACCTTCCTATGACCCATTATCATCCAGTAAGTCTTGAAGATACTTTTCTTGGACCTCCTAAGTAATGCTGTTTGTTTATATTGAACCCACTGAAACTGTATTTTCCTTCAGCAAGTCAAAGCAGTCTTCTCAAAAATTAAAAACTGTAGATTCTAGATTTAATTATGTATACATATTATATGAAAGAAAGGCAAGAGCAAGACCAATTAGGAGGAAAAGATCAGTGAGGGGAAAGGAGGGATAAAAATATATTGGAGGCATGGATATGAACAATGTTATATGTCATAATAAAAGCAATTACTTGGTAATTATAACTTTAAAAAATAATTAAAAGAACAAACTTGGTACATCATCTTCTACTCTCAAGCTTTCAGGGTCTTCCCCTGTTAGAAGCAATCTACCATCAGTAGTGTATTGAAATCCTTCAAGCTAGGTCTACAAAATCCCTGGAAAGAAAGCAAAAATAAACACAAAAACATGCCTTCCATTATCTACTGTGGACCAGGTCCCTGCTCAGCATTCTCACATACATTCCTATAAATCTTCATACCAGCCTGTAAGCTGCATTATAATTAGTATCTGCATTTTACTCAGCAGTGAAATGATTCATCCAAAGCCATGGAGCTAGTTACAAGCCCAGTTAGAATCAAATGAGATCCTACTTGCCTCTACAACACCAACACCATCCTCTTTCTGCTTATCCCCCACTGTCTGTTTCTCTCACAGAATTTATTGTATTCAAATGGACCTCCTCAATAATTCAGAATGCATCCTGTATTATATTTCTTTGGTCTTCTACTTAGTGTAGTATCTGGAGTACTTGTTCAGCTTCCACAAGCTGAACTCAGCACCACCTCTTCTGTGTTCATTTGTAAAAACTTAACACCAGCACTATTCTCACATTGCTTGAAAGATAGCTAATCGTGTGTTAAAACAAAATCATAGGTATGGCTATAATTCTGGAGGTTAAACTTCTTCATGTCTCTAACAATTGCAAATGAATTGCTGTTTAATAACTATGCAGTGAATTAAAATGATCATGGTGATGCTCTCTACTCTGAATCTTTCATTAGTATTATAATCATAATTAAGAGTTAGGACTGGGTTTGAAAGCCCATTCAGCTGTTTATTGGCAGTGCTATCTTTGCAAAATTCTCTGGCTTCATTAAACAAGAGTTACCTCATTTGTAACATGAATATTTTAATAGTGAATGCCCCAATAAGAGAAGCTAAACAAAGTTCTTAACAAAGTCCTGTGCTTTATATTTTATCCATCAATATTAGTGGTCATAAGAACAATGAGAGTAACACAACATCTCTGGACAATACCTTCTCGAGTAAATGTCAGCAATAACCATCTATTCATTAAGCAAATTGCCATGTTACAGAAAACAGCCATAAATGTAAACTGAATCACAGAGGTTAGTAAGGGAGTCAAATAAAG
Organism: Peromyscus leucopus; assembly: GCF_004664715.2. Taxonomy (NCBI): domain Eukaryota; kingdom Metazoa; phylum Chordata; class Mammalia; order Rodentia; family Cricetidae; genus Peromyscus; species Peromyscus leucopus. The sequence continues at coordinate 57,446,893 of NC_051075.1, read as the reverse complement.
ACTAAGAGACTCAATTGCCAATCATCCACTGTCATCCTGAGTCTGAGATGACTGTGGGATGAAGGTTGGTTTGGATGGATTAACAGGCCTAAATGTCTTTAAGTGATTCTAGGCTCCAAAGGTGTCATCTCAGAATGGGAAAGTCAGGTCTGGCTGTCAGTAGGATCTTTGAGGCAAATTTAGTTATACAGTTCCATCAACCATCTATCAGTGAAACACTAACAAGTTAAAACAGCAGCAATGACAGCACCAGGATCTGAGAATATGATGCTGTGGAGTGGGTGGCTAATGAAGTCCCCATCAATGTGCTCAGTTTCCTTGCTTCTGAGTGCAGCCAGTGATCTAAAATCCATCATCTGTAGCTTCAGGGTGGCAATGAGTTATTGCTTTCCCAGTTGCACTGAACAATACCCCAGGAGTAATGACTAGAAACAGTGTAAGCAGTGGTACAATAGATAATTCATCTCACTGGCATGTCCAACAGTGTAAGTCAGGCTTGCCATTAAGGCACACCAGCACTAATACTCACTTGATGGCATCTGGAGCTCGCCCTGCATATTGCATTAGACTCCTACGTTGAGAAAGCCTCTACTATTCAAACTTGTTTGATTGTTTGGAAGACCAAAGTCCCACAGGCTATAGATCATCAGCCTGATCTCTAGATTCTACATTTTATGCTAAAGGGTCATCACTCCACAAACGTAGATTTGGTTCATTCATATTTTTGGCTTTTGATGAGATGATGTTTTGGGTTTTGTTTTTACAAAGGCAGCTGAGAAGACTAAAAATACTTTAAGAGAAACTTTATATTCATTTATATACTGGCTTTAAGTCAGTAACAGCTTGACTCCTTAGACTTATTTACTACTTAGATTGAAATCTCAGAGACCTGATTTAAATGTGGCCATCGTTTAGGAAAATAAAGCAAGTTTTCTTTAAATTGAGTAGTTAATTGGGGGAAAAAAATCATGAAATATCAATAGAAAATCAATTCCTGACTGAGAGTTTAGTCGAAGCCAAGAGCTAGACAAAATCTCTAAACATTTGGCTTGTTATTAAATGTGTGTGTGTGTGTGTGTGTGTGTTGTGTGTTTTATGTGTGAGTGATGTATGTCCATGTAGTATATTATGCACATGAGAGCAGACATGCATACTCAGTGTGGAGGCCCAAGGAGGACATTAGTGTCTTGCCCTCATTCTCTACTTTATTCCAAGAAGACAGGGTCTCTTACTGAACCTGGAGATAGCCTGGCAGCCATCAGCCAAGAAGCCCCAGCAACCCTAAGGTGTCCATTTTTCACTAATCTGGGGTTAGAGATGCTTACCTGGCCAAACTCACTGGTGTGTGCTGGGTTTTGAACTCACATCCTCATGTAGATGCACAGTAGCCCTGTTAGCATTGACCGGTCTGTGTTCTTTCATTCTTATGAGCTCTAGCTAAGTCAAGATTGATCATAGTATCTCAACACAAAGCACCTGGCCTAGCACAAGGTAAGTGCTCAGTGTATGTACAATAGATGATGGCCATAAGCTTCATTCTCTTAATCCTAATTTTTCAAACTTCATATTATAGAGACATTGAGGAAACTGAAGGGGACCAGTCTAAGGAGTACTTGTGTAAATGAAAAATGAGGAAGATGCAGACATTTGGCCTTTTCCTCTCATATTTGCCTATCAGACACCAAATATTTATTACATACTTTGTCAGCACAGTTTTTATGACTGCATTATTATGCTTTTAATTTGCATATTAAATTTATTATTCATTTTCCTTCACATTTTGGAGAATTGGGATCTATGAATATTTTTATATCTTTTTGGTTTCCAGTTTATTTTATGGCAGTAGTTATTCATCTGTATAATCTGGATACATTCATATCAGGAGCTTGGTTCTAACAATGATTTGGTTCATTCAGCTTTATTAATCCCCAAGTATAAGATCACACTATGTGTGTCTTTGGACCACAGTAGGTCCAAGCTATTTTGATGCTAGCCTTATATAGAGTTTTCTTTCTGTGGTTATTGTTTACAGTGCGTGGTGTTAAGGATGGTGCTAATACTGTCATTTTTTTTTTTTGCCTCATTTTCTTCCTCTTCTCTGTCTCCTATTCCCCCTTTTCTTTGCAAAGTAATAGATGTCCATTTTATATTGGAAATAAAATGAAGACACCAGGGTAGGGAGTGTTACACATCCACTGTGAGTCTATAGCCCCATGAAATATTGCACTAAAGGGGAACTGAAGCATAGTTCTATAGCTCACTATGCAGAAGGAGACTGAATGCAATGTACTGAGGGGCAAGGATAGAAGCAGGCATTTCTTACTTTGCAATCTAATCCAAAATTCTCTTGGAGACAGAAGTCTAGATTCTAAGTCTTAGGCTGAAAGGTCATTCCAGATCTCAAATACAGGTGTGAGGTCAATGCTCAGAAGTCACTTTCAAGTTATTTCATAAAGTTTGGTTTTGGTAAGATGCTAGTTTTTTTTTTTGTTGTTGTTGTTTTGTTTTGGTTTGTTTATTTACAGACAATTCCAGCAGACTTATAAAAATACTTTCAAAGAAACTTTACATTCATTTATATAATACATTCTTCTTTTTGCTTATGTGTTTCTATGTACACACACACTACACACATATCCCCTTAGTGCTCTCATAGATGTGTATTTCTTCAAGAAAACTACCTTTCTATATTTGTGTTGGCTTTGCTGGTCACAAGCAACTTGTAGATAGTTTATTTCAATTGATCTTCAGGAAGAGCTGGCAACATCATCTTTCTATTTCCTTTTAAAAGAAGAGGTCAAAGTGCCAAATGGTAGAGTCATGTTCTCCAAGTGACTAACTTACTTCCTAATACTGCCAATGAGCCTTCAATCCAAATCTTTTGGTTTCAAATTGAGATCTTTGTACCTGGCACACTACCCTCAGATCTGTGTATGGAATAAAAATCAACAGATTTAAAAGGAAGCATCATGTACCTAATTGAGATTGGGAAAACATTTCTGATCTCCTAGGTACATAGTTGCCTGTGGTCCAGTTTATGTAAGAAGTCACCTCAGTCCTGGCCCCCACTGCCTTCTCCCAGCTTCTCCAGCTCTGCTGGGATGGCACAGCTAAGCTGGGAGCTGCAGGGAGGATGCCCAGCAAGACTTCTCTGCACAAGTGGCTAATGATCTGGAAAAGCTCCTAAGCCAAGAAACCCCAAAGAGGCCTTTTTCACTAAGAACAAACAGCAATGAAAGCGAATGTGAGCCAACCTGTGGAGCACAGCACTCTGTGGGAAATGAGATTGCCTCTGCTGGACACCTTTGTATTTTTCTTGTTCTCTCCCTTTTTGCCTGGCTACCAGTCTCGAAACAGCAACAGCATCCCTCTGTACTCCATTGGACATCCCCTTAAACAAAGTCCGGAGTCCAATCCAGTTCTGTCAATGGCCAAATCCAGGGATGAAGCTGAGTTAACAGCTATCTAGCTTCACTGAGAACTAACTTGGCAGATGCCGATGCTTGACTGTAAATATTCATGCAGAGACAGCCAAAATGAGGCATCCAGGGTGAATTTATAGGTGCAATAGACCAGAGGAACAGACCATTTATCACATTTCAGCTCTGCTCCCTTTTATTCTCAAGGAGTCTCTTTGAATATCATAAATTGTAGAGAAACAATATTATACAAGACAAACTTAATAAATACTCAATTTCCCCACATCTGACCCAAGAGAGATTACCAAAACTTTTTTTTTTGAGGGCACAGTTTGGAGAAGGAATGCTGCCACTGTGGCACAGGATCTATCCCCACAGTGTTCTTTTGTCTTGCCTACCTCAGCTTATGCACATATCTGCATTCTAAGTCAGGAAGGAAGTTGGTGGATAAGGTTATGGATTCTTGTCAAACAGAACAGATGTCCTGACACATAAATTTTCACTATTCCTGAAAGGCTCATAATTAAAAAATGAATCCAAGAGGATTTACTATAAATTACACACAGGGAGAAAGAAATTAATATGATGTCTTTTGGACACCAGCATTAAGTGCACAGAGAGAAGCTAATTGCTGCCCAGTTCTCTACGACCTTCTGTTTTATAGGCGGTGGAAGGAGGCTGTCAAAACTACCCAGGAGCAATAGCAACACATCATGGTAATCCTCTCTGTGATCCTGTGAAGGTGAGCATAACATGACATAGCTCCAATCAGCCTAGATGGGGACAAGAGGCAGATGTCACCCACAAGTAACACCAGCTGCTCTTCAAATACTGAGCTGATTAACTCAACAATAGATTTCACTGGAGGGAAACTTATATTTGAAGCAATTATTTGCAAAAATCCCTCAGCCCTGAGACATCTCTTCTCCAAAGACTCTCATTTTATGTACATGAACTTTAACAGAAATCTTTTTGCCTTTATCAGACACATTCCATTCATGATTTCATTAATGTTGTCAGCAACAACTGACAGAGAATACTGGACCATAGAAGTCTGAACCCCAAATAAAGAATCTTAGCTAATTTTAAATAAATGATTCTTCTTCTGCTTTTTTTTTTTTTTTAAGGATTCAAGCTTGTTATGTTTAGTATTGCTTGCCAGAGCCCACTTAAAACGGGACCCCAAGAAAGACACAGAGAAATGGATGAGATCTACATGAACAGCCTGGACATGAGTGAGAGCAATGAACAGCGAGGGTGGAGGGAAAGAGAGCGGGAGATCCCAGCTGGATCAAGAACAGAGAGGGAGAACAAGGAATAAGAGACCATAGTAAATGAAGACCACATGAGAAAAGGAAGAAACAAAGCGCTAAAGAGGCCCACAGAAATCCACAAAGATACCCCCACAAAAGACTGCTGGCAATGGTCGAGAGACAGCTGGGACTGACCTACTCTGGTGATGGGATGGCCAAACACCCACCCTAATAGTTGTGCCATAAACCCATCCAAGGACTGAGGAATCTGGATGCAGACATCCACGGTTAGGCCCCGGGTGGAGCGCTGGGAGTCTAATTAGTGAGAAAGAGGAGGGTTTATATGAGCGAGAATTGTTGAAACCAAGGTTGGATAAAGCACAGGGACAAATAACCAAATGAATGGAAACAAATGAACTATGAACCAAAGGCTGAGGGGCCCCCAACTGGATCAGGCCCTCTGAATAGGTGAGACAGTTGATTGGCTTGATCTGTTTGGGAGGCATCTAGGCAGTGATACCAGGTCCTGGGCTCGTTGCATGAGTTAGCTGTTTGAAACCTGGGACTTATGCAGGGATGCTTGGCTCAATCTGGGAGGAGGGACTGGACCTGCCTGGACTGAGTCTATCAGGTCGATCCCAGTCCTCGGAGGAGACCTTGATCTGGAGGAGGTGGAAATAGGGGGTGGGCTGGGGGAAGGGGAGGGGGGCAGGAAGGGAGAGAACAAGGAATCTGTGGCTATTATATAGAACTGAATAGTATTGTAAAATAAAAATAACATATATATATATTAAAAAAAATACCCAAGAGCAAGAAGATCTGAGATTTAAAAAAAAAACATCAAAAAGAAGGTATGGGGAATCTCATTTCCTTGGTCAGAACAACTGATAATCTAAGCAAATAATAAAATGGAAAACAAACAAACAAAATCATGCCCAGTGCATCTAGCATCTATACAATTAATGCACTCTCTCTCTCTCTCTCTCTCTCTCTCTCTCTCTCTCTTCCCCCTTTGATCTAATTAAATGCCTTTACTTTTCCCAAGTTTTCTCTACATAATACCCGAGTTTGATCCCCAGCACCCACATAAAAGCCTGGAACATAGTATATGCTTGCAATCTCAGCATTAGGAACTGTTGTCCAGCCAGCCAGTCTACCTGAATTGGCAAGTTCTAGGTTGAGTGTGAGATTCTGTCTCAAAAAGTAAAGTGGAAAGCTATTGAGGAAAGAACTTGATACTGATCTCTGGATCCCACATACATATGCACAAATGTGCATGCATAAACATATAGATATACAGACAAACATGTACACATACCGAAATAAAAGTACTTTAAATGAATTAGTAAATGGATCAAGGACTTCCAGTAGATTAGAAGTTTAAGAAAAAAACTATTTTCTTAAAAAAGATTTTAATGAGTGGAGATTTCAGAGAAACACAGGAAACGGGAAAACTCATGTGAGTCTAGAGCTTAGTATATAGCTGGAAAACATGCAGTGTGCATCCACAAAGCCCATGTCTGCACCTGGGGCAGACATGACTAGTTGAAGCCAGAGTTTCTTCATTAGGAGTTCATCCATTGCTCTCAAATCTTTTCAATGTAAAGATAACAGTGAGAGACTAAGAGGCACAGAGAGCTGGCAAACAAGATGAAGTTTATTTGCTGTGTGGACTGTCCTAGAGTGATTGCTTACTACTGGTTCAGACTCACTGATATTCTCAAAGAACTTTCTCTCTTCCTTCTGATAAGCTAAACTAGGGGTAAAACCAAATTCCAATGACAGTATTAATAAAAAAATACCTTTAAGATTCCTAAGAATTATCTTCAATACCAATTTACAAGATGTAATTTTTCTACTGCTGTCTATATTCTGTCTCTCATTCTTGCTCTATTTCTTTTTCTTGCACAGACAACATACAGACACTGCATTTGCTGGATAGTATCAATCTATACTTTGTTGTACATCTAATTTAATTAGCCTGACTCCTACTATAAGAAACAATGATTAATATTCAGAGTAAAAGAATGATGCTCCAATTCCATGCAACCCAAGTGGGAGCACATCTGCACCAGATGCTTGGCCCTTGTCTCATGTCACTGCACTTTATCCCACTGCTCTGGAATGACATTTCCCCCCAGACTTCTTGTGTTAGAAGGTTAATATCCAATGATACAGTGTAGGAAGGAAGAGACTTTCAGAAGGTGGATTGATAGTATTTTTTTAGAGAAACTTATTGCAATGAGAAGGCACATCCCTACCCCTACATGACAGGGTATACAAAGTACAATATTGGGAGCTCAGCTGCGTAGCCCTCATCAGCCAGCATCTGAATCTTATACTTCCTCAGACTTCTGTGAGAAATCTTGAGAAGTAAACCCCTGATATTTATAAATTGGTCAGTCTCAAGTGTTTTGTTACAATAGCACAAACTAAACATGCACAGGTGCCTTACATCTTGTCTTTATGTCTGCCATAACTTTGTTTTTAGTCAACCAGTGGGCTAATACACTGAACATGCAACTCTGAACAAATGCCTAAAAACTGTTTGTTGTTGTTTGTTTTTATTTAATGTTCAACAGTCTTCAGGTTCTGGCTATTATGAATAAAGCTGCTATAAACATAGTTGAACAAGTGTCCATGTGGTATTATTGAGCATCCTTTGGGTATATGCCCAACAGTGTTATAGCTGGGTTTTGAGGTAGACTGATTCCCAGTTTTCTGAGAAATTGCCTGGCTTTTAGGAAACTACTACTCACACTGAGTTGCCTTGCCCAGTCCTAATACAAGGCTACCTCAACTTGATATGCCATACTTTGTTGATTCCCATGGAAGACCTGCCCCCTTCTGAACAGAAACAAAGGATGAGTAGATTGGGTGGTGAGTAGAGGGGAGGTCGGGGAGGGAATGGGAGGAGAGGAGGGAGGGGAAACTGAAGTCGGGATGTAAAATAAATGAATAAATTTAATGAAAAAAAATAGAAACAAAGGATGGGATGGCTGTGGGAAGAGGTACTGTCACACTGCGTGTGAGAATGTTAACAAGTATAGGCACTGTGGAGGTCAATGTGAAATTGTCTCAAAACATTTAAAATAGTCCTGGGGAAGTAGAACCCTTTGCTAGCATGAGTGTGGCCCCTCAGGATTACTGATAAATAAGTGAAAATATAATTATCACACGATCTAGTTATACCATTCCTGAGTAGATACTTGAAAGACCATGTCAATATGCCAGAGAAATACTTGCGTATCCAGGTTTATTGCAGTCCTATTCACAAAAACTAAGTAATAGGAAGATTGTATGTCTGTCAGCAGAAGAATTGGGTAAACAACATGTGGTACATGTATACACTGGGATTTCACTCAGCTGTTAAAAAACTGAAATCATGACATTTGCCAGAAAAATTTTCTAACTGGAGACAATTATGCTAAGAAATTTATTGGACTCAGAAAGAAAGCATGTTTTCTCTCATATGCAGACTCCAGATTTAAAGTGTGTGTGTGTGTGTGTGAGAAAGAGAGAGAGAGAGAGAGAGAGAGAGAGAGAGAGAGAGAGAGAGAGAGAGAGAGAGAGAGACTGAGACTTAAGTAGAAAGGGGACTGTGATGTGAAATGAATGGAAAAAAAACTTCATTTTTAAACAGATATATTTTTTCCTGTTTGTGATGTTTGTCTATTTGTGTTCATGTAGTTGCTTGCAAAGGGCAAAGGAGGGTTCAGTCCTCTGGAGCTGGAATTACAGTTGGTTGGAGGCTAGCTAAAATGGGTAATAGGAACGAAACTTGGGTCCTCCAGAAGAGCAACAAGAATTCATACTGCCGAGTCACCTCTCCTTGCCCCGAGGAGAGTATCTTAAGGAATTGGAGAGGGCTGTGGAAGAGGAACATGAAGAGGAGCACAGAATGATGACATACATGTAAGAAAATACCAAAGTGAAACTCCTCTACTTTGTATGACAACTTAAAATACAGAAAATCAATTAAATTGTTTGTTTAAAAAGACCCAGTATAGAATGAAATCTTTGGCCCCCTGTCCAATCCTTTTTGCTTTCTACAATGATTCCTGAGTGCTTTTCTTTTGGAATAATGTTCTTTTTTGGGGGGGGGGTTCGAGACAGGGTTTCTCTGTGTAGCTTTGCACCTTTTCCTGGAACTCACTTGGTAGCCCAGGCTGGCCTCAAACTCACAGAGATCTGCCTGCCTCTGCCTCCCGAGTGCTGGGATTAAAGGCGTGAGCCACCATCGCCCGATGGAATAATGTTCTTAATACAGTGAAACAAGCCATTCGGCAAATGAAACCATCATTTACAAGACTGGAAATGTCTCAGGAAGAAACCTAACCAGTATTTATTGTTTTGCTTTCTTGATGCCTCTACTGAACTGCCCAAAATGAGAGGCTAGATTGTGCAACAATCTTTTGATTTTTCTACTTCGATTCTTTTATTCTGATTGTGTTAAGGGATACAGAAAAAGCTAAACTCATAGATTAAAGATGGTTTCAAATGACGGGAGCAATGAAGGGACCCATGCTTATTAAAATGTCATGGGCAGGGAAGGTTTACTTACTTCAGAACTGTATGAATCTTTTCACATTGCAGTAGGAAATAAATGACTCCTTTATATAATTTCATATCTTAAGTTTGGAAGGAAACATCTTTTGGGGTATTTCAGTGTTTGGTTAACAGCAGCCTTCCCGATTTACTCCAAGGTGATGCTACATATTCTGATGGAAATTTTCTAGTGATTTCTTTTTAACTTTTATAAAGAAAATGATATGTAATGTCAAAACTAAAGTACATGATTATACAGAGAACATCCAACTACAAATACAAGCAATGTGTATGACTTGATTGCCAAGGCATGGTTAGAGGTGCTTTTCAAACTCACCAAAGAATTGCAGAATTTAATAAAGGCATAGTGTTCTAGTTCCTCTGAGAAGTTCTTTGTATCTACAAATGATTTGTATGAAACTCTGCCACATGCCAAAGAGTGAGGCAAGCTCCTCTTTCTTAAGAGTGAAGACACCAAACATGAATGTTTAGAAATGGATATACTGACAGCATATTATCTGATGGCAAAACAATGTTTATGACTAGGCCAAATCGTATTTTTTTAGGAAGTCACAGTGAACAAAAAAGAGAGAGAAAGAGAGAGAATAAATCACCATGAAAATGTAAGTGAGCTGGTAATAATAGCCTAGTTATAGCTGCCATGAAATAGTCATTAAGTTATATGCAGCATAAATCTCTCAGAGTTTTGTAAATGATGGTGGCTTTTAGAGGCTAAATAAAGATAAACTGTAGTGACTATGGCTTCCTCTCTCTTTGCTCCTTGGCATGGGCTTTTATAATGTTTAAGCTCCAGCTCCTAGCACCATATGGTTCCTGAAGCATCTGAGAGAGAATTAAAAATCTGCAACTCGATTCCACATTTACTTATGACTAGCGCTTTGGGGAGCCCAAAGAAAGCCTTGTACTTCTAGCTGGTCCCACTTCCAGACAACACTGGCAGAGAACTGCTGTGGCTGAGCCTGCTACTGTGGTGGACCCAACTTGCCAGCTCCAACTCTGGAGCTCAGCAAAGAAAGTCGACATTCTGCTTTCTGGATCTGCAGATTAGCAAATGGTTTGATTCGAAGATTCCCAGCCAAAGTCCCCGGTCCTCCTTTGTGGAGATTGCTACTAATCCCAGATGATCTTTTTCCTTAAGTGCTTCCCCCTCTGCTGTTTAAACTGAATCCTTTCTGCTCCAAATTAAATCCATTCTTTCTAGCCCTGTCATTGCTAACTAATGAGAGCAATTCCTCTCTCTGCTCTTGGTGGCAACACATAGGGTACTTACGGATGAGAATCATATCTTCCTTTAGCCTACTTTCTTAACTGTACACTACACAGGTGATAAAATGGGTTAATTGTTGCTATAAAAATATTTTCTATCCTCATAAGGAAGTCATTTTTTCCCTCCAAATCATTTTTATTTCTTTGTTTTGCATGCTACTCTTATGATCTGCAGAGCCTGGGAGTAAAAATTCCACCCTCGCATAAACACAAGATCTAAAGGAGAATGTTAAATATGCAATACACATGCATAACTCAACTTGGTCACTGGACAGTTTCCTTTGTGCTGTGTTCACTTTGCTACTGGAGCCTGGGCTTTCATCACATATTCCTTTCATTCCTGTGATCACATTTGCAGCCAAGTTTTATGAATGAATTCTTATTGGAACAGACTCACCACATCTTAAAAATACACTGTCTATAGTAAAACCAACAGACTGTATAACCTGCAAAGTCCATAATGCTGATATACTGGCCCTTTAGAAAGAGTTTTCCAACACCAAGCTTAGGCTGTTACTAATATTCCTCTTGGCTTTGCTTCTTGCAACATCTCAGTTGGACCATAACAGATAAATCTCTTGTCCACACCCAGTGGTCATCTAAGAGATTCACTTCAGGACCAAAGCAAACAGAAACAAGAGTCTAGATGGCACTATTTTCTTTCTCGTCACTGAGGCATATGAGTGTGACAGTTTGGAAAACTGAAGGCAGTGTTTAAAAGTACGTGCACCTCTGGCACACTTATGTAGAATGGTCTCCTGTGCTTATCTAACTGACACCTCAGACCACCAGGAAGACAATGGAATCCAGGCCAAGGCTGGGCAGGTACTCACTATGTGAAGCTGGAGAAAGTCGCCAAGTCCTGGGGCACTGTCAATTCGTACTAAGATGCCATCCTTCACAGTGGTGCTGAAACCCACAGCCAGGCGGTCAGAGCGTGTGCTAGGTCTGTCGTTCGCAGGCCAGGTGTAGAGGATGAGGCCACCACTTTTCCCAAAGATGTATGTGGCACCAGCTGTAAAGGCAAAGAGAAATAAAGAGCACATCAGGGACACTGTATTAGGTATTGGCTGCTCAAGCACACTGTCGAGACTGCAGGAGACAGTTTTGGGAGAGAACTTTCTCCTACTGGGCAGTATTTAGTTTCTAAAAGGGATGACTTCCAAAACCTCAGAAGGTATCTGTATCCACAAATTAAAGATGCTAGCAATGGGAATAAATACCAAAACAGATATTACAAGAGACACTCAGTACCTTCAGTTCCTGATGTGTAACATTGGAGTGTGGGTGATACAGTGGGTTATGAACTTCATTACCTGTTAACAAACAGCTTTCCCTCTTCTGCAGCAGCAGAATATACCTACTGTTTGGCTAGGACAGGCACGAGATAGAAACATTGTCCCTGCTTCTGGCTATCAGAATATTCTCATTAGTGGAGTCAGGACTCTTTCTAGGGGTGCTGCCATCACAATGTCTGCAAAGAAGCCCAAAGGTACGATTGTTTTCCCAATTCACAGAAAGGAAGTGTGGCCTGGTGACAAGAAGCTATCCAGGTGAAGCCATCTTTCTATGAAATGCCTGGAAATAGTAGTGTTTTACATTTCAGAATTTTTAGGTTTGGGAATCTCACATGTAGAAAATTAAGATATCCTATGTCTGGAGCTCAAGTATAAACATCAGATTTGTTTATGTTTCTTATAGTTCATGTGCCAGGGCTGCAGATATCTTTAAAAAGCAGATCTTATAGTATCTGTGTCTTGACTCGTATGACCTGTCACATGATGTCAAATGTGATTTTTCCCAAATGTGGCACCTTGCTAATGTATACATTCTGTATATTTCAAACGTGGGGTTTCTCAACTAGAAACAATCTAGCTGGATGACTCAAAGTATGTATGTATTTCCTTGTTATATTGCTATAAACATGCTGACAGAAATTATTTCTGGAATCTTTTAAGAATAAGTATCTTCGCTGGGCAGTGGTGGTGCACGCCTTTAATCCCAGAACTCAGGAGGCAAGAGGCAGGCAGATCTCTGTGAGTTCTGGGATACAGAGCAAAATCCAGGAAAGGCACAAAGCTACACAGAGAAACCCTGTCTCGAAAAACCAAAAAAAAAAAAAAAAAAGTATCTTCTCCCTCGATATTTATCTGACAGCATTTATCTGATATTGGCATAATAGGTCTCATGTCTTTTTAGAAATTAAAATCCAGAAAGGAGATGTAGGAGATATAGAAAACTATCTCAAGGTAATGCCCTTTTGACATGACAAGTGATCTGTGCAACTAGGTTTATCTATGCTGTTACTATTTATTTGTATTTTTTACTATTATCAGTATGAATCTTGGGGTTACCAAGAATATATTAATTGAAGTTCCTTACAAAACTATCAGGGAAAAAACAAAGAAAATATTCTGTGACGGTTGGTCCTATTTGTCAACTTGATGGGATCTATGAATTACCTATGAGTAGAACTTTCTGGGCATGCCCATGAGAGACTGTCTAGAATGGGTTCATTGAAGCATGGAGACACACCCTGAAGGCAGGTGGGTGGGGTTGTGGGCCATACTAGAGTGAACAGCAGTGGAGCACCTGTGGCGATCTCACCAGCTTCCTGACTGCTGATATAATAAGACTGGCTGTCTGCAGCCTTTGTAACTGTCATTTCAGCACCTGGTGAACTAATTCCTAGACCTGTGGGCCTGAACAAACCATTTCTCCGCTAAGTTGGTTTTAGCAGGACATTTGATCCCAGAAAGGTGGCAAGTAACTAAAAAATATCTGCATTTTAAAATATTTCCAAGTTTAAGAAACAAGTATCTGATTCTAAATTGGGGGAGAACACTTAAATTTGGTAGCCAAAATATACTATGAAATTGTAGCGTCTGGGATTTATTCGAGTTACCAGTAGTGAGTAGTTTCATATGATATACTTCTCAACACCCAAAGATCAATTGGTATTAGATTTTCCTGTGGGTATCCCAGTGAACTTGTTGTGATGCTTACAATTAGTTTTGTAAACATCAGACAACCAATCATTCTTTTTTTTTTTTTTTGGTTTTTCAAGACAGGGTTTCTCTGTGTAGCTTTGCACCTTTCCTGGAACTCACTTTGTAGACCAGGCTGGCCTCAAACTCACAAAGATATGCTTGCCTCTGCCTCCCAAGTGCTGGCATTAAAGGTGTGCCACCACCACCCGGCAGACAACCAGTCATTCTATCTTTAGCATTTACTAAAATCTCAATCTCCGATCCATATCTATTGTCACAGTTAACTTACAGAAAGTATTGGAAGAAATTGCATTGGTTGTACAATCAATAAACTACATAGCTTGGATAGAAAGAGTAGGCTCATTTGGGCTAGACTTGGGAGTCTGTGTCATATGCCACCCTTGTAGGAGCACTAAGCCGTCTGAGATGTGTGAAAACCCACTCTGCTTTGGGAAAGGTCACCTATGCAGCTTGTTGCTGTGAGCTCCATTTGTATATCACAAGCCACACGGAATTTTTGTCCCTTTATGAGTTTCTCAATCCTGAGGGGAGTCTCCAGCAAGCCCTCCAGAATCATCTGGAGAAACTGGGACTATGGTATGCAAAGTTTATGTTAATTTCACATGCAAAACAATGTTTGCTTCCTACTACCCACAAACACCCTCAGAGCTGCTTAAAATTAGAAATCTTGGTTAAAAAAAAACAACAATTTATGCTTGATATCTCTCCATCTGTAAAAAGTTTGAATGAGTCCTTTTCTGAAGATGATCACAAATGTCACCATTGCTCTCTTCATTCTTTATTTGGAAAACTGAAGGTTATTCAGTGATTAGTGTATAAAAATCACCAAAAAAAATTGCAAGTCAGCCAGTGACATTTCATGCCGATTTATAAAATCTTACCCAGTTCTGTCCTACATTCATAGTGGATTTGCTACAGAGGTTCATTCCTACTCTACCAGTAAAGAATTTTATCAGCACAAAAATAATGTTAAATATGCCGAGCAAGGCACAGAAGGCTTTATTGTTTGCAAAGCCTTCTCTGCATCTTTAGTGGGGCACAGCCATGGCAGGGACCACTTCATTAACAGTTTTATGGATGTGCAAACAGAGGCTCAAATGTCTCTCTTAAATCAGGGGCATCCAGTCTTAACTGCCCCAAGAGTCCTTTTAATCACATACCAGTATAATTACAGAACATGACTGGACCATGGAGCAAAGTTTTCTATGCTCAGCCTTACATACTTCATGTCTTCAAAGACTGAAATAGAATATAAGCAAAGCCACTACCCCAACGCTGGCATGCTTCCAAATAGCATTCTGGTTTTCAGCAAGCAGATAAATTCACAAACTCCCTGTACTTCTCTGTTTATCCACTGCTCTGTTCACTAATTCTCCATGCTCCACATAAAGAAGCTGTTAGAGGATAATACACAACCTCTTATATATTGTGTTTAGAAGTCACGATAGTGCCACTTTTTAAATCAACAGAGAAGAAAACCTCATTATAACATTAGCAGATAGGTTACATTGATAGAACATCTAATTTTACAAGCTATTCTTTATTTTCCAGTTCTGGATTTACAATAATCTTAGATGACTCTAACTTTGTAGATGAAAAGGCATAAAAGATATAACATGCCCAGCACAAAGACTGTAGAAACCTGCTCTGGGATTGGGTTTACCTGTAAAGAT
Source organism: Peromyscus leucopus (assembly GCF_004664715.2). Taxonomy (NCBI): domain Eukaryota; kingdom Metazoa; phylum Chordata; class Mammalia; order Rodentia; family Cricetidae; genus Peromyscus; species Peromyscus leucopus. The sequence goes on along the minus strand of NC_051075.1, from coordinate 57,431,702 downwards.
GACCAAATTTCATGAGTAGTCCCACAGCCTAACAATACTGTTAGATGAAGTTAATTAATTGCCATAATTTTCCATACTGACAGTGCCATTTTTCCAGCTTTCATGTTTTCGCTATCTTGAATGGTTTTTAGAAACAAATACAAACTTTTTGTTCATTTTAAACAAAAAGTGTCTAGAGCACCAAAGAGGATATAATTACATTGCTTTAGAATTTCAAATGAAAAAATAATTTTTTTTAAAATGACAAATCAATGTTTGGAGAATATCCAGGCAACCCTAAGGACCCTGCTCAAATCCATTAAGGGTCTTCACTTCTGAGCCCCATGAGAGCATACTTTGTGTTGTCTGCCCTGAGCATGTATTTCTGATGGATGGGTTCTGACTGGACTCAGTATGGTGGTGCCGAGTGCAGGCTACATTTGTGAATACTGAGAACAATATAAATTTAATTCACTCGAGTGAAAAATGGGAAACAAATACTAACTGAATTATAAATGGCTTATAAATGGCTATGTCTGCCTTTGGGTCATTTCTTTAAAACCACAGCGTGGATAAGGAGCAGTGTGAGGTTGCTCTGCTGAGTCAGACAACCAAGACAGTATTTTAGGAATGGAATCTTGCATGGTTACCACCAACTGAAATTAAGTGGATATGTGCCTGATCTTCTGATCTGTCACTGTTTTGCCCACAAATAACGGACCTAGGGTACTGGTTCAAACTGACTAGCCATACACTGAAATGGAAGTGATGATACATTTAGAATTGGAATTGAGCAGGCAAAGCTGTGAGATGGGGGAGGGGGCATAAGAAAAGTAGTTTGGCTGGAGAAGGGACTCCAACAGGACACAACATAATAGAATCAGGAAGAAGTTCTAGAAAGCAGTTGGATGTAGACTGTAATATAGTGGTTAAGTAGATGATTTAGAATTTTCTGAAGAGAAGATAGCTAGAAGCTATTTTTTTTTTCTAGTTCACAAATCTTTCCAATATTATGAAAACATTGTTGGATTTTTTTTTTCTTATTTTACCAGAATTTGATTGTTGAAGACAGTTCAACTTTCTCTTGTTTGGACAATTTAGATAATAATCATGGCTATTGTTTTAACTTTGCCATTCCAAAGCCATGTTTTTATACTAATCTTTTTTCTCTAGGCCCTCATCCAATTCATCTATTACATTTTGGATGATTACCAAGAAATAGTAGTATAGATTTGCTTAAGAGTCACTTTGTGTGTGTGTATGTGTGTGTGTGTGTGTGTGTGTGTGTGTGTGTGTGTGTGTGTTTATATGCATATCTGTATGTAGGAAAACTGAAATAGAAAATACAATTGACTATGATTCATTTATTATTTTGTTCTTTAAATAATTATAGATAACATGGCTTTGAAAAGCCTTCAGATACTATGCTAATTGAATGTTTATATTGTTTTATATTTTAAAGACAAACCAGATTTCCTGGAAATAATTTTTATTGTTGTTGAAATGGAAATGTTTTTTGGAAGTGCTACCCAGGGGAAGCCTGTGAGTGCTAAATTTAGTAAGAGCTAGATACATTTCTGGAAGACAAGTATAGCATTAGATTAAAAGATTAGTATAGTAAGTGTAATGTAGTAGAATATTATTTTAAGGTGTGTTACTTTTGTTTATGTTGCATTTGTTTAGTTCCGTAAAGCTGTGTTACTGTGCCTGTGTAAAACACCTAATGGCCTAATAAAGAACTGAACAGCCAATAGCAAGGCAGGAGAAAGGATAGGCAGGGCTGGCAGGGAGAGAGAATATATAGAGGGAGAAACCAAGGAAAGGAGGAGGTGGAGGAATAAAGCTAGCAGCCAGAGAAGGAGAAGGGCTTCAGGGGCCAGCCATCCAGCTACACAGTAAGCCACGGAGTAAGATTAAGAACCACAAAGGTAAGAGAATGGGAAAAGCCCAGAGGCAAAAGGTAAACGGGATAAATTTTAGTTAAGGAAAGCTGGCAAGAAACTAAGCCAATCTAAGGCCAGGCATTGATAATTAAGAATAAGCCTCCATGTGTGATTTATTTGGGAACTAGGTGGCAGGCCCCCCACAAAAGAGCCAAAGAACAAACAACAACAGTGTAAACTTACGTACCATATGGTGTACAAAGGTGGGAAAGAAATAAAATTCCACTGCTATTCTGGCCTCTTTGAACACTGAGAACATAGGCTAGAGTCCTATATGAGAGTGACATGACACCCCTCTTCTCTATGACTTCCCTGTTTCTCTTTGATCAGTCCTCCATCAAGCACAGTGTGGAGACACAGTTGTGATCTTTATCACAAAAACTGACAATTCCCATTGGAAAGTAAATGGACTATGAATGACATAAAATATATTCTACCAGTAGAATTGGTTGTTGCTCTTACAACTATCTTTTATTCATATCAAATAGAGCTAAGAAAAATAAAATAGAAAAACTTGTGGCTTACAGCTGATATAAACCTCTTCCAGCTAATGAAAGCACAAAGTCAGGGGGTGTCTCACAGTTAATTTATACCTTAATGCAATGATTCCTCAATTATTTTCAGAGTGATCTATCCTTTCCTTTCAACATCCTTCCTTATTTCTGTGTCTTTGGGGTGAGGTACCACACTCACTCATTCCTAGTGGTAGGAACTTACATATCTGTGGCACTGTGTGTTTTCAAATTGCCTTCTGTGGGAGTGTTTCTTTGATTCGCCTTAGCTCAGCACTCACTGGAGTTTTAATGGGATTTTTTTTTTTGTTACTGTTTTAATTTTTAAAGAAATGATGAAAACTCAGAGATTCAACAGCATGATGTGGTGCTAAATGGTAGAAGGAGAATACAGTCACATTCTTGCCGTTCTTCAATCTCACCACCTGTCCCTGTGCACTCAAGGGAGCATGTGCCCCAAGGGAATCCCAAAAAACCAACTGCTACTACATAAAGAGGAGGGAAGGATGAGTGACAGATGGAAATCTTCAAGCAAGACCTCAACATCACAAAGGCAGTCACCAGGGAAGCACAGGGTAACTGATGCAGATGTTACCAACAGCCCTCCAATGAATTTATTAGAAGGGTAGTTACTGATTGATCTATTTTTCCCACTAGGAAATTTGAAAAAAAAAACAAAACACCAAAAACAATGATTAAGTGACCTTAGATAAAGTAAAAAGAAAGTATTTAACCTTAAAAGAGAAAATTCACCCTTTTTAAAAAAATATCACCTCCCTTTGGCAAAGAAATAAGTCTATTCACTGCTTATTAAATTGAGAAACTGAAAGCAATACCTAGGAGTGAAATATGGCCTCAGGGAGAGCCAAGCTTTATTTCTTAAGCAATGCTTGGGCAGATGTGGGCTCATCCAGATAGGACAAGATCTCTTTCTCTTTCTTGAAAGAAGAGCAACAAAAACTAAATTGAAATTAATCCTTCAAACAATTCAATATTCGAAGGTTCCAGGAACAAGAGCTTCTATGTGAATGTTTATATGAAAAGCACCAATGCTGATTCAGTGTAGTATTGAATATGTTCAGCAGCTGGGAGTTAAGACTTGCCTAATGAGGCCCTTGGGTATTATATCCAATGTCACTGAACACCTTGTGGCAGGAAGATACAAAACTAACAAATTAAGGAAGTGCTTTTCTATGAAGGTCTACCATTATTTAGTTAGAGTAGTAAATAAAATCAAAGAGGACCATTCTTCCTGGAGATTAGTTAGCAGCTAAACCTGTCTCTGCAAATATTCTTCGAGCTGGTGACCGGAAAGTTGAGGATTTCCCAAAGAGAAATGAAGAAGTCACTCACTTCTTCTAAATAACATAGCTATTTCTATGTTACTGTTTGTCTACCCTTACTTCCCCAAAGTCTGAGTAATATAAAATGATGCACAGTTTCAGCAGGCCCTCAGAAACACAAGCAAACATACCCCCACCCTTTCTAAGTGTCAGGGATAATGGTGTTTCCAGAAACATAGCACTTTGCAAATGTCATATCAGACAAGCAAAAAAGACAGGTATCTTTCTCATAGAACTCCAGGGTACCTCTGCTAAGGATAAAGGAGATGCCTGGTGATATTTAAATTGATCTGGAAACAAAGCATTTGGAGGCACTCTCAAATTCTTCTTAGTGGAACCGGCTTTTCCTAAAGCCTGCAGTTTGTCTTATGGGACAACACTTTTTTTTTTCCTGTAAACTCTTTGGCAGTACTTAACAACACTAATCACAATCCTAATGTTAACAGTGGGATTAATATTAAATCAGCTCCATGAATGAATGACTCCCAGGACACAATATAGTATTCTAAACTGTAGAGAGGAGAAATGACTGCCGTAGTCATTTACTAGCATGACACTGGGAGGTATCACAGCTGGCATGGGTAACTTGAACACCTGAAATGTATTTTCTCTCATTTTTTGGGGACCAGAAGCCTGTCTCCGTGACTTGTAGACAGCCATTTGCAGCCTGGCTGTTTGCATGGGCTAACACACGAGTGACACCATATGGGCACTGTACCATTTGTCCAAATCTCTTGTGAAGATGCTAGACACATAGGATTAGGAGTTACTCTTGTAAGCCCAGTTTAATCCATTTACATATTCAAAGACTCTATCTCTAAACACAGTCTACAGATTTTTGCTATCTGTGGGGGTTCTTGAACCAGTAACCATGGATACCAAAGGATGTCTTGGCATGAATTTGTGAAAACACAATTCAGTTCCTAACAGTTACTGCCTCCATTTTAATGATGAGGCAAGTCGAATGGTAATATGTCCAAGAGTAATCATACCTCACTCATAAAATTGTCAATTCTGCAGGTCAGCCTCCATTACTAAGTTTATACCAGAGATTATCTCACAGCCAACCTAATTTAACTTTCATAACCATACTGGTTTCTTCTTACATAGGAAAACAAAGTAAGTCCTAGGAAATTGCACAGACTGTGAGTTTAATAAAATAAATATTACGTTTTATTGTCAAACAAAATGAAAATCCAGGCCCCTTTGTACTATGAGTTTCTGGGGGATGGGGCTATTTAATTTATCTCTTGGTCAACAACTGTGAGTGCTTGGAAAATAAATGTTGCTGAATTAATCAATGAATCCTGGCCCACCTCTTCGTACATATCTTTACATCGCCATTCAGGCATGGAAAAGAACTGCAGATAAAGCAAGAAGAAGACACAATCCATTCATCCAGTTCAGCTATTTGTCACTTCACCTCAACGTGGAAATATTTTATAAATATTCATCAATTAGGGTTCATAACAGTGCACATAATTGAACAGCACACAGCTTTCAGTTTATAAGAGAAAACTACCCACACACATATTTGAATGATTTTTCTTCAGTGAATTTTTGGCAGCTCACATAAGAAAATCACACCCATTTTGTGTCAGATTGTTTTCTGTTATCCCTTAGTTCCTAAATCACATGACAAATTGTTTTTGTTGGAAAAAATCCCTAATAAAAATCTAGCTCAGATTTAACTTCATAGGGGTATGTAGGGGAGAGCAGTAGGATCTTCATTTTATTTCATAGAGCATTAGCTAACAGCAAAGACTATATGTACATGTCTGTTAGGAAAATATAAATGAATGAGATGAAAAGCAAAAATGATCATCTGGTAATTACTCATCAGCCTTTCCTGTTGCATTATTTTAATTTTTTTCAAAACACATGGCTTCTGATAGCGTTTCTAGGGCTCTGATTAGAATAAAGGAGAAGTTCAAATTGTCTTATTTGCCTCCATTTCTTTTTTTATGTGATGGCTTTGAAACACCTTTCCAGAGAGTAATCAAGGGGTTTCTATCAGCTGACTATTCTCTGGAGGGGAAACACAGATGAAAAGTAACAGCTTTGATTTAAATGCCTGATTTATATGGACTTTACACTTTCTAGGGCCAGGGGCTATGCAAAGATGATTTTGGTGTTTCTGTGGCTCTAATTTATAAAACATGATTTTCGTGAAAAGGTTGTCTAACATTTTTGAAGTATAATGACTCTGAGTTGTATAAGATGCATACTGCAGCTGTAGAACTCACCTCAGAGTTAGGAAGGAGGAAGGTATGTGAACTATTGTGGCTCATGATCCTTACCACACAAAACTTACTCATTTAGTTTCACTGTTTCTCAGTTTCTATGTGATTAAAAAAGTGATAAGGTCTCATGAGGTTCCTGCCTTGACTTAGGAGATACCGACAACTGATGGAGGCTGTGGAAGGAATAGACATTTTTCTTTGGGGGTATGGCCATGGGTAGTTTTCTCATGAATCAATGGGTGATCCCACACCCATGCACCTTTAGGCAACATTAATTGGATGCAGTATGTATTGAAAAAAATAAGACTATTTGCACAAGAAGTTGGGGTAGGAACTTATTAGGGCTGGTCCAGGTGGAATTAGAGGAGAAATGAGAAATAGATAATCATAATATATTATGTATAGTTATGAAATAATTTTTCCACCTAATAGTCTTAAAGATTTATAATACAGACTTCAGTAGAACACAGAGAAGAACATGGAGAAGGCTGGCTATGCAAAGTGTTTACTGTGAAAATATAAGGACCTGAGTTCAGATTGCCAGAAAACTTACAAAAGCTAGGTATGGTTATATACAACTCTAAACCCTAGGGAAACAGAGATGATGATCCTGGGGCTTGTTGGCTAGCCAGTCCAGTCCAATTTATGAGCTTCAGAGTCAATGGGGACCCTGTCTCTACAAGATGTAAAGTGATAGAGAAAATGCCCAGTATTCACTTCTGACTTCCACATAAACATACACATATGTACTCATATATGTGTACATCTACAGGAACATGCACAACATATTATACACATATATACACACAGTCAACCAAAATGAAATAATTTAATATTGTCATTCTATCAGGTACAACTCAAAGTGAACCAACACCTCTCTTATCACTGTATATGACCTGAACGTATGTTTTAATCTAGGAACAAGAAGTCCCTTTATATGTAAGTTATTGTTTTTCTCAAAACCAGTGTGAATTGAATGAAAATTGTCAGCCTTAAAATACTGTACTCTCCACATATCAGGACCGAAGGTCCTTACTTAAACTTTTAAAATTTTCTTGTAGTGATAGATAAGAATTCCTGATGACTGTCACAGATTCCTCTCAGAGGTAGAGGAACAACAGGTTTTGGTGAAGTGAATTGATTAGAATGACTATATTGACAGCTCAGGAGTATCCCCCAAGAGAAGAAAATGCTCATTAAGTGTTTTTTGTTTGTTTGTTTGCTTGTTAAGACAGAATCACATGTATTTCAAGCTAGCCTTCAATTCACTATGCAACCCAGACTAGGTTCAATTCTTGATCCTCCTTTCCTTTACTTAAAAAACACTGAGATTTACATGTGTGTGTCACCATATAAGCTTCAGTATTTCATACTGGGACACTTGGTGTTCTGGTTGTGCTATTTCAATACGTGTTTATGGATTTTATAGTTAGGGTATGTTGGACATGTGAGGCTGAGGAGATGTGTCATCAATTGGACTGGACCGGATAACTAACAAGCCTTGGGATCACCCTGTCTCTGTTTCCCTAGAGTTTAGACCTATAATATACACATTTCTTTTGCGTATGAAGGTAATTCATTTTGAGCACTTTGCTTTAGTGGTCTATGTAAACTAATATACTAAAATATCCAATGTACTATTTTCCTCTTTCTGAAATTAATTTTTAAGTTATTGTACAAAGTAGTGGGATTTATTACAATATTGTAATAGTTCTTCTTCTTCCCCTCTTCTGTTGCCTCCCCATTTCCACCATGTCCTCCTTAGTGTGTCCTTCCATTTAATCAGACCATCCCTGCTTGCATGTTGCATGTATTTCACTATGTTCTCACTTGCCATCCCCCCTTAAAAAAGTCTTAATCCTTTCTCATGTTCCTCTTTTCTAACATGCACATGCCAATAGATAATAAACATACAATGACAAAACCAAAACAACTTAGATAATTTCTCTTATGAATATTCATACAATCACATGAGTAAAATCAAGGCTGCATTAAAACTTGATTCCAGGACTATAAGAAGTAGTACATTATAACATTAGAGGTAGTACTCACCATAATTTATTATTTCACCTAATTAAAGTAGAATTAGAATATAATTTTATCTAGGATTTAATAAAATCCTAGAGCCATTCCTTCCCAAATTTTAATTAAAACAGGAATGAAGCAAAGTGTTTTAAATATTATAGTAACTATCAAAACCAACTAACACTACACCAAGCAATAAAACATATAGCCTTCAACAGTGAAATGAGGAAAACAGAGGTGTTCATCAGTACAGTATTACCAGACATTATTTAGATGCTCTTATTAAACAGTAAAGCAATAAAATAAAATAAGCTGTAAATACTAGAAAGGAACATGATAAGTTTTAATGGGTATATGAGTAAATACCTACATATCCCAAATAACTCTCCAAACTCCATTAAATTAGTAAGAACAAATGGTAAGTTTATATAAAGCCCATGTATGCAAATCAATAACTTGTCACTCTCTCAAAACTGGAGCAATAATTTCCAGAAGAATAATAAGGCCATTTGATGGGAAAAGTACAGTCTTTAATTGGGAATTAAATATACATGTGAAAGGAATGGATACATGCTTTACATTATCAACTAATATCCAGGTTATATAAGGAAATACAAAACCAAAATTAAAAAAAATCTACTTAGAAAATAAGAAGAGTTGAAGATACCATCCTGTGGTAAGATAATTTTCAGCATGTTCACGGCCCTGGTTCAGTCCCCAGCAATGTCAGGGAATAAAAAATACTATGGTAAATGATGGACAGTAAAGGCATGAGAAGACATTCCATGTGACTAAATGATATTGAAATGCAGATCAAGCCTACCTGAAATAATCCTTTTTAAGTATTGGCAAGTATGTTCAGTATTCTTTTGTATCATTAATGAGAATTTACAATGCTGTAGCCACTGTGGAAAAATGAATGGCAGTTCCTTAGCATACAAATCTGTATGCGCGCGCGCACACACACACACACACACACACACACACACACACACACACACTCAACCTTATGTGGTCTGTTTACTCCATGTCCATCTGTATCCTGGAATGAGGCAAAAACAGGGACCAAACTAGATATTTCTATAACTTTGCTCATAGTAACATTATTCACAATATTGAGAATGTATAAATTAAAAAAAAATCCCGAGTACCTATTTATGAATGAATAAAAAAAGTGATCTACAGATACAATGAAACACTAGTTAGCTTTAAAAAGAAATATAATTGTGATATGTAGTAGCATGTGGATGAGCCTTGAGGAAATTGAAATAAGCGAAGTAAGCTAAGTGAAATAAGCCAGGCACAAATCACATAAGTTGCCTAGAATATTCAGTTCAAAGATACAGAAAGGAGAGTAGTGGTCATTTGGCCTAGGGAATGGTGGTTTATTGTGTGAAGAATTACAATTTGTAATGCCAGAGAAGGTCCTGGAGGATGATGCCATTATAGATAGACCCATTGAATAGTATACTTAAATATAGCTAAAATGGCAAACTTTTGTCATGTATGCTTTACCATAACAAATAATCAACAGCTCACCATAACAAGAAAAGAAAAAGACACAATAAAAACAATCTATAAAATATCTTGACAGAAACAACAAGGAACCCAAACAAGAAAATCTTCCTGAAGTTAACTATAAGTTAGAAGAGCATAAAACATTTACATATGTGAAAGTCACATGGCAGTAATAAATAAGGACAACAGGAATACATTAACTATGTCATTCTTTAAGGTACTTCTGAACAGAATCTCATTGTTTTTGAAGTTCATAAAGAAAGATAAATGCATAAGAGCTGCCAAGAAAAATCTACAGTGAAAAATAAGGAAACAGGAAACTTTAGGACATGCCTATAATGTCAGGAGGGAGGCAGAGCAGTGCAAATTTCAAGCCAGTGTTATCTACAGGGTGAGTGTCAACCAGCCAGGAGAACGTAGTGAGACTTTATCTCAAAACAACAACAAAATCAAATAGAATAAAGACAGTCTTTAGACATTAAAATTTAATAAATAGACTGGATTCAGAACAATCTCTCATTGGGAAACAAATTACAACTGGGTAGACTTTCTGAGAATGGAGTATGAATTCATAGTCACCCTGTCCTAAGTCATAGAAGGATAATCCTGAAGATCAGGATGAAACACTGGATAAGGCACAGTGTAGTGTATTGGGGGAACATAGAATAATATCTTGTGTGTTGAGGGAAGGCTGAAGGGCAGTTTGGTGATCTGTTTTGTACCCTGATAAAATCTGACTGAAGATCAGAGGACAAAACAAGTCACTAGATTAAACATAGAGGCCAGGCAGTGGTGGCACACACTTTAAACCCCAGCACTTGATATCTCATGCCTTTGCTTGGGAAGTCACATGCTATTAATTCCAGCACTAGGAAGTGTAGTGGTATTGTGTTCCCCAAAATATTGTGTACCTTAATAAATTTATCTGGGGTCAGAGAACAGACAGCCACTAGATACAAAGGCTAGAAAATGGTGGCACTCACACCTTTAATCCTAGCATTCCAGAGATAGAAATCCCTCTGGATCTCTGTGAGTTCAAGGCCACATTGGAAACAGCCAAGCATGGTGACACGCCTTTAATCCCAGAAAGCCAGCCTTTAATCCCAGGGAGTGGTGATAGAAAGCAGGAAGATATATAAGGCGTGGGGGCAAGAAACTAGAAGCATTTTGGCCTGGTTAAGCATTTGGCTGGTTGAGATTTTGGCTGGTTGAGCATTCAGGCTTTTGAGCAGCAATTCAGCTGAGAGCCATTGGGATGAGGACTCAGAAGCCTCCAGTCTGAGGAGACAAGACCAGCTGAGGATCTGGTGAGGTGAGATAGCTGTGGCTTGTCCTGTCTCTCTGATCTACCAGCATGGACCCCGATAACTTGCCTCGGGTTTGATTTTATTGATAAGAACTTTTAAGATTCCTGCTACATCTGGCGCCCAACGTTCGTGTTACGAATTCATGAAAAAGCTGTTTGCCTGTGGCCTTGTGAGCCCCAGCTCAGGCCCAAGCTACACTCAGGCGGTTGTGGTGGCGCACACCAGTAGGATTTGCTGAAGGAGACAGAGGCAGGAGGATCCCGAGTTTGAGGCCGGCCTAGGAGGCTTGGGAGAAGCTTTGGCCCGGACTGAACCACAAACAGTGGTGGGACCATGGAAGCAGTGGCTACTGCTCCACGTTGCCAGCTCCTTCTCATCATGTTTGGTGACTGCGGTGATGCTGCTACCTGGGACGAAGGATTTACTGCTGCTGGTTCAGAGAAGAATTGCCAGGACCATCGTGTTACAAGAAAGCATCGGCAAAGGTCAGTTTGGAAAAGTTTGGCAAGAAAAATGGTGGGGAGAAATTGCTGTGAAGATTTCCTGTACTAGGAAGAATGTTCATGGTTCCGAGAGAGAGACATTTATCAGACTGTGATTGCTCCAAACCACAGAGGAGGCAAAAAAAAAAAAAAAAAAAGTCTGCAGGAAACCATGACCATGCCTAACAGTGACTTTGAAATCTTCAAAAAGATGACAGGATCCTACAACGATGATTCCACATGGACTATGATAAAGCCATTAAGCCGATTAACACCATGGAAAAATCGACTTTGGACTACAAACTGGTCAGGACAATTTCGAGAGGACTAGTTGAGATGATCCAGCCTGACAGACTACTCGAACAAGGACTTGAAACAAGCCCTGAACTTTCCTATTATGCAGAGACTGGACAAATGATACAGGACTTGATGATTAACCCAAAAATTTTCTTTTCAAGATTCCCTAAAGATATCTTCACCCCTAGAAAGCAAAAAGAAAAGAGAATATAGATATGAGATAGATCATCGAATCTACTCTGAGAAAAAAGATAAAGAAATAATAGGATAAATAGGTAGATCATTGAATCTACACTGAAGAAAAAGGGGAAGATATAAAAATAACAAAAGGTAGACTACTGAATCTATTATGAAAAGAAAAAAGAGAAAATATGGATATTGATAAGATAAAAAGGGAGATTTTGGAATCTACTTATAAAATGGAACTACTTGTTTTAAATAAGATAAGTAATGAAAATTTTTTGGTCTGAGTTTATCAGATGTTACTGGACTGGACATTGTTAATATATATAATGGAATTTTTTGTCTGTATCTGTCAAATGTTAATGGACTAGACATTGTTAATGTAATCTTGACTGTATATTGCATATACTTATTGAAGATAGTTTTTCTTGTATTAGTTATAAGCTTTCTTTAATTTTAGACAAAAAGAGAGGAGATGTAGTGTATTGTGTTCCCCAAAATATTGTGTACCTTAATAAATTTATCTGGGGTCAGAGAACAGACAGCCACTAGATACAAAGGCTAGAAAATGGTGGCACTCACACCTTTAATCCTAGCATTCCAGAGATAGAAATCCCTCTGGATCTCTGTGAGTTCAAGGCCACATTGGAAACAGCCAAGCATGGTGACACGCCTTTAATCCCAGAAAGCCAGCCTTTAATCCCAGGAGTGGTGATAGAAAGCAGGAAGATATATAAGGCGTGGGGGCAAGAAACTAGAAGCATTTTGGCCTGGTTAAGCATTTGGCTGGTTGAGATTTTGGCTGGTTGAGCATTCAGGCTTTTGAGCAGCAATTCAGCTGAGAGCCATTGGGATGAGGACTCAGAAGCCTCCAGTCTGAGGAGACAAGACCAGCTGAGGATCTGGTGAGGTGAGATAGCTGTGGCTTGTCCTGTCTCTCTGATCTACCAGCATGGACCCCAATAACTCGGCTCGGGTTTGATTTTATTAATAAGAACATTTAAGAATCCATCAACAAGGAAGAAAGTGATGGCTGGGCAGAGAAAGGTATATAAGGTGTGAGGAGACAGGAACTGAAGCCTTTTCAGGCTGAGGAGTCCTAGAGGTAAGTGGTTCCTGTGCCTTGTTCCTTTGTCTCTCTGATCTTTCAGCATTTACCCCAATATCTGGCTCTGGGTTTTTTTTTTTTTTTTTTATTAAAAGAACTTTTAGAATTTGTGTTACAGAGCAGAGAACAGCAAAGTGGTTCTTGAAGAAGGCTGAGGAGAGCTGTCAAGTGCCCAGTGTCCTTGTAGGTGATGTTTACTTGCACCTTACTGAATTTGCCAGTGTGCTCCTTAAAGCAATTCTGTGTGCACAACAGTAAGCCTTTAAAGAAGGCACCTGCAACTGCTAAATGCTTAAAAAATAAATCTTTCTGAACACAAAAATTTTTAAAAATTTATTACCCTCCAATATCAAATTTTAACAGGAAAATTTTAGTATTTTAAAAGTTAGCAAGTGGCCGCTTGGGACAGTGTGAACTAGTTGTGAGAAATAAAATGTTGTCTGCTGTGTAGAACACAGGGAGAAAGCACACTTTCAAAACATATGATCCCAAAATACAGCCTTCCTCTTCCAAGTTGCTTCTATCATGTACTCTGTCTCTGTGACAAGAAATGTAACTAACAAATAACTGAATAACCCTCACTTTTAAAGAATTTTTTCTCTAACCTATCAGTCCCTGGAGTGGAGCACTTTTGACACCTGCTCATGACCATGTGCTTTTATTCATGAAGCCACATTGCAAGTCTATAGAAATTCATTTCCTGCCGCCACTCATCTTAACGCCACTATGATAACTTCAGCATTGATTCAACAGTAACGATATGACAGGGCTACATAACCAGCATTCACGTCTCATCGTCACATTGCTGATGAGGATTGTGATTTGTATGATTTTATATTATTATTGGGCCAGGCATGGACACCACTCCTAAGAGAATTAATTGCATTTTGCAGAGCTGAAGACACACTCAATTATCTTTGCATTTCCTTTTCTCAACATAAAATTGGCGTTTTGTCCTAAAAAGAGACGTGTGGTCTGAATATATCCATCAAACACAGTTCTTTTTCTTAGCTATTGAATGAGAAGCAAGAATTTGATCTGAGAAATTATAGCAAAGTATTGTAAGATTCGAGCGTTCTGTCATCACTAGTTCTCTTGAGCTCAAAACTAGTTATGCCAAATGCCTGAAGTTATCATATAAGTAGTGCGCTTAGGATTGGCATACCACTGCACTCAAGTAGTTTTTAAGACTGTGACAATGGAAAACTAGGTTCTTGTAATTCTTCTCCATGTTATTGAAGATACGACCTTTCTTATGGAGTCTGTCTAATGCTAAGATGGCTCTGATCATGACACTTGTGTGTGCTTGGAATGATGTGGCTGACTATTCAATGTGGGTGCATTTTTAAAATGATGTGGATAAGCTAGTGTTGTGTCAAAAAGTGCGACCTCCAACTTCCCAGAAAATGGCGGGACATAGTGTTAATACGAGTCTAGAGAGCATATAATACAAAATTTGGCCTGTGTCCTATTATAAATCTGCTGATGGCGCTCATCTTTTGCTTCACTATGTGTTCAAGCATTTAGAGTGGTCAGTGTTTATTTGGGCAACTTGCTAGAAGTATCTCACAAATGTGCTAATGTCTGTGTATCCGACTGAGTGCAATCCAGAGTACCATCGCATATAGGAAGCATACTTGGAATGCCGTGGAAAAAGGGCTCTGTAGGGTTTCTGTCTTGGAGGCTCAGCTGATGGCTCATTTCATTACAGATAGAGTTGACGCTTTGACCGTTATTTTATTCCTCTCCCTCGTTCCCTCCTGTCACACAGCCAGACACAAGTTCATCTTCTACTACTCCTCAGCTGAACTAGCCTACAAATCCAAACATGAGTTCGAACGCTAGACAGCAGATGCCAGCTTGGCTCATATAAAGTTTCTACTTATAAACAGAGGGTTAGCATATAAAACACACTCTGTTTGACAGGCTCATAGAGTGTAGCAAGAGTGCTGTGTCATGGACTAGCATTGGAGGCCTCTACGAGCTTCCTGAGTGATAGAAAGTCTTGGACTTATGATATGTAAAATGATTCTTTTTCCTTTGGTGTCACGTGGAGGCCAAGTCGAAAATTAGCTCTAAGAATAATTCATGCAGTCAACAGTAGAGGCCAGCATTGTTGACAGCTGAATCACTTAGCCTGAAAGCTTGCGTTTGTGACTTTTTTTCAATTATGGGTGGAAATTATGTACAATTGTTGGAGGAGATCAGATATCCTTCGCTCTTGTTTTATGATCCAACGTCCGGGTGGTAGACATCTAAGTTCACGTGTGTTCGACATAGTAAAACCATCCACTTAGGACCACAGGGGTACCTGTTAACAAGCTCTTCGACCAAACGGCTTTCACTCGCCTTTTTCAAGGACCCACACTTTGAGCTTGGTTTTTTATGATCGTCATCTTAAAGCAAATATCTTACATTTTTTTCATAAACAACAACTAACACGGCTGATTTGGGTTAACTGGGCTCAGTGAAGCAGCTATTGAGGAGAAAGATTAGAGGACAGGAGAAATCCTTACACTCACCACACGCCAAAGCTGGTAGGACTTCACTAAGACCCTTCCAGCCGCTGGAATAAACGCTTTCTGAATGTTCTCACTGTTCTACAACACCTCGATGTTAATATAACAGCTTTCTCTGCCCAAGATGACACATCACTTTTCAGATTTCCTTAGATAAGATGTGAATTAGTCTTATTTCTTATTAATAATCTATTGATAAAATGCTACTTCCGGAGCCGAGTTTTGGGGATCACCATGTGGTAACTTCACGAAAAGGAGAATTCACGGAACATCTCGAGCAGCCCTGTTATCCGCACCGATTCCGGTTAGTGCAGTTGGGGTCACTTTACCGGTTCAGCAAGACCATGGGGGTTTGTCTCCGACTCGAAATCAGACCTACCATGGCTCTTCAGCATACATTGCTGCGTTCATACAGCTCATCTCTACTCGCTCACCCTCACTGTCTAATCTGCACGTTAGTTACTCAGGCCAGTTTTTCTGGCTCTAGTACAGTTCTGAGGCGCTATCTCATATTCCTGGGTTTTCTCCCTTAGCATTCCTATAAGCTTCCTGGGGGATTGATTGGTAACTTGGGTTCTTTAGGGGTATTCCGGGCTTTACCGGTGCCTTATCACTACGGCTAACCTTCTATTCAAAAATGGTATTATTCCAATTTTACTTGTGAGCAGGCTATTAGGTTCTACTCTATACTGGGCTCCATGCACTGGATGCTCGGCCATGATTGCAGGATGTTAGTGTAGTCTATTTAAGGTTTATGGTTTTAATTGCGTCCGATGCTGGGTTGATCTTTCTCTTAATCGAGTGCAGATTCTTCATTCGTTCTCTTTGTGGGGTGGAGGGACCTCTATGCTGATCAAGATCACTCAATTTGTCATTTCTCACGTGGACAGTCTTGATCTTAAGTTCTTGTTTACTTCGATTGATAGCCCATGAAGCCACCACTTGCTGTGGATATCGCTGCTATATATAAAACACTGATGTGCCAGTGACCATGATCCGATTCAAGGAAATATAGTGCGGAACTATTATCGAGGATGATAAGTTGAGCTATTACATTGGTTGGCGTGTATCAAGCACACCAAGGAAGATATAATGGGAGTGTCTGTTACGAGTACTCCATTGTCTAGCCGTCCACCGTCCCGTCCATCCGAATCGGCACACGCATTGTTACACCTATTAGACCGCTCTGTGTTTATTATAAAGCGTTTCTTTTCACTAGCAACCATGTCCATCCTCACCATCCCCCGGCTTATATTGGTATATCTATAACTACGAATTTTTTATATGATTTAATACTTCGGGTTAATTTAAGATTTTATATTTCTTTTCCCATGATTACAGTAAGTCACCTTTTGTTATTTCTATCTTCCTTTTTTTCGGTGATTCTGGACTCTCCTATTTATCCTATTATTTTTATCTTTTTCTTCGAGTAGATTCGGTATTATCTAATACTTATTCCTTTGGGTGGTTTTTTTTCTTGGTAGGGGTGAGATATCTTAGGGAATCTTTGAAAAGAAATTTTGGTTAATCATCCCAAGTCCTTTATCATTTGTTCATCTGCTAATGGAGTTCAGGCTTGTTTAAAGTCTGTTGGTTAGTCTGTCGGGGCTGGATCATTAATGTTCCTCTCGAAATTGTCCTGACCAGTTTGTAGTCCAAGTGATTTTTCCAATTTGGTTATCGCTTTTAATGGGCTTATCATAAGTCATGTGGAATTCGTTGTAGGACCGTCATCTTTGAGATTCAAGTCACTGTTAGGGTGGTCATCGTTTCCTTGCAGACTTTTTTTTTTTTTTTGCCTCCTCTGTGGTTGGAGCAATCACATGTGATAAATGTTCTTGCTCTCGAACCGTATGAACTTCTCTGTACAGGATATTCACAGCAATTTCTCGCCAATTTTTCTCCAACTTCACTGACTTTGCCCGATGCTTTCTGATAAATGGTCGGCATTTTCTGCACCGATATCTTCGTTCCGGGTGGGCATCAGAGTCACCAACATGAAGAAGGAGGTGGCCGTGGGGGAGCAGTAGCTGCTTCATGGTCAATGTGTGGTTAGGTCGGGAAGCTTCTCCCAAGCTCTAGCCGCCCACTCGGGATCCTCTCCTCTTTC
The DNA here is from genome assembly GCF_004664715.2 of Peromyscus leucopus. Classification (NCBI taxonomy): domain Eukaryota; kingdom Metazoa; phylum Chordata; class Mammalia; order Rodentia; family Cricetidae; genus Peromyscus; species Peromyscus leucopus. The sequence continues at coordinate 57,414,133 of NC_051075.1, read as the reverse complement.
CTTTCAGCAATCACTGGTGTGGCGCCACACGCTGAGTGTAGTTGGTGAGCGGGGCTCACAGCAAGCAAACAGCTTTTTCATGGAATTCCGTAACACGCGTGCCGATGTGCAGAATTTAAAGTTTATATAATAACCCGAGGCAATTATGGGGTAGCTGGTGATCAGAGAGAGGACAAGCACAGCTCTCATTCAGTGGTCTGTTCTCAACTGGAGGTTTCTGATCTCATCCAATGGTTCAGCTGAATTCGCTGCGTCAAAAGCCTGATGCTCAACAGAAAATCTCAACAAGCAAATGCCTACCGCAAATCCTTCTAGTTCTTGCCCAGCTTATTATTTCTTTTCTATCACATCCTGGATTAAGGCTGGCTTCTGGGAATTAAAGGCGTGTCAACCAGGCTTGGTGTTTCCATTGGCCTTTGAACCACGAGAATCAGGGGATTTCGTATCTCTGGAATCTAGGTTAGGTGTGAGGTGCCACCATTTGCTAGCCTTTGTATAGTGGTGGTTGTTTCTGACCCAATTAAATTTATATAAGGTACATAATTTTGGGACAATACATAGACTTCTAGTGCTGGAGAATTATAGCATGTGACTTACCAAGCAAGCATAGATTAAATGCTGGGTTTAAATGTTGCACCGACTGCTGGCTTTATGTTTAATTAGTGATTGTTTTGTCCTCGATCTTAGTCAGATTTTCAAGGTAAAACAGATAAAACTGACTTCCGCTCCACACAAGATTATCTATGGTCCAATACTAAACGTCTTATCATTGTTTTGATCTGGTTCAGATTAATCTTCTATGATTAGCAGGGTGGATATGATTATCTCCATCTGAAATCTACCGTGTAATTTGTTTCCAATGGAGAGATTGTCTGAATCAGTCATTTATTTATTTTTATGTTAAAGACTGTCTTTATTCTATTTGTTTGTTGTTGTTTGAGATAAGTCTCACAGTTCCTGGTGGGTTGACACTCACCTGTAGATAACACTGGCTTGAAATTTGCACTGCTCTCTCCTCGAATTTAAGGCATTTCTAAGTTTCCTGTTTCCCTTATTTCACTGTAATTTTTTCTTGCAGCTCTTATCATATTTTTATGACTGCAAAAATCATGAAGATTTCTTGTGTCAGAATAAGATAAAGAATGACAATATGGTAATGTATTCTAGAGTGTTGTCGCACAGTTTTATTATCAATGTGACTTTCACATAGTTTTTTGATCTCTTCTAATTATAAGTTTAACTCAGGAAGGATGAATTTCTCTTGTTGGGTTCTGTTGTATTCTGTCAAGATATTTATAGATTGTTTTTTTGTGTTTTTCTTTTCTGGTTTTGAGCTGTTTATATTTTTCTGGTAAAGCATGACAAAAGTTTGCCATTTTAGCTATATTTAAGTATACTTCATGGTCTTCTTAATGGCATCATCTCTCACGTGACTTCTCTGGGCATTACAAATTGTATTCTTCCACATAACCACCATTCCTAGGCCAATGACCACATCTCCTTCTGTAGTTTGAATGGGAATATTCTAGGCACTTAGTGATTGTGCCTGGCTTATTTCACTTAGCTTTACTGTCGCTATTTTAATTTCCTCAGGCTATCCACATGCTACACTATCAAATTATATTCTTTTAAGCTATGATGTTTCATTGTGTTGTGAAGTGATAATTCCTTCATGAATAGGTACTCGCGGACATTTTTTTTAATTTATACCATCTCTAAAGTTTTGAAAATGTATATGAGCAAGTTATAGTAGAATGATCTAGTTTTGGTCCTGTTGTTGCCTTGCAATATCCCAGGAAGTGATGGTACATTGGAGTAACAGACTCACATTATAGCGGACACCTGAGGGGTAGTGGGAGTTTCAGTTAGCAAGAAGCCTGCCATGGCCATACAGTTTATAAGTAATATAAGCATCTGAGTAATTATTTTATATGTGGATTGTGGGACTGTGGGGCTTGGTGGAACCTGGAGAGAAGCCCTCCAGCAACAACCACTCTCTTCTTTAGTTACATGTACAAATGTATTTACACATACAAATGTATTTACACATACAAATGTATTTACACATACCGAGGTTCCACGAGGTTGCAAAATCTGTCCACAGTCACAACCGATGACCGTCTGAAGGAAAAGAGGACTTTTCCATCCTGACTCTAGGTAGGAGCTCTTAAAACTCTGTATTCATAATAGTACCTCAAGAAGTGATGCTCAAGGAAATCTCATTGATTTTCTTTAATTTTAAAATCAATATCCAACTATCAATTTACAAATTCTATTGCTATAAGCATACATTGCTATTATATATATATACAAACATATACTCTATACAGTTATTATACTAAGAATATATTCTTTAATCCATCCCCTTTTAGACTAAGGAGCAACTGTGTAATAGACAGTATGCTGTTATTCACCATGCTGCTTCACAAATCCCAATGTGTTCTTCTCATCTAACTGAAACTGTGTGCTGTGATCTATGACCATCTTCTCTTTCCCCTCCCCCAAGCCTATGGTAACCTCAACTATATACACTTCTATGTCATGAACTGCTTTATATTCCATATATATATATATATATATAATATATATATATGAGTCAATAAGTTTAATTTATCCCTAATTTGCTCCTTAATGATACTGCCTGGGTAGCAGAAATCACTATGGAGCAGTTTCTTTGAGGAGAAGGGTGAATGGAAAACACCCCCCCACACACACACACAGGGGGGGCATATAAATGAGAATTTTTATATATGATAAGAACTTGGTGTATGACAAGGACAGAAAAAAAAGATGACATATCTCAGGTAGGTCAGTGCATTTTCTAATTATTTTTTGTGAAGATACTTTTTTGGGCACAGAATCATTCAAATCTTTGTACTCGAATACATGGGATAGCACCTTATGTATGAAGGAGTTATGGTCGTATTCATTGGCCCACAGGAAGTGAAGGCAGCATAAGTGAAAATTCTTAAACAATTTATACATTAATCACTAAACCATCTCAGCTGACAGAAGACTTTCTGCATGCCACAGAAATGGATGCATTTGGGAATCTGCCTTTTGTTTTTTCAAATCCTTCAGTTTCCACTACAGGGGAATGCACAAATGGAAGTGACAGTCTACAGAGCTGTCTAGGCTCCACAAGCATGGGGCTGACAAGGCAGAATGCTTTCACTAAAGCTAAAAAAAAAAAAAAAATTGAGAGCTGGGGAGTAGAATGCTACAAATTGGGATGGGATTCCTTTAGAAGCAATGCAGCCATGAAGACAAGTAAGTATAATGGGTATTTAACCATCTTCACTATGAAGTGCTGATTTCTTAGACACTTATGACGTAGGAGCTGGCTATGATGAATGCCAAGCAATTCTTCGCAATAGATACTTTCAGGGAATTTATGCCCCTCCCCCCAAGACAAAAGGGCCTTGGGATCAGGTATGGTTTGTTCTGGGAGAGAATTTACAGTCTCACCAGCAACTGCTTTTACCTTCCTCAGTAAAGGGCTTATTTTGATATACTGGCTGTGGTTGTTCAAGAACAACTGTATCCTTGTTAACTTCGTGTATGGTGCGCAGACTTGATGTCTCACTTTCTTTCTCTGTTCCTACTTTTGTCCTTTCCAGCTATTGTAAGGTAAACAGCTTTCATACCAATCTTCAAATCACGTATCTCCCCATTTGACCAAAGGCATACATATACATGTGCACATCTACAGATTTGTGAACATGAATATATATGCATATGTAGCTATGTATGCACAAATGTGTAGATATACACTTGATACATGAAGATATTGTTCTGGGATATCTGAAAACTCAAATGCTATTTGGATTCACTGTTAACAAAAGAACTCTGGGGTACATGAACTGTTAAAACGTTATTCTGTATCCTCTGCCTGCACATCACCTACTTGACTGAAGTAAATTAGTTGGTATTCTCATAAAAATTTTATTAAGCTCCTACTAAATATTAGGTACTTTTCTGAGTCCTAGTGAGAGATCAGAAAACATAGTATAGCTCTATTTTAATAGAGATATTAATTAATAGGAATATAACATCCAGATCAATGTGATATTTGGAAGTTTTAAGTGCTAACAAAGCCTGATAAGAAGAGGGTCGTGATGTAAGTAATATCACAATATGACCTGAGAGCTGGGAAAGTAAGCTATACATTTCCTGAAGGAAAAGGGCTCTCTTCAGAGGTAATAATGGCAAAAGAATAAGTCATCACAAGCTTGGTATGCTTTTGAACAACCACCAAACCAATGTGTCCAAAGTGGAGAATGCAAGGAAGGAGATGTGAAAAAGATTGTCTGCAGGAGAGACAAGACTATACACAGTCTCTTAAGAATCACCCCACTGAAGTTAGTTCTTTGTCTGCCTCTATTCTGAGGTGGCAAGTTAGCTCTCCAAGTGCCTCTGGTAATAACATAGAATTAGATATTGAAAAGCAGACAAGAGAGGGAAGCAGACATGATGGAGAAAGAAACAAATGTATATGAAAAACAAATGAAGTGATCATCTCTGGATATTAATAAGAAGTGAGAGAAAAACTGCAGAGAAAATTGGAAACCAGAACCAATGGCTGAACATTTCTGTGCTCAGGATGGGCAATAAAATGTGAGGGAATTTTTCTATAGCTATCCATGATAGAATTGGTTCTCCAAGAAAAGAGTAAAATTTCATACCATGTGGAGGCCCACAGAGGCTATCTAGTGAGACCTTACTCAGGACCAGAGAATCTGAGTTTGCTTTACCCAGCAGGGCTTCAGAAGGAGATGATTTGGCCACAGGCATGTTTACTACGTGTTTGGAAGGGTCTACACTTGGCTCTACAGTGTGCTTTGATCTTTCAACGGGGAGGTCTTTTGCCTCTTTCCTTGGCATGTTATAAAAAGCCATTTTCAATAACTGATGAGGTTGTTGTTGGATATTGACCCAGGCCGTCCCGAATCTATCCTGTGTTTCTGTCTTCTCATCGTCTCTCTTTCTATCCGATATTTCCTCATTCCTTTCTCCTTCACCTAAGAATCCTTCAAATGTTGGGAGCTGGGCTCCCCTAATACCAGACATGTTCCTAAAGAGATTAGAAATTCACTGTGCATAGGTGTCTTATAGGTCTTTTCTGGATGCTTACAAAAGTATCCATTCTAAGAAAAGGAAGAATATATGAAAAAAAATCTGAATTTTTGAAAAACAGACATGTTCATCTACGAATATCTTATCTCATTTGGCTAAGTCAGTTTTACTTTTTGACAAGTTGTTGTCACCTCGAGTGGAAAAAAATCAGTAGCCATTTGTATAGTGTTTAATATTCGATAAAGTCATATTTTCATGACAAATATGTTAACACAGTTGGCAGAAATATCCTTGTGGACTTGATCCTTAAGGATATTTTTGGTATATAGTCTGTCATTTATGAAATCCTACTAATAAAATCATCCATTAAAAATATGCCTTTGACCCCTTGAAAATAACAGGCAGCTATAACTAAATTATTACTTGCTTAAAACCCTGGAGTAATGGTGGGGATTGTAGCAGATAAAATTGATCATTCTGAGGGCTGTGGAGGGGGTATCATCTCACCATAGTATTTCACACAGTGTCTAACATGTTCTCTTATCAATGAAACTTAATGTCAAGATAAAAATAGCACCAAGGGTTTCAGTCAACAGGTATGGGAAGGTGTGGCTTAAGAAATCTTTCTTCAAGTGGATCTTCAGTCACAAATAGACAGTTGTAAAGTGTCAGTTATGGAGAATGAGTAGTTTTAGAAGTCTTCTGCACAGTCAACACTGTACAGGGAAAGAAATTTGTGTGCAGAGTAGATCTGTCAAGTGTTTTATCCATAACAAATGGGAGGAAAAATAATCTTCAAAGGGGTCTTAACACCACATGACTTTTTAACAAGAAGTGAAATTCTTATTTATAAGTAAGAATTTACTATGGAGTATTTTAAGAATAAAATGTATCTGTCTAGTATTTTGGAGATATGAAAAGAAGGGGGAATGGAAAGAAGAAAGATTAGTCTGTCTAATAAGAATCACGAAATAATCTATTGGCTGCATCCTACCCAGAATACATCTCAGTGAGATTATTGTTTTTGCAGCAACTTTCTTTACTTTAGTGTGGCTTAATAGGAACAACAGAAATAGTACAAGGGAATAAATATAATAACCATTGGAAGTTAAGGGACACAGTCTTCAGAAACAAAGCAAAAGTTTAAATGTGGGAGTCAGTAAGATGATTCAGTGATAATGTGCTTGCTGTTCAAAACTATCCACCTGAGTTTGATTCCTGAGCCCACATAAGGAAAGATGGAAAAAGAATGGACTCCAGAGTGTTGTCCTCTGATTTCCACATACATGGCATATGTACCCCCTTCACCACACACACACACACACACACACACACACACACACACACACACATTGCACACATATATACACACAAAAATAAAGTTTTTAGAAGGTTAAGTGCATCATTGAAGAAATGAAATGTTTTCTTGAGATGAGACTTTTATTTAAAAAAAGTGAAAGTAGCAGAATGAAAATCAATAGATGGAAGTGAAAGGAATCAAAACAAGGGCAGATTTCATGATCATCAGGAGTTAACAACAAAACCCTACATTGAAATGACAGAGTCCTGAGAGTTTTGCCTCCAACACTCTACCTTGTTATTTCTCATCATGCAAGCTCTTCATTTCCTTCATGGTGCTTATTCCTTTCATTTCGCCTCTTTTATGTGGAATACAACTTCAGTAAAGAAACCCACCTAACTCATTTTTTAATTCCTGGAGCAATACATGGGACATAGTTCACTTCACTAATGTGAACCAGCTATGAACCTTTAAGGAAATGTGTCATTAAAACTAGAGCACAGACTGGGTTCTTGTCTATCATATACTGGCCATCTATCTCACTCCTCTCATGTTTATCATTCTCTAGTGCTTCCCATTGCTTTAGAATAAAACCAAAATCTTTAAAATGGCCCAAAGGCTCTCTGTGGCCTCACTCTTACAAATCTCTCCTTGCTTCACCTAGGAGCATGCCCCTTTTTCTCACTAAGATTTCCTCTGTCCTTTCACGTCCAGTGAGAGCCTTCCTTGGCTACACAATGACAAGTAAAAATCTTCCTTTCATCCCTGGTACTCACCTTTCATCACATAACTTCTACAAATGTTATTACATTTCTTCTATCTGCTATGAGAATTAAGTTCATGATAGTGGTGTCCTCACAACTGTACCAAATATCCAGAAAATGTCTGGCTCAGAGAAGGGACCCAATAATATTTTAGAGAAAAATAAGTGGATCTTTAAGCACAACTGTTTTCAAAAACAAGACTAGGTGATTTTCTGTTGGCTATTTCTCATAGCTGTCACTCTTCATATCCATGCATGTGCTTTGGCTCCTGACACACATAACCCAATGCTTACATTCACAATTATATAATTTTTAAATTGGAAAGTATGACAATAGCCTCTTTCTAGTTTCTCAGCTATTTGATTAAAAGATTTATTTTCACAAAGGCCACACTGAACTCATCTAAGGAAAGGGGGCCACAAGTCCAAAGCTGTAGTATGACTATTACTCAGTTGTTAAAGTGGCCAGAGAAGCAATTGTCAATATTTTTTCCATTAAGTGAAGAGTTAAAGTGAGCCACTCAAATGAAAAGAGCTATGCCAGGGGTGTGACGCACATCTGTAAGCCCTGTCACTAAGGAGGCTGAGGCAGGAAATATTTTGAACTTAGGAGTTTGTGGATAGCTTTGGTAACATAGCCAGATTCCTGAAGGAAGAGATGAAAAGGAAGAAAGGAAGGGAGTGAGGGAGGAAAGAAGGAAGGAAGGAAGGAAGAAAGAAAGGAAGGAAGGAAGAAAGGGGGAGGAATAAAAAAAGAAAGAAAATAAGCAGATAGGAAATAAAAGAAATGAATAATAGAAAAGAAATAAAGAAAAAAGAGAAGAACAAGAGATATAAGTACTATCCTTCAAGAGAGCATTCTCTCTAGGGTGTGGCAGTCAGAGTCAAATTCAATGGCATCCACATCTGCAGCCCAGTGGTTCACATGCGTATTTTTCAGAGGGGCTAGATAAATAAATTTATCTGAAATTTCCTCTCTTTCTTGTTTCTGCTATAATTCAAATGTATTGATCCAGGACCCACTATTACATGGCACTCACATGCTTCAGTAATACAGAGGATTTATTTTTAATCTTTTATCTCAGAGAGTTGAGACCATTTCCCCCTCCCCCAGTACAAAACTACTACTTTTCTCTGTTCTTCCCTCTCTATACCCAATACCCCACCAACTGAATGACAGGGTTAACAAGAGGATTGTTACATGAAAACTCCATTTCCAGTTACGTTCATCTTCGCACATGTCCAAAATCAGGGGGGCAAATTCTAAGGAAAAAAGTTGCTGGCAGTAAATCAGATGAATTATGGTGAATGATAGATAGTTAATCAGTTGCTTATTTCTCCATGGGAAGTAGTTAATGTTGAGATTTGAAAATAGCCAAGAGTTTCTTAAGAATATTAATTGGATTATTTGGTATTTTGCTGTATAGTTTCTTGAGTTCTTTATATATTTTGGAGATCATCCCTCTGCCAGATATGGGGTTGGTGAAGATCTTTCCCCATTCTGTAGACTGTCATTTTGTCTTATTTACTGTGTCCTTTTCCTTACAGAAACTTCTCAATTTCAGGAGGTCCCATTTATTAATTGTTGCTCTCAGTGTCTGTGCTACTGGTGTTATATTTAGGAAGAGGTCTCCTGTGCCAATGCATTCTAGGCTACTTCCTACTTTCTCTTCTATGAGGTTTAGTGTTGGTGGATTTATGTTCAAGTCTTTAAACAACTTGGATTTGAGTTTTGAGGATGGTGATAGATATAGATCTATTTGCAATCTTCTGTATGCTGACATTGAGTTATGCCAACATCATTTGTTGAAGATGCTTTTTTTTTTTAACATTGTACAGTTTTGGCTTCTTTGTCAAAAATCAGGTATTAATAGGTGTGTGGATTCATAGCAGGGTCTCCAATTCAATTCCATTGACACACATGTCTGTTTTTATGCCAATATCAAGCTGTTTTTATTATTATAGCTCTATAGTAGAGCTTGAAGTCAGGGGTGGTGATGCCTCCAGAAGTTGCTTTATTGTAAAGGATTGTGGTGATATTTTATTTGTGCTTTAATAAAGCTTGCCTGGAAATCAGGGAGAAAAGGCCAGCCATTTTAAGTAAACAAAAAGTCAGGCAGCACATGCCCTTAATCTGATCACTTATCAGGCAGGGTCTCTGTGTGTTCAAGGTCATACTAGGGAATAGAGCCAAGCATGGTGACATACACCTTTAATCCCAGTACCAACCATAAAGACCTGGAGGTCTGTACAGACAGACAGTGATAAGGAATTGAGGTAGGTAGCTGGGCTATGATAGCCAATGAGAGGTCAGAACAGCAAGGCAATAAAGGCATGGGTAAGACAGGAAGTAACTCGCATTTGAAAGCTGCAGAGTTGGTGAGGTAAGGTTGGTTGGTGGCTTTCCCTATTTCCCTGATCTTTCTAAGGCTTTCACCCTTATATTTGGCTCTGTGTTTTTTATTTAATAAGACCATTAAGAAATTTGTCTACAAAGGATTGTTTTAGATATCCTAGGTTTTCTGCTTTTCCATATGAAGTTGAGTATTGTTCTTTCAAGATCTGTGAAGACTTGTGTTGGGGGTTTTGATGGGGATTTGAGGGGTCCCTGGCAGTGTGATCAGGATCTATCCCTGATGCATGAGCTCGATTTCTGGATCCCATTACCTATGGTTGGCCACCTTGCTCACCCTTGAGGCAGGGGGAAGGGGCTGGGTCCTGCCTCAACTGAATTACCAGGCTTTGCTGTCCCTCCATGGGAGAACTTACCCTTTTGAAGGAGGGAATGAGGGATGATGGGTCAAGGAGGGTTAGGTGGGGGTGGAAGGAGGGATGAGAGGGGGTTCTGTGGTTGGTATATAAAATGAATAAAAAAATTTAAATAAAAAAAGAATATTAGACAATGTTTTTTTCTCTCCCTGTCTCATTCAGAACTACATAAGGAAAACTTGCCATGTTAAGCTGTTTTAAATTTATACTTTTCCTTTGAGAAAATGAGCCGACTGGAATAAACAGAAAGACTTCATGACTAGATTAGTGCTTTAGTTTTGTCTTGGTTAATTTCCCTGATCTCTGTTGACACCACTTATTTGTCCACACCTACTCATCCTATACGATTAAATCCAATTCTGATGGAGCATCTACTACTATTCTTTCAATAAATGCCTCTTGGACAAAGTACTTGTCTGACATGTGAAAAGCCCTGCCTTTGATCCTCAGAATGGTATAAATTGGGTGGGTATTTCAGAACATACCTTTAATCCTAACACTTGGGAGACAGAGGCAGGAGGATCACAAGTTCACAGTTATTCTCAAGGACAATCTGGGTGACCAGAGACCTTGTTTCAAAATAAATAAACAAACAAACAACCTGGGTCTCCCATAGACCGTTAAGTACACATTAACAGTTCTAAGACAGAGGAGGGGGCAGAAGGAAACCAAAGTTCTTTTACCCCCACTCACCCATATATGATCCTGCGCCCTCCCTTCCTTCTGCAAAAAGTAGGAAGGAATGAATCTTGTAGAATGAAGAAGCTAAACATATGCACTTCATAAACATCCATGAACTCAGAGGCTCTCCACCGCTGTAGCAGGAGAGGTCCCGAATGATCTCTCATTTACTGCAGTTGTATCAAACACAGCTTGGACTCACCGAGGAGCACAAGCTGCAGGAATGCTCACCAGCCTGCGAACTCTTTGAAGTGGAAATGATGCACACAAAGCCAGCCCATGGCAGCAAGTCACAGATGTTGCTTTTGGCCTCACCTGCTCATCTCTCTCCCCATTGGGAGGATTGCCATAAGTACTCAACTTCATGGAAAGTGTGGTGCCAGCATTCAGACCCTTCCGAGCTGCTGCTGATCACAGTGAAGGGCTGAAGCACCCTCTACTCACTTATAATCATCTCCTGACAGGTAAATGGGGGAGGATGATGAAAGGAACAGTAAAATAACAGGGTGAGAGAAGGAAGACTAAAAGGGAGAAATAGGCAAATCAGAATTTGTACGATGTCCCAACAATGATGCCTTTTCTTCCAAAGTATTCTGGGTACCACATTTCAAATGACCAGTTCTGCGAACAAAGGAAAAGTAACCCAGGTTTGTCAGTGACCCTTGCAGCCAACCTTCTAGTTCTCACTATGGAGCCAAAAAGCATATTTTCTTTGAGAAACCAAGGTGGTGGAAAAACTATAATTTTCCACAAAACAACAAATCAACAGGTGATAGATTCAGCATTTGAATTAGTGAAAACCTTATTATAATGAGCTGAGGAGGAAGCAGTTCTTCCTGAATATGTGTTCACAGTCTCTTCATACATACAGCTTAAAGAATCTTAGCTTAGTTTTGTGTCTCCTGATTAAAGCAAACTGAACTTGATTTCCTAATACTCTGCTACTTCTAGGCTCTGATGCCTTTATGAGCAACAGGGTGATGTTATCAAACAACACCACACAAGACCTAGGGCATCTAAGAGCCCTATAAGTGCTGGAGAATATAAGATATTTTCATTAGCATTGTCCTACTCACTTTCCCTTGTTTGTGGTCATTACACAAGGACTCTTTAAATTCACAGAAAAATAATCCCAGAAGTGTCTGCAATGCTCCTCACCATATGGTCTTTACAGCCTCACCCCTGCAGGGGTCTTCAACTGGACTGGGAAGTTAGGAAGTGAGGACAGGAGAGAAAGATAGGAATGACATACACTAGTAAGCAATAGGTTAAGGAGATCCAAGCTGGTAATATATAGATCCTATATTTGGAAGAAGAAACAGACTTAAGTAGCATGACCATCTCAAAGTGCTGATTTATAGGGAGTTTTAAGGCTTCGATTGAAGACTTGTTCTCTCTTCTTATGTTCACAGTGTCAATTCACATGAAGTGCTCTGATTCTCTTCTAAGAGTTCCCGGTAGTCAAGCACTATCTCCTGGCAATTCATTTGGACAGCTGTTTATTTCCCTTGGGATTTGTGAAGCAGGAACTGGAAGAGCTAGCCAAGAAGCTAACACAGGGAGATTCCTTTCTTTCCACTGACTTCTGAAAGGTGAGGCTTCTAGAAAGGACCTCTGCTGCTTGTTAGAAAGCCCATGGGGTTCCTTAAAAGGTGACTTCTGCTAACATGGGAGATGTGGAACCTGAAACCCATCACAGCATTAACTCAGTACCAATTTTATTGTTGACTGGTTTGAGAACAAAATTGCTTTTGTCAATAATCAGAGTTGGGTTAACCTAAGCATTTCTTCCACTTCCATTCATTTTCTTATGCTTTTTAGTGTTGTAGCAAGGTCAACATATATTAAAATTTCCCCCTGAATAACATATGGGTTTAGCAACCTACTGCCAAGGGGCCATATACCTATAAATAAAGAACTAGAGCTATATCAGCCGTACCATATGCTGCCTAATTTATCTGGTAAGTACTACTGTAAATACTTTGTGAATACCAAAGATGCTACTTTCTAGATTTTTTAAAGCAAGTGTCAAGTATAAAAATGGGCATTTTGAGCTGAATCCCCAGGGGAGTCCTTGCCCTGGAGGAGATGGAAATGGGGGGTGGGCTGGAGGGAGGCTGGGGGGTGGGGCTGGAGGAGGGAGGACAGGGGAATCCATGGCTGATATGTAAAATTAGATTAAATTATAAAATAAATTTTAAAAAATGGGCATTTTGAATTCAAAATCTTTATTTTGGAATGCTTCTTGAAACAATTAAAATTACACCTGTTATATTATTGATATTTTGTGTTTGACTTGGGTTAAGTTCTAGAATTATAGACCTTCATAAAAACTGAACAGTGGTCTTCTAAAAACAATGAGAGGTTGGTCGGAGGTCTCAGAGGGTAGAGGTACTGACGGCACAAACCAGACAGCCACACTTGACACACACTGGATACACAGTAGAAGCAATTGAATTGAATCCCAAAGGTTGTCATGTAAGATACACACACACACACACACACACACACACACACACACACACACATATACGCTCATGTATACACACTCATAAATATACTCTCACATACTATAACAACATATAAAATAAAAACATTGAAAGCTAGGGTATTCAATCCATCAGGAGAGCCAAAGTAAATATCATGCTCACATATATACACTCATCATATATACATTCACACACACATCATACACACACACACACACACACACACACACACAATGAATCAAACAACCATAACAAGGAGGACTGGGGTGCTCAATTCATTAGGAAATACAATGTAAATATACCAATAACAAATTTGATCTGGTAGTTATGCTGGTATAGCAAGAGACTAACCAGTTAATTTGTCTTAACAATATTAACAAGTAGATAACCATCCATGAAAGAGTGGGGGTTATTTGTGAGATACACCACTTAGACACCTTGTCGTTGTAGAGAAAAATGTAGCACCACATTAGCATTTCCAAATGGAAAGTGACAAGCCCAAAGCATAAAAAGTAAATGGCATGTATAAAGTGATACTGCTAAGACTGGCTAACCTGGAATTCATATCCATTTCCACTTCAGTCTAATATATTGGTTTATATTTATTAGAACAAACTGCTATCTCCTGTTTATTAATGCTGTCCTGCAGACTGTAAGCTGGTGAAAAGAGCAAAGCCTAAAACTATATACCCCCTTCCAAAATCTCCTATTCCTCTCTTAGAATGGTGCCCACATAATATTTTTTAAGGTTTGCTTTCAGCAGCAAACACAACTCATTACACTAAGGCCCAATGAACTTTGCAGTGCTCAACACTTTCACTGTGCCATTCATACTGCCTGCATTCTCACCTTATGAAAATGGCATGCATAATTCCTGAGGCAGCCTGGGCTTATACAAGTAACTGAGAGGACAGGATCCAGAAAGCCAACCCCATGGTGTGCGTGCACAGATTTGTGGCTTTCATTGTTAGTGAAGATGTGTCAGCTACCGTAACACCTATTTGCCCATACACTAGCCAGTGGTTTCTAAGATTATAATCCACTTTAAGAGACAGAAGACAAGCCCAGAAAAAAAAATATAAACATTACCACAATTTGGCTTTTTCACATCCATTATAAGAGGCCAGAAAGAGGAAATACTCCCTGACATATGAGGTTATTAGAATATTTTAAGTTTTGTTGAATGTTTATTTTTCTTTATATTAAACCTATAAAGGATAGCTAGCAGACAGGATCTTCAGAGACTTAGAACTGGCAAGCAAGACCCAGATTTGGCTTTGACTTCCTCAAAAGAATATTGAGCTCACTGCAAGCATAAAAGTGTTTTATCACTGGTCCTGGGGCAATGTCATTGGGATGCAAGCCATCTTATCTGTAACTGCAAAACACTACAGTGTCATTTGGTTTGGGAATTACTGTTTTACATTTTTAATGCCTACAGCAAAGAAAAATATATATATATACATGAATGTGAATGTTGTACATATTTATCTCTATATAAGTTTAGCATATATAACTTTATTATATAAGTATATATTATATAAAACATATACTGAATTATATATAACTTAATGTATTTGTTTTATAGCTGCATATTAAATTGCTGTTTGACTTATCTTTAATGTTCCTAATTTAATAACATGTGCATAGAGTAGTCCTATATCTGTTGATGAGTGTAGCTTATATTGTAAGTACAATGTCAGTCAAACTGTTTCATCATCACACATAATGTATACATGCACACCCACATGCTTTCTAGCTTCATATAGATTATATAAAACCATAAAAACACTCCTTTGTGGGAGGCATAAAAGTGCTGCATTTTTCAGCAGCCAGTAGAATCAAAACCTGAAGATTCACAAAAGAAGGCAGAGTGCATTGTACAGAGAAAATCACAGTATGAAAGTGAGTGGGAAATGCCCTTCTATGTACTTCAAACCCCTGTTTAAATGTCTTCGATGTAACTCACACTAAACATCAGGGTGGAAACTACAGCAGGCTGAGCCTATGACAGACATCAGGTTGTGAGAAACTGTACTTCTGGGATGGTCTGCTGGGGAATCCATGAAGCAAACCACAAGGCTCCTGCTTTGAAGCTCCATGGCACACCTCTTCATCACTGTGCACCTTTTGGCTCTTTGCATCCACAGAGCATGCATGCAACGTTTTCCTCAGACAGGCTCTTTCAGGTATCTTGCTTCAAGTTTTAGTTTTCCTTTCCCTTTTCAATGAGATTTGATGAGAAATAATTATTTGAAAAATAGCTTCTGGTACCAGCCAGAAGATTCTGGCAGAAAGCAGTGTTCCCTTATAGTTCTCTATTCAACTAGTCGCTGTTGAGACTCCAAAAAGTAACACAGGTAATAAAATGATACTTGAAAACATTTCGTCTAAGTTGGGAATGAAACTGTGTTAGAGTGCTTACTTAAGTTGGTCAAAACCCCATGTTCTATTTCTCTGGTGATTTGAATAGGACTGGCTCCACAAGGCTCATATATTTGAATGCTTGTTCATTAGGGAGTGCCCTGGTTGGAGTAGGTGTGGCCTTGTTGGAGGAAGTGTGTCACTGGGGTGAGCTTTGAGATTTCAAGAGCCCAAGCCAGGACCAGTGGCTCTCTCTTCCTGCTGCCTGCTGATACAGATGTAAAACTCTCAGCTACCTCTCCAGCATCATGATTGCCTGCATGCTGCCATGCTTCTAGTCATGATGATAATGGACTAAAATGCTGAATATAAGCAAGTGTCAATTAAATGCTTATATTTATGAGTTGCTATTTCTTCACAGCAATAGAATACTGACTAAGACAATTCCCTAGCATCAAAAATTGCACAAGACATTTATAAAAAAGCAGACATCAGTGAAATAGAGTCCACAAACAAGAAAATGGGGCTTTTTAGTAGACATTTATTTAAATGTATCGTTTAGTTGGCAATGCAGTTCTTCATCTGGTTAGCAGCAAAGTTCTTACAAACCCAAAGGGAACTTCAATCACCAAACTTTAAGAGGCTAGGTGGGTAAATAGGTAGGTTAGATCTATCCTGTGAGTCCAAATAAAAAGCACACCCTGAACCAAGGTGCCCTATGCAAATGGTTTAATAAGGTGTTCTCTTAGAGGAAGCTGTGAGTAGTTAGAACAGTACATATTGGAAGCCAGCAAGGGAAGTACTAAAGGAGAGGTCTAGAGCTAAGCTGCACTCTGACCATGACAAAATTCTGCAATTCTTTGCACTTGAGAGTTTTCCAAGCAAAGATGAATGATGTCTGTAAGCTCAATACAATTTTCCTAAAAGGAAAACATAAAAATCCATACCGACTGTTGCAAGAGATGGCATGATAAAGCTGGCAGTGTGTACAAACATGGTAAACTGTTATCCAAAGAGACTGGGGTACAGCACCATCATCATTTGATCCAGACAGGTACATAGTTATCCAAAATATTGAAATGTTTAGAACTTTTGAATGTAAAACTTCCTTTTACATGAGTACAACACAATTATTAAAAGGTCAAAGAACAGTTTTGAAATCACACAGGCTGTATTTGGCAGACCCCAGTCAAGGATATCATTCTAGTTCCAAGATGTTAATCATTCCTTATGGCTGCCAGTAAAGGTAGCCACTTGAGGAATCAGCAGAGGTTGCTTAGTTTGGGATTTTCTGTGGCTTAGCAGCCACTCCATGCATTAGACCAAGTTTTCTGTTATATTCTTTTTCATCTTTGAACTTTTCCTATCATCCCATGTACTCTAGGAGAAAATACATGATGCATCCTTCTGATGGGACCACATTAGATGATGTAGCAGACAACACAATTCAAGTTAGAGAGTCTGGCCATTTAAAACAGTGGTGTAATGAATTATTGGATGGAGTTCTGTTTTAGAAAGCACATATCTGGTTTATTATGGGAATCTTGAGTAGTTTCCTCAGCCCTGGGGAAATCTGGAGAGCCACCAAGGCTGCTCATCAGCAGGGAAATGAAGTATCTCTAGTTGGGATGAAGACATTGCTTGTAGTGTCACAGTTCATCCATAAGATTGCTCCAGACAGTGAGAACCATGTGCACAAAATCTCTGAGCTACAAATCACCTTGAGTAGGAAGAGCACCTAAGCAGGTCAGGCTTTTTGAAGCAAGCAGACAAAACAAACAAAACCCAAACACACAAAACCAGTGAAGGAGATGTGGGTGGGGGAAAGATAACAAGAAGGAAGATGAAGTGGACAGGTGACTGGAGATGGATTCTGAAGTATTGTATTTCACTATAAAACATGGATAACTCTTTTGTGGAGATGAAAAAACAATGAGGGCTGCAATTTAGGAAGTCTAAGGTGGTAAGGGTGTAGAATAAGCAAAGGGGGTCCAGTGAGGAGGCCAAGGGAGTGATGAGAAGGTACCACAGTAAAGACTGAGATGTGAATAACACAGACTAGATGAGTGGTTTTGGAATAAAAAGAGATAATACATTAAAAAATAAATAAAAACACCTATTTGGTAGAATAGAAAACAAACACTCGAGCCAATTAGTAATTAACAGCACTTGTAGTATGGCTCCACCCCTAGGTGTTCTGAAAACGACTGAATTCTAACCAAACAAGACTGTTTTTCAATTCTCTTTTTCTCAAGGGTGCTGCTTGATTCATTAAAACAAACAGTCAGAGTACCATTTAGGCAACCAGAAACACATCCACATGCACTGCACTTGAAAAGACTCCAACTACCTAGAATATGGGGCCATGGAAGAAGGAAAGAAAGGAAGGGGAGGAATAAGAGATTATTACTGAAATCAAAACAAGCTTGAGGCATGCAGCTGGATGAGCAGGCTGAAACAGTCACCAGCTGCTTGGGAATGATTGCAATTAGAAAACAAATCCAAGGATAGAGATACTTGAGCTCTGCCACAGCTTTTGTTGTGGTGCTAGTGATGCTGAACTGACACCAGCAGGCACTCCCAGAAGAAAAGGAAGAAGAAAATAGGGCTGGGGAGAGGAAGCAGAGGAGAAGAAAGAAGAGGAAAAGGAGGAGGGAGAAGGAGAAGAGGAAGAAGAGAGAAAAAAGGCAAAGAAGGAAGATGACCACCATCAAAAAGGACACCAAATTCACTCAATAAGTACTTCATTATGTTTCCCAACAGCATCATGCCTTCCATGTGTTTAGAATGGCCAAGGTTTAGTGTGCTTCAAGGCAGCATTTGGAACAGCATCACCCTATGGACAAACAGTATTGCCTTCGGAGATGAACGCCATAGGTTACTTTAGACATAGAGAAACACAGATTAGAGGGTGATTCTATGCAAAGCACATTTCAATAGATGATAGATAGATAGATAGATAGATAGATGGATAGATAGATAGATAGATCCAGACCTACTGATTCTACCAAGCAAGCCTCTGTCCTTTAGAACAGCTATTATATGCTCTACACCTCAGTTGATCAATATTAAAAGCAAAGAAAAACTATGCTCCTTGTTAGGGCCCACATAAAGGCAGAGCATCCTTCATTGAAGGCTGCTAATCCATTTGAATATAGCTTTGATTCTCGACTTCTCAGGTGAGATTCTTTCACTCAATATCTCTAGTATCCTAACCACTTTGGGCATTAAAAAATTTCTTTTTTTCCTTTTTAGCAATCTGTGGCTGCCACAAACTTTCTCTTTTTTTTTTTAAGAATTTTATTTTGTTCATTTTAACATACCAATCACAGATCCCTCTCCTCCATCCTCCAACTCCTCCAGCCTCCCCCGCCACCTGCCCCACCCCGTTCCCTGCTACAAGAAGATAAAGCCTCCATGGATCATCAGCAGAGCCTGGTACATTCAGTAGAGGCAGGTCCAAGTCCTCCCCCCTGCCTCAAGGCTGTGAGAAGTGTCCCACCATAGGTAGTGGGTTCCAAAAACCCAGCTCATGCACCAGGGATGGATCCTGATCCTACTGCTGCACCCCCCCCACACACACACACACACATACAAGCATATCAAGCCACACAACTGTTTTGCCTATGCAGAGGGCCCAGTCCAGTCCTGTGGAGGCTCCACAGGTGTTGGTCTAAACAGAATGGTCAAGCTGAACAGGAATGGAGTGGAAGAGGAATGAAAGAGATACCATGATAGAGGAAGGCATTGTGGGGATAGGGAGAAACTGGGTGCTAGGGAAGTTGCCAGGAATCCACAAGGATGATCCTAGCTTGGACTACTAGCAATAGTTGAGAGGGTGCCTGAACTGGCTTACCCCTGTAATCAGATTGGTGAATACCCTATCTGTAATCATAGAGCTTTTCTCTAGTAACTGATGAAATTTAGACCAAACTTTCTCTTATCACCAGGCTCAATTAAAGCAATTGCTTTTGAGGTGAGGGGAATAAATTTCTTCCTCCACTCCTTCTGCCCTGACTTTGATTCACCTGTCACTTGACATCCTTGCTTCATTAATTGCTGACAGCTGAGAATGCAACCCTGGACCCTCAGCAAATTACTTCTAATCATCTCCTTCCTAGACATTAGTCCTTCAGTGGAATGTCAGGGGCATTCAGCAGGCCACAGAAGACCAGAGCCTTTTGTAGCTCTGAGTTATGCAACAGTTGGCCTCTCAAATCAGATATTCAGCTGCAATGGATGTGCTCCTGGACCCTACTTCTTTCACAATTGAGGTGCTGATTTCTCTACTTCCAAGGGATGGGGATTGCTGGCTACTTACTGCTCATACCTCAGTCCCTTTGCAACTAGCTTCAGGCAAAGGGAAATGCTTAACACAATAACTAGATGGTTAGGTAGGGATACAAGGCACACAGTCTTTGATTCCCTTACCCAGCACTGACTCTGTAAAAAATGACCGACCATCTATCTCTTTGTGGACCTGGCTGAGTCTTCAGGGATACATACACCCCAATACAAATCACCCTCCTTCCCACCCTGCTCTACTCACTTCCATTCAGATACCATTTGATTTCCCTGCCCATCCACACACACCTAGTAGACACAGTGTTCATCTCTGTGTCTGCCTCCAGGGAACTTGGCCCAAGGTAGCAGAGCAAATTCTGCACCTCTTTTGGGTGATTTGCATATTCTTTTCACATGAAAAGATGACACTATTATATTTGCATCAATGATGGGAATTTTCACTTGTTAGATAATTGTTCATTTTAAGATGCCTAACAGGGTCCTTGGCTGTGGGCCTTCTTGCTTGTCTGACCCACGCTCAAAGGCCTGGGCACCATTCCCCAGATGACAGGTGTTCATTAAGAGACAGAAAACACGGTGCCAGTTGTATGGGTATTTACATTTTTATTAAACTCTTTTGACTTTAGCTTCATTTTTTTTTTATAGAATTGGTCTCATTTTCCCAAATAGTGCACCTGTGCTCGTGGCTGCCCCTGGGCTGAGTCCCATTCTTTATTTTCTAATCTAGAGCCAAGTGGGGGCACATGTGGCTGTTGGATAACAAGTGCCGGAGATTTCTTAGTATCATAGGCCAGTAGCTTTGGTTCAGAAAATATTATTGCTTCTTGTCAATGTTGTATACAAGCCTATCCAGAGATCAAGTTTTGTCTGCCTATACTATGTGCTATAGGTAGGGTTGTAGTGACGTTCTATATCCTAAAGGCACACAAGTTAAATAAGGAGACTGAAACCTGCGGGATGCTGGGAACCATTCATCTTCAATCCTTGTCTGTATGATGGGACTAGGTACAATGAATCTGATGTTTCTCATACAGTCCAAATGACAAAGCCTCAAACTTTTCATTTAAAAAAAAAAATTGACCCAAGGTCTTAAGCACCTTGTACAAAAAGTCAGCCCAGTGTCATAATGACTCATCCAATTAATTTGAAGGCTTCTGTAGACTCAGGGGCTATGGAGCATTGAGTCAAGTTTCAGCTAAACATCTTTAGACCAGACAGAATGAATAAAAACTGGTAAACATCCAAATGAATCTGTGTCATTCTATATGAAAAGTTCTCACATTCTAAAAGTCTGACTTCTTTGGTTCATTCATATTTCTCCGCAATTCATAGAACCCTAATTCAGCAAGTTGTAAGTATTGTAAACAGAGAAAATGAGCATTGTAACATGCAGATTAATGCTATTTAAAAGCAAGCTGAACAAGTAGAAGAGAGTTTGGGTACCACTGATGTTTACCTAGGCATTGCTTGTAAGTCAGTGTGAGCCTGAAGAAAACAACAACAATAACAACAAAGACATCCCATCCCCTCTGAGAGAATAAAGACAGAAAAACAGGGGGCTAACATATCTCATAACAAGGACCCAACCTCCGGGAGAGTAAAGGCATGGTCAAAAGATGAAGAGGCACAACAGAATCCTTTGCTCCCAACTTCAAGTGCTGTAACCCAGAACAAGTGCAGTTATCCCTGTGGTTGAAATCCAAACCACCAAGCCAAATATGCTGCTGCCTTTTCCCTTTAGGGCACCCTACAAGTCTATAGAAATCAACTCTTTCACAGAAAAAAAATATGAATTCTTCTTAAGAAACTTGGAAATGTCTTGGGAAGTTTCAGCGACAGAACCTCTGGCACTCCAAAGAGTGTCAATGTCTCTCCCTGTCTGCTTCCTTTCCTCTGAATTAGGAAGGACAATAGATACTTCTTTCATTTCCTGCACTATACATTTGGAATGTAGCACTGCATCATGAAGATTACATTATTAAGTGCTAGTGAAAACCCAAAAGGCAACAAGAAATATACAACTTTAAGTTAAGATGAAAGGGAATGGCAAAAGGAGTTTCCAACCATCCATAAAACACAACTTCAGACTCTTTCCTCAGCTCCAACCTGCACTTTTTTTTTTATCTCACAATAAAAATTTGAAAACCCAGTCACCATGATTGCATGGTTCTAGTTCTGAGTAAACTGTCAGCCACGAGCATTTTGAAGCCCACTACAAAGCTGACTGACATTCAAAACCATTGTAGGAAGGCCCCCAGGTTCTTGAAATGTGTGTCCTAAAGGCTCATGGTGCCAAATTTTCCACTTTGTCATTAAAATATTCTTTTTGAGGAGAGAAAAGCAAATATTTCACTGATCTTTAGAGTATTAAGGATTCTATCCCAAACCATTAAGTAATGTGAATACTTAAATGGGGGATGGTAGAAGAGACATATTCTGTATCACTTTTCCTTCAGACTGGGATCATCTCAAGGATCATACACTAACATAGTTTGTGCAACAGGTTCTCAACCTATGGGTTGTGACCCCTTTCTGGTCAAAGGACCCTTTTACAGGGGTTGCCTAAGATCATCTGTTTATCAGATATTTATATTTCAATTCATAACAGCAGCAAAATTACAGCTATGAAGTAGCAACAAAAAGAATTTTATGCTTAGTGGTCACCACAACATGAGGAAGTAAGGGGTTGCAGCATTAGGTAGACTGAGAACCATTGGTCTATAGTATCATCATTAAAGCCCATCAGAAGATAAGAATAAACATAGAAGCTGCTAGCTAACTGAAGAGAGGAGAGGAGTTCCTTCCACTCTATGACAGAAGTAGTGGGCAGTACAGAGATGGCACAGGCTTTCTCCTGGAGTCAGGCAGAACTACCAAAAGGATCTTTCCAAATGACAAGACATTTGGGTCTCATATCTGACTAGCCATGGATGGTGAAGGGTGACACAGGAAAGCAAATTTCTAAAAGGAAGTCCTGAGCAAATGTATGGAAAAAGGAAAGTACGAAGTAATTTTAGTATGCTGTGGTCCAAAATGGTCAATATTAGTTAAAAACACATCTTTAGGAAGTCCTTGCACTATCTACAAAAACAAAGTAAAGATAGTAGAGATGCGATATTATATTACAGGCCTTCACTCTTGGAAGTACTCTACCCTACCATAGTTGAGACACATTGCAGGTCTATTGTCTTAGGGTTGAGATGATCAGTTATAATTCATCAATGCTAACTTTGTGACCAAAGTAAGCACTGAAGACAGGCTGACAAAAGAAGGAAAGAAGTGGAGATGTTCAATGAACTACTGTCAGAAAAAGGTTAACAAGGGCCGGGACTGTGTCATTAAGGAGAAAATTAATGGAAGAAAGGATGGAGACATTTCAGATGAAGAATCAATGTAGCTTACAAGCAGATTAAAGGTCTTACAGAATGGAAAACTGCTTTCCTTTCACACTTTTCCTTGTTATTTTGAAATACGGCTTTCATTTCAGTTCACAAGTTACTAAAAGGTTTAGATATCATTTGGCCTAAAATTCTATCATATGAGATCTCCTCTATCTGATATTTACAAAGTTAAATTATCTAGTCATAATATAAGAATTTACTTACTTTTTTCAACATTTATTCTGTAAATTTTTAATGTATTTGTTCAGCATGTTAACATAAGTTTTAATCTTGACCTATAATCTATGGTTATTTGAAATCTTCAAGTATTGTATAGTAATATTTATTAGTTTCATAAGATATGAGTTAAATATCGAACAATATATCAGCGTAGAAATAATCTTTTCAAAGATAACGTTTGGATCAACCTAGAACAAACTGTGCATCAACCTTCTCTGTAAGACATGCTTTATAATTTCAATTTTAGTAAACCTTAGTTGGAGGGTTACAAGAAACTAGAATGCCATGTAGCCACTACTTTGCTGAAGTGTAAGTGTAGATTTAACAAGTTCCCAGGCAAAAATTTCCACAAGTTTTCAAATCCATGCCATAGTAGTAATTCTCATCTTGTTTTTCACACTCTTAGTCCTTACATTTATAAGAGAAGAATTAAAAAACAAAACCTTAAAAATACTTAAACTTTAGATGATTTTTTTTATGACAGAGCAGGGTTGAGGCCATCATGACTAAAACCAGTAGCTCTGGGGTGATTTTTTTATTTTAAGTTTAAATCCTTCACTAAAGTAAAATTCATCTGTTCACCTAGGAATTCACATTGTGCTGAGAAAAGGATGCCACTGAAGCCGTTCATGACTTCTGTGTGTCCACAGGACATGATGGATGGTCATATGACAATGTGTTCATCTTGTGGAGATCATCTATTGGCAGGTTAAGATGAGTCCAAAAATGACAGAATCAGAATCCCATAGACTCTGAAAATGATCAAGAACTCATCACATATAAATAAGTATAAATACAAGAATAGCAAGAGAGAAGGAAGCTAATTTGTAAAAGGCAAATTTCCATACATTACTTCTTTAAGTAATGAGCTTTAAAGACACCATACGCTTAAATCATCATGAGTTCTCAGTGGAGACAATTGGGTGATACCTGAAATATTTTCCTCTTTGGGTGAGAAGATAATTCTCCATGCAACCAATTTTTCCATACAGAGGACAGTGGCCAAAATGATGATTTGTAGGTAAAGGGAAACAGTAAAGAAAAAGAATCAAGGAAGATGTTTGACTTTGGTCGGTCATTGTGTTTTTTACTTGTTGAAGCTGCTAGTCCTGTGGGAAAACCAGAGCACGGTTACCACACATCCAAAGGGTGTTATTAATTGTTCTCAGTCATGTGGATCTCTAAAAAGTGTGAAGTCAACTATGGCAGAAGAAGCACATCTCAGCTACCACTCTGCCTCTGTGGTGTCTGGATGTCAACTGCAGAACAGCAAAATTCTCACCAACAAGACACACCTTCATTTTCAAAATATAAGGCAGCTTCTCAAATGTTGTCTTAAATGTCACCCCAGATTCAGAAATGTGTGGTTTTGTTCAGACTTCTGTACTATTTTCATTATTGAGGTCAATGTCACAGAAAACCAGATTAAGTCTTATTTTTCTAGCTACTAAAGAATTTTAAAAATAATTTTTCAAACATAATAATAGACTTTTTAAATCTAGTCAAATGAAGAAAATTATGCAAAAGATCCAGATAGTGGGATGGAAGTATTTACTATTGAAGTATTATTTTCATTCCTATCAAGAAGAGAGTAGTGCTAAACTGAGGGGCTTATTGTCAACCCAAATGCATTATAGTCCTAGTTTCTATATCAAACATCTTATAACTCTTTCTCTCTCTAAGGATATTAAACAATAGATGATTTTTAGTGCTTGGCATTGACACTCCTTGCCTCAGGAACTCACTGTCTTTCTATGGGAATGAATAAAACTCTTTTAACTTGGTGTTTTCTGGTCATTTCTTCAGATGGGCATGGTAGATTTTTTTCTGGTAACTCTGCACTCTGTAAAGAGTTCATATATCTGCGAAAGGCTTACAATGTCAGTTGGTCGATAGTTGTTACAAGTTGGGCATCATAATGGCAACTTCGAGCCAGATATGATGGCACACATTCAAATTCTCACTCTCTAGAGGCTGAGACAGGAAGATTTCAAAGTCAAGCTTAGCTTAGACTACAAGTGGTAGTCTGTTAAAGAAAACCATGAAAGAAGAATAAAGACCGGGAGGGAGTCAAGAAGGGAAAGAGTGACCAAACTCCCTGTAATAGCAGCTTCCTTGTGTAAAGAGTTCTGGAACATTCCAATTAATAGTAATAATGAAGATTTATGACATTATGTCGCATGCCAGGCACTAAAATGAGTTGCTTTGTGAGCTCATAAGAACCTTCCCTAACATAGTTCAGAGATGAAAAAATTGATGCTCCAACAGGTTAAGAAATTTGGTGAAGACTATCCAGCAAAAGATTCCAATCCAAAAATCTCACTCAGGAGGCACTGGTCTCTCTCACAGTGTTCTACCGATGCTTTATCAGAAGAGAGAAGCAATGCAGCCTGTTGTTGGGTAAGAAGAGGAGGCCACCTTTCCCAGAGGAGGATCGTATCCTACACCTGCACCATCTTCATACCAATTTCTGGAAAACAGAACCTGGCATCTTAGAAATGTCAAGAGAATGCATCTGTTTTCCTAACTGTGAAGAACGAAAAGTCAAATTCTGTAATTTCATATCAC
Organism: Peromyscus leucopus; assembly: GCF_004664715.2. Classification (NCBI taxonomy): domain Eukaryota; kingdom Metazoa; phylum Chordata; class Mammalia; order Rodentia; family Cricetidae; genus Peromyscus; species Peromyscus leucopus. Next base: position 57,388,198 of record NC_051075.1, on the reverse strand, counting down.
TGCTAGTTAGTTTGCTTCTGGTATTAAAGACACTGCAAGCTAAAGAGAGTCCAAGGTGTGGGGGCTCCATAATACGGTCTTACTGTCATTTGCAATCAGGTACATGTTCCTGGCAATCACTAAGATTCCACTCTTCTCATAAGACTTGGTTTCATAGTCTAATGATAACCCATGAAAGGCAAAGACTCAAATGATGAAGACCAATATTCTGCATGCAGGGTGACCTTTCAAGAACATAGGGCTCACCCCATTACTCTCTCCTGATTCATCCTTCTGTATTTCCTTAAAGGCGGACATTTATAGATCTTTTTCAAATTAAGAAGATTTTCAGGTATTGAATTCAGACTCAGGAAAACCACCTTTTGGTTTAAATCCTCAATATTGCTTACCAATCACTTCTCATATTTTGTACCACTTAAGAGTTACACTTTTCTAAATCTTGTCCTTAAGCTGATTTTGTCTGTATATTTTTTAAAAGAAAATCTGAGGTAGTCAAATCAGTTTCAGAAGCTGTATTCAATAAAACAATATGTTTGACTACCTCACATGTTCTCTCAGGATCCTAAAAGAACTTGATAAAAATATTCAGAATAGGTGCTGATTATTTGAAACCAGCTATAAATAAGAGTTAAACATGGAAGTGAAGGAAGACATGAAACAGAGATATCTCCATTAGCAGATGCTGAAGCATTGCCTCCGATAAAAGCCAGCCACTTTTATTATGTTGTGGAGTGGCACTGTCATAATCCTTATTAACTTGTTAAATATTTGCACACATTCACATATATCCAGAGCAATGTGCAGGTACAAAAATAAAGCATCCAAGATAGGGTTTACTTTACCTTGTAGTGTGTGTGTGTGTGTGTGTGTGTGTGTGTGTGTGTGTGTGTGTGTGTTCGAGTGTGAGTGCATGCATGTGGAAACCAGAGGACTATGCTAGACATCATTCCTCAAACATTTCTCTATTTTTTGACAGGGTCTTTCAGTGACTTGGGAGTTGACAGGTTTTAGTAAACTCCCCAGGAAGTCTCCTACCTCTGCTTCTCCACAGATTATAGGCACACAGTGCTGTGCCCTGCTTTTAGTGGGTACTGGAGAACCAAACTCAAGTCCTCATCATGACAGCAGATCATTACAGAAACTCTTCACCAACTGAGCTGTCTTTTCAGTTCAAGTTTATCTTACTTCTCCTTAAAAAGCCCTTTGCCCCATGGTGGGCCCCTGGGAACTGCTCAGCAAGAAGAACAACAGGTGAGCTGCAGCCTTGAACTAACAATTCCTTTTCTCTTCTTTTCTTTTAATATTATTCTTTCAGGAGTGTGTTTCAAGCCTAGAATTTTTTTTTTGTTGCTGTGTTTGGCTTCTCTTAAGGAGACTGAGGCATAATGGGAGTAGTGAAGAAAATGCAACACTCATGTTCCCATGGGCACCACCTCAATGGGCAAAACTTCTAGAGAAAGGGAAGGTACTGCCCTGAGTGACTGGTATTTGAAGTATTCAAATGGATGGCAGGAGGGTTTGTTTGTTCATTTATTATCCTGGGAAGCCAAATAGTTTCACAGATTCTGAATCTACTTATTATTACTCTTTTGGTCACTTGGTAAAAGCTGTTCACTCTTCAAGCTGTTCATGCTTCCCTCTGGGTAGTTGACATCATCACTTAAAAAGCAGGTCAGTGGGATTGCCAGAGTAGGCCCCTATTTGGTATGAACCCAGATGCCAGCTAATTTTGTCAAATCTGTTATGGATAAGAGAGAAGTAATCAAGTGATACCAAAATATGTTAAGCCACCAAATGAAATTTCTCAGTGTCATTTTTAGAACTATTTTTTTAATCCAAAGAAACAAACAAGAACACAGGCAGGCAAAAGTTTAAAAACCGATGATGGTGATGATGATGAAGAAGAAGAAGAAGAAGAAGAATAAAAAAACACCCGGGGGACAAATTTTACTGACAACTTTAACAAACAGCATTAACATGGAGGAAGTGTTCTTTTTAAATAATATCTGTATATAGAGAAGTTATTGTAAGATCCTGTCCACGCTTCTGTCTTTTATCTCCTGCCTCCAGCATCTCTAACACCCCCACAGGAACCACTCTCCTTTCCTTCACCCCTATATGCTAGTCACACAGAATCCCTTGAACATTTATTAACAATGACATTTGGAAAACACAAAGCCATTTCCATTCAATTAAATAAACACAGTGCGTTAACCTTCAGTAAAAGAAGTGGCCGTTCATTTTTATAGGTAGCTGTAAACAGACTTTGAGCTTCACAAAGCCAGGATCAATAGAGTGCTGGCAAACAATCATAATCTCATGCACACACTATTGACAGCCTCTCAGAAAATATAGTTGGATTCTAATGGGTTTGATGATTGGGGCCCACGGCCAGACACCAGCTTTTCTCTGAGAGAGTGTCAAAATGTCAAGAAAATGCCTTTCTGGGGGTGAATTCCTCTGTTTTCTTCAGAGGAAACAAAACAGTCAAGCTCTGACACGAGGGAACATGAACCCCCAAGGGGAAGCCAAACCCGGGGGAAAGAAGATGCTGTAGATTGGAATAGTGGAGCCACAGCTGGCCTGAAGCAGCGGGAGATGTCGTCAGGCCTGTCGACTGTAATCACCACTTCCAGAGTAGGAATGGGATGGGAGCAGGGACAGATTCATCACAGGTAGAGTCTCTTGGTTTTCCACTCTCCTGTCAGGTGAGAGATTATAACTGAAGGCTGTGGTCTTCTATATACACTGCTTCTGGTGCCTGCTCTTGATCCAGGCTTCATCTGTGAGTTCATTCACTTTTCTTTAGCCTCACTCATACCCTACTTCCATACACAGGCAGATGGTACCCGGACTGATGCTGCAGTCTTCCTGCTAAGTAGCTGGGTACCTTCCCACCTGCTTCTTTGGTTTCCAGTCTTCTCATTTATAAACATAGTCGGAATCATTTCTACTTCACAATAACTTAGGGCAATGAAAAACTTGATGGATACATGCTGGGTTTCTTAGAAGAATGCTTAATTGGGATTATGAATTTGAAACAAATGGAAAAGTAAACATGGGAGGAATTAGCAACAATTATTCTAAGCAGTTCCTGTAGGACTCTTCAGGTTTTCAAAGAACCCAGCTTTTCCAACCCCGGTGCATGGACAGGCTTTTGGGAGCCCGGTGCCTGTGGTGTGATGCCTTGTGTAGCCTTGGTTAGTGAGGAGGGGCTTGGACCTGCCTAGGCTCAGTGTGTGACTCCCCATCGGAGACCTTGATTTGGGGGATGTGGAGATGTGGAGCGGCTTGGGAGGGAGGGCTGGAGGGAGGAAGGAGGGAGGAGGGAGGATCTGTGGGTGGTATGTAGAGTGAGTAGAAAATTTCTTAATGAAGAAAAATGAAAAGAAAAAAAAGAATGCGAGCTGGAAAAAAGCTGTAGATTTAGAGAAGCAGGAGAATTAAAAAAATGCAATGAAAAAAAAAAAAGCCAAAGAATCCAGTTTCATTCTCTTCATAGCAAAGATAAAGTTCATTAGTAATATTTTCCCACTTTTTAAAAATAAAATACTGCAAACTAGATTTGTTAGATATTTATCACAGGACAGACACTGAGCTAGCACTTCAAAGAACTCAGCTTACCAAATGTATTTACAATCCTAAATAGCAGGTTCTAGTATCCGTTCCTATGCATGACTATATTTACCTATTATGTATGATAATGAATATATTATAATAACCAATATTTAAGTAGTATTATTCTCTTTATATAAATCAATTATAGAAGAAGATTTAATCCTAAAAAGCCATTAATATGCATTAGAACCTGAGAACATGTTAGCTAAATGTCTATGAGCTGAACCCTATACTCTGCCATCTCTGTTTTAGAAGGGCATTTACAAAGCAGCATGGAAATTTTCTGATGTTCTGGAATCCTTGTCCTTTCCCATGGAAAGGTACATCATGATGATTTGTTATCAGTCAATCCACCCTCGGTCCTTGGTCCTTCATTATCCACAATCAAAGAAAAATTGGAAACAATATTTTCTAAGTTCAGGGGGCTCTACCTCTGTCACTTCCTTCTGTTTTTCTCTTTTGAAGAGAAAATTGTCAAAAGTGCTAGGGGAAGGGAAGAGGGGTTGGAATAACTGATATTCTGACATGCACCTTTCTAGAGGAAGATTATGCTAAGGATCATCCAACCCCGAATGTAACGGCATCGTCTTAAGTACGAGGCTCTGAGAATGTGCTAAGAACTTAGCAATTAAGAACTTGGCTCAGGGATTAGAGGGCCTGGGCTTAATCTCCATCTTTCCTCTTAAGAATATTGGACATGGCCGGGCGTGGTGGCACACGCCTTTAATCCCAGCACTCGGGAGGCAGAGCCAGGCGGATCTCTGTGAGTTCGAGGCCAGCCTGGGCTACCAAGTGAGCTCCAGGAAAGGCGCAAAGCTACACAGAGAAACCCTGTCTCGAAAAAAAACCAAAAAAAAAAAAAAAAAAAAAAGAATATTGGACATGATGGAAGTTACAAAAATATCTCTTGAGATAAAAATTTAGACAATTAGTATGATTTTTAAGTGACTCAATATACACGAAATGTTAAAATTGCTGAGCTGAGCACTGTGCCTCACCCACAGTAGATGCTGCTTATATGTATGGTGTTCTACCTCCCTTTCCCACAGTAGATGCTACTCCATGCTGTTGTATTCTACCTCCCTTTCCCTCAGTAGATGCTACGCCATGCTGTAGTATTCTGCTTCCCTTCACCACAATAGATGCTACTCACTGACTATTGTATTCTACTCCCCTTTCTTCTTCTCAAAACTTTGAAGAAATTTGGAAAATTAGGAAAGGAAAGGAATCCTAATGTCATGTTTATCTAAAATGACTTTTTAGCTCTGACCTTGAGATGTTAAATTTTGATTTAATAAATGATCTTAGCTTGCATACATATTAATCTGTATTAATTGGTGATGCTCTATAATCCCATAAGGCAGTCCCAGTGGGGTATGTGGGCATTTTTAAATAACATACTTCACAGGTGATTCCCTTGTCTGAAAATAGGCCTATATTTTTGAACTGGATAATTCTCATTGGGTTTCTTATGCAATCAGTTTTATTTCAATGAAGTGTGTGTGTGTGTGTGTGTGTGTGTGTGTGTGTGTGTGTGTGTTCTAGTAACTTTCAGAGAGGAATGCTACCGGGTTCAATTCCCAGCACCCACACAGCAGCTTACAACTGTCTGCAACCTTAGTTCTAGGGGATCTTACACCTTCATACCAAAGCACATAAAATAAAGTTTTTGAAGAGCCAATAAAGGCATTAAAAAAAAAAGGAAAAAAAATGCTACCCAGAGCCTTCCCATTAGAAATTTCATACTGAGGTTGCATGAAGAAGCTTCATTGCAACTTCATATTTAATGGCAAGTAATGAAAGAGAATATTTTAGAATGAGCAGAAAGGCGATTTGTTTTTATCTCCCTGAGCCCATGTTCTATTATACATAGTAACGTCTACTCTGTACTTGTCACACACTACCCATCTCCTACAAATGCAATTTACTGCAGGATGGAGTTTACCACGGAAACATGCTTGCTCACTTGACGTGGTTATGAGGTGAGCAATAGACTCTCCTACCTTGATAATCAGTAAACAAATATTAATAAGGGACCAATGGAAGGGAGTTTACTAATGTGAGCCACAGGAAAGCAGTTCTTTTTCTACCGACAGAAACTCTTTTAAGGCTCTCAAGTAGTCATAGCCTTTCTAGAACCAGTCATAAAGGGGCAGTTGTTTACTTCTAATAATTTAGAATTGGCCCTTTTCAGGATACAGAATCATTGAGAAATTGTTAATAAGTCTAAACCACTATCCATTTGGCAAAGAAATGATGACAAGTACATTCATTAGATGATATGGCAACAACAGTGCTCACATGGTAGCCTGGGGTAGCTACTATGAATGCTATACATGACAGAGAATTAAACTGGACCAAAGAAAGTTTATCCTTGACCATGAACAAGAATTCTCAGCTTGAGTCTTCAGGAAAATCAAGATACCTCAGACTGTTGGATCTGAGTTGGAGCTAATTAGCCAAAAGAATTCATATGAGAACCTCTCGCTCTTGCATCCTCTAAAAAAAATCAAAGCTAATCATTCAAGACTAGTCTTTAAGATTAACACTGTTTAACTGAAGCATTAGAACTCTGTGGTTTGGGGGCTTAATCTAAAGAGTCATATTTTTTTTCTCAGTCTTTTCCAGATAACATTTCTTCTGTTTCATTGTACAGCCTAGGAAATCTCAACTCCTAGACTTCCCCAGTTGATTTCTACCACATATAAGTTTATGATATGATTTTACAGCACTGATCTGAAGGAGGACTCTCCCTCAGCCTGCTTTTAAATTAGGCTTTGATTTCTAGTACTAAAGAAGATTCCAGAAGAAGGCAGATGAAATTTAAAGCATGTTGAATAGTAAGCATCAGCCTATCCATTCACACTGGTCAGCTTGAAAGTTGCAATGAACTAACTGCCTTAGTTTACACCCCTGACACTACCAACTCCACTGTGTATGTATCTTTGAAATGATGGCAGAAAACCAGGATGGAGAAGGATGGGGAGAGGATGGCTTATATGGCATAGCTTCTTAGCTAAACCATGGTACCTAGGAAACTATTACTACCACATGTCTATAGCAGACAGAATGGAACACGATGATTATCCTCTTCTCCATGCAAGCCACCTAAACACACATACACACACACACACACACACACACACACACACACACACAAAGCAAACCATATTTACAAACAATGGACCAACACATGCCACTTTTCTGTGACTGCTTTTAAAGTGTGATAATAATTAAAGGTGAAAGGGGCAAATTAAGACTTTTCTGCCCTGTGGCATCTGCCTCAGCCTCATAACTTAAAGCTCTCTAGGCACAAAGCAACTTCAGTGGGCCTTATGAAGCAACTTTTGTGTTTAGTTATAATAATGAGATGATCTACCCAAATACAGAGCCGCGCCTACATTTTACAAGCAACAGGAATAGAGAAAGAACCTAGAAACTTCTGCTCATTTCAATTCTTTATGCTTCTGTGACCATTTGTGGCCCATTTGTTTTTTGTTTTTTTTTTTTCTCCCCAGAATCAATTTTAGTCTTTCATGCACAGCCAGGGCACTCTGCCATCTGGCAAGAAAGGGGTGAGAGTAAGCATAACTCTAGAAATAAAAGAAATAGATAAAAAATGTTGAAACCGAAAGCAAACAAGGATAGTTTAGTCAAACCACTGTGCTATATAGATATTAAAAGTGAGACCCAAAAAGGAAGGTTTGCCATAAATTACCAAACTCCACATTTTTAAACCAAAACCTTTCCCACTGAACTATACTAAATTATTTTAATGCCACAAGATCTTTATCTCTTATTACTGGCGAATGAGCCAGCCTGAATTGAAGTGAAGCATATCCATATATAACACCCAGTGTTACATGAAAGTCAAATGACTCAGTTCTCATAAAATATCTTTAAAATATCATGTATATGTCCTTTGTAAAATTGGGTATAAATATATCATTTTTCTTAACAAGAATGATAAAAATTCCTTTGCATACTAGAGTTTAAGAGAAGCTCCCAAGTCACTAAATCTCTAAATCTCAACAGAGTAAGACAGTGAGCTCTTATTTTTGTTTACAATGATTGTACAATCTCAGCACAGAGAAGGTGTTTGGGCAATCTTTGTTTATAGATTTGGGTCTTTATTTCTCCTATAGAGGTTCCCTAGCTTTATCTTGTTGCTGTTAGTTCCAATACCACTCTGCTTAAATAGTTATTTTCTGTTCTGCCTTGAACAAGGTATGCTTTCTTTTATAACTAAGTACAAGGTGGACATACACAGGATTACAAAGGCACCTTAGCCTTTTATGCATTACAAAGAGTCCATGATAATTTGTATCTGTATATTTTTAATGATCTATCCTCTCTCTCTCTCTCTCTCTCTCTCTCTCTCTCTCTCTCTCTCTCTCCCTCTCTCTCTCCCTCCCTCCCAACTTGCTATTCCTTGCCTTCTCACTATTTTAAAAGCAAATGTATTTTTAAATTTTAAACCATATAAGCTAAGCATCTATTTAAGCCAAAGTCTCTTCTGCTCAGAAATCGGTTTGAAGCCCAAGGCATAAGTTTGTGACACTTATTGAGATATATGTATTTCTTTTCAGGTTTATCACTCCTTTAGATGGAGAGTCTCTTAAATATTGCCACTTCACCCTGACCACATGCTCTCAAGAAAGTTTTTGAATGGAGAGGTGCAAAGGCCTAACACAGCCACAGGAGATCTTTCTCTGAGATGACACAGGTATGTCTGTAAGTGTGCCACTGTGTTTATCAGCACACATCTACTCATTTAAGTCTCGCAAACTAATATATTCTCATAACTACCATATGTGTTCTTAAAACTGTTTAGCAAGTGATGAAATGATTCTGGAAGTTGAGTAATCTGACCTCGTGCAAAGAAGTATCAGATTTAAATCTGGTCCCCCTTGCTTCCCAAATGAGCACTATGTGCTAGCTATTCCTTTTCCCATACCCACAGAGCATCTGAGACTCCACTCCCATATCCAAAAAGCAAGCGGGTTTCCTCTGTATCTCTCCTCCAACCTTCTTCTACATTACTATATACCTTCAGCTTCGTGTAGTATGAAACAGTCCAGACACCCGGTCTCCAGCCACTGATGCCACGGGGACAGGGATTGAGTCTTGCTCATCCTGTGTCTTAGTTTCTTGCCATGTAAGGCTTTCGTCTGTTTCTTTATATCATGAATTCACCACTTCCATATCTATCTTGGTGATTCCTGGCTATTTGGCTTCTGCTGTTACTCGGGCATTTTTGTGACTACTATTAGCCTCTCAGGACCACAGGCTTCCAATTGTTGTGTGGCATCTGTGCTCAAGCACAAGTGGTGATGCTGATGCATAGCCATCACGGAAGTCATTTGGAAGTAAACCTGCATCAAAGTGGCTCTTCCTCAGTGTTATTATCCTACTCTATCGGGATTCATTTTCTTGTCAAAGAAAACACACATCTCGGTGAATGTGGATTCTCCACAGCGTGAACTCTCCCAATTTCTTAACCTATCACTGAAGTGAAGCCACCTGCAACAGTTGTTTAAACTTGCCTCATTCACAAGCCAAACTGTCAGGTCAAATGCAGCTTGCTGTGGCATATTCCTTTACACTGTGTGAAGATGTGTCACCGTGATTGGTTTAATTAAAGGCTAAATAGCCAATAGCTAGTCAGGAGGAATAAGCAGGACTTCTGGACAGAGAGAGCTCTGGGAAGGAGCAAGGTAGGCTCATGAGCCAGACACAGAGGGAGAAAGACATGCAGGAGGAGGAGTAAAAGTCACAAGTCATGTGGCAACACATAGATCAATAGAAATGGGTTATTTAAGTTGTAAGAGTTAGTGGGACAAGCCTAAGATATAGGCTGATCTTTTATAATTAATAATAAGTTTCTGTGTTGTTTTTTTTGTGAGCTGGCGGCCCAAAGAAAAATCCATCTACAGCAGCTTCTAGCCCTAAATTATAAATAGTGTTAAAGAATTCAAAATGTAATTAGAGACTTACAGTTTGTGAATACAGTTGGGTAGGTACCTGACCTGCAACACAGCACTAGACTAAAGTCTGTGAATAGTCAGGGCATTGGCCAGGATTCCAGTGCATGTTTCCTTCATGCTTTCATTTGTGTGTCAAGGGTGTTCAAATGCAAAGCAAATGGAGGATTTGGTTTGAGAGGTGTGTTTTTTTTTTTTTTTTCCAGTTTTGGTTTAAATCATAAGCTACCTATCTCTCTTCTTATTAAGCAACTGTAAACCCATTTTGTTTGATTTGTTTCTGTCCAGTTTTTTATCTGTTCATATTTTTTAATTATATCCTCTATTGTTGTATTTGATACCCTATACTATATCTGTCAATAAAAAGTCCACACACGGAGGCTAAAAGAAGCAAAATCACAAACCAAACAAATAACTCACACACTCGTGGTTTCTAAAAATAACCAATCTCCTTGGAAAAATCACCTCAGAGACCTGGAAGTATGGGAGCACATCCATTCCAGCATGACGATCCAATTTTTCAGTTCCTATTAAACAAATACAGGGAGATACTTATAGCAAATGGAAACCCAGAGCTGGCTGAATCTTAAGCTGTACTCTCCACTTTCAATGAGTGTCACACGGGCTTTGTTAGAAAAGATTAAAAGGAAAAGGGATGATTAATGAAAGCACCATTCTCCTTAGCTGTACCTAGCCCTAGGACATCACCACTGTGAGGAGCTCCCTCACTGGCTTGGCTCCTCTGGAACACCAGTGAATTGCCAAAGCAGCCTCTGGAAGCAGCGGGAGCAGAAGTGACTCCAGATGTAGGAAGGCAGATGTAGGAATAAGGGCAGAAGTAGAAGTAGCGGTATGAGTACTTTCTGTTTCTGCCATAATCGGGTTCTTAAGAAGAGTGTAGCAAATAAATAAATAAATAAATAATTAAATAAATAAATAAATAACATAACATAACATAACATAACATAACATAACATAACATAACATGTCAGGATTACAATGAAGCATCCGAAATAAATGGGAGAAGGATGTGGTGGAGGATCTAAAAAAGCTCGGTGTCCAAATCTCTAGTAAAATAGCAATGCCAGTCACAATTATCATCACAATAGTTAATATATCTATGGATAATTGAACCAATGGCTAAGGGCTTCCTTGTGCATCCCACCAATCTCTGGCCTTGGAATAAATTTATAATAACCATCTCCAATATGCATGTAAGGAATCTGAAATCTAGAAAAAAAGAACCAGGAAGCAAAAAAAAAAAAAAACTAAAAGACAGGAGCATACCCTAGGAGAGGCATCTTTTAAGTGTCCAAAGTTATCATTGATTTTTTTCCCCATGATTTCTCTCCTGAAAATGATTAGGGACATCGTTGTTGATTGCTAGTTTGATCAAATTTACAGAGAGGTAAGCAGACCTATTTGTAGAAAAGAAACATACAAAACAACATTCTAAACTTTGAAAATAAAGTTTTCAATGAAAAGAAATAATAAGGGACTAAGAAAAAACAGGCATGCTACAGTACAAATGTGACAAATTCCAAAGAATTTACACCATAGCATTCATGCTGTGTTCATGTTACAAATGGAGAGGCCATCTCCTCAAAGCATTATGTGTCATATTAAAATGGTGCTCTTAATTCCCATGGGATTGTTTGCATTCATTTGTAAATTTGCAAGGATTGTCTAGTCACATAAGAACTATAAGCCTACAGCAATTGTATTTGGCTTTTTGTTCATACGGATTTAGAAAAAAGAACACAATGTTTGAACTCAAATATGAACATTTCTGAAAATACTTACTTAGGGGAATAACCTTGTTTTTCTCATATTTGAGATAAACTTCCATAACTAGGGACTGGAGAGTGGAAAGCTGATCTACCATGTTAAATGGTATTTGTTGGTCTGGCAGCAAGAACGGGGTTAATAGAGAGGAATTTAAAAAAAGAAAAGAAAAACTCCCAGGCCCATTACAGCACAAAGCCTTATATGTAATATACATCAAAACTACCTCTGCACTGGCAATGGTGGTGTACATCTTTAAATAGATCTCTATGAGTTCAAGGCCAGCCTGATCTAGAGAGTAAGATCCAGGACAGGCACTAAAACTACACAGAGAAACCCTGTCTCAAAAACAAACAAACAAACAAAAACAAAAACAAAAAAAACTGCCTCTGAACACCAGGATCTAATAGATATAATTGTAGAGTTATATTCCCAGACACATTTTACAAGCACCACAGTGACTAATACACTTTTCCATCTACTTCTACTCAGTTAAGCATCAGAAGCCCTGCATTGAGAACTGAAGACATTGCTTGGAATATTCCCAACTCATAGCATGCCTATGGCTCACTGAGAGACTGCTTAAGGGCAGATTCTGATTCAGTGTTTCTGACATCACCACTCTGGATATATATTCCTAAGAAGCTCCTAGACAGTCCAGGAACAATGCTTTGAATAGGAGCATCTTTATATATTGAGCAATGGGGCTGGAGAGATGGTTCAGTCGTTAAAGGCTAGGCTCACAACCAAAAAATATATATTGGGCAATGGCCATTTCAAAATACACAGACATCATTTTAACCAATTAAAATCTAAAGTCAAGGCTGCATTTCTAGTCATTGTTATAGTTACATGAATGTATCAACATAATGACAAGTCATAGAGTGATATGCATAGATATAAACACACACACACTGAAGCATTCCTTCAAGTACACATGGATGAATTAATAAAGTAACTTCACATGATCCAACAATCCCCTATAATTCCCTATCTGGGCATGCATCCAAGAACATGAAAGCAGTATCCAGAAGAGATATGGGAACCTCCATGTTTACTACTGTGATATTCACAATAATCAAGATATGGAATCAATATAATGTTAATCCATAGACCAATGGATAAAGAAAATATAGTAAAAATTACTCATTTTCTAAAATAAGGGTGTTTTTCCATCTGTACCAACACAGATGATCCCAGAGGACCTTCTGTTAAGTAAAATAAGATAGACAGAAAAAGACAAGATATTATATTATCTCGCATACACATGTAATCTAAACAGCTAGCTACACAGCAGCAGTGAGTCTGGAGTGGTTACCAGTGCTCAGCTGGTATGAACAAATGGGGAGCTGTTGGTCAAAGGGCATTAACTTGCAGTGATAAAATGAACACATTCCCAATTCCTATTATATAATATGATGACAACAGTTAATAACAATATACTGTGCATTTATAAATTAGCTATGAGAACAAATCTTAAGTAAACTTGTCACTAAACAACAATAAAAGTAACTATGCAAGATGACAGATGTATAAATTGTCATGACGGTAGTCATCATTTCACAGTATATTGTATATCTCAATATTTTAAGTTTTAGTCTTTACTCATATTTCAATACAGCTATGGAGTAAAACAATCTTCAATTCTTTTTTAGCTGTAAATTTTGTTACTTTATTTGCTGGAGAAGAAACCAAAGATGACTTTTCATTTTAGGATTTACAATTTGAAATTATAAAATTTATCTCAAGTCTGGGGCTGAAAGATCTAATATCTAAAAGCAAACAGGGAAGAATATCCAGGGGCAATTTTGATGTATTGAAAGAAGGCTTTGGGTAAAGGAAGTAAAAAATACACTGTATTTCACCTAGGTCAGACTTCAGGAGATTGATTATAAGCAGAGGGAGAGAATTTCTAAGGAAAATGTTGAGATGAGCAGCATCAGATGGCATGATGCTAGGAAGATAAACTTATCACCTTGCAGGATGCTGACCTACTCACACCTATTGTACCCTGCATAACATATGGTCCTGTTCTACATTTCTTATTTAAGCATCAATCTCTATTCTCCAAGGACAGCATGGCCAAGAAAAGAAATAAGCTGGAGTGTCCTCCACAGGACAGTGAGCAGAAATCCAGGACTCTCCTGAATCAGTATATCAAATGTTTTTCCATTGAAATGATCTTTTGGCATATTCCAGAAACATCCATATTGAAGCTTCAAAATTTAATCAAAGCATAAAACTTCAATTCCAGGGGCAGAGGCTGGCAAAATTTTTCCCATAAAAAGCTAGATAGAAATACTTGTTTTGTTCAGACTAGGAAATTTTATTTTCTTCAACCATTCAATTCTAGTACTGTACCATGGAACTGATGATCAATTTAGATATGCATGCAAATCAACGAATACATTCCCCAAAATGCAAGGACATACCCCTGATCAAGGGGTTTACATATACCCTGCCTTAAAGAAATGCAATTCTGTGGTAGACTGTGTATCTTGGTTTGGGGATTCGAAAATCTCAGTAACATCTCTATAAACAGATACTATTAAAACAGATGTCAGGTCTTGAGAGTGACCTCTAACCATCACCTTCACATCCCTTCTCAAAAAATTCAGTAGGCTTTGCAAGTGTGAAAGGAGAACATCAAAGACTGAAGAACTAGGGACTGACAGACAGTATGAGATACCTACTTAAGAAACTCAAAGCCTGGCCGGGAGGTGGTGGTGCATGCCTTTAATCCCAGCACTTGGGAGGCAGAGGCAGGCGGATCTCTGTGAGCTTGAGGCCAGCCTGGGCTACCAAGTGAGTTCCAGGAAAGGCGCAAAGCTACACAGAGAAACACTGTCTTGAAAAACCAAAAAAAAAAAAAGAAAAAAAAAAGAAAGAAAAGAAACTCAAAGCCTGCACCTACATCTCATGATAGATTATGATCACATGATAGGAGTCTATGGTTAGAAGCCCCTGATTCTGGCATGACCACCACCATGTACCCCTCAAAAGAGTTAATGTATCTTATTCCTGCAAAATTAACACCCTTTTAAGATTAAATTAAAAGAGAAGGGGAAGCTAAAGCTATGAGTAGGTGACTTCTTTTTTTCATATAGATCAGGACCTGCTGTGTGGAAGCTTTTATGTGCTTCAGGAAAAAGTGTTGTCTTTAACACAGGAGACATGTCTTAGAAGCTGTATGTACTTGGTCTTTGTTTCAGGAGGCTCCAAGTTCATCAGTCACAGGATGTTCTTACTGTGATACTTATCAAATAGATTTCCAGAGATAACACTGCTATCCAGCAGCAAAAATTCTTAAGTTATGTGATGGCAGCATCATTGGCAGAGTGGAGAAGTCATGTCATCCAAGCATCGATATAAAGAGTACAGCCAAATTGCCCATGTAGGAGGGAAGAGATATTCTTAAGAGCACCACTGTTCTGTGAGGTGACCCAATCACTGAGTTATGTGTCCATCAGAAATTGTCTCCTGAGTGTACAGAGACTTTTAAAACTCTCCAAGGAATAAGCCATATTTGATCATGGAAAAACTTAAGTGAGAAACAAGCCAAGGAAAGATTGCTAAGAACTAATCCTGGGGGAGGTAACATGACAATCAGGCAAGGCCCTCAAACAGCAGCAAGTATTATAGAAGGGTTACTTTGCTAAGTTAGGTCAAGTGTCTAGCAGAATGTTCTGAGAAAGACAAGGACAGTGAGATCAATTTGATGGCTCAGAAAAATCATCAGACTATTTTACGGACTCTCAATATTTGATTTGCAGGGTTTTGGTAGTGCTTATCACACGCCATCAAGTGGAGGTTTTTCAGCCATAATAACCAGTTTCCCCTCTTTGTTATGTTAACTACACCCTTTTTACTCAGATGACTGGTGATGTTTGCAGAAGAGACTGGAGACCTGCTTGCTTACTCACTTAGACTCAAAAATCATTGTTTTCTCTTAGATCTCAGAACATCTATACCGTTCCTCTGGGGCTCACAGCAGACCACAACCCTGCTCTTATAATTAAGAACATATATAATCTCAAATCTTTTGTAGCCTCATTATGAGTCCTTACTATCCCATGCTTATTTTCTAAGACATGGCATCTCCCATCTCCTGCCTTGTTTTCCTTTGTTGAAAAAACTTAGACGAAACTTGACTTTCCTAATGTTCATGCAGCTAGAGAATATCTGGCCCAGGGATGGATACTTGCCCTGGTTTTCAATTCGTTTCTCTTTACATTTTACTCTCTCCTGCTTCTACAAAGACATGATCTCCAGGGATGTGTACTTTAACCACCTTTGCCGCAGGAAGCCAAGCAGGGTCCCTAGTCAATTATACTCTTCCTTGTAGTAGGAGAGCTGTGTCTAAACCACAGACAAAATTAATTACATGCTCTTTGATGTCAACATGGCACCTTGTCCAGATCCTCAGTACTTTACAGCACATATCACAATCCACTCCAAATAATTTGTTAGCCTTAAATAGACGGTGTTGTTCTAGAACACATTTGATATGCATAAATGATTATTTAGCAGGTGAGTGAACATGTGGATAACTGAACAAATAAATATATGATAGTTGATAGTTGAGTGAGAGTATAAGGGAATAAGAACCAAATGGCTCCCATTCTAAAGCTGATGCCATTGCATTCTGACTGAGAAATTTGGGACAAATAACTAGAAAATCTAGATAGTTATATAACACAGCTGTGAAAATGTTCTTTGAGACCTGGGAGATGGATCAATTAATAAAGTACCTGCTGTATAAACCCCGAGTTTCTAAATTTCAGTCCCTGGGACCTACATAAAAACTAGGCAATGGGGTATGTCTCTGGAACTCCAGCACTGGGAAACAGAGACAGGAAAATTGCTAAAGCTTGTTGGCCAGGCAGGCTAGCCAAAAGGGTATTCTCTAGATTCAGGAAGAGACTCTGTATTAAGAAAATGAGGTAGAGACTGATGGAATACACTTGGCATCAACTTCTTACTTCCCCAAGAGCACCCCCACACACTTATAACATACACACATGTTCTTTATATACTATGAAAGTATATGGAATCATTTATATTGCTCATTCCCTTCCTTATTTGGATAATGCTATGTGATAATTATATCATCAGTTTAGGCAAAAGTCAAAAACTCTAATACCAGATAATGAGGCAGGGTGTAAGAAATATGAAGGCATAAACTCAATGATAAATAGAAACAATAGCACATTAGTAATGAGGAGTATGAGGACTATCGTAAGCTAACTAGCTCATGCCTCAGTCAAGCAGGGCTGATCTCACTATATACTGCCTAATGTCATTATAAACAATGTTGCCAGATCATCTAATTATTAAAGAAAATTAGAAAACTAGATAAGTGTATAAAACATTACTATCATTAACTTTTGTGCCAGCCATCCTTGGATTAGGAGCCACAAGCCTGCCACTCTGATGTCACAGTTAGTTAACTCCTCATGGTAATGATGAGAAGTACCTGCACAGGAACACCTTAGAGGAAAACCATCTTGTGTGAAATCTAGCAATTGAAAGAAAAGAGTCAGACTTACACTTCAGAGGGCTGGTGTCATTACTTGCTGGCTGGCCCTGAGTGAATTCACATACTGTGTTAGATGAACCATAGCTCCCTTCCCACACCTTCTCAGAGGCCTATGAAATGTACCCTAAAGAGTCAAAATGCATAATGAATGAAAGAATGTGGAGAACCCATGGTTCAACACAGGAGATGGTATCAAGCCTTCCCAGATGGTATCTAAGACTGAATAGAAGAAGCTTGATAAATAGAGTAATATAGAATAGAGAAAATTGTCAGGAGTTTGAAGATGATAACCCTCCTAAGGAAGTATATAATAATTATGTGTGGTTTCTAAGTGTGATGTGAAGTCCATTTAGCTGTCATTTTATAATCAACAAAGCAAAGCACAAAAAAAGTAAACTATTAAAGGTGAGATAGCAAACAGTCAGAATCAGGGTAGAAAGCCTACAACTGTAAGAATTGCCTGCTACTATCATTCCAGGAATATTGGCTATTTCAGGAAAACCCTTGGCTTTAAGCTGTAGAAGAAGTTTGGAGTGACTGGAGAGTGAGTTTTAGGTATAATTTATGTTAATGTAGAATAATTAACTTAGCATATTAAAAAATTCACTATAGAAGCTCCAACAAATAATACATTCGTGGTTGAGTTCTTCACGTAGATTGGGGTACTCGGTATATGGAAGAATTCAACAAATTAATGTTAAAAGGAAAGCAACATTAAGAATGTAGCTAGTTGAATTAATGAGAAGCTTAAAAATGATTATGTGGGGTTACTTAGGCAACAAGTATGTGTGTATCTATATATGTACATATATATGTTAATGTACATTGAAATTTATGGTAATGAGGAAGAATTAAGAACATTATTTTAGACAGTCTATATTGAAGGCACTCACATTCAGTCATTCTGGTTATAATACTCCAATAAGGACCCAATGGAAGCAGGTAGAACATGAAATAGCACTTAAAATCAGAAGTGTGACTATGACCCCTGTGCAGTATAAACTGATGTCAAATCCACACTCTGTCTCTTGACAAAACAAAAGGAAGTAAGAGTAAAGGCCTATGACTGAAAGAACTTAGGAAGAAAATAGAGATGCCCTAACATGAAAGTTTCTACTTCCAAAATGTCAAAAGCTAACATGGTAGCAAACAACTCATTATACTGATTCAACATGAAAAATCAGGGCTATCACTCAATAAAGACATGGGAATTGGGGAATGGGAGTGTAGGAATGGGATGAGTATAACCTAGGAATGCGATGAGTAAAGCTTAAAACTCAGTCTTGAAACTATATATTCAGGCACTTAATTTTTTTCTTTATTTTTGAGGAGCATTAAAAATGTATGTACGTAGTTTATTACCCTGATATCTTGTTGTTATGTTAATTGAAAAATGTTTTACCTTCTCTTAGCAAGTACTTACATGTTAATTAACTTTGGGACGATGGCAAGTTTTTTCCTCAATTAAAAGTCTTAGCGGGGTCTCTAAGTCCACACCCACTCAGTTCAGATGAGGAAGGGGAACTGCTTTCAATATAATACAATCTAATTCCTTGGTTGCAAAGTTCTAGAGAATTTTCTGTCCATAGACAGAGAGATTTCTGGTAACTGTTCTATGGAGAAGACGGTCGTTCTCCATAATGTGAATTTATTTGAATTTAATGATTTTCTAAGGAGTATAACCACATGAAGACTTCCTTACAAGTGTAGTTCATGGAAAAAAAAAAAACAGCAAGCTCCAGGAAAGAGGACAAAGGAGGAAAGGGGGGGAGGCTGAGGAAAGGGCTCAGTGGACAAAACACTTGCTGTGCAAGAACGAGAGCCTGATTTTAGATCCCCAGAATCCAGGCAGAAGACAGAGAGAGTGGCCACCTTCCTCTAATCCCACTGCACAGAAGACAAACAGGGACTCCAAAGCAGAGCTGGCTGGCTAAACCAGTCAAAATTGGAGAGCTGGGGTTCAGCAGGTCAGGGAAGACCCTGCCTCAATGAATAAAGTGGAGAATGACAGAGGAAGACATAGGAAGAAGTACACTTTGAGCCTACTCACATTCATCTACCCTTCCGCGCACACACACACACACACACACACACACACACACACACACATGCATGAGCACCAGCACATGTATACACATGCACACACACCTCATGTCCACACATACAAGATAAGAAAAGTAAGAAAGCTAGGAGACAGCCTCACATATAAAGAATAAGATGATCTGTGCTCCTTGGTAAGAAGAAAACAAGCAGGAAGCAGAAGCTGGGCTGGGAAGGCTAAGGAGGAATAGAGTGAGAAAGAGACAATATAGGTTTCCATGGTCTGTAAATACATGGAAGAATGACAGAGACTGATTTAGTGCTTGGTTGGTTGATTGAGACAGGTTCGCCTACTTTATCCCAGGCTGGTCTAGAATGCACTAAGTAGCCCAGGCTGGCCTCAAGCAAGCAGCAATTCTCTAGCCTCAGTCTCTTAACCTCTGGGATTGCAAGTATGAGCAAGATTTTAAAAAAAAATCTCAGAAATACAGTTTCCTTTACCCTACAGAGTAAGTAGGTGGATGGAATTCTATGTACAGTTAATAATAGTTAATGATGTCACATTAAGGACAGGGCAGAGTTCTCAGTGATTCACCAGTACCTCCTCGCTCTTGATTCCCAGGAACTCTCTGGGACAACTGAATAACTCACTCCAGGGACATCAAAATGTGGTAGACCTAGAATGTAAACTTGTGAAGATCTGTTCTTTTATTACCACTTTTAATTCACTATCTTTACTATATCCATTATTACTGTATCTGTTTTCTAAATGTATAATAAGTATATGAGAATACATAAAATTAAGAACCACTAGAAGTGTCATATGAAAACTTAATAATAATAGAAGCTTTGGACAATTCATACACATATGAAGGCAATCTAAAAAAATTGCCAAACAATGAGCAGAGACAGAGTCCTGACTGGAAAGTTCTTGTCACCAAATGAAGCTTCCAATACCTGAACTGGGTTACATATAATTGAGTTGTTGGCCAAAGGACCTCATGCCCAAACCACCCAGACTTTTGTCAAGACTGTAGATTGCTCTCCACAAACTGATAGCGGGGCTCCATTGCTGAAGACAACACCTACACAACTCACTGAACACAGAGCTGGTGCCTAACTAGAGCCTTCACCCCTCTGGGCTAGCACTAGCATCTTTGGAGCAGGAAAGTACTCTGCAGGCTACCAAAAGAGAAATGTAAACACCAGTCCAGACTTTGGGGATCCCAACCCAACCAGAGGATCATAAACCCTTGGATCTACAATGCCATCCTGCCTGCAAGATAGGCTAGTTCAGTGGTGGCACATGCTTGTGGGAGTTAATCTGACTTAAGACCACTCCATAAGATGGAACCCATACCTGACACTGTTTGGCTGATGAAGAATCTGAGACTATGTAGTCCAGTGACTTAGGGTGAAATGAAATGCTACTGGTCTAAAAACAACAAACAAAAAGTGAACAGCAAAAAAGTAGCAATAAAATGACTCCTAATGACATTCTGCTACACTCATAGATTTGTGTCCTGCTCAGCAATCACCAGAGAAGCTTCCTCCTGCAGCAGATGGTAACAAGTACAGAGACCCACAGCTAGATGTTATGGAGAGAATGAGATACTCTGGAATACTCAGCCCTAAACAGGGTATCTCCATTAAATCTCTCCCCTCAGGGCTCTGAGAACCCCACAGGAGAGGAAGCAGAAAGAGTGGAACAATTAGAGGGAGATGGAGAACACCAAGGATACAAGTTCCTCTAAATCGGCAAGCTCTATGTACATATGAATTTATAGAGACTGAGTCAGAATTCACAGGGCCTGTGTGGGGCTGCACCAACTAGAGTGGAAAGAAGTGGACACATGCCCCATCCCTAACCCAGAATCTACCTCCAAGTGATACCCACTTGCAAATGAAATTTTAGTTTTCTCCCTGGGAATCTCACTGGGGAAATAAACTACTCTTAAGGGTAGGCTGTAGATGCCCTATGAAAATGAACTCGATGGCATCTTTGGAAGTTTCTTTTCTCACAATACTATGTCAAGGCTTTTACTTTAAAAATAAAAACAATTTTATCACTCACATCCACATGCATACACACAAACAAACACACTTTTCACTGTTTTTACCGTAAAGGTTCTTTGCATATTTATTATGGCTTCCAGTTAAGTGTTTTTATGGGATTCTTGAGTGTGTGAACCAGTGGATTGAACTGGCTCTCTGTGTCTACCTCTGTTTCTTGGGCTCTTTTTCTTCTGTCATATGTTTTGTCGTATGTTAATTTTTCTTTTATCTTATTATATTTATTTTTACTATCCCTTAGAAGCCTTTTTTCCCTAGTAAGATACAGAAAAGGGGTGGATATAGATGGGAGGGGAGCTGGGGAGGAACTGGGAGGAGTAATCAGGACATATTCTGTGAGAAAAAACAGCTAGTTTTAACAAAAGAGGAGAAAAAGAAGTACAGGAGAACATGAACAGCATTATAAGGGATTATTTTAAAAGGGAACTAGAATTTTAAAATCTCAAAAATAATATCTACCAATGCTTAATTCTGAGTATTTACCATGTGCTCAGCACCATAAAGAAGGTATAGTAGATAAATTGGGGAGAATGGGAGACAGAAAGTCAAATAATTCAATGTGGACACACACACACACACACACACACACACACACACACACTTAGAAGACTGCTTTTGTGCCTAAGTTGAAGAATATCCCTATAAATTTTCTCAATTCCTCCTGAGAGGAAACAGTGAATTTCGGGTACAAATGATAAAATCCCAAGGAGAGTCATTGTGGGCAAGAAGACAACTGAGAAATAGCATCGTTGATCATCTGCATTCAGGGCTCCACTCAGGGGAGATGTAGAGGCCCCTTTGTTAAAATAAAGCAATCATTTCCAGCTTTATTAAATAAAATATCATGGCATTATTAATCTATATCAAAAGTCCCAGATGCTGTAGAAATACGGGTGAATCTTGCTTCAGGGAGCTATTATTGGTAGCAAATACTTATAAATAAAGTATAAACAATGCTTTAATCATAGATGGTTTGGGATATTCACTGCATATGTTTTCTTTGCTACTGAAAAAAACCTCACATTTCTTCATTCCCCTTGCCATGAAACCATAATAACAGTTCTTTCCTGAACTGCAACTGTCAGGAAAAGATTCAAAATCAGAAACCATATATATATATATATATATATATATATATTATATATATATATATATACAGGTGTGTGTGTGTGTGTGTGTGTGTGTGTGTATCTCCAAATTGTTTTCCAGGTCTTTATACACACACACACACACACACACACACACACACACACACACACACACACAAAGGGAGAGAGAGAGAGAAAACCCTAAAAATAATAATACTGAAAATAACAATGTAATATGCTATATGCATGCAGGCTTCCAAAGCATCTCAAACTTAGAAGGTTGCCTGTTACTTTGGCAACTATAGCTTTAGCAAATTAAGGACAGGATTACTCGAAGACCCACTAAAGATTTCTAAATATTCTGTACTTTCTTTTGTGTATCTAATGTACTTATTATATAATTATTTATGTACTTTGTTTACTATCTGTTTGTTCTAAGTGAGCAAAAATTATAACCATGACATTCATGAGTATATTCCCAGTATTTCAGTCTGGTAAGTACTCAATACATACTTAAATAAATGATATACCATTAATCTTTATGCAGTAATGGGTTTTTCCTCATCCTTGTTCTGGCTCCAGATTTAGAAGTTCCTACACTCGAGTCAGAGAAAGAAGGAATTTCTACTACGAACAACACAAAATAAAGTTTTCCACATAAAATATAAAATAAGAGGAAGTCTTCCATGCATGGCAAACTTAACCGCTCAGGGTCAAGCTAAGACATGGAGGAAATGTTGTCAAGGAGGGAGTTATTCTCCACTCTTGGAATCTTAAAAATCCATTTAAAAGAAGAAAATTATCTATATAGGTATGGTAGTGAATGCCTGTAATCCCACACTACTCAGGAGGTAGAGACAGGAGGATTAAAAGTTCAAAGTCATCCTCAGCTACATAGTGAGTTTAAGGATCACCTGGCTTACATGAAACCCTGTCTCCAATAATAAAAATTCTGTGAATAACAGAACCAATATGTAGGGTGAACTTAGCTAGAGACAGATTTCTTAGAACTCTCTTGCTGGGGACTCTTAATTCTAGGCAATATCTCACTTTTTCTTATTTACTTTTTTCCTGGATTACCATTTTAAATTCCTATCTAGAGTCCCTTGAAAAATTAGCAACATTGCTCTTAAAACTTACCTGTTCAAAAGACATACACACCCCAGAATAGGCCTGTGTCCTTGAGTACTGATCTGCATTATAGTATTCAAAAATCTGAATTATGATGAACTGGTATTAATGGACTTCTCTTGATTATTTCTAACTGCTGTGGAACATTGATATTCTCTTGCCTTGACTGATAGCACTAGCCTCTTTGCATATTTAAATGTATAACCTCTAAAATTGAACTTCACTAGATTAACTTTGTGAATGAAATAAGTAAAAGCATTTGGTCAATTTGGCATTGTTTGCATACTTAACAAGTCCTGCCTTACTTGTTTTTCTTTATCAGAAATTTAGAAAATGGAATATTCTTACAACGTTAATCTGGTACGATTTCTCGACTATTTTGATCCACTCTTTCATAGATATTGAGATGCAGAGTATTTGCTTTTGGTTAGAAAACACAAAATCCATTTTCTCAAGAATAAACCTCATTAGCAGGTCTTCTATTCTTTTCCCATACTTGGAAGTTTTGGCTTGAATTGACTAGAGTATCATTATCTCAGTCATTTTGGCTGGAAGTGATGATTATTACAAATAGAGGGATCCTGACACCCCCCGGGGAATGTTCTGTTGGACCAGAAACTAGTATTTAAAGAATCTTTTATATCAAAATGAAGATTCAACTTGACTTCCCTGGACAGTTGCTTCCATCCTCCCACAGTCCTACCCTCTGTTTCCCTGCAAATGCATACACAGTTAGTCTTAAAGACAATAAACTTTGTAATACAGCACTGATGGCACATCCCCATTGGAACTAACAGCCTCACTGTGTGCTCTACCCTGGAGGATTCTGTTTTAATTAGGAAGATGGATCTAGGAGTTTATATGTTCTGTTGTGCTATAATTCCTGCCTTTACAGTAATTTTCTCCTGCTTTTCACACCATAATGTGCCATAAATCCTAGTTAGGCTGTTTCACTGGCCTGTTGCTAGTCAGAGTCAATATTTCAGGCCTTTTGTTGCCATGGTAACCTGCTGCCATATGCCCGTTCACTGGAATATGATACAGTCTCATGGGGAAATTGCTATGAACTTGATCATCACATGGATTTAGGCATTCTGATGCAGCAATTCTGCCCATCTCTCTTTATCACCCACTGACTTCTTATTGCTCTGAGTTGTTTTGTGTGTGTGCATGCATACATGTGTACACATGAGCACTTACCCACATAAGTATGCACTTGGCTAAGGCAGATACATAAGAGAAAGAAGAAAACAAATCACAGAAAACATGAGTCTTTCTTCTGTCCCAATGAGAAGTTAAGCTTGGAGAAACAGAACACTTAGACACTTTAAGAATAACAAATCAAGCAAACATCTCAATAGCCTTTGTTGCACTCATACCCTTTCTTCTGGCCTCCAATTGTCTTCCTAGTTTTTCATTCCTATGAGGCCTTCATTCCTTTTAAATCCCTGAGCATTTCTTTCCAAATTTAAAGACAGCATGTGCTCCTAGTTTAAATCCATGTCCCTTAACCTTCATTAGAGAAACTCAAACCCTAGCTGGCTCTCCTTTTCAGAACATTTATTTTCTGAATGTGAACCACTTTCTATTCTCACAACACTCTTGAATGTGAGGGAAAACATGCAACTAGTAATCAATATATCTGGGCAAATCATTCTTTTACCCTGTACCTTCTTTTCCTGGTCTCTAAAGTAGCAGTGGTGTTACCCATTCCCAGGAGTTACTGTGGAGCTAAAACTAAAAAGAAACTGATTTTTGAAGGACTGTACTAAAATGAAACTTCAAAGATGTGTAAATTATTTAAAGTAAACTTGTAAGCTACTTCTCTTCAATATCTTTTCAACAAAAGTTTTAAAAGTATTAGTGTATACATGAGCACTACCCACATAGGAATGTGCTTACATGATTGAATTTACTGGATTAGGGTTTGAATGAAATTGAAGAGACAACACCAAAAAAAGCATTTCTTTTCATTGTCTCTGTGTCCACCTGTCACCAGGGATATCATTCCAGGTTTGAATCTGCTCTCATTTCTAAGGGACAACAATTTTTCTCTGATCTGTGGACGATTGTAGAATTTCTCACAGGCTGTATTTAGGGCAATTAGTCAACATTTGAATGCAGGGGTCAAAGTTACTCAAAGAGGGAGGCTCACTTACCATGAATCAAGTTTTCTCCCTTAGCCTTAGACCATCATGCATGGACAGCAAAGCATTGGCCCAAATAGGAGGCTCTTGCTCTTTCTATCCATGCACAATTGAGAACAGGGACCAATGGGGATTTCTACTGCACCTGAATTAGTTCCTTAGGAACAGAACGGGAGAGCTAGTCATCTGAGTAGCAAAGAGACAATGACAGTGGTGACCTGGTTAATAGAACTGACAATCTAGTAGGTAACTTGGTTCTCTCCTCTCTTCCTTCTCACCACTGAGACAATTCCCCTAACCTTTTACCAACTATACCTAATCTTTAAAATATCCTTTACCTTGTGAAATTTTCAATAATCATTGAAAGAAGCATATTGGTTCTCATCCCTGGCCTCAGATGCAAGAGGTGAGTGTGATCATTTGTACACTATCTAATCAAAGATAGTGGCTTTGGGTGATTTTTTTTTCCTTTCTGGATCAAAGTTCCTCATTTATAAATTACAGAAAAATTCAGTTTGAACAAAAGACAGATTTTGTTCTTTCCAAATCCCAGTCTGTGATTTTCTAGATAATGGCCATGACTGAACTCCATCACCCAAAAAAACCCGGTCAAGAGTCCAAAGAAGAATATTTTTTTCCAATCTCCTGGGATTCTTAAATTAAAAGCTCTAAATGCATTCTATATCTTTATTTTGTGGGTATTTGTTAAATATTTATTTTTGCATTATCCAAAACATGTGAATTGGTAATTTTAATCAATTTCAAAATTAAGATTCTGGTGTCTTTGGAGGGGGGACTGAGGCTTTATAATGCTCTACTTTGTGCTGCATTAGCAGCTCTTTGACTATCAAGGAAACATGTCAGCATCCAACTAACAATATTTTGTGAATGAATAAATGAATCAATCAATCAACCAACTGACCAATTGCTCTTTAAGCCCATTCAGAGAACACCTGTAATGTGAATGCTACCTTTTAATTTGTAGAAAATAAGCAATGCATTGAAAGAAAACTGAATGAAATAGTTCTGCCAAATATCTCATCAACTAAATGAGGTTAGCGACATTCCTTCCTTGGCTGCTACACGATGGCATTTACGTTTAGGAACTACAAGCTGATTAATATTCCTTATGCTAATTCACACCATTAAATATAACCCCTCTCCAACTCAATGTAATCTTAGAGGCAGTATAGTACATGCAATATTTGACAGCAATTATATGATTTCTTTTTATAACCAGATATTGCTTCTTACCTTGCCAGTTAGAGAAAGGAGATTTTATGTTGAATATGCATTTTTTTCTACACATTTCTAGGTTTAGAAATAACCTAGCATTTTGCTTATTGGCATGCTTAACTGTTGAGTGAGTGATAAAATAAGGATGTGCAATGGAATGATGTAGTTATTATGAAAGTAACCACATTTATTATTGCTTTTTTTTCTTACTGGGAAAGTTAAATCATTTCATATGTATTTTAATTCACAAAATAAGCAGAATAAGATGAATCAGAGAGGTGTGGATGGAAGAGGTCTCAGTTCAGGGCACTGAGATTAGGGCTCCAGCACATTTCTAGTTGGCATCACTACTGTGGGGTCCAGGTAAGCAAGGTGTGATATGGTGTCCACACAGACACAAGGAAAGGAACCTCATAAAGGCCCACCGTTAGACAGAAAATATAATGCCAACTGAACCTTGGCAGATGCTATTCTTCTCCAATGGAGCAAAGTGCTCTGAGAAACTGGAACTTACCTGTCCACCATGCTTCTCAAATGCACAGTAGATGTCTCAATCACAGGAAGCCCTGTTAAAGCACAGGGTTCTGGGGTCACCACCATTAATAAAACAGGATGGGCTAGCGATTTTGTGTTTCTAACAAGTCCCCAGGTGACGTTGACATTGTCTATCTAGGGACTTTTGTAGCATGACTCTTAAAGAGCCTTATTAATAAAATCAAACCTGAGCCAGATAATGGGGTGAACTGGAAGATCAGAGAACCAGAACAAGCCACAGCTAACCTCACCCGGCCAACTTCTCATATGGTCTTGTTTCCTCAGACTGGAAGCTTCTGTGTCCTCATCCCAATGGCTCTCAGCTGAACTGCTGCTCGAAAGCCTGAAGCTTAACCAGCTAAAAGCTTAACCAGCCAAATGCTTCTAGCTTCTGGCCCTCGCGCCTTATCTACCTTTTTGCTTTCTACCACCGCTTTCTAGGATTAAAGGTGTGAGTCACAATACTTAGCTGTATCCTTAAACAGATGGATATCTTAATCAAACACTTCCCCTCAAGGTTCAGAGATCTATCCAGAAGAGGAGGAAGAAAGATTATTAAGAGCCAAAAATGGTGGATGACTTCCAGAAACTATGGGGCTGATATATGTATCAACTCATAGAGATTATGAAAGCACATACAAGACCTGCATACATTCAAACCAAACAAAATCTCAACACAGAGCAGGGTTGGACAAAAGTCCCACAGTAACTAAGAAACTATTTGCAACTGACACCTTCTGGAAAAGGGAAATCAGTTTTCTCCAATGAAGTAACACTGTGATCAACCAGACTCCAGGTCAGGTTCCATGCCCAGGAGAAGTTGATCAACACAAAACAGACTCCATGTTTATATGTGTGTGTGTGTGTGTGTGTGTGTGTGTGTGTGTGTGTGTGTGTGTGTGTGAGAGAGAGAGAGAGAGAGAGAGAGAGAGAGAGAGAGAGAGAGAGAGGGAGAGAGGGAGAGAGAGAGGGGCGAGAGGGAGAGAGAGAGAGAGAGAGAGAGAGAGAGAGAGAGAGAGAGAGAGAGAGAGAGAGAGAGATTTGTTGTTTGTGTTATGGTTTGAGGTTTTTGTCTTTTGGTCTCTGTTTTGGTGGGATTTCTATTGCTGTTATTTGGACTTTTTGAGAGACAGAGAGAGAGAGAGAGAGAGAGAGAGAGAGAGAGAGAGAGAGAGAGAGAGAGAACTTGGAGAACCTGGGACAATTTGCAAGAGGGGAAAGAATATGATTGAAATACACTGCATAAAAAAATTAAAAGCTAATTTCAAATGCAATAAAAAAGTTAACATTTTTAAAAGATTAAAAAAAAGGAAAGAAAGCAACAACAAAACCCAAGTTCTGTCTGCTAAGCAGAGAATGTATTCAATGACCATCTCTACCCCTTTTACAAGTCATAAAAGGGGGGGCAGAGGGGAGATAAGAGTGTACATATGTAAGTATGGCCAAGTTTAAAAAAGCCAATTCCTATCTTTAAAGGTCTTAGAGGCTCAATGAACTTATTAATAAACTGATATTTCTGACCATCTTCTGTCAAATAGATATCAAAAGATGATACATAGGTATTGCAAGCTGAGATACAGTCTACACACACAGTAAGATGGATCTGTCCATCCTAGCTTTGAATATGAGCATGGCAAATGTTTTCACAATGTCTAAAATACAGTGACTGAAATATACGTTCTTTCTTTTGAGTCCCAGCTTCTAGCTCCTGAGTTCATTAAACTCCTGAGCTGGGTTACCATCTATACAGTGGAAGGAATAATACTCCCTGTAGAGCTTGATGTGAAGATAATGAGTAATTAAGAGCATGGAACATAACTTGACACATGGTAGACTGTGGTTTAAGTTGCTATTTGGGATTCTAAAGATATAAGGAAAAACTACAGTGGTCAGATTTGTGCCTGAGTAGTTTTCCTTGAGAGTGTCCAAGTATACTGACTCTACTTCTCTGAAAAATCATAGCATACCATTTAGGAATGCCATTTAAAAAAAATAAAATTTTTTTTTTAAATTAAAATAAAAGATCACACACAGTCTCTAAATATATAAATACAATCTGCCCATTCCATATAATGTTACTCATTTGTCTATGACTTCAGGGCCTTGAAAAGTATCCCACTCCCCCCAAAAAAAGTGGAGAAATCTTATGAATAGTCACATTCAAGGTGTCACTACTTGAATTGGTAGCACACTGGATTAAGATCAGCCCTAAATACAATGGCTGGTTTCTATTAGAAGGCCATGAAGAGGCACATGTGTGCATACATAAAAAAGAAGTCCACAATAGTCACCAAGACAAAGGACATATGCTGCCAATGGCCAAAGAATAATGAAAATCAATAGCCACAATTACTACCACCATTTCTAGCCACCAAAAGCTAGGAAGATGGACAGATGGATTCTCCACTCTAGACCCCAAGGAAACAGAGTCCTTGACTTCGACCTTTATAATATAAACTTATGTTACTTCAAGCCACCTTTTCTTTGTAGTATGTCACAGAACTTAAGAAAACTAAAATATATTATATTAGAAACTATTTACACCCCTAACAGTGAGCACACAAATTCTAGAAAATAAGTTCTCAATAATTATTTGTCTCATGGCTCACACATTACCGTAGTGCATGAATTTATCTGGACTTACAATATTTCTTCAATGCAATGGATTCCAGTCACATTCTTTGCGTGATTCCGGATACAGAACACACATCTTACTTTTCTCCTGTGTTCTCAGTGATGGACCAGTAGTAGATATTCCATCAGTGTTCAATAAATGATCATTGATTTCTCTACACAGTGCTTAAAATGGCACTTGAACCCCCTCACCCAATACATGGTCATCTCTGAGAAAATGTGGGAAAATGAGTGACAGAAACAAAAGCACATTCAAATACTTTCTATAAGGTAAGAAATTTGCTTCTATATCTGGGGAGGACCCATTCAAAATACTATGTGGTGAATGAACAGTATGAGGAGAGCATACGGGGATCTGAACTGAGAGTTGGGATTTTGCTTGAGCTTAGAACTAGAAACTGTAGAGACTACATGGGAGCAGAACATTTGAACGTGGACAGTTTATCAGAGTAGCAAAAAAGTAAAGGCAGCATGGAGCTCTGAAAAGAATGAAGTCTTTAGGTCATGGCCTCTGACACCACACTGAGTTGTCTCCTTTGAAGATCTATGACACCCTAGGCTTGATGTTTAAAGTCTGAACCTCTTTTATTCCCTGTGTGACATGCTTCTCTTCCAAGCACCATTTCAGTTAGGCATGGTGGCACACACCAGTGCTCCCTAGTGCTCTGGAGGTTGAAACAGGAGGATGATATACTGGAAGCCAGCCAGGGCTACCTAGTGAGAGTGAGGTCAGTCTGGGCCTTGTAAATGAGAACTGTTTCAAAAATTAATTAACTCACAGGTTTATCTTTGATGTAGGCACACATTTGGAAGGGACAAAGTAATAAAGAGGTCTACCAGAAGCATTACTGTCAAGTCTCTAAGAATCTTAAAGAATTAAAAATCATTCTTTTTGATATTCTGCTGGAAAAAGCAAGCTGAGTATCTTATATCTATTGACTTTTTAGAGAGCATAGCTATGCTAGCTTTGGAGAAATAATAGTGAGTATTGAGTAAAATGATGACTGTAGATGGTAAATTTCAGTTTTGAAGCAAGCATCCCCATCCTCTACATTCATGGCTCAGCTAAGACATCTTACCAAGAATTCTTACAAGGCATACTAAAAGGATTCTAGTCTTTCTTAATTTATTTAAAGATAAAAAAATAGAAGAGTAAGATGACTGCTTTGTAGCCTTGCATGGGAAGGTTCACCGGACAACAACCCCATCACAAAGAAGGAAGCATAATACAGGACTGGGACCTCTCCTGGGGAAGCTGCATTTGTTTTCACACATTGAAGATGTGGTCAGGCGGAAGACAGATCACAGAGAGCTCTGAATACTGAGCTTCCTGTCAATTTAGTGTCTCTTCTTTGATCTGGGATGGTGGTTGATAGACATTGTTAGAACAAACGAAGAGCAAGAAGCATTATACATGAGCTCGAGGTCATTATCAAGACTACATCTGCAAACCAAAATGTTACTTGTAAATGAGCCTACTGACCTCTTAAGCAGGCACAGGAGCTTATTAAGCAATAGAGCTTTGAGTGGCTGTCCAACACTTCATTTGGATTCCATGTAAATCTCCAGTTTGACTGGCCCAGCTACCAGCCAGTGACTTTTAGCTAAAGATTGTCTGCCTACTGTCAATGTGCCTCCTGAAAGACATGGAGTCCAGTCCCTAATCACTCACAGACTTTAAAACATGCTGTGTGAGCTCTTTTTATACACCCCTGGGCACTCATCCCAGTGCACAAAATAAACTAACATTCAGCCAAATTCATGAATTCTGGAATTTGAATATTTATGTCTTTCCCAAATAAAAATGGCCAATGTTCAACCATTATGTTTAGGTACAAAGCAAATCTTAAGAGTTTTACTTTTTAGACAAACTTTATGCCATTTAGATCCTGAGACACAGCACTCAGGAGAAACATGAGTAAGTTTATATGAAGTAAAGCACCACCAAGAAAGAAATATTCAAGGCTCAAAGGTCCATAACTATTATGGCTGATTTGAACATTCAACTGTTCATTCATTCATTCAACAAACATTTTTGGAATTTCAATTAGGGTGATTAAGGTACGGGTCTCAATACCAGCTATCTTGCAGTGAAAATCGGATACATAAATGGTTACATGAAAACTGAATCTGGCCAGATGCCTGCACATCTGGGAATAGATGATGGAATGGCTCATTTGGAAACAGGGATCAAATTCTAGGAAAGCTCCATGACAAGACACCCAAAGACCCAAGTAGAGACTAAAAACATATGTTTAAAGGGAAAGACATGCATTTTGTCACACTCAAGTGATGTCCTATTCCACTGATACCTTCGTATTCTATCTGTAGGACAGCTGCTTGTTGACCTTCCTAGAGCTTCTCCTCCCAAAATGGTCAGCTGCCTTCTGCTTGCCTTCCACTGGGAGATCAAGAAATGGATTCTGATTTCATTCCTCGAAGCTAAGAATGCCTTTCTTCCCTGAGACAACAACATGTTTTAAGTACTCTATTGAAAAGGGAACCATAGTAGGAAGTTTTCTATTTTCTAAATTTTTCACAGTCGGTCAGATATGCAGTAGTAGAAAAATAAGTCGTTTTAAAATATATTGGTATCTTTCCTCCTGGTGTGAATGATGACTACGGATATTTTTTGTAAAACATTCAAAAGGTCTGACACAGTATGGGCTCCTTGAGGACATCCCTGACCCTGTGTGTCCCTTTACCTAACCACATGGCTGTTGTCTGGCATTCTTTCTTTCATTCTCATTTAGAGCACCAACTATAGGAAACTTCCAGACACCGTGCCACAGACCTCCCATACTAAATCAGAACTTAGGTTAAGTAGGACTCTGATTTTATTTATTTATTTTTTAACAAAAGCTCTGTAAATTATTTTGATAAAGATGAGAAGATTTGTTCTCAGGGACTACAGGCATAGGTTTATATAAAGTAAGTATATCATACACACACACAACTTTCATAGATATTTTTAATTTTATACATAAATATATCAGATAGTTTAACAAATATATGGTTCTGAATTGTATAACTATTACCTCTACTATGTTCCATATGTGAATATATAAAGCATTATATCTTTTCTCATTTAATTTTTAATAAATATCAAGATAGCATATTTTAAAATTATGGACTATATAAGAGAAACAGTATTATAGAATAATGAAATCATCTTATAGTACATATTAGTATATCTATCTCCATATATATCATGAGTTTGTACGTGAATACTATATACATTCTCATGACTTGAATGCATGCATGTAGATTTACTTGTACACAGAATTGTGCAAGTGAATACAATTCTTTAAGGTATTTACCTCATGTTATTACTTTTCTCGATGGTGTTTTATTGCTAGAACAAAATCTTTGCTCAGCTTTAGTTTCTGAAACACAAATAAAGTCCTATTCTTTTATATTGACACAGAATTTCTAAAATACATACACTCAAGATGAAATAGCCTTCCTTAGATTCAATTGCAAAGAGCTCTTTATTTTAAATTTTTTGGAATGCTAAACCAAGTAATGTCTTTAAACATGAAAGTGATTTTGGGTAGACTATAAAACTCAAAACCACCTTCAGTGAGTTCTCCTTTGTCTCAGGAAGACAACTCAAGGGAAAGTAACAGTGCTACTAGACTGCACCTCTTATGTAAAACATAACATAAAAGGCTTTAGATTTTTTTACTTATAGTTTTTTGACTTACAATATGGTGAAAACTACAAATGCCTCCCAATAATTCATGAGATTTCATGAGCCATCCAGAGGTCAAGGTGGCAGACCCCATGTCCAAGGCCTTACAAAAAGATAAAGATCACTGAGGAAGAAGTGCTTGACATCTCTCCTTACTTGTTCCCACAAAAACTAGCACAATGTCTTACGTGGAAGAGTTGTTCACCACAGCCTGTTGACTGGCTCTGTTTGTGGGATTTTACTAGTGAATCCAGCAAGATCAAGACCAAAGCTAACTAAGTTCTACAATAAGCACTATATAACAGGAGAAGGAAATTTATCATACCAATAAAACAGCTAGACATGTGTTGAGGCATTGGGAAGGAAGTGGGCTTCTAGGCCAGACAGTCCTACATTTATGTACCAGCTCAGCTATTTACCAGGGAAGTGACCTTGATGGAGCAAGTCAGTGTCACCCTTAAATCATGCAGTCCTCATAAATAAAATAGGAATAATACAAATGTATATAGATTTTATAGTGAATATTAAATGCAGTGATTTAGAAACCTGACTATTAGAATCTCCTGAGACACTTTAAAAATGATAATGTTTAGATTACATTTTATATAGACTGCTGTTTATATTTTAAGACTAAAGCCAAGTCCTGGCCTATATCTCCAGAGGTTTTGAATTTCACTGAGGATAAGTCCTTGACATCAGGATTTGAAAATGCTCCCCAGTTGGAAGCCTGTGATGTGCACCACAGTAAGATAACCAATACACGCAAATGTCATCTCAATATCTAGTTATTAACAGGCCTTGGAGAAATATCATCTTAAGATGGCCTGGGTAAAATCCCACTGTACTGTTTACCAGTTAGATATGTGATGCAGAACAAATTCTTCTGGTTCTTGGAATTTCACTCTCTGCATCAGAAAATTTGATGTTAGTTGCCATGGCTGTCTGACTTTATGAGAAATAAAAGATATTCCAGAGAAACTACTGACCATGGTGGCATACACTGTGCTTACAATGGATGGGAGCTAATGTTACTATCATTATTATCACTTCCTTTCCCACTGACCCCGGAACCAGATGAAGGACACCTGTGCCATTAGTAGCAACATAAATGATTCCTTTCGATACAATTTTTAAAATAGTCATGATTTGTTTCATATTTAGATTTCTTTATATGCTACGTCACATAAAATCTACCTAGATTAGTATCTGCTTTCAGAAAATATTACTCAAATTACATCATGATAATTTGAAATAACTAATTTGATCAAATGATTATTTTTTAAGATAAAGATTTCTGATTCTAGCCTACAGGATCTGGTATAATTATACTACAAAAATAGACTGACTCAATAAAAACAAAGTAACAAATTCCAGTAATACTCATATTTAGGTCAGTGCTGTTTGCTGACTTGTATATAATAAATATTCCAAAATTTAACTTTTATTTGAATCAATATATGCTTCTTAAAGTCATTTTCTTAATAGTCTAATAAACTTCTTTCTACAAGACATTTTAAAATGTAGTCGTCTTGCTGAATCCATTACATACATAATATTTATTGAGGGGTATTTCTTGTCTCTCTCATCACTTTATCCTGCAGTTATACTAAAGGCTTTTTTCCATGCTGCTACTCTTGTTCTTTGCTGTAAATGGAATGTAAAATATTCTGCTCTGATTTCTTGCCTTTCTTTTCACTTTTGGGATACAGCATCTGTGTTTCTTGCTCTCTGTATAATTCTCATACAGACTCTGGTAATTTGCTCTGCTGTGATTACAATGTCTACCTGGATACACAACATCCTGCAAGCAAAGCTGCTATTCTCACACTACCTAGAATAACAATTACCAGCCAGATTTCTCATTACTTACACCATGGGAAGATTACCTGCTGAGTACTAAAGAAATCCCCATCTCCAGGAGGGAATATAGGACACAGCTTTTTGTACCTTTTCTCTAGGGGAAGAAAATGCCAGAATCTGTCTTTCATGAAACCAGACTACTGCACTGCTGAGTTAGACAGATGGACTATGACATGTTCAGCCAAGAAAGAAACATTTCAAGCAATCACTAAGTAGAAACCAAGGCAACTTCATGGCAAGTTATTAGACAGGATTGGGGCAAGGGATAATAGGGAGGATTTCAACCAATGTGGTTTTCAGTAGTCTCTTCCTTTAATCATACCTTACATTCCTCCTATTTTGTATTATTGCTTTGTGTGTATTGTTTTTGTTTGTTTTGATTTTTGTTTTTGTATTTGAGAGAGAGAAAAGGTATTAAGTTGAATGGATAGAGAGGTGGGGGAAGATCTGTGAGAAATTGGGAAAAAATAGGATCAAAGTACATTGTACGAAAAATTCTTAATATAAAATATCAGTACCAACCTATATTTGATTTTCATTCATTCCCTTCTAAGTTCCAATATTGTACACATTTTTTCTTATAAAGCAATGCTTGCACAATGTGCTGTAGTTTCCAGGGTGTTTTTAAAATCCCTAGTTTACTTTAACATCAATTCCATAGTAAAGAGAACTGAAACATTAACTCTATTTTAAAGACAAGGGAAATGGATACCCCAAAGGTCTAGATAACCTGCTCTGAGTCCCTGACATACTGAAAGGTACAGCCATGGCCAGAACTCAATAAGTGGGATTCATCTATTGTCTTCACAATAAATCTTATTGAATTGTCATACTCTATCTGAAAGAAAACCTCCAATGTCTGGATAATTATAAAATTAACTATGGAATAAAATATTAAAACTTCTGTAGTTACTTTTTTAAAAAATGTAGGCCACTTTGGTCTGTCTCACTTATTTCAGTAAACACAGTGATAAAAAATGAATTTCTGTGCACATATTGACTTAATAAATGTTATATGATGTTCTCAGGAATTGTCATTGTCCCAAAATAAATATTACCCTGCTTTGAAGTTCTAATTACAGATTTCTAGTATTTGAAATAAAGGAGAGTTTCTTCATTGCCATGAAGGGGGTATAGTCACTAGTGTTTGGAGGAGACTACTGCTCCTGAAAGGATACACCAATGGTATTGATATGGACTTGCCCTATTTCTGACCTCTCTTTACATGTGTTGGGAAATGTGATTAGGTTTTCATGGTGGCATCAGACACAAATGAGGAGAGGATGGTACCAGGATGAATGTGACTTGGGAATGGGAAAGGCAAGATGGAGGTTAGGGATATGTCACAAAAAGAAATACTTTTAGAGTTAACAAATGCAAATCAAGTGCTACCCAGAAGCAGCTTTTCTTTATTTGTTTCTAAGTCCATCTACATGGGCATAGTTAGGGTTATCTTTCATTGGCTCCTTTTACAGTTTATGGCTAATCTGAAAGAGACCTTTCCTTTACTGAGCAGCCTCCATGGGTTTTTCAACGGCAAAACTAGGGCACAGAGTGTCTCAGGGTCAAGTCTTAGATAAAAGCAAAGCTTCTGTAATGTAATGTTACATGTAACTGATAGCACAATAAGCAATGGTGAGTCCTTGCTGTGTATACAGCCTGGTCTTCTCACATGTCCACATGTAATAACTAGTATTCCTCCCTTTGAGAAGCAAGGGAGAGAAGGCTTAGAAGACTGGCCAGGGGAGAGGTAGCCTAGCAAGACTCAAACCTGACTTACTTCCTTGTTCACAGGCTCTAGATTTGACTCCCTTTGACTTGCATGCGTGGTTCATAAGCAGTAAGGAATGGGAAGTCAATCAATCTTGTACACAGTGTGTCTGGTGATCCCTATACCTC
Source organism: Peromyscus leucopus (assembly GCF_004664715.2). Classification (NCBI taxonomy): domain Eukaryota; kingdom Metazoa; phylum Chordata; class Mammalia; order Rodentia; family Cricetidae; genus Peromyscus; species Peromyscus leucopus. The sequence continues at coordinate 57,350,936 of NC_051075.1, read as the reverse complement.
CTGGAAAGAAATAAACCCCCAGAAGAGGGAACTGCTCCTCATTCCAGAGCATCTGAAGACCATGAATACATCACCGAGAGAGGTTCCGAATGCTGCATGAAAAGATTTGGCAGCTCTCTGTGGAGAAGGACCCTGGGTTCAGCTTTGAGCTGGGGGCCATGAATCTCTCCATCATGCTCTGTCATTATACACCACAAAATGCCACAGGGAGATAGAAAAATAAAATCATCTGATGAAGGGAACTGTCTTGGGTTCCTAAGGAAATCACTTAGGAGGAGCCCCACACTCAGGTGGATTTCCACACATAAGGCATACCTATAAATCATCTACAAATGGAGCCAGTAGAATTTAAAATATATTCTCAAAAAGGGAGACACTGAAAAATACAACACCCAAAGCAGGAGCTGCTGATTTGGACACTACTAAAATTATTTTCTAGACATCATAACCAATGTCTTAGATGGTCTTAGTGGGGAAAGCAAGGTAGAGAGAGGCCTTTCCAGAAAGAATGAAAAACTAACCAACTAATATGAACAATAACAATATCTCAGCTCAATACTCATTGAAATGTATGTTGTCAGCTAGAGTTACAAGAGTGCTACATGCATAATTTTAATCAGCATTTTCCTTTTACCTATATTATTTTATTTAACTATATTATTTAATTTTAATTATACTATTGGTCCTACTTTATTGGTCAAGAGACAAGATCAATGAAAATTAACAGTTTTTTTCATTATTCAATCATATTTTCTTCAGGTGAGCTTTTAACTCAAGACTCTCAGGTTCTGAAATAGCACAGATAGGAGGCTGGGAAGGTGGCTCAGTGGGCAAAACACTTGCCTTGTAATCAAGAAGATCTGAATTTGAACCCCTGGAATCCGTGAAAGCTGGGCACCATAGTATCTGTCTGTAATCCAGGCACTTCTATAATGATATGAGCGGTCAAGATGGGAGACTCCTGGGAGGCTTGCCTCCCAGTGATGAACAACAGAGACTTTATCTCAAAGAAGATGGAAAGCAAGGATCGACACCCAAAGCTATTTTTGACCTCAATATATAGTCTGTGGCATATGTATCCTGAACACACACGTATGAACATATATTACACAGACACATAGATACACACACATACACACACACACACACACACACACACACACACACACACACACACACATGCCACATAAAGATAAAATGGTTCTAAGGTCCTAAATATCTTTACAATTACAAATTAAATTAAAAGTGTTTACATTCTAAAGTGAGCCACACCTCATTGAGAATTGAGGCCACAATTTCAGGTTACCAGATCACTAACTTGTGAAAGCCTTGCCATCTCTGCTGGATTAAGTTGGGTTGACTTTAAAGAGCCTTTACATCCTGATCCCAAGATCAGATGAATTTTCTTCTGTGTGGTCTAATTTAAAAGAAGAGTGCTAAGCCTGTGGTATATAGGCAAATGTAGAGAATGTTCTTAATTTATAGATTATTGAAGCGGGGGAACACTCACTCTTAAGTCTCAGTCAATGGCCAGAGGTTCCTTTTTCTCACATTTCTACCACACTGTCAACTTTGCTCAGCATAGCAGAAACCATGGCACAGTATGGTTTGGTATACATTGTTGCCTCCTCTTCCCTAACCACCTCTTTCCTACCCAAAACCACACAGTAGGCACAAAGTCCCTTGGGGGCTAATTGCTAACCTTTTCCTAAGTGACACTCTTTTCAACTACATCTTTCAAATATGTTAAATGAGAAGCTAGAAAAAGGGCTTACTTAGCATAGTAGTTCAATTCCCAGAACCCACATAAAGGGGGAAGGAGAGAATGGACTCCCAAAAGTCCTCTGGCATCCACATGTGCACTGTGGCACATATGCCCCCCCAACACACACACACACACACACACACACACACACACACACACACAAACACGCGCGTGCGAGCGCGCACGCGCGCGTGCACACATACGCACATTGTACACATTCAGTAGTAATAGATTAACTACTTTTTAATTCTGTTAACTGATTACACTAATCAAAACCAACAGAAACTATAGGTTAGGGCATTTGTCCGTTCCTGTTTTGCAAACAACAACTAAAATATATATATTTGCCAAAAGTTATGCTTCAAGTGAAAGCCAATCAGGTTTGGTTTTTTAACTAAGAGGACTGCCAGAATAATGAAGTAAAAATACTGACTTGATGTGAAACACAGTGATGATAAATCCACAAAATGTCAGCAAGTGCTCTTACATTAAAAAGGGAAGGAGAGAATTCGCCTACTCAAGTACCATAACATTCATAAAATGCCTGGGGAAGCTGTGAATATTAAGAGAAAAGGAATCTATGAAAAGTTAAATTTATCTAGATAGCTTACACGAGATAATAAAGGGAAGCATGCATTATAGCCAGCTCCATTCTGAGAAGACAGAGCAGGAGTTAGTAGAGGCAGGGGTGCAGAGAAAACTGGGGGAACAGTCCTTTTGCTCTGGAATTTATTATTCCAAAGGTCGTGCAGAAATTTCAACTTTTCGCTGTTGCCAGGACTAAGGAGCTGTGAGTGTTGTAGCTTTGCATGGCCGAACAATATAGACTCTTCCATTGGGGGCTACACATCAAGCAAGAAGAAAAACAATGGAGTTTCATAGAATTTACAAGCTATAAAAAGAAAAAAAAAGTTGTCAATTTTGTTTCGTATGTGAAAAGAAGTGAATGAAAGAAAAATTAGAGAAAAATATTAAGTTTGCCTCCATGAGACACATGATAGAATCATATTACAATTATTTTCTTTGTCCTTAGAGAGAGGAGCGTGACTAGGTTTGGGAAATTTGCATATCCATTTCATGACCAAGAAGACAGATAAAAATGAGAAGCTTAATGTGTAGAGCCAATCCGAGGCACGGGAAGGTTGGACACCAAGTTAACAGGCACTATCTGCGGCTGTATTTATCTTTTGGAGTGCCCCATGAAAGTTTGTTTTGCCATAGCCAGCTTTTATAGTTGGCAGGCATTCATGCTTAAGGCGGAGGATGGGGAGTGGAGGTTTATTTATGAGAAATGAAAGAGCAAGCAGCCAATGATAAAACCCATACAAAGCAGGGAAGCAATTTGACATCATCAAAAATCTCCCAGAACTATTCAAAATTATCTCCACCTCTCTACCATGTCTTTCCTCTATAAGGCAGAGGAATAGAAGGCCAGGTTTTAGAATTTGAGCCTATTACTCCAATACCAAATCTAGTTTTACTATCTTTTATCTAAGTGAGATATGAAAGTTAATCATCAAGTTGAAAACTTCATCCTTTATTTACAAGGTAAGGCTATTATGCCCCATTTATTTTTATTCTTTTATTAGTTCAAAGACACATGGTCTTTAAATATTTAACAATATCAAGTCCTATGTAAGGAAACAAACATGATTTAGTTTCCTCCTGTAAGCTTGTCTTCAAGATTCCCACTCCCTTTTAAATTTTTACAGAGGCAGGGATAGCTAAGAATATCTTACGTATCCTTTCAAAGATATTCTCTGTCTATTACTCTAATAAAAGTTTATCAGGAATGATAATATAGAGATATCCTGTACTTTACTTGTATTCACTCATTTAATTATTACAATGACTCAAAGATTAGAAATCTATGGTCCTATTTTACAGAGGAGGAAACTGGGGCACAAAGAAGCCACATACTTTAAAATGTGATAAGACCAAAACTATAACCCACTAATGATCTCTAGATAAGATCTAGATGACTCTGTTTTACAATATAAAGTGTTGTTAATAAGCTTTCAGGTGCTAATAGAAGTCTTTTTGGAGGACAAAATATGAAAACCTGATACTTTCTATTATTTTCCTAATACTTCATGTTGCATGTTACATGGAAGCCTGTTGACATGATACAAAAGCATCCATTTTTGCATTCAGGCTTGCAATCACCACAGTAGATTATTGAATACCCACAATTTCCTCATTCTGTATTACTCTTAGTGTTGCGAAATGACAAAAGTGGGCAGGAAGGACAAAACCTTTTGCACAGTAAGTAAAGGCATTGCTTTAGTTGTGAAAGATGAATTATTCATAGACTCCAAGACATAAAACATGGGAAACTCCCATTTATTTTCCAGTAGTATAGAGAAGGCAGCCCAGGTCTATCTTCTTTGGAGGAAAAGTAGCATAAAAGGTAAAGTCTTAGGCAACTAGAGTCAAAGCCATGTGACCGAAGGGGAAAGGCCTGGAAGCTCCTGTTTGTCTGGTGATAATAGAGATTTCAAGAACATTCAGATCAGAGAGTTCAGTATTGCACAAAATCTTTCAAGGAACACAGGCCCACAGAGATAATGCCATGCCCCAGGGGCATTTCACTCTTGAATAAAATGAGAAATACTATAGTCCCCTACCTTTTGGAAATAGTAAGACACAACAGCATATGGAGGATTCTGAGGAGTCATCTTGCGAGAACAACAACAATACAATAATAAATATACATGCTTATAATTTTATTTATTCAGAAATTTTCCAAACTCATTTATTTCAGAAATATTTTTACTTCCTTGAAATAGCTGTTAACACCAGATTGAACCTTGAAATGTGCTTTGAAACATTAAAGTGACTGAGAGTCCTGAACAAGTGTCACCCCTAGGTACATACATACCTCTCACTTGCCTCTGAAACCAAGGTGTCAACCTTTTTTCTCCTCGCTGGAAGAGCAAACAGCTGCCTAAGAAAGTCACCACAGTTGCCAGTTGTTGCAGATGTGCTGGAGGTGATATCTAAGTCTTTGGACCTTGATATTATACAAAGGAGTCACCCTCAAAATGCCTCTTCCATGAATTCATTCTTTACCTTTTCAGTAAAGCTATGTTGGACAATCTCAGAAGGCTGCTCATTTCCAACATCAGAGTAATTACCTTTAGAGATCCTGAGAGATTTTTTTTTTATTTTTTGCTTTATTACTTTCTTATCTATTTGACTTACATGCAGAACACACATTGTAGACATTGGATCTATCAATGAAGTAGTAGGAATAGTAATTAAATATAGAAAAGAATGGAAGATCATCACAAGAAAATAAAGGCTTTATCAGTTGAAGCTGGGGAAGTGCAAATTCTAGAGCAGAGAGAAACTCAATGGGAGGAACTGGTCCCAAGCCAACTAAAAGCTCACAATTTGCTTCACTGTGCAATGTCAATATCCCACTTCCGCAAGTCCCAAATCTCACAATTTTGTGAAAGAAAATGGCTATGTTTACAGCTGACATTCGTGGAACTTAAGATTATAGTTTACAAAGTTATAGTCCTGTAGTCGCAACTCTGAAATGCTGTCAGCATTTCAGCTCCATAGGAAAGGACGTTTCCACAGGAAAGCCTACGAGTTAGGCTGTGGCTGAAAGAAGGCAGACCCTGCATCTCGTACCTGCCATCTTAGGGCAGAAGCAGCTGTCATCAGAACATGGGGAGGACTGCAGAGAGCCAGGCCTGCCAGCAGCCTTAAACATCAATGGTTACCTGCCACAAACAGATTACTGAACATAACCTTGCATAGTACTAGCTCCCCAGCCATCCTAGCAGGAGACCCTCACTCTATCACTTCCTTTCTTTGGCAGAAAATACTGCCGCACAAAGTAAACACCTTGTGCTCAGGGATTTACAAAATCACTCTAGGAGCCTCAGTACACTCAGCTCAGAGATAATTTTAGGAAAAGAAATTGCTTTCAAATAGATTGGAGGTTTTGTTCTGGAAGAAAAAAAAAGAAGAAAAAAAGGAAACCTAGATTTTAGGGGAAAAAGTTAAAAAGAAGTAAATATGTGTTTAAAAGAAAGTACACAGCTGAATGGTTAGTAATTGAAAATAGGAAAAGTTGGGATGAAAACTACCCGTAGTCCATATGCAGACCCTAAAGCAAGAAAATGAAATCATCATTTGAAATACTTGTTTGGTTCCTACAATCAACCCAAAAGAGAGAACACGTAGCAACTTTGAAAACTAAAAAGTGATTAAGGTTGGCCTTTTGGGATTATTTTTTGTATTTGTTTATTCCCTCATTCAGCTTGTATTTCAGGATGTTAATGGGCTCATTATGAGTTAGGCTCTATAATCAAGAGATACAAACTTTAATTTCAATCATTATCTATTCATTCAATGAAATGAGTGAATAATAATTGTTCAAGGCTTACCATGTACATCAGCTTCTACTAGGTACTAAGGATAAAGAAGAATCAGACATGTTGTCTTTTGCTAAATCTTATGATGTAAGTGGAAAGCTGGCATATCTTCTCACAGAACCATGGACCACAGTATGCATCACGATAGAACTGCATACAAAGTGCTACAGAAAGACACCGCTTCTTCCTAGCTCTCCAGCTTGAACTATTTATTTCCACAATTCGTCTTTTGGTTGTTGTTGCTCCAGAGATAACACATTGGCAGGGGAACAAGAAATACAATGAAAGGAGTAGTTCCCTGACACTGGGTTCTAATCAGCTACCCAGCAGGAGGCATCAGACAACAGTGACTACTGGTGATGGGTACTGGATGCAGCTTGGGTTCAGAATGTCTCCTGTGCACCAGAGCTGACACCAGGCTGAATGTGAAGCTCAGAAAATTACATGTATCCTATGTGCCAGCATCATCAACATCTTCTCAGGGGAACTTTTTTTCTGGCCACTTGATCTTTGGGATGTATCAAGAAATAGATCACTAGGATAAAACTAGATGAGCACATTAGTAAAGGATGGACAGGTCACCTCCTGGGATATTTTGTTTAGGTTGAGAATTAGAAAATGGAATTCTATGTTAGAAGAAGTCATCCTCTCAAATCCATGATGTCAAAAAAAGCTAATTTTTTGTCATAGTTGCAAAATGCTTGACTGAGCAACTGAAAGGAGAAAAGTTTTATTTATGTTCATAGTTGCAGAGCGTTAATCAGTCTCTGCTTTCTTGAACTCATGTCAATGTAGTACATCATGACAGTGAGACCTTGTGGGAGGGGGTTTCACAGAAAGAAGGGAATCCTGGAATTTACCTAGCTTGCTCCTTTCCCCTCTTTGTTTCATTCAAAGACTGGGGAGGGGTTGGAGCTTTCAATATCTAAGGTAGGATTTCCTTCCTCAATTAACCCTCCCTAGAAACTCTCCCCAACAGGCCCAGACAGTGTACACCATCAATCTTCTAGGTGATTCTCAATCTAGTCAGATTGACAATGAAGGCTAACCATCACATATGACAAGCACATGATTTCTTTTGATTGACAAGGAGCTTTATATGAAAGTACTCATAGCAACTTCTTTGTTTCCCTTAGTTTTATGAGACAGAACTTTGCTATGTAGCTTAGGCTGTCCTGGAATGAACTATGTTAACCAGGCTTAACTCAAACTTTCAACAATCCTCCTGCTTCTGAGTCCTTAGTGCAGGATTGTAGGACTCCACCACCATACCTAGTCTACTCACAACAACTTCTACTATATACTCCATTAAAGAAAACCTCTGGGAGTATAACAGGCCAAGGGATTTCTTTCAAATCTATAACTGATACTCCACACTAAACCTATTACTTTTAATGCCACACCTTGTGAGGTATCTTCCATTCACACAATCCATTCTTTTCTTTGTTCATTACTTTACGAGTTACTGAATGAATGGCAATATGATCATAAAGTGGCACTTGTAGTATTTGAATACAAATAGTATGAAGAATGAATATCCCAAAACAATGGTAGCAGACATGCACTACCACTTCAGTTCTTCAAACTGTGAATGTTAAATTCTCACACTGTGTATATGGACATTCTAGAAGTTTCAGAAGCTTCAATCATTATCAGGGTTGCAGTTTTAAAAAACTTCTTCTTCATGCAGTTATTTATACAATGAACACTCAATTCACACATATTCTAAGCAAGATTTGTTAATAGAAAATTCTAACAGCAGCATGCTATATTGGAATTTCAAGGTATTGTAGAGAGAGTTCGAATGTTTTTTTTTTTTTTACGTGTGTTCTTATTTGCTTCTTTTTATTTTAAACAAGGAATGTTTCTAGAAGTATCTTTTAAATTTCTACACTATTTGTGGAATTCTTATTATTTAGTTGGGCATGAAGTAAGTGCCTAATAAACACTTATCAGTCAGCCAATAGAATGTTCAAGTATCTTCCACTTAACAGCTTTTTATCATAAAGCAATTTGATGGCTCTGCATTGGAGATTTAAAGTATTGAAGTAAAAGGTAGAATCTGAGTAGTTCCAATCTATAAAAGCAATATTCTAGATTAATAGAATCACATAACATCAACATCTTTGCTCCTGGGCTATAAATCTAGACTGGCAACAGTGTACTGAGAATGAAAACACTCCAGAGCCATCCATATCCATCACTGTCACATACATAGCAAGTACGCAACATATCAAACCTTTGAGACTTCCCAGTCTGAGACCAAGAGGTAAGAAGAGAGGAAGATGGAGGGATTTTACACATATGTGAGTTATACTAAATAGTTCTTAAAGTTCTGAACTCAATATTCCTACCTTTGCAGCCATGTTAATGACAACATCCTCTTTAGGACTATTTATCTTTCAGGGGGACCTGTGGAAGTCATGTCCTGAGCTGTGATGCAGCTCTGTATTTTTCTGCCTATCTTTGACTCTTAGAGAAGCAGATACACATCCACCTTTGCAGCTATTTAATTGGAGTTGGGGAATTTAAAGAGAGAATGGGCTCTACAATTCCACATGAATAACTTGAACTATGTCAATAAACATTTGTTTGATGTTCACTTTTGATAGACATGGGGAATAGTGAGTTAAGGAAGTAACAATATGAGTTTTAGAGACATTGTTGTAGGGGCCAGACTGATGTCTAATGAATTAAGAAAGTAAGTAGGTTAAGTAAATGAGTGAGACTCATTCTCTCAACCATGTTCATACATTTTGAAACAGAATGATTTGGTGGGAATTAGAAACCAATGGCTCTAAGAATGCTCTTTGCTCATAACATCAAATTCCAACTCTTAACCAAAATAAACAAGCTTTAAAAATTTGTTTGCTTTTTTTTTTTACATATTGGTGAGAAAGAATGGTGCACAAACCATTTGTTAAACTGAGTATTATAACCGAGGAAGCAGATTGCTAAAAGAGTTGAAGTTAGTGGTAAAATGTGGCTGTGTCTAAGCTAAACTAATCTTAATGTGTAGCCATTTACAGGCAAAACAAACCAAGTCACGGAGGCATGATTCTAGGTCCACTGCTGCAGAACATATACATGTCCTATTTAACAAAAAGACATACATTGCTCTAGAAGGCACTGATCTCAAGTAACAAATAAAGGATGGTCATGAGATATTATGGGGGAATTATGGACATACAGAATACATTTATCATCTTCTTTTCCATTTATTTAATGAGATTTGAAATAGTGGATTACTTAAAATCTTTATCTCTTATTCTATTAAAATAATGCTAGTCAATAAAAAAGTTATAGACACACAGATTGTCTACTGACCTCTATACACTTGCAATAGTACCTTCCCCTGCACTCATGCACATGAACATACACACACACACACACACACACACACACACACACACACACATACACACACACCACATGAATATATACCCCCAGACAAAGAAGTATGACATATTGATGAGGGTTTTTCAGGGTAGTTGCCACTAATAATTGTAACCAAACAAGTTACAAGTCTCTAAAATACTTTGAGTATAAATATGGTACCAGGAAATTATTTCCAATATAATAGAAAAGTAGTGAAAGAGAAAAAGGAAGGAAGGGAGGGAGGAAGAGAGAGGGAGAGAGAGAGAGAAAGAGAGAGAGAGAAAGAGAGAAGGAAGGAAGGAAAGAAAGAAAGAAAAAGAAAGAAAGAAAGAAAGAAAGAAAGAAAGAAAGAAAGAAAGAAAGAAAGAAAGAAAGAAAGAAAGAAAGGAAGGAAGAAAGAAAGAACCCTGACCTGACATGGTATTCCTTTAGGTTGACATTGGACTTATTTAAACACCTTGTAAGTTAAGTTGGCCCATAGGTTGGCAGGCTGCAGAGTTAGTCTGCAGATGTGTAGAATGACAAATACACCATGAGGGAAATTCTCCTGTTGTCAAAGTACTGAAACATGACATGATTACTTCCATAGACTCCAAGTAGCTCCTGGCCCCAGCAGGCTGAGAAAGATGAATGAGCTAGAATTAATTTGAAAAAACTATAGATAGTAAGCTCCTGGGACCAATCCATTTATGTATTTATTACTTTTATTTTGCTAGAACCACTACCACCAAAAATAAATCTTTGAGAATAAATGCGGCTTTTCGGGTGTATCCTGGCGAGAGCAATATAAAAATAATTTAGCACCAACCATGTAATTATGTGCATTTATTCCAACCTTCCATTACTAGAGATAACAAGATGAATAGTAAAATGTGAACTTTAACAATCCTGTAATTATAGCCACTGAACCATACATTATGGAAAGAATTGTACAAAATCCAGATGCAAAAGAATCAACTTGATACGTAAATAGAAAGCAAACATTAAAATAATCAAGTGATGAAGAATTAATATAGAAAGTGAAGCACTTTTCAGAATCTTTTATTGCCATGTTTTTTTATTTCCTTAACAAATATTCAGCTTAGTCTCATTATTTTGTCACATTTCTTATGAGTACATATTGTTCAACAGCCATAAGCAGCCCAGTCAAATACTCCAGCATTGCTCTTTCTCTGACTTCTTTTTCTTTCTAACCTAGAGTAAAATTGGGATTGGTAGAATATTCCCATGACCATGTTGTATAACAAGAGCAATAATGTACACTTCACTGGTGCTCTTTGAGCTGCAAAAATGTGTGCTTTTACTTAGAAGGTACATGTCTTAGAAGTAAGAGCTACCTTTAGGAAAGTCTGGGCATTTTTTATGTAACAGAATGAGTAAGCTACATCAGATTTCAGAAAGAACATTCCATTCATTAGTAGATGGTTCAGAATTTGTTGAAGGCAATCAGAGATGTTTAGTAACACTGCCAGCATCACAGAATTAAGGTAGGAAGGCAGTTTATTCATGAAGAAGAGAAAACCATGGGCTGTTCTAATATTCATCAGGGGCAATAATTTAATATACACTATGAAAATATTTTTACACAGTTGATTGATAAATGATACTCAAATATGTTTGCCTATAAAAAAGAGAGTTAATAATGCATGACAAAAATAAATACAAAGAATGTTGTATGTTTTGTTGGGATTCAGGTTATAAAGGTACAGGAGATACAGAGTAGAAGGCAGGGACAGGGGTTAGAATATTTGCATGCTTAATGAAAATTTATTTAGTCTAATATTAAAATTCTTCACCAATTAAAGTTTACTTTGACCAATAATGTTTTAGAAACAACCAAAACACTGAAAGTAACACATTGCATGATCAATAAAATGGACAATCATGGCAGAAGTATCACTACATATTTTATAAAAGCCGCTAGTGGACAGTGGTCAAATGAGAACGTCAGGTACAACCTCCAGGTAGTTTTCATTTGTCTTCAATTGTCCTATGAGAAATTACTATAAGATTTAATGACCTCAAATGATGCATAGATCTCCTTATGGAAAAGTTCTTATGAAATAGAATCTGGCCTTCAGAATTATTTTATTCTGTAAGAGAGAAATAAAAAGGATGATGAAGTGAATTTTGGAGAAATATAAGCAAATGAAAGAAAAGTTATGAGAATAGAGAGCCATGTTGGTAAGGTGGTTTAGTGGATAAATGTGCTTACCACCATGCCTGAAACCTGAGTTCAATCTTAGAGGCCTACATTGGGGAAAAAAAAAAAGAACTGATTCCTAAAAATTGTCCTTTGACCTCCATGTGCACATGAGCACTTACACACATGCCTTAACACACACACACACACAAAAAAAAATTAAATGTAATAAAAATTATATAAAAAAAGGATAGAGACCTTGAATGTGCAACTAGGCCATTTTAGTCCATTGTATAAAAAGGCTTTAAATGAATTATTGCATTTATTTTCAAAATGTAAGCATTTCAGACTTTCAAGACAGTGTGCTTTTAAGTTTATATACTATCTCTACCTTCAGTTGTATATGTATAATATAAATGCCATTTAAATACTGTGAAAGGGGCCATCTATATTAGTGCATCAATTGTGAAACAAAGTAAAAATCAATTTAAAAGCTATTTAGCAACTTTAGTCACTAATGTTGAATCTGACTTATTTTAAATATTTTATCTTAATAACATGTCATTCACGGTGCAATTGATTTAATGAATTGTCTATTTCATGGTGGATCAAGCATAGATCTATGATAATGATGTCATTGCTGTATATTTTGTGTTTTAGTTTTTCTCAAAATGAATGAACAGCATCACTATTATGACTCATGATATATTCCCCATAAACAATGTATTCACTGCTACTCAATGGTCCACATAGTTCTCTCAGCTATGCGCCATCAACAGGCAATTGATGGCACCCACATGATGAAGGCACTGTTTTACTACTAGGATCTGCTTGCTATCAAAAAGACAAATATGAGTGGTTTCCTTATAGATCAGACAAAGTCAAAACCTAGGAATCTATTTAAACATCATTATCTTTACATTTCTCAAAAAAAGAGATGACATGTATTTTTATCAGAACTATAAACATTGGATGGTCACTTAAGTGAATGATATTAAAGCATTCATTTAGCGTGACCAGTTTGGGATTAAAAATGCATATACAAATATCTCCAGAAACTTTCATAAAACCTGCCACCCACAAGAGGCCCGGAGGCTGCTGTGTGATACATCACCCAATTCCTGCACACCTTTACACCTTTAGTCAGTGTTCTCACATTGCATATTGTATTTTTGTATTCCTCAAAAACACAAAAGTAAAGAGAAAGAAGAAGCATGGGCAATGCAGACTTCACTGTGTGGCCACAAAAGCTGGCTTTTCAGAATTGATAGTAAAGTTTCTCTGGTCTGTACAACACTTGGCTAATGCTCAGTGATAACTAGAATGTCTAGGAAAATATTTTCTTGTGACATTTTCCTCATATAACCTGAGAGAAATAATAGTCTCATTAGATAAACAATTTCTACTTCCCTGTATGACATTAAAGAAGTTATTTAAGTTCCCAACCAATGCACTGAGACTGCACAAGGACTCATGGGCTTTTGACTAACTCTGTTGACTTTTAACAGTGGATTGAAAATAATACACCTGAAGGAAGTGTCATAGAGCTTAGGTGAATTAGGTTATTCATACATACAAATTAGCTAATCTTATTAGTAACTCATTCCTAACTGTGGATGAAGCCAAGACCTTGGGTGAAAACATACTTTTCTAATTTGGGGAGAGAAAGAAAGCACATGAAAAAAAGGTTCATATTTGTTTCTAGCAGAAGGTAGAGGTAGTGATGAACTGAGAGCCACAGAGTTTAGAAGCATGGGCTGGAGAGCTAAGCATCCTGCACCCACATGTAGGCAAGGAGCTTTATGGATGTTTTTGCACATTGTTCTGAATAAAACACAAGTGATAATACTCACTTCATTCTAAAATGCAATAATGCATTGAATTAATTCAATTCAATAAGCATTAAAACTGATAATGTACATGGAGTGACCACTACACATTGGGTGGGCCTGTTTAAACCGAAAAAATTAGAACTATTTTCTCTCACAGAGTGGTAGAGATGGAAGTGAAGACAGGTTCAAAGGAGTACAACACAGAAGGACACTTCTTTATTCATATTTGTTTCTCTCTGATTAGTGCCAAATTGATAAAATAACCAAACAACATATGAAGGCCAATAAGATGCAGAAACATGCCAAATGAAATCAGTAAATTAACTAAATACTAAAGAAGAACAAGCTGAAATCTGAACAATGTAAAGGTAGTATAATGACCTGTGAGATTGCAGGAGGCCAGTGGTAGAGTAAATGACAGTCACTGGGGACATTATCAACCATGTGCCAGGTCCTATGTCACTCATGTTCTTTTCTTTTTTTTCAAGACACGATCTTACTGTGTAGAAGGCTGGCCTACAACTCACAGTAATCCTCCTGCCCTCTGTTTCCTGAGGGATAGGATTCAAACAATTGCCACCATGCCTGGCATTACCAGTGTTTCTTAAAGGTTGGATCTCTCTTGGGAGTCCTGTTTTTGAAAATACTGGAGAAGTAAAGTTGAACCCGAGTCTCTCTAGTGAACTGATTAAAGTTAGAGGCACTAGAGATATATTTCTTTAAGATATTGCGAGGTAACATTTGTCTGTGATGTGGCATGAGCTAAGAACTCTGGCTCAACAACCAGGTTATCATGAGTGGCAAAAGAATAAATAGGACTAAAATGCTGTACAATTTAAAGGGAATATTAGTAAAAACATGCATAAGCCAAGTAAGAATAATATGTCAGTTTGGGATCGTGATGGAAAATCAAAGCAATTGACATCTTCCAGTTCTATTCTTCTAAATCATCTTTTAACCTAACCTTGTGAATTTTATGCTTACAATGTGCTATAGTAATATTGATTTTTCAATGAAAAATCTATAAGTATGCATAAGTTAAATGAGATGACACGGGCCAAATGGTGAGTCACTCATTTGGTGGCCAAGGCAGGAGTGGAATTTTTATAACTGTTGCTGAGTAATTTCTTCTTCCTCAGGCTGTCCCTGATGATCTGTAAGAGGAATCCTACTCTCATTCCCATTAAACATTTTGATTCCATACAACATTTTGATTCTCCTTTATACTGGGACAATTTCTCAGTGTCTCTGTCTCATTCCACCTAGGTTATCAAATCCTTGTCTTTCTGTGAATGTCTTTCAAGACATTCTCAAGTACTTAGTTCCCAAGTAATATTCATAATCAAATGTTCCTAATATACCATAGACATTCATAGGTTTTACAAAGCTCTTCACTATACTAAAGTCACTGCCAATTACCTTTCCTATAAAACAGTGCAATGAATAATTGTCATTCATAACTACAGAAGCCAAAATACAATATATTGGAGGTTCCACTATATAGACTACTTCCAAATATCTTTCATCTATCATCCAAACATTTCTTGATGGGACTGAACTTTCTTTAGGCTTGTTTTATGGTCTCTTTTCCTTACAATGGCTTATTTTTAAAACTTCCTGTAATACCACACAAGTTCTCCCTCACCACACTACTTTTTGAAATACCATTTATAAACACTATTTATAAACATTGCATTATATTTTTTGGCTTCATTGTTTTGTATGCTTATATGCATTGGTGGATGTATGTTTGTGGACACCTGTGTATATGTGTGGACACATTTGCATGTGTGGAGGGGAATGCACATGCAAGTATATGAAATCCAGAGGCTGACATTGGGTACCTTTCTTGATTTCACTGTACTTTATACTGAGGCAGAGTCTATTGTTGAGCCTGGAACTTCCCTATTCTGCTAGCCTAGCTCAGCAGTTTGCTTCAGGGATCCCTTTGTTTCTGTCTTCCAAATGTTGATATTACAGGTAAACCTCCATGTTTACCTGGTATTTGTGTGGGTACTGGAATCACATCTTAGCCTCATGCTCACGCATTAAGTACTTCACCTACTGGGACATACACTTAGCCCCTCTTTTTGCTTAATTACTTTGTTACTATGTTCATCTAACTCCAGACTTGTTTTATTCAATGGTGAAAGGTATTTTTGTACCTATTAGTGCAAAAATCATTTAAAGAAAATGTTTCCTTATGGACAAGTTCACTGATTTCTAGGGCCTTTTGATATGACAGCTTTGCTTTTGTTCTAGGAAATGGGGACCAGAAAATTTCAAACTAAGCAAATGTATTGATGCAACATGAAAAGAATGCTCAAAACCATTACACAGTATCATTTTTAATGAAAGTCAAGTTAGTGCTGTTTTTATCTCTGGTCTGAACTCTCATGGTAGCTGATGAATGAGAAAGAAGTTATCCTACTGATTTTAACATCTGTGTGCTTTTGTGATAGAGGCACAGATGTACAGACAGTAGACAAACAATGATTTAGAAGACAGCAGAGAGAGATAGTTTACAAACTCACTCTTTGCCCTTGATTCCATCAGAAATTACAATGACACTATGCAATGTATTGGCCCAAGATGAGCTGGGAATCCCTGGATGCAGATCAGCAGGCCTTGTCTAATTATGTTATAGAAGGGCGAGAGATTAAAGTTCCTTACAGAAAATATTAGGGAGACAATTTTTCCTTTAAATATTCTGTGCTTATTAAAATATAATTCATATGCATTAATAGCCTCAAAATCTAGCACCAACTATGCTGAAGAATAAGTGTTTAATAAATGATTGTGGGAAAAATGTAAGTTCATTTTAGGGAATAAGAAGTAACAGATCTATAAAATGGTATGACTTAATCCTCTTAATTGTTTTAATAAGCTACTTTATTATGTAGTAACTCAAAATTTTAAGCTAGGGGATTTTAAGGAATATAATATGTCCCACTACTCTGGCACCCACAGAAACCCTGCCCTGTCTCTTTATGGGCAAAGTCTGTGCTTTGCAAAGCCCCTTAAAGGCTAAGGTAATGGGCATTTTCAGAAGCTCTGATGTTTTTATGTATGGACTATCTAACAGATGGTGCAGAAGCTCCAGGAGGCACTTCAAGGATTCACTCCAGATTAGAGATTCCTGTATACTAGAAATAGCAGGACCAGGCCTTGCCACTTTGAGGTTTTGTTTGTTTGTTTGTTTGTTTTGTTTTTTGATACAGGATTTTTCTGTATAGTTTTGGTGCCCATCCCGGACCTCGCTCTGTAGACCAGGCTGGCCTTAAACTCACAGAGATCTGCCTGGCTCTGCCTCCTGAGTGCTGGGATTAAAGGCATGTGCCACTACTGCCTGGCTTCCATATTGAGGTTTAAACTGTCAAATGGACCATCAGTGTGAGCTTCCTTTAAATCCTGGACCTGCCCTTTACTAGATCAATGACCTTGATAAGGTTATTTGATTTATATAGTTCCTGGTTCTCTCATTGGTAAAATGAGATATATGTGATATAAAATAAAAATAATGCAAATAAAGACTGTTAGTATTGCACCTGGCATTAAATTGAGTTCTCGACCAATGTAAAGCCCCATTCCTTTTCCCTTCCCCATAGTTTTCTTCAATGAGGTTATTTTTGATATTTTAGATGAACAGAGGCATGATTTGAGAGTGAGGGAAAAACTGAATTTTTATCTGGTTCTTGAACTGGCTTGCTATTATCTCTTCCATTTCTTCCATTTGTATGTGAACAGACAAAGAAACAAAACTTTTTAAATTGGGTTAAATATGATGTGAAGAATATGAATCTGGTTCAAAGACTTCTGACTGAAATCCACAAAAGCTCTGGACTATCCAGTATGGCAGCCACTCAATAACCAAACTTCATCTTACTAATAGGACTGAGAACTTGAGTTCTTAAATCTCTTCAGTTTTTTAGAACAGATTATTGATCCAGTTGTTGCAAAGGTATTTTTAACCTTGCTATAGAAAAGTTAAAATTACATGTTACTATAAAAATCCCTCCTAAACCGTCTATTCCAGCAGAAGGAATCTTTCATTCAAGGCTCTTCTATGTGTGTGGTATATGCTTTCTTTCTGTAATGAGAATAATGATACTAAAACCAAAGTGAAAAAATAATAACAAAAATGAGAGTTCTTTGGATTTGGTAATAGAATTATAAATTTCACAGTAGGGATTTTGTTTACCAGCAACATAAAGGAGAAATTACATAAAAAAAAATCATCTAGGAAGGGGAAAGGGTAGAAAAAAAGGGTTTAAATCAAGAAAAAAATAACAACATGACAATTAATTTATCAGAGAATCCAAGAGCAATGGGGTTCTTTTATTATAAAAGCCAAACCAGGCTATTTTTGACAGATTTTTTTTAAGTTTCCTCCAAGAACTCTACTTCAATATTTATTGTAGAAAAGGCAAAGGATTCTGGTATCGATAATCACAGCATGTTGAATATCTTTATATACAAAGAAGGTTTGATGAGATGGACACTTGTCTGATTGACTTGAGTCATCTTTAATCAGACCCTAGTAGCTGTCATATAATAAATGATTAATAAAAAATTATTGAACAAAAACTCCATTTGATCTATATAATCATAAAACTAACTGATCTTAATCCCCCTTGAAAAAATATTAATTTTAACATATGCCATTGTGTACAAATTTGGAAGAAAATTTGAAAAAATACTACATGGTGTTGGCAAGATGACTCAGCAAGCAAAGGCACTTGCCACTAAGTTCCAACTGACTATTTTAATTCCAACCTCAGAATCCACATGCTAGAGGAAAAGAACAGGTTCTTCAAAGTTGTCCTCTGACCTTCATACAAACATAGCATCACATGTGCCCCATACTCAAGTAAATACACTTAGAAAAATCCATTCTCTATCTATTCAACTCTTTAGTACTCTTTGTGCTAAATCTGAACATCTATCTACATTAAATGCATTCACAAACAAAACTCTTGCAAGCACGGATAAAGCAAATGCAAAGCTGAAAAGCAAAACTCATTGTATTTAATGATTCAGCAGATAAACATGCATGGGGTGAAAAATAAAAAATGAAAGATGAAACGTCAGCTTCCTTCCAAAGGTGACCTTTTCCTCTGTGCACTTTCCCATGAAATGGGCTAAGCAGAAATGTTGTAATTTTCCACTATTTCTCTCTCTCTCTCTCTCTCTTCTCTATTTAATCTGCACAAGCATCACAAGATGTCAAGAAAGGAAGATACTAAGGAGTACAATGAGAAATCCATTGTCCTGGGTCAATAGAGCTCACTGTTCTCCATTGCCGAGGTCAGTCTGATCTTAGGATGCACCCTACAACAACCCCACTGGAGACCATCTGTCCTTTCCCTTTGCTACTAGAAATATTGAAACAGGGCTTTGGAGGAAACATTCTTTAAGATCTGTCAAGAATATAGCCTGCTTTGGACTTTATAATAAAATATCTAGGACTGGAGTTTGATGAAAAATGCAGACATTGTGATTTATAAGCATGGGAGGCTTTGAGATCTCTGAATGGCAAGTAGTGAAATTCATATTCAGCCATGAAAGAAAAGGGTCTCTACTAATTTACCTGAGCAAATTGCATTTTCAATAGCTAAAGAACTCCCATTTAGCACCTGCAGATCTGTGCACTCTTGAAAGGAAAAGTAAAATTTGAAAACCATTATTCCAATGAGATATTCAACATGTAATACAAATGTATATAAATGTGACACAAGGTTTTACAATTCTCTTTACACTTACTTAGTCTAAATATTTCATTTTTACCAAATTGATTCCTTGGAAATCAAATATTCTATATTTGTAAACAGACTGCTTGGTTATTCAAATTTTTTTATCTTTGGTTTAATGTAAGCTTATTTCACTCAATCTCTCAATAGGTAATTGATTTTATCCTCCTTGTATGCTTGCACTATAGACAACTCCCTTATAAAATCAAGGCATGGGATTATTTGCCTTCCCATAATATGAATGAGTTAACTACTTCCCAGGCAGGTGGGAAGAATGCTATGCCTCGAATTGGGTTCAGAAGGAAAAAAATCAAACTTTTAGAAATATCATAACATTTTTGTATCACCCTTATGAAGGTTTGGCAGGTGTTCATTTATTTTGCCTCTCAACACCCAGTTATCACCAAAATTCCAACGGGATCAATGGAACCAATGAATGAATAGACAGAAAGATAATTAAGGCCTTTTGTCTAGAATCCTGAAACACAGTAAAAACCAGCTAGAATTAGGAGATAGTGGCGTGAATTGAAGCAAAAAATGAGAGACTGTTGAAGAGGGAATGAAATGAGAGAAGGAGAAAAGAATGACAGACAGAAAGATAAATTCACAACAAAACCTCAGAGGAACCCCTCACAGGGTCCTGGCATACTGATTGCTAAATTCCTCCTCCCATGTTACACCCACCCTAAGCACCTATTTTTCTCCATGCCTGCTAAAGAGTGGGTGTCAAAATGATCGATGCTAGTTCACTGTATCAACATTTCCCTACAGCCACAAAGCCCATTATCAACAGAGATAAACCTGTGCTAGGATAAATTTCTTATCAGAATACGGGCAAGGAAGAGTTCAAAATGGTGTTAGATTTAGTAGAAGTTTATTGTTGCAAGCTCCCTAAAGCAATTGAAAAGCACTAATATATTCTACACAGGACTTAGAATCCAAATATCATTCTTCCAATCTGCATGGGCCAGTGCTGTAACAAGTACTCCTTTGAAATAAAATAAAATAATTTTAAATGACTAATTTGTCTTCAATGTTCTCTTTCTATTTTGTGGGTTTTGTTTATTTATTTGAGGTGAGGAATGTAGATGGCACTTGAGACAGTGGCACATGGAAAGAATGTTTTTAGCTATTGAAAGCTGCTACAGAGCATGTAGCTGGTCTTCCAGTTGGTTCTCTGCCCCCACCACAGAGCTTAATTATAGCTATCAAGCTGGAAGGAGAAAGACAGGGAAAATATGTAGAGACATTTTAATGTTGAGATCAATTGAACTGAGACATAGCTTCTGACAGATATTTCAATCTAAATGAGCCAGATTGCTCTAGGAAATACTAAAAAAAGATGATTTTAAATGGTCCCTAACCATTTTCATCTATCATATACATCTCAAAATACACCCTACATATTTTTATCTACTGCCCTAGTCTAAACCTCGTTCTGCCAGGACTCTGCGGATGTAAATGTTATCTGGCATCCTTCTGGAATAAGGGCAGATGCCGCTCTGCTCAATAATGTAGTCATGGCAAAGTTAATGGACTGGCATGACTGTGAGAGGTGTGGGGAGAGAGCCTGGTTTCAGAGCAGGAAGGCATGGTGACCTTCACGCTGCCTGTGTCTTTGCACACAGTGCCTGGGTCTGACTTCTCAGTCTCTGGGTCACAGCCTCCCCTTTCTCTTCCAACAGGGCCAAACAATCCCAATGCATCCCTCAACATTTTTAAGGAATATTGAAATATGAGATATAGGTGGCACTTTCTATTTGGATTCTGTTTGAGAAAAAGTTATTTAGCAAACTAACATATGCTTTATGGTTTGTGCATATTCATTTAGATTATACCTGGCTCTTTTTCCTCTTGACCTATGAAGACGTTTGTTCCTTTGTTTTGTAACAGATTCCTAGCATAGTCCAAGTTTAAATTCGTGGTCCTCCTGTCTCAGCCTCAGGAGAGTTCTGAGATGAGTGTGCCACTACATCTACTTTGAACAATTTCTTTACAAGGGATTAGCATAACTTCTAGTCAGTTAAAATGATTATTTTATTTAAGTTTTACTGAGATTAACAAAGGAGTCTGAACTTCATGAGAGATGTGTGACCTCAACCATGACTAGACAGCCAAAGAAACAGATATTTGCACTCACAATACTTCTTTAAAAGTTGACTTAGAAGTATAATATGCATACTTTTAGCCCTTCAAAACTGAATGTCTTAAAAATTAAATCATAAGAGGATTGTAAATTCTTAGGCTTTAACCGTACTGCTTAGCTTTTAGCCTAACTGTCTCATTCTCTGCATTGCTAGAAACTTAATAATTAAACCAAAACACATAATTTTCTGATATCTGGTCATTTCTCACAAAGTCATCCATCAAAATCATTTTGGTATGTTAACCATCTCATATACAGGTTGATCCTTTGTCTTTCATTTCAGCCTGGAATATCCTGCATAAATGGTCTTTTAATCAATTTTATGGTGGAGATCAGGGGAAAGAGGAAGCATTCACTTCATAGCAAGAAATGCAGTCAATTGGATTCAGCGGCAACAAATTCTACTGAAACTTGAGGAGATAAAAATCAAGGCCATAAGAAAATGGGTGGAGAGAGTGTACTCAGGTTAACCAGCACCAGCTATCCCAATTTACTGAACATGTCTGTGTTATGCTTTATCCTAGAAGTGATTAAATGTTTTCTTTCCCAGAACCTTGTTAACACTTTGGGGCCACTGATGATTTCATTTAGCATATTACCTCTTCAAAGTAATATCACTGTAATCAAATTACCCTCCAGAGAAAAACAATCTTCTTTTCACAGTATGATCACAACTATCAGTTCTAATAACACATACAAGTGATTCCTCTTCCTCATTGATAGCTAAAGAACTAGAGGTTGCAGGATATTCTTACAATAGTTTAAACACTATGAAGTTCACTACTGTTTATTGAACAACTAAATAGTTCAAATTTTCACACATCATTTTAATCTTTATACCATAACAGTCCTCTAATCAGTAGCTAAGAATACTGAGGACATTAAGACATGATTATTTAAATTTTCCAATATCACACCACTGGAAAAAGTTGATTGGGGTGATATATTGTATATCAAATAAAGCTTACCTAAGGATCAGAGGACAAAGCTAGCTACTGGATTAAAATCCGGAGGCCAGGCAGTGGTGGCACACACCTTTAATCCTAACACTTAGGAGATCTCTGTGATTTCAAAGCCACCCTGGACTACATGAGATTGATTCAGTCTAGGCGAGAAACAGAGCCAGGCAGTAGTGGCACACATCTTTAATCCCAATACTTAGGAGTCACATGCCTTTAATCCCAGCACTTGAGATTTCACGCCTTTGCTACCAGTATTTGGGAAGCAGTGCACTGCCGTTAATTCCAGCACTAGGAAGGAAGTGAAATGGCTGGAAGGAGAAAAGTGTGTAAGGTGTGAGGAGACAGGAACAAGAACTTTTTCAGTTGCAGACTCAGAAGCTTGCAGTCTGAGGATTCATGGAGACAGGATCTTGCCTTACATTCAGCCTGAGGATTTGACAGTGGTGAGAAATTTCTCTAGTGGCTTGTTCTTTTCTCTTTCTGATCTTTCAGCATTTAACCCAATATCATGCAACAGATGATAGAAAATGAATATTTCTGTCAGTCTCTTGATGTCAAGATCAATCTGAGGAAGTTAATTACTCATACTCAGATTGTCTATCTGAAGCATGGTATTTTTAGTTTGTTTGTGCATGTGTGTTTTTGTGTGTAATTGTCTACAAGATACATGCTTGCCATGGCATTCATGTAGTGGTCAGAGACAAACCTCAGTTCAGGCATGGTATCTAGTTGTGCAGCACTGTGTCAGGTAGTCTAGCTGACCTGTGAGCTTTAAGAGAGTCTTCTGTCTCTGCCTCCTATCTCTCAGTAGAGGCACTAAGGTTTATTCATGGACATGTTACTGTATCTGGTTTTATGTGGGCTCAAGAGATCTAAACTATGATGCCCATGTCTGCATTATAAGTGCTTTATCACCAAGGCCTTCTCTATATCCCCCAAACATGGTTATTTTTAGAGAAGAAATCAATAGCTAAATCTCACATAAATGGTATTTCTCCACCAAGGTTTGATTAACTACAACTTAAGGTCCAGGAGTCCCTTAACTGGGCATCATCTATCCTTCAGCAGAACTTAGAGACATCTTGGTTTGAGAGTCAAGGTCACACTTTCATCTTTGTTCTGCTAGCACACAGTAGTTGCTTAATAATGTGCACAGAAAAAAATGGCAATAATTGCCAAGAAAAAAAGATAGTTTTGCTATTAAACTAATTCTAATTTGCTCAAATCTAGGAACAATGCATGAAATCAGCCCAGTAGCACAATGTAGGAAAATCTATGTTATGTATAGATATCTAGGCCTCAACAGGCAATGGACCACACACTGTACTATGATGCTAATTATTAGAGCAAATGACTGCTCTAAACTACACTGCAGTTCCTCTCCCACATCTAAACCCAGAGGGAATCTACACACAAAACAGCTCTGTAGGGAATCATTCTTGCAAGCCAGTTACTTAAAAACTGGTGAGAACAGTCACCTCTACTTTTACTACAAAGGTGACTTCCACGAAGCAGAAAAAATGGAAAAATACTTAATGTCTTTATAAACCGATTAGACCTAAAGAGGACAGATCTATTTTAGAAGAATTGTCTTCACTAACTAAAACCAAAACACCCCGTAGAAGAAAATAGGCAAGTAGCATTTTCAATTATGGAAACTAATATAAATATCTTCCCATTGACTCTAATGTGATTATGAAGAAAATTATGCTCTAAACACATACCATTATTTAACTTAAAGCCACAAATCCAGGTGGTATATTTAGTGTACATTAGTGCACACTGAGATTGAAATCCATCTTCTATTTACTTCCCAAAATGAAATGTCTTTCTTCCCTTTGTTCTTTATGAAGAAAATAGACATAAAATTTCATTTTCACTTTACAAACATTTTTAAAATATGTGGGTAAGGAAAGAGGGACTTGAAAGTGTTAGTGGTGGTTGAACTCCTGGCCAGATGGCAGTATATGAAGGTAGGACAGATTAGGAAGGAGAAAAATGGGAGATTTGAGGGAGATGATAACTGAAACAATCTCAGTAAAACGAGAGTAAGCACTATGTAAATAACACCACTTATCTCCCCCCCAAAAAATCCCTCCATGTCTTCTAATACATTTCACACTAAGAGCTCTTGACTCCTTGTTATAAGGTGAATTGAGCATTCAGGGACATTTTCCTTTATTTTTGTTTAATCTGAAGGAAGTGCTGAGGCCTGGTGACAAGAGATGAAAGCAGTAAGGCTCGCCTCCCAAAGGCCTTTGCTCATTTTAAGAATGACTGACACACCATGTGTAGCAGATGCCAGAATCAACTATCACACAGTGTGTTCTGTATACCTGAGACCCGAGCATGACTTCAAACCCAAGGCGCAAACTAACTTCAAAACCCACTGCTCCATGTCAGTAACCTCTTTCCTAGAGAGGCAGAGGTGTTCCCATGGTAACCGAGCAAGGGCAAGAGAGCAAGGAACAGAGCAAAAGGAATGATATTCCACTAATTAATGTGTGCAGGTTTGTGCACACATGTACATACACACCAACACAACATGCATGAGTGGAAGCGCAGGAAAAAAAAAACAAGTAAGTTTTAAAGCAAAATGGGCAAAGGTATCATCAGCTCCGTTATAGGAGTAGTATTCACATCTGTGATGACATAACTGAATGAAAGAGGTCATTAGCACCCTTTGTAGGATTTATTTTTAGGGAAGCAACACTAATTATAGTTGGTTTTTCTCCAATAATTTTGAAACTGAAGAAATACAAAGCTAAGATAGAATGTATTTATGGGCCCTGGGAGGAAATGGCTTAGAAGACTCTCCAATGTCTTATTGGATGATATTGAAGAAATCCTTAGGTGGTCACTTGAAAGTCAAGAGTAGGCACTCAAAAGATAAGACTGGAGTTTTGAACAGACATTAATCTCCCTTTGGAAAGGCAAAGGGCATTGGAATAAATGTTATGTTACAGCTCCCAGTCCCCAGCCCCAGCCATGTGTTCAACATCTACAAATGGCTCCCCAAATCTAGTTAAATGGTGAATATATTTTTAGAAATTACCATAAGGTCTAAAGGGGAAGATATGAATATACCATTTATTGTTGTTTTATGTGACATGCCAATCAGTATTGTATTTAACTTATTGTGGAAAATCTTTCATTTTTTTTCCCCCAAAGTAAAGGTTTCCTAGGGATGTGAAATTTCCAGTGCTACTATTGGTTCCAAACCTGGTAAAGTGGAAGGATTGCCCATCTAAGATTAACTAACCCAAACCAAATCAAAGAGTGTCTGCTGATGTCAGTGGTTATTGGCTTGGCTTCATTAAAGGATGATAAGTTAACACTTTCCTCGATGTACTGAACGGTTTTATGGGTCGATTTGACACATTGGAGTCATCAGAGGAAGGAGTCTCCGTTGAGGAAATACCTTGATGAGATTCAGCTATAAGACATTTTTTTCAATTAGTGATCAATGGGGGAAGACCCAGCCCATGGTGGGTGATGCCATTCCTGGGCTGTTGGTCCTGGGTTCTATACAAAAGCAGGCTGAACAAGCCAGAGGAAGCAAGCCAATAAGCATCTCCTTCCTTGGCCTTTGCATTAGCATCTGCCTCTGGGATCCTGCCCTGTTTGAGTTCCTGTCCTGACTTCCTTAAGTGATGAACAGCAATGTTGAAGTGTAAGTCAAATAAACCCTTTCCTCCCCAGCTTGCTTTTTGGTCATGGTGTTTCATCGCAGCAATAGAAACACTAACTAAGGCATGTGACAAATTTTTAAAAAAATTTTATGGCCAAAAGTTGAGACAGACATAGAGTTTAGAGCACTCCTTTCAGTTATTTTTTATACAGAAATTAATTTATATTATAAAAACTTTATATTTATAAATATATTTATCTATATTTATTTTTATACATATATGAAGAAATTTATAACAAGCGTAGACTACAAGATTTTTTTTCTTTAAAAGTATCTTATATTATTCAATAGCAATATCCAGAACCCTCCATTGTAGATTCCATTAAAGTCACAATCCATCAGAATTAGCCATAATAAACATTGTGATCAGATACAAATAGGGATTATTGCCTTCCATATTAACTTCCCTGTACTACATCCATTTATCAAATGAACATATCACCAGCTTTAGTAAGTGAATATGGAGAGGTAGATGTGGAATTAAGACTATCATGATTGGCAAGCACTATAATCCAACACCAAGAAACTATTGTATGTATGAGATAAAACAATAATAAATGCTGGAGAATTTCTTCTCTATTAATATCCTTTCACTTTCAGCAATTATTTTTAAGTGTACTGAGATTAGCAATAGATTTTGTGCAGACTTTTGTTAGACTTCAGAGGTGCAACAGTGCAACACTGAAGCGCCTCTTTGGTTGCTGTGTTTGTGTGTGTGTGTGTGTGTGTGTGTGTGTGTGCGCGCGCGCGCGTGCGTGCGTGCGTGCATGCATGTGTTAGGGGAAGTAAGGGCTTAAAGACATTCAATAAGAAATGACACATCATTACCACATGGGATCTTGTGGTCCCTGGATGAGAGCAGTTCCCACCCAGACAACATTTCTCACACATTCCAAACAGAAAGTGGCAGGAGAAACCAAAGGTTGTCATGTCATGCCCACTTTTCTTTAGATTGGAAGAGGTGGCAGAGGAGGAAGATCTTCATAAGACCACCTCGTTTTAGATGAAGGGGCTACAATGAAGAAAATTAATTTCATGTAATTTAGTTGTTTATATAAAGACTATTTCACCATTAGACTTTTTGCCGTGGGAAAGCTCAATGCTGGTTTTGACTCACAAGAAGGAGATTATCAGTAAGACATTTCACAAATTATCCTGACCTCACGAGAGTTTTACTTTCCCTGTTCTCATCAGGACATTCCATTGTAGACACATTCAATATAGACTCTTTCATATGTCATGAAAGCTACTTACATGGAAGTCATGATCTCTGACTTTTGCCCTTTTTCTGGGCTTGCATGAGGGATTTTTGCTACTCTGTACATTTTGAAGCACAGTCAAGAAACAGAATCAAAAAGAATGTCTGGAGTTCCAGGCCAGGGCCATCTGTGTCTTGATTATGCAGAACAGAAAAGAGTACTTTTTAAAAAAGGATGAAAGAACAGAAAGAACTATAGAACTTATAAGGAAAACAACAATAAGTAGGAGCCAAGAAAGTAATCAATATTTATCGAGTGCTTGGTTTTTGTTTTTTGTTTTTTCCCCTATAGGTTTATGGCAAAGACTTTGTTAATAGGCAGAAGAAGGAGAACCAGCCAGGTAGTACTGGTGTGGCCAACTCTGCTGCTTTGTATGAACTGAGAGAGTCTTCAGGATGGGAGACTATTGGTGCCAGGATCTGGAGTTCCAGAGTGACTACCGGAACAAAATGGGCCACACTGCAGGAAACGCTCAGCATCGTGCCTGACACAGGAAGTCCTCTTTGTTCTAGTTTGCTGGAGACTGTCCTGGTTTTATTTTTCAAAGTCCCCACACCTCAGGGAATTGAAATCTGATGAACATAAACTCATCTAAAGTTTGCCGCTGGAGCTCAGGAGCTGACCACAGGAGTAAGACTGATTGCTCTGTAAGCATGTGGTTCAAATTCCTAAGTTCCAGTTCCCAGTGTGGTATGGTATAAAAGCTTGGTATAGAGGTGCTTGCTTCTGACTTCAGTGTTGTCAGGAGGGAAGAAGAGAAGGGTAAATACTAGGAACTCACTGGCGAACCAGCATAGCTGAAAGAAAGAGCCTCTGGTTCAATAAGAGAACCTGTGTCAACACAGTAAGAAAGAATGAGATAGAGGAAGATCTGGCCTCTACATGGGCAAGCATGGTACACCTACACAATCATATACATGCAAAACATGTACAAACAAACAGCCCACCACAAACAACAACAACAAAACCAACAACAAAAAACCCAAAGGAACCTTCAAAAATGTTGACAACAGTCCTAGAAGAAAGTTATATTAACTAATGCTGTTCCATTGTCCAGAGGATACAAAAGAGATCCCAATGTTTTATATAATTGCCCACCGTCTTACAGTTCAGCATGTGGCTAAGGAGGAGTGTATACTTCTCCATAGTATCATGAACTAACTCCCAGTTAAGGCTGGAGCATGGGGCTATGAGTAAGACAAGAAGAGGGGAAAGGAGGACACGCATGCCTGGTGAACATTCAGTTGTCATCATTAGATAAAAGATTGACATCAATGTGTCTTGATATGCTCAGCTATGAAACCCTGACAGGGCACTTAACTTGTTGAAGGCATCAGTGCCTCTAGAATTCCAGGAACATTTCAGCTATGTTATGGCCTTTTCCTGCTAGATCCTTGTAGGATTACAACTAGACCCCAGGGAAATTTGATGATTAACTACATCTTATCCAAAGTCAGTACCAAGACCAGCAAATCTGGTTTAATATTTTTCACTCAGCCAATAACCAAATATTACCCTTCTCCCTTAGAAAATAATATAATTTAAATTTCCAAGGAAAAATTATAAGAACTACCCTAAACATGCTTATTGACCTAACTTCGTAAGTTTAATCACTTGAAACCAACAACAACCATCTATATCGTAGATGAGATCTGTATGTGGGAAGTAGGAGACAAACATCGCCATTCATCTTATACAAACCTTGGCCATCAGCATCTGCCTGGGTTGTATTTGTATGAAAGTCATGTCCTTAGCAAAATGTTCTTTGAAGACTCAATACAATTTAAGTAATTACAGTATTTCCAGACTGGCAAATAAGGGCATTTTTTGAGTGATTAGAAACCTGAAAAGGAATGGTGATAGTTTATACAATCTCCATAGCATTTTAACAACCCAGGATTAGCCTTTCCTCTTTATCAACTACACTTTTAAACAAAACTGTTATGATCAGAAGGGGTTGCATTTGCTATATTCCTTTTATACAACACGCACCATGAAACAATCACTGACCCATCTATCTTGCATTTTTATACACATGTACAGCATGAACAGGAGGTACTAGTCACACAAAAAGACTGGGTAAAAGACTCAGAAAGAAAATCATCTTTTTGCCATGGTGAGGTAATTTCTCAGTTTTCATCAACTGAAATTAATAAAATTATGTCATTTTTTAAACAAGTATATTTTTGATGATACAGTTCTAGGGTTTTGGGAAAGTAACATTGACATAGATAAAGTCCTAACTTCTATTGACTACATTTCTAGCTTTACTGATGCTCTGTTTTGGAAGCACACTGTTTACTGGTTATTTTAGATTTGTAAAATATTGTGTTTTATGGCTTATTTCTTTGAAGAAACCTCATATCAAGTCATTTCCTGCAAAGGGACTTCTATTATTTATGTGGCATGTCATTAGGTTTTACTACCATCGTCTAAATTTTCTCCTGAGATTAAACATTTGACTTTTATGAGGCCACTAAAAGAAAAGAATGTCTTACTTTCATTTTGGATCTGAAAACATCATAAGCTTGCAATTTAATCAGTTGGGCGTTGACAAAAGTCATTTTAATTATTACAGAAACCAGCCCAACAGATATCAGCCCACTAAAATGTCTCCTGAAAACAAGTCAGCTTCCCTCCTTGCTTGTCAGAGTGGATAGCTGAATTTATTTCCTAATTATAAATATATTCCTCAGACAAGAGGAAATCAATCTAGCAAATGGTCAAAGATTGTCCCAGAGCTTATAAAGAAATAGCCAGGAGAAAGAGTTGCTCATTGGCATACAAATGTCCATCACAGAAGCTTCTAGGATTGAAACTAGAAAATGTATGCAGTAGCATGTAGCAATGCATATGACCATCACAGACAGGCGATAAGAGGAAGACTTTGTCATTACACTTAGTAGTAATAGCAATATGCTATGGCCTGGTGGGTAGAACACTGATAATCAAACAGGCTATTCTATCTCATTTTTATTTATAAGACATATTCAAACTTATTTGAAACCTTGATACCTAAATCACAAAGGAAAAGAAAAAAACAACTATAGTATTTATAGGATATTTGTGAAAATCTGTAAAGTGGATACAGGAAAGAAGAGGGGAGGGTGGGGAATGAAGGGCAAGAGAGCTCAGAATATTCCTTCCCCTTAACAGGTACCCAGAAAAAAAGCCAATGGAAAGAAAACAAAAATGATTAGAACATTTTGTGTTCCAAAATTACTTGTCGATTGGATTAAAACATATGCATATATACACATACATAAATATACATTGTTTTATACATATAATGCACTTTCCAATTGTTACAACTAATAACCAACATCAAAAAAAGCAACCAAATAACCTTAACCTTTTAGGGATATTTTGCAAAAAGAAAAACAGTCTGCTGGATGGGTTCTCAGGAACTGAGGTTTGGAGAACATGTCATTCCAATTAAATTTTTTTCTTTCAGTTTTCATTTGATCACATACATTGTAAAGGCAAGAACTCTTATTATTCAGTACTGAACATAAATCAACACTGTGAAATGCTTCACACAGTCTCTGGTCCTCCATGACATTTTTAAGGTAGGTCATGCTAACCCCATTTTACAGAAAACCAAACTAAAGCTATTAATTGATGATGTTTTGAGAGTAAAACTATAAGATAAGGACACAGCCTCTGGAATAAAACTGGCTAGATTTAACTCTTGACCTTCTGGACCCAGGGAACAATTTGTTGACTCCCAATCTTTGGTTAGAAGTTACTTCATTTTATAAAATGAAGAAAAAAGCCAATGTATTTACTTCCCAATATTATTTCTAGGTTTAAATCCACCAAAAGCACATAGAAGTTTCTAGAATATTGTCTGCACTTGACATATCTTTGCTATTATTGTTCTTGCTCTGAAATCTGGGGTAATAAACTCTATTTATCTTTATTTCTTTTCAACTTCCTTTCCAGAAGCAAAGATTACTTGACTACCCTATAAGTAAGTCAAGGGACTAGGACTTTTTTGAACATGAATTTCTTCAATCTATATAATGATTCTAAACACATTGTGTCAATTGATCCTAATTCTGCCCAAGGCTGTATAACTTTTAAGAGGAGTAGAGAGGCCTTAGCCTGGGACTTCTGGCACTGGATCCTATGATCTTTCTCCTAATAGAAGAAAGAATTCTGGGCTTTATTCTTTGGCTCTGACTAATAAAATAACACAAAATGAATGGATTAAAGAATATCGCTTTTAATTGTACATCTAGGTGTTTCAGCTACTGTGAGGCCAAACAACTGCTGTTTGGTTAAACAAAAGGCTGTATGCATTCACAGAGAGAGAAAGAGAAGGAG
Source organism: Peromyscus leucopus (assembly GCF_004664715.2). Lineage (NCBI taxonomy): Eukaryota > Metazoa > Chordata > Mammalia > Rodentia > Cricetidae > Peromyscus > Peromyscus leucopus. The sequence continues at coordinate 57,319,290 of NC_051075.1, read as the reverse complement.
AGAGGAGAGAGAGATTGGGCAAGGTGTCAAATTTGATTGATGGGAAACAGAAGCCAACAAAGCACATAGAAAGAACTGTTAAAGAGAAAAATACTTTGCTAAATAAAAGATGGCATGGACTTCACTATCATCACCTGCACCAACAATTTATTTGTAACCCACGTCAATAGCCCTATTGGGGATTACAATCTCACTTAACGTGTTCTACTATTTTGACGCTTCTAACTCGGAAATGTAATTTAAAATAAAGATTCATGGAGCTAATATCCCTCTAGCTTCAGACTATTAAAGTGCCTATTTTTTGCATAGTGTAGAGGGGAAGAAAGTCTGCATGCATAAATGAACACATGGGTGATATACTGCTTGATATAAATACAGGCTGGCTTTTAGTGAGACACCAGTGCCTGTAGAATACAAAGTTAAAACATTCCCTCTCCATAGAATGCCTCATAGGGAAGTAGTCATGATGGGGTGAATCTTTTATAACCCCAGGTACCCTGCAAGTCCCCAGAGGGATAATGACAGAATTGATCACTCTAATGATTAACTTACCATTAAAGCTACAGCTCCTAAGGACTTGCCCTTTTCGAGGCATTTGACTAAGAAAGTACAGCCTTGACCCTATCAGGTATGTGCTCTTAAGTTTCCTTTTCTAGATGAAGAAAATGAGGCTGCTAATAAGTCACATGTTAGTCCCTATATCTATCATGATTTTTGTATCACCAATTAGCCGCTTTGTCCTCCTGGTGAACTCTTAGTGCCCAAAGGTGCTATGAAGACTACTAGGGGGCAAGTGAGGATATTAGCAGTCTTACCCAGTGCCAGACACTGCATACTTCAATAATGACCTACCAGACAAAATATGCCTATGGACCAATAGTGGCATGACTGTTGTGAGGATAACTGTTTTCTGGATGGATCTGAGGCCTTTTCCACAGGAGAAAATTTTTATGTCTGCAACTATAATAGTGGTCAAAAGGCTATGGCTTGGGGAAACATAGATCCTACTTCAGAAATTCTTACTGGGTTAACTGGTCATGTTATCAATTTGCCAGATAAACATTTATGCTAAATGCCCGTTAGTCTGAACTACTCTCAGACTTGATCATAGAATTCTTTTTGCAGAGGACTTAAGTCAATAGAAGATGCATAACTGGCCAAAGGGCTGGGAATTCGACTTATTTATCCCTAAATGAGACAATGGGACATCTGTATTAACCCACCATTACCAAGATTTAGCAAACACTGTGGAAGAGAAGGCAGAGAGAATGAAAACCTGTAGGATGGAGAAAAGTGCTGTGAAATTCTATGTTCAGTACATGACATGGCTATTGCAATCATGAATTCCTATTACCTGGGGTCACCTGCCCAAGCCCTATATAAGATCAAGACAGCTAACATTCCATCATAGAAGGAGGAGAAGATCTCCAGAACCCTTCCTGAGAGGCTGTGGACAACCCTTAGAGGGAGAATTACCCTTCTTTGAGGATGTGGCCACTGCTAAGTTTCCCATGCTCCAGTGTATGGCCCCACATCTATATGCATATAGGCAGTACTAAAGGGACATAGAAAAACAAACAAACAAACAAGAAGTATATGAAGAGAGGGAAGGGTCAGGTTGTTGAGAACATGGAGGCATTGGGAGGGCTAAATGGGAAATCATAATGATCATATTTCACTTACTTCACTGCAAGAAGTATTATGAAGTTCTCAAAAATAAATAAAAATATGAAAAATAATAAAAACTTCAGTAAAGGACTAGGCATACACACAGGATGAAAAAAACGTGTGCTGTGGAAAGAAAGATAACAGCGTAGACATAGAGGGCATCTTTAGAAAGTAGTTAAGCCACTGATGGCCTTCACAGATAATAGTGCCATCGCTCTTGAGATGTTAAAGATTACACATTTTCACCCTCATGTTGAGTTCTTTGAGAATTTCATGCAATGTGTTGTAATCATATGCACACCCTTCTCCCAAGTCCTTCTCAACCTATCTCACTTCCTACCCACCCAACTTCGTTAAGAATACACATTTCAAGCCGGGCGGTGGTGGCGCATGCCTTTAATCCCAGCACTCGGGAGGCAGAGCCAGGCGGATCTCTGTGAGTTCGAGGCCAGCCTGGGCTACCAAGTGAGTCCCAGGAAAGGCGCAAAGCTACACAGAGAAACCCTGTGTCGAAAAATCAAAAAAAAAAAAAAAAAAAAAAAAAAAAAAGAATACACATTTCATCATAAAGAAAAAAAATTGCTTTTTCTGCTTAATGTAAAGTTAAATGCAAATGTCCTTTCAGCAATGAAGAGACCGACTCACTTTGACCCACCATGATGTTATGAGGGATTATCTGGTCAAACAAACTGGGCAGGAGGGATGTGATGGAGAATTCCTAGGAGATCGGTATTTAGGAACATCATCTCTTTATCAGACTAGATTCAAGGCCTAGTTCCAGCATTCTTTGCTACATGGCACTTAACTGCCTCAAGCATCAGTTGCTTCTACATATTAAGGATAATAATAAAATGAATATCAGAGAACTGATGCCAGTATAAAGACAAAGCTTTATGTAATCCACGATGGCTGATAAGTGCTTAATTACCTCTAACCACCATCATGCTCCTGGGGAGGTTTGGGTTACATTCGACTTGATGAAACACCTGAAACTGACACAAATATAGACTCCCAGAAATCTGTTCCTGACTTCACCCTGTGACTCAGAGCTGGCCCGGATTCCAAACTCAATACCTTTCTCCTTATCAATAATTAATCAGCTTAATATCCAGAAGAATCAATAAAATGGGTGTTTGGTTATCACTCCTAAAAAAACAAAGCACACTCTTCCCACCCACAAGCATCAAAGATCGATCACTGCTACAATGCACATGCTCACGAACTGGATGATACAGAACAGAGAGTTTATGGACTTCAATATAAAATGACACATCTGATGGATCACCTTTAGTCCAGATGTAAGCTAGTCCAGGATAAATCTCTGTGATGTATACACATTGTCATTTTATAACTCAAACACCAGAGTCCCATAGTAGAACAGACGCCTTTTAATTTGATTCCTACAAATTTTAGTTCCCCACTCTTGGCTTACTTAACATTCAGAATCAGCATTGCCAAAACTCTGGTTTTCTCTCATCACCTCAGAGAAAGGAGGTTTACTTCTTAAAAGTCATACATGGAAATCAATTCTCCCAATCAGATGCACTTGAATCTTTGATTAGAAATGCTTGATGCAAATCTTCTTAGAGCCCAGGTATCTTTAGATTCTATATTCTGAAGTTCAGTGAAACAGTTAACACAAACCTATAGTTTTTAGTATTATGATGTTTAGGTTGCTTCTGGGTGTTCATTTTTAAAATAGAAAAATAAATTATTTTCATACAATATATTCCAATCACAGTTTTCCCTCCCTCATCTTGAATATCACCCCCACATCCTCACTCTTCCAACTCCACACCTTCTTTCTCTCTTGCTTAAGATAACAGAAAAAAAAGAAAAAAGACAATCAAAAATAAAACAAAATGTACAAATATAAAAAAACAGAAAGAGAACTAGAAATGAGCATGCATACACATGCGCGTGTGCATACACACACACAAACACACACACACAGACACACACACACCCCTCACATTTTTAACTTGAAATATTAGTGAGAGTTTTTAGGCTGTATTACTTTACTATGGATGCTATAGAATGTGTTATAAACTCAACATATCTTAAGCAACAGAATTGTACTTTCTCATACTGGAAACTACAGTAAATATGTTAGTAGAGTGGAATCATTTTAAACACTGTCAGGATCTTTCCCAAATCTTATTTCTTTCCTAACTGATGGCTATCTTCCCTATGTCTCCCCAGACCATCTTCTCTCTGTCTGAACCTAAATTTCCTCTTTTTATAAGGAGGCCAGTCCAGTTTAATTAAGACCCACCCCTCATTTTTACTTGGTTGCTTCTGGAAAAAAGAGCTCATCTACATAAAGTCACAGATACTAGAGGCTTTAACATCAACAAAATTTTTTAAGGCAAGTGACATTCAAAATGAGATTGAAAGATATTCCCACCCCCTTCTTCCTCTCTCTTCTTAATGACTAATCTATTTTCTGGAAATAGGATCATGTCTTCTGCTTCCCTTTTTCCAGTGTTCTTTTCATTCATGCTTTCTAAAGGGATGCCATTGATAATTATGGTGATATTTTTAGTTCAAATACATCCCATATAGAAATGTTAAAATTTGGTCATTTTAGTATGCCCAGTTGAATATAAATACCTCCAAATTCCTGGAGAGATTGCAGCACACAAATCAAAACCTGTCACTAAGTAACCCTGCATAAAACCAAGTGTGTGTGTGTGTGTGTGTGTGTGTGTGTGTGTGTGTGTATTTATATAAACTAGAGATCAAACCCAGGGTCTCAATGCATGTTACACAAGTACTCTCCATGAGAGCTACACCCTTTAATCCCAGAAAAGTTTAAATGTACTATGCTTTAGGAAATCAATACAGCAATTTACTCCTTTCATTTTTCATGGTAAATCCATGATAATCTACATAATGATAACTAATGATTTGCCATAAAATTGATCTTATTGACCAAGCATTCTCAATTAAATTAAAGGCAGCATTAACCAACTCCAGCAAGAAAAGGACAGAAAGTTTCATAAGGGGGTAGAGAAATGACATTGTGAGGCTTAATAGGATATATTTTGTTTAAAAAAAATTGGAAATGTAAATACCTAAGCGATTTTTTATATTTCCTTAGTACAAACCTAAAGTTGCAGTCACTTCCCAGTAATAGAGTAATCCTGGCTCATTTCCATATATTGGTAATTGCCCTACAGGAAGTGATATATTAAGAAAATTTACTGTAGAACTAACTACCAAAAATGTACTCAGTTTAGGAAATTTTAGCTCTCTTGGCTATTTATTATTTAAAGTAAAATAAAATACCTGGCTGTGCTTTATCTTGTAATAAAACATTATGGGGGAGTTTAGTTACACCATATTGTTAAATAAAAATGAATTAAATAATTACTAAGCTAAGACACCGTTTTCTCATGGATGGGTAATTCCACTATCCTGAAAGGTTCATGTGGCTTTGTTGACAATGATGAAATGCAGCATTGAATTCCCTCTCAGTAGGATTCTGGCATTTGAAGGATTAATAGAATGAGAAAGCACAAAGGTTATGTAAAGCTCAAAAGGCTAGGAAAGCAGAAAAAAATATAATTCGAAAATTATATATGTGTGTGTGTGTGTTTAATTCAAATTATATCCCTAGAAATGGGTGGGAACTTGAGTGAGAAATTTTCATTGTTACATCATTAACAAAAGTCATTTGTGAAGGGTCTGAATTAGGAATAAATGCAGTATTAAAAATGTTTTCTGTGGATTACTAATGCTTCTTGAGGTAGGTGCAATGTTTTTAAGATACATGAATCGTGGTTTGCACCTTTCCTCTATTCCTTTTGTCTATGAGTGTTCCTGCATCAACATCTGTGATTTGAATGATGCTATAAAGGGAAATACTGCCTCCTTGTAAAAACTGTTCCAGATAATTGCTGAAGAACCCCAGGAAAGTGACAGTGACTCTGAATAATCACCTTGTCACACGGCCTAATGAGGCCTTTTCTTGGAACTAAATCAAATCAAGATATTGTTAAGACATTAAATATAATTTTCTTTTACTTTGCATTCACTTTTAAACTTCTACAAATTAAAAAACAATGCTATCAAAAATTTGAAAATAGTCATAGGAAGATTTTTCTCATCTAAAACAAATATATCTCATATTTTTTAATTTGACTTGAGAAAGGAGTAGTAAAGAAAATAGAGACACAATCATTTTGCAGAACTCTTAAACTATTATCGAATTTCAGATGTCTTGCTTTCTCATGACAGTCTATGAATAATCAAGGCCTAAATTTTTTACATTTGTTTCAAGACCTTGAACATGTTTTAGGACACTAATTGGGGCCACCTTAGGTTCCTAAGAGCCTACTATGGAAGGCATGCTTTAAGATATTGGGAACAGAATAATAAGCAAGAGTAACACACAGAAACACAGACCTACTGAAGTTGGGAAATGTGCTATCCACATAACTAAGTGAATGTATGAAACATTATTAGACAGATGGTTGAGTCAAGTATCTTCACAAAGATTATCTATACACATATATGGTGAAGTTTTCCACTTATACATAGAGGAAAAAGCATTTTTCACACAGAAACAAGGGAAGGTTCTAAGACAACTTATTAAAAAAAGAAAGTTAGTGGTGACCCCAAGAGCATAATTATGGCAAATGAGATCTGCGTTTGAGGCAATGTTAAGGCCATGCAGAAACTTCCCCCAAAAAAGGAATTTGGGGTTTGATTTTAAGTGTTTTGGGATATCATTGGATCTTCTGATTGACAGTGAAATGTTCTCTGCTGTGTTTCGCATTTTAAATGGTTACCTCTTGTTTCAGGTGGAAGATGCTTGGATACAAGGCAACAATAAAGAAGGGGGGGTCTGTGAAGGGGCAATAGCTGTTGTCTAGATAAGACAGAATAGCGGTCTAGTCTAGCTTGAGAGCGGTGACTCAGATTGTTGAGAACAAAACTGAAATTCATTTTGAGTAGATTGATCTTTCTCACAAATAATACAAATAATCAAATTCATAGCAGTCCATGTTTTTTCTTTTCAAAACTCTGGCAACAGAAACTATGTCCAAAATTTCTTGCAGCCTCACTACCCAGCCCGGGACAGTGTCAGTAAGAACCATGCAGCATTTTTTCCCTCTGCTCTTAAGATGTCCTCTAATGTCTTTCTGCTGTTTTCACATCAAATGAGGGTATGGATGTTTTAGAGATAGCAGAAATGCGAAGGTAAGTTCTATGTCTATTAAGCAAGATGCTCCTATATGTTCTAATGCTGCACTTGGCCTTTCATCATGAATGTTAAGTGCCATAGAGCTTGCCTGACAAAGATTGGAACTAGCAATCTCCTGTGTAGCTGATGCTAAAATAGACTCATCCGACGGAAGGAATTTAGCAAAAGTAGGGTAAAACCAGCTAACCTAGCAAGGTTCTCTCATCTTCTTAGTGTATGAAGAATTCGTATTAGAAAGAGTTGAAAAAGGAGACTGGGAGAAATCCATGAGAATTCTCTTCAGAGGTTGTGATCAATATGATAGTAATCAAATAGTTTGGTTTCTCTGTAATATATAGTCCTTATTGTATTTCTGTCTAAGTAATAAAAATCTTAGCCCACCTAGTACAAACTCCTGAACTTACATAACTTACATGTTCTTAAGAATTTTTTTAACTATTCTGTCAAGAATTTAGCTAACATTCTATGGCAAGGTTCATTTAAAGCTATATTTTGGTTTCAAAAGAGGTAATTTCTGGTAGTATCTTTAGTTAAAAGAGTAAATTGTGAGGTATATTTTTGGAGCTGACTCTGTTTATTTTTATCACCTCTAAATTACTTGATTAATTTAGTGACAGAAAAAATCAATATATGAATGTTTTAATTGGTTTTGGATCCATATGCATGATACAGGGCTCAGTGTATCAATTAACTATAATAGAAAAAAAACTTCTCAACATACTGTTCTTAATCTTTCATATAAATAGGTGGTAACAATGTTTTCCAAATATTGAAGGAAATTGAAAGGTGTTGAGGAAGTTCTTTTTTCCTGTTGTAAACAATAGACAAAAGGGATTTGGTAAACAAACTCAGCAAGCAAATGAGTAGATCAGTCTTACTGACCACACAGTAGAGCAGAGGCTGTCCGGTGTAGCTCAGTGTTTCTGCAGAGACCAGCTGGGTTGCCTCTCCAAAATAAGGACTCCTCTGAGATCAGCTGAGTCCTGGCAGGCTCCAAGGCCAAAAGACCTGAGTCACTATCCTGGCTATTTCATTTACAGGCTTTTGACTTCAGAGCTTGCGTCTGTAGAACAGATGACAGTGTCTGCCTCATGGGGTTGATGAGTCTTGAAAGTCAGGAAAAGGTACAGTGCTAGACATTTTGTTCTTCTCAAAATTTATTTCCCCAGAGTGTCCTGTGGAATCTATGATGTTCTAACAAAGCTGCAGCGGCCCCAGAGCTACAGCATATGTTCTAACTGAATCCCCCTGCACCCCTGCCCCCAGGCAAAAGGACTTTCCCCACCCCCTGCCCAAGGATTCACACAGATAGACTCTACAAATCCAATCTCAACAAATCTTGACTCTCAAAATATTTTCCTGAAATTGATTGATAGGTTTAGGATTCTGCTCCTCCTTACAGTCTCAAAAGGTGTATGATAACTATAACCCTAGAATTGTCTGCCACCACCCAGGCATGTGATGGTTCAAACTCCATAAATTGTCTCATAGGTCTAAAAATGACACCGCAGAAAATGATCAAGAAATAATGTTCTAGATGACATTATTTTGTGCCCCACATCAAATCTGAATGAAGTGAGCCAGGCTGCTCCTTTTCAGCCATGTGAATCTGTGACTTGGTTTTGTTCGATTTGGGCAATTTAAGGCAGATTTTTCTGTTCTTTGTACTCCAAATTATCCTAACTAATCCACTTAAAGAAAGCCATGGAGGAGCAATGCTCCAGAGGACAGATCTTCAAGGAGGTCCCCTGCAAAATGAATAGAAGAAGCTCTCCCATTCAGTAATTCTCAAAATGTTTTGATCTCAGACATCCTGATAATATGACATAAGCCACAAATCCTCCCCTTGGAAAGCGATAAAATATACTTAGATACACACATAAAAACTTTTTCTGATGATTTTCAAGAGCTCCATAGTGTTTCAGAATGCCCTTTAGGGTAATAGAATTTGTCATAAAACAAAATAATGCATTTGGCTCAGAAGAGTGGCCAGATTCTATTATCAAGAGAACAAGCCTGGGGATAACACTTTGAACTAGACGGTGGGGCAACATCTCCATCTGTGCTCATCTTAGAGACCATTTGAACGCAGGAGTCAGCATGCTGGCCCTTGCTCTCAGATGACTTCCTCCAGTGTCTGCACACCATGTATTGAATGGATAAGTCACATTAACCAATTACAAAATTATCTGCTGCAAAATAAATAAATAATGTTCAGGATATGAAATTGCCCCCACCACATAGTTGTCAATAGTGTTCCACCCCTCCCCCCAGTTATGCCATTGACAAGATAACTGGAAGGGAAGCAAATGCTTCTACTTGAACTGAGTAGGATAGTGCACTAGAAACAGGAAACTCCTCCCTAGCTTCTAAAAGTAGGCTACAGACCCCGGGATTCTCACTAATAATGATGCATGCTTTCCTACATTATTTTGTTAAATAGCTTGCTCTTTTACTTCTGAGCTTATCCACGTCTGGCAATTTGTTGTGGTATTGTTGGTGTCAACGTGACTCGGTTTAATCAGACTTCTCTATTTCAGACTAATGAGAAAACGTATCTTCTGTAGTCATAGAATGGACAACTAACCTTATATTCAAAAGTGCCTTTAGATTTGAGATGATTGAGTGGGTGCATAATCAATCAGTAACCTTTCTATCCCTTAATTACTAGTGTCATTCTCTGAATTTGAAGTTCAATTGATTTCAGATGTTTGCTCCATTCTACTTTCCTCTTTTAAAAGAAGGCATATTAAAGGAATGCCCCCTCAAGTAGTAGCCCATCTAAATTAAATGTTCTGTTGCAGTGGATTTGAAGCATGGGGCTGGATCCTGCATTTATAACTAGCTTCCAAGCAACGCTGAAGATGTGATCCCATAGACCCCACTTTGAATCACAAAGGCCTCCGGAATCTGCTGTGCCAGGCTCCATTCTTTCTCTCCTCCACTTCCATTCACACACCTATCCTTCTGGCCATTGGTCAGCAGGAGATGTACCTTACAAGATTGGTGAAGTGCTGATATGGTTGGTAGAGGTCACCCTGTGAACTAAATTAACACCAGAAAACTGTAACTGTAGAAGCTAAAAATGTAAGTCCAACATAAGTTGTGCATCTCTAATGACCCGTCCTATGACACCTGTGTGTATAGGGGCCAACAGAGCCAGAAAAGAGCTTCTCCAAGCTGAATAGCACCCAGGGTCCAAAAGCCATCCCTCGTGTATATAGATGATGACATTGAAACCCAGGGGGCACCGTCCCCATTAACTCTCGAACTTCATTGCCACAATTCTCATAATTCTCTGCAACCTACTTTCACAAATATGACTCTGAAAACTTAAGAAACTTCAAAAGAGAAACACAAATTACTCCAAGACAGAATGTTCATTTCTCATTTTATAAGGCCATTGATAAGGCTAAGATCTTCCAACTACTAAAACACTAGAATTTTAGCTGGTTAAAAAAAATAAAGTATCATTAAGGGATTTAAATACAATAAATAGCCAATATCTAATTTCAAATAGTATCTCTCTTGGTGTTCTTAAAACACTTTAACTGACATAATACTCAATTTTGTAACACCTGACAGGATAGAAACTGTTACCAGGTGTTGTCAGGCACTGAAAATTTAATTCGATTTTTAAAATTCTATCTCATACTAATTTTTTTTTGGGAAAGGGACATCCTAGATTTCCTTCCTTGCTCCTCCTTTGATAAACTATCTGTCTTGCTATCTCACATGCATGAGCATGTTCTCAAATTCAGAGGCCAAAGCAAGAAGCTACCAAGTGACAACCTTGTTCCAGTCCAGCTCTGTACAGCTGTCACTCCCAGACAAAATAACACCGTAAGGACAACCAAATGGCATCTGCCCTGTGAAAATAGCCTCTCTCAAAGCAGGACCAAAGGAAACACTTCAGAGAGAATTTCAAATACCTCCTTCAAACAGCTGTTTCTTATGGTGTCACAGGACGGACTGCACATAAGAAGAAAAGAGGACATCATTTGGTAGCCCCACTAATAATTTGCAGTTTACATAGATTATCACATTTCACATTCATCACAACTCTTCAGATAAAATCGGAAATTATAAAAACAAATACCTTCTCCCAAAGTTGAGGTTCAGTAGGGAATGGCATTGCCTAGGCTTCGCTCCTGATCGAAGTGACTGCTCATTGTGTAAACAGTTGCCTATAACCACCGGGTTTGTGCTGCTTAAACTTTCATGGGTTGTCACCTAGGGAGCCTGTATGAGACACAGGTCTTGACACAGTGGATCTGGATGGAATTTAATGGATTTGATGATGATCCATCAACCATGCTTTGAAAAGCAAAGTACTAGGCTAGACAGTGTCTTCTCAAAGTATATTCCCTGGGCTAATTAGAAAGGTATAGTCAAACTGTACCCATGGCCAACTTGGACTGAATTCCTAGATACCTGTGTCTTGCACTCACCTGGAGAGTACAATTTATGTTTGAGCTTGAAAATCAATTGTGAATATCCAGCATTTCCATATATGTGAGAATATATGACATGATTCTTCACTGACTAGATGTGATTTCCTTTTATATTTTTTGGGTGACAATTTATGACTTATCTGAAAAAATCACAATTGATTACAAACTTGTCTGGCCAGACAAAAGCTGTAAATGTGAAGGAAACCTCCGTCCATGGCACAGTAGAAGTTGGTCTGAAACTTTGAAGTACCATCTCTAAGAGAAGTCATTGGGGATGTGAGGAATGATACCTCATTAATCTCTCCTTTCCCAAACAGGCAGTATTTTTGTGTCTTAAGTAAATCTCTAAGCTGTATGCCCAAAACTATATTCTTTATTTTACAATTTCAAAAACAAACACTTAGTTCCACATTTGCATTCTAAATAGTGACTAAGAAATGGGCATTTACTCTTAATCTGAGAAGAAACCATCAAATAATTAACAAACAGAAAGAAAAGATAGTTATCTTAGCTCTCCAGTTGGGATGAACAGCTAGACTCTGAGGGAAAATTACAGTGTATAGAAGACTCAGATAGACAAAATGAAAGATTTTAATTAGATTCATCTAAATAGTAGCACTATCTTTACCTGCCACATCTCTCATAATAAGCAATTACACAAATTACCTCATTGAATCCATTCAGACCTAGGCAAAGTAGGTATCACTCTATCCCCATTTTAAAGATTATATAATGGGCTTAAGGAGGACACACAATCTGCCAAGATGATATGGCTAATAGAAGCAACAGCTGAGAATTTTTTTTTTTTTACTCAGACCTATGGGGTTCTAAAACATATGAAAGGATACAATTGGAGCTCTGTGTGGTTTGGTGTCACTGCTTCAATTAAGTATATCAAGATGAGTGCAGTGAGAAGACTGTACATTTAACAGTGTGAATAATACTATGTTCTTCTTGGGATCAAAGCTGATCTCTTCCCTAAGGATTGTCATAACACTCTCAAGTAATTTTATCCATACTCATACTAAATGGACTGATGGACTTTGAGATTTCTCATTTCCAAAGTTTGTGATCTATTCCAGAATATTCACTCTCTTTTTGCCTATACATATTTGTTGTCTGGGTTCTTAAATGAAAGGTATAGTTCTACTCTACTTATGCATCAGAATGAGAAAAACAAAGATCACATATAGACTCATCTCTCAGTTCACCATTGTGCCGAGTCCCCACAGTCAGGTAAATGGACACCCCTTGAGAATGGAAGCAGGAACAGAAAAAATGTCTTGATTGCCAGCAGTTGAAAGGGCAGAGCTATATCCTCCAACATAGAAATAACCACTCAGTATGCTCCTCAATGAGGCAATTACATAGGAGGATATGATTAAGAAAAAAACTACCATAAATGACTCTAAATTTGCAAAAGTAACATAATGATGCAGAACAAAAGAGCAATAGAATGTGACCAATCTGATCTCAAGAAACCAAATTTCTCCCATAAAAAATTACAGGATTTCTAGCATAGAGGATCATAGCTGGTCCTCTAGTACTTATTGGGCAGCCCAAGGTACAAAATGGACTTATCTCATGGTGTGTGTGTATGTGTGTGTGTGTGTGTGTGTGTCTACGTGTGTCCATATAATTTAAATATCTTAGAAAAATATGTTCATGGATTTTCAGTACTTCAACACATTCTAGAGAATGGCCATGAATCTTGAGTCATAAACATCATTCCATTGTAACAGATGACATTCCTTGAAACAATAGTATTTTTATTTTTGCTGTGAAACTACAATGGAAAGCCAAAGGAAACCAAGTACTTTTCACAAAGCAGTGTTTCTTTAGCCTTTGCTTGAAGTCATCATTAGAGATTTGAGCCTCTGCATCTGTGTGGAGCTTCCATTTGGGGCTGGTTAGTTTTGAGTCTATATTAACTTCATCCATCTGATTGATTCAAAGAACTTTAATGATTCTAACAAAGATGAAGATATTAAGCACAGAGCTCATTATTAGTCAGAAGTCTGCCATGTTCCCTGCTGTATAATTAACTCCTTTCATTCAACACATTTGAAATAGCGTCAATGAAGAATATTTAATTACCTCCCTCCAGAAGAAGGTCTCGACTCAGATTCAGTAGCCAGTTTTACAATGAAGTCCAATTTAAATTGGTCTTAAAATAATGTGTTCACTAACTATAGGGGAAGCTTAAGTCCAGGAAATTTAAACCTTAGAAGTAGAAATTATATGACAGAATTAGAAGAAAAATATCTTCTTTAGCCTGTAATTTGTTGCAAACTGTGTGGAGCATTTTTAATGGCTTTAATGGCAGCATATTTTCCTAAGATATTTAAAGTATATGGACACATGTAGAGACACACACAGGCATACACACACACACACACACACACACACACACACACACACACACACACACAGTGATGAGAGAAATTGCTCCATGAACATATGTGACTAAGATGTATTATATCAATAGTGAAATACACAAGCTAATGCTTTTTATACCAGGCTGACCTCAGGGCTACTCATATCTTGCCACTATAATGTGACAAACTAAGGATGTAAATCACAAAAGATACCAACCAAGACAATACTTCATTTACACATACGGGGCTAAAGGGGTCACAGCACAGGTGATTCACCTGGTGCCCTTGTTTCCAGAGCACTGAATTTTATTGAGTCAATATAGTACCTGGTTCATGGCATAATACATATTTATTACTGTGGCCTTAAAGAAAGCATTCCCCAATCCTCAATATCCAAAAGGAAAGAACTGTGAACTCAAATCAATTTTGCATGATAACAGGCCACAGGATCTGCTTGCCATACCAACTATGAGGACTCATCTCTTTATTGTCACCATCAACAACACCAGGCCTGTGCATAGCTCCAACCATGTACATTATTTGATATTGTTTGATACTGCAATAGACTACTTAATATTTTGTAGGGCATTGTTCAGAAGCTACCCTGTTTGGTTTGGTTTGGTTTTCATTTGAGAAAGTGGCATTTCTTTCCTACTGTTTGCAGGCACCTACAGCTGTCAATATGACTTTTATATATTTCCCTTATCATGGCATGAATGCATGACTCAACATCTCTGAGACTTCAGTAGACTATTCCAAGAATGGGGGAAATAACTGAAGTCCGTGCCCTCTAGTAGATAACAATTTAACAAAGCTATTATTATTTTCCTCTACCAAGATGGCTTGAGAGTCTGATTCTGTTTAGTCTTTTGTTAATATTCTTTGCTTTGATTCTATGAACTACAAAAAGAATTTGGTCCCCTCCCAATTACTTGAAAGTATCTACCCCAGGTTCTCTTGATTGTAACCAGATTAATCTGATAGAGACATGGAACATATGAAGAGACATCATTGTAACCTTTCTTCTGAAGATTCTGATGACTCAGTTCAGCGGAATTGATAGGAAAAAAACACAATAAAGCAAAGTGTGAGGCTCAGCAGTAGCTCTTGCCTAGCAAATACAAGGCATGGATCTTAGAACTAAATAAAAAAAATGAAATATAAATAGTATCTGTAGGTAGCCAATGGTGAGTGGAAAATAAGTAAGATCAGTACTTGAGCATAGAAGTGATGATTACAGGAGGGTCCCTCATATGGTAGGAATTATTTTAGCTAAATTCAGAAGATCAGCTAGCCAGTAATAAGAGGGACTTAGGAGAATCAAATAGTAATTATAGTATAATATATAATTAATATAATAGTGATTCATTAATGTATAATCTCAATTATATTCATAATTGTATAATCTCAATATATGAATCTAACAATGCATGTTTACTTTGTGTTTCAGAGTGGGACTAAACACACACACAAATTCTAGGCCACTTTGAAGGGAAGAAGTAAAAGGGTTGTAGAATACAGCATGGCTTTTCTCTTATGATGCTTATTAAAGAAGATGATGAGGGCTAGGGATATAGTTCTGTCATTAATTTGATTGTCATTCAAGCATAAGGATTTCAGTTTAGATCCCAAACACACATATAAAAAACAGGTATGGTGACATGCATCTGTAATCACAGTGCTTGGGATATGGAGATAGGAAGTTCACTGCCCAGCTAGTCTTTCTAAAATAATGAGCTCAGATTCAGTGAGAGACTGTCTCACAAAATAACATGGAGAATAATTAAGATACCTATTGCCAATGACAGTGTCTAGCCTCCACATACAGACCTGTACACACACACACACACACACACACACACACACACACACACTACAGAAAGAATAAATATATAGACATAATAGGGAGAACGTAAAAGAAAAGCAGAAATATAAGAGTTCCTGTGCACCTTCTTTGAAGATAGACAAAATCAACTAATGTCAGAACCACCATATCATTTTCCTCCCAAAATTACTTCTTTTAATGAATATAGAGGGGGAGCAGTCAAGAAAAATAAAAAAAAAAAGCTATCCAGTACAAGTATATCAATCTGTACATACCCAAATATATGCATCCCACAGTGCTAATCAATTGTTGTCTTTAAAATAAAAATGCTTTGGATTATAAGAACACACCCTCTGTAGCTAAAATCAACATTTTGAGGTAGCAAGAGCACCATCCTTTATATCAATTAGGAGAGTGTGCTTTTGTTTTATGACTCAAAGGACAGAGAAGGGAGCCTGGGAGCAACAAGGAGGCTGGTCAAGCTCACCTCTCAATCATAATTTGATGGGCAGGGCTGATAATAATAATTTTGCTCTAGGGCCACATAACTTTACCACCAGTCTAGTATTTAATAAATAGATGCAAAATATGGCCAATCTTTCAAAATATTTTATATCAGTTTACAGAAAAGAATGTTATGTGTCATCATCAGAATAAGCAGTGATTCACCATTTGGGTCAAAGCACAGTGTCCAGTTTTGCTGACTTGTGAAGCCAATTCTTAAGAAAGCAGAGAACAACATGATAATGTTGCCATAGGCTCACTACTAGTGCTCAAGATAGTCACTTTTGCCCGGGCTCCTGGAATACCTTCCTCATGTCCCATTTCTCCATTTTTTTTAATATAATAAGAAATCAGTCAGAATGTTCTTTTCAAAACAGGAGAAGCTTTTATTCAATCCAAAGTCCTTTTGTTTATGTACAAGGCCATAAACAGCATGACTCCAAGTCCTTCCTGGGCCCTGATTTATCCCTGGTCCTAGTAGTAGCTCATGATGTTCTCGCCACCGGATTCCAGCTGTCTCTCAAATAAATCAGATGCACACATGTGTCGGGGTAACTATACATGTTATCACCCCAGTTGGAATGGTCCCCCCGCATGTGCTTTGTGTTTCTTGTCTTGCACCACCAGGAACCTATTTCAATGCCATTTCCACAAGGAAACCCCCACCAACCTTTTTGTTCAGAGTCACAGTCCCAGAGCTCATTGTCCACTCCTTTACACTGCTTTCTTTTTCATCACACTCATCATCTCTTAAGACATGTATTGACTCATCAGTAGCTAAGCTTCCATAACCCTGGTTGAGTGTTATTTTCGTGCATGCAAAGGACCTGTACTATTGTCCTCTGTGCTAGGCCTTGCATAGAGCATAGGACATAGTCAACACGCATGAGGCATCTGTGAGTGAATAAATGATTGTCCTCTAAGACCATGCTGCTTTTAACATCATATATGCCCTGTTCCATTGGTACCTAAAATAACCTTAGAAGCATGGCTTTTCAAGGCCGGAAGATGAGCAGTCAGTATTTCATATTAGACTCAAGAAGGAGAGGATTCTTCCTTTTCTCATGTGGTCTTCATTTGCCATGGTCTCCTATTCCCTGTTCTTCCCCTCCCCTCTTGATCCAGCCAGGATCTCCCGCCCTCTCTCCCTCGAACCTCGCCCCTCACTGCTCCCACTCATGTCCAGGCTGTTCATGTAGATCTCATCCATTTCTCCGTGTCTTTCTTGGGGTCCCGTTTTCCAGGTAGCCTCACTGGTGATGTGAGTAGCAGTCCAGTCATCCTTGTTCCACATCTAGCATCTTCCTATGAGTGAGTACATACCATATTTGTCTTTCTGAGTCTGGGTTACCTCATTCAAGATGATTTTTTCTAGATCCATCCATTTGCCTGCAAACCTCATGATGTCATTGTTTTTCTCTACTGAGTAGTATGCCATTGTGTATATGTGCCACATGAGAAAAGGAAGAAGCAAAGAGCTGAAGAGGCCCACAGAAATCCACGGGGATGCCCCCACAAAGGACTGCTGGCAGTGGTCGAGAGACGGCTGGGACTGACCTACTCTGGTGATGGGATGGCCAAACACCCTAATGGTTGTGCCATGGACCCCATCCAAGGACTGAGGAATCTGGATGCAGACATCCACAGCTAGGCCCCAGGTGGAGCTCTGGGAGTCTAATTATTGAGAGGGAGGAGTGCTGTGGATATCACTCTATATAAATAAAACACTGATGGCCAGTGACCAGGCAGGAAGTATAGGCGGGACAAAGAGAGAGGAGAATTGGGGAAACAGGAAGAAGGAGGAGACACTGCAGCCACCGCCAGGAGAGGCAACCTGTAAAGACGCCGGTAAGCCACCAGCCACATGGCAAGGTATAGATTTATAAAAATGGGTTAATTTAAGATAAAAGAACAGTTAACAGGAAGCCTGCCACGGCCATACAGTTTTTAAGTGATATAAGCGTCTGAGTGATTATTTTATAAGTGGATTGTGGGACTGCGGGGCTTGAGGAACCTGGAGAGAAGCCCTCCAGCTACAGAGGAGGGTTTATATGAACGAGAATTGTTGAAACCAGGGTTGGATAAAGCACAGGGACAGATAACCAAATGAATGGAAACACATGAACTATGAACCAAAGGCTGAGGGGCCCCCAACTGGATCGGGCCCTCTGAATGGGTGAGACAGTTGATTGACTTGATCTGTTTGGGAGGCATCTAGGCAGTGGTCCTGGGCTCGTTGCATGAGTTGGCTGTTTGAAACCTGGGACTTGTGCAGGGACGCTTGGCTCAATCTGGGAGGAGGGGACTGGACCTGCCTGGACTGAGTCTGTAGGGTCAATCCCGGTCCTCGGGGGGAGACCTTGATCTGGAGGAGGTGGGAGTGGGGGATGTGCTGGGGGGAGGGGGCGGGGGGAGGGAGAGAGCGGGGAATCTGTGGCTATTATGTGGAACTGTATAGTAATGTAAAATAAATACTAATAATAATTAAAATAAAAGAAGGAGAGGATTACAGCAAGATGACATTAATTTAAATCCATACCTGTCTTAAAGTTGTCTGCATTTGAACTTCAAGATGAACTCTGAAACAGGGAGTACCTTTGAATTCCACTGAACAAGGACCTCTGAACAATATCCTAACTGATTGGGACTTCTCTCCAAGAGCCATTATAGATGCCTCTACCCATTCTAGCACCTGGGGTAGACACAGGAGAAAGCCAAGTTGAGAGCTAGCAGGCTTCACTTGTAAGAAGAAAGGAGTGTGTGGGTATATCTCCCCCTCCTTCCTTAGCATCTCACCATAATCCAATCAGGCTATAAACTACTGCTGGAGGACTCATCGCCCTAGCCTTCCTCCCCAGGCTCCTCTCCAATAGAAAGAAGAAGGACCCCACCCACTACATCATCTTAATCAGCAACTTAGAAAACAGTGCCACATAAAACAGCAGCCAACCTGAGAAAGTGCAGTAATTGCAATAGCGCTGCTAACTAACCATTCAGCTCGACTTCTGCATAATTAAGAAGGTGGTTTATGACAGGCATTTGTGGCATTTAAAACATTAAAAGGAAAAGTAGCAGAGCATGCCACACCAGGAGCTGAATTCAGAGGAGGCGGAGAGGCATAAGGCTGAACACCAAGAAAACACAGTCTCTTTTCTTCCTAGAATTTTTTTTTCTTACAACAGTCTCTTTTTTTCCCTCCAGTTTCTTTTTTTTTTTTTTCTTTCTCTTCCTGCAAAATGAGTAGCCGAGGGGATAATTTAGCAACTGGGCTTTTGCAAAGGTAGCTGCTGTGTGCTTAAATTACCAGAGAAATGCTTTCAATTGCTCCTTTTTAGAATGAAGGCGCTGCATGGTATTTTCCCAGGATTGAAGCTTTGCACTCAGCAGGAGGGTTCAGCAGAATGATGGGAAGCAGGATGGGGAGGAGAGAAGGATGGTTGGAAGGAAAAAAACTCTAGTTTATCTACTTTGGAATGCAATGTTAGAGAACACAGAAAAAGCTGATCATTATATATGTAAGGAAGGCATCCCACTTAGTACCTCCCAGAAAGGGTTCTGATAAAACAAACCATGCATCTAGGCCACAAATATTTATTGGAAAACTGCTGTGTTACAGATATAAGTCTGAATGCTGCAAATACAGAAATAGAGAAGAGATCAACTCTGACCTCAGGAAGACCTCAAGGCCTATTGAGAGATGCAGGCTAAATAATCAGAACCTAATGTGGATGAGTAATGATTAATTAGCAAGTGCAAGAAAACCACCAAGAGGACAGGATGTTTGAATCCATTTAGAGAAAGATTCCCAGAATGTGGCAGGTATTAAAGTAATGTTTCTAAAGGAAAGAATTAATAAATGATAGATAAGTCAACTCAACTATCAGCAAAATATTGTCTGAGTCTTCAGGGATGAATAGTTGACTAACCACATGCAGCAAAGGCAGCAACATTTGCAAAGGTTTGCCAGCTGGAGATGCTGAGGGCCCAGGAAACACTGGGTATGAGCTGCAGCCACTGGGTACACACTGGTGATGTCAGGAAACAAGACTAGTATGTTCAAGGCCACATCAATTTTAAAGCAGCAGTTTGATGTGACCAAGAGTACAAAAGTAAGCAAATAAAAGCTAAAATTCAAAGACAAATGAGGCAGTTTGAAGCTTTTCATTTCAGAAGAGGCAGAGAGAAAGGAGCATCCTAACAGAGGTCTGCTTCAGTCATGTAATTCAGAGATCAGCAGACTCTGCCACTGGTCACATTCCCACCCATGATGAGTAAAGAGTGGAATGCAGCTGTGCAGATGGGCAGCACAATTAAATCCACGCCAAATTCCTACTCATGAGATACACAGCATGTTCTCTCACCTGGGAACTTAAGAGAGTGGAAGTATCTACCTGAGTCAAATACAGTTTAAATGTCTTATGATAGTAATAGTAAAGCAGCTAATGTGTATAGTATCTTCACATATACGCACATTTGTAAAAACGCCCACACTCACACCCACAAGCTCATGACATACAAGCCTAAAAAATATAGAAAAACACTCCTCACACTGTTTTTTAGGTATACTCTAAGCAAGGGACATGTATTCTTTGGTGTTTCTCTATAGAGACCTAGATAGCATAAGAAATAATAACCAATGATTTGACAGTGTGAAACTTGTTCTTAGGATATGCATCAAAGCCAGAATTTTAGCATTAGAATTTTAGAAAACTTCAAAACCTTTTTGAAGTTGCAATTTTAAAACAATGCATTAGGCAGTCATGGTGGCTCCTATCTCTCATCCTGTCACTGGGGATACTGAAGAAGGGAGAATGAAGCACATTCAAGGCTAGCCATGGCTACATACTGAAATCTGGGCTAGGCTATGATGTGGATGAGACCTTGCCTCAAAAGCAAAAAAAAAAAAAAAAAAAATAGCATAATCCTGCACTAAATTAAAGACCAATGGTGATCATTGAAATTTGAAGCAGGTCTAAGTTTTCCTCTTCCAGTTTATTGTCAGTTTTCTATGGCTGACTATAACTGAACTAATACTTTTGGATACCACTTAAGACAGGAAACACATTACAAGGATTTGGATGTCTTAGGCATCACTGCCTTCATCATCGATGAAGCATTTACAAAAAGAACAGTCAATCAACCAGCCACACCAGGTAGAATAAAATGTAGTGTGTAGTGTGTAGAAAATCCAGAATATCATACTTGTTTGGTGGGGGGAAAAAAAGTATAATTCTCTAAGTGAATTAGTGCTTGAATCAACATTTTTTTTTTATCTGCCTCATCTGAAGGGGACGGGGAAGCAACTTTCTGAACTGGACCTATTTCATAGCCAATTTATTTATGCTGTTCTACTCTGCATTGTGACCAGATATGGACCTTTTAAGGGTTCCAGAAAAAAAATTAAAGGTCAACTATTAAGTTAACTTGAACAACACAAATGGCTAAACCAAGATGGGTAAGTGACCAGGGTATCATCGTCTCCTTCATCCCCTTCTCTTTGCTGCACATTCTCCGTTGGATGTTATATCAGCTGTCACTCATGTAATTTCTCTGTCTGGAAAGATGAGCTGCACATCTTACTGCTGACCCCTACTCTCCTCAATGCTGAGGCTATATTTTAAATGCTATGAGAGTATTGTGTACTCACACTAGCCCAACTCCAAATCAAATAACCTCCAAGTCTGTTGCCACCTGAAATCAACAGCCTACCAACCATCTCTATAGAGCAAATCAAAGACACACAGCCATGGCCTGAGAAGGAATAAAGGCTTCTGTTTTGCATCCTTATGAAAATTAGACCTCACTACTGTCCTGTCTTCTCCTCTCTTGCTCTCTTCTCTCTTCCTTTCCCTTCCCTTTTTTCCTATCCCGTTGATTTTTATTTGCTTGCTTGCCCTTAGAGGTCCACATCAAGTCTTCATTGAAAAGTCTCTCAAACCAAATTGCTCTACCACTGCAGATGCCCTCCTGACCCTTCGAGCTCTCATTCTCTTACACCTTATCTTATAGTGGTTTCACAACTAGGCTCCAAATGCCTACTGGATTCACCCCTCCTTGGCTCAGACAAAGCCCCTCCATATTCACCCTCTAAGAATCTCCTGTGATCATTTTAACTCAATGTGCCAGATGTTTGATCACTCTTTGCCACCCAGGAGACAATATTCAAACTTTTTATTCTAGATTTTTCTAACCTTGCATTCCCAGGCCTACCTCCCCAACAAGTTTATAGGTTCTGACTGCTCTCTTCTTACCTAACTACACTTAACGAAACAGTCCACAGTCTAGATCCTGGCTGGTCCACTTTTGTAAATAATGTTTTCTTAGAACAAACCCACACTCATTCGTTTATATGTTGTTTAAGTCTACTTCCAACAACTGAGTAGTCAGAACAGGGCCTGTGTGTCTAGCAAATTCCAGAGCCACCTTCAAGGCTCTGCCACTTGTAAAATTTACTCAGAGATCCCTCACATTCTGTTGTTGGTTCAATATTTTCCTGTCTTAGAAAATATTCCAAAATCTTACTAAGTTAAGTTTTATGAGGTAATCACATGTAACAGTGGTTCTCAAGCTGTAGGTCTCAAATCCATTGGGGATCAAATGACCCTTTCACAGGGGTTACCTAAGATCATCAGAAAACACAGATATTTATATTACATTTCACAACAGTAGTAAAATTGCAGTTATGAAGCAGCAATGAAAGTAATTTTGTAGTTGGGGGTTGTGAAATCACTATAAGATAAGGTGTAAGAGAACAACATGACCAACTGAATTACAGGGTTGCAGCATTAGGAAGGTTGAGAACCATTGACATATAAGAAAGGATACACACACACACACACACACACACACACACACACACACACACGTATGTATGTATGTATGTATGTATGTGTATCCATGGATATACATAATAGACACATTCATTACATTTCATAACACATTTATTTGGGGGTCGGGGCAGCGCCACAGCAGAGGACAGTTTGAGGCAGTTATCTCCTTTTACCATGTGGATTCTGAGAATCAAACTCAGATTGGCAGCATTGGCAGCATTGGCAGCAAGCGCCTTTGCCAATGGAGCCATTTCACAGGTCACATTATTTTCTAATACCCTGTGGCAAAAATGTCTGCAATATCTCATGAGTGCCAGACTCAGGGATACCCATGATTCACATTTAAGGAGACTCAGTGCAAGTATAACTTTTATGGCAGCAACTACTGCTTAAAAGACATGTTTCCCCTTGGAAAATACAATTTTCTTAAAAGAAAGAACACAACTGAATTCTAAGAAACATAAATGACCAAATAATCTGATCCTATCCTTCTTTTCTGTTATTTCTATGAAGTGATCAGTCACTTCAACTGAAACATCACAAAGAGATACAGGGATAACGTCACTGTTTCATTTTGAATGTGTAATGTCCCCTATAGGCTCACATGTCTGAGAATCCATCTGGTCCCCAGTGGGTGAGGCTGTTTGGGGATATGGTTATGGTATTTTTAGGAGGTAGAGACTCACTGGAATAGGAGGGTGGGGTCACTGGAGGCAGGCCATGAGGTTTCATAAGCAGCACCGCTTTCTGTCTGCATTTTTCTTGACCACAGACACAATGTGTCCAGGTACCTCACAGTCCAGCTGCCATGCTTTCTACACCGTCCTGGACTACATTTCCTCAAGTAAGAGCCAAAAGAATCCATTTCTTCCTTAGGTTGCTTTTGTTGGCTATTTTGTGATAAGAACAAGAACAGGTAGCTCATACAGTTTCCTGTGGAGGGTTTTTGTTTATATGTGTTTTTTTTTTCTTTTGCTTTCAATTAATCTTCAGTCCCTTCTTGCTTACTAACAAGCCAAAGCAAATAAATGTTGGTAGAGCATATATCATTAAGAAGTGAAAGGAAAACAGGTGGATTATCCTGTGCTGCCTGATCCTAATGTGATTGCTACGTCATAAAGTTTCCCCATCTCCTTTCTTTTGGATGAGTGCATCTGATCTTCAAGACTCACCCAAATTTCCAGGCTGTCACCAGGTTTTGAACACTGGGGCTGATATCACTCTTTTAAGTTTTGTCTGTGCGTTGCAATCTTGAGGATGCAGGACATTTACATTTGTGATGTACACTCTAGCTCTTCCCTTGTGATCTAAAATTTCGGATTATTCTACCACTATCAATAAGGTACCAGAGGAAAACAGGTATAAACAAAGGACAGAAATGAAGAACAATTAAACTGTGTCACTGCACTTGGAACAAACGTAAAGCCAAAAAAAAAAAAAAAAAAAAAAAGAAACCTTTTTTTTTAAAGTATTGATCCATGAACTCACATGTGGAAAGCCAAATAATGTGTCATCAATGTGCTGTCCATACAATGATATCAAAGGAAGTCTCTTCCTTTCACACATATATACTTTAGTAAGGTCTAAAAAAAAATATACTTTAGTAAGGTCTACAAACATGTATGCAATGAAACGATAGGTGATAAATGTAATTATTGTAATCAGAAACAGGAAAAAATTACCATGGAAATTCAATAGTGTCAAGTGGAGGGGAGTAGACTTTGTAGGATGGGAATGACATCTAACTGGGTTGAGGAGAAGGAAGACAATTATCCCTTAGCTGTGGGAAGATCGATGTAGGTGAAGGAAACTGAACAAAGGGCCTGGGGTGTGGGGGTTTATATTTTCGTGGGCATATGCTAATTCAATTAGGCTGTCTCGGCATTGAGAAGGCTGAGGTGGTCTCGTGTCTGACTCCCTGTGGCTGTAGAAAAAGGGACAAATTCTAAGAAGACGTCATTCTCATCTCTCCATGTCTGGCCTTTAAGTTGTGAAACTCTATGACTTTACTTGGAAAAGGTGAGAATCTATGTCCAAGAACTTCCAGCAGAGGCACAGACACATCCCAAACTCGGGTAGCACTGGGAAGATACAAATATAGTGAATTAGTCTCCCCAAGTAAGGAGCCCTTTACGGGCATCAAGGAAAGCATGATTCTCATTCCACTTACACAGCTGGCTTCTCCTGAGCTGTCATTCAAGGACACGTGGTGTAGGAAGAAAGTGGAATGAGCGGGTGGGGTGGGGGGAGGAGTAAGGCCAATACATATTTTGTACTGCTTTTTTGGAGGAAAAAAAAGAGCTCTACCATTTTCTGATGATGGGAGGCCATGGAGTTGTAAGGAAGAGTTTCAGTCAGAGACCAGACTTGGCTGACAATCACACACAAAGTGTTTTACCAATGTAGGCCATAAAAATATTT
Organism: Peromyscus leucopus; assembly: GCF_004664715.2. NCBI lineage: Eukaryota > Metazoa > Chordata > Mammalia > Rodentia > Cricetidae > Peromyscus > Peromyscus leucopus. Next base: position 57,293,998 of record NC_051075.1, on the reverse strand, counting down.
AGTATTTTTTTTCAATTCCATTTTCTTTCAAATCTCTGCCTGTGGAAAAAACTAAGAAGACATACTCAGGTAAAGAGGTGCCAACTGGCACGTTTCCATAGTTTGGCATCCAACACTGCCAGGTAGCTTTATCTCAAGGCAAACATGGAGCTTTTATGCTCATCTCAAAGAGGGATTTAGGAGGCACCTGGAGCAGAGAAGGGAACAAAGAGGGCAGAAGGGGACCAAGGTTACAATCTCTCATTATTCCTTCTTTTTATTTCAAATGTCATTTCCTAAAAAAAGCAAAGAAGGGTTCCCATCCCATGTGCTTGAAAGAATAAACTATGAGGTGGAAAAGAGTAGCAAAGCATAAAGGGTAGAGCCCTCTGGGTTAAATGTCTGAATTCAGACCTTTGCTAGTTCGTGAGCTCTTCTGGATTGAAGCTTCCTCTCACTGTGTAATGGGAAGAATGCTATCTGCTCTCACTCTATTGTCACTGGGCTAAACAATGATATGGAGAGATGTACCTAGCCCAGCTCCAGACACATTGTTGGCATCTAATAAGCAGTGCTGTTAATATGATTTAGGGAGATGGACTGGGGACTCATTTATGTATCGAGGTCCTCAAAGAGCAAGGGGCTGAGATGCAGCACCCTGTGGCCTCTGTTGCCCATCTGAAATACATTATCATCACTTCCAAGTCTTGAATTATGTAAAACACATCCCTGTGGTGCAAATACTAAGCAAATGGTAATGATGTCACTTTGGCAAAGAATGTAAATATCAATGCAAACGGACAGCGCTTGGAAAGGCAGCTGCTTTTATCTCATCTCTGCAGCAAGCTCGCTAGAAGACAGAGACATCAAAACCACAATGTGAGAGGGCACACTGAGACCCTGCTCCCCACTGTTCCAGCAAGGCTAGCTCCTCTTCTTTCAGAAGGAGAAGAGCTATTGCATGGCTAAAGGGAAATGCTGTTTCACAATTGTCCTGTCCTCTAGCAGACAAGGTGGCATTGTGTAAAGTAGGCAAGTCAGAGTGTAAACTATGGTACATATGCAAGGTGCCACATCTAAGTGGCAGGCTGCTTCCAGTTCTGCATGCCGATTCTAGGCAATGCCTTTGGGGAATGGATGACAGCTGCAGTTTTGACAAGAAGACAGAGAGGAACCCTTTTGAACAAGTATGTGCATACACACACATACATTTTCACCTAGGGCAAAAATTAGACTGTCTGCTTACAGATGACCACACAAGGCAAGACAAAGTAAAAAATTCCTATTGAAACACTAAATACATTAAGGATCATCAAGTCATTCAGGGTGAATGTTTGCTTACCTGTTTGTACATAATTATAGGCACTTAATCATCTACCACTGCTTGCTGTGAGCTTTGGAATTTACTAAGCTCAAGGCCATCCCCACCACTCCCAAACAGTACCCAATGCGATCACTCTTTGAGCACAGGAGGAATAGGATGTAGAATTATGAGCGCCAACTGGGGAAGTCAGCATGGGCCCTCTGTTACCTCATGTGTGCTAACATGGTGCAGAGTTTGTTCTCAGCTTTCTAGGCTCAGAGCATTAGATCATCCTGGCTCATTATCTTCAGCCTCAGAACTCCAGGGCCAGGAAATCACAGTTCTCCAAGAGGTTAAACAAATGCCATATGTGAAAGAAAAATATGAATGCAATATAACCGCCTTTTCTAATGTTTCTTTTCCACAGCCTCATAAGAAACAAACTCAAAAGCAAGACAGTGGCAAAGTAGGCCAGAGAGTAGGTGGAGATGACAGGAGCCAGAGATAAATGTATACAGACAAACACAGACCTTATGTTTCAATGAATAATTCAGGATCCACACTGAGTTGATGCTTTAGACAGGGAGGGCGGATGAAGATTTTTTAAACGACAAAGGCCTCCAGGAACTCCTTGTTGATTCCCTGGGGCTATTTTCTTTTCATATTACTACTGACATGTGCAGACACACACGTATCTGCTAACCTACCAACAGTATAGATATGCAGAAATCAACCCAAAAGAAACACATGTGTTCCAAAGACTGAACAAGGCAATTTGCTTCGATATTAGGAACTTACATGTAGAACTTACAAAGGTAACATTGGGGGTTCAGCTCGCTTGGTAGAGTGCTTGACCACCATGCATAATGCTATCACCAGGCACAGTACAGCGTAAACTGGGGATGGTGACACATGCCTGCAATCCCAGCAGGCCTGAGTAAAAGCAGAAGCATCAGAAGTTCAAGGTTATCTTCTGCTACACAGTGAGTTCAAAGCATCCTGGGACATGTGTGAGATGGCTGTAAAAAAAAAACCAGCAAATATCTACAGATGTTTTTTCAGTTAAAAATGTCTTAATGGCTACTTGGCTCAATTCTTGCCATTCCAGATGTTCTTGACCAAAGAGCTCTGCCTATGCATCTCTTGTTCTTTCTGAGATCCCTTTGCTGAACATCTCTAAACCTAGTACACATACTCTCTGCTCCTGTTCCTCAGAATCAATGTAATGCTGACACAATTCACGGGCTTCTCTATTTGATGCAGAAACTCCATGATATCTGGCTGACACACCTGGAATCTCTGCCAATGCTATTTATCTAAATGAACTGAGGATTTTCTCTTCTCACAAGTGTGTTTCTTCTTCGGATTAATTGGTATTTTGAGTTCCCCAAGGAACTTGCTTCCCTGAAATGGAGTGTAAATGTCTAGTTTTATTAATGTCATTTCTCTGATTTTCCAGAAAGAAAATGGTGAAATTTTCCCATATCAGTTACCAACTCTCAAGTTTTCTCAGAGCTCTTGTGGGCCTGATTCTTCTTAATGCAATTCAAAACCACTCCTCATCAAGTCTTTCTAAGACAAAAGCAAAGGGCAAAGACAACAAGGGCTTCTACAAATGAAACTTAGATTTATTTATTGGCTTGAGAATCCCTGGTTCTGCATTGTCAAAGCTCATGCTCACTCTTGGTGGTTAGCACATGCTTTTTGCATTACTGAGAAATAAAGATGTTTAAGATGGTTTGCTATAAATTGGTCACCCACTCTTTTGAACAAACAAATGCCTCTATATTAAACTACTTGTTAGAGGAGGTTGACAATAAATATCAATAACAATGTAACTAACCTTCTAGGAATAGTGGCACACAGGTCTTAACCAAACATGGGAACACCAATGTTTGATGCCTTATCACCTCTCTGTTCAATTTGTTAGAAAAATAGCTGGCCTTTCCTACTTCCTGTTTCTTCACATAAAAGCTACACTGACCACAATGATTCTTCATTAGAAGTTACTATCCCACTCTAACAGGTACTGAACAGACATCTACCTGCTGCCATCACAGCAAACCATTCTTAGATGTCTCTTCCCAACATTCATCTACATGACAGTGACTCAGAATAGAACCTTATCTTCAGTGCCTAATAGTTTCCGAATGCTTTGAGGTGCCTAGATATCACACCTTTCAGTGTTGAACCAGCATTAAGTTCAATGGAATTCCTTACAGCATATATTTCTTTCAGCATCTGATACTCTCCACTGAATTTGTGGTCAGCTGAAAGTCTAGGCCTGTTTCACAGCATATCTGCCCTACACCAATGGTGTTGACTTACCTGTTTATTTTAATGTAAGTTAAGTCACTAGAATCAGAGAAATCATACCATCATTATATTTCCAAGCCTGTGGTCTTCAACATAATATGCTTTAATTTCAATCTTCCTATCTAACAAAGAATTGTTAATTCCAATTTGTAGTTTCTTTCAGTGAATTGGGAGGCATAAATGCCTAGCCTAAGGGAGACATAGAGAGGTTTGTTTCCTGTCATTTTCCTTCATGGGATCCAATTATCAAAAGCTGTTTTCATCTGTTCTTGGTGTCATCTGAAAATCTGGCCCAATATGTGTTTAGCACATTCTTATTAGCCATGTAAAACAAGGGAGAGTAAGCCATCATCAAGGCTAACAACCAAAAGCTTCCAATCAGAATGCTGCTAAAGCTACTTGGAGGTATTTTGAATATTCTTTTAATAAACTGGCAATTTTTGTACTTTTTTTTACAGTTTGTTTTACTAAGAAGACATGTAGACACACAGCTAGAGTGTGAGACAATGATGTCATGCAGTATCTTTGTATCTGCCTGAGTTACCAGAAAGTCTACACTCACAAAAGAACCATTCTCTAGCCGCCCTTACAGATTATCATATGTAAGATTGTGATTGACATGTGTGTATGGAAACCTTTGGAATACTCTAAATCACCTTCCAAATATTCATTTGAAAATCACAGACTCAGAAGAATGATCCCAGCATTTTCACATTATAATCGAGAATAGAATACCCTTTCTTTAAGAAATCTATTCAACAGTATCAACCACCAATAGCCCCCTTCAATCAAGGTGGGGCCACATACTCATGCATATATCAGAAGCATAATGTGATTCAGGGGTTATTAATAATAATAAAAGGGAAAAAGAGAACACGAAATTGAGAGAGATAGGGGTAGGGAGCTACAAGAAATGGAGGGATGGAATGGTGAATAAAATGATATATGAACATTGTATAAGTATGTAAAACTTTCAAAAGATAAAAGACATCATTTACTTAAAAAGAAAAAGAAATCTCTCTGAAATCTAAATGCTTCAGAAAAAAAAAAAAAGTTCTGTTATGTTCTAAATTCCACTAAATGATTTAAGCTACAATACCTGGCAGGGAAATGGGAAATGGGAACAACAGAAATGTTCATATGCTGTGAAAAAAACACAAGCACAACACTAGTTTCCCACATAATAAGCATCATCAAAGCTGTTAAAAAAAATCTCAAAATCATCTTGATATCATAGGTGGGTTAAAAAGCCTAAAAATGAATTCACTCAACAGGGATTCACTGAATCAATATCAACCAAGCATTGTGATAACTCTACATTGAAGGAAGTAGACATCCCCAACACCAAGAAATTAAATGGGGAATGCTGCTTTAAAAAATAAATTCCTGCTGTGGTACCAGTGCCATTACCCACAAGACACTGTGTTGATTCTCCTGGTATATATGTAAAACTGTGTGAAATAAGTACAATTCACCTATTTCTTTTACTTCAGTTTGGATGGGGTGTGGGGGTGTCAGGGTTGCAGAAAGTTTCTAATAGCTGCCCCATCTAATGGACCTCAGTATACTTCCAGCCAACTCGACTCATTCATTAGCAATGTAGAAACTTTAACCACTACTCTATGGCACTGGCCAACTGTAAAATTTCAAGATCAAACTGCAGAGGGACAGCACAAACAGCCTAAAACAGTGAACCACTGCCTACTTTGGTCTACAGATCGCACTTCCTGTAAGGGAGAGCAGATTGTATATTTGCTTGTGGGTATTTGCATCTTAATAACCACTGAGCTCTGCTTCCCTGAATAGCATTTCAAAGGCATGTTCTCACTGAACGTGGAGAAGTGGGAAATTGTAGTAATTAATTAGTCACCTTGGGCGAAACTACAAATCGTATGTATTTGCCAATTTCATGTTTTAATATGAATTTTTTGTTAATGTCTTCCCTAATTTTGTCAGTATGGCTCTGATTTTATATTATTATTTAGGAGCAGCAATATAAATTATTCTGGGTACAAAAGGGAACCACATTAAAACAGCCACGTTCTTAAGCAAAATAGAAGCAGGAGAAATATATACTATGCAAGCTAAAGGCTGAATATACCACACAGAAGCATTTTAGAGAATATCCTAGCCAGATAGAATCCTGCCAGATGAGTAAGAAATCAGTTTCTTAAGTAAGGATAATCATTAGCATAGTTGGTCAAGAAAGAATGTAGTTCATGCAAAGGGTAATGGCATTGTTACACTTAATTACAGTGAGGACTTTAAATATCTATAATTGATTCAAGCCATTATTACAACCTTGGACCTGCCTAAAAGCAACACACATGAAATTATAACATTGCTAATAATTACTCAGAAAGGCCAGATTTTATCTCTACAAAAGTCTCCAAGGTTCATGGAAAGGACTAGAAGACTACATCTCAGACCTTTGCAACTGATTCCACTAACCTGAACATTGTATCACTTCAAATATATCAACTCCCCTAAAATATCAGGTCCAATTCTTCTCTGCAGTTTTTACTGCTGTTAACTACTAATTGTTAATTTATTTCTCTTTCCAGGAGCTCATGCAGGGCCTGAGCTTCTCTTCATTGAATCAGCTTGTCCTGAGGATACAGCTAAACCTGCCTTTGATCAGCATTTAATCCTTCTAGATGCTCAGGGTATAGTTTGGTATCTGTGAGAAAGTGATTATAAAGGATAGAGAATAGATTCTGCTAGCACAAGAACTAACCAATCAGAACTCTCGGTCTCTTCTGTCTTCACAGAAAAGAGATCATATTTTAAAAGTAGAAACTTGAAAGTCTCATCATACTTTTAATTAAGCAAGAAGATGTGAGCTGAAAGTCTAGTAGATTTTCCTCTCTCTGAGGCTCTTTCAGAAGCAGAATTGCACTATATACAGGAAAGAAGGGACCATATACTCACCTGCCTGTGTTTAGAGGCAACATGGCTTTGGCAGACATTACTGTGTGACTTTAAAAAAAAAAAAAAAAAAAAACAACATTGCCCAGAAGCAAATAGCAATGCAACTTGGTCAAAAATAAACTGAGCATAAAGAAAATAATATGAATATTAATATTCAGTGATTAAGATATAACTACAAGGAAAGGAAGGCAATACTTAGGATGAAGTTACATAAATGAGAGTAATGAGCCAAGAAATTATAAAAGAGAAATGTAATATGAATATTAGAAATTTCCCCCAGGGGTAACCAGGGGAATATAGAGAAACAATAGACACCCAATAATGCCCAATAATTACTCAAAATTTACATCAAATAATGTTCCAAGGAAGTTAAGAAAAACAAGAAGAAGAAGCACAGAATTTCTAAAGCTCATCTCTAGTTCTCATCTGACTTTGTTTCCAGGGAACTTCTTAGAAACTAGCAATGTACTGCTCAACCCCTCTGCCCATCTTAAAAACATGACAATGGCTAAGGGATTCCTCAAGGTTGACAATTAATGTCATTTCGAAACTTCGTGACAAAGCTAAATGGGAGAGAAACACTCTGGTGGCATTCCAAAGATAGCGTACCACAACTTTCCTTACTGGATAGGTAGAGTCAATCAAAGAAACAGCAAGTCAAAGTTCCACCTGTGCTGTTAGCAGGACAAGACCTTGAATCTAAAGCATCTTTTCCTTTTCTAGATGCTTCTCCACATGTCCCTCCCAAAAGCCTATGGTCCTCATTGTTCATGTTGAGGGTCCCTGAATTGGGAGTAGGGGCTTTCATTCCTTGCTTGGCCTGAAGGTAAGTTTAGTCATTTGAATTTTTTTCTTAATTTCATTGCTTAAATATCCTAACTTGAACTGCATCTGTGCAAAATCCTGTATTGAGGTTTTTCACTATAACCAAGCCATCATCAATGCTTAATTCTATCACAAGTAAAATCTATTTTTTTCATGTTACTCCAATCATCATCAATAAAACTTCTTTAGCATTCATCCCATAATATATGGATGAGTATTTATAATATATAGACTCTTAGCCAGTATTCTACTATATTAAATACATCAATGATAATAAAATTAAAATACATTAGAATAAATGACATATATTATAATAAAATTGAATACATTAATATTAATAAATAATGAGAAGGTAAAATCATAGTATAAAATGAATATAACTGAGCATTCTGAAGTTTTCACTATCCAAGTCCTCTTTGCAGTAAATGCTCCTTGTGATGTTTTTACCCATCAAACAGAATGACACAGTGGAATTGTGTTTTCCTTAAAAGATAACTTAGAAGTGCAAACTTCCAGTATCTCAGAAAGTAGCCTTATGTGGACAGAGGTTCACTGTAGAAGTCAGGAGTTCAGATAAACTTACACAGGAGTTCACTGGGTCCCAGGTGTCCTGACAAGACACAGCTGCTGGGGGAAAGGGATGGTACATAGCAGTAAAGCAGATCCTGAGATACCGTGGCTGCAAACCAAGGAATGCCAAAGTCTGGAAAATGACAGAAGTTCACCAAAAGCAAGGAAAGCTCTCCCTGAATGCCTTCAGAAGGAGAACAGTCCCACTGACAACCTGATTTTGGATTTTCCACCCCCTAGAACTGCCATATGAGTAATTTGTAATTATTTATTAGTCACTCAATCTTATGATGGACCCCTAGGAAACAAATACACTTCCTAATACTGAAAAAAAAATCTTAATCTCAATTCCATCCAAACAACAGAGCATCATGAATAAATAATATACAAAGTTGAATCTTCTCTAATTGTCCCAGTTTAACAAGGAGAGGGAAAAGGAGAGGAAAGAAAGAGAGGAAAGGCATGGGAAGAGAGGAGGGGAAGAGGAATAAGAGAGGAAAAAGCAGAGAGAAGGATGTGAAAGTAGTGGGAACAACAGATTAGATGATAAAAAAGTCAAGCACAACTGAACAAAGATACTTTAGGAGTAAACTTTCATCTTGCAATAATAAGCACACAGGGTCAGCATCACTGGATGCAAATCTAAGTAGTTACAACAATTATTAAAATGTCAAAAATGTTTTCCTAATTAGGTAACAAAAGGTCACTGCTTCAAACTCACCCTGACCATTATCCATCTTGCCTTATCTCCTTTCCATGAATCAGCCACTCAGGGTCAATGATTATTTCATTATTTCATCAGGAGACCCGAGACCAATTTGATTACAACAATCCCTGGGCCTTATTGCTGAATTATTTTTAATAGCATCCCTGCCAAAATATATAGTAGAGAATTTTTCCCTGAATTGTTGGCTGAACAATCGCAACTAATAGCCATGTAGAAAGTCATAACTGAATCCCTGTTCTATGCATTTTTTTTCTCAGCATCAGCATCAAGTGATCACTGTGAGTCTAAACTGAAATGCATCTAAAAGGTATTGGAAACCAGAAACTGTTTACACGACTCTTTTGCAACATAAAGTCAAGGTTTTTTCCTAGTATTCTCAATCATATTCCTATTTTAAGTCACGGGTGATGGCAGATTTTAGAAAAAAAAAAAAAGAAGTGGAAAATGACACTTTCCTCCTGATTTAGAGTCACTCTTCATATCACTGAAGAAAGTTTGTGGGTTTAGAGATTTACATCTGACAAAGCGATGGATTCAGCCTGATTAATTTTGATGTCTAGTGATTTCAGGGTACTGTTTGCATGTGATATCATCTGGAAATGCATTTCTTAGTTAACTCTCTCCCCAAAGAGCTATATCTTGCCCTGCTTTCATTCCAGAAGCAAATAATAGCCTATATTAAGAAATAAAGCTCTGTGTAGCATTGAAATGTGTTAAATAAATTGTTTTCCAAGGCATAACTTCCTTCCATAGTAGCTCATTCTGGCAAAGCTAAACACAATAGACAGAGCTACCAAGAATATACTTGCATTCATTCTCTTCTATCCTTTTTGTATTCAAGGACAATAAGACCAAGAATATGGCTTGCTTGTTGGCAGTGAAAACTGTAATACTTAACCTGGTTTGTAGATGAATCTCCTGTTATTCATTATCCTACTTGTATGCATCTTGTAACTGGGTACTTTGGAGACTATTTCATCCAATGATTATTGGACATACATGCTTTTGTGTATGATCAATTTTTCATGAATTTTATATCCCTCCCATTACTTTAGGAGAAACTTCTTGTTACCTACCAAACCACATTCTTAAAGATATTCTCTTAATCTTTTAAGCAATTTATTCATACACACTGCTTTCCTTTTATTTTTTTTTTATGGAGTGGAACATTGGTCCTGAATTTAGAACAATGCATAGTATAGTTCTGGCTTTGTAAGGAACTATTCCCAAACAGGTGTCAAACTTCACTCAAGGAAAAGACAGATAACCATGTTGCTATGAGGACTTTAATTCTCCCCTCAATTTTATCAGGCATTTTTTAAGTCTTAATGTACTGAATGGAGCCATTGCAATAATTCTGGCTATTCATCATCATGCTTATGTGGATGGAATCAACAGCACATTACAAGATAAAGGAAGTAGAGTGAAAGAAATTGGATACATTAGGTTCACTTGGGGATTCCAGCATAACTCATGGGCTGCCAAGTTTCAAAGGAAAATGGGGCTGTGGTGGTAGCCACAGAGGACTCAGACAGACCACAGGCAGGTAATACTGGCAAGAGACTCAAATGCTTCCCTTGTGCTGATATACGACAAATACAATGCAGTCATACACAGTCAGTGCATGCTCTCAATTAATGCCTCCTCTAATAGCTTCTTGAGTAATAATCACACCTTGACTGGAAGACAAGAGAGAGGCTTTGGATTTTGTTCTTTATCTGGTTTCCACCTTGTTCTCAGTTCTTGAGGTGTCATAATTTTGTGCAATAGCTACTTCAAAATCAAGGAATAGAAAATGTACATAGAACTGCAACCAAAATTGTTGAAACCCTTTTTATTTAACACTTACACATGGTCAAAAATACTTTATGTAGTTTCTGACCATAGGCATGACTTCTTGAGAACACCACATAAGAGTTTCAAAGTTCTTAGAGAATTCACTAGACACTGTAAGCACTTATCTAGCCTTCAAAGCCTTTAAGCATTAGCACCTGCATTCTTTCAAGCCCAGTGAGGAGTCAAATGGCATACAACTAAGGTTAAGGTTGACTACACAAGCGATTCAAGAATAGGAGGTAAGGCCCAGGGAAATGAAGCGTAAGTTACAGGTAAGAAAATATAACTAGAAATTCCACCATAGACACAATACAAAAATGGTTCCATGAGATGAGCTGTTTCCCTCCAACACTGACAAATGGCAATATGGATGTCAGAAGGTAAGCACTTGCAGATGATTCCACTGAAGAAAAAAGTGAGGTAAAATAGATCAGTTATGCAATGACTGTCATTCCTATATGAAGGGGTCAAGTCACAGAAATTCACAAGAGGAAGAGTATGGGAAAGGAGGGAAAATATGAATAGCTACAAAGCAAATACAGGTGTTTAGCAGAAATTCAACACTCAGAAAGCCTTGATTTTGTTCTTCGATTCTAGAGCTGTGATGAAACGGTTTCTTGTTGTTTAAGCTACACAGTTCATATTTTTATGGCCAACTAACACAGATGACCTGCTCCAGAAAAAGACTTCTGAGAAGGATACAGAGTGGGGAGATGAGGGGAGAGAAAGGGCAGGATGGAGAAGGGAACTGAGGTAATATATCAAATGAAGACTGAGTTGACCTGTGATGAATGAAAATTAGTATCAGAACCTGCTGGAGGTGGTAAGGAACTGAGACCGCCTGCCAATAGCCAGCTTTGCAATGTGAGTAGACCTTGGAAGATCCCTCAGTCTCAGCTTCAGCTAAGCCCTATGTAGCCATAGCCACTCTCCTGGCTGCAGATTCATAAGGGACCCTGAGCCAGAACCCCCCAGCCTAGTGACTCATGGATTCTTGACCCTCAAACACTGGTAACATAAGAAGTATTCATTATATTTTGCTGCTGAGTTTTGGGGTGACTTTTTTTTGTGTGTGTGTGAAGCATCACATCACTGATATAACTGATGAGCCAGTAGCTAACAGCAGGATGCAGGTAGGTAGGTGGTAGAACATGGAGTTCTCTAAGCTCTGAGCACAGATTTATTACATTCAAATCTCAGCTTTGTCCTGTTCCTGTGAGACCAGGAACAACTCAACCTTTTTTTTTTTTTTTTTTTTTTTTTTGAGACTAGGTTTCCTTATGAGAAAAAAAGGACAGTAATAAAAATTCTTGAACTTAAGAGATAAGTGAGATCATGTCGAGGGCTGTGCACTGATAAACGGTAGCTTTTGCAATTAGAGAGGTGAAGGGACTCTAAAGCTGAAATGAGTTGTTTATCAAAACCAACTTGCTTTCTGGAGTATAAGGAGTGGCCCTGCATACTCTTTCCCAAGTGACCCTGTTCGAGGAGACAGCTCCTAATCAAGGTCATTGAAAAGTGGTTCACCCTATCTGGAACGTAAAAGGGCTATCAAGTTTAATGAAGACAATAATGGGGAACCAGGTCGCATATGTGGTGAAGCCTGTCTCTTTCCAATGGTGGAAGTCCCCAAGTGTTAATGGAAGGTGCAGGAAGGAGTCAAATCAGATGTTATCTTGCAGACCTGATGAGATTGCAGTTTGCAGACAAGTGGGGCTTATCTCTGATGATGAACTAGGTGTCAGGCCTGAGAGGAAAGGAAGAAAACAGCTTCTCAAAGACCTTGGAAAGCCTGCAGCAGAAGACATGATCAACAGCTCCCAAAGAGTGTGCAGATTAAATGAGTTTTCCAAAAAAAGATCACAGTGTTCGTGAATAACCTTTAAAGACAGCCAAACAAATAACCTTACAGTACAATAACACACACACACACACACACACACACACACACACACACACACACACCCTCTGCCAAAGCCACTAGCATTACATTTAAAGTTAAAGGCTCTCTACACATGACTAAAGTCACAAGGGAAGAACTATATTAAAATTAAGTTTGCTGACTCATGTGGAGCAAGGTGCACTCATGAGAAACAAGATGTGCAATGCTGAGTAGAGGACTATAGAGGAAGAACCGAAGAAAGGCAAAAAGGACCGGTCGGTGGTGGTGGTGGTGCACGCCTTTAATTTCAGCACTCGGGAGGCAGAGGCAGGCGGATCTCTGTGAGTTCGAGGCCAGCCTGGTCTACAGAGTGAGTTCCGGGACAGGCTCCAAAGCTACACAGAGAAACCCTGTCTCGAAAAAACCAAAAAAAAAAAAAAAAAAAAAAAAAGGCAAGAAAAATGAGTTTTCATAATGGGGAGAATGCAACACTGATGACTGTCCTGTCCTTAGAGGGAATATATGGTCTAGTATGGCTATGATGCCTCTTACTTTAAATCCTCAAGTGATGGATCAAATAAAAAGATAATCATTTTGGCAAAAAATCACCTAAAAAAATATACTGGTCCACAGAGGAACTCTGCAGGAGTTCACACCAGACACCTTGGTCAACAGAGGACCATTTCAATGATCAGATCCCACAGGAAATTTTTGACCAGTGAGATGGTTTTTCACATTTCATTCTTTTTGAACTTTCTATAGACTTGGACTAATATTTCAATCCCACTGACACCAGGACTTTAGCACAATTTGACATTGCCCTCAGTCTTTTCATTAGCACCCTGTCTTAGCTAAATTGGGGCCATCTTAAAGACTCGAGTATAAGCTTCACTCACTTAAGGAAAATGGAGGAAAGGTAAAATGGAAACACTGGGCTTAGGTTATGTGGCTACAACATGAATTTATCGAGTGTAGGCAGAAGAATCTTTAAAGTAATCACAAAAATATGATGGTGTTATTAGGTGACTGTGATGAGTTTACAATGGCTGAGGAAATGTGGAGCCCAAGGAAATACAATAACTGTGCTCTCAGCCTCATTCTGCCTGCCTGCCCTGAGAGCGTGACTGAGATCGTCATTCACTCTCTGTGCATCTCAGTCCATTGTCTCAAAAACATGTCCGTGGCTTTGATAAACTCAGGGATCCCTTCTATCAGTAAAATGCCATAGTGAAAAGTGCTTCTTATTTTATTTGTCAACAAGTTTTGGAAATCTATAGGTACCAAACAAATGGGAGCTAACATTCTGGAAGTGTATGATAGCCACAGTAAAAAGCGTGAAACATGTCTGGAATTTCACATGGCGATTGCTTTTCCCTAACAACCACAGTAGCAATGATAGTAGTTATAATGGCTGGCATTTATTAGAATGATTACTTAAGTTAAGAAGCCCAAGGCCTTGCCATGCATACTATAAAAACTAAATCTAGTTTCACAGCAGAAGAGTACAATAAAGAAAATAGCAAACTTGGCCAGAGCTCTGTGGCTAACAAGTGGCAGAGACAGAAATCAGTCCTGAACACCCACCTACAGACTCGGCATCCCTATTGTGCTTACGGTAGTCTGCGGAGAATGACCAGTCCCTACAGGATGCTCCAATGCCTGTTTCTGTGGAGGTAAAGAAGCTTCTTGTCCCTCATCACTGTGAATGCAAAGTAGAGACCTGTGTTAAATAATTGCCTGTTGACTGAATGATATTAACAGATGTCACTAAAGTCTGTTAAAGTGGAAAACAATTCTGAAGAATCCCTGAGAAAATAAAGGCAGTTTGGCTTCATGAGCAATCTTAGACTTGCTTGATTTACAAATAAAAGGAACAGTTTGTGTGGGCTCATAGATAGGTCTATTAGAAAGAAATGAGGCTAAGCTCAACCAATCAGAAGTAGCCAACAAATGTATAGTTATCTAGATTGAGGTGTAGCATGAGATGTTAGAGTGCAATATACTAAAAAGGTAAAATTACAGTTGCAACCAAGCGTGTATTTCTTTGTATCACTTGAATATTTGCTTTGTGAAATCCTGTCCCCATTTGCTTCTTCAATTATGTTCCTCTATCATTTCCAGCTTGGAGATGTCTGATTTATGAGTGTCTATGTACTCAGATGAACAAAATAAATAAATGTTTAAATTGTACCTCACTTTACCTTTTAATCACAGGTCACATTTTGCAGCAATCTACTAACATACTAACATTCAGTGGAGAAGAAGGACTCACCTCACACCACAACTTCTAAGATCAAGCCTTTCTTCTGAATGTGTTCAAGTGAAAAGTGCCAGTGGATGTTGGCAACCCAGTGTGCCTTTATAAGATGACAAGCAAACATTCTCTAACCGAGTCCCCAATTTCTACCATTAAGCACCATTCAGCTCATTTTCCCTTTATGCTGCTATATTCTGCAGATGGCAAGTCTCCTTTGCTTATGGAAATCTCCAGCAGGAGGGTTTTTTTGTTTTTGTTTTCAGGTTTTTTTTTTTTTGTTTGTTTGTTTTTTTTTTTTTTTTTTTTTTTTTTAGTTATTAGCGGTGACAACTTTGAAAATATTTTGTATGCCCTAAAGCATAAGGCAAACAGGAAGATGTGGCATTGGGTTGCTGCCAAGGCTATGAATTTATAACCTGCAGCAATACACCATCCTATCATTATTATAGTATTACCACTAGAGCATAAATCCACCTGTAAAGATTGTCATACCTCTACAGACCTGTGGCCAGAGATGTACAAGCCAAATCCAACTCTTGTTGAATTTTTGTAAGTAGAGCAGTATGGGACATGCTGATGCCTAGTCCTTTATTTAGATACTGTCTGTGGTTCTCACTGGTTATAATAGGATAATAGCAACAGAAATATTTCTGCTCTAAAAAAGCTTAACCACTTATTTCATTTTATTTTGTACTATATGGTCCTTTGTCCCAAAAAAGGCTTGCCAACTGCTAGCCTACATAGCTCCTGAGTGAATGGTTTTACCTTGGTACTTGGACTGCCATCTAAGAAAGTCAATTATTCCACAAGAAATACACAGTGCTGAAGAGAATAAGTACAGAGCAAAGAAGAGCTCTTGTTAGCTACCACTCTAGACTTGACCTATCTAGACCTCATTTTCTGTAAAATGCAGCAACAGTAGCCAGAGATGTTAAATTAGCATCGCTAGATTATCTAGTCTGTCCCTTCAGATTCCGAAGGTTCTCACAGGACCTGATCTTTATTTTCATTCCAATAATGCTATCATGTTACAGAGCTGATGATTTGACTTAACAGCTTCAGGGAAGACTTCCAATGATTTAAATAAGAACAGAGAGAATGACCCCCTTAACAGTTCATAGCACTCACAGAGTCCTCATTAGCCTCATTTTGAAAAGGCTAGGTAGAACAACAGAAGAGCCTGGGCTTTGGGGGTTGGGTGTCTGCATCGTAACTTTTGAGTAGTACGTCCCTAGAAAAGTCATTTCTCCTCTTGGAGCCTTGGTGTCTCATAGATCTTGATACCATCCATGTCAGAGTCTTTGTAGAAATTAGACACTGTCATATACATAAAGCACCTGGCACAGGACAAGGACTCAATCAATGGGGACGTCTCCGTTATCACGGCAATACATGGAAGGTGAGGTGCTAGTGAGCCAGAACTAGCCACAGAAATACCCATGCAAGCTGGTTTAGGAAATGTTTGGTGATCAGAAGTAGAGAACATGCATTCTTGCCTCCTTCCAGCAACAATTTATGGAGGCAAAAAAAAAAAAAAAAAAAAAGCTCATAGCCAGAAATCTAGGAGGGTGACCCTTACTCATCCACCTATTTCAAGATCTCCCAGATCGATAGATTTTTTTCTCTTGAACTCCCTTGCCTCATTTCCATGCCCACAAGTGCATCCTCTCCCTATACACACAGAGACATTTGCAAGACTAAAGTGAGAAGCCAGGGAGAATTTTATCACATAGGCCCAGCCCCCACGTCCTCCCACGCCGATATTAATCCTGTATTGTCTTCTGCAAGCTTGAATAATTTGTTCAAACCCTGCCTCAGAGAAGCCAGTGCTGTCACCTCTGAGGGATGATGTGCAAAGGTTTGATTTGCAGCTAATAGAAAAATCTATTTCTTTCAGTTTCACTTCTGTCACACAAGGACCGTTGTGTTCCCTCCAAGAGACTCCTTCTTCTGCAATAACCACCGAGATGACAGATCTCAGGTGGCAATATGAGCTGTCTGGGTTGAGTGGCGCCTATTAGTTTTATGACCACTGGTTCAGAATGGCCTTGTGGTGTCCACAGCCCATCTTAATGAAGATGGGTAAGACAGCTGCCGATGAAATGAAATTTCTTCTTGTCTTTCCTTTCTATCTGAAAGTCCATCAAACTTTCATCTTCTGCAACAAAACAGCTGCTGGGCCAAAGACTCAGCCACAGTGAATTCATAGCCTGTGGGCTGTGTGGATGTCTTCGGGAGGTGAGCCAGAAACCTGGCTTTACTGACCAAGTGGAAGAGAGGGAAAGTGGGCGCCATTAATTAAAGCCCTCGGAAAAGTTAAAAGCATCATCTACATGGAAATCACTCCTATCATTATGCTCCTACCAACTGTAAGAGTTCTTCTCTTATGGGGCAAAGGCAAGTGGAACTTTCCTAGATAAGATAGCACAGGTGTATGGCACCATTCTCGGCTAATAGGAACTATTGTTTTTTTGGTTTGTTTTTTTTTTCTAATTCCAGCTCTAGCAAAGACTGTAGTTCTCCAATCTTTTATATCTCAATTAAGGTCTAACTTAATTATCACATTGTGACAGAATAGTAATGCAGTATGAAATCCCCTTCATCTCTGCAAGAACATAATCTCCCTGCCCCCACCACCACCCTTTAGAATGTTTTCACATTCCTCTTGCTGAGAAATATAATATTCTCTACATATTGACTTGCTTGACCAGCAGGTACCATGAAAGTGCCATCTCATGACTTCCTAGCTCTTAAGAGCTCTTGCTGCCCCTTCTACATCATTCTCTTGGATGGTACACAAGGCCACTGTATAATGAGTCTAGTCCAGTGGAAAATGACTGGTCAGATGAGGGCCCCTGAGACCCTCACATTAATGACTAAATCACACTATTAGCTATGTAAGATTATCTTATACTGCTAGCCCAAGTCTATCATCATTAATTACCTGCAGCTGCACAAGGGACCCTCATATAAGGCCATTAGAATTGCCAGCCACATCACACCTAAATTTCTGACTCACAGAAACATAAGCTACTATCCTAGCTCTTGGAAACACCAATTTGTAATGTGGCTTTTTAATACAGCAACAGCTAACTGCACTACATATTTCATGAGGTCTGCTCTCTCCAGTGACTGCTAGAAAACACATTGTGCAATCATCAAGACAAGTTCAACTTTCTACTCCAGCACTTACTGACTCCCAGCTTTAATTAGATAAGTTAACATTTGAGCCTCAGTGTCTTTCAAAAAAAAATGTTGAGGGGATCAGAGGCACTGATACATACAATATCTAAACACAGTACTTGTGAGGAAGTACTAGCTCTTCCAGTACTTGTTAATTCCCACCTCATAGTTATCTGAATAATTATAGGCTGCTGGATCAAAGGCAGGAACTTTATGGATCCCATGATCGCTTGAAATGCATATTTCAATGTCTTTTATATAGTTGATATTCAATATATACATACTGAACGAATACCCAATTCCCCAAATCCAGCATGGCTCCATGCTACCATATTTATTGGGCATTCCAGAAGTGATATACTTTCACTACCTTGCCCCCACATGCTTCTTGAAACCATTGGCATTTATAAGGTGAAATGGTCTATGGCCCTCAGGATTCCTTAAAGAGTTGAGTTTCATTTAGTAAAATCACAATACTAATTAGAACTAGTAGTTTTTGACATTCTTATTAATGTGTCAGCATCTGCATTAAGCTGATTGTGTAAATAGTCCAATCACACAAGCCAAGCCTTGTCATGCAGATTATATTACAGCTGAAGGAATCAGAAATCTCAACAAGTTCACAGGGGTTGGTAAATTTTCCCTACTTAGTGGGTTCTGTATTAGCTGTGGCTGTGTTTGCACTTCAGTGACAGATCTGAGCAATTCTGATGAAACAGAGAGCCAGATACACTTACTATCTCACACTTTAAAAGGACATTTTACTACACTCTGGTCTCAAGTGAAATGCTAAGGAGAGGGTAATTAGTCACACCCACTTTTCAGCACAGCCCCACCAGACTCTGGGGCTCCTCACTGCCTCGCCCACTTCATCATCCACCCACTACAGTTTTGTAACTAAGAGTTAATGACAAGCAAGTATGTTTGGGGAAATACTTTGGAGACCTCTGCAAATACAGCCCAGGCAATGTCAACAGCTGAATCGCACATCTCTGTTCACATATCTAGTGATGAACATGTAATTATCTGCTCCACTGTAGCTCTAGGCCATGGGCGACACTCTGCACTAATTGAAAAAATAAGGGAAGAAAAGATCTGCTTTCAACACAAACTTAAATGGCTGGAATTACATCTTTATTATCTGAAGTGGCCACTTGTGACTTGTTTATCGTCACCTGTCCTGGCTTCAGGAAGAAATACCAGAAATTAGCCTCTGGCTGGTCATCTCATTATAGGCCAGTTATAGCCCGTTTTTCAAAAGTCTGTTGGGTACAAAGTCAGCCTGCTAATACAAATGTATGTGAGGTTTACTATGCATAATGCAAAGTTACCAGCACTTCAGAAGTACAGGTTTCCACACAGAGATGTGGGACTTAAATAAAAAGAATCCATTAAAAACATACAGAAACGAAAGACAAACATCTTAGAACTGAGCAACTACATTGGCAGAGAAATGTAATTGAATTACAAAGAGATGTGATAACTTAATAGCTATCTTTTCCAAAATAATTCTAGTCTGCAAAGGGTCATGATGGAGAAACAGAGGATTCCACTTTAAAACTTGTGAATCCCTATAGTCAGGAGAGGAATTTGATTTGTTTTTCTCTTTGTCCTTGTTTAAGATCCCAATCAATACTGAGAATGGTCCTCTGCCTACTCTTCATGCTAATTTGGTTTAGTCAACACGTGTGAACAACCTGACCCCAGTCAACAATGTTCCCCTATACATGTCTATCTTTCAAGCCTAAATACTGTGTCCTATATTTCTCTTTGGTCATCCTGAAAACTATTTCATCCCAACTCAGTATCCTGTCATCCTTATTTTGCCTACAGGGAGGATATTGCTAGAAAAAAAAATATACTCTTTGGCAAATATCAGGTGATTGCCTATTTTTTTACCCTCTAGTTACCATAGTAGGAAGAAAAACAAATGTAGTCTCTGATAGAGATGCCCAAGAAAACAGGATAGCCAGTTAATTCAAGTTTCAGAACAATATTAACAAAATGGATAACTATGTCATAAATGACACATCTTGGACTGAAATGTCAATTGTTTATCTAAATACAAAACTGGGTTGAGTGTCTTGACTTTCTGACAATCCTACCCCATGCCAAGGAGTATAAGAAAGAGATACTAATCAAATAATTTCATGACCAGATATATAATTCTAAATGTGCAAGGGGTGGATTCAGGAAGGTTAGAGCACCTATATTCTGAAAAAATTGTATTGAATAAATGGAAGAGGGTGCTTCCTGAGGAGGTAATATACTCAAAGAGAAAGCTGAGATCTGAAAAGAAGTCAACCAGTGGAGGAGATGAAGACATTGCTACATATGGTAAACAAAACCAACTTTGTAGAAGTCAAGGCTTTTTTCATAACTTAAAGACAAATGAAAATCCACGAGGAAAGAAAATTACATTTATTTCTTTGCTTTTATAAATATGGTTTTTAGGAGTGAAGCTATAAAACCATATTTATATTTTTTAAAAGCTATGATTCCCATAAGATTTAAGTCCCAAATTCTTAGGCATAGCCCTTTCTGTCTCTTGAAAATGATAATGACCAAAGAAGTATAGAATGTGTAAAATAAATCTTACAATGCCTGTAGTACATGTTTATAAACATTATGGGACAAAGCTACCGCTGTTAACTATTATTACTCAGTGTTCTCAGCTTCCTCTACTAGCTCTCCTGACAGAGTTCCCCTAAGTATTCACTCAGCAAACTCAGCTACTGGTCTCTGATCATCTCTGGCTGTTTTCCTAAATGCATTACATCCTGTTTTACTTACAAAGCATTTATAAAACTTTGTTTTAATCATCTAGGTGTACTTGCAAATGTGAGTTTATGTGCATCGCATGCATGTAGGAGCCAGAGAAGCCAGAGAACAGAACTGAATCCCCTTGAACTGAAGTCACAGGCATTTGTGAGCCACCATGTGTCTGCTGGGAATCAAACCCAGATCCTCAACAAGAACAGTAAGCACTTTTTAAAGCCCAGCCATTTCTCTATGCCCCTCACAAAAATACTTTGAAGTGATCCAATTGGATGTGACATTTTTCCCTCTGTGGCTCAACCATAGTTTATACCTCTAATGTTTTTCACACTATATGTATTAAAATAGTCTATGATCTTACCTTGTTAATTTCCTCATGTTCTTTTATTAATCAATAATATTAATATAGGTTAATACAAATAACTCATTCTTTAACCTTAAAAAAGTGGTAAAACAATCACTGTAAATAAATAATAGGAACACATGGTTTATGTTTAAGAATGAGACAGTGCATTCTTCAACCAAGATGTGAACCCATGAATATCTCATAGGAAGGATCTGAATCATGCTCGTGATGCAGTCAGTAAGTACCTGATGCCCAAGGCATTAACTAAGATGTACTATAAAGCTTAATATACTGCCGGGCGGTGGTGGCGCACGCCTTTAATCCCAGCACTCGGGAGGCAGAGCCAGGCGGATCTCTGTGAGTTCGAGGCCAGTCTGGGCTACCAAGTGAGCTCCAGGAAAGGCGCAAAGCTACGCAGAGAAACCCTGTCTCGAAAAAACTAAAAAAAAAAAAAGAAAAGAAAAGAAAAGCTTAATATACCCTCAATAACTGAAGTTACACAATGAGACAAGAATTGTGCAGAACAAGTTCAGGAGGCTCACAAAATTGCTGTGCAAATGAGGCATAGAAAGAAAAACTTTGCAGGTAAAATATTAAAAAGTAACATATAATATGAGGCATTAGTACAAATAGCTGGAGACATAAATATGAGAAGAGTATACTCTAAATCCATGGAGATTTAAAAAGCCTGGTGAGTAGTGAGGTTAAAGTATTGGGTTGGAGCCACATATTAGGACATGTATGCCAGTCATTCACCCATCTCTTCATTCATTGTATGTTTATAGAAACTCACTCTTTCTTGGTTGCTGTTTTAGACTCTGAAGATACAACCATGAAAAAGACCAATGCAGTCTCTGTTCTTATATTCTAGTACTCAGTACTTATATTCCAGCATGTTGATGGAAGCAATATACACACAAAATATACCACAGAGATATTCAAGCTATAATGAAAAAAGAAACATTTAAAGACATTTGAAACAGTGCTCTTCAGCAGGGTCATTCAGAGAGGGCTTATGAGATGACATAAACGTTTCGGCATTTGATACTATGATAAGAAAGAGTGATTGTGTGGGAAATGGGGAGAAGAAATGAAAATATAGAAGGACAATATAGTAGGGACAGGGTGAACATACTCAATAAATAACCAAAGGCCAGATCATGAAAGTTAAGGGTGAAATTTTGTCCTTGATAGAAAGAGGACATGATCTGCTTGTTCCTCCTTCTGTAGGCCAAGAGGACTCCCATTGGAGAGCAGCAGGAAGACTTTGTACTTCAGAATGAATGCTCAACTACTAGGAAGAGCATTGGTGGGGGGGGGGGAAGAATGTACATAGACTCATAATGTCTACAAAGGCTGAATCTTTCCAAGTAATAGAGTGGGAGGTGCTCTGTGGATATGAAAGAGAGATCTAAGATTGCCTTTAAAGAACTTGTAGCTACATTATTTTTAACTTGAGGTCAAAGTTCCTGTTTCAAGTACCACTGCAGTTCCTGTGCAATGCCTCGCATTCCTAATTATAACTACTGTACAATGAATTGTGAAGACCAATGCTTTTTTTTCCTGTAAACTGCTCTCTACTTAGTCTCTTACCCTTCTTCTGCAGGAATTCTCAGAAATTCTACATAAAATATTATGTCCATTCAGGATGATATAGTGGACAAAGGCTGGGTATCAGTTTCTACTCTGTCATTTAATGCTTGAACGACTTTGGTCAAGTCTTTTAAGCTTGTTTTTATTACTACTACTACTACTACTATTATTATTATTATTATTATTATTATTATTGAATCAGTTTAAAAATGGACCAAATAACAGCTCTACCACTTATTCTCCTATCACATAGGGCTGTGGTAAAGATCAAAAAATGACAATGAATTTTTTTTCTGTTACACTGTAAAACATTATATGAATAGCAATAATTTATGGAGATACACTGAGCCTATGATGACCACAAAGGAAAATCACTCAAAACCTGAGCACTCACTTCAGGTAGAATGCCTAAGACTTAAGAAAAAGGATGCTACACTTTCCTACATAACAGAACAAGCACCTCAGTTGCACATTACATATTTATCAAATCACTGCTTTAAAACATTTATTAAGCACCTGAAATATGTAAGGAAATCTGGCAGCCATCTAGAATAAAAGAGGTATTAGTCACAGAAAAACCAACTGTCCTATCCCTCAGTGCCATGTTTCGAAGAACCCCACCACCTTCAGATTTTTCCTTTTTTGGACAAATTGTGCATTTTTCCTTTTCAAGACAAACCATCTTCTGTCAAGAGCTCCTTGGGTAGTTAATGACGTCTTGTGATGATCCTTCAAACTCTCCTCTCATTTTACTCTTGATTAAAAAGAAAGCAAGCTCAGGATCTAAGCCCTTGACTGATTTACACTTCAATTTAATTTTTTTCCCTTTCTCTTTCCTCTTTCCTTTCACTGGAAGAAACCTTCTATGTAATTAGGCTCGAAAGCTCTCATCAAACAGTTTGATTTCACTGCAGCATACTGAATGTCTCTCCTAGGCTGCTGGGGCAGAGAGCGTGGGGACCCTTAGAAGGAGGGTTAAGCCTGGGATGAAGTGGGAGATTCGCTGGAGTGACAATTAAGGGAAACAGCATGAGGGTTAGAGTCCCTTGGCTCCCATGCTGCCTTCACTCCTTATTGCTGATTGGTTGGTCAAGTTACACTGGAGGCCATCCCAGCCTCCCAGTCCTCAGCAAAACAGGTGCCACCTGGATGAGCTCAAAAAACCAAGCCTGTAATGCAACCGGAGGACTGAGGGTAAAATCTAGAAACGTGTGTTTACCTTGGCTTGCCTCTGATTTGCAAAGTGTGAATGGGGAGCAATTCGAAAAACTCCTGGTCTGTTAGTTTCTTCACATGAAAAATAAGTTGATTGGGAAAGGTCTCTAAAGGCCTCTTCCAGGTTTAGTATTTGATGACTCCACAAACACAAAGAAGCTTTGGAGTGCAATGGAAGTCCTGCATCAGAGCACCCCTGGAATAGTACGACACCAGCATCTGGGGACTAGTGATCTGGTTGTGAATCTTTTTCAGGATGGCCATTATTAAGTTATCTTGGGCAGGAAAATGAAGTGGCGCTATTTCAAGATTGTCTGAAAGAGTGTTCTCTGTAATAATAATTCTAATAAATACTTAGTGGCAGAGAAAGGATGGGCAGCAATCCCTATACAAAGAAGGGCCCTTTGCCATGAAAATAAAATAAAACAAAAAAATACTAGTTATTCCAAGGAGACAAGTTACTATGGAAGATCAGGACATAAGCTTTACATTCTTGTTTCACGTAAAAGCTGTCCCCTTCTGAGAATATTGACCTGCTGGTACAACCCTGTGATAATACTGGGCTGATCAATGACATCAGAGCAGAAAGAAGTAGACACTGAAGCATTCCTGCATCTATAATTCACAGCAGGCTCAGAGCCCTTGTCTGGTCTGTACATTCCCAGGCCAAGAGCTAATTAGCATGCTGTCAAGGCATTGCTGCTACATTAATTTTTTTTTTTTTTTCTGGCTCACACATTCGGCCACATGTGCATATGCACTCATATACTGGCTCAAATCAGGAGGAAAAAAAAAACCCTGCTATTCTTGAAAAATTCACTTCATTAGTTTGATCCTCATAATTAATGAACTGCCTGCCACATATACTATGAGTCAAGAATAGAAGTAGATTCAAGGTGATCTAATAGAAGTGAAAATGCAGTTTAGAGATCATCTGAAATTTTCCCATAAGCCCTGCTACAAAGTTGAAGAGCTAACTCACAGAGATGGTTTTGTCAAGTCACTTAGACATCATTAGCTCAAATTCCATCACTTTAGAGGGAAAATAACTAAAACCAGGACAAATAGGTAGTCTGCTTAAAATGGTGAATTGAAGAGAGAGCCTCTAGAAACTAGGGAAACTATATTTCCTTATAAAAAGTATTCCTGAGAGTGGGCTAAAAAAATAGGAGATGGGTCACCAAGGAACTATCTTGTCATTTGATGACTCTTGCCTGGCTCTTGGGTCCTTGATTGAAAATGCATTTGTCATTTGCCAGAGGGCTCTGAAAATATATGGGTTTGCAAAGGCTCTTTAGAAAAGACTTGACTATGATGAAATAGACTTTTGACTATAGGGAAATGGGATCAGAGGTCTCAGAACCAGGGACAAAGTCTACATTTGCATCGATACCAGACCTAAAAGTTTAGTAGGCATGAGAGGCCAGAGGCTTAGTAAGTGAAAGGAATTCTGGGAAGTAATAACTGAGGCTCAGTTTCTTTTCTTACAAATTCAACATAGTAATGGTACCTACTTTGAGGTAAGAGCTAAGCTAAAATATCTGGTTAAATATTTGACACAAGGTAGGTGTGTGTGGTGTTGACTACTACCTATAAAAGCATGCATAGTTCTCCCAATGTACTCTGGCCCTAGAAAGATCAGAAGAAAATGGTTGAGGACTCCATCTAAGAAATGCACTTTGAGAACGTTTGACTCACAATAACAATACATAAAAAACAAAATATTCCAAGTACATGACTGGATTCAAATTCCTTGGATAGTCAACCTTGTGGTGGTATTGTGTTCTCCAAAATATTGTGTACTCTAATAAAATTATCTGGGGTCAGAGAACAGACAGCCACTAGATACAAAGGCTAGAAAATGGTGGCACTCACACCTTTAATCCTAGCATTCCAGAGATAGAAATCCTTCTGGATCTCTGTGAGTTCAAGGCCACATTGGAAATAGCCAAGCATAGTGACACGCCTTTAATCCCAAAAAGCCAGCCTTTAATCCCAGGGAGTGGTAGTAGAAAGCAAAAAGATATATAAGGCGTGAGGACCAGAAACTAGGAGCATTTGGCTGGTTAAGCATGTGGCTGGTTAAGCTTTCAAGCTTTGAAGCAGCAGTTCAGCTGAAAGCCATTGGGATGAGGACACAGAAGCTTCCAGTCTGAGGAAACAAGACCAGCTGAGGATCCGGCGAGGTCAGATAGCTGTGGCTTGTTCTGTCTCTCTGATCTACCAGCATGGACCCCAATAACTCGCCTCGGGTTTGACTTTATTAATAAGAACTTTTTAAGATTCAGCAACACAACCTGGCTGTGCCATGTATGGCCAGCCTTAGGCAACTGTCACAACTGTCCCTACCTTGAAAATAGGAAAACAACTGTTTCTCTCTCATAAGAGAAACTAAAATCTTTAGAGAACTCTAACATACACTAAATGAATTAAAAGGAAAAGTGCTACAGTATTCTAATAGTTATTAATAACTAAAGTAGGTTCATTGTCATCCTATGAAAGCAAAGTTGTCCTTTCTCAGATTTACTTAAGAAGTGTGAATTAATGAAAGGAAATACTCAGGTAATTCTTTGCAATAATATGGAGTTACTAGTTTGTGAAGAGGATTCACACACACACACACACACACACACACACACACACACACACACACAATTAGGCCATGTCTCCAAAAGTTGTAAGACCATCCTGTTAGCAAAGTGCCTTAAGATGAAAAATTATCCCAGTAGTTGAAATTTAACACTTTAGCCATCTTTTCTTACTTTTGTTTTTCATAACCAGAGGGCTACTGAAACCAACTCCCCAAATCTAAGAGTCTCTTGCTTTGTCTGTGACTCTAATCATTTTTCAGAGCTTTGGGTTTTATTAAAGCCAGGATTTCAAAGCAGTGGGAGGCATTCTATTAGTTATCTATTAGAAAGAGAAGCCCTGTAGCCTTAGCTTAGCATCATTTTTGCTCACACGACTCTGGAATTCCAGGCTAGACAATAAATGAACTGTGGTGGCATGCTTCAAATTTCTAACCAGAGTGACGTCTTTTCATCCAGAGCTGATGAGGCAAGGTCCAGTTTGCAGAAGCTAGTTAATTCCTCTTTGCTAGCCACGACCCCTACTCAAGTGAAGTGTCCCTGGGAATGTCGACTCTACCTGTGCTCTGATTCACATCCCATAGGCTCTTCATAATAAGAGTCCTCTGTGCTACAATTTCAGATTCTACTAAGATGCTCTTTGCACACTGAAGTTCAGGCTGATGCTTTCTCTCTCCTTGTGTAAGCCTGTACAGATAAGCAGACACTCCCCATTCACTCCCTCTTTCCTTTCTTTGACAGCACCGAATGACAGGAGTGAAAAGCAAATAGATGTTAAGTAAAACAGCAACGCTGTCTTGGTTTAATGCAATGCTCCATCAACCTGCTCCACTGCCTAGCAACCATGGTGGCTCACCCCTAGTTCATTTTCATTTTAATGTGCCACACAGAAAAGCAGCCTAAATATATAGCCCCAGTTCTGAAGCATATAATCTGTAAACTACAGGAACAGGCAGATCATTTCCATTAGTTTCTTGTGTAGCAAAAACCACAATTTGCACCCAAAGCGTGTAATTATATTCAAATCCAGAAAGACTGCCTCGGAAAGAGTTGAAATTCATAGTTTGGGGGAAAGTCATTCAAGAGTACACCCAGTGGTTTTAATGTGGGGGGATGAGAGGAGTATCTCAAAACAATAAAAGTGAGGGTAAAGAAAATGTGACTGTTTGGATTCTAGGGGTTCCACATGTACACAGGTGCTAAAGAGTTGGTAAATAAAGAAGTCAGAACGGGAACTGGGGACATGTCCTTTACCAGTAACTTGTCATGACTTCTAAATACAGAGCAGTGACAGGTACAGGAAGATGTTGCTACCTTCTTACTCTCCAGCCAGTGAGACTCAGCCAGAGTAGGAAGGTGTCTGCCAATACATAACACCTTGAGTTACACCACTTTCTCACACAAGGGTCCTTAAGGAGACAAAACCTTCAAAACAGCCCTAAAAGTCTACTTCTGAACACAAAGCTAGTCAACTCTTAGAAAGATTACAGGGTGGATTTATTTTAGCATAAGGCCAGGAAAGTTCAAAGCTGGCAGAAAGCACAGCTGTAGAACTTCATCTGGTTAAGGGGGGAACTGCTGTACAGAAAGAGAGGTAGGAGACAAGGTTGCCATTACAGCCTTGAAGGACTGCGCATTTGACATTATCTATTGTAATCGGGAAGAAAGAGAGAGTGAACTTGAACTCATATTGTTTTGCCTCTCACTATTCCTGACACTGGCTGGATATCTGTGGCTGAACCCTTGCTTTGTGCACATGGAAAACTGAGCCCTGAGATCCCTAGAGTTCTGTGCAAGTAGACTATATACTTTTGAGGCAGTCCATGCCTTCCCCTTCCACAGCCTCTTTTATAAGCTAGCATCCATCTTCCGGTATAAGGAGTGGATAATGTGGCATCAACCACTTCCTTGGGTTCAAATGGGCTCAGGCAAACTGACACAGTCGAGTATTTATTATCAATTGCACACTCAGACAGTTTCAGATGTGTGTTAATTCACTATTCAGAAGGCTTCAATAGCATGTGTGCTCTATTCCTGACAAAAGAGCTTGATGTGTGTTTCTGTTTCTTGAGATGATGGGCTATATGAGGCAGCAGAAAGATCAAAAGCTCTGTGGTTAGGATCAGGTTTGAGTCTTGGTGTTATTGCCCTTTTACTTGGGCCAAGTCACTTAGCCTCTCTGGGACTCAATGTTTTCAATTGTAAAATAATAACCACTAAATTAACTTTAAGGGCTTGTTTGGACTCAACGAACTCATCCACAGAAAACATCTGGAAGTATTTGACACACAGGAGGTATGCATGACACATGGGTATGATTCAAGCAAGTCTCTCTTAAAATGTGAACAAGTAGAAATAAATGCCTTGCTCTTTATAAACTCAGTTGCTCTGCCTCATGCCCTGAAGTGGCTAAACACAGCAGCATGTTTTAAATACAACACAGAACTCCTTGCTTCGTACTAATGAGGTGTATTGAAACTAAACCTTCATTTTTCCCTTCTCAATATGGTTATGTCAAGTTGGATTTCAGGCTTTCTTTACAAAGCTTTGACGTTTTCTTTACAGTATGCTTCTCTTTACATAGGGTGCTTCTTTGGGGGGGGGGAGAAAACCTGGCTGGTGGCTTTGGCAAAATTATTGTGACAATTAAGAAAATAAGCCTATAGCACAATGGCATACCCATGGGACTCAGACAGGCCTAGGACTTAAAGATACAGGAGTCTAAGAATCATTCAGGACTCATGTTCAACAGCACTGGCTGAAATTGCCTCACTCAAAACCTTCATAAGGTAAGAAAGAACTGAGACAGAAGGGGATGTTTTTTTTTTTTTTTCCAGCTACAGAATTAAAGCATAGAAGCAATGTATGCCAGTAGGAAGAATGGAGAAGAAAAGTTAAAAGATCAAGACACTCATGGAAAGGTTAGAAGTTCAAAAGAGCAACCATAAGCAGGCTTCCATGTTCCCAGAGTTGACCCTGCAGTGTTCTTCCCATAAGAATTCTCTCTTGATATCCAGACTGTAAAGGTTCCAGCACACTGTGTTCCTACCTGTTCTATAACCCCTGGGCCTGTAATTTAAAAATTCAAAGGAAAAAAACAAAGAAGGCATTAAAATAACTTTTCCCTTTCCATATCTGAAGACAGTTGATCTAAAAAACAGAAGTTATTTCCTACTGTAAATTAAAGGTTTGCTTGTTTGTTTTTAGTTTATTTCCCAAGACCAAACATAAGACTGTTTGAATACTGCAAGACTTCTTTAAAATTTTGGAATATTCCAAAAATGGGCTTAGAATATTCCTCAGAGACCTCATCATTTTTACTTCCCAAGATCTCTGAGCTTCTAAATGTTTTGTCATAATTTGTTAACCCTGACTAGAACTTACTCGATGTGAATTTCTACTGAAGGGAAGAGATGTAAGTCACAGTCTGATTTCTGTCATGTTTTATCTCCCACTACTGTAAAAACAACAAAATACTCATGAAGGTGTTCCCATTTCCATCTTTTCCCCCAAAAGTGGTTCTTCAGATTCAAGAAGTGTTGTTATAGATGGAGAAGTAAGGAGAACTCATGGATACAATATCTTCAACCTGCCTGCCAGCAAGCATTCAACGAGGAAGCTCAGGTTCATGAAGAAGGTGGCACTGGCATTGCAGTATTTCTTATAAGATGAGTAGCCTCTATGCAGTCATGTGCACTATGTATTGCATAACTTAACTTCTGGGAAACTCTGTGTCTTTAACAAATAGGTAGTACTATCAACTACAAAAACAAGGAACATGCCCCTCAGACAAGCAGAAAGGCTGAGACACAACACTCAAGTCTGAAGCATGTGTCTGCTTGATCTCACCCCCACCTAATACCCCACTATCCATTTGAACTCCATTAGTATTCACCACTGAGATCAGCATTAGCACATGTTCTCATGAGTCTTTTAAAAGAAGCATCTGAAACAGGGGAAGAACCACCAAGAAGGGGAAGAAGGGAGGGAGAGAGGGGGAGGTAGGATTCGAGAGGGGAAAGGTGAAGGAGGAAGGGATGGGAGAGGAGGGAGAGGGGAAGGGAAGGAGAGAGGAAGGAAGGATAGGTAAGGAAAGGAAGGAAGGAAGGAAGGAAGGAAGGAAATCATTAATAGCAACTTTACAATATATCAACATGGTTTCTTAGTCATTTCATTGAAGCATCATCACTGATAAAGTAGACAGGCTATAGCATTTATAATTAGAAAAAAGCCAACTGGAAAAAATAATGAAATGATACTTTTTATATTTTAAAAGTGGGCATATTTTCCTGCTGCAAAAAAATAATCATTTTTGTGTAGTTAATCTGGTTTTCCTTATTTAAGGATGAAAAGTAAAGAGCTAGTGGCGTGTTGTGTGTGTGTGTGTGTGTGTTGTGTGTGTGTTGTGTGTGTGTTGTGTGTGTCAGTCAAGGAGAGGTGTGAGAGCAGCTGTAGGTCTTAAGGAAGTCAATGGAACAGGAGTCTGAGGCTGTAGCTGAGAAGGGCAACAAGTCTGGGTGAGAAAGCCTCAGGGTGTGGATTAGACTGTGCACAGAGCCTGTGTCTGCAGTCAGCCGGACTTAGTCCCATGTACATCAGCATCCCGACTCAGGCCCAGCAGCTCTGCTAAGAAGGCAAACAGAGGTTTAGTAAACCGCTCTCTTTGTTTTCTCCATTTATGTAAATAGGATTTTTCTCCTGGAGGCACCATCTTCGGATTTGGTAAACTGCTGTCATTGTCACCCAGGGTTTTCTTGTTTAGTGTGAGTTTAACAGATTCACTGATTTCACTGAACAGTAGTACAGGGATAGTGATGACTAGCTCCCACCCTGGGTACCTTAAAATGACACTGTCTCCTTCAAATATGTATATGGAAGCCCCACTCACCAGAGAGGACCTGTAAAGTGACCGTGAAAATGAAATGAAGCCATTAGGGTGGGCCTACTGTAGTCCGCTGGGTCTTTAGGAGAAGGCAAACCCGGAAAACAAAATACACCAAGGATGATGTGCACACAGAAAAGGAGAGAAGGTGAGATGGGGTTGTAGTGGGAAATGGCCATCTCTAAACCACAGAGAGGGCTCACAGAAACTAAGCCTGCAGGTTTTTGCCTTCAGAATTGTCAAAATTAATTTCTGGTTGTTTAAACAAACCAGTGCACAGTACTTTGTTATGGCAGCCATAGGAAACAAATATGGGATGGAAGGAAGTTCATGGGTTGCCTTCAGAGAGTTATGTCTCTCCCAGGTTACCTAGGGTTCCAGAGAATAAAACTTTCTGAAATCTGATAAAGTCCACACTAAACTAAAACATGAAATATGGGGCCTCTGCTAGATTCAAATTTTGATATAGAGGAATAAAGTTCTTACTACGGAATTCTATGCATTAGCTGTTTGGCAAAGGGCTTTATTCTCACCCTTAAAGCTGATTGCTAGAGTTTTTCATCTCCTCTGCCTGTGATAGACTAGCCCCCATCCTCCACCCTACACAGAGGCAACAATATGAACAGTCCTGAAAAGATTTATACTATGATACTATAATTGTCCCCTAAAATCTTTCCAGAGCGGGCTAATCTCCAAACCCACCACTTACCAGCACATTTTAGAGAAGGAAAACAATGCTCGCTGAGGATAGAAGAGGAACCAATTTAATTAATTCATCACCAAGGCCAAAGACGTATAAATCTTCCCGTTTTATCTGTCAACCAACACTCTGAATTATTCAGTGTTTCTGATCTCAAGAAGGAAGGCAGAGAAAAAGTGGTTCGAAAGCAGCAGAGCGGACTCAGCTGATGAGCCCAGAAACTTTAGTCCCTGAACAGAAGTCGTCTCTTGCTAGACTCCCAGACCCGGTATCACCAGCAAGGCCGGTGCCACTTCTGCTAAGACAGTTGGGAAAAGAACAAAACCCTAGGGAGAACAAAATTAGAAAACAAATGCACTTTACCTATTTACATGCTCTCTACCACTGAACCACTGAGTGCTGTGACAGCTCTATTCTTTAATTGTGGAAAGAGAGCATATGAGGGAAAAAGAAACATGGAGGGATATTCAGAGTAATGAGAGAGGGAAAATGTGAATTTAATAAGGACATTTAGATTTTATGTGAAGTGGTTCGGCTTCCCGTCCGGGGCCCTACCTTCTTCCTGCCCTTTTTAAGACACAGAAGCAGTTGTCTTCCAACTGATTCCAGGTCAACGTAGTTACTGAATCATGCCAAGCTGAATGCCACAATGTCTTATTAACTTATGTGTGTTTTGCAAATAAAACAAAGCCTGGCCCATAGAAACTGGTCTCTGTCAACTGAATGACTATTAGGTAGAAGATCACTTGAAAGGGCATGGGGAGCCTAGGAGAACAGACTGAACAAGGAGGAAAAGGATATTAGATTCCAGTTTTAAAAGTGGTTCATTCTATCTTGAAATCCTAACCTGAGACTGTTTGGGGTACCCCAGTAATCTTCTCTCCCTATTTCACAAATGATCTCAGCATCACTCAGGCTGCCCTGGCATACAGACTTCAGACAAATCTATAGCATAATCAATATTTTAAAGATTACCTCCAAGCAAGGATAAGAGCATGGGTAAAAACTACCAGCTGTTTGGAGGATTTCTGTTTTTCCCACTTGTCTTAGTGAGAATCTCACTACAGGGTAGGGTCGTGGGGAAAAGGGATGGATGCTGATTAGCATGAGCCTCGAGGATTTAGGGCTTCTCAGGAAGTTAGGCAAAGCATAAAAAAATAGTATTTTCAAAGATTTTTCTTGAGTCAAAGAAGGTTCTTGAATTCAAGACTCTGGTTTTATTTTTAGGCCAGCATGAAGAAAAGGGAGCACTGGCCAAACTCTCCATAACAACCAGCCCCATTGCTTTAATCTGTGCCTCCTGTGACCTGAACCTAAAACATGGTTTTAAAACAATTGCTGACCAAATCTTGGTCATGAACTAGAAGAAAGCCAGTGTATTTCAAATAAGAATGGGGTGTGTGTATCTCTGGAAAGCTCTGGGCAGTCCTTTGGCCCTTTTAGTAAAAGACAAGGATAGGTCACAGCTGGAATGCAGGAAGGGAGCCAAGGTTGGGACTTCTTGGTAATTGCTACTTCCCTTGATTTCAAGCTCAAAAACATGAATTAGACATGGAAGCCACCCACTTAGTATCAATATATTCACTCTCCATGCCCCAAATCAGTGGAATGGGACTTACTGAGAGGACACCCAAGAGTTGAATTCGTAAGCTCTCTTATCTTAACCATGGCAGATCCTGGGGTTTGGTGCATCCTGCTGCTCTGCTGAATATGAGAGGCTTGTGAGTGGTCTCTGGCCATTTCTTTATTCTCTTCTTGTCCATCAACCTGAATCTTATCAGTTGCCGGGTAATGAGAAATCAGAATGAAAACCAGTCAAAAGAGGTTAGAGGAAACTGAAGCGCTACTCTTTGCATAGATGAGGTAGAAAAAATAAAATTCAGCCTGTATAAGAATTGACCCTTTTGGAAGGGAGTGGGGGTGAAGATGAGAGAGAAAGTGGGAGGTGGAAATTAGAAATCCTTCAAGTACTGTGTTTTGCAAATTCCATCACTTATTAGTAGCTGCTTTTAACTGTTTGTATCTTGAACAACTACAGCAACAACAATATATATATGTATATATATATGTATATATATATATAGTATATATCTCAAGACCTTGCTCGCCTCTAACCTCTAACTAATGCATAATCCTCATCTCCCTAGTGATCATTTACACTAATTAGCAAAATTTAGCTAATTATCACTCAGCGTTTCTGTGTTTAATTATGGCTATTAGTAATAGTCTGTCTGGCTTCCCTCATCTCAACCCCCACCCTAGTCTGTCTCTTTCTTAGGAGATAAGTTTCCATTTTAATAAAATTGCCTTATGTGTGTGTGTGTGTGTGTGTGTGTGTGTGTGTGTGTGTGTGTGTATAGCTCTTGTCTGGGTGTTTGGGGGGTTGTTTGTTTGTTCTGTCTTGTTTTAGAGAAAGTCTAAAGCAGACCCCCCACAGAAGTCAAAGGTTAGAAGCAAGCATTTGAGCATTCTCTCCATCCAAGCAGCCCCTTCTACCAAACCTTACACACTCCGAGCTACTTGACAATTCCACCACATGTGATTTGAAAAGAGAGAAGGAACCAGCCTGAGCTGGCATTCTCTCAATGTGTTTCCACTTAAAACGACAGACAGTTTGGAGCAGAAGCTCCAGCTAGGAGGCAGTGGAAAGAATTACTTTTCTAATGGGGTCTGCATGCCTCAAAATACAAGCCATGACAGGGCCCCTAGAGAGGTTCATAGCACAGCTCTGTGGAAGGCTGCTCATGCATTCTCTCCGCCTTTCCCGTTCCCCTCATCATTGGAGTGGAGTGCATAGTAAACACTTCTTGGAACAATTTACTACAGCGAGCTCCTCCTGCCTTAGCTGCAGACATCAGCCTTTTAGAGGGAGCCTGTTCAGAGCTGAGTGTATTTTTATGAACCACAGGTCTCTTCCTTCAATAACTATGATGCAAAGAGGGTTGTTGGAAGCAAAATATGTCATGCATGGCTTGTGTGAACCAGCCCATTCATACTGACATTAACTGAAAGATCATCAGCATAAATGCCGAAGCAAAGTTGCTATAATTCACAGGGTAAATTAAAAACGGCCTTAGTCTCTTGTAGTGAGAAATATTAGACATGCTGTTTAGGGGATAACTACTCTCCAACAAACACACAGAGAAAAATATAAAGCTGCCCAAAATGAGTAACAACAGCCATTGGTTGTGGACTTATATTTTCTGCCGTCTTTGAGTGAGTTGTTCTCCCCAGACCTTTACCACACATGTAACTTTATAGACGTCCTGTCAACTCCAGTTCAACTCCTTTCTCGCCCCCAAAGGACCTGCTGTCTGCTATTTCCTCACAACTAACCCCCCCCCCCAAAAAAAAACAAGACCAGAGAAAGGAAGGGTGAGCGCAAGGTGAATGAATGACTTTCCAATGTGCAGCATCATTGGGACTTGTCTGACTGAGTTGCCTGCCACCAAGGGGTGGGAGAAATAGAAGGTAGCAAAGGGTGGAGAGTGTGTTTGCAGTGCCATGGAACAGGGGGCCAAGGGGTGGAGAACCTTTTCTTGGGAAGTGGGTGGCTGAGAGCAAACAGCATTTGCCGGTAGGAGAAAGTGACAGGTTTTTCACCTTATGCACATTCGAGCCTTCTCATCATTTTAAATTGAATTTTCCTGCTGTCCCCACCCTTGACCCTACCTGAAAGACGACTGGGTTAAGGATTTGCAATACCCCCGGTAAAAGATAAAAGAGCAGAGAGACCCACCGTGCCCTCCTCGAAGGGAAACAGGGGAGCGATAGATAGAAATAGGCACAGAGTGGTGCTTGCTGCCGTGGAAATGATGCTCGTGCTGAGAGTGAGATCCCGGAGAGGAGGAAGAAGAGGAGGAGGCTACATTAGAAGAACTCCACACAGAGCTGACGATACATCCCCAAAAGAGGGACCAGATCCCAAGCGTCCAGGCCGGCCGGCGAGGAGGGCTCCGTCTTGTGTGGATTCTCAGGTGCATGGTCAACGCACTGGACCACTACAGATGGGCAGTTTAAATCCCAGCCAGTGAGCAATAACGAAGTTCATGATGCCCGGGGGCCCATCATAGCAGGAAGAAGAGTTGTCCAATTTGGGGATGGGGGAAGCAATAAGAGCTTGCGGGGCAATGATGAATCTGTTTTTTAAAAAAAAGAAAGAAAGAAAAAGAAAGAAACTACAAAAAGCAGCTGAAGATTTTTTAAAAAAGATAAGGCAAAGCCTTTTTTTTCCCCCTGGAGGAGGAATTTAGGATGCGAGAGTCGACCCAGGTACAGCAAACCTCCTGGAGAGACCCGGCTTGTCACACATTTCTGGGAAGGACCAGCGAGGCTTCTTCCTGCTCTCTAGGTACCTCAAGTCCGATGTTTTAACTGCATACTCAGGAAAGCCACGCGGGGAAAGGTGGAAACCAAGGGGAAAAAGACAAAGCAGGAAAAACCCAAGTAGGTTCACGCTAGTTTATCCCAACATCCAAGGAGTTTGGACATTTTTTTTTTTTCTTTCCTTTCTTGTTTTGACTTCCGAGCGATGCAATGCAGAACTGCCAGGCAAAAAGGGGGGCTGTCGGTGGGAGAGTTCTCTCGCTCGCTCCCGGGAGTCTCCGTGGAAGGGCTCGGAGGCTGTTAACCCTGAGTGTCCTGGATGAGCGCCATGGTGCAGCCGCTTGAGTCCTGGGTTCCCAATGGGTTGAAAAAGCAGCCAGCAGCAGCAGCAGCAACCAGAGAAAGAGATCAAGAAGGACCAGAGGAAAAGAAACAGCACTGAGCTAACCACCCAAACCAACGTGGCAGGAGATGGAGAGGAGCAAGGTGGGCTCAATCTGGGAGAGCTCTAGAGGAGGTGGCCCCGCAGGCAGCGAAGGTGGCCAGGAGGTGCGGCGGCGCCGGCAAAGTGCGCGCAACTGGGGAGGCACAGGTGAAGTGAAGCAAGGAGTTGGGGAGCCAAATTCACAAATGGGCAAGTCATATGCAAATAGCGCACTCGGGAGAGCAAATCAGTGCTGCCCGTGTGCTCTGCCGAGGGACTGGCTGGCTCGGGAGGAGGGAGGGGTGGAGCCTCCCGGAATCCTGGCCCTCCCCATTCAAGTGTACGCTGGCTGGCTAGCTCCTTGCTCTTACGCACCCGCTCTCTAGCACGAGCCGGTGCTCTCTTGCCTCACTCTCCCTCGGTCGCTCCCACCCTGCCTGGTGTGCACGCGGGAGACACACAGGCATCCGCTGCTCCAGTTGCCTGGATCTCCCTTCCTGCTCCTCTCCCAGGATCCTTAAGACCAAACTCGGCGATCAAGGTGCTGCGAAGGTTTTGGAAGGAAGATCCAGGCCACAGCACAACCCAAGTATCCCCAAACCAAAATAAACCCAAAGTCTGCAGGCACACTGGATTGCCTGAGGTAGGCGCCCAGCTTTTCTTGCGGTGCCTAGGGCAGCCACTCTCCAGCGCGTGTCTCTGCTGAGACGGAACAGAAGAGCCAGGACACCACCGCTGGGTCAATGGATAGGTGGTAGAATCCGTGTTAGCGCTCTCAGAAGTAAAGGTGGCGGGGTGGGTAGCCCAGGGACTCTATAGGGTGAGGGGTTTGGTGGCTGCCAGTCTGCCCTCCGAAGTGGCTTCTGCCTTAGACAGAACGCTCTTGGAATTCAGGACCCAGAGGGTATCGTCTTCAAGTCAAAAAGACAGTCAAGTAGGCACGCAAAGGAAGGAGTGGCTGGCCTGTCCCGACTTTTTCAGAAGGTGCTGTTTCAGGCGGGTGGATTCTCCCTGGCGTTGGGCATCAGAAACTACCAGCTAAATCTTCTGGGTAGGACGTGTGAGTAGGGGTGGGGGAGTGGTGGCGGCAGGGGGTAAGAAGGGAGGGGTTTGGAAAGGGGAAGTACAGGAGTGGATGGGGTGTGCAGTTCCTGTCATGGCCATCTGTGACTCCAGAAGGGGCTGGCCCCGAGCCCTTTTAGGAAACAATGACACTATCTCTCCACTATTTCCACTACCTCCACTGAGCGGGAGCACATGGACACTCCAAGAGCCCCTTCCCAGGCAGGTCCTTTCTATCTGAGCGTTGCTAGCTCAGATAGTCACCAGCTAGCTAGTGACTCTGCCCTGAACATGCACCTTGATTCTGAAGGAGGTAGGGGCAGACTCTCTCTCTCTCTCTCTCTCTCTCTCTCTCTCTCTCTCTCTCTCTCTCTCTCTCTCTCTCTCTCTTTATTTATTTTAAAACAAAGATGCTTACATATAACACCTGTAATACATGTATGTATATTTATGCTCCTTCAAACTCCCTGATGGGTATGAAGAACGGAAATTAAGAATGCTTTTCATCCTTGGGACATCCCAGGGAGTTATGGAGGAAGTAGCTTCCAATAGATGATGATATCCAACCCTCAGGCAGTAATACCAGCGGAATTTGTGCTAGTTATTTGAAATTCTGGTTAAAAAAAAAAAGAAAGAAATCAAGGTTTCCTAAAGATCCATCTGCCCTTGCCCCCAGGTACCCTGAGCTCACAGCTCCAGGATGAGCCCAGGAAATGGCCTGCTGACAAGGTATTCTCTTGCTTTGGGTAGAAGCATCCAAACACAATGTATTCATCAGTACCTTGGACTTAGGGATACAACAGCCAAGGTGGATATGGAATAGGGGGTGCTCAAATCTCCTCCGTAAAGTGTGGCTGCTGCCTCCCTCCTCAGGAGGTCAGGAGTTTTAAATGAGAAAATATACAGTACCCCTGGCATAGGACTTGATTTAGTTCTCCCAAAGGATTCCGGTTGCACTTTGAACTTGCTCTAACTCTGTCCCGAGGCCTTAAAAGGACCTAGATGACCAGGCTTCTGATGTATTTGCCAGCTCCATCAACTAGATGTCCCGACTTCCTTCCCTCTACTCTCTGAGACCTTCTTTATGCTGGCTGAATGTAGATAGTTACTAAGCCAAGTCTGTTAGGGCTTTACTGGGCCTTCTTATGGGGGAGGTTTTCCCTACCTCTGTCAGGTGCATTTGCCAATGTCATTTCATTGAAGGGTCTGTCTGCCTCTCACCTGAGATTAGACACTGCCACCCCTGGTGGCCATTCTACCCTTTTGCCCTGATTTGTTTCCTTTGCAGCATTGTTGGCTTGCAGGAGTTGATTCATCTGTTCATCGTCCGTATCCTTAAAAGAAAAATGGTAAGCTTTCTGACAGAAGAGCCTTTGCCCTGCTCCCTGACTAAAGAACCTTTGTCCTGCTCTTCGCTACATCCTCTGCAATGTGGCATATGGGTAGCAAGTAGCAGGATCTCAGTAAATGTTTGCTGAATACATGAACCCAGTGAGCCAATTGCCAACCAAGTCGTAGAATCTGTTAGTTCTCATACTAGAAGTTTCACTGACCCATTTATCTGGCTTTAGTGACATTGATTTCCCAGAAACAAGCATTCTGGAGTTGATATGCAGAATATTTATCCACCTCACCATCTCCTTCTTTTGCAAGTTGGCACTGGATACTGAAGAATGTTTTGACTTCATCCCAAGGAAGCAAGGGAAGCCTAGATGGACATTCCAATTAATTCTCTGCCAGGCTATAAAGGGAAAATAAACCCTTGATGCAGAATGGAATCTGCAGACACTGCTGGTGTGTTACAGCTGGAACTATTCATTCTCTGTCTCATTCTTATAACTTATTTATTTACTACTCACAAAATGTCAGAAGAAGCAGTTGTGGGTTCCAGGGAGGGAGATCGCATTTATGGGTGTTGTTGAGTGGGGAGAGGGCTAATCAGATAAGAAAGCCAAGGCTGCTTTCTGTTGCTTCTTCTATTCCAAAGAGCTGAGCCACAGTCATTCTGATAAACCACATATTCCTCTCCAATTTAATACACAATTAATTTTTTCCACATCCCTCCCTCTAGTCAACACATACTTATGTATATGTCTTTTCTACCTCCCATTCTTTTCAGTCTATTGCAATTTATATTAGGCTGACATATATTGAGAATTATATCTCTGGCGATATGTTGATATGTTCTAAATACTGTCCTACAACTAGAATAGCAGAAAAAAAAAAAAAAAACTCGTCACTCACCAACACAGGTGCTCCTTCTTCCTACTGCATTCTTTCCCCTAGTGGGCCCCCTTATTTGTGACCTCAGGCACATCAAACAGAGGGAGAAGGGAGTCCATGTTTAAGATAGAACGAGAGAAAAAATTGAAGATTTTATGCTCACTCCAGATTTGAAGCTGCATAATTTCATAGGAATGATCCATTTTAACCTCCGATGAATATCCCCCTCATGAAACCCAGATGGACCTCTGTAGAATCTTGCATTTCTGAATGGAATGAGGTGTGTAAGCCCCTGTTACAGATGGATCTACTGAGGCAGTAGCTGAGCTTCTCGGGACATTAAGCTCCAGAGTTTGCCATCATAGACTTCCTCTCCTGGCTCTTTTAAATTCCTTTCTCTTCTCTCACTATGGGTCAATCCAGATGGAAGGGAAGAAAATCTTTCCTCTTAATTCTTTACCTTGTTCTGTTCCTTACTTCAGCTTACAAGCAGCATAAGGAGTGGGTTGGTTTCTAGAATAAGCCCCCTACTAGTATTTAAATGTGTCAGGCATCAGATACCTGGCGTGAAGTTACCTTGTCCATCATCTCTCATGGTGCATTTTATCTCTGCACATGCCTCTTCTCACTTGGATAGACGCTGACGTGCCACTTCGCTGTCAGCAGGAAAAACCTGTCAAGTTCGCCACTGCCAGCACATCTAATGTGATCTCAGACTTCGAAAGACCAGAGAGCATGAGCACAGCCTGTTTCTATGAGACCCAAGCCATTAGGTGAAGACCCACTTTTTTTCCAAAATTAAACAGTAGAAATCTTTTCTTGCTGCCTCTACACAGCTCCAACAGGCAGTTCAGGAGGAGAAAACACAAACACCGCCCTCCCCCAACTAAACTCTCATTATGTATAGTGAAATAAAAGTTCTGAAGAAATACAGGTGACTGTTAACGTGGCTATAAATATATCTGAGGGTTCTTCCAGTGACACCATAAAGCAGTTGGACATTGTTTTATTATATGTCAGATTTATTTATAGCCATATAATTCATTCTTCCATTCATTTATTTAAGAAAGCCACCCAGAAAAAAAAAAGCTAATTTTGAGTATGTTTCCCTTTTGGGAATATAAAAGAAAAAGCTTTTTCTTTTAAATATCATTCCTAAATGAATTTGACTTAAATGAAAAGGACAGTCACTCTTTGTATAAATGTGTAGCTCAGGGGATGCTCAGACTGCTCTGGTATTTTTTATCTATTATTATTGAGAATATACCTTTTATTGTTGAGAATTTGATACATGAATAGAATACGTTTTGTCTATGGCCATAGCACTCTGAGCATGCATGATCTCCTCTGCCTGTTTCTTTAAGGCATCCTCCTTATAAACATCACCATTCCCCTGTCCTCCTTGTGGCTGCAAGAGGAATATCAGGCTTTTAAATGTTGAGCAAAACCTCTTTTACATTTTCCAAATCTTTTGAGTTTGATCAATGGGGTTGGGAAATTTATAGCATTCGAATTTTTACATATATAACTTAAAGGAAAAGCATGAAAAGCCCCTTAGCTAATTCCCCTTGAAATCCAAATGAAATAATAATAATTTATTAAATAGTTATTATGGTGATAATTATTATTTACTTTAACGCAAAGACATGGCCTAGTTCTTCCTATGGAGATCTGGCATATATACATGTTGGTCTAAACTGCTGCTAGCTATCACTGATCCAAACTTCTCATCCTCATTGCTGTGAAAATCTCTATCCAGTTTTGAGGAATTAAATAAAATGAATTATTGTTAGATAAAAACAGAATACTTTCTTGTGTAGTGCTAGAACCTTGAATATGCTAAACAAGCACTCTACCCCTGAGCAGCAGCCTCCAACCCAAGACAGTCATTCAGTAGCATGTCTATAGGATATATCACCCAATCAAAGGGTTAGAAAGCATCTTGAGATTTCATACAGCTTTGGCAACCTAAGCTCAAATCATAATTATTAGCTGCTGTGTAAGTTTTGAGACAATCTTTGGCCAGTTTCTACTTTAGCTTTTCTGTTTTAAAATGAGAATCCTCATATAAACTATCTATAGACTCAAACAGCTAATGCATGTGAAGTATTTATCATCGGTGCCTGACATACAGAAAATGATCAGTGTCAATAATAATGATGACAATAATAATTCTATTATTAGCCTTCTTTTCTCCAGAAGACTCTGTAGAAGTTATCCCTGCAGCTAGCACTCCCTTGCTGTTCATTACAGATCTTCTAGGGAGCAACCTCAGCAACCCCAAAACACAGGTGGAAATTCTTTCCAGGTGCTTCCAGTATGCTGACTTGTCCATGTACACCTCTGGTAGAAAAGAGACTGACTCCATCACATCCTTCTTACATCTGTCTTTCAAGTCAGCTCTAAACTAATAAAGTGTATAGTCTGTCCCAGAACTGGATAATACCAGCTATTGATGCCCAGTATTGTTTTGTAATTATTTTCTATGGCAGGATGGGCACTTACAGAAACTCAGTTGGCTTGGGATCTGCAAAGACTCTTCTGGTCCTTTTCTTTCATTTTCTCATTGTCTTCTCTCAAATGCATAATAAGTTCTAATTAATTGCCCTTCTCCCTGAAAGGCACACTTTCCTAATGCTTATTAATTTCCATTGACTTCATGAAGTATTTCATTATCATTTAATAGTCTTTTTAAAATGTTGATGAGTCAACCTCTGAACTAGGGTTCTACTCAGTATAGAAAGAAGCCACAGCCCTTGTCTATCACTGTGGGGCATCCATTTCTTTACTCTGTGAATGTTAAACTTATGCCTACTAGGACAAGATGCTGAGTAAAATCCAAAAGACCCAGTAAGGAAGAGTGTTCAGGGCTTAGGAAGCAAGTGCTTCAAAAGGCTAAAACCTAGGGAACTCCCTGAAGAACCATACCATATACCCCACAGCAAGGGAAAGATTAAAGGTGTAAATCAGGTACACACACTAGATAATGGAGTTAATCTACCCTATGGAGAAAAAGAAGACCCTGGAGGGATTCCCAAACAAGATAACATGTGAATGAAAAATCGGGAGACTGATGTCCACATCCCATGCATTCCTGTTTGACGCTGAGCAACTTTGAATTCTCTGAACTTGCTTCCTCAACAGGAGAATAATTAACAATTAATATCAGAGGACATTTTAGGATCCAAAGAAAACATATATTCAAAGAGGTAATTGTACATGAATGTTCACTATATGAGTTTTACCTAGACTGTGTGGAAATTGGAAAGAAGAATTTAAAATAAAGAAGTTACTAATGTAGGGTATAATCATCTACCTACAGCTTCCCAGAGGCAACCTCCCTGGATGTTAAATTGTCAATGCCTGAGAAATTCAGAAAGGAGTCAACATTTTCATTCTATGAACAAGAAAAGTATGCCATAGGATAGTGAAAGACAAGAAAGGGGAAGGGAAAGGAGAGAACAGGTGGAGAAAGTGCAAAAAACATGTAGGAACCACACAGGAAACAAACACATCCAGTATCATTCTTTATTTCTAATGCCCATGTTCCTGCACTAAGATGTTATGAAAATTCTATAATGAGTCAAAGGAAGAATCCTACTACTACTTACCCGCCTTATTTTTGTTGATTTATTCTGTTATTTTTCATTTATTTGTAGAAATATCCTTGTTCAAGCATTCTACTCACTCTCTGTCAAGAGTATTCTGCGCAGAGTACATAAACTAAGAGAGGCAGTGATCTAAAATAAATGATCAACTAAGGTTTTTTTTTTTTTTTTTTTTTTTTTTTAAATTTTCTAAAAACAATCTCAGTGGTAGAAGAAAGCCTGCCTCTCACAGATGAGTCGTTAGGTTCAAATGCAAGAATTACCAAAACAAACAAACAAAACACACACACACACACACACACACACACACAGAGAGAGAGAGAGAGAGAGAGAGACAGAGAGAGAGAGAGAGAGAGAGACAGAGAGAGAGACAGAGACAGAGAGACAGAGAGACAGACAGAAACAGACAGTTAAATGGTATGTTTCTAGTGATTTAATCACATTAAGTCCATATAACGGAGAAATCTTGAAGGTTCCTGGCATGAACAAACTCCTAATGGAGGAACAGTGCTATCTGAACAGTACTTTGGGAATGTTTGCATGATGGGTAATAAGGGCATGGCTCAG
This sequence comes from Peromyscus leucopus, assembly GCF_004664715.2. Lineage (NCBI taxonomy): Eukaryota > Metazoa > Chordata > Mammalia > Rodentia > Cricetidae > Peromyscus > Peromyscus leucopus. Next base: position 57,249,877 of record NC_051075.1, on the reverse strand, counting down.
TGACAATGAGGACTTAGCACTTCTCAGAGCTGTTGCAGAAGTTGGTGCCTGGGTACTGAAATGAGAGTTTATATCAAAGATAGAACAGGATATTCTGAAAATAGATGCAACAACACTGATATACTACTTCAATATCAATGATATCTATGTTTTCAGATCTACCACTTCCATTCTGGACAGGCAGAGTTACCTGGCCTTTTCTATCTTCCCACAGCACTGTCGTGTTAACACTTGTCACATCCTGTTGTTATCAGTTAGTTTATAGCTTAGTACCCTATGTGATTCATAGAAACATTATGTATTAAACACTGGTTGACCTTAGAGGCAGATTGTTTAAGTTCTAGGGTCAGGCAATGTAAGCCCATATTCTTTTTTCTTCTTTTTTAAACTGTGACCTTGAATAAATTACTTAGCCTCGGAAAAATCATTATTCTTACAGGTGAATATCAGATAATAATATCCCTGATCTCAAGCTTAAGACAATCTGAAACCTAATGGGAAATAGTCAGTAGATATTTCTCAAATAAAAAAAGAGAGAGAGAGATACTTTAAGATATTCTCTTTTATATACATGTTTGTCAGGAGAAGGGTGGACTCTAAAACATAGAAACATTTTTTCTTTCTTTTTTTTTTATTTTCTCAAGACAGATTATCTCTGTCTAACAGCCCTGTCTGTCCTGGAACTTGCTCTATAGTCCAGGCTGGCCTGGAACTCAGAGATTTGCCTGCCTCTACTTCTAAGTGCTATAATTAGTTTGCTTTATCACTGACCCAAAACATTGAAATTTGGAGCTGTTGCAAAATCAGAATGGGTATCTTGCAAGGCCATGAGCTCTCCATTGCAGAGAATGTTCAAGTTGTAGATACCTGGGAACAACCTGAAGTGAATGGGTAAGGTACATAACTTCCCTTATAAATTTGGGATTATATGCCTATGAAGTTTTCTTTGAGCTCTCTGCTTACTACTTTTACATCCACTTAAACATTGTACTTTGGATTCATGTTGAAGATTATACTCAATTCCTAGATCCAAAGATTTGAAAGTTCCTTGTTAATTTAAACTACATGCACTAGGGTTAGGAAACTTAGCTGGCTATAAAAGAAACAGTATTATCGTGTGAGAGCCTCATTTTTACTATTGCATACAGAACAAGTTTTCTCAAGACATATTAACAATTTTGTTCCTATTTTAGATAACAAATGTTTTTTTTTTTTTTTCCCTGCTAGCAACACCTACACATCTGCTGTCCCTGTGATCTAAGAAGGCACTGTTCAGTGGTGAAAAGTTCATTGCTATGGAAAGAATATGATCACTCAGCTCTATTGTCCTTTTCCTCTCAGCAGGGAACCTTGGTGAACCAAACATAAATAAAAAAGAATGCTTTTCAAGTAAGGTCTAAGTCTTGAAAATTCTGGGATACAAAGTAGAACTACTTTTTAAAATTATTTTTTATATGTCCCGTGTGTGTGTGTGTGTGTGTGTGTGTGTGTGTGTGTGTGTGTGTGTGTGTGTATGCCATAGCATGCATGTGGAGGTCAGAGAATAATTTGCTAGAACTAGTTTCAGGGGTTTACTCCAGGTACTCAGTTTTGGCAATGAGCATCTTTACCTACTGAATCTTTTTCTAACAAACACAAGGACACTCTCCGCAGCAGCTGGTTGTAGACCAGCAGTAATGTAGGTATTTAGGGGATATGTAAGTTAGAGAACCTGAGATGTAGAGACAGAGTGACTAGTTTAATGCTATATAACTGGTAGTTTGGATGTAACTGGCCCTCATTAGTTCATAGGTAGTGGCACTATTAGGAGTTGTGGCTTTGTTGGAGGAAGTTTGTCACTGTGGGGGCGGGTTTTGAGGTCTCCTATGCTCAAGATACTGCCCAGTGTCTCAGTTTACTTCCCGTTGCCTGCAGGTTCAAGATGTAGCTCCTTCTGTCTTAGTGAGAGTTTCTATTGCTATAAAGAGACACCATAACCAAAGCAACTCTTATAAAGGAAAACACTTCACTGAGATGGTAGCTTACATTTTCAGAAGTTCAGTCCATTATTATCATAGCAGGAAGCATGGCAGCATGCAGGCAGGCATAGTACTGGAGAAGGAGCTGCTACATGTTGATCCACAGGCAACAGGAAGTAGACTGAAATAATGGGCATGGCTTGAATATATATGAGACCTGAAAGCCCTCCTCCACAATGACACACTTCCTCCAACAAGACCCTATCTACTCCAACAAAGCAACACCTCCCAATTGTGCCATTCCCTCTGAGCTTATGGGGGCCAATTACATTCAAACTACCAGAATAATGTATCTTTGCCAGAATAAACTGGACAGTCTTAGATATTCTTCTGAAATGAGGCATGTATAACTCCATGGCAACATAAGTCAATATAAAATAAGTATATAAAAATAATATAGTATTATTATTACATATAACTACAAATTATTACAATAATATAAAAATATTACAGTATTAATAATAATCTGTCCTAGAAGAATAAAAAATCCAAAAAGTTACATTACCTATCATTATAAATTAAATTAGTTAAATAAATATGGTTGAAATGATTAAATGAAGAAATTATAGTACTAAAGAAAATAGGTCGCAAATGACAGACTTCAAAAAGAACCAAACTTTTGAAAATAGTTAACAAAGAAAAATGTAGTGCTGTGGGGTGTCATTCTGTAAGCTGTGAATATGTGTTGCTCTCAGTGGTTGATAAATAAAATGCTGATAGGCCAGTAGCCAGGCAGGAAGTATAGGTGGGGTAAGCAGACTAGGAGAATTCTAAGAAGAGAAAGGGATGAGTCAGGAGTAACCAGCAAACACAGAGGAAGCAAGATGTCAAGGAAGAACTGGGAAAAGGTGCCAAGCCACATGGCTAAACATAGGAAGAATTATAGGTTAATTTAAGTGTAAGATCTAGTCAGTAATAAGCCTTAGCTAATGGCCAAGCAGTTATAATTAATATAAGCTTCTTAGTGATTATTTTATAAGCAGGTCATGGGACTGCAGGAGCCTGGTGGAACCGGAGAAACCTTCCTACTACATTGTCTTGAAAAACCAAAGTAACAAAGTAACCAAAAAAAAAAAATCAAAACAAAACAAAAAACAAAAACAAAAATAACTAATAGTCTTATATATTAGTCACTTGATAGTTATCTATAAATTTCTTATGCTGTCTTATAGAATACTGATAAAACTAAGCATTCATATAGATCATTTTAATTTGTATATTAAAATGAAATAGTGTCCAGAAGATTGGCAGCAGATATTGATATTTATTGCATGATGCTTGAGCAATTTTCACTGTAGAGATTATAAAGTCTGTCTTCATGATCTGAAAATAGGAAATGCAACATTGGGATTTCATTAAATTAGTGGCTGAACCGCAACATATTCCATACTCAGATAATGTGCATCTGTTCTTATAATTGTTGGAGTCCTAGGAGTTATAAATAATCAGGTCTGTTTTGAGTTTCCTGTTATAAGCAAAGCCAAATTTGCGTTTATCCCAGACATTTCTTTCTTCCCTTTTATAGGTCAGAGTGAGCCCTCAGATCATTCATGCCCATCCTGTTACTATTTGACGAATTCAGAAGACATTCATTTTCCCACATTTCAGGCATTTACTCTCAAACCCATGATCCTGACAAAATCAATTATAATTTAAAAATGCATTGCCCTACCTGGGAACAGAATGCAAGGAAAATATATCTAAGGCTCTCTGAGTTTTTGATCCCCTGAAAGTGAACATGTTTGGAACAATATTCTGGAAAAGGACTTTGATACAATCAACACCATTGGTAACAGTGATGAGTGTGATGCTTTGCCTTAAGCTATAAGAGCAAAAGAAACAAGGAGACAAACATGTGTACAGACATCTTAGAACCATAAAAATTCAGAAGGAAAGGTCTGCAAGAAGAAAATGTTTTGTCTGTTTTGTGTACGTAGGGGCTGCAGGTATACAGGTTTGTATGTGCATGTATGTAGAGCTTAGAGGTCGACATCCCCTGTTTTCCTTGTTCTCCATTTAGTTATTGAAACATGATTGCTCACTGAACCTGGACGCTGGCAGGTTAGGCTGGACTGTCTGGCCACCAGGAAACTCCAAGGATCCTCCTGTGTCCCCCTCCTCAATACCTGGATTGCAGGTATGCACTGCCACATCTGGCTTTTTATGTAGGTACTAGAGATCAAAGTTGTAGCCGGAGTTATCTCCAGTCCCGCCCAGGCTGACAGCCACTCAAACTCCAAGTGGCCGGCCACAGGGCCGCAGGAGCTGAACAGAACCAGGAAAACTTCAGCTACACAAAGTCAGGACTTCCTATTGTACAACAACCACTCTACCTGCTCAGCCATTCTCCTAGCCCTCAATTTTCTGTATGTCTAAATCATATACTGACTTAATAAAGAATGGAGTCTATTGTGTAGGATTTTGAGTGGTTTCATATAGTATGCTGGGAAGACACAGTCTCATCCTACCTTAGAAATGAAAATATCTGGATTCTAATCCTTAGGTTGGCAGACATTGGGAAACTCACTTAAACACAACTCATCTAGTACCCCCAGTGTGTTTTGTTTTATTTTTGTAAGTTTCCAATAGAAACTGAATCTGAAGAGTTGCCCAGCTTTGGGATAAAAATGCCAGCTGTGATACTTCAACCTTCTGTGTATTCACACTCCATCCACCTCTCTTGTCTATCTTGATCAATCCCCTCCCTGTTAATTTCAAGCAAATTAATACAGATTAAAAACTACTCCCTGAAAATCCTCTAAATCCAAAAGACAATTCACAAGGAGAAGTAGAAGACAATGAGAGGGCAGAGTGGGTCTTCTCAACTACTGAATTTACTATGAGAGTGAAACTTTACAAAAGGACTCACTGTGCCTGATCAATTTACTTTTCCTAAAATGACAAAGGATGAACAGAGAAAGACGTCAGCCCATCCCAAGTGCAAAGGAACAGCCTGTTTTGGACGACACTTTATATTTGTATTCTTGCTGGGTCTATAACAGGACTAATAAGGACAGAGGCCCAGCTCACTCATTGCCAAGCAAACAGCCACAGTCATGGTGAAACCTTAAGGAAAAGAACACGACACTTTTTTTTTCTTTTTCTGGAACGAGTCTCTTCTTGAGTTCCTGCTGGAAGCTGGGGGTGGGGGTGTAGCATGGTTGTTGCTTTAGGAGTTACTCAGCAGGTGGTGGTTACTAAATGCAGCACTGGGGAGCAATAATAAATAAATAAATACAAACTACGAGAAACTCCTGGCCTTTTCTTCTCAGCCCCCGCTCTCCCAGAAGAGTTAAAGAAAAATTAGGAAGAATAGAAATAGCTGTGCCCCCACCCCACTTACCAAATGTCGAAGAAACTTTTAATTGCTTAGTTTAATATGCAAATATGAAAATGGGCAAGGTGAAAGAAAAAGCTATAAAATTTAAAGTAATTCATATGGTATTAAGTTTCTTCTTTAACTCACTCCATCTCCTGGACATATATTTGACCAGCACCTACCCATAATAGCTAATTCCAAGATAACTGCATTAGGAATACAGCGTGAAGTTAAGGGAGGTCATAGGGTGGTACCCTAATCCAAAAGGCCTGATAACTTATAAGAAGAGGAAGAGACACCAAGAGCATACATGAACAGGAAAATAAAGGTGATGATGCTAAGACACAGAGCACACAGATGGTCATTTGTAAGCAGTGGAGATAGGAGGCCTCGGGAAAAATAGAATCTGACACCTTGATCTTGGGCACCGAAGCAACAAACCTCTAAGATCATTTCTGTAGTGTGGCCACCTCTGCTTGCATTCTGTACTAACAGCCCCACAAAGCTAATGTGAAGCTGTTGATGAGAACAATGGCATTTGTGGAAATGGAGACATTCAGATCCAGGAAAAGAACCTGACATTCGTCTGTCCCTTGGGTTCTTGGGTCAGAGCTTAAGGAACTGCTACAAAGGAAGCCCTTTTTGCTCCCTCCCCAGGGGTGTCATTTTAATTGAAGTCCATGTGAACCGTGTCTCTTAGAATCCTTTAGTGTATAATTTCCATGGTCAGATCTCACCGCTTGAAAATGGTCTGTGAAACTCCTGTCTAAACTGCCTTCAATTTCATCTGGGAATGTAATTGTTCTGGGGGAAAAAAAAAATTGCAGAAATACCTTTAGATTGTAAGAGTCATGTGACCTAAAAACATGTGAGAATCATTGATGACTTCAAAGCACTCATTTTACAGATGAATAAACTCAACCTTATAAAGAGATATTTCCTCTGAATGTGTTAAAAATGCTAACAAAAATAAGATCCAAGTCTCTTGCCTTCTCATAAAAGGCATCAAACAGTGTTTTCACAGGAGCTAAACATTTTTACCTGAGATCCCCTTGGGCAAAAGATATCTTTTATCCTTTCAAAGTATATTGATGTGTACAAGAGATTCAAGTTTTAGTGTATTCATTTAGTCAGATTGACAATTTTTCAACTTTTGCCAATATCTAAACTATGTTATATAGATGTGAAGCCTTAAGGATGGCATGACAACCTGGGGATTTTTGTGAAGGTAGAGGACAAGGAATTCCACTGAAGGATGCTTTCTAAGGCTCCAAGTTCCAGCTCCCAAATTGCTATGACTGTTAATATAAAGTCTATAACTTCCACACGAGGAATGGTCAAGAGGCAAGGCAAAAGTCAAGTCCCAGATCCCCAATAATTTCTCTTCCACACAAGCCAAGTCAAACAGACCAGAAAAAGCATGCATGCTATACTCACAGGTGCAACTTCAAGTGTATAACCACCACCACCACCCAGCCTTCAGCTTCAAAGAGCTGCATATTGAGCCAGAAGGAATCCTATGGATGGGTTCTAAAAGCTAATCAAGGGCATGGAGGCTCATAGTTTCCCACTTCCTCCCCACCCCTCATGTACATGCCAGTGCTGGTATCGACCAGGAAACCTCTGCTTGCTCCAGGAGTCTGTGAATGTCAATAGCCATTTGCCTTCTCTTAGGTAGAGAGCTATATCTCTCTGCTTTGAAGGGCCTCTGTGTGAGCTGCACTTGCTGCCAAGGTAGCTGCCTACCTGTCTGCAGGTTTGCTGCCCCTGAATTCCTGAAGTGGAAATGGACATCCAAGTGTTTAATAGAAGCCCTACCCTTTGATAGGTATTTGGAAAGATGGTCTTTCTTCCTCTTCTGTTTTCTTTCTTCTCCTTCTTCCTAGTGCCTCAGAATTCTGAGCACAGAGAACAGTCCCAAACTCAGTATCCATGCTGTGGGGTTTGACATGAATAGGAAAGGATTTAAGAATTTAGTATTTCACTTGTTCTTTTAAAGGAAGCTGTGGGCACAACAGGCTCAGGAGAACAGAGGCTTTTGAGTATTTGCCAAAATACAGACCAACCTATATACCTTCCTAAAGTCATCTTTACATGGTACATGAACACTGCAAATCTTCCAACTTCCTCTACCCAATGTTCATTTTTTTGCTTATGCCCAGGATACACTGAGATATATGTAGCGTAAGCTCCCAAGCATGCTGACCTCCTTTCTCCCACCTCCTCAGCATCATAGAATAGAATGGGAACACTTGTGCAAAAGAAGAAGAAAGAATAGAACATAAAGCTAATGACTGCTTGCCCTAAAGTAGCAGACTGTCAAAGCCACAGGCTGGTCCTTCTTCCACACTAGAATTACAACTTGTCAAAGGGGTTGGTAGTCACCAAAGGACAGAAAAAAAAATCAGTTTAGAAGTTAAATCTCTGCTCCCTTGCCCTCATATTCTCTGCTTTCCAAGCATCCTACCATTCTTCCCATGGAATCTAATTCCTTCTCTACCTCTAGGTTTTGATTGTACCACCATCTTTCTAGACAACAATTGCATTGCTAATCGTAACCTGTGTTAGTTAATATCCTCAGGCTTGACTTAAACCTTCCCAAATTCACAAAATATCCTGCTCATGTCAGAATAAACTTTCCTTTCATTGTGGTCTTTCTGAAACTAGTATGGCACCAAACAGATGTGTTTCATAAATGCAAATCCATGGATGCACCTGTCTCTTCCATCCACATGCTTGATTGTGGAGGTGGCTGTTCATGGTGTTTGATCAGTGTTGCTTATTTTTCTGGCCCATTGTAGGCTTTACTCCTAAATAGAGGGTTGAACCATGTTCTTATTTTCTTCTTTATTAGGTACCAAAGCACTTGCAAATCTCACCCATTCTCTATTTTCCCCCATAGTCAACACTCGTATCCTCTTTAAATATGTACATTGCCCTTTTTAACTCCATCTCAGCAATTCAGTCCATCATCTATCTAGACATATTCCTTTCCCCTGAGGCTCCTTCTGAACCTGTCTTCACTCAGAGTGCAAGAACAGTGCTGACTGGAAGTTTGAAGGCTAGTAAATATGTGGTTGGGTCTCCTAGACATTTTATCAAGTCTGGAATGGTAATAAATGTGTCCTTGGCATCCTGACTAATATTCCAAATCTTCATTCCTTTAGAAACATTTCTCATGTTGCTGGTACAGAATCACAGCAGTTCTACACTAGGACATAGAGAACATTCTAGGTTAGTAGGTACTCGGGTTCTGGAAGTAGAACACACCATTTCTCTAGAAAAACCTAACTCAAGCTCAGGAGACTTGTCAAGTAACCCTTTTGAAAACGGAGGCATGCCTGCTCTTCTCTGATGCTGTGGGTGGTAAGTGGGGTGGTGGTATGACTATGATTCCGGGCTTTCTATTTTTGTAATGTGTCAAGGATGCTGAGGAATTCAGCCCCCAAGCTGAGAAGTGCAGAATAGCACCAGATCCTAAATCATGCAGAGACAATATACACCTATGTTGTGGGAGGCTGTGGGAGTGGGGTGAGGGATTTGTCAGAAGCACTCCCCAGCACAGACCATGCTGTTTGCTGGCTTAGCCTAGTTTGTGGGCCTTAAGTGGGAGAGAGTCTTCTTTTATGCTCTTCTTTTTAGAATTCGCCTCTTTTGATCTGGGCAGGTGGCTTAGTGGGTAAAGAGCTTGCTGTGTAAGCATGAGGAACCAAGTTCAGATCTCTAGCTCCATGTCAAAAAGCCAGGTACAAAGAATGCTTGTAACCTTAGCCCCTGTGTGACAGATGGAGAAAGACAACTTCCTAGCAATTTGCTAGTAAGCCAGCCCAGCCAAAATAGTGAGTTCCAGATTCAGTGCAAGACCCTCTCTCAAAAAGTAAAGTGGAGAGCAACAGAGAAGGACATTATGCCTACATGTGGAATCCACATGCCCATGTGCTCTGAGCATACTGCACACAGACATGTGCACACATAAGCATAACACACACACACACACACACACACACACACACACACACACACACACACACTAATCGCTTTATCTCAATGTTCTAGTAAGTATGTGCCATTCTTACTACCCAGTAGATTGCTAAGACTTCTCTGTCTTTTATTTTCATTCTTACCACAAAGCTTGAAGAACTATAGCTACAGCCTTAGAAGTAGACTGTACAGGGAGGAATATTAAATACGTTGAAATACAAAGTAAATATATAATTACACTTATGAGAAACGTGGCTTATATCTCTTTAAGGCAGTTTTTCTTAACACATAACTAATATTAAACAAGTGGGAATCAGACATAAGTTGATAATACTGAAGAATTTTCTGTGCAAACTATGACCAATATCATTCCACAACTCATATTCATAAGCAGTTCTCCTCTGGTTTAGCTGAGTGAATGGCCTTTTGCACACCATGGGGGTAGGTGGATGGGAGGGAGTGGGAGCTAGGGTGAGATTAACTTTCTCATCAAGTTCTCACCTTCCCATGCAATCCACTTGAACACTGGTCAGTGCTTCACCAAGAATACACCAGAATATCAGTATTCAGATTTCATTTTTATTCAGTTTTCTGACTCAAAGTTGAAGAAGAAAAGCTAAGTATAAATGCGTGTGTGTGTATGTGTGTGTGTGTGTGTGTGTGTGTGTGTGTGTGTGTGTCTATAGTGAAAGCATTATTCTACTGAGGCTAGAATTACAGGAATATTCCCTGTAGAGAAAGGTCATAGAAAACACCAGGAAAGCTATAAATACTGAAAACATAAAAAAGTTCTCTAGTTGAAATGCAGCAAGTTTTCTGTCTGGGATTGTGCAAAGGAGGGTAGAGGAGAAAAAGAACACAGACCTTAGAAGAAAAGCTTCCTCTAAAGGAGCTGTAAACCAAAGATAAAGAAGCCTGCTCCTTTGGACACACAGTATTCCTCATTTAACCTGAACAAAAGAGCAAAGTCCACCCTCTCCCCTGCACTACCAAGGGACAATGCAATGACAAGTCACCACATAGTGAGCATACAGGCTGTGATTCTATTCTCTCTGGTCACCACCTGGTCTGTCTGCCAGTATCTCAGCCTGGAATTCTGCAGAAGAGCTCATAAAAGGGAAAGCAAAAAAAGAAGTAAAACTGATGGCCACAGAGCCTCTCAAAGTCAGTTTGTAAAAGGACACATGATCTCACTATGTTTGACATAACCTCACCCATCTCTTCAGTGTTCTCCTCCTCAAAAGGGAGAGGTCTGATGGTGAGTAACAAGGATCAAACTTCCTTGTCTGGAAGTACGGCCATCACTTAGTCACATATCACTTCTCACACACTTTAGAGGTCTACTTATCAAGAAGCACCTGAGATTTGAATTATGGAAAGACATTAAAGCTGAAGTCATTGAAACTGCAGGAGATCAAACTATTTTTAAAACATAAGAATGGAAGCATTACAGCTATTCTGCAGAAGTTTTCTACACAAGTAAATGAAAGAAAAAAAATCCCTAAGAGCTGGTAGGACATTTATTATATTAAAGAATAAGAGATCAATGCTGCAAATTTTGAAAACCATAAGCAATCATGACCTATCCTATCCTCGCAGGCATTGCAATCACAGACAGATCAATTTATGGCATTCCGTAAGACGTCCTTCCCCACAGAGACTCAAAACACAGGAGAATTGTCAACTTGTCATAACTCTCTTTCCTGAATCTGTTTTGATAAGACAGTAGAGAACAGTTTAAAGTTGAACCTGAAAATTTTCATCCTACAAGTTCTTGACCTATATGTCAATTGCTCAAGGATAATATGATAATTTTATTAGCACAGTAGGTTACTGATGCTCCTCTTGATTCATGCATTTAAAAAAAATCAAATGTTACTTATACTGAATTTGATATGATGGCCTTCCTGGATTATTACGTATTTTTTTCTACCTGTCTAATGTGTCTTATTGGCAAATGTACAGAATCATCGCCTCACTCTGCTATAGGTAAAAATTCTGTGGGGTAGCATCTACTTCCCAGTATCATAGGATCACCTCTCCTTTACATCCATCATCACCACCATCATGGTCATTGTTGCCTCATCACCATCATCATCCCTGCTATCACCATAACCATCACCACCACTGCTACCACCACCATCATCAGTACCACCACCACCACTACCACTACTGCTACTATCACCAGAGATGAAACAACTGCTGTCCAGTGAAATTCTAGCAGGTGCCTTTTGAAATAGCTGACATCTGGAGGAACTATCTGATACTTGTTACTTTACACTCCACTCAGCAGGAACGGAGGTTGGCAGAGAATTTAGCAGTGTCTTATTTTTAAAATATCTCACACTTCCCCCTCACCCTCCCTACCTTCAGAGAGAGATTTTAGCAATACATTTTGAGGCTCTGCTGCGAGTCAACCACCTTCTTCTCAGACACACAAAGCTTCAAAAACGGGCCAGGAACTTTGATCTAACGCCAAGGTGGGCTACCCAAATTAAATACAAATACTACAGCTGCCAAGATCTCTTCATTTGGGGGATGGACCAATCAGGGAAGCTCAAACATAAAATCAGACTAAAATTCAAACTAAAATACAAGTGTGTGTGAGGGGGGGCTTTAAAACATTGTCTAAGAAGGCGTTTTTTACATCCCTTCTTCCAAAGGCAGGTCATTAGCAGGTGAAGGGAATTGGACAGACTTGACAAAATTAATGGGACTTTTAACTTCAGCCATGACTTGAGACAAAGCCACCTGCTTAGTTTCTGCCAGAATCGGCTGTCCCAATGATCCCCTTTCCTATTGAGCCCAGCTGCTGTGAAGTGAGATGAACAGATCTGATCAGGTTAATGCTGGGCACATAACAGGTCCCTAAACACAGAAGGCTGCTTTTAAAACCTGGTAGTCACTCTTTTGGCCTCAGAGCAAACAAAATGAGGTCTGTGGAGGTGCTAGGGGGAGCTCTGTCATAGGGGATGACCTTGGTGGTTCAGCATGGAGCTAGCAGAATTGGAAAGTAATGGTTAACAAGAAGATAAATGGCATCTTAGAAAGTAGCAATTCATAACATTGACCAATAACAATAGTAATTATTGTTAGGTGTTAATGATCATGAAAAAGACTCCAACAGTGTGGGAAATTTTACCTTTCCTTAAAACAATTCATGGTATTTTATATTATCAAATTATAACTTCTCAAAATATTCCTTTAGTTGGACAAATTCCTCTTCCTTATGAGAATGTGTATGTTTGTATATTTGTGTGTGTGTGAGAGAGGGAGAGAGACAGAGACAGAGACAGACAGAGACAGAGAGACAGACAGAGACAGACAGACAGATAGATAGTAAGACAGACAAACAAACACAGAGACAGAGAGACAGGGAGGGAGGCAGAGAGAGAGAGACACAAAGACACAAAGACATAGAGAAGCATGATGGACCTACATAGAGGAATGGATGTGATGTAAATGGGTACAACAGTCAACCTTCAGCAATCTTTAAAAAAAAAAAAGATTATCTTCCCCTTCTCCTTTTTCCTTTCTCACAGCTTCTAAACTTCCTGACTGAATATTCAGCCCTAGATTCCCACAGTTTGAAAGTGAAAAGATCTAATAGAATCACTCCACCTCACAAGTGAAGGAAGCCACAGAAGACAGCACTACTAACTAGTTTCATAGCAGGACGCTTAAAATCCATCCTGTGAAGAAGAAATAATGTTGGTTGTTACCACAGTTGCCGCCCCATTGGTCTTCAGCCTCACTCTCACTTTACAGCTATTTCAAAAATACTGCCCTTACTACATAGCTCATGATGTTGAAGAGTCCATCCAAGCATTTGTGGAGATAAACACTGGATGCTAACTGTAATAATTAACATGATATCTCGCTTTCTATCGGGTTCAAGTTTATCGACTTACTGTGAGTTGGTAACTTAGAGTAGCTAAATTATGCCAAGTTTATAAACTCTGAATTCCAAAGACTATCTATCACAAGGTTTAAAGGGATTAACTGGCAAGATTTGAACCCAATCCCTTTGGCTCTGGATGTCACATTCTTACACTAGATCTAATATTGGCTTTTAATCACTACCTGTAAAATATCAGGTATGTTAAACAATCAGTATGTGTAAGCTATCACCAGCTAGTATTATTTCTTGATGCTAGGAGGACCTGGCTTATTTAGCAGAAGGTCAGGTTACCTCCCAAATGCTGTGGTAAATTCCTTTCTAGTAATACAGAGATTGACAGCAGCATGGAACCAGATGGCCTATGGTTTTGCAATTGTTTCTGTGCCAAGAGTTTTGTAAGACTGAAGAAGTCAAGTTGAATTTTAAAAACAGAGTAAAAGAATCAAGGAAAGCATCCAGAAAGAAGAAATAATTTAGTTTTGTCTTCATTTCTTTTCCTGTTGCTTTGATAAAACACTCTGGTGAAAGTTAAGTTAAAGGATAAAGGTTTATTCTAGTTCACAGTAAGGATATAGTTTATCATTGCAGGGAGTTTAAGGATGTGGGAACTTGAAGCAGTATGGCACAATGCTCCAAAATTAGAAAAAGAGAGCAATGGATACCCATTGCTACTCACTCTCCTTTTTCCATTGATACAGCCTGGGATCCCAACCAGAGAATGGTGCCATCCTCAGTGGGAAGGTCTGTCCATCTCAATTAACACAATTGAAATAAACTTCCACAGGCAAGGTCATGAGTCCATCTCTGGGGTGGTTATAGATTCTCACAAGTTGACAATTAACATTAAACAACGTAATTTGCATCATGAAATGGTTGGCTATGAAAAGAAGTAAGCCATTCCTTTACAGTGAAATGGGTCTTAAATCACCTGTCCTCCTGAGGCATCATGGGAGTGATCTTATCGAGTGAAAAATGTATGAATAAAGTGAAAAAAAAAAACAATGATAACAAAAAGAGGAGAGAAGGGTAATAAGAAAGAAAGAAGAGAAAGAAAAGAAGAGAAAGAGAAAAGGGGAGAAAGAGAAGAGAGAGGAACAGAGGTGGGGAGAGGAACTACCCTTTGAGAGTAGTAGCCATTTTTTTCTCTGGGGTACACCTCTGAACCCAAAATATAAGCCTATGTTTTCTCCTCACAGATCTTCTCCATTCAGCTGATCTGATGGCAGTCAAGGTGGTCTGAAGCCAACATGCTAATGAACTTGGCTTGGAAGAAGAGCCCAACAGAAAGGCAGCTTACTCCTTGGCCGGAGAATATGGTCCTCTGCTATTTAGCACAAAATACATGAGTACTGTATTTACATCATTTCTGCATTTCCTTACCCCTATCCAAGTTTCCCAACCCTGCCCCCATTCCCTCTCATAGTCACGACCCCCTAGGTTCACGTTGTGTTGCTTGTATATGTTTAGGATTGACAACTTGGGACTGGATAACCTATCAGGGGGCCTATCCATGGACAAAATTGAATCTCTTTCTCTCAGCAGTCACAGATTTCCTATAGCTCTTCGTCTTGTAATGGGGCCTTGGAACACTTGCTCCAAACATATTAGAATGTTGGCTGGTGTTATTATTATTCAGGTATTGCTTCGGCAACCATATTATCTAGATTTCATGGATGTAGCTTCACGGTCATGTCTAGAAGTCATTATCTCATTGGTTTAGCACACTTTAAATGAGCAAATCTTGGCAAGAAGAAGACAAAGAAGCATGCTTAAGGTTTTACATTTCTTCTTAGAGATGCAAAGCAGAATAAGACAATAAACTGTTTTCAATGTCTACAGTTGTTTCTGGAAGCCACCAAAGAGCTTCATTAAGTAACAGTCTTCACAAATGAGCTGATTTTCCCCATTACTTGAGACTGATTGCTCTTTTTCTATCCTTCACAGATAACAGATGGCTAGAAATGCATTTCTGCCACACAATACTTAGGATCAACTGGGATTAACACAATATTCTCACTGCATCGCTGCCCACTGTGGGTTTTATTGACTATGGACTAAAACACCAGGAGACATTTTACTAATCTCCAAAAACAATGGACATTGAAAAGGGGTCTTTGGTTTGCATCCAGGATGTCATAGGGACACATATGCTTCTTAGACCTTCCATCTCTCCTGTCCATAGGAGACAGATGGTCACAGAGGGGGAAATAAGAGATAAGCAAGTTCATTCCAGCATTATTCTCATATCTTTTCCTGCTGACCAAATAAGAGCTAGTCTATGAGTGACCAATGGAGTCACTTAAAGAAACCCCCTAATTACCTCTAATTTTTGAGCAGTCATACAGATGATCAACAAAAAGTCTCCTCTTGGCTTAGAGACCTTCATTTTAGGTTATTTTCTATAAGGAGTTCTTGAGTAGAAAAAATATTTCCCATAGCTATCAGATTCCCAGTCTCATTTTCTAAAGTCACAGATGTCCCCACCCTTGGAAGCTCTTACTCCATCCTGCATGGAGCAGCCACATCTAGACCACTGCTTTCTAATCAATGCAAGTCCCTCTGTGGACAGTAGAGAAGCACCTTCCTTTGTCACATAGAAGTCTTTCCAGGAGCCTTTCCCATAGAAACACAGTAAGGTACTGAATGACAGGTTGCTTTCCTCTGCAAACAACCTCTTCCCCAAACATACAAACAATGTAAAGAAAGATCCAGGTGTATTCAGAACCAGATCAAACTCGTTTTGGAACCATGTTCCTTTTTCTTCAACATCACATCCTGCTAATTACACTAACCAATGGTCCAAGCTATGGTTTCATTCATGGTAAGTTTTAAGGGATCGTATCTTCTCACCTTCTTATGTAACCTTCCTGACACCTTGAGGTCTTCACATCAATCTCAGTGCCCAAACTGCATGGGACCCATGTCAATCAATAGATGTGGCTGGTCAACTCTTTGCATGTGTCCTGAACATTGCTTTCAAAGTTAACAAGGTTTCCAAATGACAGAGAGGTGGATGGTCTTAGAGGACCAAGGAAAATTATGTTCCAGTTCCATGTGTAAGGACAGTCTCACTACAGATATCAGCAGTCCCCACACGTCTACTGCTTTTGCCATTTCATCAGAGGTCATTCATTTCTTTCAATGAATGCTACCTTTCCATGCTGTCTGAAATCCACTAAAGTCATTCTGAGGTCTAAAATAGTTCTTAATGTGCTATTGTTGGCTACCCCTTTCCTCACCCCCCACTCTAATATATACACATACCCTGTTTCCAGTCACCTTAAGAGCCAATCTCCAAACTGATGTTGAAGAAACCAAATGTACAAAAGGAGGGTCTACTGCTGATTTCTTAGTTGCCATGATAGCAGGAAACAAGATGTTAGTCACAAGGTCTGATAGAAATCAGAGGGAACTCTCTTCTTTTTCTGTATAAATATCCCTGGTAATTAAAAAAGGGAATAAGAAGAGTTATTAGGAGTTAGGGCTAAAACCAAATGAAAAAATAAATAGATTCCAGTTTTGAGCCTGATAAGTCTGAAAGCTTTCCTCCTGGGGAGGACCCCCTATTGAGATCTTAAGAGATAAGCTGCATCTGATTAGTATTCAGTACTGGTATGCCCATCACCTTGATATTCAGATGTACCTCTTTTGGGAAGATGGGGTGCAGGCATATAATTTACATTTTCTAATGGACAAGCACTTTTGGTCAATATAATAGGATATATAAATAATCTTTGTTTTGATACAAGGAATCTGCTAACTAGAGTCATGAATTGTACATATTGATAGGGGGAATATGAAGATATTGGCGCAGTTATCCTAATGATTTCTCACCAAAGTTTTCTTTAGTTTATCTTTCATCATTCATCATGTAAAATGTATTCTTCTTAGGACTTTATCTTTGGTGACATTGTTCAGCGATCTCTGCCTCAATCACCCCATAGGAGTGAGCTATGGGGTCCTATGGAGTGAGCTACTCCTTCTAACTAGAGGAACCCAACGTCTGCTTGCCTAATCTCCTCCAGTATTCTGACCTACAACCACATGCTGGACTTCAGGAATATGGACAATGAAAACTCAGCATTTTAAAAAATTATTATTTCTCGCCATTTGTTTTACCTCCAAACAGGTGTGCATGATCCAACAACCCATTGCTAATGACATTACATGATTTTCACAGGCTCATAACACTAAAGCCTTTTTCCTAGCAGGCTGCTCTCCTTTACTTATTAAACTGTAGCATTGGCTACATTGATGACATCATTTGGTACTGGGCTTCTTTCTGTTCAGTCTCTGAGCATTTCTTTGCTTTCATGAATACAACAGGACACTGATACAATTCTTAGTTGCTGACCTGTTTTTTTTTTTCTTCTTTTTTTATGGAAAATACCTATTATTATTTTCCCAGAGAATTTTCACTAATGCCAACTCCTATTATTTCAGTCCTTTGCAGGAAATCCTCCAGGGGTCACTTACCACAAACATGCAGGAAATTTGAACTCTGCTTTATGGTCTTCTAAGTCCTCTGCTTCACCCCTTATTACATCAACTATAGACTTTAATTTTACTCTTGGACACCCAATACAGGTATGAAGAAATAAAGAAATCATGATTTCCAGTAACACACCATCTATATAATTTTTCCATCTTCTTTTTTGTGTGTATTACCAGAATGTGTATCAAGTGCCCAGTGAGTGTTCAAGATAAAATGACTCTTTCCCTTAATGCATTAAGTCTGCTATATGTACAAACTGGTTGAGGAATCTCTTAAGGAATTTCCAGAGGCTGACACTTGCACATATTCTTCTATCAGGATTCCTAATAGATATTTCACTTTCCTGAATACTTCTGTAACACAGCCTCAGTAATAGAATACCATGCAGAGTGTGGCAGGTATAATGCATCTGTATTACAATATGAGGTGCTTGAAGGCTCAGTCTATCTGGATGTCTTATTTAGGGGTTGAAACATGATAACAGATCATTTGGCCATCATTAGATCGTGGAGACCATGGAAAGTTCACAGTGGGAGTGGTTTCTAAGTGCTTGAGGTTATCACAAACAGCAAATGATAGGATGAGTGGGAAGTAGTGAAATGTGAATTACTATTTTTAACAAAAGACTCTTTCTCTCTCTATCTCTCTCTCTCTCTCTCTCTCTCACACACACACACACACACACACACACACACACATGCACCTGCATACAAGCACACACACAAAACTTAAGGTGTTATATAACATAAGAGTATCACAGCTGGAAATTTTTCTAGACTTTTGAAATTTTCAAGATAAGAGACTGAAAGAACAACACAAATGCCAATTTACAAATGAGAAAAGATGATTTCTCTAAATAAGACATTATAAGTATATTATCTATAATGTGAATATTATATATGTGTATCTATGCATAATGTAAAAAGGGGGCAGATAATAGGTTTAATGGAAATAAAAGAATAAAGCTACTGCCTAAACTTTGTCTGTTTCCATTTTAAAATTAGAAACTGGGAAAAGTAGACAGAAAAAAAATATTTCTTTTGAAAATAGGGGACAAAAACCTAAGTGATAATTTTCTGCTGGGGAACTAGGTGTGGGGAAACTTGTTGGCCTCTCTTCACAGGAAAGAGTTGCTGCAGAATGTTCTGCAAATGGAAGAGTCCGCTATGTGTTAGGAAAGTGGGGTCGTGAAGTGCAGACACACACAGATTGTTCTATTCCTGCCTGCTATGATGGCAATTGAGGATTCATTAACTCTCCTTCATCCCTTCTTTAAGTACCTCTCAAAGCAGGAGAGACCAAATACTGAAGAACCTAGAAGAATTTTCCTCTGCGTCATGTATCTTCCATGTAGGGTAAAGATATTTTGGTGACAGGGACTGAGAAAAAGTATTGAGTGGAAAGGGGGAAGGCCAAGAAAAGAGGTGTTATTATAATTACTATTATTTTTGTGCATGTGTATGTGTGGTGGATGTGCGTGTTCATGTGTGAGTGTGTGCATGTGCGTGCATGCGTGTGCGTGTGTGTGTGTGTGCATGTGTGCGTGCGTGTGTGTATGTGCGTGTGTGTGTGTGTGTGTGTGTGTGTGTGTGTGTATGTGCATAGAGGCCAGAGATTGACATTGGATGACTTCTTCTGTTGCTCTCCAGATTATTTACTGAAATAGGGTCTCTCAACTGAATCTGGAATTTGGTATGTCTGCCAGACTGGCTAGCCAGCAAGCCCCAGAATCCAACGGTCTCTACCTCCCTCCAGCACTTGGGTGTCTGTAGACACACACCACTGTAGCCCTTTCTGTGAGTCCTGAGGTACAAACTCAGATCCTCAGGGTTGAACAGCAAATACTCTACCCATTGTTCCACACCCCCACCCTGACCAGAAAGGGAGTATTATAATTATTATAATAAGGCACTATGCAGCTAACTTACGGTTTTCTCTTCCGTTCGTTTTACAGCATGATTTACAATCTAGAATGTCTCTACAATTCAAGCAAGAAGTTGAAACTCTTGGAGCAAGCTGAGTTCAAGAATTCTGGTGTTCTAGATGTTGTGCTTAGTTCTTATGGGAAGAACTGGTCAGTGCCTTCCATGTTGGTGGTAGGATAGGTAATGGAGAGACTGCAGCTACCCAAGAAATGTCTAAAACATTCACTTCAGATTTACTCTAGCAAATTCTTGAAGCACAGAAATATGGAGCTGGGATTGTAATAGCTTCAAATACACCAAGAACAGCTAATTGTTTTCATTTTTAGGGGAATATGCCATTTTTAAAATGTCTCATTTTTTTTTTCTCCCAACCATGTTGCAGAGAGCATTATGCTCATCCACAAGCCCAATGCAATCTGCTTTATAAAAACTTCTATCATCCGGCTTGAGAAGAGCATTAACTACGTCCTTTACTTTCTAAGACCTCTCTTTTCAATATCTTACACGGAAACAAAACCATGATGTCAGTGAAGCCAGAAGGACACGTGTCAAGAAAAACTGTGCTTGAAGATGGCAAGAGAAGACTAAGGCCCTTGTTAGCTTGGGATGAGGCTGCATTGACTTGTGTGTGTATTTGTGGAAAGGATATTCCAAGCTTTTATTGCTGCTTGGCTTCTGTCAACTTTATCGAAACTACACCCACCTGGGAAGAGGGTACCTCAGTTGAGGAATGACCTCTATCAGATTGGCCTATGGGCATATCTACAAGGCATTCTCTTGAGTGCTAATTGGCAGAGAAAGGTTTAGCCCACTGTGGCAGTGTCACCCCTAGGCAGGAGTCTGGGGTTATATAGCGAATCTAGCAGAAAACAAGCCAGTGTATAGTATTTCTTTGAGATCTTGGCCTCAGTTCTTGCTTTGGAGCAGCAATGCTGGATTACAGTCTGTAAACTGAAAGAAATCCTTTCTTCCCCGAGTTGCTTTGGATCCATGATTTCCTACAGGAACAAGATACCAAACTAGGACACCAATCCAGTGCATCAAAGTCTGTGCTAAAGAGACATTACCACCATTTGAACCACATCCCACTTGGGACATTTTATTTGACCTCTTGAATGAGCTAGGAATGAGTAAAGAAAACATGCAGAAAATTCTGGAACTAGGAATCAGCCAATCAAGCTGAATTCAAAAGCTTAGCTTTGTAGGCCAAAACCATCCCTGGCTAGGCCAAATTGTTTTGGCTAAACAAAGAATGGAAGTAATTTGATTTCCCTTGAAATATTGGCTGTTTTATTCTAGCCATGGGAATATGCAACTCTATGAAAAGTTTCCCTTAGGATATCAACTTTACCTATGAGGGGAAAGACATGTGAAAAAATATATTAATATTAATTGATTATAGTGCTTGAATTTTTTAAAACCATGTTCTTCATGTGTTTTTTTATGAAATGCTTTCTGTAGTCAGAGAGTCTTTCTAATGGCAATACAGCTTTCTGCATCTAAAGATCTGAACTCTGATACGCTCCTTGTGCTTATTTACTGGGTGTCCTCCCCTAACCCTCTACAATATACACACAAACCACCATGCTTCCTCTTCTCTTCCATTTCTCCTCCCTTTATAGTTCCAAACTAATTAGTATGTGCTTTGGGTAATAGCATTGTTGAAAGACAAAACTTTAAATTCTAGCCTCTGTGTAAATGAAAGAGGGAAAAAGTGCAATGAACAAGGGCCAATGAGAGGACCAAATTGCTAAAAGGATGTGTGTGTGAGGCATGCATACAATTGAAACAAAACTTAAGTCACCAGAAGCAGTAAGATTATTAGATTTAATTTATTAGGAATTTCTGTTGGATACTCTGAGTGGCATTAATCGTCTTATTTAGTTATCAAAACTGAGTTAAGTTGTATATGTTACTAGTTGCTATTTTACTGATGAAGAAACTGGGCATTTGGACCTAACTTACAAAAGAACTCCTTCAATTCCTCTCTTTTCTAGCTCTTTTCATCTTTCTCTTTGTCCTCCTCTTCCTCCTGCTCCCTCTCTTCTGGCCACTGCTACCTCCTTTCCCTCTTCCTCTTCCTCCCTCTTTTCATCCTTCCTTCATGATGTCTTCCCTATCCTAATCATTTTCCCCTGTCCCTGTGGAGCCAATGAATGATACAAAGTATACAAAGCATGTCCCATATTCTAAGGAAGCATCATAACAAAAAAAAAAGGGGGGGTCTGTTACCTTGGGGGCAGATTTTTTTCAGAGTAGATAGTATTTGAATTAAAATATCAAAGATGTTCAGGCCCAACACACATATATACTTTCTAGTATTTGTTTTGAATACTTTGTGATGGGCGTCATTAACCTTACCTTTACATGAAGAACAAAGCTTTATAGGTTTAAATAGCAAACTGACTCTGGGCCAAGGACCTAGGAAGCTGGAGACTTGAGTCTGGGACCTAAGTGTTCTAATTCAAAAAGATCTTTCTGTCTCTGTACTGAGGGACTTTAGACCCAATGATTGAAACCTCTAATTCTTCAGTGGAAGCAGAATGAAACCCAGAACAGATCCTAGCTTCTCATTAGTCCTTATTCCCTGGAGTATATGTTTGACCTAAAAGAGTTAAAAAAAAAAAAATACATTCAAATGAGCAAAAATCATTGTCAATTTGTCAATATTTCTAGTTTGTGCTTACATCTTCTCAAATAACTGGAATAATTAGACAAAAGAAAGGACAAAGAAAGCCCCTGATGCAGAGCGTGTTTGCAGCAAGGTCTTCCTAAAGATCCCTCTGCCCATACATTTTGTTGCTTGTAAAGGAAGGGTGTGAATGAACACTGCCAGTGTGGATCTGCTAAGAACTACTTGCTCCCATCAATTACATTGAATTTTCTGACAAACCTCTACTGCTCATGGGAAATTTCTTGACAGGATGCTAATAAATCTACCTAACCTTGTCACCTTCGCCAACATGCCAAATTTGCAACATTCAAGATAAATAACATTCATGCATTATGAGGCTGAACTTGGCTTCTCAGAATTTCCATAAGGCTCTGGCAGGTTAATGAGAGAACTCTTTTATTGCTTTGTTTCTACAGAGTATGAAAGAAAAGACATCTTCAGAAAAGCAGCAATTAGGCAGCCAATGAGTGTTGCTACTGGACCTATGTGAGATTTCAGAAATCCTGGGAATCAGGGAGGATCTGGTCACCACCCATGTGTTATCTCAACGATCCAGCACCATGTTGGGGAAATATGCAGGCTACATAGGCTAGATAGGCTCAGGAACACTAATGCCCAACCTTGGGACTTCCCTGCCTAGATTAAAGCTGTTATTTGCAGGTGTGATTTCTACCCCCATCATTTCCGGTTGCAAAAGGTAAATGAACAACCACTAGAGTTGAGCTTATTGTCCAAGGGCAAGTGTGATTATCAGGTTCAAGAAAAGTACATCACTCTGCTTGATGTTCCTGCACAATAAAACTCAGTCAACTGTGGTCACTTTGTGAAGTGCAGGGCCAGAGACAGGAGTTCAAATCTCTGCTCTTCTACCTGCAAATTCCTAATGCAGAGATGATACTGTTACACATTCCATTGGGTTATTTAAGCAGAGAATTGATTGTGAAAACCCAATCAAAACCCTTGGCACTCAACTCCATACACAGTAAGCATTCAAAAAGATAACCATCTGTAGAGTATACTGTTAGTTATTTCATTGTTTGGGAATCTCTGACCTCCCAAGTCCAGTTGAGCTGATTATCATCTGCCCTACTCTCAGGATATTCTGCATGTGGTTCAATAAACATACTCAGCAAATGATACTAAAGATTTGATTGCATCTGTTTCCTCTAGGAGATTACAAAATCTCCAAAACGTAAAAAATCTGGATTTTTAGTTTGTATTACATTGTATTTATGTCCCAGATCTACATAGTACCTGCTATATGGGGCATCATCATAAATGTTTGCTGAGTTACCGTGTGAGGGCATTATCTCATTTTGTTCCTCTAGAAGAGAAAAATGGAATGATCCAATTCCTAGGTTGAAGGCCAACTGAATAAATAGTGACATATTAATGTCAACTGACATTTTCCTGTTCTTTTTTGTTTTCTTGATGAAATTATGGGAAGGGAGTGCTCTTAAGTTCCTGTATGTGACTAGTATAATTCCTAACAGTGGATACAAGGTGCCATGATCCATTATAAATCAGCCTCCATCACTATGTGCAACCAAGACAAGAGCACTTCTTTCTTACAGCACTCTTTTCTCTGGTAGATGCCATAGAAGACATTTGGGATGAGCAGGTCACTGCAAAATCTGGCAGGTGCAATTGAATGAGACTCTGGATTTACACTTGATCTACATTATTCGTCATAAGAAGGCCAGGACAAAAAAGCACAGAACTAAGAGGAGATGCCACAGGCACCCAGGAGCAAAACTGTAGCCACCCCTAATGAAGCAAGGATAAACAGCTCCCTATGACAGTAACAACCTCACCGTAGCTTCAGATCTAAGATAACACAAACAAATCTCCTCCAGTGCAATAAAGAGGGTATCAGCAATGAAACCCTGTAGGGCTGCTAACACTGTTTCTCTAGACCAGTGGTTCTCAACTTTCCTAATGCTCTGACCCTTTAATACAGTTCCCCATGTTGTATTGACCCCAACCATAAAATTATTTCATTGTTACTTCATAAGTGTAATTTTTCTAATGTTATGAATCATAATATAAATATCTGATATGCAGGATGGTCTTAGGTGACCTCTATCAAAGAACCGTTTGACCCACAAAGGGGTTACAACCCACAGTTTGAGAACTGCTGCTCTGAAAGATCTTACATAGCCATAAAATGAAGTGGGCATTAGTTAACTGAAGCTATCCTAGGCTCAGATATCTGCACCAAGGAGTGAAGGCCCATGCTGGCACCTCTTTCGATTGTTAGCCTGACACTGAGCTCTATCAGGTGAAGAGCCTGACATTTGTGCTCAGAAGAATCTGGGCTCACATCACCTTCAACCTGATGGGAATTCAACTCTCAGGGAGGTTTAGCTAAACTAGCAAGACCCAACCTGAATATGAGAGACACTGTTTCATGGGCTGGTGTCCTAGATGAGATAAAGATGAGTGAGCACTGCCATCTCTCGGCTCTCCATCTCTCTGTTTCCTAATCGAGGAAGCAATATGGCCAGCCTGGTCACCATCACCCTCCTGTTCTTATAGCTACAGCTGCTTTTGGTGCCATGCCTTAGCTACCATGGGTCTTCCAGTCAAAAACAAATGCTTCCCACTTCATGTTACTTTGGATAGCTATCTTGTCAGAGCAATGAAAAAGGGAACCAAATACAGATGCATTATAGGTGTACATAAATCAATGATAATTAGGGGAAGTTGTCTCATGTTTTGCTATGAAGATTCCTTTATCCTATTTTATTTATACATTTGTCAGCTCGGCAACTGTCCCTCACTGCCATAGTCACCATTCGTCCCAGCCTTTGACTGTTGTCACCCTCTTCAGAAACAGCCTACATCATAGCCATGTTGCAGTACCAGCTAGCTAAAAGGTCTACTCAGGGTACTGAGCAACATAACTGTCCAGTCTTTTCTAGGGTCCAATAAACACTGCATATTTTTCTTATACACTGATAGATATTTGTTTCCTTTAGTTGTTTGATATGCAGAAATTCCATTTCCATGTTGTAATTTAATCTCAACAGTCATGTCATGAATCTCTTCAATTAAATGTTAATAAAAAATGAAATTATGCAGTGTATGTAAGTTTCTAGAACCAGAGAGATTCTCAGGTGATACCATCTTTGTGGCTGCTATTGTGTCCATTACTATAGTCATTTCTATCTGCCACTTTGATTCTCTCTCTGATAGGACCATGACACATACATGGCATGTCACTCTGGAAGGCTGATTGGCCTTCTGGTGGTTTTCCTTAGTCCTTCCTGAGCGTTTTTCTTGACTTGGCCTATTTTAGAGGGCTTCTCCATACCTGCCCATGTGACACCACCAACTTTAGGGTAAGAAATTTGGTCTGATCAAAGGTAATTGGTTTTTCTAAAGATCTTCTGTGATGTGTACCCTCCTTTCAAGAAAACTCAGGCTGTGGATCTTCCAAAGAAAGATAATACAGAGAAGGAAGGAAATGCATACATATACACCTACCACATTTTAAATTTTTATTGTATAGACCCCAGTTGGGGGAAAAAAGATTTCATGTCTAGCTTCCCCACCTGCATAGCATGGGTATAATGAAAATGCCTGTCAGGGAAAGTAATGTGTTTAATACTGCACCAGTCTTAAACACCAGCAGAGATTTCTGTGAATTGCAAATAATTCCATCAGCTGTCCATATCACACTGCTCTGTGTTTTATCTGTGGTGGGATGATATCAATATGTCAAGCATGAGGAAAGGGTGTTTTATGAGACTGATGTAGGGAAGCACAATGACAAGAACATAAAAAGGACAGCCAAAGATGCCACAGAGTTGTCAGTACAAAAAAAAGCCACCATCTCCCCCTGAGGCACATGGGGGTTTATTGTTTTCTCACAGAGGGCCTAGAGACAGTCAAGGCTCTTGCGGTCTTGATCAAGGATTTTGAAGAAGATAAAATAACATTGATTTGCAAAAGGACTCTGAGCAGCCAGTGAGCACCTCGGGGGATGAATAAGAGATGAAGGCTCATTGGGACCCTAAGAGAAGCCGGCATCAGAGTATTCCAAGATCAACTAGTAAGCTCCTCTCGAGAGAGGTTAAGTTTTCATCACTGAAGAAAATTTCCTTGAGGCCTACAGTGTCATTGGGAGGGAATGACAGTCAGTTGACTTTTACTCTGTAGAATGAATTTACAAATGGGGAAGAAAAGGAAATGCTTTTCAGTATAAGTGAACACCATGCTTATGGGAACAAAATCAGAAATGTGGGCTAGGAGGTCATTTTCCTAATTCACACTGGTAGTGCTCCAGTTTGGAGGTGAGGATGGGGATCTTTCTTTTTTTCCGAACAGCATCTAAGTGATTTCTCTAGTTGCCCACTCCTCCCCCTTTGTGATGTTCACTTCTTCTCACCTCTGTGTACTTATTCATACTACACCCATCCTTTGGAATACCTTCCTCTATGTTTCTAACTGTAGTCATGGCTCTGATCTGCCAAGGACCAAATCAAGTAGAATTTCCATCTCGAATTGTTGCCTCATCACTTCAAAGTTAGGTGATCAATTGCCTCTTAGATTCCCAAAGTTTTTATCTCTATCTTTTCAATGTTTAACAAGGGTTGTTTGCCTACAAATACTGCAATGCAAGCTCCTGGAGGTCAGGGCCTACTTTTTTTGTTGTTATTGTTTGCTTTGTTTTTTTTTTTTTTTTTTTAAGACAAGGTTTCACTGTGTAGCTCTGGATATCCTGGAACTCATTCGACAGACCAGGCATGCCTCCGGAGTGCTGAGATTAAAGGCACCACCGCCTCCCTGCAACATTCTTACTTAGAGGTCAAAAAGTAAGCAGTAGTACTCACTAGATACTCAGAGTGAAATCTGGTACATATTGCACCCAGTGGTATGTTACACAGTGTATGTAGTAGGTCCTTAATAAACAATTATTGATGGGATGAATAACAATGACTAACTTCAGGCAGGGCTAGAGTGAGAGTGTAATATAAAGTTATGACTGCAAGAGCAGAATGGACAGGCATGGGGAGTAGTGGAGGAAGGAACTTCCTGTAAGCACAGTAAAACACTCTGATTTGTGAGAGCTCTATCAGGTCATAAAGGAGGAATGAAATTCCTGAGTGTTCATTGAATGCCCTTCTGCACGGGCCTTCTAGTTTATCTCCAACTCCCTCGTTATTCAGGGACTCTGGTATGGGGGCAGGTACGTGGTAGGGCATGGTTCCCGAAGCTCTTTCCAAAATGAACTTGCCTCTAATTTGGCCAGCTCTGTGCACACTACTACTACACTAATAGTCACTTGGCATCCAACAGGGCTTGGACTGGATGTAGACTATACCTTGCGGAAGCAAATATTTCATAGTGCTTTTCAAACAGGGCCCCAAACGGCATCAAGAAACATTAGTGATACCGGACGGTGCTAATGAACAGTTCCAGGTTGTGAGGCAGCGCATTCCACCAAGCACAGCCCTTCTACAGGCAGAGCCCTGTACCCCCATACAGGCTGCACACCTGTGAAAACTGGCCTCATCTACAGCATATAGAATGTTCTTCCCATGCTTATCGTTCTCCTT
This sequence comes from Peromyscus leucopus, assembly GCF_004664715.2. Taxonomy (NCBI): domain Eukaryota; kingdom Metazoa; phylum Chordata; class Mammalia; order Rodentia; family Cricetidae; genus Peromyscus; species Peromyscus leucopus. The sequence goes on along the minus strand of NC_051075.1, from coordinate 57,222,000 downwards.
TTCTTATAAAGCAGTGATTTCTCTGATTCTTTTGTAATCACTCTACAGCCAAACTTGAATTATTCAAAATATCTCATAATTCAAACTAGGTCATTTTATCATTTTGACTATGGTAAAAAACATTCCCAGGAAGCTATGACCATTATTTCCCTTTTGCATATAAGATAATTGATCCTCAAAGACTAACAGACCTATGCAAGACCACAAAAACAGGGTAAGGATTTTAATGATGTAGTAAACCCTAATTACCTTAATTCAATCCTTCTTTGCTTTCAGGATAGAATGGAAGAATTCTCTCTCTCCCTTACTGTCCGCTCCCTATCTTTGACTCTGCAGGGTCTTACTACCTAGCCTAGGCTGGCCTCAAACTCAGCAGTCCTTTGACCTCAGCTTCTTGGAAGATTGCATTATAGGTATATAGTATTTATCCCCATCTCTTATCATTTAGTCTATAATAGAGATCCAAAACTATATGCAAAATACAAAGGCATTTCTAGACAGGGGGAAATGCTCACATGTCTTCTGATCTCCAAGTAAACAGAAAGTGTCAGAAGCATTCTCCCAGGTGCCTGTCCAACCCAGCAGCCACACTTCTTGCCTCTCCAAGCACATCATCTAAAGTGTATCTGCTGTTCAGATTATGATTCCCCCATGCCTTGGCTGTATTCATTTGCATTCTTCCAAGCTGTGCTGAATTTAGATAACTCCCTGTTTCTAATATCTTGAGCTAGCTGTCACCTTCCCCGTTACCCTCAACCACCAATTTTGCAACTTGTAATCTTAATAAATATATCACCACAGCTAGCTATTAAGCCCTTCCCTTACAATACTCTAAATAGAATCTGGTCAAGCCCCAATCTTTTTCTAGAACAAGTGTCTGCCTCCTACTTTTCCAATCAGCTCATTGCTAGTCTCCTTCTGCTCTTCCCCATTCCTCTGCTTCAATGAAATGTTGAGACACAAGTTGATTTTAATTAATTTTTCAAGCTTCCTCCCAAATTTAACAAAACATAACAAGTTTAAAAAAAAAGATAACAACACCCCTGTGACACCAGATATAATTATTGTACAGGGAATCTCAGAGATATATGTATGTGTACATGTTTGCAAGCAGTGAATTGTTTAATAGAAATAAATAGAGGAAGAGGAAACTTGCTGCATGTCATTTTATGATACATAGATCTTATACACTTTAATAAGAAGAAGTACCCTCCAGGCAAACAGTAGGATAATTTCTCCCCAGCAGTTAATGGCTTATATGCAGTTTAGTGCTATCATCAATGCTGCTGATCACATGAAAAGAGTTTTTATATACTTCAAATTTTCCTTCTATGTTATTGAGGAATTTGTACTTTAAAGAAAAATTATAATAAGAGTGGCCAGTACTTATATATGACAATGTATAATGACAGTATATGTATAATGACATTCAATTTCATAAATTTAGTGTCTACAAATAAAACACAGAGTGATATCTTACATGAGTTCTTAGGATGTATATATAGGTGAGGACAAGCATGTGAGTGTGGTATCTAAATTTGAAACTAATTTGAAATATTGACATCTCAGGCTTATAAATACATCTCATTTTTCACATCAGCCAGACTTCTTCTTTCCCACTTCTTTTCATGGCATTGAGGGAAGATGTCAACAACATATAATTATTTTCCTGGTGGGCCATATGTGCAACAGCTTTCCAGATAACCAGACTCTGATAGCTATTGGAAATGTCACACACCATTATTTTGAAATAGCTGGAATCCACAGTCTTCAAACAAAAATCAAACGTGATATTCTTATGGAGTAAAAATGAAAATCCAACTTAATCTGACTAGAATCCCATGACTGAATTCCAAATAATCTTAGGGAACCCCTTTCCTTACCCTAACCCAAGTAGGTTGCTTCTGGTGAATGTTAGTACAGTCTTTATTTCCAGGCATTAGTGACAAACCTGTACCTCCATGTAACATCACTTTGCCTTGTGGCTGGTTTTTAATAAGCAGACAGTAAAACAACTGTGGAGTAAAGGGTCATGGTGGGTCTTTACTTCGCTTTTGGTCTGTGACATTATTTCCACAATTCTTTTTTCTTCTAATGGGCTTTTCCCCCAGACAAAAGCAAGGTTGATCATGTTCAAACTTTAAAAGGGGGGAAATTAAATGGGAACCAGACAGGCAAGTACAAGAAGGAATAATTCAAACCATAACTACTTAGTAACTAGGATCAGATGGGTAAGAGATACAATTAGAAGCAAAGGCACCTTCTTTTAAATCTCCAGGGGGCTTCCACAGGAAGATAAGAACAAACACCACACCCTTCTATCTGAGTCATTTCAATTATGTTCGGGATCAGAGTAGTTCCTTCTTCGCTTGATCTTAGGGCAATCATGAGCTCATAGCGGCTACAGTTGCCTGCAAAGGGTCTCCACAAGACAAAGCCCTTGCACATTCAGTTACAGATGGAGAGGGGGAACCCAGGGCTGCTGAGGAAAAGGAATTCATTGTCTTCACAGATGTAGCCATACACAGGACACACATTCTCTAGTCAATAGCTCCACACCCTTGCTCATGTGCCTGGCCCTGTTTACACTCTGGGGTCAAAAAGTAAAAAGATGATTTGAAAGCTGGATGAGGGCTTAGTGGGAGGAGAGAGGATGGGTTGATGTTGGGGGAAGACAACAGAAGGCGAGAAAATTAGTATGACTGGAATGTGTTATGTATGACATTGTCAAGGACTACATTAATTTAAAAAAAAGAAAAAAACATTGCTTGGATCGCTCCTTATTATTACATTACTGCCACATACTGACTGGCTATTCAGAAACAGGTTTATATCCCCCTCTTATATAACTTCAGGTGTGTTTTCCTGTTACATAAGGAAGGTTCTAGAAAGTTGGATAAAAATTTGATCTTTCATCAACCAAACACTGAAGAGAACAATAGCTGGACTGAATGTGGTAGTAGGAGGAGAGAATTCATAGCATTTGAATTTTTAAACATACATTTAATATTTGATTTTTTTTTCAAAAACAGATTGCTGCTTTAGAAATCACTTAAATGCTATTCTAATGTTCTTGAGAAATGCACATGAAAAGAAATTCTGCATAAAATAAAACAACTCACTAATGCAAATAAGCACTTTGTTGCTTAGCTGGATTCCCTTTTTCTCAGTTTTTCTCCCTAGTGTAGAATTTGCCAGGCTGTGTTCCCAAGAGCAGGATTTTAATAAATATTCTATCAATGAATACAATGAATGTTATACAAATGAATGGTCAAATGCATTTGGAAAGCCTTGAATTAAATATAATTAAAAGGGGATATTTATTACAAGACTTAAGCGAACCTTTAATTTACTAATAAGCACTGTGAATATCTAAAAAGACTGTTGAAAACCACTGTCTTTCTCCTATTCACTCTTGTCTTTAATTTTTAGCACTAATTATTATACCACAGGACAGGTGCTAAAAGCATTTTGGGAAATGGGAATCTTGTGGCATTTTTCATTAAGTAGAACTACCAATGAATATATTAGCTGCTTTCAGTGGATACCATTCTAGATTGGATACACAGACCAGGGGAGCACAGTTTGTTGCTTCTTATCACGTCAGCATCCTTTGGGCACTATTAGTTGCTCTCAGTGGATGCCATTCTAGACTGAATATACAGACCAGGGGAGCATGCTTTGTTGTTTCTTATCATGTCAGCATCCTGCAGGCACTAAACTAGGAAGGCCCTATTCACATCCAGGTTGTAAGTGCTATTTCCTGTGTATCCAGGGCAATATTGTTCAAAATAAACATCTAAACAGCTAAGAGATCTCCACAACATTCCTTCATACCTGGACTTTCACTGAATCAAATGTCAACAAGTTTAGAATTCACTTGATCCAAAAGAATATTTAGAAAATTACCATAAATCTACAAAGATAAAAATATAATATGGACAGTCAAAAGTGTCCTTACTTCTTCTCTCTTATCTTTTTAGGGTAAACATTGCTTCCTCTAGAATTTATCTGGAACATCTTGTCATATACAAGCAGGCAGTATGAAATCTCTAGCACTCTGGACTTCAAAAGAACAAAAGTCACAAGAGTTTATTTATTCCTGAGGTAGATGACAACTGATAGGGTCCTAAACACAAACCATGAATCAGACTAGGTTTCCTTATGCCCACGTTAATATGAATGTATGAAGAACACCACAGTAGATGGAAAGGAATATCCACAGTGTAGAGTGGGGAGGGCATCCTGAGCTGTGCTCAGGTACACATGGGGAATTTTCAACTATTGCTCACTGGGCCCAATGCATTGTTTAACCCCCATTTTGCCTGCAGTTGACTCCCACCTTAGAGTTTTTGAAGGGATATGTGTGAGTGAGCTAGAAATTAAATGTTAGCTATTTTAGATTATTAAAAGCAGCTGGAGAGAGAGAGAGAGAGGAGAGAGGAGAGAGAGAGAGAGAGAAATAAAATCTCTATTGAGATATCAAGATAATAAATGCATTTAGAGTGCTGTAAAACCTTGTGTTATAAGGACTTACTGATTAGTAGGATGGAGCTGGGCACCATTGAGAGGGCCCAGTGGCTAAAAGGACTTGCTATGCAAACCTGATGGCCGACTTAGACAATGGAAACTTACATGAAGGTAGAAGGAGAGAACTGACTTCCAAACATTGTCCTCTGACCTCCACATTTATGCTTTGATACACACATCCATCATTCATACACACACAGACACCACCACCACCACTACCACCACCACTGCCGCTTCCAGCAACAGCAGCAGCAGCACACATACATACTCATAAGCAATAATGAAAAATAATTTTTAAAGAAAGTAGGACAGACTTGTGCTTTTAGGTTGGACCCGTGTAATGGAATTGATGTGACAGGATATTCATGAGGATTAATGAGCTTGTCTTAGGAAAGTCCTTTCAGACCCATGGAGAAAACATGGGGAGATTCTAAGTAGCTTACCTTTCAGGAATCATATCTCATTTGTGTCAACAAAATTCTGTCTTGACTAATATAGTATTTCATTGGCTGCTTATGAAAGAGGTATCCATGTATGGGCATGATCACATAAGACACATTCAAGAATAGGATCATATTTTACACCCTGCATCTAATAATGAGGTTCAATAAGACAATTTCACCACAGTAGCCAGTTGGATGCTGTAGCTGGCTTATGTCTCTGTGGGATGCTAATGGGGAAAATGCCTTCCTGACCATCTCAGGTAGTCAGTTTATTCCCTGAACCATAAGATCTGATTACTCTTATCTGTACTTCTCACACATACAGTATATTGGATCTGTCATCTTAAATGAAAGCCATTCTGATGTTGTACCCATGACTGAAAGAATTTCTTCAACTAGAGAGCAAGTAGTACTGAAAGTTAGCCAACCTTTAAGGGAATTGGAGGAAAAGATGTACTTTAATGTTGAGATGCTCAATAGGCAAAAAATATGAAGATTTTCTACACATTCAAAACTGAAAAAAAATTCCATTTGGGCAGGCATAATTGATATGGATTTTCAGGTTTTTAAAAATAAGCTTCTTTTGAAGACAAATTTAAGATAGTAGATACCAACTCAATCAATATTTTGTGCCTTAATAATAATCTCAAAATATTTTTCAAAGACTAAAGAGCTGGGATAGACTGAAAGTATGGAAAATGCACCAAAGGGTCACAATTCTGCCTGCGATATGATGACATTATCCTTTGCTAGAGCTATAGGAAGGCCAATACAGGCCCTCCTTCAGAATCTAACACTCTCCTGCCACATGACCTGGCCAAATCCCTAAGAGGTTTTATGCTTTGGTTTTCACCTCCTAGCATATAAAATGGTCTTTATGTTTCTTCTTTTTTTAATTGTCTTCCTGGGTATTCATGACTTCTCTGAGAATAATTAAGTACAACTAGTTATTTTTAATGGTAAGTACTTTTTTCATTTAATTTGAGTTTTTGTTGTTGTTATTGATTTTATTGTTTGAGAATTCCAGGCACATAAATAATATGTCACGATCGAATCCTTCTCTACTTTCTCCCTTCCAACTTCTCTTATCCCCACCATCACTTTGCCTTCCCATCTCCATGAACTCTTCTTAAACCCACTGAGTACACTTCACACTTCCAATACATACACGGGACCATTGGCTGGGATATGGGCAGTATCTCAGGACTGAAATCCCTGAAGAAAATGGATAGTCTTCCTCCCTTAGCAGCCATCTATTTTTTTCCTTTTTACTTGAGCTGCTGAAACCTCAACTTTCTCTTATCAACCCCTAGTTGAACATTGCCTTCCAATGTGATAGTCAATTCAGCTACTCAAATTAGAGCACTCCCATTTCCCTGAAACCAACGCCTGCTAGATCATGTATTAAGTTTTGCCCATCACTTCAAATCAAGGCCTGCTTCTAAGACAAGCTAGAGAGCTGCTGGTAAGTGACAAGACCAAGCAGACACTCTTCCCTTTGCAGAATGCCTTGAGAAGTCATAACATCTTGACCTTTTAACCATCGTGTTCATCTGATTTCTATCTTTCAGATCTGGGCTGTGTTGGAGCCTTAGGCTTGTCTAGCTTGTCTAGAAAACTTTTGTGCTGTCATTCTCCCATCTGTTTGACAGAGGAACACTTACTGTCTAGTGAAAGCAGAGACACATGAATAAGCACAGGTGCCTATGAAGTTGGCGTGAGTTAAGAGGGCACAGAGAAGGGGCCATTTTTGTTTTGCTCAACTGTCCCCTGGTCTTTCTGTGCCAACCATCGCCATAGCACTAATAAGCATTCACACTAAAGTACAATGAAACTTAGGATAAACAAATGATACCGTAACCCTTTACAATCAGGCAAGTACTCCTACAAAAAAAAAAAATGAATAGTGGGTTCATTATTCAGATCCCCAGAGCCATTTTATAGAGCTCTTCTAAGTGATAAAATTTTACCTAATTCCTTTGGCCACTAAAATAAGATCAGGTAGCAATGAGATATCTCAGTGGTGCCATAAAGAGAATCAGATCCTCTAGCCTAGGTTTTGGATACTCTATTTGAAGCAAATATGACTTAAAATACTCAAGGGGTGAGAGAGTGCTTAGGCATCATTAGCCAGAAATCATAAGGTAGTTAGAATATTTGAATACACAATCAGAGGCCCTCAGTAAAAATAATTCACCCTCCCATGGCTAATTATAATATATAAAATATCCTCAATAGTTCTTGTCTGCTAAAGAAAGGGTTAAAGGCAGGGGAACTCTTGCTGTTCCTGCTTAAGCAAGGAGTAAAATTAGATTCAGAGATACAGAGCTGACCTTCCTAGCAAGCAGCTTGGTCCCCTTGAGACAACTGAGTTTTAGTTCCTAGTTTACTCATCTCTGTAGACTTCAGCCCCTTGCCTGTACCTGAGAAAGACTAAGAAGCAGGCAGAGCATCAGAGATTCTAGCTTCAGATTAATTAGGCCAATAATTTACTTAAATGGTCCTCCCTCCCGGATCACCAAGGCTAGGAACTATATTAATGAAATGGGCTTCTCTGGGCTGTATCTGGTCTCATAGGGATTTAAAGCACTATGGGGGTGGGGTGGGCAGGGAGAAGCTAGGCATAATCCTAGCACTCAGGAAGCCAAGGCAAGAGATGCTGCTGCAAGTACAAACTCAGCCTGGTTTACAGATCAAAATCCAGGACAGCCCTGGCTACAGAGTAAGATACTGTCTTAAAGGAAATCTTCATAACAACAAACACAATAACACAGCAATCCAAGAACAACCAAAACAGACCACATCAACCTACAGCCCTTGCCTTTAAGTTATGTGGATAACGCACATGATAGAGGCATATACCCTGCTGACTCCAGAGAAAAAAGATGATGGCCATCATTTCAAGCATCTTCACTAACCTAGGTTCATACAGCTCAGGAATTGCGCTAAGACCCTTGGACAGACAACTCCGGTGGTATTAAAGAGATAGCCTGGCACCACAGAGTATCTCAGCCTCCCTGGAGAAGGGAAGAGAAGCTGGGGAACCATGTGAGGTGGCAATGCATACACATACTCCTCTCGCCAGGCTTCTTTCTTCAAGAAAATCAGTTGCCCAGGAAATATGCACTAAATTCCCTTTGCAAGGAAAAAAAATGGAATGATTTCCGGTCTATTGTGTGGGTTCCCCAAAGCCCTTTTCTTTTTCCAAATGGCACTTGTAACACTAAATCTCAAGTCCACATACAAAGGGCGGAAGATTGATTTATTCAGTGATCTGGCCTCTCCTTGGCTCACCTCTGGGGACAATCAGTCTTTCATTCACCTAACAGGATCATTCTCTAATAAGAGGCCCATTTAAAGAGGTTTCCCCACAGGGTGGGTCTCTGAGAGCTCCTGCTTATGCTGATAGGAAGTAGAAGCCCGCTGGCCTGAGGTGGAGTGCTCCCCTCCCCTGCCCCCCTTAGGGCCTGAATCTCTGCTGCTCTGAAGACTCTACATCTACACAGCACAGGCTTGCTCCTGGCAGCAGCGCAAAGGAGGAAAAGATAGAGCCTCTCTAGGACAAGACAGACAGCTGGCAAATTATATCCAAGTGTGCTGCTGCCCACAGGGGAGAGCAGGCCTGGCTTCCTAGGGTAATCCATCTTCCTGACACCTCCTTGCCCAGGAGTTAGTTTTCTCCAGCACACTTTCTGCTCCTGACAAACAGGGCCAAGCTGTCCTCACTCCTCCACCCTGCTGACAAGCAGGAGTCACCCCTAGAGTACTTCAGCACTTCCCTGTCTCTCATGGCACTGCCATGTATCTACCACCCAATTTATTGATAATTATCAGAGACCACAGGGACTGCCGCGATTAGATAATAGCATCTGCCTAGAGTTGCGTGGCTCTTCGCATTGAAGCTTCCCAGGGTCATTTGCCCCTTCAACCCCACTTTAAATCAAACAGATAGGAAATGCCTGGGCTGAGAGCACCAGAACAGAGTAGTGTTTCACCCTGGAGAAGCAGGATCCATTAAGTGTTAAGTTGTGGTCTAATTAAAGAGATTTTAAAGGCACAGGACTCTTACATTGTGCTTAATGGAGATGAGGGAGCACGCTCTTGTGGAGGACCTGTTAATGAAAAGGAGGAATGATGCTATATTTAAGATGTTTATTCCTGCAACCATAATGAAGATGTAAGGAAAACGCGCCACGATGGAGATTGTATTAATCTCATCCCCACTCCTGGCCAGGCTGTTAAATATTTGCACAATTTTTTTTTTAAGTCTCTACCTTCTCTTCTCTGGGATTCAATCTGCTGATCCATAAAGGGGTTGTAGTAGATGATGTCTGTGCTTCATGCTGGAATAGAAACTCCTCCAGGGATTCCATTTCAAAACTGATGCAAATAGTCAGTCCTGTTTACTCAAGACAAGATGAAAAAGGGAACTTCTGCAAACGAGTAACCCAGAAAGACACAAGCTGTTTATACTTCCATATGTCTACGTCTGATAGAAGAACTTTCAAAGATTCACCGGCTTCACACATAGGTGAGAACCTCCTGTCTTTGGAGACTTCAGTCAGACACCATTGCAAAATGGCAAGCTATGATTATTAGGATTTACTAATGAGCTTAAGGCATGAATCCCCCATCCCATTCCCATAAAGAGATCTGAACTACATTATACTCTTTTTCAGTTTGTTATTTTCTATCACCTTTCTCTTCTAAGACTGTGACACAATTCAGTCTCTACTGATATGAGGGGAGAAACTATTTGTGATAAAGCAATTTAGCACTGAATATTTGTCTTAGTAGATTATTTGCTCTGGAGAATAACTAAATTTCTGAGCATTTGTGCATCCTTTCCACCCACAAGTATTTAAACGTAAGCAGTTTCAGGGGAAACCAAGACAACCTAGTCTGTAGAAAGGTAAGCTACATGGCTCAGTGGCTTATAATATAGAGCTATGTGGGTCCTGAGAGTCCACAGGTATAGTCACTAGTAAGGTGCTCTTTGCCTAATAGGCAAATTAATCAGAAAAAATGGATTGATGTCAAAATGAAATGGATATCAACCCATTGGTATTTCCAGAATATATAGTTTTATTTTCCTATGATGTGAAAATTCTGCTTGTTTCAGTCCACATAAACCATTATTTCAAAAGTAGCCTTCCTCTAACTTGCTCTTGGTAGGAGGTTGCTGTCATCTGCTTAGTTAATCCGTTATTGCTTTAAAACTGGGCATAGTCATACCATCAGCAAGACTAGGGTAAAAGAACTGGAAAGGAGATATAAGAGAGAAACCAAGGACGGTCTCTAACAAATACATATTTTCATATTGCTGTTTACAGTCAAAACATAGTAGCTATCACACTATCCATAGAAAACCATGCATTTAAGGTTAAAATGAGACCCCTGAAAATTAAAAACCACATAGAGTTATTGTTTAACTCCTTCAATGACATGTGCTTCATTAGACACCTCCCAAATAGAATTAACTGAAAAGTTAAGCCATGGCCAAATGAAATTTAGGATACAGAATTTGAGCAGTAGAATAGGTAACAAAGGCATGTAGATGAGAGGACGCACGTTTATGTAGGAAGATTCTAGAAGCAGTATTAATAAACACAAAGATGTTCTAAAGTGAATAATTCCAAAAGAGCCTCCAAGAAGCTGGTGAATTTCCAGTGCTGACAACTAAACTGAATATACAGCAGGTGCTCAATAACAATCACTATACAAACAAACTCTTTCCAGATAAGTTCTTAAATATATTCTATTTTGCTTCATTTTAAGACAGATGCAAGAAAAGATAAGCAGGAAAATATTACCAAAATCTGCATAGGAAAACAAGATAACTGTAAGTACCTACATTTGATGGTAGAGACAGTAGGTATAGATGAAAACAACATGGGTAGTCATGCCTTTTAATTTAAAGTCTTGATCAGTAATGTGCCAAGAAGTAGGGACACGAGGTGATATGTAAATTGTATTACAAGTGCACAAGATACTATTGTTCTAGAGATACCTGGATAGCCTTAAAGGAAAATTCACCTTAGGATAATTTGTGGTATGCTGAGATTTACTAAGTTTGAAGGCACAATTAGAAGGGAAAGAAGAGGAAATTATACTTAATGTGCTTAAAGCTAAGGTCAAAAATTAGTCCTGAAGGTTAGACTTCAAGCAATCGCCCATTGTCCTCCAGAGTTAGAGTAATTTCCCTCATAATGTTCTTAGCAGTCAATTATCTGCATTATGGAGATTTACCTCTGGAATTTTCAAATTACATGTTTATAAGGACAGACTTTAACACAGCCATATAGCACATCTCTCATGTGACTTGACTTTCTCTTTCTGTTTATCATTGTTTCTTATGTTTTGATAGAACTTGAATTTCCTCTTCACAATTTAGCTTCCCAAGCCTCTCACTTTTGTTGAAGAGACCCTCTGATGGGCTACAGAGAACCCACAGTAGGCAGACATGTAGTTTCCTAAAGATGTCCAAATGTTTCTCTCATGTGACAGAAACAATATAAAGTCACAGATGGGATTGTGATTTCTGATCAGCTACCCTGAGGAAGATGGCCCTGGATTATCTGGGTGGATATAACATTATACAAATTTGTAAAAAATGAAGAAGAGAAGAGATAGAAATGGGTAGAAAGGCTGGCATCTGGAATAGGAAATTGTCAAGACCTCTCTCTATGGTGGCTGTGCACTGGACTCTCTGAATTTTGGGTTTCTCCCTGCATATCTGGCTTCTAAAATCTAATTAAGGCTACTCTACATTGCCCTCTGTGGAAGTTCCTCACAGCCAGTGGGTGGGCTCAGGGACAGTTTTCTAGAGCTACTGTAACAAAATGCAATTAACTGGGTGTTTTAAAACAACAGAGATCATGGCAATTTTCTCCCTATGTTGGAGGATCTCATTCTTAAATCAAGAAGTCAGCAGAGCCAGAGGATACCCACATACTCACACCCATCCACCCACACACACACACACCCGGCCAACACACATACTGTCTTCAGCAATTCCCAAGAATCCTTGGTACTCTTGGATTATTCCTACATAAATCCCAAAGTATCCCTTCATCTTCACAAACTATCTTCCTTCTGTGAGGGCATCGCATTTCCCTGCATGTGTGTTTCTTGTTCCTTGTTATGAGAATTATGCTATACTAAGAGTCTACCCTATTCTACTATGCCATCATCTCAATTTAATCATAGCGCAAATAAGGTCCATTCAGAGATTCCAATACGGGTTTTTTTTTTTTTTTTTTTTTTTTTTTTTTTAATTGGGGGAGCTGTATGGGGACACTAACAACTTTTGATTCTGAGTGGTTTGAAGTTGATATCTTCTTAGGTAAGTGTTCTCGCTACTCTCTCCTACTTTGACCACTCCATCCTAACAATCAAGCAAGAAGACTGTAGAATATCACATGTGAAATGCAAGTAAACTCATGACTGTTGTCTGTCATTATGATTTATCACTAAAGTTATGAAAGAGTTCACACATGCACAAGTGATTCACATTGACTACCTAATGCTTGCCTTACATTAACAAAAACAAGCCACATTTCATTTCATTGTCTTCATATTTTTAGTGAGATCCACTAGAAAGAAAATAGCAAATGAAAAGACATTTTCCAAAATTCTATACTCAGTAGAGAAACAAATAAGTTTAATAGTTTTTTTAATGTCCAGTCTCAGTTTCTGGGTCTTCTTCTATAATCATGTTTGGAAGAAAAAAAATCATGCCCTATCACCCCAAATGTTTAAAGTGTTTCCAAGAGTTGAAAAGATCTCAGTAGGATTTATAGAGATTCTCACTGCCATGGTGTATTTACAACCTTTCTAAGGCATCTGATTGCTTATGACCCCATTCTTTTCCTTTTACTCAGGGATAAAATAAAAAAGAACTGCAGAACCAAAGTATAGTGACATCATTTCTCCTCCTTTTACATCCATAAAATATACAGGGGCATCTGAGCATTCTAAAGTTATATGGGGTATTTTGTTTCAAAACACAGTTATGTAAAACAAAATTGATACGAATAGTTCAAAATCGTGTTTTCATGGCTCTGAGAAATCATTCTGTTTATATTCCAAAATATTGCTGTGATTAATTATTGTTGTGTCTGGGTAGATAATCTTTAAAAAGTTAAAGGGCTAAGTAATGTATATATAAGCCATAAGTTTGATCTCAGAATGGGGCAGGGAGGTACTCACAATCTAATCAGTCAGGAACACCATCAACTCATACTCATTTCAGTAAAGGATGTTCATTTGTTATGCTTTTTTCTCATAGGAAATGTGATTCAGAAACTTGATATTTCTATAAAAAGCATTTACTTGCCCATAGAGATGAATCACATCTTTTTAAATAATCAAAAGAACTCTTCAAAAGGAAGACAATGGTAAACTCCTTTTTAAAAAAAGGCCAGGATATGCATATATTTAACCTAAAAACTTACAAATGTGCCTCAACTGTCTAACCTAGAATATTGAAACTTTCACATAAAGAGAATTTAATGATATAGACTTGAGCAGGAGAAACCACTGATGTCCCTGGCTCTGAAGTATAGTGCAATAAATTCCTTAGGTATTTGATTTGGGCTTCCCCTTTAAATAATAATAATAATAATAATAATAATAATAATGGAACTAAACGTAAATGAAAACACAATATATCACCACTTCTGGAACACACTAAAAGCAGTCCTGAGGGAAATTTATAGCTCTTAAATTTACTTAATTTTACTCTAAGTCAATTATTTAAAACTTACTGAAGTAATTAAAATTACTTTAAGATGCTTACACTTAAAAATCAGAAAGAACACAAGTAAATGAGTTCATTATACAACTCAATAAGTTGGAGAAACAAACACAAACCAAACCCAAATCCAGTAGATGACAAGAAAAAAAAATAAGAAAAGACAAGAGTAGAAATTAGTGAACTAGAAACAAGGCGGAGACTCAAAAAAATCTAAGCACTGCTTCTTTGAACAGTTAAACAAAGTTAACAGACCCTCGGCCCAATTAACCGAGTAAAGAAAGAGATGGCCTAAAGTAACCGAATCAGAAATGCATAGGTAGGGAGCTAAATGCTGTGGTCCTGGCTCTAACTTTGAGTTCATTTTCTAATTCTGTCTCATTTCATTTCACTGGAATCACTGTGTCAGAGGAAGTCAGGGCAGCCTGTCCTACAGCAGACGAAACCAGAAGAGAGAAGGCAATGTCGTCTCTAAATACTATTATTCAGGGTTTGGTCCTTCTTTTGTCAAACTCTACTGTTAAAAGAAAAAATGTTGACTGTCAGGGGAATGGAACTATAAGGCAAAACCCTGCAAGAAATATTTCGAAAGATACAGCTGATAATGGATGCTTAGGCAAATATACAAAGAACTCTCAAAATTCAACAAGACAACAGCTCAATTTAAAATGAGGGGAAAAAAATCCAAAGGAACACCCCATCAAATAAGATAGGCAGGCATCAAAAAAGTACATATTTGACCTATTCGTACTGTATTCATATTATCTATAGAATTGGGAAATTAGAGTTAAAACAAGAATGAGATCCTTTTACATGCCTATTCAAGTAGACAAGATCCAGACCACTGTCAACATGAAAAGTTGGGAAGGACAAGGAAGAACTCATCATGTAGTTCCAGGGACTGCCAAATGGCACAGCCGCTTTGAAAGATGGCTTAGTAGCTTCTTATGAAACCACACACACACACACACACACACACACACACACACACACACTTATTATAGAGTTTAGCAATTATGTTCATTGGTGTTTATTCAAAGGAGTTTTTTTTTTTAAATAATTTGTAATTTATAGAACTCAGGAACTACTGAGATATCCTGTAGAAGGTAGCAACTTTAATTGATGTGCGGTACACCCCACACTGGAATATTACGGAGCACACAGAAGAAATGAGTGATCGAGATATGACATGAAAGGAAAATTAAATGCATGTTGCAAAGTTAAAGAAGCCCATATAAAGAGGTTACACAACCCCCGTATTAGTCTAACTAAAGGCTACTCTAGAAAAGAAAGAATAATTGATGGAGACAGTAAAAGGAACAATGGTTGCCAAGACTGAGGGGATGGAAAGACAGACAGACAGTACAAAAGGCTTTTAAACCTTGAAAGATCTTAGGGACCATATTGGATATATGTCATTTTCTGAACCTATAGAACATGTAAGAGTTCATAAAATGGACACTAATGCAAAGAACAGACTTTACATGGTAATATGTCATCACAGACTCAATTGTAACAAAATCCAGCAGTGGCATAGAATGTTGCTAGTACCAGCCACCAGGCACTGCAGGCAGAGGGGGAGGCTAGAGGTGAACACTCCACACTTTTGTGCTTCAGCTCATTGTGAGTCTAAATTTGCTTTGAAAAACAGTATATTAAAAAAGGAGAAAGAGAGAGAAAGAGAAAAAAAACTGTGGTGAGCAAAATATTATCTACCTGGGAAGCCTCTCTTTTTAAAAGCCTCCAAGTGCCAAAGCAAGATTTCTATGTGGCTGGCCAAATTCATTAAACTGGAAAACAGACAGTCATTTCAGTTACAGGGGTGAGACGAAGAAATAAAGACACCAAACAGTTATGTAGCAGAATACAAAAGGAAGGGGTATTTGGGCTGGGAACTGAACAGTATCTTCCAAGACAGACCAATTGCCTTATTGAAGAGCAGTCTTCCCTTGTGTATATAGCCTGTAAAACAGCTCATCACAGGTATCCTAATGTGGAAGACAGGAGGAATTTGCATTCATCTTAAGACCAGTGCTGCTCAAGGGTAACGCTGTGAGATGATGTTTACCCTGCTTTTCTATATGTAACACTTCAGTAGGAAAAGAGTTGAACCTGTCTAGCACCATGACACTAACTGAAGTTGAAATGGTTCAAAATGCAACTTGATCTTAGGATCACACTATTCCATGGTAAAGGTGTCCCAGGTTGCTAAAATATAATTCTCTATGACCATGAAATTTAGAAATGAAAGTAACAGTCTAGGGGCCAGAGATATGAGTAACTGATTAAGAGTACTGACTACTCCCTGCTAGAGGACCTGGTGTTTCAATTCCTAGCACATACATGGAGACTCACAATCATCTGCAACTTCAATAGCAGGGAATCCTATGCCCTATTCTGGGCTTCTCCAGTACTGTATTGCACAGTCACACATCCCGGCAAAACACACATACCCATTTAAAAGATTTTTAAATGACAAAAGAAAACCAATTCATTGTAACTTGACATTTTGAAAAAAGTAAAACTATAGGGTCAACAAAAGTATTAATGATGGCTGGCATTAGAGAATGGAGTCAGAACATTTTCCCTTAGAAGTTCAGGACCATCTGTGGCCCTCTTCTGTTGGAGACTTTCAAGTAGCTAGGACCATGTACTGTCACAGTGCCTGTCAGGAGAGAGCTTGTAAAGGTAGTAGATACAGTTTGCAATCATCTGCTTACAGCACTTGTTGCCAAAGCCAAGCCAATGACAGAACAAGAGCTTGCCTCCAGGCTTTACTGACAAAGATGAGAGTGTAACAAATCCAATAGCATTTGCTGAGAACTCACCATGGAAGTTTTAGTTTCATTTATGCACCTTTTATGAATAGATTTCATTTATCATTTATAACTGCTTATGATTCCCAGGAAAAACTGAGTGCATATATTTTCCCTGTTGTACCATCTGAAAACAAGATGCTGCCGTATCTCATTAAGGCAATTGTAGTAGCTTCCATGGGATTTTCCTTCTTCTCCTGACTTTCCATCCCAAACTGGATGACTTACCCCTTGCATGAAACAGAGTCACCAGAAGACTGATAAATGATGGTTCCCACTCCTTCTTGTACCTACCCATCCTCACTGTCCGTATTGCTATTCCTTCCAGGATCCTGGAGTCTTTTTCATTTGATTACTTTTTAGTTTGTTTTCATCTTTGATTTTCAAACTATCTGAACTAGGTTTATCTCCACATCCTTTGCACTAATTGTCTGTCTGAAGCTGGCAATGTTACTCACTTGGTAGAATGCTTACATAGCACATTTAAATCTCTCAAATCAATCACCAGCTTCACATAGCCTGGGTATGGTGCTGAGTTCTTGTGATCTCAGCTTTGGGAAGACAGAAGCAAAAGAATCAGAAGTTCAAGGTCATCCTCAGCTACATACTGAGACCACATGAGGCCTCCTCACAGAATCAACCAAACCTCCCCTTTCCAGGCTCTCTGCATAGCTTTTTTTATCATTGTTGTCTCTGCCTCCCTTCATACAACATAAAGTATTTCTCAACTATACTCTTTTGCTCCATCTTTTTTTATTCCAGCTTGTACCAGCTTGTCTCCTTCCCTGTTACTCCCTTCATCTCCCCAGAGAATGCTAAGGGAGGGTGTCTCATTCATTCCTATGCCTTCCATGCCAAGAACATGATCTGGAAACAGTCTCATGCTCAGGAAAAAGTTTACTGAATGGAAGTAGAATTATGGTTATCCCCACAGCCATTTTGGAAAACAGATTTCTTGAGGCACAGGGAGAAGAAGAATTGCTAAAAGTCACTCACTTACTAAACAACCACAGAGCCAGCATTCAAAACCAGGCCCGACTGGCTACAGAGATCAGCCCATCAGACATATCAGATTGTAGAGGAGCTGTGTGTACAGGGAGGAGTACTTGAAAATGTCTCGGTTTAGAACATTTCAATGTCTGTATAAAACACAAAGGAACGTTATCACATGGTTAAAATTTTAAAAATAAAACAACTATGGAAGCCACTGTTATCGATATAAAAGAAGGTTCACTTAAGCTCTTGTTGCTTTGAGCATTAGTGTGATGATTAGTGTCCATGGGCACACATGTCACCTATAAATCCCACAGTCTCCAGTGCATAATAATCTGTAGGAAACTAAGGGACACATGACTGTCATTTTAGTTAAAATTCTGGATCCTACCTATAGTTTTCTATGACAATAAATAATACAATTCAATACTATTTCATTTTATATATTACAAGAAGTTCAAAGAAACATTTCTTAAGATGGGCTATGCATTAGAATCACATCAGAAGACTTATATCAATGCCTGGTTCACATATCAGATCAATCTGATCAGTATTTCTGGGGGAAGAACCAGAACACCAAGCTTTGTTTTTGTAACTCTGTGAATGACTGTATTATTCATGAAGGGCTGAGAGCTTCAGCACATCATTTATGAATGCTACTCCTCTGTAAGCATGTCTAGTTCCTGGTTATTCATTAATCTCTCTTGCTTAAATGTTCTCACTTGGTTCTTGCTTTCTCTTCTCTCATGTTCCAATAAGATTTATCAAACAATGGTTATTATTAAATGAGTATACAAGTAAAGACAATATTGTTAATTGGCTCCTGCATATTTATTTAGAGCTTTTTGTGATTAGTATTGGGAAAATGTTTTAAATATAGAGCATTTTAAGGGGATGCATTTTATATTAGCATGATGAAATGACCAAACAACATAATTCTTTCTTTTTATTGAAAGTGGATTTTTTTCATACAATAAATTTTTGATTATGGCTTCTCTCCCCCAACTCCTCCTAGATCATCTCTACTTCCCCACCCATCCAAATCCACGCCCTTTCTTTCTCTCTAATTAGAATACAACAGCTATCTAAAAATAAAATAAAATAATATAGTGTAAAAATAAACCAGAATAGAACAAAACAAAACAGAATAGAAAAAAAAGAGCCAAACAAACAGCACAAGAAATACAGACAGCAAAACACACACACACACACACACACACACACACACACACACACACACAAAGAAAAAAAGCCATAAAAGCAAAATCAAAAGCCATAATATATAAGTGAAAGATCTGTAAGGTAAAAAATCAAAACAAAAACAAAAGGCAAAAACAAAACTACACAAAGCATTGTGACACACAAAAAAACCTTCAAAAACACCATTGAGTTCCTTTTGTGTTGACTACTACTGAGCATGGAGCCTGCTGGAAAGAGTGGTTTGTTTCCCCAGTGAGACTCCATGTAATTTTTTTGTTTGTGAGTGGTTATCAGGTGGGGATAGTTTCTGGGTTAGGGATGGAGGATGTGTCTACTTCCCTTAACATTGGGACCCCATCTGGCTCAGACCTCTGCATGCTTTGTACCTGCTGCCTCAGTCTTTGCAAGTTAATATGTACATCAACCCTGTTGTGTCTAGAAGGCCTTGTTTCCTTGGTGTCCTCTATCTCCACAATTCTTGATGAAGTATAAAGACAAAAGTCAGCATTTTTTTTTGTGATGCTGAATCATATTATAAAATTCAGGCATCATATGGCCCACAAAACTTCCTGTTTTGCAAGGTGGTCCAGCCTCTTTCTTATCAAGAACTGGAGTGTGTAATTATCTCTTTCCTTGAACCTGGCTGGCCCAAGTCCATCATGTGGAACCACTGAAATGTGGATGTGTCCCTGGCACACTAGAAGCTAGGTCAGGGAAAGCAGCTTCTTCCTTTCTGAAGACCCCTCCTTTCAGTACATACCTCTCTCAGAGGTGCACCCACCATGCATGGACAACATGAGCCAGAAGGAAAAGATGAATAGATGGCTTCAGCCAAGTGCAGCTTTCCAATCATCCCAACCTGTGTTCTAGATATTTGGTAAAGAAGTCCCTAGGTAATTGAAGACCTGGCCACCAACTACCCTAAGCTCTTCAAGTACTCACAATTGAGTCTCTACAAATAGAACAAAGACAGATAAACCTTGTTACACTCAGTCCAAAACCTTGACCCAGAATCCATGATATCACAAAAGGCTCCTTACATTTAAGGCAGTGAGATTGAGAGTGGTTAGCTACCCAGTGATCAATGACCTGAATCATTTCGGGAGATTCATGCTGAGAAAAACACAGACCTGAGTTTCATTCTCTCACTGTTTCCACTTTTCAACTTCATAAAAGCTTTCTCTAACATTTACTCTAAAATGTTCAGTGATTTGACCCCCTTAATATATACATATAAACTCATTGTCCAACTGTATTGTTTCTAGGAGTGTTTAAATTGATTTAACTTCTAGAGATACAGAGAGAAATGGCCCAGTGGATACAACATTTACAATGTGATGATGAGGGCTTGAGTCTGAAAGTCTAGAACCCACATAAAGCCAGATGTAGTAGGGCAAGTCTGCAATCCAAGCACTAACTACAATGAGGTAGAACATGGACACAGAAGAATCACCCGAAGATTGTGGGCCATCTAGCAGGGCATATGCAGCATTGAACTACAGGAGACCCTTCTCAAAATGATAGAGGTCAAGGGCCAATACCTAAAAATATCCTCCAATATCTACATCATGAAATGAGCACATACACAAACACTCTTACATTATATATATACAAAAAACAAAGTAGTGTCAGGTATTTCTATTACAACAGCATAATAAAGTTCTTTTCTCGAGTAGTTCTTGAGTAAACCTGAATAGAGCTATGTCTTTAGTGCACGTGATGCTGGATAGAAGACTTAGAGGCTCTGAGCATGACTAATGGTGCTTTCCTTGAACTTCAGCTCCAGTCTTAAGAAGGAACTCCTTGATAGAATATGTTTTCCCTCCTTTACCAAGTAACCCATGCACTAATGTCTTTTCAGGGAAGAATGGAAACACACCTACAGTTCAACACGAAGCACCATTGAAGCAACCCAAGTCCACAGTGTACATTCACAACTCTAATCCTCCTCCTCCTATATGCAGAGAAAGTGTGAAAGGAGGAAGAATATAAGCCAAATACCGAAGACCTCTGAGAAATCAAAAATAAAACCAGACAAGGCTTAGAGCAACAAGTAAAGAATTTGCACTAGAAAAACATCACTCTGATAGAGCCTCAGTCTGCTTTGACAAATTATAGGTAAGATGAGAACAAGTTTAATCACAGAACACCATAAAAATAAAATAAGACTGTGCTATTCCATTGTCAGTACTAGGAGTAAACAGCTTTCAGATGGTTCTAGATGGCAAAAGGGAGCTAAGTTGAGTGCAGTGCCGTCCCAGATTATGCTCTCTGAAGCAGAGACCATCACTTTACAATAGGCAGAATGGCAATTTCAGTGCCCTCCTCATTGGCATCAACTCAAGAGTGGGCTTATGAGCAAGCAGTAAATGTGTCAGCCCTCTTTCATATGGCTATGGAAGCCTTCCCAGATGACCACAGATGGTCTCCTCTGCTACCTTTCCTATGTACAGGAGGATGCCAGAACTCAAACCCTAGCAAGGCAATAAACTCACTACATTCCTAAACAGAATGGTTTTTCCTTTATTTAACCATCAAGCTACCCTCCCACCAAGAAAAACAGATGTTCTCACAGAGTTCTACATAGGATGTATGTAGTTATACATACACAAAATTCCGCTATATTCTTTTAGTTTATCATTTTTATGAAATTAATTGACTTAGAAAGAAATCAAAACACATCTTCATGACTGATGCCTTAAAATCAAATAGTGTTTTCCAGGAATTAACATGCTATGTGGATGTACAAGTACTTATCTCCTAACAACCATAAGGGCAAGACTTCCATCCTGAAACAAGTGCTATCACATGGAAAGAATAATTTGGATCAGACTGAAGAAACACAGAGGACATTATCCCACGGGCTCTGATAACACCTCTGCAAGCATTTCTGTTTAAGCTCTCCCTTTGGTTCTTCACTGATTCTTTAATTTGTGACATGACCTATCAATGTCTTACAATAAAACATACATTGCAAACCAGGCGTGGTGATGCAGACCAGTAACCATAGCACTTGGCAGAGGCGGGAGGATCAGTGGTTCAAAGTCAGCATTGCCTGTATAGGAGGCTTGAGGCCAATCTGGGTTTTATGAGATTGTCTTAAAAGATAAAATTGTAATCCAGGGATGATGGCATGTGTATTTAATATCAGCATGAGTTCAAGACTAGCCTGAACTGCACAGTGAATTGCCCAATATCCTAGGCAACATAGTAAGATACTCTGTCTAATAAATAATACATGAATAAATAAAACTTTGTTGTATTATGTTCTGACTCTAAAGTCATGTTAATTCTATGAACATGACAAATTGAATCTACTAGTGGAAAGAAAACCATCTTTACATTGTACACAAGGAGAAATCTAGGATGTGTCCACTTCTTAAGAAAGCCAACCTGCAGATGGTAAAACCAGCATGCCTACCTAGCCACAGAAGAATGTACCCATACTACTTTTCATCACCTTTTCTGGAAAAACCATGTTTTTGTTTTGTTTTGTTTTGTCTTTTAGGAATAGGGGAGGAATGGAAGGAGGGGGAAAGTAAGGTATTTGTGAGACAATGTTTTTGTGTCTCTACGGAATCACAGCTTCTGGCAGTTACTGTAAAATTACACTTCCAACCTGAAAAAAAATGTATAATTTTTCACAAGAACTAACACGCCAGTTTACTCAAGCAACAAGCTGACTTCATAAATTGAACTGTGAAGACGCAATGAAAATAACATAGCCCAGTTCTTTCCAACACATATTCTGTGACCATTATTAGTCCATCAAGTTGCTCCTGCCAATGACATTCCAAGGTCAAATGAATATAAGGAGCTCATACTTCATATCCTTCTGAGAGCTCCATATGAGATCTCTCTGTGTGTTTATGTATATGTCAAACACACGTGTGTGCATTCATATATGTGAATGTGGATACACCTAAGCAGAAGCAAGAGAGGACTTGAGTGTTAGCCTTTACCACCTTCTACCTTGTTTGAGGCTGTCTCTTCTTAGTTGTTTACCACAGCATAGATAAGGCTGGTTGGCCTGGAATATTCTGAGGACTGTGCTGTCTCTGTCTCTTCTCTCTCCTTTGATGTGCTAGAATGGCAGATATGTCTACCATGTGCAGCTTTTATGCAGGTTCTGTGAATTTCATCCCAGCCCCTCATGCTGGCACAGCAAGCATGCCACCCACTGAGTCATCTTCCCTACCACGGCTCATGAGTATTTTATTTGTTTGGTTTTGATGATGTGTTTATTTTTACCCTACATGTATGAGTGTTTTGCCAGCATATACCTTGTCTATGTGCTATATGTGTGCAGTGCCCATGGAGGCTACCATAGGGTATTGAATCCCCTGGAACTGGAATTGCAGATAGTTGTGAGCTACTGTGTGGGTGCTAGGAACTGAACCTGGTTCCTCTGCAAGAGCAACAAGTGCTCTTAACCACTGAACATCTCCCCAGCCTTCACCTAAATACTTTTTGAAAAACTCAGGAAAGAGCCATAGGAAAAAGATACAATAAGCTTAATTCTATCCATTTTCCCACACTCATTTGGATGCAGATTCACTGATGTATATGCTCATGCATCTGCCTTTCTTTGAGGTGAATACAGAAAGACAAGTAAACTGTCTAGTAGAACCGTAAATGAGAAAGAACTGACTTCACCTAAAATAATGGGCATCAAGCAAAGCATAACTAGACCCTGCAACTATAAGGGACTTCCCAGGAGCAGATGGGAACAGAGTGGAAGAAGGCAGTGGTTGAAATTATTTTCAGATCCTTCATGTCTCTGTTTGCTTAACATCTTTATCCATGTTCTCTGCCCCCACCCCCACCCCTAGACATACTAGAAATACATGCTCAGAGCTGTATTTTTATTTCTTTTCTAAGTCAATTAATTCCATGAAAATGATAAAATAAGAATACTAAGTATCAGAGGCCAAAACTCTTTACCTGAGAATATATCGGTACTTCATATGTATAGGGGAATAAGTTATTTCACAGTCTGTCTCCAAAGAAGCCTAGAAAGAAAATCAGAGGCAGGGGGATTTGTCCTTGAGCTGGTGATAGCAGGTGGCAGAAATGCCACCAGAAAGAACTGCACTCTGCCAAGTGACACTGCCTTCCAAGCATGATGAGTCCCCCAGAGGCTCTGCCCATTGCGCTGAATGCTGAGCCCCAGTAGTAACGCCCAGAGCAACTAGTGAGAGTCTTCCCTTGCCATATGCTCCTGGTAGGCAAAGGGAATCACCCTTTAAGTCAAGACTGGAAAAAAAATAGATCTAAGGGAAAGAAAAATGCCAAAACCCACAGCTACAGAAATAAAATAAAGCAAAAATCCATCTCTTGCCAAACACAGCCTCAAGTGTTCTGAAATTTTAATGCCTAGAGAATTCTCTGGGGAAATTTAACGTCAGCAGGACATCAGTGGAAGGTTGAGGTAGAGTTCTCAGCTGTGGATATCTTTTAAGGAGTACCTAGTTTTGTATTGTATTGATGGAGTTCACAAGAACCATTTTTCAGGATTGTCTTTTGCCTTTGAAAGTGATAAAGCCAAATGTCTAGAACTCCTGTGGAGAAGCCATTGGAATTTATGAAAGAAAAAAATGACCAAGCCTCGGTAAAGGGAGATTTTAGAGTCAGTATGACACCAACGCTTGTCAGAATAAGCTTTGGTATGAGAAGGAATTGCAGTCAAACCTGAACACTACCAGGAAAAAAAAAAACTATGCAACTTTGGACCAAGAATTCAGTGTTTGAGATAGCAGGAACCATCACACATTCTTCAACTGTGTTGTATAGTAAACTGTCTAATTAAATAATTTCCATACCATGATGCTCTATTGAGTAAATTAATCCAAGCCATGAAAATATAAATATAACAACAATGGTGATGGATAATGGCAAATAAAGATTGATGATGATGATGATGTCATTTCTGAATTGCTTGATATTTTGCAGGAAAATTAACTTAATTGTTAAGCTGCGATGACAAGAGAGACTAACAAACTTTTGAATTTAAATTGTTTCTACTTATGGAATGCTTGTGTAGATCTCCTCTTAGCTTTGGCAGTGTCTCTATGGCAATACCCTTTAGCTCAAAAATCCCAACTTTAAAAATCAACATTAACAACTACTGAAAAATAAATGGTATTTGATAAGTGCATTGAATTAAGCAGCAATATCCAGACACAGGATGTAATTAGGTTTCTAACTTCATAATGTATTAAAAGGTATAGCAGACTTAAAAGGTATGCTTTGCCAATAACAATGAGAATTATATACTCTAACTGCTTATTCACTATTCTCCTGCATTACTAGTTCTACAAATTGACAACAGTCAAATATTAAAGAGGAAAAACATTTCTAACCTGCGAAGCATAAAAGAAGCCACTGCTGACACAATCTAAATGCCTAAATATTTACTAAACATGAAGGGAGGTCTACAGCTGAGTTAAGGTTACTATGGTGATAAAACACTATGGCCAAGGCAACCTGGGGAAGAAAGGCTTTATTTGGCTCATGCTTGGAAGTTAGGACAGGAACTCAAACAGGGCAGGAACCCCAAGACAGGAGCTGACGGCAAGGCCAAGTGAGAGTGCTGCCTACTGGCTTGCTACTGCCCAGCCTGCTCTCTTATAAAACCCAGGACCACCAGTCCACAGGCCTGCCTACAGCCAGACCTTATGGACACATTTTCTCAATTGAGGTTCCCTCCTCTCAGATGACTCTAGCTTGTGGCAAGTTGACGTAAGATTAGCCCGCACAGTCTCCATTGAGAATGCTGGCCAGGAAGAGGAATTTGATGCTGCCTGACAAAGAGCTGCCAGAAGGAAGCAAGCAGCAAACGGAGATGTAACGCTGTGTGTGGCTCTGGACCAAGTCTCAGTTGTGTCGTGTTTTGAGGATAGTACAGGGAACGGTGCTTTCTAAGGAGACATCTAGAAAGGAATCTGGACACGTGCCTTTTATTTCCTTCCCTGTGCATAAATATCTCCACCTGTGCCTGCAGTAGAAAACAGGAGGGCAGTACCCAGGGAGGTTCTCTTCAATATCGACCTAACAGCTGGTAGTTTTCACAGAACCACTGGAGGCACCCCACAAGACGTCCTCAACAATCTGGAATTGGTGGTGACTTAAAACACAAAAGCAGTCGTACTCAGACATTTGTCCTAACATGAAAAGCCTACACAGCCAGGTACTAAACAAATCCAAATGCCACAATGTTGATGCTGGGCATTTTGGGCAGGCAACTCTTTGCTTTTATATCTGACTGTTAGCTGGAAGCTACCTCTCTTGATAAGATATGGGCATCTTGAGTTGATTTTTCTCTTTGAAACTCAGAATTTCTCATAAAATCTGTCACTTCCCTTGGTAATCGTTGCCATATAAGCATGCATTGAAAGAGAGAGGATAAACAGAATAAAGGCAAAAATCAAGGGATACAGAAAAGAAAAACTGGCACTACCATGCCAGGAGTGAAATCAGCAGCTCATGTGATTGCTTCTCTTTATCACGCAATATCTGCACCTGATGGGAGCCCTTGTAATACAATTTGTTTTCTGTGTATCCTTTTACTCACATATTAATGCTACAAATCTTACTTGTGAGTGGGAGTAGGTGGCAAGCATGGGCCACACAGGGCCATGCCAGAGCTGGCTCACACTACTTCCTAAGAGCTGTTTGGTTGTGCATACTCTTTCCCAACTGATGCCATAGTGGTAGCTTGAAATTAGTGTCAGCGGGAGAATTTACGGCACAGAAATCAGCAACTATCGCAAGCCAAAGCTTTCCCTGCAGAAAGCTCATGATTAAATAAACCATCCACTGGACACTAAGAGCCTGCTGAACTTCTAGCACCAGTCATAACTGAACATCTACTGAGCACTAACCACTTTGCAGGTGTGCCATAGTTAACCATAATGACTGTCCTTAAGAATGAGGTTGGCATTAATTCTTTATCATTGCTAAACAGAGAGACCACAAAGCTTTAACTAGGACATATTTTGAATCTAAACTCCACCTTCATTATCATTATAGGACACCATGATCTGAAGTTACTGGATTATAAGAATCTGGAGGAAGAAAAATGCTAGCATAGGTAATCTTGGCATTAACATGTCAATTGACTAATATTGAAATCTAAAATAGAAAGATGTGTCATGGATATTGATATTTGAAGACTCTTGAAATGGGGTACACATGTTTAGGGGTATGCTTCAGGAATGTATACACTTCCATACACTCTGTATATCACTCAAATAAAGACATAAGATTCATCTTTACTAAAGCTATTAATGCCACAAAATTGGGAGTGGTGGTACACAAATTTGCTTGTCTACTGTATATAGTTGTGAAAACTATCAAATCCTATTTATATAATAAACACTTTTTTTTTTTTTGGTTTTTTTCGAGACAGGGTTTCTCTGTGTAGCTTTGCGCCTTTCCTGGAACTCACTTTGGAGACCAACCTGGCCTCGAACTCACAGAGATCTGCCTGCTCTGCCTCCAAGTGCTGGGATTAAAGGCATGCACCACCACCGCCCGGCAGAATAAACACTTTTAACACATCCAGTTAATCAATACTAACATTATCTGTAACAGGTGAAAGAAAGAATAGTATTAATCTCAAAGAAAAAAAATCTCTTTTTAAGAGCCCAAAAGGCAGCCGGGCGGTGGTGGCGCACGCCTTTAATCCCAGCACTCGGGAAGCAGAGCCAGGCAGATCTCTGTGAGTTCGAGGCAGCCTGGCTACAAGTGAGTTCCAGGAAAGGCGCAAAGCTACACAGAGAAACCCTGTCTCGAAAACAAAAAAAAAAAAAAAAAAACCAAAGGCTGACTCTAGGCCCTGGCTCTCTCTGTAGAAAGATGGACTGCTGTCAAGAGAGGTCTGGGAAGGAACATTCCCATTCATGAGGTAGAGAAATTAAGTTAGTAAAGGCTAGAGCAAGTCAGTCCAATCCCTAAAATCATTTAAGGGGGGTCCAAAAGGCTTCTGCTGTGGAGAGAGGTAAACTACATAGGATTTAGAACTAGGCTCAAATCCTGGCTCATTTGCTTACTAACCATATAATCTTAATCAATTCTCAAAAGTTGCCTTGTGTGCAAAGTGAGGATGATAACAGTACCTATGTCAACAAGTTGTTGTATTAACAGAAGTAGAGTTATATAGAAAGTGCTGGAACACTGCTTAGCCAAGGGTCACTGATAAACAAGTATTCCAGTTTCCCAACTTGTTTACAGAATTTCTGTTATTAGTTAAATAAGAAGCTTCGTCAACTTTAGTAGTTTGTGGTTTTTGTGTTTGCTTAATTTCCCACTAGAACACAGTGCCAAACTCTTGACAGGTTTATACCAAATGCTTGTTGCTAAAACAGTACCCACTATTCTTCAGTAGGCTTCATTAAAACTGAAAGAATAGATGGCGACACAGATTCTAGAAAAAGGACGTGGATTACCAGTTTCAGAGCTAAGAATATTCTGCATACATTAAAAGAAATAAGATAGCATATTTCAAGTGATGAGCTTAATAATCTGCCTTGATTTCATGTATTAGTACATTTTGAGGCATGCTTTCTTTCAAACATAAGTAGAGGTAGCCTGCAGTACCCATTACTGAGAAGAAGAAACATAAGCTACTTATCTTCTCCTGGTGCATGTATTTTATTTATTAATTTATTTATTTTGGAAAATTTGCTATGGGCCTAGCAGTTTGGGTAAATGTGCTCATGATGCAGATGAGACGACAGGAGATGATCCTAAAGGACCCATGAACATTTCAGTCTCGAATTTCTACCTAAGGCAAAATTGACTCCAAGACTGCTCATTGATACAAACCAAGACTTCAATGAAATTCTGCCCAGAACCAGGGAACTGACGTTGATCCAGTGGCAGCCATTAATGTAGACAGAAACTCCCTTGTGGACAGGACCTGTTTCTTAGCATTATTTATCTCAAAGATTAGAAGATTGATTACTTAGGAAAATACCTATTTCAAAAATACGAAGGCTTATTATTGAGAGATAGTTGCCATATGTTTGCCATGTCCCCTGAGGATGAACAAAGTGGGGGGGGAAATACACCTTAAATGAGAGCAATGGGGACTGTGGATAATGAGTTGTTAAAGAACTCTTTGGTAGCAAATGGCACAGATTATTGGGTCAGGTTATCAAGAGACGATGTGAGTCTTTGTTCTCTATTGGTTGTAGCCCCGAGAATGGTGTTTTCCAATTTGTTTCACCACAGTTTTTCCATTTGTGTTACTGAAGAAACAGTACTCAAAAGGTAACTCACTGACTTCTTCCCAGGGTTGTAACTCTACAGATGAATAGCTCATCTCTGCAAAAGACATTCTCACCTTCCTTTAGTCTCCCTCCCCAATGATCTGTTTTCTTCTCTAGTCTCAAGATGACCCAACTGCCCTTAGGCTCCTATAACTTCCATGGCTTCTAAGACACCTGTTGCCTGTTGTTCTTTACATTGCCTGAGTCCTCCAGTTCTACTAGCTCTCCCTTCCCTTTTCCATAGTTCCTCACCCTACTACTAGGTGCTCATTTTAGAGATGCCAAACTCTAAACGTCCTTTATTAATTGGAAAGCATCACCTTTTTACATGGACTCAACTGTTGTCTTTAAGTGGATATACATGTCACAATGTCATCTGACTAGTCCCCCTTAGACTCTAGTTCAGAATCTCATATGGATTATTGGGTCATGCCACTGAGTTATTTCATAGTCATCTGAACCTCAAAGAGATAAATAGCCTTTATCTCTTTCCATTGGCTTAAAAAATTGTAGATACCTTCGTTCTTTGGATGGGCCAGCCTTCAAAATGTACCCATTTTGTCCTTCTCTGGATTTAGACAATTCCTCAGTCCCATGTTCCACCCAGTCAGGGACCTCTCAATTTATGTTTTCACACCATCTTGTTCTCCTGGTGTCAGTGGTTCACCAGTCTATGTTGAACTGAGCCCAGGCTTTCAATTTAGCTTTCAAGATCTTTCACAAACTGGCACCCAGTCATATATCACAGCTATCTGCCACTTCTACAGAGACCAAATGCACACACTCTTATGCATTGCTTTTGACTCTTTGTTTGAACTCAGTTCCAGCTATGGGTTGCCTGTTTGGATTTCACACATGACTATTCAAAATACAGTTCCTGACAATTTACTTTGGCTACCACGGTAAATGGCAGTTGTGTTTCTCATCTGCACTTCCACTTATTTTTTTCTAACAAACATCACCTTAAAATATCGCTTGACCATATGACTTAAAAAAAAAAAGACTTTCAAATGATTACATGAGATTATTGAACTATAATATTAAATGATTATATATTTTTTGAGATAGGGTTTCTTGTAGTCCTGGCTATTCTGGAGCTCTCTCTGTAGACCAACCTGGCCTCAAACTCAGAGATCTGCCTGCCTCTGTCTCCCGAATGCTGGGATTAAAAGTATGTGCCACCACCACATGGCTCTGTTGTATTTTCTTCAAAGATCAGTGTAAATGAATATTGATCATAGTTTATCCTTATTATCTTTAATTTTGAGTGCTGCTTCTATTCTGTCTTCAGGACAGACAAAAATAAAACCCAGCCCACTTGGTTGTTTGTCCATATCAGATTAGAAGCAAGCACCTTGCTTTAAGGCCCATTTACCCACTCATACAAAAAGGGGAAGGAATCAGAGTGAAACAGTAAGTTAAACATAGAGAAGGAAGAAGTAGAAAGAAAATGAAGATGGAAAAGAGGAAACAAGACTTCTTTGTCTTAATATTTTCCTCCCTCTAAATTTGACAACTCAGAAATTAATTGCAATCCTTCTCACAATTCAATTCTAGTTTTGGAGAATCAGTCAAAATTGTTATAACTCACATCAGTTACACTCTGGGAACTCTTTTTCAGTCTCATGCTTCCTCATAACACAGCTAATGACTTTATTTATTCATTGAAACATGCTTCTGGCTCACTCCATTGACCTATTTGAATGGAGTCAACTGACATTCAGCTTCTGTGTACCATGGTTGGAATTCCATCTATTAATTTTAGGGCTATTGCCTCTTTAGCTGACTTAACTCTATCATTAAATTTCTCTTCCTTTGGCATTGAATAAAAATCATAGCTTATCTTTCAGTCATGACTTTGTTGTCTACTGGAGCAAATTATATCATTCTCACTAAATCTATCAAATTCAAATACTAAAAATGAATCCCTTCTGCTGGCATAAACAAATTCATCTTTAACACACAGAACATCATAACAGATTGTCCTTGGCTGTTCACTATACTGTATGTTCTGACACTTGTTGGTATATTTACAGAGTTTCTACTAAAAAAAGAATTGATCAAGGGAAAACAGCCAAGTTCAGAATGTTTTAAATCTACATTACATACTGTCAAAATAACTTTTAAATATATGTGAAACAGAATATTTGCAATTCAAAGCAAGAACCCATAAGGGGGAAATAGAGAAGGCTACCATGTCATATAAATCATGCTAGGACGAAGTTATTTGGATCATCCATATTCTACCAGACTCACTGAGAAATGCATATCCAGGTGAAGGAAGAGTTTCCCACTCCCAAAAATTGCTCTGATTGTGAAAAATGGTCTCTAGGAAGAAAATTATAAAGACTGAGCACTAAACCTTGAGTGGGAAATGGGATAATTCAATAAAAGATGACAAATGGCCTTCTGACTTCAGTATAACCATTCTGAAATTCTGGTAAGGACACTGTGGCCAAATAATTAATGTGTGCTCATTAAGGACCTACTGTATAAATGATACTGTTTCCACTTCTCAGGGAACATGAAGGAATCACTCAATATTTTGCATCTTAGGATCCTTCCTAAGACTTGTCTTAGTCACTGTTATGTTGGTATGAAGACACACCATGACCAAGGTGATTCTTACAAAAGAAAGCATTTAACTGGGGGCTTGCTTACAACTTCAGAAGTTCATTATGGCAGGCAGCATGGCAGCAGGCAGGCATGGTACTGGAGAAGTAGCTGAGAGCTACATCCTGATTCACAAGCAGAAAGAGAGAGACACTGGGCTTATCATAAGCTTTTGAAATCTCAAAGCCCACCCTCAGTAACATGCTTCCTCCAACAATGCCACACTTACTCCAATGAGGTCACACCACCTAATCCTCCTAGTTCTTTCACACAGTTTCATTCCCTGGTAACTAGGCATTAAAATACACGAGCCTATGGGGGCCATTCCTATTCATATCACCAAATTCCCCCATGCCCTTCATAGGCTTGTAGCCATATCATACTATAAAAATCCATTCACATTAATAGACTCCCTAGTCTATCACAGTCTCAACATGTTTAAAAATCTAATGTTCAAACTCTCTTCTGAGACTCATGAAAATATCTTAGAAAATATCTTAGAATCCCCTCTAAAGTCAAAATCAAAAAGCAGACCACAGTCACACACTTTCAACATACAATGGTACAGAATATACCTCCATTCCAAAATGGATGAAAAGAAGCACAGTGACAAAATAGTGGACCAAAGAGAAAGACCAAAGCAGAGCTGGACAAACTCCACATTCTGCATCTTGGTCTACTGTCATAGAGCTCTTCAGATCTCCAACTCTTTTCTGCTTTATTGGTTGCAACATACTCTTTGGACTGGTTCCTCTCCTTGGCAGGTCTCACTCATCTCTGGTATCTCCAGCATCTTGGTGTCTCCAACACAACTGAGGCTTCATCTTCACAGCTTCACACAATGGTCTCTCCAAACACTCATGAAGAAGGCTGACATACCCCTAGCACATGCCTGGCCTCAAAATTTACCCTTAGCCATGGAGGGAGATTCCTCAAGCCCTTTCTTGAATCCTTGACTCTAAAACCAGAATCACTGGACCAAAGCTGCCAAGTGCTGCTGCTTGATGGGGTTGGAACTTGGTCTCCTCTTTCACTTATATCTGTATCAGTTGTCTGTTGATTATGATTATCTTCTTTGCTTAAGCTTTTCTTCAATTTTGTTTCATATGTTGGAAGCTTATCTGTGTGGGGCCTTGCCCTGAAGTTACCACTCCCTTTATTCCATTTAGTATCATGCTTTGATTTAAACTTTTTAGCTCCTTGAGCACTAGACAACTTCACTACATTTTCTTGACTCATTTTCTCTTCAAGCTGTACATTTCATATTTCTCTTTGTTCCACTTGCTCCTTCTCATTATAGACATCCATAAGAGTGATTACTAACAACCACACAACAGAGTCAGCACTAGAGTGTCTTGAAATCTCCTCTGCTGCGGCCATTAATCCAAAACTCTTCTATCTATCAGTAAGAGAGATTTTTAGAACAAGAGCAAAAAGCAGCCATATTCTTTGCCAAAATATGAAAAGAATGGTCTCTAGGTCATTTACTAATATTTTTTTCTTCTCTGAAACCCCTTGAGTTAGACCTCTGTAGTTTACATCATCCTCAGCACCACTGTCCATGCTCTGGCTAGAATGGCACAGTAAGCCCTGTTTAAAGCTAATCTCTTTTCTAGTAAAAAATCCCAAAGTTCATATTCATCTAACATGCATTATGGTCAGGTCTGTCATACCAAAACTCCTGTCCCTGATACCAACTCTGTCTTAGTCACAATTTTATTGCTGTGAGGAGACATCATGACCAAGGTAACTCTTACAGAAGAAAGTATTTAACTGGGCACTCACTAATAATTTCAGAGGCTTAGTCCATTGCCATCATGATAGGGAGCATGGTAGTGGGCAGGTATGGTACTGAAGAAGCAGCTGAGATGTACATCCTGAGCTGCAAGTAGAGAGAGACAGACACTGGGCCTGTCATAGACTTTTGAAACCCCAAAGCCCTACATATTCATACATAGTCAAATAAATATTTGACTACATATTCAAATAAATGAGTTCGTTGGGGGGAGCATTCTTATTCAAAACACCACAGGGGTAAATAGCTTAATGTGGGGCTATAAAGCAATGCAAAGAGAAATCAACCTAAGAATGCAAAGCCCCATGGGATAATCAGTGTTATCTAAAAGTGTAATAACAGAAATGGTGATTTGAGAAATCAAACTGTTTAACAGCAATGTTTATGGCCTTTATCAATAAGTCCTAGGAGTAGGAGAGCAGAGGTGGAACCTCTGGGCATTGATTCACCTTAATTCAATGGTCAGAAGAAATGAAAAGACATTTTGCTGGGAGCCTGTAAGTATGGACAAGGATACAGGACTGACACATGGGGAATCCTGAGGAACCATCTCCAATGGAATAGAAAAGTATGAATAAGAGAAATACTGATGTTGATAAACCTATTTCAGATGGACTTGAAGACAGGAACTTGAAATCCAGAATAGAATTAAGGTTAAAGCACCATCCTAAGCTTAAAGCCCAGATGGGGATATTGGTTATGGTGTCATCAACAGCAAGGAAAATGTGTATCCAGTTTATGTAAACAACCTGTGACATTTCCAGTAAATCATGGAGTCACAGAAAAAGGAAAGTCCCCAGTGTAGCAAAGCAATTGACCAAGAGAAGGAAGTGCTCTAGCAAGTCATCCAAGGTCTTCTTATCCAGAATCAAAGTCAAGAGATTTCAATGATCACATCACCAAGTTCTGTGCAGCAGTGAATGAGAGCTACCTCTTCATTATCTCTGCCTTTAGCAAAATCAATTAATTCAAATAATGTGTCATTAGTGTGACACAGCACAATCTTTGTCTCTTTCCTGTCCCCCTCTCTTCTCTTGGTCTCTAGGTGCTTAAAGCAGGTCTAGGGTCACTGTTGCCTACTAGGACCCAACTCACTGACTCAAATGATCCTTCATCACTTTCACCAGGATTTTGCTTTGGGACACTACAGTACCAATCTTATTGCTGTAGTAAGTGTATATGAATTATGCCTCAGTGTTAGCATTGTCATGGGCCAGGAAACATCAAAGAGTAGTATGCAAACCCAGAAAAACATGCCTGACCTAGCTGCTCAGAAAACGAGAAGATCATAGATATGATGTATCCCAGTGGAAAAGGCCTCTGTCACTCACTTGAACACCAGACCCATGACTGAGCTCAGCCGAGAGAAGTACAGTTTGTGCAATGCCACCACACAGTAGTGACCCTTCATCAGCCCATAGATCTATGAAAGTAAATGTTTACTGCCCAATACTCCTGAGATATTAGACTTATCTCTTACACAGCAGGTTGTGTATATAAGTAACTAAATTAAATCAATAGCATGCAGAACCTAGTATGAATTTCAAAACACACTTCTGTATCCTTATAGAATATTTCTATGTTTGCATAAAACAGTTTAAGCCAAGAAGGCCAACTCATACACTAAAACACACTGAAAAAAAAAAGCCATCATAACATTTAGGCCAACATTCTATCCATTTATAAGGTAGGCTTTCTTTTGACAATTAAAAACACATATGACCTTGGATTTAAATCACTTTATTCAGGTGCTACAATCTACCAATTGCCCCTTCATGTTTTCACTCTTCAGATGGTTAGAGAAATATTTCTAGATATTATGATGCCCTTTTTCAGAGGTTCCCTAACGACCCGACTCATGGTACATTTTTATTTCTCATTGCCTATAAGACAAGCTTTCAACTGGTGATCTTTATAGTGTGTCCATTAAAGGAATCTGTAGGAGGATATAGGTGAGTGAGTCATGTTGTAGCATTGGCCCTTCCTGGGACTATTTCTGTTTCCAGGGGGCCTGTTGGCATTGTGAAAAATCTTAACTCAAATGCTGTGAATGCCTAATAGCAGGGCTGCAGACACTGTGATGGGTATGAAGAATTTCCCCTAATTTCAATTAAGTTGTAGGACAGATGGATGCCCCAACCAATCATACGGTGGAAAAAGAGAGATTTGTGAATATTTTTGTGAAAAAAAAAGAATGTTTGTCCAATCATACATTTTGCTATAGACATTTAGAGAAACCTCAGCTGGAGAAAGAATAGAGAGAAAGAATGCACTGGCATGTGAGCTTGTGGATGAGTAAATATCTAAGCCTCAGAAAACAGGCAAAAACCATCCGTTCCTAGTCCTCCTATGAATGAATGTACCTGGAGGCTTCTTATGGTGTTGAAACCCAGGTCACTGAAGCAAAATAGAGAGATGAGAACCTTTTATGTCTGGCTGGTTTCTGCTTTCCCCCAAAGGCCTCCTGACATGAGGAGATAGATGGCGCCCATCGCTAGGGGTCACAAGGTCCCCCCCTTGATGCCTAGCCTTCAGAGTCACATTTGTCATCGGGAGTGCTTTCCTCTCATTTGAACGTCTCATCATGGAGCCCGGCTTGAGCGCTCCCAGGATAGGGAGTCAGGGATTCAGGACAGCAGACATCACTCTTCATCACTCACATGGGAAAAAGAAAAAAGGAGGGAGAAGGGGAGGGAAATGGAGCCATCTATGACTGAGTTTTGATTAATTACCAGGCTTGACAGTGATGAGTGTGGTAAGCCAAAGCAGGAGGGGGAAAGGAATAAGGTGTGTGTATTGGGGGGGGGGAGTAAAGGCAATGAAGGAGGAGTAGGAAAGTAAGAAAGGCACTTTAGAGGCTCTTCCTACAGAGAAAACAAATGTGCCTTAAATTGGAAAAAGTGGTTACTCATGTCAGATGTCTTACAGGCAGAATCTGAGAACTTGGGAACTATAAAAAAAAAAAAAAAACAAACAGCTCAGGGCCTGTGTTTCCTGCGAGGCCCAGCATAACTAGGAGAATGGGAGGTGGGGTCTGGAAAGATGATCTCTCAAAGTCAGGCTCATACATACATTGCACTGTGTCCTGAGTAGCTTGTCTGTACTGATGAGAAAACAGCAATTGTAGCCAGCACACAGACACTGAGACCCTGCAGATCTCACTGCCTATCCCACCTCCACAGTGAAACTGCATGGCTTCTGGTTTCTTTTGTGAGGGTCTTCAAAGGGGTCTCATTGCTGTTTCCTATTGTCTCCCACAATATCTGCTGACCTCCAAGTCACTGACATAGACGTACCTTCCAGCTACCTTCTGGTTAGCTGGAAATGCCTAGAAGTAGAATTTTTCTTCACAGCAGAGAATCCTTTCCATGATATGACTCAGTGAAATACAAAATATGGTTACTTGAAAGTTCCCAGAGAAAAAAATGACCATTTCACAATTGCTCAAGGCTAGATGGCACTTCCTTTCTGGGAACAGAGGATGGGGAGAGATAGTGTGATAATATTGAGTCACAGTAAAAGGCATGCCATCACCCAAGAGAAGCTGAGCAAAAGCTGGAAGGAGGAACAATGTAAGAGGAACAGGAATACTAGACAAACAAAACAGCAAGATCAAGATCATCCACGGACTCTAGAAATCTCAGTTACTATTTTTAGAAATGTATTCTCTAAACATTGTGCTGTTTTGGGTTATAATTTCGATATCATTGCCTAAGGGTTTGAAAACATTTAAAACAGTTTTGTTTTCAAATCTGTAAGTAGTTCACTCATGCATTTATAGCACACCCCATCTGCACTGTATTAACCACATCTGCATACTGAAAAATGCAGTCCTAGATCTAGTTGAAAGAGCACTGTTAATTGCAAATGAACAGGGTTCTGTTCAATGGGAATTCCCAGATGATCCCAGCCAAGGAGAACCCATCAGGAAACCATGTTCCATTTAGTACTACAGTTCTATCAACTCATCCTCTCCATCATCTTATTGTTCGTCTATAATGCAATCTCCTCAAGTTTTTTCCATATCAGCAGCATCAATGTGTTACTTTAGCCAATAAGAACCTCAGTTTCATTAGATTAATCATTGGTGATTTTAAAAAAATGTACAGAGCTGATAATAATTAATACTGCCAAAAATTTGTAAAAATGATAAACTAAAAGTTCGTGTATTGACTTCAAGATAAGCTTTCTTAAAGTGCTTAAAACTGTGATTTATATAATAGTTCATTTAACAACAGTAATATAAATGTAAATATGTTAGATTCTAAGATGCTTTCATCTCCTTCCTCTCTTAACTGTATCTTTTGCTCTGCAGCATTGGGAACATACTACTGAAGGCCAGAATAACTATCCCTAGCCAATCTCTTGTCTGTGCAATTTAAAACCAAAGCCAGATTCAGAGGGTAAATATCTCTCTGTTTTGCTCATTTGTTTTCTTTTAAATTTATGTTCTCTGAACACTGTCATTCATATATATACATATATATATATATATGTGTGTGTGTGTGTGTACATATATATATATATATATATCATGGTATATATTTATATTATCACTATTCATCTCAGAAGCTCAACTTTTTCATGCATTTTCTTCATTTTTACTCTCTTCTATGGTAAGACCAAAGGTAAATTTAACATATGAGCTAACTTTTTTGTCATTGTGTTTTGTTTGTTTGTGTTAGGTTTACTTATTTATGTTTTTTATGTATATGGATTCTTTGTCTGCATGCAACCCACACACCAGAAAAGGGCATCAGATCCCATTATAGACAGTTGTGAGCTGCCATGGGGGTGCTGGGAATTGAACTCAGGACCTCTGGTAGAACAGCCAGTGTTCTAAAGCTCTGACCCATTTCTCCAACCCATCTGAGCTAATTATACACAAGAGTGGTTTGTGGCTTTTTCATGCTACTGTTCTCAGTATGCCCAGTCCATTCTTGGCAAGGATAAGGTACACAGGTTAGAAACTTACCAAGAATAGTCACAGACTCTCAGAGCTGACAGAAAGCTTGGGGAGATCAGTGTGGCGATTCTCAGGAAAAAGGAAACAAAATGACTTATTTATCTTTTGAGTTTTCTCATTAGACTAGATTAGATGTTGAACAATATTGTCTTGTTGCACATAATATTGCCTATGTCTATTAGAAAAGATAGTTTTATCATCTCTAAATACTCCCTATTGGGCTCAACACCCAACAGCAAATGTTCTGCTTCAAGGCTACATGTGGTCATTTCTTTCCTGACTGCTCATGGAGAGGAGGAAATGATGAAGATGACTGTGACCACAGACTTCATTTTTACCTAGTGCATTGATTCTCAACCTTCCTAATGCTGTGCTGCAACAGCCCCTCATGTTGTGGTGACCTCCCAACCATAAAATTATTTTCGTTGCTACTCCATAACTGTAATTTTGCTACTGTTATGAATTGCAATGTAAATATCTGATATGCAGGATATCTGATCTGTGACCCATGGGAAACAGTTATTTGACCCCCCAAAGGGATTGCAACCCATAGGTTGAGAACCAGTGGACAAGTGTCAATCACCAAGCTAAGCTGACAAATGGTCTCTAAAGGAGGTACTGGCATTATTCTGAGAACTATTACATATTTTAAATTGTGTGTGTGTGCCTGTGTATGATGTGGGTTTGTGTGCTTTTACAGGTACAATTTCCCACAAGTGCATGTGCCCAGGGTGGAAGAAGGGGTTGGTGTCCTGTTCTATCACTCTCCACTCTATGTGCTTGAGATAGGGTCTCTTAAGGAGCCTGGAGCTCATCATTTCAACTAGCCAGCAAGCCGTAGCTTTTCTCTGATGTCAGCCTTGCATACTGCCAGAGTTATGGGTACATACAATCCTGACCAGGTTTTTATGTAGGATCTAAACCCAGGTCCTCATGCTTAAAAATCAAGCACTCTTATCTCCTGAGCCATACCCCCAGTTCTAGCATGTTTTACAGAATGTGAGTCATAGACCTGGAGCTCAGTAACCACGGCTGGGCAGTGTCAGGACCAAAACTCCAATCCAGTTTCGGCTGACTGCACCATTGGGGTTTACTCACCGTACCTACAGTGTACATCATAACCAGGATCTTGGGGGGCACTGCTTTTATTTAGGTTGCTTCCTGTCCTGCAGCTGTTTAAGATTTATTTAAGCCACTCTTCAATCTAATAAATAGGAAGACACCCTGACTCAATAACAGTGCAATGGTACTAGAGAGCATTATAACAGAGTCGGAAGTCAGGAGTCTAAAATTGGCTTACTTCAGCAATCAAATGCACATTCTATTAATCAACTACTGTGTCATTTCAGACAAACTTAACTCCTTTGAGTTTTAGTACGTTGTTCTACACATAGTTGATTCAAGCATTCAAAGGCTTATACTGATTTCTTGCCAAATTGAGAACTGTCAGTAAATAGCATCCAGCATGACTGATGATGAACGGAGTTTTCACTTGCATTCATCTAGACCAAAGCACTGTCATACTGGGGAATTTCTTTCTTTTTTTTTTTTTTCTGTCAGTAGATAATCCATGCCAATATCTTAATGTAAGCGAACATGGGATAATATTGGAAATCACAACGTGGGCTGAAGACCAAAATCACATTGGTTTATGATCCCAAGATTGAATAGGTACATGCAGGAAACACTAAGTGAATGTCACCAAAAGACTGCCTCTCTCGAGAACTGCCATCTGGCCACCTGGTGCACCAATTACCTCTATATGTCAAGAATCTAGAGTTTGCCTGCCTCTGGCTTCTGGCTATGCCGCTGCATTAGTATTTGTACCCGTTGCTTCCAAAATACATCTTATTGGCACCAGAAAAATGTTCCTGAATCAGCTCTGAATACTGGTGTGAAGAACTCCTCCTGCACAGTTCAGCTGTCTCATGTCATAGGAACAGTAGCATCCTTAGAACTTTCCCCCACTGACACACAAGCCTTTGTTCCTAGACCACAGGGAAGTATGTCCCACTAGGGAGTTCTCTGCTGACTTCTGTTTGTTCCCAGTTGCTAGACCTGAGGTACAAAGTAACCTCCACTCACTGAAGCAACTGAATACAGGATGATCAATGGCACAGCCATGCATGCAAAAGTCTGACTCATAGTGAATTTTTTTTTTTTTTTTTTTTTTTTTTGGCACTGTATATATTGGGTGCACTTTTCGTTAGGGCAAGTCCTGAAATCTTGAAGAAGCCCTGCTATTGGAGAGTTCTATTACAATGACTATCTGTTCTCACTGTCCACAGTTTCTGTGAGATTTGGTAAATGACCAAGATAAGAAAGAAGAGGTTTAGGATAAAATACATCTATTTTTCCTTTTCCTTCTAGGCATCTCCACCAAGGCATTCAAAACCCCAGTGGTCTGTAGGCTCTCCTCCAAGATCTGTAACTTCACTAGTCCTAGGTTTCCAGTAACAGGCATGATCTAGTTCTTATGGAGTGGGCCTAAATTCCAATTAGAGAGCTGTTGGTTACTGCCAGGGCAAGCATGTTAATAATGACCCTTTGGGTTATTGCACCATACTGGTGGTAGTGGTTCATATCTGAGGAGGAATGCTGGTTCTTTCCCTCCATTGGAAGTTTACAAGGTGCTTTCTGGTACCATGAAAGCTGATACTCAAAGAGAAGGATTTCAAATCAATGTCAATTCAGGGAACCCTGGGCCCTGTCTCTGAAGTGCATGGTATATTCAGCAATAAGGGCTTATCTTCTACCTCTTGGGGACAATAGCAATACCTTATGATGCTTGGGGAATCTCTTGGACAAGTCTGACCTTGAAAGAGGGCTTCTCATGACTGATGCTGGGGCTTTTGTTAGTTGGTTTTTGAATCTTAGGGTAAGCATTTTCAGCCAGATGGGAAATTTTACATTTAAACTATATATGGATATTTATATACAGACATATGTATTGCAGATTTTTTAAGGTAGAAAGTTAATGGTATGATTCAAAAAAATTTTAAATGCAGGCAATCTCTAGAAAAAATTGTGATTTTTGGAGGCTGTCTATATTGGTAAG
This sequence comes from Peromyscus leucopus, assembly GCF_004664715.2. Taxonomy (NCBI): domain Eukaryota; kingdom Metazoa; phylum Chordata; class Mammalia; order Rodentia; family Cricetidae; genus Peromyscus; species Peromyscus leucopus. The sequence continues at coordinate 57,180,557 of NC_051075.1, read as the reverse complement.
CAGAATGATTGTGGCTTCTTTCAACATTATAGTATTGAGAGATACTAAATATCATTTGCGTTCTGACATTCATTTTCAGTAGCACCTCAGTAGTGTCAAGATATATGTGAGCCCAATGAATCCCTCAATTTAGGTAAAAGGAAATCACTAAGTGTCCATTAGATGACCAGAGAAGAATCCTACACTTCAAATACTTAATGTCTGTAAAATAAAGAAATAAGGTTTCCAAGTATATTCTGGTTTTCCGGATCAGAATTCAGGTAAATTTTATGCAATAACTGAGCATCAGGGGTGATTATGGATAAGGAAAAGGAACAAAAAAGAGAATGTTTATCAGTGATGACAGAGGTGGTGGTAGTGTATTAACTGTCAACAATAGAAGAGTGATAATAACAAAAGTTTTCCCAGAGGATTATGGGTTTTTCAACTTAATTTGAAAATGTCCCCATCACAAGAGTTTCTCTTTTCTTTTTGATAAAATCACTGGCCTAATATAGGACTACTGGCAATAATAGCCATCACAGAAAATGATAGGGAAATCTGAGCACATGAGTTAATAATATATTATTTCTCTTTAAAGCATTTTCTCAAGGAATGTCTAGCATAGCCCAGCTCCAAATTCTAATGTGCTTCCTAGTCTGAACTTATACTCAGGTGGGGTATAAATTTCTTCTCCTTCATAAATACTGTCTTCAGGGAAATCTTTTTGAAGGAAGAGAAAAAAACAACAACAGCAGCATAATGCATTTGGATAGACACAACAAACCTGTCTTCCTTTTCATGAATCAATAACTATGTTTTTATTGTTACTATGAAATAAGTTATATATGTGAATAGTTGTATGACTCTTTTGTTGTGTACTGTAGAATTGTGCCAGCACTCACCATGGTCTGACTTACAGTTTCCCCTCTTCTGTGTCACCATGGAAAATTATATCCAGGTCTCCATGGCGTATATCTTCCTCAGAAGAGACTTAGGAAAGTCTTTACCAGAGAAACAAAAGACATTTGTCTGTGGGTGAACTGAACTTTGTTCTGGAATCCGTTTTTTGTTTCTGATGGCCAAGACTGCCACCCAGATGCCTGCCTCCTCCTTGTCTATACTTCTTAGGCCCTTTACTTCCCCATCCAGAGGCAATCCTACGAGCCCTAGCAAAGATCAAAGACATACAAGTTGGAGTGTAACAGCCAACTCTGGTGAGTCACAAGTGTGGTGGACCTAGGAATGGCTAGCATTATCACTAGGGAATTTATAGTCCTTTGACTCACTTTTCTTAATGACGTTTTTCAGAAAAGAAAATTGCCTTTTCCACTAGCCACATGTGTGGGAGCCTATAGAGGTTTCCTAGTGAGATCTGAGCTTGCTTTACCCAGCACGACTGCATAAGGGGATGAATTGACCATGTGCATGGTAACTAGGCATTTGGAAGGGTCTGCACTTGACTGTAGTAGGGGTGGACTTTTGGCATTTCTTTTAAAAAGCCCTTTAGAAGAGACAGAAGGGGTCAGTGGATAAGGATCCAGACCCTCCCAAGGCTATTCTCTCTCTCTCTCTCTCTCTCTCTCTCTCTCTCTCTCTCTCTCTCTCTCTCTCTTCTCTCTCTCCCTCCTCTCTATATTTCTATCTAAATCTCTTATCCCTCACTCCTCAAGAGTACCCTGAGGGAAAAAAAGGTAGAGGTGAGCCCCTCACATACATGAAAATGGGTGCCCCTACTTTGCCTTGGGAAAAGGAAGCCTCTATGTAAATGTATTCTCCTACAAGACAGTCTAGGAGATTCCATCTTCCACATAGATTCTATTGGAAAGAACCATGTACTCTGGAGGCTACAGGACTAGAAGTAATGGGAGTTTGTAGTGGGTAGCCATTCCAGCTTGGATCTGGAAGTTCCAACCCCCATTGAGACTCTGGCAACTGTCATGCCTACAAGGCAGGGCCAGGGGAGGCGCCTGGAGACCTCTCTGTGCAGACGCTGAATGGTGAAGGTGGACTGTGCAGAGCTCCGGAGAACACCGCTGGACTGCAATACACCTTCCCCAGACCCTGCGACCTACCTATTACTTAATTTGTGAATTACACCATTAAATAAATATCCTTTTAACTACGTGGAGTAGCCAAAATAATTTCTCCAATAGGAGTTTACTCCTCAAAGTTTCGTATCCCTTCTTATAGCTCTAATTTAGACATCTGAAGCATCTGAAATAAAGAATGTAAAGATACTTCTTAGCCTTATGTTTAAAGAGACTCCTGATTATCATGACTAATTTTACACACAAAGACTGCTCTGAATTCATACATACAATTCATTTGAATTCATTACTAAAATTATGGAATTTAACAAATCCATGGCACTTACTCACCTTTTACATTACATCTTCCTTGTGACTCAGAGTATGTTGCAGGCATTTTCTTTGCAAAGCTGACTGAAAGAGCAATGAATACATACATACATACATACATACATATGAATACATACATACATATGAATACATACATATATACATATGAATACATACATACATATGAATACATATATACATATGAATACATACATACATATGAATACATACATATGAATACATACATACATACATACATACATACATACATATATACATATATACATATTCACCTCTGTGGAACCAGACAGAAATCCTAGCATTAACAACCTGTGAAAGACAAACACAACCTAACAATGTTTCCCCAAGACACAGACTGCTGGATAACAGAGAAAGCAGCCATGTGCATGTACAGGAACTTCTCAAGTTCATGTTCTAATCAGTCTTCTAAGAGACTTGGGGAGTGGTGCACCCACAAGACAGGACCCATGGTATCAAGCACAAAAGCTCACTAACACCAGCTGTGGTGACTGCCATCTCACCCTATACATCCTCTGGGATGAATAATCCCTGAGAATTTTATGATCTTGGGGGCAATACGGCATGGAATAAGAACCTGAAAGAAAGGCCATCAGATCTGTCTTAACTCTAGATATTTCTTATAAAGAATGAAATCGTAAGATCTACCTTGTGGGTTTATAGTGTGGATTTGAACTATTTAGTCTAATTCTCAGAAATATATGTTAGTGCCTCATAACAAAAATAACAGCCTAGCACCCTGCCACTTACAAAAACTGCTCAATAGTTCTGGAAATTTACCTATCAGCTTTAAAGGGTTTTTCCAACTCTGCTCATGGTACACTGGTTCAGATTGGTTCGAAGGAAAGTTATTTACATGCTCAAAAACTGCAAGCAGCATACTTTGGTACCCTGGTCGGCATCCTCAATTTCATAGCTGTTCTAGGTGAATGAAGCCTGGAGCCTTAGTTCACTACCAAAGGAGAAAAATGGTGAGAAGGCAACTCGATCACAGGGAATCTGTCCAGACATTTATTTCGCTTCATTTAGGACCATAGAACATATAGATCAAATGCTCAGAGATATTAGGAACAGAAGAAAATGCCAGAATCGATGCTACAATGCATTTTGCTCTTACCCTGAATTAATGCTGTTGTATCTGTGTTGTTCCTGATTTAACTTCTCGCTAATGGCCTTAAACATTTGATCTATATCTTTTGCCAGTTGGAATACAGAAAAACCTGTGTCTTGGATTCCCCATAGAGTCACCAAGAAATGAATTCAAAAGCCAACAGCATGCAATAGGCTCCTAAGGCCCTCCCCTTCTGGAGTGACATCTTCTCAAAGAAAACATTTGTTCTCCCATCGCCATGTCTAATGACCTTCAAGGTGAGAGCATCCACTCCTCACAAAATAGGAGGTCATATTTTTTTTATTTCTTCAAGAAAGAGATTTTAAAAAAAAATAGTTTTTCCCCCTGTTCTCTTCCCAGTAATAGAAAGCCTGAAAGGTTCAACTTTGGGGTATTCAGAAATCTACCTTATCATGCTGAGTCTGTTGCTTTCCAAACTTTACCTCACTGGAGATGTTAGTAGATTGTACACAAGATTGAAAGCTATTCAGATAGGATATAGAAATATGACATACGAACCATGTTGAATACATCTGGCACAAATTATAAAATGCATATTCCACCGTTTACCAAATACATTTAAGAAACACTACCTTTTTCACTGGTAATAACTTTCACTTCCTGGTAGAAATACTTCCTGGGTAAAACCTATCAATTTTAGGTTTACCCACTGAAGGCACATGGGATGAAATAGAAGCACCAACATTATTTAATGCTTAATACATGTCAGCCAAAGGCTCTATTTTTGATGCATTACCACAGTTTTTCATGCAGAAATCCTGAGATGTATACCATTGTTATCTCCACTTTACAGGGGCAACTGCAGGCGAGAGATACAGGAAATTATGGGTCTACCTTCAACCCAGACACCAGGTGATCTCTAGCCAATGGATGCCCATGTTTCAATGGTAGAGAAGGGTCCAAAATTATTTTCCATCTTGAAGAGAAGTAAAATGAAAATCTGGAAAATGGAGAAAGTGTGTTTCTGGCTTTTCCTTTTAATCTGCAAGCAGTGAAGTCCCAAGGATGACATTTTCCTTTGATTGTTGCCCTCGGGCTCCCATGATCTGTGGTTCCATGTGTGAGCCATTAGTATGACCTCATTGTTCAGATGCTGTTTGCTGTCCTCTGGAGAAATCCAGTTGGCTGATGTAGGGAAATATTCCTTAAAGATCATTTAGGAAGAGTTTGAAATCTAGTTTAAGACTGGCCTTCCTTCCTTCTTTCTTCCCTTCCTTCCTTCCTCTCTCCCTCCTCCCTCCTCCCTTCCTTCCTCCCTTCCTCCTTTCCTTCTTCCTTCCTTCCCTCCCCTCCTCCACTTCTATTTTTTTTATTCTTCATTCTATATTTCTTTATCTCCTTGATTTGCTAACAGAGTGATATGATGTAGCCTGGGCTGGCCTCAAGTCACCTAATACTTCTGCCTCAACCTCCTGTGTGCTGGGGTTAGAGAGGTCCACCACTGTTTCAATGCAGCTGTGCTCAAGATCATCTTGGCACCCAGTATTGACAGAGCACCAACACTCTCAAAGTTAGAGGGTATACAGTTTTCCTAAATACTTCCCCAAAGTAGTAGCCAGAAGCTAAAACTATGTTCTGTCTCCAGCAAATGGTATGTTAGAATCCTTCTTTGATTTTTTTCACAGATAAGCATAAACAATCTTCTTTAGCTGTTTCCTTTCCTTCTTTGTCTCTTTTTATTACAAAATTAAAAATTGTTGGCCAGTAGCCCAAACCACCACAGACTTTACCTCTTGTTTAGACTAATTATGTTGTGCAGCCTGCCAAAAAACCGGTTCCATCAATGAGCTCACGTTGCAGGAGCTTTCCTAATCAATTCTTTGACACTTAATTACAGACTGAGCATATTTGAAGATCTGAAGCCTGAAACAGGGTTTGTGTGTGCAGGGTAGGTGGTTAGTGTCCCTGGCAATCAGAAACCCTCTCTCACACCACTTCGCAGTACCCCTTGCTGCTTTGATATTACTTCAAATACATAGAGACTCTCTGTAGTTCCCCAGCCTCAGCTTTTCTTCTCAGTTAATACAATCTCAGACCTTCTGCTCATAATGGCTTCCAAGGCATCAGAGGGTTCCAGATCTATCCACAGACAGATGTGCCAGGCTAGGCAGGGGAAACCAACCTGGAGGATTTTGCCTGAAGTTGGAATTCCTTTGGCTCTCATAATAGAGTCTTAGGTTGTAAAGGAAAAGCAAGTTAAAAACAAGGCATTGAAAGCAATGACTTGAGTTTGCTAATGAGAGATGCAGCTGCTGTATGAGCACAAAGCAAGAAAATAAACCGGGCATTGTGACTGTAGAGCCTACTCTTCAACTGAAAACTTTGCTAGAATTTTGCAGTTTTATCTTTTAGGTAGCACACTTGTTGATTTAAATAGGCACCACTGGACATAAGTAGACTTCTGCTCTCCTAGTATACATGTTTACCAATCATCTAAAGGATGATGGACATTTTACTCACTGCTTTGAAAATTCATGTAGGATTTGATTCTTTGCAACCATGTTGCATTTGAATAGTGGTATGCTGGAGAATCAGTTCACACATGAAATAGAGAGGCAGGAAGCTGCATGGAAGTTGAGATAAAGTTGAGATTGGGGAGGCATGACTGACTGAATAGGCTGGCTCTGGTGAAAAGTTTATTAATCTTGTAAAAATTTGAAATATAGAGGAGTATAGTGACACTAATATTTTCATTGTTATAATGCAAACAAATAAAAACTATGGATTTTAAAGTTTAACAAAATTATAAATTTAGCAATTAAGAACAAGGAGAGTAAAAATACATCAACAGCAAAGCAGTGAGTAATTGTATCTTAGAATATATTTTTAACAAACCTGAAATAAGTCAGAACTAAATGGAAACTTTTGGTAGTATTCATTCTGATTATGTAGAAATGTGTATGTGTTTGTGTGTGTGTGTGTGTGTGTGTGTGTTTACTATGTCCCTGATTTTATGCTTTTATTTATAGTGAGTATACTCATAAAAGTCATTTCTCATTTAAAATTTTATTTCATTTATTATACTGGATTTCCTTGGCAAGTAAACTGTTTTACACTCTAGAATTTTGCCATTAAACCAGGTGTGGTGCAACATGATTATAATCCCAACACTTGGGGGCTAGTTATAGGAAGGCAGGAGGATGACAAGCTTGAGGCTAGTCTGGGCTACATGAGGTGAACATGTCTCAGGAAAGAGGAAGAGGAGGAATCAGGGTGTGTGGGGAAGGAGTGGGGAGGAGAAGTCTATCTTCTCTTTGAGGGATTCTCTTGTAGGATATACCATTTATTTTTATACTATAGAACTTAAATTACTTATTGTGTAATTATGTGTCTATTAGGCATTAATCCTTCTAGAAAATAGGCTCATGAGGCTAGAGAATGTATGAAAGCTTTGACTTAGCACTTGGACAAAGGCTTTCACACATTGTATATATTCATTAAGTACAAACTTGAGAAGACAACAAGTGCATTTAGGGTATAACAGCCATAGACCTTAATAAGTACCAATAGCATTTTTAAAATGCACATTGATTGATTATTCCACCAATGCCCTTATTTTGAAGATGAAAAATGTAGAATAAGAACAATGGTTGAAAATATCTCGAAAAACCAAAAAAATAAAAAAGAAAGAAAATATCAGATAAAGAGTCTTCTGTCTTGTGTTATACTCCAAGCAACTTAGAGAAAATTCTGCAAATAATTCACTTTTATAGAGAGAGCCATTTAATCTCCAAGGCATTTTATTTTCTTCTTCTAAATCTTAAATTTTGGAATCCATGATTGAAATGCCTTTCACCTGTGATTGTGTTGATATATTGTGCACCCTAATAAAATTTGCCTGAAGATCAGAGGACAGAACAAGCCACTAGATTAAACACAGATGCCAGGCAGTGATGGCACACACCTTTAATCCTAGCACTCTGGAAGCAGAGATTCATTGGATCTCAATGAGTTCAAAGCTACCCTGGACTACATGAGATTAACTCAGTCTAGGAGAGAAACAGAGCCAGGCAGTAGTGGCACACCCCTTTAATCCCAGCACTTGAGATCTCATGCCTTTGCTTGGGAAGCACACACATGCCTTTAATCCTAGGAAGTGATGGGTGGGCGGAGAAAGATATATAAAGAATGAAGAGACAAGAACTAGAAGGCTTTTCGGGCTGAGGAGTCCTAGAGGTAAGATGTAGCAGTAGCTTGTTCCTTTGTCTCTCTGATCTTCGGGCAAATTTTATGAGGGTACACAATATATCACCACATGTGATACTTGACCTACATACACATACCCTGAGGATAGAGCCAAACAATATGAGTGTACAATTTTCTGGATCATTTCATTAAAAATAATTTTCCAGGAGATCCTACAATCTTTACTCCCATGGTCTTTTTTTTTTTTTAAATTGAATTGCCAACAAAAATTGTACTAGATGTTTCCCTGCCCTGAATATAGTTATTCCCTCCATGTGACCCTAACAAACAGAATTCAGAGGTGTCTCACATGGTTGTTCCTGGGAATGAAAATCAGCTGACTTCAGAGAAAAGATCACAAGAAGAGAAAGGAGGTAGAGCTATTTAGTTTCAAGTTGAAGTTTTTAAAAGCGATCAAGGGGAAACAGAAAGGCCATTTCGTCATGTTAGAGAAAAAAAAAACAGCTAGATTAAAGTGAAAAGGTCAAAGTGGAATCTAGATTTGATCCAGCTTTCTGCTAACATACCTGAGTTTTAGATCAAGCCACCCCACACACACACACACACCTCTCCCTCAACCACTGCTCTGCCTCCAGTTAGGACCTGCAATTTTCCTCAGTCACGACCTTATTCTTTATTTTGTTAATCATTTGCTTTGCTATCTATACTAGTTTTCTATCCTTTGAGAGCAGGGTATCTGTAAGCATAAAGTCTAGTCATTCCCAAGTCCCCAGTGTGTATTGCCCTCTGTTCTATGAGAAGCATTCCAAAAAGTATGATTATAGCATATCGTTGGGCCACCACACAGACCGGCAGATCTAAAGCATACAGGAAGCACTAGCATTGGAGGGGGACTAGATGTGACTAAATATTTATTATCATTATTGATTTTTTCAGTTATGTAAAAACTTCCACAGTGCCCTTTGATGTTAATTGTAGAATACCTTATGATGTCTGCTGTGAGTTTTTAAGCATGAACTAAACTCAGTAAGTAAACCCATTGAAGAGTCTACTGTGAAAGGGAAGGTATACTATATAGGGCAAGCAGTTAAGATAAGGGACTTGAGGGAAAAATGTAGCAGTTAATTAAGAATGCAAAAACACAGGCACTAACTCAATGTCTGTTCAGCAATATATCACTCCTCATTTGTTCCCAGTGCCCACAGGACTACTGGAAAATATGCGCTCAACATCTCAATATTTACCCTTAAGAAAATGGTTATTTACTTCCGATTTATACTTGTGTCTGTGTGGCTGGGAGGAAAATGGGGAGTGGGCCCATTTATTTCTTCCTAGAGTCTATAATTTCATCTTTCAATTAAAATGAAGTGAGTAACACGTTTATCGCTGGAAAGCAGGCTGTAGGTAGCAGCTATAGGACTTCTTTCATTGCTATGGCAACTGGACTCCATTGTCATGGCTACCTTGGCGCTACATGTAATTGTCAGTGTGTGAGCTAAACTGATAATACACAATCAATATCCCATAAACTACAAACCACACGTTAAGTTTGAAAGAAAACATACAGAAATAGTTAATTTATTATTATTATTATTATTATTATTATTATTTATTGTGGATCAGGGCAGACATAAGCTATTGCAGCAATCTACACATTTTGCTAGAATGGAAGACAGTCAAGCCTGGACTGACTGTCTGGATTGAATCATTCACATAAATGGGTAAGTCTCAATGGCCAAGGGCAATCATTCAGCAGAAAACAGAAGAGAATTAGTTGGTAGTTGGAACCAGGTGCTCTCCGAAGAAAAAGAATTTACTAGCCCCCGACTGAGAATCATCTGCCTAGAAATTTAAAGCACGGCCTTCTGCCCACGGGGCTGAGGAAACAAATATGTCTGTGCACTGTTCCCTGGTATCCTCTGCTCGGTGGTAAAGCAGCCAGCTCTTTGTACAATTAAATACAAGTGTCCTTTCGACCGCCCAGCTCACCTACGTTAAGTGAACAGCAAACACACAGACGTGAAGACCCGCCATCACCCCAGCCCTGCCCTGTCGCCCATGGACTTTCTATAGCCTTAAACACGCAGCTCACCAATTTCAGCATCGCTGAGCTAGATCATCTGATGGGCTTTGTTACAAAGCAAATCACCTGACTACACCCTGAGAGATTCTGACTCAAGAGGAGTGAAGTGGGCCGTGGGAACTCACTGTCCACCCCTCCAGAAGCACTGACTGATATTCATCTCAGCAGAGAGTTATTTTGTCAAAAATGAAAAATCAACTCTCTCAAAGTACACTGCCAGTACAGCTCAAATCTCGATGTTTTAGCAGAGAACGGGGGAAAAAGAGGGAAGGGCTTCTCCTGATGGCTGTGATAGAGACGCTAGCCCGGTGCTCTCCATCCTTGCTCTCCGGAAGACCAATATGGTTTATTTGGTTTCCTCACTCCTGCTTTGGAGTTCTAGCATTGAGAAGCCTCCAAAAATCGGTCAACAATGAACAGCACCAAACAGGATGGAGTAAGCTTACCAAAATCATTGCCATAGGTTGTGTGATAAAGACAAGAGCAAAATTTTATGGAAACTGAAGCCTAGGGCTGGCTTTCTTCATGGAGAAATGCTTAGCTTTGGCCTCATTGGGGAAATATCTGTGGAGGAAGCCTTCTCTCCAGCTGAAAGTAAACAGAAAGCTGACAGAAGCCTTGAGTCGGAAGGACCTCTTGCTAAGGACAATGCTGAGTGGGAGAAAATCACTGAAGCAGTTTGGGGCTGAGCAGAGATTAATGACTTCCCAGGAGCTGCTGACTTAATGACATTCACACCTAGGGATAAAGTCATTAGAGCTTTTAGGTTCCAAGGTCTAGAGTGGTACTAAGTCAGAAAGTGTGCATTTAGGGGTGTGAGGATGGCTTAGGAAGTAACATGCTCACTGTGCATGCATGAAGACCCAAGTTCGGATCCCAGCACTGACAGGAAAGGATAACCCCAGTGGCTTGCCTCTGTGACCCCAGCAGTGGGGGTAAAGAAAGAAGATCGTCAGGCTCACTGGCCAGCCAATCAAGCCAATGTGTGAGCTTCAGGTTCATTGAGAGACCCTGTTTTGGTGGTTCTCAACCTGTGGGTCAAGCCTTTGGTGGAGGTTAAACTACCCTTTTACAGGGATCACCTAAGACCACCAGAACACACAGATATTTACATTACAATTTGTAACAGGAGCAAAATTACAATTATGGAATAGCAACAAAAAAAATAATTTTATGATTGGAGGTCACCACAACATGAGGGACTGCATTAAGGAAGGTTGAGAAACACTGCATATGAACAGATAAGGTAGAAAGCAATATAGTCAACCTCTGATCTCCGTACGCATCGGCTCATGTGCATATACCACACACAAGAAGGAGGAAGGGATGGAGGGAAGAAAGGGGAGGGGAAGGAAGGAAGGGAGGGAAGGGCAGGGGAGGGGAGGGGAAGATAAAGGAAGAAGATTAGAATGGAGCACATATTCTGGGAGGTATTAAAAAGCAAATACTGAGACTTGTGCACTCTTATAAATAATTGTGCACTTTTGTTTTTGTGTTTCTTTTTTGTTTTTGTGTTTTGTTGTTGTTGTTTTTCTCTTATATCTTCTAGTATCTTCAGATCCAGCCAGCAGAATCTGGCAGCATTTACTCAAATCAGGTTTCATCATTAGAAATTTACTCCCAATCGCAACCATGGAGAAAAAAAAAATCAAATTATAGTAATATATTAGTGACAGAAGCTCCAGCTCTGTCAAGCAGCTAGACAATCACTTTATGAAAATAAATGTTATTTTCATTTACATCCTTAAGAAACAACGCCAAGATGCCACAGAAAATGTTCACTGGTTCACAATAACAGTGTGGATATAAAAGAATTTCCACCTCCACAATAGTAAGCTAAAAACAATGACATTTTAAATGATAGTATGACAGAGAGAGAGAGAGACCTAGACACTTAAGAAATGAGCTCTGTGTTTAATTACAGGTGGTCATTGTGTTTTCAAAATCTATCTTACACGTTTGACAGATCAGTGTTCAAAAGGTAGCCTCTCAAACAACAGCCCCTGTCCCTATTATTTGGAAGTTTTTCAGAGATGCAAGTTATTCAGGGACCCTGATCAGGACACAGAAGTATGGGATGGGTGGAGCCTGTGAGCTGGTACCAAGGTAGCACAGGTTGCATGTTGCACCTTTCCCAGTGAACACGCTTCTCTCTCCCCCTTATCTCCATTACAGACCTCAATGCATCAGGCTGTTTTTAGTCACAACAGTTTTTGGAAATGGCAAACCATTCTTCAAGTAACACATCCACCTCAATTTTTTATTTTTATAATGTTTCATGATTTTTATCTTAATGTTTACATATTTCAATTTGGCTCAATTTCAGGATCATTTTGCATCATTGTGTTACTGTTCCCATTGGGTATTTACTCTTCCATTATGCCTTTTAATTCTGATGCATTGATGCTTAAAGAAGTGAATTGATTAGGTTACATTCTGTGATTAGTGATTTAGCGATTAAAAAATATAAAGAACTCAGATCATTATCCTTTTTTATCTTGTATGATTTTCCTGTGTAGGCACACTCAGTTCAGTCTTCGAGACTTTAAAAATCAAGATAAACAAGGAAAAACAAAATCCATCTTCCACAAACTTCAAAGCAAACCGAACTATTTTACTCTCATTTTTGTTGTTAACATTTAGCGATTGAAGATCTAAATGTCTCTGCAGAAAACCACCCACTCCTCAAATGCTCCCAGGTGACTCTTCAAATGCAAATAGACCTTACAAAGACACCCCCTGAGAGTTCCTTTTCCCTGTGAAACAATTCACTCATAAATTAGGTTTAAACAATCCCCCAGAAACCCTGGATTGCAGCATTTGGTACCCAAGGTGTTTGGGGGAAGATATATATATTTTTTCTCCATATTCATTAAAATTAATTTGTACGTTTTCTCACAAAATCGTATCCAAGCATTTTAGCTGTGAAACTAACTAAATATCCCCAGCACTCCCCACCTTTAAAGAGATTATTTATTTTCTCTTTGGGCTGATAAAGTTCTGATGGCACATTTTCTAATTTTAAAAACATTTTCATTTCACACTTCTGAAAAACTTGAAGTCAGGAGCAGGCGGGTGGGTCTGCTTGAAGTGTGATTCACACCCTAGGCTCTCTTCCCCCAACACTCATGCATATTTATAATACCAACCAGACTTCAGGTTTTAAACATGCCCAAAGAAGAGACTATTTTAGAGGATCCTAAATAAGGATGCCATGGTTATACAGCACTTTCTGTCCAAAATATCCCTCCTATTTACAAATGTTAACCCATAATTTCTAAAGATAACAGGAAAGACATTGTCCTTACCCTTATCTATAAAATTATTATGCAAAACATTTTTCCTGGGGCTAGAGAGATGGTTGGTGATTTAGAGCACCTGCTGCTCTTGCAGAGGACCCAGGATTGATCCCTAGTACCCACATGGTGGCTCACAACCATTCATCACTCCAAGGGATCCAATGCCTCCTTCTAACTTCTGAGGACATCAGGCATGCATGTGGTTGGTACCCAGACACACAGGTAGGCAAAACATTCATATACATAAAATAAAACAAATAAATCTAAAAATAATTCTTAAAAAATTTCCCTAGAGATATCTAAATATTAGTAGTTTTCTGTTTTCCAAGTATATTATATTCCTCATTTCACTTACTAGCTCAATCACTCAGTCATTCATCTACCCATTTTACAGTTAAGAAGCACCATTACAAAGATCCCAGGAGAAAGCCAATGGTAGACTAACAGTATGGAGAACGAGAAATCCATCATTCAAGTAAGACAAGTCAGGCAAATAAACATGAATGTGAAAAGTGCCAGAAATGATAGATAAGAAGAAGAATGAAGAAACAAATGTTTATTTCTTTTTCTAGATAGGTTTAAATAAAAACATGCCGAGAAGAGTATACTCTTTATTCAACCGTGGAAGGCTAGGACTGATCTCCCTATATAAACAGGACAGGACTGGCATTTCAGTGGAAGGAAGAAGCAGACATGGTTCTAGAGACCCAGACCAACACAGTGCACTAGAAAAGCAAAGATGTCTCACTGTGGCTGGAGCGCTGATTGTACAGGGCAATGGGCGGGACTCAGACTGAGGAGGGAAGCAGTACACGGGGAGACACTACATCACACTGAGAAGGGTAGCCTTTATAGACAGGGCTCCGCCACACACCTTCATAGACACGAGGTGTCATACTAGAAACCTGACAGTATGTATTTCTTTCTAACTTAGACATTTCAAACAAGCGCAACTCTGCCTCAAATGCACAGCCCCTTTCTATTGCAAACTAACTGGAAATCATGGGGAAAATCACATTTGCATTTAACTGGGTAGAAGCTAGATGGATTCAGCCAAAAGACAAAAGGCTCAGCTAAATACTGCTGTTAGCGGCCCTGTTCCCTGTAACAGGGTTGATTCTTAACGTCATTGACTTGTTACTATTGAGTAATTAAAATGTGTAATGCCTGGAGCTAAGTTCCAGACTCAGATAACACAGCTTGGAAAATCCACAGGCTTGCTTTCTGTTTGGTTGCTTTGTTTCTTTCTTTCTTTCTTTTTTTTTTTCTTTGTCTTCCTTTAGTTTGTAAACTTCCTACAGGAAGCGGCAACACCTCTTTCAAATGCAATCGCGCACTTCCCTAAAGCGCTACTACAGTGTCGTGCGTGCGTGCTCTGTACATGCCACAAATGCGTGTTGATGACATTCAGTTTCACGACTACAGCGTTGTTTTGTAACTTAGCCAGGAAACAGAGAAGGGCTGTGATTTAAACAACACGCCATCCCACTTCTTCAGTGCCAGCAACACAGCCCAGGAGCCAAAACTCTGGGCTTGGAATCAGATGGCTGGGAACATTCTGGGACTCAAGTTATGAGCTGTGAGGAATCTTCCCCGCACTGAAGTAGCCCACACTTTCCAAGTGTGCATCGAAACCACGCAGCCTTCTCATTATCCCTCCCGGAGACACGATTCATTCTCTTAATGTGAAAACGTACATTTACCACCTGCTTTAAAAAAGAAGATATTTAATTTACTTATTATAAAAGAGAACTCCAGTGTGTTTACTACTTGCATAAAACATACACCACGGATCTTTCGGCATTTATAAATTGTATGCAAAAGAACTGTCGATAGCTCAGACTGTCTACCATCTAATGAGGAACAGCTGCAAGCAAATTCTCAGTTTACTCTTCTTCATCCTGGGTTGACCTTGCTACGCCCTGTTCGTACAGTGATGTCTCTTCCATCATTAAAAAAATCTAAATCACTTTACTTACCAACATGTAAAATCTGATTTACTTTGTTCCCTTATTCCCTACTTCCCAGTCACTTCCCTCCTCCCTCCCAGCCTTGGTAACCCAGATTAATAACTTACACCACTCTTTTCTTTCTCCATGATTATTACATTCTGTAACTTAATAATACATTGTAGAAATGCTTCTATGTCACCATGTAAAGATCAAGATGGACCAAAATCTGTGTGGACAAACAACTGCATGATAGGATTGATATTCATTATAATTTACTTAGAAAGTCCATTTTTCTCATTATGAACCTTTACTTAACCTTCTCACTCTTGTTAACCACTACAAAAAAATGATGCAATGAAAACCTTGAGCACAAATGTTTGGATAGTCATATTTTTATTTGATGAAATAGGTTTTATGACTAGGATTTCTGAATCAATGAATATATATATATATATATATATATATATATATATATATATCCACACATAACTGTATGTTTAAAGTTCTGTAAAATTACTAATTGAAAGTTGATCTTTTAAAGATGGAAGCAAGTTATAGTAAATTTTTCCTGCATTTCAAGCAACAGCAGGAATTAGAACACGATAAAACCCATGTGGATAGGATGACTATAAAACAATATCCCATTGTTCCTTAAACATACAATTCCATAAATGTTAAGGCATCTAGGTTCTTTTCATAGTGTTATATGCCACTTGAAATATTTCTATTCTGAGTTTCCCACATGTTTTTCTATTGAGTTGTTTTCTCTAGATATCAGTTTGAAAAAGTCCCATGAACAGTCAAGACATTTTCTTCACTTGCACAGTAGGCACCCTGACCCATCTGTCCAGATTAATGTAAACCCCCACACACCATAGCTAAAACACTATGGTGATAAGGGTGCAAGTCACTCATGATTAAGCAAATAAAAGCAATTCTCAGACCCAGACATTAGCAAGTATGTCTTGTACCTGGAGCTGTCACAGGAAGTTTCTGCATCCCTCTTTAAAAAAGAGCACATTTGACCAGTATTTTCTGCTTGTACCTAAAGTGATAAACAGGAAGATGAAAGCCCACAGTGAGGACTGCTAAGTAGAGATAAGTGAATACACCTTGAGATACGGCACTCAGCTACTGTTGGTCTTTGGATTGCTTATCTTCTGGTGGCTTCTTACATGAGATAAAGGAAGACACAGTTTGTTTAATTTGCTTACAATCCTCATGAACATATCCCATTACGATATATTCTAACCATATTATTTACATATTGAATTTGTTAATGGTATATTTTACTATAAAAATAAATTATGTTATGCTATAAATTATATATATACATCTATGTATATGCATGTATCTGGGATTGCCTTTACTGACTAGAAAAATGTCAGTCAATCACCACTAGATTATGCAACTAACAATTTTTTCTCTAACATTTTTTTCTTTTAATATTTTCCTTTAAGTCTTTTGGAATTAGCTTATGAAGTGAGCTAGTTATTTAATATGTTTATTTCATATGGATAGACAGTTGTGCTTTTCCCATTTGTCAAATAAATGTTTCCACCACTCCACTATAAGAACACCTTACAAAGGATCAAATTTTCACATATGCTAGGGATAATCTGGGAGTTACACCTCTTTGGTTTTCATTAATTCACTTATCTCTATATCAGGGTCATACACAATTTCTTTTTTTTTAAACGGTGGTTTTGTGTTAGAATTGCATCAGATAGCCCATCGTCAGACTCTTCGCTCTTGCATTTGTTGGCTTATGAATAAGACATTCATTTTTCCATGTGAACTTTATTGTCATGCTGAGCAGTTATTAAACAATGACTCCAGAGAAGTCGTTCTTTAGCAGTGTGGTAGATAAACACTGTGTTGTTCAGTCACCTCACTCAGACCAGACCTGCATTTGGTCACATACATTCCATTATATAGTTAAGAAAACGCACGGGCTATTGTTGAAAGCATTCCTAGATATTTTAGATTTTAATCTATTATCATTTCCCTACATCTCATTGTCCCAGACAAGGTTTAATAATACTTCTCCTCCTGTTTTGGCTGCTCTCTTTCACTATCTCTCTTTTCCCTTCTTTTTGTCTATTCCCTCCATTTTTCATCCCTTGGTTTCTTTAATTTATACTCATATACACATTTGATTCTAATAAAAGCAATAGAACAAAGGTATAAATTCATCAAAATAGACATGAGGGAAGGGGGGATATTTTTATCTCTTTTCACTGAAGCCTTGGAAATGACTTCTTTTTTCTCTAATGAATGTAAGCAAGGCAGTGGAAACCCCAACCCAGGGACCAGCTGAACAATACAGTCAAGATTCAGGCTCAGTACTTCATGGTGCCAGACTTGCTGCCTCTTGGTTAGCTTTTCTCTGGGTACTTTCTCCAACTATTTCTTCACTTCACACTTGCTTCCTACTTAAGCATTCATTAGACTAATTAACTCTAGTGCAAAAAGTGATAAAAATAACTTAAACTCTGATCCCATCAACAAAAGAGGTCTTTTCTGCACTCAGAGTATCATCTAGAATGTGGTCTTCCTTTTAAGGACTGTTGCAAGACAAAGTAAAAACACTTTGTTCCAGCTTTAAGCACCCTGGGAAAAAAGACTTGCCTTTCACATGCTGAATCTGGCCTGCAAGCAGTCTGTCACCAAGTCTTAGCTCAGTTTGGAGGGTTTTCTCCGTGGGACAGAAAAGTCAAGCTGAAAGAGACAAACAAGAACCCCCCTTCTGCTCTGGAAAGCAGGAACTTTTGCAGGTGGTGTTTGTTTCTCTTGGCTGTAAGTTTACTTCCACATGCTATGAGAAACCAAAAAGGAAAGGGGGTAGAAGAGGGGAAAAAAAAAACAAAGCCTGACTCTCAAACAGCCTAGGTACCACATCATCGGACACATCTTTAAAACATTGTCTAGAGTCAAGATGAACTGCCATTGGATTTCAAAGGATGATGCCATTATACATAGCATTCCAGCTATGTTAGGATCAAGCATAGGACTGAGAATGGCCCATGCATAACATCTTTCAATGAACTCTGGTTTTATCATGTGCAAGAAACTAAATAAGAGGAAGAGAGGACACAAGAATGATATCTGGCCATTCATTTTAACTACTTCATACTTGTAATTCTGTAATACCGCCAGAGGTAATTCCTATTACAAAATAGAGAGTGAGAATGAGACAGAGAGACAGAGACTGACATGCAGAGACAGAGAAAGAAAGAATTTGAGAAAGAGAGAATGCAGGTGTCACACTTGGCTTTAGCTGTCAGCTTCACACAGTAAAATGTCACCTAAGTGAGTCTCTATTGAGGAGTTATGTAGATCAGATTGTCCAGTGGCAAATCTGTGGAGAATTGTCATGACTGATAATTGATGTAGAAGGGCCTAGTCCACAGTGAGTGGCATCATTCCCTGGCAAGGTGGCCCTGGGCTGATTAAGAAAGCTAAGGACACATAAACTTGCAAGTAAGTGGGCCAGAAATCCAGGAAGAAGTTTCCCTTCATGATTTCTGTTTCCCATTTCTGCTTGAGTGCCTACTTTGACTTCCCTTAGTAATAAACTGTGGTCTGTAAGTCAAAACACAACCTTTCTTCCGAGTGTTTTATCATAGCAACAGAATGAACTAGAAGAGCTGGGCTCTTCCCTTTCCTCTACCTGGCCTGTATCACTGAAAAGCCAAATGCATGGCCCATGTAGAAATTTAATTAAGGTCAGAATTAAAACATGGAGCCTGTTTCTGTGCCTGGAGGGAAGTTGTTGCAAGTAATTTTGAAGTGCAATTTCAAGGGCACAGTAAGACCTTGTAGATTGGGGTTTTCCTACTAATTGGGCCCTAAGTGAGGGGACTGTGTATTTCAAGGGGCTCTCAAAAGGTCATTTGCATTTTCTGACCTCCTTAGAACAATTCATAAAAGGAGAAATAACCCTTCCAACTGAAAAAGGTATTTTGAGATATGAAAATTCTTGAATTGTGACAGCTTCACAGGGTTGATCTAGAAAGGCATTGATTAGTATCCCAAACCAATGAGGCTAGATCAACTCAGGCACCAAAAGTATAATTCTTTCTAGAAATTCTTAGCACCTCAAATTCCTACAGGTCTTATATCACAATGGATCTGTGTTCTTTAAAGATATCTAGTAATTCCCAAATACTTACATCCTGAAAATATACAGACAAGAAATATCTGTCAGGGGGAGGGGAGTATAATTCTAGAAGCCCATTTGGCTGAACCATTTTCCTACCCAAAAGTGTAAACTAACAATATCTATGTCCACAATGTTCATTAGTGAAAAAATAATTTTCCATCCAAATCTATCATTTCAAAGCTCAGCTAAAATTCCAGCATCTATTTGTGGTGGTTTGAAGAAAAAATGCTCTACATACACTCATATATTGGAATGTTTGGACTACAGTTGGTGGAACTGTTTGGGAAAGATTGGGAGGTGTTATTGGGGAAAATTATAAAGGCCACTCCACGTAGTTAAAAGGAAGATTAATTTAGTGGATGACTTACAAATGAAGGAATAGATAGGTTGCTCGGGTCTGGGGAAGGTGTATCGCAATCCAGCGGTGTTCTCTGGAGCTCTGCACAGTCAACCTTCACCGTCCAGGGTCCAGGCACAGAGCGCGCGCACCGAGAGAGCGCTGGCCCATCCAGCTCTCTGGTTTCCAGTGCCTCCCCTCGCCCCGCCTCGTAGGCGTGACAGTTGCCAGAGTCTCAATGGGGGTTGGAACTTCCAGATCCAAGCTGGAATGGCTACCCACTACAAGGTGTGGACTTGCTGGAGGAGGTATGTTACTAGAAAAGGGCTTAGAGATTTCAAAAGCCCATGTCATTCTCTCTCTGCTTCCTACTTGTGGGTCAGATGCTATGCCTGCCTGTCTACTGCCACGCTCTCCTCTGTGATGGTCATGGACTCTAGTCTTCCTGAACAATGAGCCCAAATTAAATGCTTTCTTTTATAAATTGCCTTGGTCAACTTAAGTTTTATAAGTTTCCATGGCAATAGAAGAGTAACTAAGATACCCATGAATGCCTATCTTCCTGTTTCCACACAGTGCCTTGGTCCTGGGAATCTTTAACACCTACTATGGCTAGTCACCACTTAGAAATAACTATGCAGGTATAAATGTCTAATATTCTTGGAATTTTAGAATAAGAATAATTCAAAAAGACTAACTTCAATCTCTTTTTTGCATATGCCTCTGCTATGACATAAATAATCTCCAAATTATACTAACAGCTGTTATTGGAAGTTTTCTCTCTATAGCTACATTGTAGACATATATGATGCAGAATAAAAGTCTTACCTTTCTTGGGTCCCTGCATGCCCCTGCTAAGTAAGTTCCTCATAATAAATATTCAATAGATTTACAATAATAGTGTAAATAATACATGTACAGAGTGAAGGAATAACATTGTACTCAGCATGACCTGTTGAGGATTGGGTAATGCCTAGAAGCACATGTGGGAGATAAGGAAGAGGACTTTATGGCCTTTCCAGGGTCTTACTATGTATCCCAGTTTGAGCTGGAATGCTACTGCTTCAGTCTCCCAAGAACTGAAAATACAAGTATGCATCACTACACTCATCTTCATTTTTCGTGTGTGTGTGTGTGTGTGTGTGTGTGTGTGTGTGTGTGTGTGTAGGCCAGAAGTAGATACAGGGTGTCTCCCCCAATCATTCTTCATTCTTCACTCTATTTTTTTGACACAGGGTCTGTCATGGATCCCAGCACTCACTGATTTGGCTGGCCTGGGTGAGCAGCAAGCCCCAGGGATCATCAAACCTTGTCTCAGAGTTGGGATCACAGATGTATGCTGATGCATCAAGGCAAGTCTCCATATAATGCCAAGCAGAATCTGACCCAGAGATCAAGACAGCAAAAGAGACAATGAAATATGAAGGCAATGTGACTTTTCAAAATCCTTGGGTATTTTGTCACTATGGCTACCGCCTCCCTTTCAGTTCAAATAGTCAACTCATGGGATGCTTTTGGTCCCTTATTTTCTCTGAGAAAAATAAATGCCATTAAAGGCAAAAAAGGGCTCACTTAAGCCTATTTTGTATGGAAAGATGGAACATGGTAGAACAGAGAATATCTATACATGAACTTGAATGAAGTAGGTAGGTAGGAGCAAGGGAGTTTCTGGAATCTTCAGATGTGGGACATATGGAGAGGACTACTATCTGACACTGAGAAGAATAAAAGCTGGGCAAATGTGAGATAAAGGAGAGACTGTTTGATCAGAAGCATTTTTGGGTACTAGACCTTCAAGCAATGCTATATGCTCGGCTGGTCATTCTTCGTGAACTGTCAAGATAGGGGGCTTCTTAGCATGAACATGAACCTCAGCATGTCAAAGGAGAGAAGAAGCAATTAGAGTCTAAGGGGAACCCTGGAGGAACTGACATTATTTTTTGTGACTTGTATACAAGAAGAAAGAAAGAAAGAAAGAAAGAAAGAAAGAAAGAAAGAAAGAAAGAAAGAAAGAAAGAAAGAAAGAAAGAAAGAAGGAAACTTTCTATCCCTATAACCTAAATGGCTCACCATGGGTCACTGGTTCCCAAGGGCAAATTTATTGGTTTTATTTTCTTGCTATTTCTCAATAGCAGAAAATTGTGGAAAATTCTGTGTTTTTAAAAAAAGAAAAAAAAATCCCTCAAAACATGGTACATGGCTCCCATCACTGTAGTGTTTACATCATTTGAAAACAGCACAAGACTAGACTATTGATATACACAGGAGGAGTTAATTTTCAAATGAGGTCACAAACAGTTATGATCTAGTGGTGAAATAGCAATGTCACCATCAATTGCTTTGCACCTCACAGCCCTTGTCAGCATATCACAGGGAGAACACTACAAATAGCCATAAACATTTCATTGGCCATGCTCCCGACAAATGGGAAGATTGAACAAAGTCGAGGAAACCCTGAGCGACTCCTATGCTCCAGATACTTCGTATAGACAGCTTCCTGCACTGCACCACAAATATGAAAGTCAAGATTAATGATATAATTTCATAAATATATAAAAAAATTTGTGGTGACTAGCTAAAAGTCTCATACTTTAACTAAATAACAGAAGAAAGAATGAAAAACAAAGATACCTTATTTCTAAAATTGTTTCATGTCCTTCTCCCTCCCATCCACTTTATTGAGAATTAAATCTAAGATGTTCTGCACACTTGGCAAGAATATTACCACTGGGCTCTTTCTCCAGCCCTCTCCTGTTTAAAATATCTATTCCATAACTCGTCCTAAGAAAAGTTACTGTAAGCCAATCAATGCCAATCTTATTAATCCTTGGAGCTTAGCTAAAAATAGGGAATCTTCTCAATATTTATTCCAGTAATGGTCCTCACTCCTCTCAACTTAAAATAATAAATAAATGAATATATATTTTCAACATAAGAAATGAAATTCTTCTTTAATTTCCAAGTTATCATAATCAAG
This sequence comes from Peromyscus leucopus, assembly GCF_004664715.2. Classification (NCBI taxonomy): domain Eukaryota; kingdom Metazoa; phylum Chordata; class Mammalia; order Rodentia; family Cricetidae; genus Peromyscus; species Peromyscus leucopus. The sequence goes on along the minus strand of NC_051075.1, from coordinate 57,158,088 downwards.
CATCAAGGTCATTATTTATGATGTGTGACTCACAATAGAATCTTTGGGGAAATTGCCCATTCTAATCACCATAACAATGCCAGTGAGAAGAAAAGAGGAAATGATCAAGAAAGATACGTCACTGATAATTAGTTTTGACCCTCAGACCAAGAATGAGGCAGCTTGATGTGGGAACATTTACGTCACCTCTTGACTGCTCCAGGATGCTAGGAAGTTTCATTCCCTTACCCCTCTTACATGGAAGAAGTTTGGTAACTACTCAAGTACCAAGAGAATGTACCTTAAGTTCTTTCCAGATAAATATTATTTAGCAATAGGTACTTTAGGATGTTTGATAAAAACATTCAGGGAACAAACCAGTATTGGAATTGAAGGCATCTGCAGAGGGAATGTGGAAGGACATTCAATTTTAATATCACAGCCCATAGAATGCTTTTGCCTCCAGCCCCAGCTGCACTGCCATGGCCATTTGTAAATCATTTTTAATTGTCTTATTAAGCAGCTTAGAGTGCCGCAATCAAAAGCATGTGGCGTTCTGAGACCTGGCAAAGCCATCAGGCACGGATCAGCAGTCAGGATAATAGAAGATGCAGGATTATATAACCAGTTATGGTCAGTAGAGAAGGTGCTTTGAAAAGAAAGTGGTACATGGCTGGTTCCAAAGAGATGCTGCTCTATGATAATGTAAGACCTGGTTCCAGAGAATGAAGGCCTGCTTCCCTACACGTGCACAACTACCAATGACATGCTCTTTGATGTCTGTGATGGAAAAAGCCAACTGTCAAATGCAGTGATCTCTGCCCAAGGAGAAATTTCTCATGCAGTGTTCTGACTCATGACATAAATGCTTTTTGGCCAGAGGCCCCAAACTGTGTGGGTGAAGTTCCAGTGACTGAATCAAGTATTTGGATTTGTTCTTTGATGAAGATAGTGAAAAGTGTGGGGTCTTTCTGGGATGAACTGCAACTCAGTTATTTTAATTATCTTATGCTGTCTCAAACCATCCAATGGGAAAGCAACCATGTTCTAAATTAATTTGTATGCTTTCTTAGGTGGTAGCAAGTGCAACAACAAACTGTAGTAATGCACTGAGGGTTTAGGAGTTGTAGAAAAAACTCAGTAAGTAAAGTGCTTGCTGCAAAAGCTTAAGGATATGTGTTTGATTCCTAGTACCTGCACACAAAAAAAGTGAGCATGGTGATTTATGTATTTAATACCAGTGCTGTGTAGGCAGGCACAGGAGGATACCTGGGACTGTGTGGCTAGCAGATATAGATAAATTTGCAAGCATTAGGCTCAGTGAGAGACCTCATCTCAAATACATACATATACATATATAAAAATAAGGTGGAAAACAATTAAGGAAGACATTGGACACAAGCATATGCATGCACACATGAACACCCACACATACCAACAGATACGCATATAAAAAGAACATAGGACTCTGGACAAATATATATGGAGTTCCTGAGGGGGTCCTATAAATGTGTCATTCTTCAAAGATTATCACTTAGTAGGCAGTAAAAATTTAAATCTCAGCCACCAAGAGTTTGGTCAAAAATTAGGAATGTTAAAAAGAAAGAATTTATATAATTAATGCCAATGTATTTATAAACACATCAAGAGGAATTTTGTTTTAGTACATTAGTGGGGGGGTGGAAATGTCTCACCTTCAAGATTCAGTTTCTAACTTATGTGCTGTAGCATAAATAGTACACTTTTTTTCATCTTTTCTCTTTATTTTCTAGCTATTGACAAAAATATTTAAGTCTATTTTTATATGCTTCTGGCCATGTCCAGGAAATGAAGCCATAAACATTTTTCAATAAAAACACTCTTGGTTCACATGTATGGCAATCTTGGAAATCCTGATTATTATGCATTTTTTGAATGATGATCCATTGATTTATCTTAACTTTAGATTATTAAATAAGGTTAATCAGTTATATAGCATAGTTTCATTGGTATGAAAAAAGAAGGGAAAGTGAGGGGGAAATCCCTGTTGTATATATTCATTCTCATTTCTATAAAGGATGGTTTCTTCTCCCCAAATATTCCCTCTAGATCTGACTTTGGTATATTATTACAGAAGTGCCTCCATGAAGATTTTGATGATCTTATAAGTAGCTATATTCCCAAAATTCCCCAAAATGACTTAAGTAAAAGCAAAATAATTTAACTGGACACCCTAATGAAACAGACTAACTATGCACCTTTAGGAGGAAAACGGAGGACGCCATGAGGATCTGTGAAAGAAGACACACATACGTTATAGTTGATCAGTGCAGCCTAAGAAGAAGGGACGAGTGAGCAGCCTACAGTGTTGGTCACACAGGCAGCATGTAGAAAGAAGTCACAGCAGTTGTGAAGTGATCAGAATCAAATTGGCAAACAAAGGGATCCAGCCAGATAAGGGCAGAGCATTCAGCACAAGACTGAGAAGAAGATGGAAGTTAGAGAGGAGCACTTTGCACATTGTTGACTAAATGAGTATAGAGTAGGTTGTCAGTTCAAAGGACACATGGGACCAGATAAGGATGAAAATATCACAGCCAATGCTATTTTTTTTTATTATAACCATTATTTTTAGACAAAGAGCGTTATTAAGAGGGGTGGTAAAGGGGCATGATTTTTATCCTCACTCTGCCATTTTCTGCAGTTCATTAAATGGAAGAAATTGATTCAGCAGAGCTAATTTTGTAATTAAAAAGCTTATCATGGTTTTCTGTAATGAGTTAAGTAAACAGACAGTAATTCAGTTACAATATTTATACAGCTTATACCAGGGGACATTTGCTTAGTAAATTAAATAATATGGGGAGTGAAGAAGAGATAAATTTAAAATGGGGGGTAAAAAAGTACACCAAGGGCAATCAAGAATTCAGGACTGACAGGTGGTCCCAGAACTTCTCCTGTTGATGTCAAGACAGAAACTTAGCCATGTGAGTCACTCCTGAACCAGAATATATGATGGCCAGTACTTTCATTACGTTGCATTTACATTAAAAATTGTGTTTACATTATTTTACTTCAGGAGAGATGAAATAATCTACTTGAAACTAAAAGATACCAAGTTTCCCTTCCCAGCTGAAGGAACACTTTTCTTATGATAGCTTTTTTTTTTTTTCTTCAAAAAGCTCTATTGATGTATTATCAGAGAGCCATATACTGTGTTCACAGAGATGCTAACAAATGACGGAGGGAAGGTATTAAATTATAGTCACTAAGGTGGCAGTTTCTGAATAGCCTCGTGGCCCGCCACTCACTAGCACCGCTCTTGGAAATATCCTCCCAACCCTGACAACCATTAAGACCCGTATCATTGAAAAAATATTGTAAAAATAGTAAATAAAGGGAAAGGAACAGAAGTGGAGAGGATGAGGAATGGGGCAGAGGAAGCATATTGGAGAAGAAAGGGAAGGAGGAAATGGGATAAATAAGGAGAGGCAGGCTGGAGGAAGGGAAAAAAGACAAAGAAGGAGAGGAGGAGCCACATCCTGGCAAAAAGCATTGACTCATATGATATAGCTGAATTTGGAAAGACTTTGTCAAACACCCTTCAGAAAATACTGCCTTGAGATATGACACAGGGCCCTAATATTCTATCTGAGTGTTCTGCTTAGAGGCTGCTGGCCTTTGAAGTGAAGCATTGGCTGCCTTTTCCTAGTAGATGCTACTCCTGTTTTGCTAAGCTCAGTGTGACTTCACTCTTCTGGTGACTTTGTTACGGTAAATCAGTGCTGATTAGGGGGCCCTTGGACAGTTTCGTGGATACCCCTATCTATCCTCTTTTGGTCAGAAAACATTCAGCACCACGGACAGCTTTCATGTTTTTCCAAGTAGAAAGATCCACACAGTTTGACAACGCAATTCACACACAAGGGATCTGTTATAGAGGAAAGCAGGCACACATTTTTATTCAGCTGAGAGCCTTTTCAGCAGTTAGAAAATATGATCCACACCCAGGAAACTTAAACGATAATCCAAAATAGGACCTTCATGTAAGTGACCACACATCCTACCACACATTATATCTCATCTCTTTGTCTAGTCTCTCTGAGTGGACTGTGCCAAAAGCAATTCAATAAATCATGATGTATCAAACATATGCCTTCTAATTATATTTATTTTCATTATATGCACTTGGAAAAATGCTAATTGAAGCAATCTGTGACAAATGTCTTATACCTTCAGAAAAGCCAAATTCTCCAAGGTCCTACATTGTAGGCATCAGGAGAACCTGGGGATAAAGATAGAAAAGCTTGTCCCAGTATCAATTCTAGAAATACATCCTGAAAATCTGTGAAGTATAGTGAGTAGGACTATATCCCAGGGAAAACACGGCTTTAAGAACTGTTCCACTTTATCCTCCTTCTTCACCTAGCTACAAAACAAACTAAGATGTTAGTTAGAAAGAAGAAATTCAAGTTCCAGACATTTTAATCCAAGGATATGCATTATATGGGGAAGTAACAAGAATGGCACAGACTGAGTCAGCATTTTAAGTTGCATGGCTTCAAATTGCATGTTAGAAGATTCTTCTAAGCAACAGACCTCTGTGAAGCTCTGTTGTATTATTGAGGTTCCATCCCTTAGATGCACTGAGATGTGTTACCAAGTCATCAGCCCTTTGCATAAACCAGCTATTTGGAGAAAATAGGAAATCACTATTATGTCTGGTGAAGGAGTAGTCATAACCTTCTTCCAAGCATCTTATGCACACTGCTGACTATTTGTTTCTTCTTCTCTTCCTATGCTGCACCAGCCTACCACATGTACCATCTGTCAGCTTCTTCCAACATGAGAACTATCTTAAGGATCTGGGTATCATTTCAGATCCTATTATTTCAGGTTAAAAGCAGTGAGTTGCAGATGGCAAGCGATTATTTTTTTCTTTAGATTACTAAAGCTTTGGTAATTCTGTCATGAGTCACATTAAAAAAAGAACAAGTGATGTTACACAGCACCTACTCAACACGAACATGTGCAAAGAACAGCTCCGCACCCAGACATCCATTCAGCAAAAGATGGAAGGATTTCACTTGAGAAGATTTTAGAGCAAGAGAATGTGTGGAGTCCACAAGCCTTGTTATCACCATCACATCTTGCATGAGAATGCCAATGAATAAAGAAACAGAGGTCTGATACAGGAGTTTAGTGATAGATGAGTGCTTAGCATGCTCAAGGCCTTGGGTTACAAACCTTTAACACAGAAGAGGAAAAGACACAGTGGTGGTACATCAACAGTATGCTCAGTAATAATAGGAAATATGTAGAATGGACTCACCTAGAAAGCCTGAGAAAACAAGCCAGGTCAGAGAAGAGGGTTAAATCATTAGCCCTCTTTCTAGTCACACATAACAGATTTTTGGTGAAGGCTCTTCATATCGGACATATACATTTACTTCAGAAATGTGGACTTAAAATTTCCAGCTTCAGCTTGTCTCTTAAAATTTAAGAAGCCACTTACAGACCCTGCATAATTTACCTTGAGGCTGCTCTGAAAGCTCCTTGGAAGGTGTAACTGCTGCAGAGGTTAGAGGTGCAGGAGGAAATATCTTGAGTAATGATAGGGCAAAAGAGGGGAGGAACCCCTCAACTTCTTTTAACTCTTGGATGGAGATTTCTCTGAGTGATTTTGCTTCAATTATTTGAATGTTCTGAAGAGATCCAAGTGGGTAACAGTTCTGGTTACTGGAGGTATTATTTTTCTGCAATCAATGTCTCTCAAAGGGATTTGCTTTTGAACCATTCAATAGAAGAGTTTTTAGTGTTTCTATAGGATTGAACTCTCCAATCCAGTTAAAGGGAACCACAGATACATTTCACTGTGTCCTCAATTCCCATTATAAATATGAAAATATAGCAAAGGACATGTGTGCCGATGAGTACAGCCATTTAATTATGCACAAAGCCCCCGAACATTAGTCATCTATCTCCAAGTCAGGTCTGGTGACACAAACCTGTCATCCAAATGCTTCAGAGACAGGGGATTAAGAGTTCAAACCAGTCTCAGAGGCAGTGGGATTCAATGACTTGTAGGCTAGCTTGGGGTATATGAGAACCTGTCTCAAATAAAACCAAGTGCAAATCAAAACAGCACAGAACGAATATGTCAATACATTTAAGTTATGCAAATAAGCTCAATAGTAGAGAATGGTGCTTATGCTATAGATAAGTACAGCAAGTAAGTATTTAACTTTGTAGTGTGTAAAACAAAGGTTTTACTTAGGGAATTTTATACACAGGTATCATTGGACCTTGTTCATGTTTGTCTCTTTTCCATCCACCACACCTCATTGGTCCCTCTTCTCTACCCAGATAGTCTCCCTTCTGATTTTATATCACACACATATATTTAAATATGTATACATGTAGACAATGAATAATATACATAGTTACATCTAGATATGTATATGAGTGAAATTATATAATATTTTGTCCTTGTCCTTCAAGTACGTCTCTTGTCCACCTCTCTCCCCTCTTCTCAGACCCCCGGCTGCTTCAGAGCCACCCTTCTCCTTTGAATTTTTAAAAATAAGCTTTAATAAATAATGACACTAAAATACACATCTCAAGGAGTATTTCTTTGAGCTTTACCAGAAAAAAAAGTTCAACTTCATTCATGGTAACAGTGGGCATTGGATGGGATTCTCAGAATGAGCTCTACCAGCAGCGTATACCACGTGAGCCCTCACTAATCTCTTGATTAGTTATTCATGAGGAGCACCTCGCACAGAGTCAAGATCCCATAAAACAATAACTTACGACTTTTAGGAAGGTGTAAAGTACCTTGTCAGATCCTTTCCTACATTATCTGAGTGCTGGGTTTGATTCTATGGGGGTAGAAAAAAAAAAACATACTTCCTAGACCACTGTTCCTGCAACAAGAAGAGGGGTGTAAGATGGCTTAGGTGAGAGACAAACTTTATATTCATTATAAAAACACAAACACACTTTTCCAATGAGGTCCCATTTTCCTAGATTGAAAAGAAAAAAAAAAAAAAAAAAAAAAAAAAAAAAAAAAGCCCGGTCCCATCTTTGCCCCTTGTGTGGCTGCATATTAGGGGAACAATACACAAACAATAAATGTTTAAGTGAGAAAATGTGAGATATGACACATGAAGACCCTACCACAGGGACCTATCAATGAAAAGTCTATTTCTTGCTTAGAAAGATCACATCTCTGATGTTTTGTTATAAGCACTTCCTTATACATCCATGTTCCTCATTTCCATGATCTTTCTCAACACCAGTCCTGGGGTTCTTTGACCAGTTTAATAATTAAGAATTTAAAACAATGTACTTGATATGAATTCTGAATCACTTACGCATCAAATAACGGTGCCCAGGCTCAGGGACTCCAGAATTTTCCTAGAATGTTTCATTCCAACAGTGTTGAGGCAGTTGCCATAATAGAGATGGGAGAGGGGTCTAGGGTATGATGTTCCCAGACTCAGAGCATTATAAGGCATGCTATCATGATTTTCTGCTTCTAATGGTACCAGCAAAAGTATGACACTAGTTAAACTTTTGTTGGTTAAATAAAAGGACTGTGGATTCTGGAAGCCCATCCTTATAGTATTGCTCAGTTCTTTGTTGGTGTCCACAGTGGCCCCAGACTGATGAGATTCTCACACATTTATTAGTGACCCAGCTTGATTCACCCCTTCAGAAAATCCCATCTTTAAGAAGACAAATGGAAAGATTTTGATCCAGTGCTGAAAACACTTGGTGTATATGTGCTGATATGTAGTGATTTTCCCACCTCACTGCAAGATCTTGGAAAGCAACGGATGTTCATTTAAATGAGACCCAAGGGATTCTGAGCATGTCTCCTCTCCATGCAGAGAAAGAGCTTTTCACTAGAGGCAAAGAAACAATAACACAACCATCAGTCACAGTAGCAACTACCAGAAGAATAGACAGAAAAGTATCCTTACCTTGGTTAACTGAAAATGCTTTTCAGAGTCTGTAAATGGTTTTTATTATTACAACTGGAGCAAGAGATGCTTCTGGTGTGTTGTGGGTTGAGCCGGGGAATGTCATAATTCATCCTACCATGTACAGAAAAGCCATTCAAAGGGTGCAGCATGTGGACAGTGTTGAGGTTGAGAAAAGGAACTGGCAATGAAAGCAAGGTGGTGAAGGAATGCTATGCACTGGAGTGAGAGTGATTACTAACAATGGGTTGGTGGCAGTTTGTTTTGAGTCAGTGACTCCCATGATCCAGGCTGGCCTGAAACCTGCTGTGTAGTCCAGGCTAGCTTTAAACTTCAGATCCTTTTGTCCTCTGTCTCCCAAGTGTGCCCTTCAAATTTTTCTCCTAAATTTGTCATAGTCAAAATAAAATTTTATTAAAGATTAAAGGCAAGAAATATAATAGGAGGAAGAAATATTCATTATTCATTGTTAAATGAATAAAAAAAATAAACTTCTGTGATGATTAAAGAGTTTTATTTTTGTTGTTAGTTTCTGTTTTGTTTAACCTTGCTTCTAAAACAGAAGTCCAAAATATAAAATATGATTTTTCTAAGACTTCAGAAAGTTGACCTTATTTCATTAGAGTAGGCAATTATACCCCAAATAACTAGCTTTTTTATATATTTTTTTTTTTTTTTTTTTTTTTTTTTTTTTTTTTTTTTTTTTTCTTGTGTTTGGCTTTTCTTTTTGAACCAGCTGCCCGAACTAACAGAGATCGCTGCTCTGCTTGTGCATAAGCGTGAGTAATTATTCTCTTAAACATTATTTTAGGAAGGGAATAGATCCCAGGCTTCTGAATGGGTAGTCTGACCTTGTGTGTGTTTGTAACCAACTGATATATCCTATAAGTTGTGCTTTCTACATCTATAAAATGGGACTGTGACAGCATTGACTTTAGAGAGCTGAAGTGGGAATTAAATTGGGATGTCTAGATAAAACATCTACAGATCTGAAAAGAAAACAGTCTAGTGGTTTTTGCTGTAGGCATTGGCTTACTTTACATAGTAGAGACTTTGACTTAAATAAGAAAAGCTCGCAGTGGTCTCTTGTTGAGGCAGTACATGAGTCAGGAAAGGTAAAGCTACGCAAAAATGTAAAAAAAAAAAAAAAAAAGAAAAGCTCATGTTCTTTAATGGGGAAGTAAGGCAGGAAAGAGAGTTTCAAGTAATATTTAAGAATTATAATACAAAGGAATTGGAGTCACATTATTGAAAACAACTGGGGATAAAGATAACATTCCCCATAATCTATCTATAAATTCACTAATGTTTGTGACTATTGCATTTGATCCACTAAATTATAATAAGTCAAAATAAAGGAAATACTAAATCATACCAAATTACACATACATGAAATGAATAACCTTAAGCTTCCTTTTGATTTATCTTTACTTATTCAGAAAACTGGTACTTACAGATTTAAAAAAAAATGAAACTTGGCCAGACTCATTTAGTTATTTTATTTTATTTTATTTTATGAGGGGAGAATAAACCTTGGGTTCTGTCAGCTTATATTATTAAGTGGCTGAAACTTAATAACATATTTTGCTTATATTGCTTTTATCTTTAATATTGTCTTTTATTTATGAGAAGTGAGACTGGCTTCCCATTTACCTTAATGTTATGTATGTTGCTTTTAAAACACATGTATTTCTTTTTAAGAAAAACAAACCAACCTAAGACCATTAAATAAATGGTACAGATGGCAAGTGTCTTTGACAAAAATCCCTGAAGGTAGTCTTCAAATGACAAGGACAATAGCTACCTCACAACCCTTCCCCACACTTCTCTTTGAGGGAGGGGTTGAATCCCATGAATTCCATAGGTCCTTATGCAAAGTATGTATTTTGTCAGTCATTTTACTTAGTATTTTTCTGGGGTTTGGTAGGTTCAAATCTGACTTTAATTTTATTTATTTATTTATTTATTTATTTATTTATTTATTTATTTGCAGGTTGAGAGTGTCTCCTGATGTACACGTCTACTCAGAGACACCCATCTGTGGATGTCACCCCTTAATGAACCCTTCTACTCTGAGACACACAGCCGTGGATGTCAACCCTCCAGGTTTCAGAGGCTGCTTCACCTTAGTAGCAGCAAGACTTAAGAATGGGGAAGAGCTGCTCCAGGTGACATCAATTTTCTGTGATGAGGAGAAAAAAACTCCAAAGCTTAGCCATGAATGGGATGTCATAACCTCCGGAATGAAAGGTAACCTGTGCAGTGGCCTCTCAGTCTCCGTACACTCACAAGTGATCCCCAGGGGAATATAATGAAAGAAGAAAACGTGTTCAGAAACTCAAGACCCTCCAAGCTTAGTCATGCTACTTTACCTCTCTGTTGAAGGATGAGGCCATAGTGGCACAAGATGAAGTTTACAGAGCTTCACTCACACGGGGAAAGGTGATTTTGATCTTTTTGGTACCATCAAAATGTGCTATGAATGAGATGATTAGCTAATTTTAATGGTAATATAATCTAGTTAAGTTGCATTTTGTGATTTTAAGCCTTTAGGAATGACCTCTTCAGATCATCATAAGATATTGTGATGAAGACAGAGTAGAGATAATGATAATTTTGTGATGGAAAACTGCAATCAAGGAAAACCAAGTGAGGTTCAGAAGGGGTACACCACATATCAAAGCTCTTACAGTAGCCTGGCATGTATACAAAGGAGGGGATAGTTTCACCGTAACAAAAGAGGGTACTAGGGTCATGAGGGAAAACTTGAAGCATATGACCCAACAGGAGGCATCATGTTTCCAAGTGTTCCAGAATCTATTTCACCAAGCAACACATGGTTTCAAGGTAGTCCCTACTCTGGAGACACCCTGCCAACTTTTCCGGCAATCAGAGCTGGAACAAGTCTCTGACTTTGTCAGTTCAATTGGATTCCTTGAAGACTTATTGAGCTCCTTGTGTGTTCAATAATCTCTACGCTCTAAATGTTTAAATTCCAGTTAAGACATTGACAACAAGCTATCAGATCAAGTTAGATATAAGTTGTGAATTAAGCATCTCTAAGAGAGTCATTCACATTCTACATGAAGTGAGCTGAGGTGGGTAGGACATCACACAACCATCCCCAAGCACCCTAGTTAATATCTCTGATAGATAAAAAAAATGTACAGCAATTAAGTTTGATAAGAGGGATAAAAAAAATTAGTTGTTAGAAAGGCAAAGGTGTGAAATGTCACAGGTTTTTGGTGAGTCCTATGTGCCTTGTAGAAAAATCTTCCAGGAAAGCCCCAGACAATCTAAGCTAGCCATGTCATTCAAAGTTCATCCATGAGACTGCTACTTTTTCTAAATCAGGATTTTTTTTCAGCTCCATGGTTGCATTGGTCTTTTTAATTTTCTCATGTCTGGATGTCTAGTAGGCTTGAGATAAACGAAAAGATGCATTAGGAAGAACGGGGGCGGGAAACTATGATGAGTAGTTTGTTACAGCATCCTGGAGAAGAACGTCAAATGAAGAGCTGAGTCAAAAGGAAAGGACAAGAGAGTCTCAAGTCGAAGTGCCGCTAGAAATTCTCACAACTCCCACCTCAGTGGTCAGCTGGCCCAGCACTGTCTTCTTCACAATAACATCTCAGCGAAGGTGGCTGATGACCGTCGATGACAGATCAGGAACCTCGGTGGCATTATTCTAAGCTTGAGTACAGTACAACAATGAGGACGGAACACATGTGACATGAACATTCTTTTCTGGCTGTGTGGGAATTCTTTCTCTCTCTGAAGTAACAATGAATGATTATTCACTAAGGTTTAAGCCTTCTGCTTGATAGATTCTCCTTCTCATATGCATAGATACTCACACGAATAAAATCGTTTCATGCATTTTTTTTTTCAAAACCTAACTTGTATTTAAAAACACATTTCCAACAATAGACAAGTATTTTGAAAATGGTTGTGGTTAGATTGCTTTAGGAGTACACATTGAAGTTAGGGTGATACAAGCCAGTTGTTAAGCCATGTATGACCCAGATCGTTTTAAGAAGTTTAGTTTTCTGGCAATTCAGAACTACGACCTGGGAATTCAGTCTCTACCTCACTGCTCATCTTCCCCAAACTGGGGAGTACTTATTGTCACGTGGATCTAATTGTTTTGTGAACTCTTGAATTTTAGGAGTAAGGTAACAAGGAGTGATGAAAAATGACTTAGTATTGGTCTGAAGTAGTGGGGTCATTTCAATGTCTTCTACCGCTACTTGACTTATGAAACCCTACTGTACTGTGTGTGTGTGTGCAATTTCCTGTTTATTCACCATGACACATAAAATACTATGTATGAATTCATCTTTGAGCATGTGTGTGCACGTGTGTGTGTGTGTGTGTGTGTATGTGTGTGTGTGTGTGTGTGTGTGTGTGTGTTACCGTCTATTACAGGCAGGTAGAATCTCCTCAAAGCTATTTCAAAACACATTCTCTTTAAGGAAGTCCATTTTGCTTCCACGTGGCTATCAATGAAGAAAACAAAAATCTGTATATCTAACAGCAACTTTGTACCTAAAGGCCTGATAAGCCTCCAATGTATACACATACTGAGAGGAGATGATATTGTATCCCACACATATGTAAAATTACCAGTTAAAAATAAGATAAATTTAAAATGAATATGGATCTCTTCAGAGAAGGGATTTTAATAATGCAAATAATAATATAATGAGATGTAAGGTGATTATTGATGAGTGATTATTGATGCCTAATAGCCTGGCACCCGCAATTGAGGATAAATCAAATTCTGACACCAATCAATAGGGCCCCAACTCACCTCTTTCTGATAAAATATTTCAAGAAACACATACCTTTTCTTAATATCAAAGACTTAAAATGATTCCAGAGCCTGATCACATTTTTAAACCAAATGTCATTCAGGAGGATATTTATAAAGATGACAACTTCTAGAAATCTTTTTCCGGTTAATTTTGGATTTCCATGAAGGATTGCTTGTCATAACTATTGCTGGGTCTTGGGCTTGTGCAAGTTTACTGGCTCACATGCAGACTGCAATTCTGCGTCTGCCTTCATTTAAGTGATAAGTGGTTTCAAATTATTTTGATTTTTAAGAAAAGTTTTAAATTGTGTAACTGATTTAGTTTGCCTTATTAGAGTTTTTCTGCTTCTATTTAATGAGGCTGTAATTTCCTTTAATTTTTTTGCTCTAATTGGGTTAGCAGTGTCTACAGAGATATAGCAGTCTTTATTTTTAGCTCGTGTGGTGGATCTCCTGGAGGGAAGCTGCATATCCTCCATAGCCAGGTCAGATGGCAACTTCACATGGAAGGTGGGGAGGTGAACTGAAGCTGGCAGTGTGAAGCGGTAACTTCAGTTTGAGTGCGAGGAAGGAGCTGCGGGGTGTGTGTGTGTGTGTGTGTGTGTGTGTGTGTCAGTCACCTCTCTAAGGCTGCGTCCCCCAATCCTCCTTAGCTGCACTCCCCATAGCTACAATAGAAAACAATGTTAAACTATGCATTGACGTAGTAGAGGAAAGGAGTGGGGTCCAGGGGGTTACTTGCAAATATCAGAATAAAAAAAACACTCAATTCTCAGTATCTCTTCCATTTCAAAAGTTGAACCCGACCCTGCCTAATAAAGAACCTGCTTCCTGTTGTACAGCAATGTAGCTCAGTAAGAAGATGTTTGGGGTGATCCAGGTGTGACACACATCTAGCCTACTTTGCACTCTGTGACATGAACACCCATACTCATGGCCAACCACATGTCAGAGCAACAGAGCTGCACATTTTCTCTGCTTGCCTGGGTTCTAGGTGAAAACTCTTTGGCTAATGATACAAAGGTAGAAAAAAAAATGATGTCTCCATGGTGATTTGAGTGAGGAATGTCCCCCATAAGTTTGTGTATTTAAATACTTGTTACTCAGTGGGTAGCACTGTTTAGGGAGTTTATATGCCTCCCAGGTACTGCCTTGCTGTGAGAAGCACATCACCGAAGGAAGGCTTTGGGACTTTATACCCTTGTCCATTTCTAGTTCACTTTCTCTGTTTTCTGCCCATGATTGAGGACAGGAACTTCCTGCTCTGGCTGTCTGCGATGGTGCCTCCCTTACCATTATGGACCCTCCCTCTAGAACAAGAAGCCAAAATAAACTCTTACGTAAGTCACTTTTGCACATGGTATTATTTTTTTCACAGCAATATAAAAGTAACACAGGGCACTTGAGTTTCTCTGGAAGGACGTCAGAAATGGTTATTATGCCTCAACCTATTGACCACCCCAAAGTAAACACATTGTGGACCAATATGCTCAAGAATATGGCTTTCATGCCAACTTCTGGGTCCTATCCCTAAGACAATTTCTCTCTCTCTCTCTCTCTCTCTCTCTCTCTCTCTCTCTCTCTCTCTCTCTCTCTCTCTCCTCTCTCTCTTTCTCTCTGTAATCATTTTAAGATGAAAAAATTGAAACACTTCTAGTCCTCCTCCCCCAAATAGTATCTTGTATATTCCAAGTGAGTTTTAAAGAAAAAAAAAAAATGGCATCGCCTTTGGTTTCACATATAGGAAGCTAAGACTTTGCAATGGTAGAAATACTTTAAGGTGGATATAAATCTCTATAAAGAGACAAGAAACTAAGAAGATTGTTAAGATGTAAGGCAATCTAGGGAGTCTATGTGGAAAGAGATGGAGGATGTTTATGGAGTTGGTGTCTAGATCACACACACACACACACACACACACACACACACACACACACACACAAACCCTTTTTAAACTAAACTTAACCTAAATCTAGAGAAAGATCTAAGGTCTAGGCACCGCCTAACTCCCCCTAGATCCAAGGAAACTGGAACAAAATAGTTTCTGAGTTTGTTAATAAGGTATTCTCAAGTCGGAGAGGCAGTGAATGTAGTACAATGGGCCAGGCAGTGGTGGTGCATGCCTTTAATCCCAGCACTTGGGAGGCAGAGGCAGAAGGATCTCTGAGTTTGAGGCCAGCTTGGTCTACAAAGTGAGTTTCAGGACAGCCAGGGCTACACAGAGAAACTCTGTCTGGGGGAAAAAAAAAAAAAAACCCAAACAAAGGAAAAAGAGCGGGGGAGGAAGGAAGGGAGAAAGGAAAGGAGGGAAGGAGGGAGGGAGGGAGGGAGGGAGGGAGGGAGGAAGGAAGGAAGGAAGGAAGGAAGGAAGGAAGGAAGGAAGGAAGGAAGGAAGGAAGGAAGGAAGATGGTACAATGAACAATGAAGGAAGGGTGGGTTCTTTATCATGTCAGCTTGAACTTAACAAGAAAGCCCACAAGTACAGAGGTAAAACTGCAGCACCTTCTTCCCAGGCAGGGAGAAGCTTTGCTTGCAGACTGTCATCTGGCCCTGTGCCTGATTCATCAACTCGCTAAGTGCTTTCCAGCCGCAGGACCTTTGTTCTAGCAATCTTTTCTGACCGGAACATTCCTCCCTGGATCTGTAAAGAGTTGTCTTCCAGCCATCCCAAGCTCTGTTTAACTGTCTTCTCTAAACATGATTTTGATCTTTCTGCCGCTCTGACACAGTGCATGGTTTCTTTGTTCACTTGCTCACTCACCCGTTCCTGCTCCCTAACATAAAGGCTCCTTAAAAGTAGGAGCATGCCATGCTATCACTGTTTGGACCTTCCAGCATTTAGAACAGAGATCAGAAAAAATTAGTGGGATAGATCCACAGCTCTATTGCGAAAGCATAATGAACATCACTGCTGGAGAGGAAGGAGTACCAGGCATCCTGGAAGGGTGGTTTTTAAGAACCTCTCCATCTGCCTGCCTCTTGTAGTATCGGTGTAGGAGGCTGTCTGGTTTCAGGAGAAGGTGTAAGAGAGATGTAGGTGAATTGGCTAAAAGTGAACTTAGAACAAAGCTAAGGGCTTTGATTCAAGCAGATTTTTTAAAAAAAGTAGCTTCAAGAGAGCTGGAGAGATAGGTCAGTTGGTAAAGTCCTTGCCACTTAAGCACAGGGACCTTAGTTTGGATACCCACCCCCACCCCATTCTTCCCCCAAAAGCCAGCAGAAACAATGTGATCTTATAAATTCAGCAGGGGCAAGGCAGATATAGGACGATTCCTGGAGCTTGCTAGCTAAATAATGAGCTCCAGGTTCAGTAGTAGAGAACAATAGAGAAGGACATCTATGATGCACAAATACATGTGCACTCATGTCTATACACACATTACTTACCACACACAAGAACATACATACACATGCACTCACACACAAACATAAAATAAAAATAGTGGGCTTTGTGAAGGAAGTCATTTTGCATTTCCTGTACCTCTCCCTAGTTATCACAGAAAGAATTCCAAAGTCCTCCTAAGGATGGACTATGAGGGACATTTGGTCAAGCTACACACCTATTTTTGAAGGCTCTTGGGAACTTAGGAGGTTCCTTCTTTCTTGATTGGTTTTGAAATGCATTGACTAACCACATGATAAAAGGAAGAATATTTGAACAGTATTCTCTCTAAAAAAACAGCCCCCTCCCCTGATGTATCCCCCCCCATCTAAAAATATAGAAAAGTAAGTAGAGTGCAAAGGAAATGTGGCTTCCCTAAGAAAACCCACTTCCAGAGTCGATCTCTGCACCCTTCCGAAGGCTTCAAAATGCCACTTTCCACCTCCGCACAGATGATGAAATGCCATCACTTGACTACTGAGTTGTTCCTCATTTGTCAACAGAGAAGCTGCTAAATTGCTACCCTGAGCAAATTTACATAGAAATTACCAATGATACTCAGCAAACGAAGGAAGGAATTACAACAGAGGGGGGTGTAAGCCTTGGAAGCCAGCTCCTTCCCAGAGAGCTGCTGCTGCCTTCTGCACCTCTCAGTCAGGGCTGTTGCTGCCATAAGAGAAGGCAGGGAGCCTGGGAAACTGGAAAATCACTGGCCCAGTCCCCTTCTCTGCTCCCACCCTCTTGTGCTCATCTGGCTGCATTTTAAATCTAGCTGGCTAATTCACTGATCTACCTCCTCCCCCTCATATTTTTTTTTTTTTTTTCCTGAGGTAAACCCTTCCACACAGGAGACAGGAGATTGCTCTTAATTAGAGTTTCACACCCATCACTAAAGGTTAATTGCTCAGTTGTCTTTGTTCTCCTCAGCCTCAGAAGTGGCTGGCTGATCACCAGTATTCGTAGCCATGTTTCATGAAGTGGACAAACCCCTTGTGGAATTCTCAGGGCCACCTTGCCTCCTCCCTGGGCAAATTACCACTTCCTCCAAATTCCTGGACTCCAGGGAGTTGCCGTTCAAGACTCAAATAGGACTTTCATGAGGTCTGCCCAAAGAGATGGAACCTGCTTTATTGTCGATTCGATTCTCACATCCTTTCAGAATTGCACAATAGCCTCAGTTTCCCCAGGTGGTGATTTTCCTGTCTAGGAGGGATTTGCTAATATACTATCTTCCACCAAGTTCTTCAAAGTCTTCCACTTCAGATGACTGCCATCCTCCCAAAGTCCACTCCTGATAAGCCCATATTGCTTCCCGTGTTAGCACATTGAGTACCACACTCCCTCAGGAATGAAAACAAAATAGAATGAAACTGAATTGGATGCCCATGCCAGTCTCATGCCTCTGTATTTGCCATGTATTTCAATGTCCAGATATACTTCTTTAAAAATTGGTCAATTCTGTATCGGTGTGTCTGACCTCCTATACTCAAGTGCTATACATCAAAGCTATCCCCTGTAGTTGGGTAATGGTCAAGAGCATGGGTCAACTGCCTGGGTTCCGACCATCCATCCCTTCCCCCTCGCTCCCTCCCTCTTCCCCTCTCTCACTCTCCCCCTTCTTCTCTCCAGGTTCTCATGTAGCCAAAGTTGATGCCAAATTCACTATGTAGCCAGGGATGACCTTAAACTCCTGATAATCCTGTCTCCATCTCTCAAGTACTGGGTTTACAAATATGCGCCACCAAGTTCAGTTAATGCTGAGCTCAGACTCCAGGCTTTGTGTATGTTAGTAATGCCCTACCAACTTTGAACTCAGAGCTGTCTGCATGTCCACGTTTCCAAGATGCTGGGATGAAAGGCTTATGCCACTATGCTTGTCTGAATCCTAGTTTCTTTAGCAGAAAATTGCAGGTGCATCATAGTGTGTACATCATAGACAGGCCTATGAAGAGTGGATGAAAAAATGTAGGCCAATCATTGCCTCAATAAAAGCTGTGGCTGCTACTTTCTATTACATTATAATGCCTATTTTAATGCCAGGCACACACTAGGAAGTGACTACCTGTTGTCTGGCTGAACCTATGTCTATAGTCACTCACAGAGAAAAACAAGGCAGAAAATTACCCCTGAAAATGCCCTGATACGTATGTCCCTCAGTCTCCTCAATGCAAAAAAAACATCCCTTCTAAACAAAGAAACAAACAACAACAAAAGACTGCAAAGAATTGCAGTGAAGCTCTGAATTAGGAACTAAAATATTTGGGGAACCATTAAGCACTTAGGTTTTGTGATAGGTGCTGCAAGCAAGAACAAGTCATTGGCTATTGATTGTTGTACCTGGTGAGTCCTACCAACATGGGAAAGGCAGTTAGTGTAAGATAAACAAGGCAACTTGCTGAGGAAAGAACACAGCTTTGAACTGTGTCTCTGTGGTTCAGTAGCTGCATGAACATGTACCTGTGAAGCCACAGCTCTATGTCTCTACTTCCTTATCTGTAACACTAGAAAAGGGATTCACTAGTTTACTACGCCACCAGCCCTGTGAAGATATTAGCAAATCTTGCCTGCCATCTCCTTCTTACCCTCTGCCACAGGACTCCAAAGGGGAGTTTGGAACTACAAAACAGAAAGACATGCATTACTGATTAATTACAGTGCAAAAAACATGCAGGTGCAAGGGTAAGCCCATCTAAGACCAAAGGAAACTCTTCCTTTCTCTTACTAGAAGGAGTGCTTTTATCGACAAAAGAGTAGCGCTGAAAGCACATTTGACAGGGACCACACAGCAGAGTCAAACACAAACACACCCGAGTATCCTCTCACAGAAGACCGCGAGGCTGAAATGAAATTGGCTTAGCACATGGATGTGTCCCTGTAGCCCCAACAAAAGCTCCCTAAAAACTCTCCACAGTTAAGAGGCAGGATCATAGCATCCCTAGCACTCTCTGCACAGAGGGGAGAATAATAGCTTCTTTACTATTTAATCTATTCTGAGATCAACACTAGATTATGGGATGCAGAACTCAATGAGATAAGACTTTGGTGTAATGCCAAAGTTAAGTCTGAAACTTCCCAATGGGAGTGTTTCACGAGGAGAAGTAACAAAGAGTAATTGTTAAATGGTC
Organism: Peromyscus leucopus; assembly: GCF_004664715.2. Taxonomy (NCBI): domain Eukaryota; kingdom Metazoa; phylum Chordata; class Mammalia; order Rodentia; family Cricetidae; genus Peromyscus; species Peromyscus leucopus. Next base: position 57,138,818 of record NC_051075.1, on the reverse strand, counting down.
CAAGGGAAATTTTGGAAAGAGATTCAAGGATGCAAAACTCAGTTCTACCCTTTACCCAAATAACTACACATGAATCAAGACTTGATATGGATTTAAGGTACATGACGCCTTATGAGTCTCAATGACTGTGCTAAGTGTGCTTGTAACACTCAGGAGAACTCTGAATCGTGCCCTTTGATGAGGAGACAGGCTTTCAATTTAAATGATTCATCTAAAAAGAGTCTCCCACACAGGAAATTGCATGAAACTTAATTCATTTACCTAAAAAGGATAAAGGATTGAGTCAAGCCAAGGAGAATTCAAACATCAATTCTCCAGGATTTATGACGGAGATCTTTAATAACCTAATTTTTAAATCCATTAACTCTTACTAAGTGGAAAAAAATAAAAGAATGAGCTGATGGGAGAAATGAAAGAATAAGAAGAGAGGCAAAAGAAGGCAGAGAAAAGGGTAGGAAAAAAGAAAGGGAGAATGGGGACAGAGGGAAGGAGAAAGAAAGCACTAAGGAGATAAGCATATTTCTGGTTTGAGAGAAAAGTGAACTCACTAGAAATTAAGTGGTCAAGGAAAGGCACATGCTTCCAAGACTGGTCTAGAAGGAAAGCACTTCAGAAGAACAGTGGAGGGGTGCCTTGATAGTATTTCACAGAACAATACTTCATCTGCTACCCTGACATAACAAGTCACCTGCTCAGCCAAAACTACCTGGACAGCTGGGATGTAGTTCCATGCCATTGGAGATGGTTACTATACTATCAAGCACCATATGTGGTGTAAGGCCCCTAAAATTCCTGAGTTAACTTGGGGTGATGGTCCAGGTATAAGTTAAATAATTTTATTTGTTCCTATTCCATTCTACTCCCAGAAGTCAAACAACCACGGAGATGCATGAACATCTTTTAGCAGGAAAGTCAAACAACTCACATGGGAGCTGAGAAGCAGACATGTGTGTGAATTCAGCCCAGCATTGTACAGTGATGGCAGTAGGCCTATGTTGAAGCAGAGATAGTACATCAACCTAATGTTATCTAAGTATTGGACAAACACGTGAGTTCAAGACTAGATGGCCAGATGGTATGCCAGAGGATGCTTGCCTGCAATGTTTACAAGAGGAAGCGAATTCAACTTTTTTCAGTTGTGAGGATAAATGTCTCACAGTCAAGCATTCTTCTAAATGATGAAATGTTTTCTACAAGGTAACTATCACAGTACCATTTTTTTTCATTCAATCCACCTTTATAAGCTTAAATTAATCCTCTTTGAAAACACAGGCAAACTGTTGTCTTAAGATTTCCATGAAAAATATGTTTATTCCCTGCCTAGAGGTGTGTATTCTTCTAGAGAGAAACCATGGCACACAGAAGTCTCTGCGAAAGTTTCCATGCATTCATATTTAGTTAATATGGATAATTACATAGGTAGAAAAATATTTTTTGGAAAGGTAACCAAACCCTTGTGTCAAATGTCTGTAAAATGGAGGGAAATCACCCTGCAGCAAGCAAAGTCATCACAACTGCTCCCAGCTTTTAGATCTTAAAGCAATCAGCCAGATAATATTTATTCTACAGTATAGACAAAAGTCTACCTTCTGTCAAGGGGAAGAGAATGAATTGTTTTCCCATAATGGTGTTTTCTTTTCAATCAATTTCCCTTCAAGCTTGATTTAAGAAGGTACCATGTCAGAACCTTAGCCTGGTGGATGAAGTCTGGGACAGTTCCCCATCAAAGGTGAAAATTATGAGTGAGGCAAACCTGTAGAGTTCAGTGTGGAAGCCACAGTGCCCCCTCCTCTGCTTTGCTTACTTGCTTTCTTTTTCTCTCCTGTCAGTTGCAAGTGTTTGCAGAACTCCACAAAGCTCTCAGGAGCCAAAAATGAAAAGGCTGAGCTAAACCAAAGATTTCGAACACAGGCAAGGAAATCTTCTAAGTTTTTTTCTACCACTGTAACTATATTTAAATTCAAACACATAGGCTCTATGTTGGGCACCAAGATCCTGGGGGTTCCAAAGCATGAGTGGGTTAGGCTAGGAACATTCTGTCCTCAAGGGACTTACAACTGAGGATGGTAAGAAACTCCTACCAGACAGTAGAGGATGAGCAGAACTACATTTGCATGAAAACACTCATTGTACTGTAATAAAGAGACAAATGAATAGATGGAATTCTTCTACTAAATTTTATCTACATTGAAGAGTATGACTTACTTTTATGTCTTAGTTATAGTTCAACTTATCAACACATTTACCTAAGAAATGTCCTGTCTCTTTCATTGCAGTATTCTGTATTTATCAGTTGCTAAGCCCTCACATTTGTTCCCTCTTTCTCACCTCCGTGGTCACTTCCTTAGACTCAATAGTCATCTTAAAATCAAGAAATGGCTTGACAGTTGTCATAGGTCTCAGCATTTGTTCACCATGTTGCCGTCAGAACTGTCATTTAAATCACATATCTGGTCATATCATGGTTCTAATAATGCTCAAATAGTATCAAATTCCCTTGAAATTCCTTAACCTGGAAGGCAAGATATATCTTGAGCTCACAACAACAGCTACTTTGCCACACTTCAGTGTGAACTATTTAGGATTATTCAATATTTATTTAGTATCATTGCTCAAATGTACTCTTCAGTCTGAAAGACCCTCATCTATCTCCTTCTATCAACCCTTCTCTGTGGACACAGAGGACTACCCATCACCTCCTATTCAGTTTAAATGGCACACTCAAGGGAAGTATTTCTTTCTATATGTTCATATAGTGCTTTATGTGTTCCTCAATGAGTAGTGGTATAGATATGTTGACTGGCAAGTTCTCAACAGATGCTCATGTTGGCTGATAATTAAGTCAGAAGTGATTGATTTGTTTGTGACACCTTCATAAGATTGTATCTAACGGAATATACTAAATATATATAGAAAGTTTCAGACTTCCAGAGAGGTCATTTAGTATTATACATTGGCTGTCACTTCAGTGACACTTAAAATCTTAAACAAATGCATTGCTTTTGCTTTAAGACAAGGCCTGGAGTTAAAACTCAGACTCTACAAGCATATTCCATAGGATAAATAGTAGCAAAACCAAAACACCAGAGCAAAGTACTGCTAGGAGACTAACATTCTTAGTTCCAGTACCTCTCACACTGTTTATGGAGCCTGAGAATGCCCAAAGACATGTCAGATAACCTCCTCACTCCTGTTAGTTTTGGTTTGCCTTTAATAAAATGGGGATTAACTTATTTGCTCTAAATACATCCAGGGGATGTGGCAAGGATCAAAGGACAATAACCAGTGTAGCTTACCTTTATTGAGTGTGTATAAGGAGCTGTGTAGAATGCTAAGCACAATCACTAACTAACTCATTTAAGAGTGGCATCCAGTGACAGAGGTTAAAGGGACAATCATTGACAAGAAAGGAAGATTTGGCAGAGGTAGATACAATATGCTTTTAAAGCAGTGCAGGCATCTGGAGCTGTCTTAGAGACTCTTGTGGCTGTAGAAATCTATCACTGGGGCAGGCTTCACTTTTATTTTTCTTTGAGCTCATCACACTGAAACTTCTAATGGAGTCACCTGAAGTTGAAAAATCCGTCTGCTCCATTTGACAAGGTGACATTGCTACATCTTACATTTTTGCTCATTTCCTTCATTTCTCAGTGGTTGTCTTAAATTAATGTCTTCTTTAAAGTACACATACACTATTAAGATGGTATCTCATCAACTTGATTGACTATGGAATCAACTAATAACTCTGTTACTCGATGGGTCTTGGAGGGCATTTACAGGAGGACTAAATGTACAGGAAGAACCTTTCCCCAGAGAAGGCAGCACTTTCTTCAGGTCTAAGGGAGAAGTTGCTGCTTTCCTGCCTGACTGCACATTGCTGGGGAATGCATGTATCTTTTGCTGCCCCATCACCATCTACGCTGACATCAGAACCCAGCTTCTTCCACTTGCTTATGTAGATTAAGGATCCTGAAGACGGGAGGCTCTCCAGGAATACTTCAAGCTACCATGGCTACATCAGGACCACTGAGGCATCCAGCCTGTGGGAGTAAGCAGTTGCTGGGTTCTCAGCCTCTCCAGCATATAGACAGTCATTGTTAGACTATTCAGTCCAAACATAAGCTAATTTAATGAATGTCTTTTATAATATACATTCATTCTATCAGTTCTGTTCCTCTAGAAAATCCTAGCTAATATACATATAGATGCCCATATAGTATAAAATCTGCATATATATTTGTGTCTGTGTTTATATAATGGAGTTTTGCATTTCCATTATGGACATGTAACACATACCTGTTGGGAGGCCAAATACTAGTGATCTTAAGGCACTCTAAAAGTGTTACTAATACAAATAATGTCTTTATTGATTGAACTGTCCAAGAATTAAAGGGGAGAAAGGAAAAGTTTTCTTACACTCCCAAATATCATCTGTATTCATGCCTCCTTGTTGTGCTGGTCATGCTAATTTAGGTGACTTTTGTCTCCACTGATTTTTTTTTTCCAGCAAAATGCCACTGAGGATCACTTAATTCTAATCCCCCTTTCCACAAAGATGGTATTAACAGTTGCTACATGCCACTGTTACAGCTAAGAAAAATGATTATCCACTTATAATCAGGAGGCACAATGAGAGTGATCACAAGCAACCTCACCCCATTACTAGCCATTCTTGAAGGGCACAGAGCACCTCACCTTTCAGCTTGTTCAGAAAAGGCAAAGAAAAAGTCATGCTTCTCAATCTCCCAAACCCCAGTATTTATCTGTCTCGGACATATGTAGGGACCCAGTATTAAAATTTGAATTAGCTTAAAACAAAGACTTCCAGTTCATGTAAGCACTATATATCCAAACAAAGCATTTATAGTCAGTTTCCCAATTCTCTCAGAGAGAGAATGCAGAAGAATCATTTTCCCATGGCATCTTCATGGCCTGTTTCCCTGGGCTCCAATCCAAGCAATGCGAAGAGGCAGAAACTAATAGATAATGAAGCAAATGGATTTAGTTTGAGTGACAAACAATTTTAGTGTCTTCTGGAAAAGAGAAACAAATATAGCTTCCAAACATGAACAAAAGAGGTTTTCTTCACATCATTTCCTGTGTTTCTATTGCCAGTTGCATATATGCATATGTGGTTTGTGTAAGCTATTATTTCTGAGGAAACCTTGGAGTGTTCAATCCTGGTAGTGTTAAGTTCTAAAAGTGAACTCAAATTCAGCTTGTGATATGAAATCACAATAATATTGATTTTTATTTTATTTTGAAGGTTTCCTACACTGTTGTAAAAGTCATCCACTACTGAAAAACAGAGAATTTAATCATTAACTAAGCATTTTCAAACATAATGTGAAATTTTCTGCAATCTGAAATAAAGCTAAAGAGGCATCTAGCTAATGAGGGGTTTAAGTGGTCCATTTAAAACAAGTCACGGGACTTCTAAATAGCCATTTGATATTTGCAAAATTATAGGGCAGGCATGACACTGAACATTTGCATTAAGCATGACATGAGAATAAACTTTCACTTAACAATTTACTGGATAACAATGAAAGATAGCCCATAATACTCCTATCTAGAATATGGATGATCTTGTTTATTAGGACCCATTTCTTTTCTTTAGTGCAGAATATGCTGTCTATCAAGGCACATGGTGCAGGCATATACATATACAAATAAGCACGCATGTCTCTACTGACTGACTGACCAAGAGAACTCTTGAAGTGTTGTGTGACAAGATAGGGGAGCATTACAAATAAAACTGTGTCCTTCGTTTTTGAAAGTCAGTAGATAAACTTTTGCATGGAGATCAGTTGTGATATTCACCCCTCAAAGAAGATCCAGAAATGATTATTGTTCAGTTATCTAGAAGTGCTATATTGTTCTCATAGGATGCTATCATTACTCAATACAAGACATAATTAAATTCATGTTGATGAAGCCATTGTCCTTGACAATGAAAAAGAATACTATGTTACAGGGTTGCAAAGGACTTGGAGAAGACAGGTATTTTGCAAATTCTTTATGAGGTCACCACTGGCAGGCCCCTGACCTCTAAAGAAAAACAGCTCTTCTCCATGATGGCTTTTCTAATTGCCTCTGCTTTGGAAGTCGCTTTGTTTATTTTCCTTCAACTTAAGTGTACTACTTTCTGAAGTGAAGAAAAAACTGCGAGTTAGAACAGAAATTTTTGGTGTTCTATACAAGTTCAACCTCACTCATTACTTTCAGCCTCCTTACATTTCCTAGTGACTTTCAACAGGATGTACAATCAGTCATTTGCATTCTGCCCAATGATTTCTGCCCCAAAATTTACAACTTGCATCAAGCCTTAGTCCTATAAATCCCAACTAGACAATGACCTTAATGATTAGGCCATAAAGATTCACATATCTATCATACCCCAACCCTTTTAGAGTCACAGAGCACCACGATAACTTATTTTCAATGACTCCAGTGCTTTCTACAATATAGGAACCATGCTAGCTAGAAGATAACATGGTGTATTGAAGCCTCATTTCTCTTTCCAAGCCTTAATCAAGGAGTGTTCTTTACAATAAAATTTGAAAGAATACCATCATGACCCCCTACCACTAGCAAATGAGCTACTGAAAGCGATGACCACTAAGGAAGATGAATAAGTTTTATTTAAAGGGTGTGGTCCCCTGAGGATAGACTATGCTCTAGTAGATAGCCCCACATGCATGCACACATGAGCATCACTAATTAGGCTGAATGACTTAACTAAAAAAAATAAATAAAAGAAGAAGATATGAAGTTGGGAGAGAGAATTGGGGGAGATTGGATCCAGGAGAAGTTAGATAGAGAATAGGGGGTGAATATGATCAAAATACATTGTAAGCATGTAATAAATACAGAAGCTCCAAGAATATAAATACAGATATAATATTAACTAAAATATTTAGTTGTAAGTATCATTTATTAACAATTTATAGAATTTTCAAAATATCTGCCTAGTAAAGTGCTTTGCTTCACAGAAACGCTACTGTTTTGCTTTCTAGAGAGAGATTTGGACTGGGGTGAGAGGTTCCCAACACAAGACTTACCATGGAGAATGGCTGGCCTTCTCCAAAGATAATGAAATGCCAATGTGAACTTCTGAGGGTCAAACTTTCATGGACCCTGTTGATCTGCTCCTTTGAATGAATAAAGTTATCCTGTACCCTGATGTGTAAGAAAATATATGGCAGAAAATAGAAAAAGAAAAGAAAGATACAATTCAAAGCATGGATTTCATAGTTCTGCCATTTTGGGGGGCTGTGACACTAGGCAAAACCTTTGGTTTTTACTTTCTTGGCATAGAAAATGGGTGATCTATAAATAGCTTGCATAGTATTTGTAGATGAAAACGAGAAAATAAATATAAAAGCACTGTTGTCAAATGGTAAAGCACTAAAAGACTTGAACTATTTTATTAGAACTGGTTTATATAACACTGGATTTCTGTTATTACTCACTCTTTGCAAGTGGTTGGGTTTTAGTATTGTTTGAAGTGCTCTGCATGAGCGTTCACGATTCCAGACATTAGCGTTATGTCTCGGGTTCTCAGGTGGGGTGTATGTGTAAGTTCGTGTGCAGAGGCGGTGTGCATCACTTTTCATAATTGATTCACACCCAAATGCTAGCTTTCAAGAGGCAGAGCAATGTAGGCAGTAGCTGTTTCGACAGCACGCAGTGACTCTGATGACAAGCAAATTTTCTGCAGGAACAGAACAGTCTCCTGTCACCTTCCTCCAGATGAAGGCCAAAATACTGCAGAAATAACAGATGGTGAGAAGCTGGGACCTAATTGAAAATCTACCTATTGAGACAAGCAGCAAATGCTTCAGAACTTTAGAGTAAGCCTTTCCTCTCTAAGCAGGCAGCAGGCAGAATCCAGAAGCATAGTAACAAAATAGATTGATGTCTTTTTTTGTTGGATGGATATCTGTCCACTCCTGAGACTTCATGTTCTCTAAATAGCTACAAGGGCAATAGCAAATTAAAGGGTAGGCATGAGAATGTAGTTCTACCAAAGCATTTCAGCATTGGAAGTCCTCTCTCATCTGTGGGTTGTTCCTTTAGTCTCAGAGAATCTTTGCTGTACCCAATTGCAAGCATCTTATGACAGTATTAGTGAACAGTCTAGAGGACAGGCTATTACTGACTTGGTGTTTTGCTTCATGTCTTACAGTGTTTCTGCTTGCCCATATAACCTTCTGAATTCCTTTCTAATCTTGGTACATAAACACCACCAGTCTCTGGGGAACACTTCATTGATTTTTTGAATCTGGAGTTGGATCATTTTCTTTTTTGACTATCACAAAGCACTCTGAGGTACAGCACACACCTTGGCCCTGTTGAAAGAGGGGCAAGCCTGGGCTTAGCAGGGTAACAAACAAATGTTATACATTTAGTCAAGACTGACCACGCCCTGTTCTTCAAATCTTGTTATCTTCTATTAAATGCAACTTATCCTAATGGATTTCTCCTCATAACTCATACATGAACATAGGAAGCAGAGATGTAGAGGAGAAACTCTGCCACTTGTTCATTTTGAGTGCTTATTAAGTAGGTCATTAAAGGGATCAAAAAGAAACAGACACCACATATCATCTCTAGGTTAGTAGCTACATAGTCTGAATGGGACATGTCAGGCATGGACTGATAGGCCTTGATCTATAGTTTTGTGTGTTAGGGTTGAAGGGCTTCTGGGAAAGGCAAGAGCAGTCTACTCTAGAGAGAACAAATATGCCTTGGGACTATGGGATAAATTACACCTGTAGAGAATAACATAGAAGCCACTAAAATAACCATGGACTCCATCCTTCAGTGATTTTATATAGGATATTACTAATTCCTAGGATTTATGCCTTTGGAAACACAGCTCATCCACTTGGAAGCATACTTTTCCTCTACTTTATCTCCTATAAATTTAAGTCTAGACAGGAGTTGGTGAGCATACCCTTGCAGGAAGATAAAAAGACAACTAGATACTAGATGATATAGGGGGAAACGGATGAAATAAAAAAAAGAGCATTGGAGAATTATGAGGAGACAAAATAATATGGTAAAAATAGCTCGGTCTTTAAATAGATATCTGACTTCTCCAGATTCAGCCAATGGGCTGTGTGATGGTAGCCAGTCAATGTATCTTCTCTGAATCTTATCTTCTTCATACATATTTCTTCACGGGAATTAAAAGGAATGATTGATGTAGAACACCTGTACAACTGAATTATCTTTGCAAATGATAGTTAATGAGTATTCAGATCTTTTCTCTTTGAATTTAATGACCACTTATTTGGTTTAATAATTCAAATGCAGCATAATTATCCTCTTGATATTAAAAACCTGCTTTTTCATTAGAGGAGGGATACAGTAGACAGCCAAGAAGCCAATCACCTTCCTGTGCTTCACTTCCGTGAGTGAACCTGGGTATCTACATCAAAGTTATCCTGGAATTGACCTTGACATGTTATTTAGATATTACCAATCTGGTCAAAAGCCTATGGCTGGGAAGGACAGGAACCCAAGAAGGAATGATTGTTCCTCTGAATGTGTATGTTACCAAACTGATTCCTGAATATTTATGTTTAATACATTATTATGTCGTAAAATAGATTATTATGTATCTCAGCCTAGGGCAGAGAAGCTGCCTTTTTGTGGAGGGTCACTGTTAGATCAGAGATTCATATCTAGTCAAAGAGTGGGAAATAAATGTTTGATGAGCACTAGGCTTTAAAAAAGGCACCTGTATCACCCCACCCAAGAATCACAGGAAAAAGGAAGGAAAGAATTTAAGAGCCAGAGGATGGGCAAGCATATCATGAGACACTGCTGTTCAGATATGCTATGTTGCCTCTGGAACTGTGAGTACAGGGCAGTTATGGACACCTATACATGATTACATAATTCAGCTTTCCACTATGGTGGACAAAGTATCCTTGATGTATCATCCTTAACTGAGGAGCTGCTGACCATTCACGCTTGCTGGGGGAGTCATTTTCTCCATTGGTATAGCCACTGGGGGACCATGTTGGAGAAGAAGAAGTTCTGAGAGAAAGGAAGAGGGATTCTAGAGAATGGTGCACGGGGCAGGGGGAAGGTAAACATAATCATAATACATTGTATATGTATATAAAACTGTCAAAAAATAAGGAAAAAAAGCAAAGGCAAATTGAATGGGGATAGGGAGTGTTTAAAAGCTCCTGGAGTACAGGGTAAATGATACTGTTATTTATTTCTATTGTATCATCTTTCTTAGTGCTTATGACTGCATCTTCCAAACCTCCCTGAGATATTACTAGGGTAGTTTCTCAGTACTTATGTTCATAAAGAGAAGAGAGACACAAGGTAAATGAGTGATTTTGTGAGTTTTCTACAGTCAAGATATCTTAGAGGAAAGGCTCAAAGTCAAACCCTTTGCTACCAGTGTTAATGAAGATACATACACCTCATGCTCCATAAATAAGTAAGTAAATAAATAATTCTTTGGATAATATGCTCAAGAGCAAATTTGTTATACCCAGCCCATTTTACAGGGTTGAAGCATTTTAACCAAGACATGTGTCATTCCATATATACTACCTGGTTCATTTTTAGTGTGTTTTCACTAATCATAAATATGTAAGACAGAGCAAAAAGTTATCGTTGGTGAGCTAGGTAGCTGAATCTCAAAAATGGTCCGTAGGAATTCCAAAGGAAAATCTCAATTTTCTTGTTATTCATTAAAGAAAGGGGAGATTCAGTAAATACAGTGAAGTACATATAATTCCCAACTTCTTACATCCACACAAAATATTTAATATTTTGCTACTAGTCAGAGGAGGTAGAATAGTGTACATTGGAGAAGCAAGAAGTAAGAGTCTGTTCTTTCTACAAATAATAACTCAGCACAACACAGCAAACCCCACTGGAACCCGGTTTAATTATCTCTAAAATAGAGATGAATAGATTATTCCTTTATATCTCCCTCAAAAGGGTAATTTGAAAATGGAGGAAAAAAATTGATAAAATGCCTAGAATTTTCTGGACACAAGCAACGCATAATTCAAGTCATTATATTTCCCCAAAGTCTCAGCAGCTGCAACTTCTCTATGGCAATGGGGAGGAGACATTATGTAACTCTGCAATGGCCCCATGGTCCATTGCTAAAATGGGCCTCTCCAAAAGTACCAGCTAGCCTCGTTCCAAAATACTGGCGTGCTTTGTTCTTTCTTTTAACTGAAATTAAATTGCTGCCTGAAGAACAAAGGATATATTTAGAAGACAGTCTTTTCCTTTTTTTTGTCTGTGTTAAAGTTTCCTAATTGAGAATCATATTCCATAAAATTACACAGCAGTGTAAAGAACTGGGGGAAACAGACACGCAGGCCAGCTATTGGGGGAAAGGCTTCCTCTTCCCAGGCTTTTCCATGTTTTCTCTTCACAGCTGGTACAATGCTGACCTTTTCCACCACTGACATTCTGTGCTCCCCCTCCAGTTCCACCCAGATATTCTCTTCCAGCCTACATTTAAGTAGGATATACTCTCAAGTCATCATTGGTTTTACTCTCTGTGTTTTAGTTTTACTGCAGGAGGTACTGGGGAGAGATGACATAGATATGCCACAGCATTCACTGAAGGCAGAGAGGCAGAATCCCACCATGATATAAACCAATAAGACGTGTGTGTGTGTGTGTGTGTGTGTGGTGTGTGTGTGTGTGTGTGTGTGTGTGTGTGTGTGTGTGTGTGTGTATGTGTTGGTCCCCATCATCAGGAAAATAATCAGCCTCAAACGGTAAAATCAGCATAACCAAAACACCATTCTTGTAAACATTCATGGATAAAAGTAATATACTCTGACCAATGTCACCCACTGTGACAAATGGTGCCAACTGTCAACTTGACAGGGTCTAGCATAATCCAGAAAATGGGTCTCTGGGCACATCTGTGAGGGATATTCTTGATTACCCAAATTGAGCTGGGGACACCCACCCACTGTGGATATGGTATATCCCTTGACTGGTATACTGGCCTGAGTAAGAGTGGAGAGAGTGTGCTGAGCACTAGCATGTGCGTGTTCATTGCTCACTTCTGAATACAGACATAATGTAACCCCTACCGCCATGGTGGACTGTCTTCTATGCATTGTTTCTGTCATGATATTTCATCACAGCTACAGGAAAGGAAATAAAGATACAGGCCACCAGTGGAAAGCACAGAAGACAGTTTCCAGTCAAAGTTACTGGAAGTAACAGTCAAGTCAACCTGGTCTGGGATTATAAACCAAATACAAGCATCTAGAGATGCTGATCTCTAGATTATCTAGATAATCTTAGATGTAAGAGTGGCCAGTGAAACTGGAATATTCACATTTTTATTTCAATGTTTATTATTAGTTTATCATGGCAACTCAAAATAAACTCAACTGAGGTCTCACCAGGTGACTTATAAATTTCTACAAAGTATAAGAGACTTCTGAGTTTAGCTATTGAGTCTTGGGATATAGGAATCAAGATCATCTCCTTTCTGGATGAACATAACAGCTAAACTATACACAAGAAAGCATGCTAAAGGTAGGAGACAAGAGAAGCAGAAGAGAGACCTGAGCAGATTTCAGCAAATGTCGTGGCCTTTGCATCTTCCCATTTAAAAGTATGAAAGACTCTGATTCTGAAATGGCCTATGAATGAATGAAACAAGAGAAAACCCATTGACCAGTTAAGATGGAGACATGTATAGTGCATAAGAGACATGAAGTCACTGCATATGTATATATATATATATCCAGAAGCATTGGGAGATGGTCAGTGGCTAAACCACTTTCCATCCAAGCATGAAGGTTGCAGTTTGGAGCCCCAGACCGTGTAAGTGGTAGGTATGCTGGCCCATTTATAATACCAGTAATCTGAAGTCAGAAACAAGAAATCCCCAGAGCAAGTTGCCTAGTCAGACTAATTGTACTGGTGAGGTCTGGGCTCAACTGAAAGACCCTGCCTTAGTGAATAAGGTGGAGAATAATTGAGGAAGACTCTCAAGTTCAATGTTAGATTTCAGTATGCACACATGTACACATTAACACACACATCTACATACATGTCAACTTAACACACAAAGATGTGCACACTACACACATAACATATGAGAAAAAAATAATAATCTGATTTTCATGTGCTTTCTTTGAAGAAATAATGCTAGTATAATAGACACTCTAATATGCTACTAAATCACCCCGTGTCTTTGTACTTGCTGTGTGAGCTAAACAGGAAAGAAAACTTCCATCTACAGACCTCACTTGTCAGTTCCTTCAGAATTAGGCACATAGCTCCACTTTATCCAGTGTCACTCTCCTCTGCAAGTGACCCACATCCAATGACTTACTTATGTGTCAGTGTGGAGTGATGACCACTTTGACTAAACTCTGGACAATCTAGAGGTCATGGAAGCCTCTGTGATCCTGGTGGGTTTAGTTGAGTTCATCATGGCATTGCACCTTGGCTTAACTTCTACACGTCTTAAAATTGGCTTCCATCGCCTATTCTGTTATTGGGGAACCCAAACTGTGACAGCAGCTGACTTTGTATTCTGTTTCACTTTTGTGAAGCAAGCAAACAAATCTAGTGCAGACTGATATTAACCAGTTTAAGTCAGTAATATATCTAGACCAATGATGACCAATAGAAATAACAAGCAAGTCAAACACATTATTTAAAATTTCCTAATTGTACTAAGCTAAAAATAAATGAAATTAATTTTAATAATTCACTTATTTATCTAATATATTAGATACAATTATTTTAAAACATGACCAAAATTAAAAATAATTAAAATATCTTATGTTCTAATTTTTACAGTCACCAAAATCTAATGAGCACTTTATCTTTAGAGTACATCTCCATTCAAATATCAAACTTTTATTAAATGCTCTGTGTAGGAATTTGATAAAAATTTATGATTGAAAAAATAATTCAAGTTCTACACATTCTGAAGTGTTTTCCAGTAACTGAATTGAATATCAATTTAAAATTTCAGTTAAGTAAACATTGAATTGAATTATAAACCCAGTTTCTCAGCCGTCCTAATCACATTTCAATTGTTCCATAGCAGTGGATGGCCCAAATTCTCTGTGTTGGATAGAACTGACAGAGGCTACATGTCCTGACCTTGGGTTATTTCTGAATATTATGAATGCTTCAAGAGCCAATCACTACAAAAACAGCAAAAGGATAGAATAAGGAGCTGTGTTAATAGTGGCAGCAATGTGTAAGGAATATGTTTTAATGAAGTGAGTTGCACAAGCATATGGAACCATCCACTTGGCAATAACAACCATTCTGAAATAACAACAAATAAATCATGCAATCAACAAAAGTGTCAAATCTCTGCAGCTGACAATCATCAGCCAGAAATTTATATATATATATATATATATATATATATATATATATATATATATATATATATATGATGACCAACAAGAAGACATGAACATATATTCACATAACACAAAGTCGCACAGATAGAAACTCAGTCTGGGTGTGGGATGCTACAAAGCCAAGAACACTAAGCATAGAAGGCCACAGGCCAAACACAGCAAAGGAGGCTCAGCATTCACAGAGCAAGATGAAGCTGAGTCCATGTTCTAGGGCAGTAGTTCTCAACCTTCCTAATGCTGTGACCCTTTAATACAGTTCCTCAGGTTGTGGGGACTCCCCCCCCCCAGTCATAAAATTATTTTCATATGACTTCATAACCGTGATTTTGCTACTGTTATGAATCATAATGTAAATATTTTTGGAGCTAGAGGATTCCCAAGGGGGTCTCAACCCACAGGTTGAGAACCATTGTTCTAAGGTTATGCACACCCTCATCACATTGATCTGGTAGTGAAATGGTGAGAGCAAGAACTGGATTTGCTAATAAGCTTCCTGTCTGTCCACAAGAAAACGAAGTAAATGGAAGGCCTATTGCAAATAAATAAATAAATAAATAAATAAATAAATAAATGGTCCTTGAACATACACACAAAAAGCCTTATTTCCCACTAGCCACTCAAACAAATGTTTATGGAGATCTGGTATATATCTACCAGTTTTTACATGTTAGCAGTGAGCTATTGGACAAAACAGAACTGTTGTCTTTAGTTTTTCATTTTTTTTTTTTACATTTTTCTGTTGTGTTTGTGCATATATGTTTCTGTGTGCTATTGTTCTTTCCTTCCACCATGTGGGTTCCAAGAATTGAACTTAGTTCCTCAAGTCTGTCAGCAAGCACCTTTACCCACCAAGTCATCTTCCCAGACCCTTAATTTCTCATAATGAGAAAAATATATTGTACACTCACTGGTGAATGTAGAATTGAAAGTCAGGCAGTGATGGGGCACATCATTAATCCCAGCACTCGGGAGGCAGAGGCAGGTGGATCTCTGTGAGCTCAAGGCCAATTTAGTGTACAGAGTGAATTCCAGGACAGCTAGGGCTACAATAAGAGACTATGTCTCAAAAAAAAAAAAAAAAAAAAAAAGGACTGTATATACTAATACACACTAAGAACATGATGTAAGAACAGCATGGTAGCTGGATGGTGGTGGCGTACACCTTTAATCCCAGCACTCAGGAGGCAGAGCCAGGCAGAGCTCAAGGCTAGCCTGGGTTACAGAGTGAGATCCAAGACATG
Source organism: Peromyscus leucopus (assembly GCF_004664715.2). Taxonomy (NCBI): domain Eukaryota; kingdom Metazoa; phylum Chordata; class Mammalia; order Rodentia; family Cricetidae; genus Peromyscus; species Peromyscus leucopus. The sequence goes on along the minus strand of NC_051075.1, from coordinate 57,123,160 downwards.
AACCAAAACTACACAGAGAAACCCTGTCTCAAAAACACCCCCTCAAAGAAAAAGAACAGCATGGTAGAACAGGTATCTATGAGAGCCTTTAGCTCCAGTTGCCAGAAAAGGTGTCCCTGAAAACAAGAAGGTAAGCTAAGGTCTACAAGATGAACAGAAGTGACTGGAGGAAGACAATTTGTGTGGAGTGTGCTGGTTAGTGCTTCATTTATAATAATTTAAGAACCTAAATATTTTTTTAATTTATTCATCTCTCATACGTTATATCCCAACTATAGTTTCCCCTCTTCCTATTCCCTCAAGTTGCCCTCCCTCCCCAAATCTCCCCAAGATCCATTCCTCCTCTGTTTCCCTTCAATAAAGAGCAGGCCTCCCAGGAATATCACCCAAACATAGCATAACATGTTACAATAAGACTAGGAATAAACCTTTATATCAAGGCTGAAAAAGGCAACCCAGTAGGAGGAAAAGGGTCCCAAGAGCAGGCAAAATAGTCAGAGACAGTCCCCATCCCACTTTTAGAGTCCCACAGGAATACCAAGCTACACAGCCATAACATATTCACAGAGGACCTAGAACAGACCCACGCAGACTTCATGATTGGTTCTTCACTCTCTGTGAGCCTCTATGAGCCCTGCTCAGCTGATTCTGTGGGCCATGTTCTTGTGGTGTCCTCAGCCCTTCTGGATCCTGCAGTCATTAGCTCTCCCTCTTCCATGGGGTGAGGTTCACTGAGTACTGCCTAATGTCTGGCTGTGGGTCTCTGCATCTTCTCCCATCAGTTGTTGGGTGAGGCTTCTCTGATGACGATTAGGCTAGGCACCAATCTATGAGTAATACCTAAATGATTTAAGTTCTGAATAATCCAATTCAAAGCCTTTCTTTTACATATGTTTTAGTCCGAGTTGCAGTGCTGTCTTGCATAGAGAACCACAGCTCCTATGAACTGTATGTAGTTCTGATAGTTGCATGTGAGGGACCTATGGGTGGTAAATGACCTCCATCTTGTCTCTCAATGAAAGTTTTAGGGATCATTGTTCAAATCAGAAGTTGTCCCAAGATTGCAGATTCATGGACTGATGCAACACCTAAGTCCCTGCAATCTTAGTCTACTTCTAGGAGCTGTGTTTAATATATTATATATAATTGTTATATATAATATATTAGATGGCTTTTCTTGGAAATTTGCCTTCACAAAGAACAAATGCTAAAGTGTTCATATATTCCCCCAAGTCCCAATTTTCCTGGAAGTGTGTGTCACTGGGTGTCTCATTATGTGGGCATGGTTTCCTGCCGTGTTCTCTTTCACTCTGCATAATGCCCTTGCTTAAAGAAAAACTACAGTCACTGCCATTGCCACTGCTTACCCTCAATGGGTAGAGATTAATTCTCCTAGCAACTCTTTCTGGAATATAAGCACATCATCTGTCTCCTGGTGTGCTCCCAGCAAGATGCTACCTGCCAGAGTAGAGACCAGGAATGGAGAGTACAAGAAACAATATGATTGACACTAAGCACCATGCTGCCCTCATTCAGGGCATCAAAGTGACTCTGAGTTGTTGTATTAGATTCCTTTGCCACCCTCTGAGCCGACCAGCAAGAGAACCTCTTGGTCTCTTTAACCCCTAGCAACAAACCTGGAAGGACTTCTGGCTTTCTTGATCCCACCTCTGCTTCTCCACTTCTTTTAGCATGCTTTTTTCCTTATTCCTCATCTAACACAACCAACATATCCCATTGGGCATTGTGCTGAGAGCCAAAACAATCAATACCAAGTTCAAGTAACATGGAAAAAGTCTCAGGCCTGCATTTGAGCTGTACATGAAACTTTTTTTTAGTTGGAGCCAGGCTATATCCATTTTAGGAACCAAGATTTAGTGCTCATGGAATGGTGTGATATGGAAGTAGGAGGCAGGAGGGGTGGTGGTGGAATATAGCCTTCCTGATATCCTGATCAGACAGATCCTTATAACACATATTAGATATAATTAAAAAACAAAGATGGAAATAAGCATGAGAAAGCAGTCCTTTAATGAATCAAAATTCTGAGAGCTAGAATGTACCATTTTGCATCCATAACCTTGCTTTTCTGGCCCACTCTGTTTATTTATTTTTATATTCACTGTAAGTTAAATCTGCACCAAAACAACCTCCCTGGCTCTGCTCTAGCCTCGGAGAACTAAATCTTCCCTTCTGTCCTTTCTCCAATCCCAAGGGCACTCTATTAGAAGTCACACTAGACAATACACATTTATACATCTATCTTGTCTGTAAATTTCAAGCCACTTGAGAGGAGGACACTTTCATATCCATCTCCATAGCCACAGACTTGTAACCTGCATGCAGTAGTCACTCAATAACTGCCTTCTGAATTTCACTAAGACCTACACATACCGATGCCTTTTAGGGCCTATTGAATTCTAAGAAGGAATGAATAACTTGAGTTATAGCACTATTATTTGGCTGTTTTATTATACAGCTATTTCCTAGCAGACAGCCCAGCTTTAAACTCTACATGAGAGATTCCATTTAGGGGAAACAATAGAAAATTGGAAAACTCATCTTGACAGTAAACATTGAAATGAATAATAGATGAAATGTGGGGACTATTCTTTCCTGGGCTCATGTGCACGTGTACACATGCACCCCACCCCACACAATCATACAAAGTCATGTGCTGCAGCCATGAGGAGGGTACTCTGTGATTTGTATTCTAAATAAAAGTAAGTTATTGCCCACTTCTTGCTACTGTACTCAGTATGGTGATAAAAATAAGCTGAAGATGAATTGGAAAAATACTTTACCCTCTCCTAAGCTGTGAACTCCATCCTTAAAAATTATATTGCCATTACTTCATGAAATTAAGTTAGAGTCACTCCTGACTTTAAAAGACAAAGAGACAAATAAATATTTTCAAACTGCAGAGCTGCCTTTTGATCAAGTTTGTATTTCAGGGAAGGAGTATTAGAAAAGTTTACAAAATGACACATGAAAATTTAAGATGTAATACTCTGACCCTGACTACATGCAGCCTACTCTGCCACCCCTGCTACAGGGTCTCTGTAACTATTTGAAAGAAAACAAGCAAATGTTTACAAATGAATGGTCAATCACCACTTAATTGGTTGGATTATGAGTTGAACCCAAGTTCCGCATATTTCAACTAACTATTTCCATTTTACATCCCCTAATTCAGGTTATAGTGCCATAACAAATGTACATTGTTTGATTCCTAAATAATACTAAAAATCTTTCTCAAAGGGTTGTTCCCAGTCCTCTTTCCTCTCTCCAATTTTGGGTGTGAGCTTGGGAATATTAACTGGAACAACCCTGCAAGGGGCCACAAGCTCACTCCAATGGTGGGAATGCCTCCCAGTATTCTACACACTATTAATACCACTGCTTCTCTTCCTAAACTGTCCAAAGTTAGAACATGCCTCTGGCCAATTTCTTTCAGCCAGCCTTCCCTCTGGCTACAGTAAGGTATAAGAATACTCTTCAAAATGTCAGGGTACTCTGTCAGTCCCCATATGCTACTCATTATTTCTGCTTCTTCTTTAACCTCTAGAAAACTATCCCATTAACAGCTAGAATGAATTTCTTTTGGCTTCTGCACATGGTCACTGCACATATTTGTCAGCTGCTATGGTTCCAAACATCTTGCCACAACACAGAATGTACCATACAACAACAACAACAACATGCACTGGGAAGCCAGGGGGGTGGTGACACACATATTTAATCCAAGCACTGGGCAGGCAGAAGCAGGAGGATCTTTAAATGTGAGGCCAGCCTGGTCTGCAGAGTGATTTCTAGGACAGCCAGGACAGACAGAGAAACCTTGTCTTGAAAAACAAAAACCAATATAAATAAATAAATAAAGCCACTTTGAGATGTATTGACATGATTAATGATTGTCCTACAACATAATCAACCCCAGCAGTAGATGGAACTAAGTATGTTGCACAGGGTCCTGAAGATACAACAAAACAAAACACACACACAAAAAACCAACCCTTCAGGATGCACACATCCACAGGTAGCAGTTCTAAAATGTTTGGATTTCATCTACCATGATTTAGCTAACAATGGGTAGGTTTGATTTTAGTTACCACACTGTAGGAATTGAGTACTTTCGTGAAGTAGGAACTTAATTGCTATACCTTTGTTACACATTCAGCATATATTACCGACAATCATTATGAACAATGATCAATCAAGTTGGAGCTTTTAATACCTGTGAGGAAATAATCACACATTCAAGTACAGCGAAGTCATCGAGGTATCTAACTGTCCACTTTCCTCTCAGTGGTAAACTTCTCTAACATTTTATAAATATGGGAAACTGAAAGAGAGAACTGGTCAATAATGAGAGAAGGGGAAAATGGTGAAAGAAAAACTTAAGTTGGAAATAAGTGGAGTTATAGAGGCTCTAACTGTGAAAGGTGAGATGGCTGAAAGAGAAGCCATAAGGTCTACCTTTGGCCAAAATATTCCTTCTAAATTCAGATTTGATCTTTTATTTAAGAGTGAGCATTCACACAAGCAAAGAAAGGTTTTATTTCTCAGATTATAATTAATCATTCAAGTTCTAGTCCCATGGTTGCATAACACACATATCAGTATGGTAGGTAGAAGGAAGTCTGGAAGCAGAAACTCTCAGTTGCCTTGAAAATCTACTTGGGATATTGTCTCATTTCTCATTTCTGGATCCAGGACCCTTAACTGATGGCTTTAACATAGATAAATGGATTGCATGCTTTAAGCATATTGGAAACGCTTTTTGCTAATGTTTTTGGAAAGATCTTTGAACCTATTCCCCTGGAACTTTGCCTCTTTTTTCCTGTATTCTACCCATAATACATATAGTAGAGAGGTCATGAGCAAACTTAAGTAACAAGTCCACTGCTATTTATTTTCTCCAGAGGGCAGTGCACTGAAGCAAAAATATGACACAATAATATTACCCTAAATCCTCCTTAGTCTAAAGGGAAAGTATCAGCACAAAAGGAAAATGCATCCTAGTTGTAAAGAGTAGCCATTTTAAGACTGTATCAATATACTGTATATAAAGATTCCAGGTAGATATTAAACAATATGTAGTTACTTCCTGGCAGAAATTTTCCTTGCATTACTTAAAAATGTTGGCACTTTATTTTTATTTGTTTAGAAAATAATATACCCTCAAAGGATAAAGGGTAGAATGTATTAAAAACTAAAAATACATAGTGAGGAGGATCCATCAGTTTTAGAGTAGATTCTGGGTATGAATGTATACTTGATGAATTATAATCTCATCTCCCACTTTACCCTCATATACTTTGATTTTCCCATCAGTGTGTATTATGAAAATCTTGTGGTATTTATTGTATACTGCCCAGCTAGATAAAAATCATAAAGTGGAACCAGCCAGTAGTTTTTAAGAAATTACCTAAAGTTGTGCCTTTACCCTCTCCTAAGCTCAGGGTAAGCTCCTAAAACTCAGGGTAAATGCATGACCTTGGAAAGAATTGTATTTTTTTTTTTAACCTTGTAGCTACTAAATTTAAAGAGTAGCATGTCTCCTGCTAACACTCCCATGCAGGATGCCTGGAGTTTGCTTATTTCCCAGAGTAGGACACAAAGTCATCTCCATGAGTCTAGAATGTCTACAGTGCCTGAAAGATGAGTCTATAAATATCAAAGTTCTAAAGGCTACCTAAAGGAAATCTGACTGGCCAATCAGCGACAATGAGAACACTAACTATGACCAATTAATAAGATAATCACTCACTGCTCCCCTTTTGGTTGACATACATAAAGTTCATAAAAGATACACAGTGATATTACAAAAAGTGAATATAAATTATAGTTTGGCATAAAATACAACAGTAAAAGGAGTATCAATATGAGAGAATATGTTTGTCAATGATTTCAGTATGTAGGGGACTGGAAAAATGTGTGGGCCTGTACGTTTTAGTCCGTGCCTGTTTAAGTGCCTGTTTAGAAACTACTGAATGAGTACAAACAAGTGAATGAAAACAGCAGTGAAGCTGTCTTCAAAGCATAGTAGGTAAGGAAGAAGAGATGGGTCTTGTCAAAGCAGGGCTTCCCAGCTAATAGCCTGGTGGAGAGGGGCTCACCACAGCCTCCTACCATAACATTGGTGTGACATACCAAGAGGAACGATAGCCACTGGTTTCATCCTCATCTGTGTGGAGATGAAACTGCTAGAGACTCTTTGATTTTTACTAAGTTTTTAATAGGAATATATGCTTTTTAACAATGATGAGTATGACACCTCAAAACGGACATGAATCATACAATATCACCAATCAGGGCTTTGAAAACTCCAGCTAGGTGCTACACACCTGTAATCTCAGCATTCGGGAAGAGGAGGCAGGTAGATGGCGGTGAGTTTGAAGCCAGCCTCGTCTACACAGTGAGTTCCAGGCTAGCCAATACTACATAGTGAGACTGTCTCAAAACAAGCAACAACAGCAAAAAGTTAGCCGCACTACATTTGGAATTTAACTTTACCTTTCTTAGAGGTATTGATCATCCTTGTGAAGCTTTCTTAATGAAGAAATTTCGAGTTTGCTCTTTGAATATATGACTTACACAGGTTGGCCACTGACAAAGAGACATAGAGTTCTAACCACTTCTCCTACCACACCCCTCAGATTCCAAAGTATAGAGTCTCCAGTCCATTGGGTTTCTATTAGTACAGCCTATTTAAAGTTGGACTTACATACTTCCAAGACTAAAAACAGAAAAAAAAATTTGTAAGAGAGTGAGTTCAATGAAGTCTGTTACAAAGGTAGCAAAATATACTTTCCCATGATTCATTTTAAACATTAAAATGTCTTACTTCTACATCTAATTCACTATGTCCCTTGTAAAAGTCAGGTTATACTGTCTCAACTTTCTTAAAACAACAAAATTCCTTTCTGGTCCACTGTGGATGGGCTGGAGGCTTTGCTGGGTGTTGCCATGGTTACCCTCTAAGGAGGGAACCTCAGTAGACAGCCACTCTGCATTCTGCCACAGTGAGGGGAAGGGTGTTACAGGAGGTCTCCTAAAAACCTCTAAATGCTTGGCTTACAAGGGACACGCATGGCTCTTCTCATCTCTCATTGGCTAGAAATAGTCACATGACTCCATTAACAGGGAAAGGACCAATTTACTATGTGTCCAATGCATGGACAGACAAAAATCCTCTAGAAAGTTTGTTTGGGCTCAAACTTTCACAAGTAAAGTAAAGCTATAAAGCCATACACACTTTCTCAAAAAGGATACCAAATTCAGAGATAAGGGCACAATTTTGTTGAGGAAAGAGTTATTGCTTTTGTTTTCTTCATCCAATGAATGTGGATGATTTGTGCTTCCCTACTGGGATGAGATTTCCCCTCTCTCTACAGAAATGCCAGGGCCTCAGCATGGGTCAGATCCAGAGATTTTCACAAATATCTGCCCTGAATCTTTGAGATGGTTCTGCTTTTTTTGCACAAGGAAACTCAGACGACGCTTCTTTTTCCACTGTTATTGCAACCTCTGCATCCTTACTGTGTGATATGACTTACTCTCTCCACCCTGCCAAGGTTGGTGTCGTTCCCTCTTCTGGTGCAGTCCAGACTGTGGTGGGAACATTTCCCTGTCAACCAACAATGCCTTTTTCCCTGAGTTTCCTTTTCTTTAGGACTCACCTTGAGAGGAGGTGTCTCCTTCAATCTCTCTGATGCTGACAGATTAATAAGTAGATTCTGACAATTCTGGAAGAGACGGAAGTGCTGCCCAAGACTAGAAATGCCTTTTAGCCTCTCATCGTTCTTACTCATTCCTACCCACCAGCTATTGTTATCTATCACATCTGTCCATGTACTTTAAAAAAATGGCATTATAAGTTTTCTGACATATATACTATTCTTGGTAAAACATAAAAAAAAGACAGTTTATGACCCAAGATATAAATATTTCTTTAAGGAATAGGAAATTATCATTTATTTCATAACATCCATAATTTTTTATTATCAGCTTGATATAACCCCTATTTTTGCATTCATTTTAAAAGGAAAGAGAGTCTGTACATTTGCATCTAAGTTCTTTCCTCCATGTAAACAGCTTCACACACACACACATACGCGTAATATATATATTACATATATAAAGGGTCTTAATACACATATAACATCATTATGGTGGTTGGAATGAGAATGGCCCCCATACGTTCATAAGTTTGAATACTTGGTCCCCAGTTGGTATAATTGTTTTGGAAGGATGAGGAGGGATGGCTTCATTGGAGGAGGTGTGTCACTGGTAGTGAGGTTCAAGTTTTTAAAAAATTCCTACTGTTGCCAGTATGACCTCTCACTGCTCCCTGCTTGCAGATAGAGCTGGGAGCTCTTAGCTGTTCCTACCACCATGTCTTGGCTCTGCCATCCTTGACTCTAAGAGTCAGAAGCTATAAGACCAACTGTACACCTCCTTTTATAAGTTGCCTTGGCTATGGTGTTTTGTCATAGTCATAGAAAAGTAACTAAGACAATCACTAAAATGTGTATGTGTGTGTGTGTGTGTGTTTGTGTGTGTGTGTGTGTTTGTGTGTGTGTGTGTGTTTGTGTGTGTGTGTGAGGATCTTTTATTAAATAAATGTGTGAAATAGTACAATGAGATATAGGGATAATTTGAAAATAAGCAAAAGACATGAGCAAGCCTATTATACATGTGACTGCTTTCTTGTAAAAACTACCAGGATATAAGTTCTAAGCCAGGAGTCACTTTATTTTTACTAATGGTGTCTAGTGGTTTCAATGGGGAGTAGAACAGAGTAAGTGCATAGTAGTTTTTACTAAGTGAATGAATATACCTTCCTCCCAGCAAAAAAAAAAAAAAAAAAGGAATACAAATTATTGCTCCAACCAATTTTTCCATGGTGTGGTAGGATAGGTGTTGCAAACAACATTGAGGAGGCCTGAGGAAAAGGAGGAAAGATTAACGACAGTAGAATTTGAGTACCGCTGCCATCCCAAGTTCTTCTCTCCCAAGAAATTTAATGCTCCCTCCTCTTACATATTTTGCTGTGTCTTTACAGCATGCTATCAAGAGACAGTGAGGTGAAAATAAAGTCTCCTCCAGTTCCAGTAACGGTTACATGAGGAATGATGATTTCCTGGTGCTTCTGACCTGGCTTTCAGTTAATGACCATTCACAGACCAGAGGAACATCACCATTAAGAGGGAAATAACCAGTGATCACTCCATCAGTGATCCAAACAATGTCCATTTCAAAAAAGCATGCTGGCCTCCTTGTTTTGAAAATGATGCAGCCGTTCACTTTGTCTGGAACTGTGGCCAAACCTCACACCTCCCTGCCTCACAGGAGTCTTGAACATGCAAATAGTAACTAAGCCAGAGCTTTATGAGCATGCTGTATTTGTAATGGGGTCAGCCTGGCAGAACAAAATGCTGCAGTAATTTTGCATCCATTATAACTAAGAAATGGAAGCTGTAGAAGACAAAGGGTGTCAAGGAGAGAGTGAGCAGTCTGTAGACATCTTTGTAATGAACTCCCACAAAGAAAATCTCTCCCCTGTGTCTGCTTCCATTAGCCAGCTGCAGGGCTTCTAGAGGACATTATAGCTATGCTGTAATGGCAGACCACACCCACCATCCCTGGAGACCCAGGGATAATGTGGATGGCCTCTTCTTCCCACCCAGGTCTTAGATGCTCTGGAGAATGTGTTTTATTATTTGAGAAACCCAAGTTCTGATAACTATGTTCCCAGAGCAATTTCCTGTCAATGTGGCAGTGATTTGAAGTAAGAATTTAGTTGTTAAAGCCCGTCTTCATACCTTACTTCATTATATCAGTTATGATCTAGATACCTTTCCTCGTATTCTTATTCTGTGTGTGTGTGTGTGTGTGTGAGAGAGAGAGAGAGAGAGAGACAGAGACAGAGAGAGAGAGAGACAGAGAGAGAGAGAGAGAGAGAAAGACTCTGTGTGTGTGTATGTTTGTGCATGCAAGTGCACATATGGGTGTGAGTATAAATAAATGAGTATGCTCTTGAATGTTGATATCGGGAGTCAACTTCAGTACTATTCTCCATGTGTCATTCTTGCCATTCATCTTGTTTTGTTGTTGTTGTTTTGGATTGAGGTATATTATTGGGCTGGAACTCATTGATTGGATGAGGCTGGCTGACCAAAACTCTTAGAGACATCTAACTGTCTCTATGTTCTCCGTGCTGTGATTATGAGTGCACATGCCTAGATTATGTGGGTTCTAGAGATTGAACATGAGTCCTTGTGCATGAACAGTGAACATTTTACTAGCTGAACTGTCTCCTCAGCCCTCCTTCATTTTAATTAACTGTTTCCATGGGTACATAAGATGCATACTGATAAAATCTACTACATAGGTTTACTACACATGATATAGGATACAAAGTGCTTTTGCTGCTGCTTAGTAAGTGCTAAATGGTGGCTACTACTTTTATGACTTTCAGCATTCTCAAACAAGAGCAATGTAAATAACATTTCCATCAAATAACAAAATATATGATGACTTCCTGTACACAAAGTGAATGAAAGAATCATTCTACTTTTGAGATCATATTCTTATATATGGTCATAGTCTGAAGCTTAAATCATGAGGTTAATATCCAAGCAATCTGTATTAAGGTCTAGGCAAACTGATACATTTACTTTTGCTTGGAATGTATGGATGTATTTTTCCTACTATAATAGCTTACAGGAGGAGGATTTTGCTGAACATGTGTGGATGCCTCAATTACTGCCAGACAAATATTTCTGAATCAAACTATGATTTTATGCTTCCTTTTTTTTAAAAGGTATTATCTTTTATCATTTGTATGAGTAATGAAAGTCAAAATGTGTAAAGATAAACCTTATCAAATAATTAACTCTAAGAGAAATAAAGTCTCCCACAGTAAGGTTCAGCTTAATCTGGTGCAAACTAAACTTATGAGGCTGGTGGCTCATTCAGTTGATATTTTATCAGGCAGTTGGAAATCTAGGCCAGGCACAAGAGTAATGTCTTATTTAGACATAATACCTTAGGGAGTCATTTCCAAGGATGTGAGAGTTGAAGCTGAGCGTGCCTGAGATCAACAAGAGAGAGACTTATATCCCAATGGGAATCCAAGACCATTCTCCTTGGAGAATAGCCATGTTCAGGGGAGCACTTCTCAATCTTGGGCTTATTGACATTTTGTTATGGCTAATTCTTTATTGCAAGGGGATTCCCCTGTTCATCATGGCATATCAAACACTGTCCCTGGCCTCTACCCATTAAATCCTAGTGGCAGCTGATCCTAGAATGCCTGCTCTTTCCCCTTGTCTCCCAGGTGACTTTGATAACTTAAAATGTCTGCAGACATTAAAGAATGTTTTGTTGGGTAAGGGCAGCATTGTCCTTGCTTGAAAACTACTGATTAAGAGGTAAGGTGTAGACAGAACTAGAAAATGTGATTAAAAATTTCAATGGGATGTAAGAACAAGAAACTTTGGTATTTATGGGACCAAATGAAGCACTCAAAGATAAGAATGAAAACATAGCTCCTGAATTGTGAGCCTCAGACCTGTGTAATGAATCTCATCTGCATATGTGTTATAAGTTTGATTATCAAACCCTACATAAAGCAGGTAAACCAGCAGCTCTGTGTTTGAGGCCCAGAATGCTGTATCTTAAGAAGCCGGCCAATGATTCTGATACATCAAACATGGGTGAGCTGTGATCAAGAGGATCAGCTTTCCATTGAAGTCCAGTTTAGGAAAGGTCAGTTAAGTGATTAGTGGGATGCTGAATGACAGCAGTATGGGGAGCCATATTATGTTAGTGGAGCTTAAGCAAATGGGATGTCTCCCCCAAAAAACTGGGCCATAGGGATGTGGAGGCAGACTAAATACTACTTTTGTAAAATGCTTGTCATGATGTAGAGGGAGAAATGAGAGCAAGTTTAAGACTTTACACTGTCAAGAGAAATTTTGATTTTCCTCAGAATAAAGGAGACAGTCACTTCCATGACAAATAGAAAGAAGTCACCAGAGAGGGAGAGCTAGAAGACTCAAAGTCTGGGGAGGTGACTGGTGGACTCTCATACTGAGCAATGGGCCACAACTCTGCCTTCTTCCATGCACATGCCTAAGGCATTCAAAAATGTCCAATGGAACAAAGAGGCCTGAACTTAGACTACTCAGGGATGTGAATTGCAGGTTTTGATACAAATAATGAACCTTAATTACATGTACAGAACTTCCTTCTGGTCAGTGTGGGCCATGCCTTTGTCTAGTGCCATAATTCCAATCATGGGAGTCTTCCAAGGATATGCGATAGTATCAGGAGATATTTAAGGTCTTACATGTGAAAGGGAAGTGTGATGGACAACAATTGGGTCCAAATCAGGGATGATGTCAAACATCCTACAATTCAAAAAACAGACCCTTACAACAACATTATTTGACCTCAAATATCAATTGTTCAAAGGATGACAAAGAATACTCTATTGGAAGAAAAAAAAAACCTCATGTTTCAGTCCATCCTATCATACCAACTTTATATAACAGGGACAAACCCTCCAAATTAGAATTCGAATCTCTAACATTTGCCGGATCTTTTTCATCATGGCCCTTCTACTAAAAAGAAAGAAGAGGCTTATCTCAGATACCTGTGAATTATATCTCATTTCAGCTCAAGACATTTATTTTTTGGTTATAATTTGTGTTTGTGTGTGTATTTGTGTTTGTATGTATATTGTGTGTATAGGGGGGACTCAACATGTGTGTAAATGTAGAACCCTCAATTTCGTCTCCACCAGATTGGTCTTTTGAGACAGTTGCTCACTGAATCTGGAACTCCTTGTTTCAGCTATACTAGCTAGTTAGTGAGCCCCTGGGGTCCATCTGTCATACATATAGTATATACTTTCTCCACTGTAGAAGTCAATGTTTGTTTTGCTGATGTGTGCTGCCCCACCTGGTATTTTATATGAGCAACAGGGATTATGAACTCTGGTCTCCATGCTTGCAAAGCAATATTTTGCCCATTAGGCCATCTGTTAAGCCTCTTTTGATTCTATTGCTGTATGTTTTGGTCTATGTTAGGTCAATAGGTTAATGTGTTTGTAGTCTATATGCCATTGCTCATATTTTACTTGCTTGTGGTAAGTAGGATATATTTCTGCAGAAAGTGAACTTTGTAGAGTCCAGAGACTTGCCTGATTCCTTTTGAAATTACTGCATCTTACTTGTTCCAAATTCTAAAGGTATGTCTAAACAACACTTCTGAAAGTGCTTCTTTCTCTTTTCTAAGTACACACGGTCAGCTGAACAAGTCAACAAAGACTGTATTTTTTTTTACATTAGTCCTGTATCCTAGCTTATTCATTCTACGTTTGAAGAAACAAGACACACAACAGAGAACTCTGCCAACAATTACAGAAGGAAGAAACAGACAAGGGTCTGCTTGTTTGAAAGATCTACTGTCCACAATATTGCTGCCAGCCAGGCTTCAAGGCTGTTGTACAACTGAATGCAAAATGCATTTCTCCCTTCCTTCCCCTGCCAGCTTACTCCTACATACTGAAGTGCACATAACTACAAGGTGGCTAGTGTGATAAAATAAAATAAAATGCTGAAGTAGGCGCTTGGGAAAGAGAGGCTGGCAGCCCCCAGAAGGGTGAGCTTTGCAAAGTATTACTTTCTAAATATCTTCCCTTGGAACAGTTAAGATTAATGGATAAGTGTAGGAAGTAAGAATCTGTTGATATTTTAGTCACTTTTCTGTACTTGGTGTATTTCATAAAAATAAAATTATTAAATGCCATAATTAAATGATTACTCAGAACAGGATTATATTAGATTTTTAATGTTGCTTCAAATGGGGTATAATTTCTTTAGATTTCTGTTTTTCCTAGTTTTGAGCAGGTAACTTTGTCATGCACACAATACATTCCTTTTGTATTATGGAAAGCAGGCTTTTTGAAAAAGTGTGTATAGACCAAGTCATTCTTATGGTTACCCATAGATTTCTCTCCAACTCTTTTTCCCCTTATAATATACTTTTTATTTATTTTTAATGTTTTTTTTACATGTATACAAGGCACCTTTGATATATCCACCCCAAGCCCCAAGTTTTATAATTATGCCGTTAAGTTTTGATAAGCTAATACCTCTCAATAAATCTTTAAGTAGATCAGTTTGGTGTGCATGCCCCTGGCACCAGCAGCTACAGGGACATAAAAGTAGCATGGGGGAAAATAGTAACTAAGGATATTTCATGTCAGACAGTAAGCATTTCAGGTTTTAACTCAGGATCTTCTGAGGGTTTAAAGATGGTATTGGGAACAGTTTTCCTCTACTTATCCTTTCCAGGGCATTTGCCTCTGGAATTCCCCTCCACTCTTTTTGTCCCTTATCCAGACAGCTTGTGCACTGTGTTAGTGTACATGGTTCTCACCCTTTCATATCCTACTCCCTTCTTCTTTCCCAATTCATTGAATAAATTCTTCTGAATAGTATTTGATTGACAGAATATTTATAACAAAAATAGTACCAAGTTCTCAGATACATCTCCTTCATCTTCCTCTTTGTGCTAAACCATAGAACACTGATCCAAATGAGGAAGTTGACCTACCTCAATACAACACTACTGACTAGACCATGGTCCATGTCACTTGTCATCAAAATAATCCATAGTCTGCTCATCCATCGCTATACCAAGTATGTAGTATATATTTACTATATGGAATCCATCATCCCGAGTAAACAAAGTCAGTAAACAAAGATGCAAAAATGACCTCAGTGCCCTCATGAAACTTGCACTCCTGCTGGTAGGAGTCAGCTGAATTCATTCCAAAGGCAACATAATTGTTGTATATTGCTTCAGACAGTGTAAGACTATAATGAGAGAGGGGACAGGTTTAGTTGAACATTGGCCTATGCTACTAGTTAATATTCATATTCTCCAAGACCCTTTTTGTAATTCAGTACATGTGTATATGTGTTCCTTCAACATTTATGGTTCTGCAGTGTGTGTTAAATGTAAAACATGTTTATGTAATGAAAAAAAGCTATGTCTTATATTATAATTGTTAATTTTGCTATATTGAATTTGCTTTACTATCTGATTTCCATTGGTCTTTCATATATTATTTGTCACAGAAAGCTATAAACTCAGAGAGACTTGTAGGCACTGAAAATGTGGGTCAATGCTTGTTTTCAAGGTCAAATAAGCATTTTTAAGATGGATAATACTTTCAAACATATCTTCTATTCTTTTTAAAATCTCATTAAGAGAAACTGGGGATAAATTATTTAATATTCAAATTATTGGATACAATTGTCAAAAGAGCTACCTAAAAGTATATAATACATAACAGAGACAGAGGAAGAAGAAAATGCTAGTAAATAGGCAGCAAGCAGGATTCCCCTATCTTCCAGTTTTTATCATAGAATACACAACTGCTAAATTCTCAGACATACAAAATACATCTACCTAAATATTAATCTCTTTTATATCAGAGATTAAAAGGGGAGTTTTGCAATATTGTGATTCTGAGGTGCCAATTCAGTTGTCTCAACTTGTCCTTTCTCTGCTGATGACATGTGCTTTCTTTTTATAGACTTGAGGAGGAAGGGATTCCTCCACTTGCACGTGGCACCTTGTGCACATACACATGAACACATGCACACGAATACCCCATACACATACAAAAAAATGAAGGAGAAAGAAATACAGCTAGTTCTTCTAAATTTGATAAATCTAGTTAATCTGTCAGCAAACTGATAAAATTAAGGTTATCACTCTATAAACCTCATGAAAGAATCACATCCCATTTAAATCTGTCAATAAATAGATAACCTTAAAGGCTGAGCTGAAGCCACCAGCCAGCCCACACTTTGTTAAGGCATAGTGAATAAAGTTATGATCAATGAGAAACCAAAGATGGAAAGTAATTGAAGTAAATTGAATACCAAGTAACTCCTATATGAATGAGTAACACATTTTATACATTGAAATATTTAGGGTCTGTGGTATTGTATTCCCCCAAATATTGTGCATGCTAATAAACTTATCTGGGGTCAGAGACAGAGCAGCCACAATATTAAAGATAAAGGATAGGCAGTGGTAGCAAACGCCTTTAATCCTAGCATTCCAGAGGCAGAAATCCATGTGTTCAAGGATACAGACAGGCATAATGACTCATCATGCCTTTAATCCCAGAAAGCAAGCCTTTAATCCCAGAGAGTGGTGGTAGAAAGCAGAAAGGTGTATAAGGAGTGAGGACCAGAAACTAGAAGCATTTGGCTGGTTAAGCTTTCAGGCTTTGAAGCAGCACAGTTCAGCTGAGATTCATTCTGAATGAGGACTCAGAGGCTTCCAGTCTGAGGAAACAGGACCAGCTGAGGAACTGGCAAGGTGAGATAGCTGTGGCTTGTTCTGTCTCTCTGACCATCCAGCATTTCACCCCAATAACTGGCCTCAGGTTTGATTTTATTAATAAGACCTTCTAAGATTCCTGCTATAAAAGTCCCTGAAAAGAAATTCTCATGGTGTCTACCCTATGGAGAAATATTATGAAATATTATTTTAACTAAGCAAAGATGTGTCACATTTGTTTATGTTGCAGAATATTAGGTTAACTATGCAAAGGTATGTCACTTTTGGCTATGCTGCATTTGTTTAATTATGTAAAGATGTGTTATAATTGTTTCACCTTGCCTGCCTAAGGCACCTGGTTGGTCTGATAAAGAGATGAATGGCCAATAGCTAGGCAGAAAAAGGATAGGTGGGTCTGGTGGGCAGAAAGTATAAATAGGAGGAGAAATCTAGGCTCTGAAGGAATGGGAAGAAGAGAAGAGAGGACAAGGGAGATGACTGGGGCCAGCCACGCAGCCAGCAGACACTATAAACAATGAAAGTGAAATATGCAAAAAGAAAGGTAAAAAAGCCCCGAGGCAAAAGGTAGATAAAGAGAAACAAGTTAATTTATGCTAAAAGTGCTGGACAGAAAGGAGCCTAAGATAGGCTAAGCCCTCATAACCTATAAGAAATCTTCATGTCATGATTTGGGAGCTGGTTGATGGCCCAAACAAAAGAGAAAAAAGCCTGCTACAGAGGAACATATTCTCTGGAAATGATGGGAGAATCAAGTGTTTCAAAGGCATCAATCTCAAAGAAAGTTGGGATTATACTCCCTGGCTTTTGTTACCTTAAAACAATGGCTGCTAGTTGTGCTGGTTTGAAGGAGACTGTGCCTCACAGTACTGGGCATTTGAATACTTGGCTTCAGTGGATAACAGCATTTAGGAGATTTAGGAGGTACAGCTTCGTTTGAGGAAGGAAGTCACTGGAGGTAGGCTTTAAGAATTTAAAGATTCATGCCATGTCCAGTTTACTTTCTCTGTGATTCAATACATGAACCACAAGCCCAAAAGAACCTTTCCTTCTATATTACAGACGTTCCCAGTCCTCTGATGTTTGAGTGCTTCTCAACCGTCCTAATGCTGTGACTCTTTAATATAGTTCCTCATGATGAGATGACCCCCAACCATAGAATTATTTTTACTGGGTCTTCATCACTGTTATTTTGCCACTATTAGAAATCAGAATGTGTATCTGTGTTTTCTGATGGGGTCAAGACCCACAAATTGAGAACCACTGTTCTGTAAGTTGCCTTAGTCATGATGTTTTATCATAGCAATAGAAAAGTAACTAATGCAGAAGGAAGTAATGAATATGCTAGTGTTCCAAAGAATCTCTGGGAACAGAGTAAGACATCTGATTCTCCTGCTTCTCTTTCTTCTATACTGGATTGCAAATTACTTTCCCTTTCTCAAAGTTGAAAATAATTTTCTTTCTTCCTTTTAAATGATTTTGGAGTATGTGTACATTATTATGTTGTATTAAACTAAAAGCAGGAAACTGATTCATTTTAGGGAAAAATTGATCCCATTTGGTACTATCCAAAAACAATATGTTGTATTGTAGTGTGATCACCAAGGATGTGAAAATTTTTAAGATTGCTATTTATTAGTTTGAATTTCAACTTTCAGATGGGCTTCTGGAATGTTCAGCATTATAAGAAAAGCTATCCCTTTCACAGCTCTTACGCAACTCCTTTGTTTGTATGTATGGAAAAATATATGGTTTTGTAACTAGTGCTTTATTATATTTGTCGTGTGTTATTGAAGTCTGAGAATAACGGGGATGCTCTCTATTTTTGGAGGATGGGGGCAAAACCTGGGAGAGTGAATATATTCTTGGGATTATGAAAACATTTGTTGATGCTAAGTGCATAACAGACTATTTTCATTTTAAGTAAAAGAGAATTGGTCTGTCTGCAACTTGATGAGTATTCCTGTAAAATACTGTTTTTGAAAATGGCTTGGAGAAAAATGATTAGGGCTTGGTTTGAGGAAAATGAGTAAGGTTTCCTATAGATTAAACTTGAAAATATAGGTCTGCCTTCAATTCAAGGGCATTCTAGGGACATTTTATACACACACACACACACACACACACACACACACACACACACACACCATTCAGAGCAGCATATAGTCACTCTCCTCCCATATTTCCAAACTCAACCACCTGACATTCAGTTCCAAGATGGCTTTCACCACTTTGAAAACTGCACTTTCGTTTGTGATACAAGAAGATGGCATCCTTATTTCATCATTTGCTTTATCACATTCATGTTGGTCCTGACAAAATAAAGTTTGTATTTGGCTCCAAGTGAAACCTAATATTTTTTTAGTTGAATTAGGTAACTCAAGTCAAATAAAACATATATTTGTTTCCACCCCTGCATGCCACATCTCAGCCAACACTACCTTTATCCACTCAACCTCAGAGTCAGAAATTGATAGACACCCTAGTTTCCCCAGTCTCATTCATTCTCTCCCAGCTCTATATTCACAAACTCCTGGCAAAGTTTTTCCTCTCTACACCAGACCACATCCAAAATACCTCCTTCTCTCCAATGCTGCTACTGAGGCTTCCTATGTGATTTTTTTTCCTACTCTTCTCTATAAACCAGTATTCCGAATGAAACAAAAGTTCTCTTTCAAAATATAAATTGGGTGCTGGCAAGATGGCTCAGTTATTAAGAGTGCTTGTACACAAGTGTGAGAGTCTGAATTCAATCCATAACACCATGTAAAAAGCTGGGCATGGCCATATACATGGCCTTAATCCCAGTGCTGCAGTAAGAGAAAGAGGATTGTTGGAGCTTGCTGGCCAGCCAGTCTTGCCAAAAAGGTAAGCAGACATCATCCTCTGTAGACACAGAAGGTGTGAATTCACATGTACAGCACACTCAAACACACATACACATATGATGTCTATATATAATATCCACCTATAGTTATATATTAATTGGGTTATGTCATTCCCCTATCTATATCCTATTGCCATTAGAATTACATATCAAGGAGTATCAATCATTACCAAATCTGGCTATTTACCCCATCATATAAGTAAATCTTCCAAATGATTTTCACCTCACTGAAATGAAACAATGATTTTTCATTTCACAAGATAAAATATCAACATCTCAAAAACTTATTCATCATCTTGAGTTATATTTCACCTCTCTCAATTGTTCTCACATTGTGGCCTACAGTGTTACAGATGCCATAATGTTGCAAGATTATATATCATGCTATCTTGATGTTTTTGGATAAGCATGTAGAAGTGATAGGACTGGAAAGAATAACCATCAGACCATAGGAATGAAAGATATATGACACTGTACTGAAGGGGCAGAAAACAAGAGAGCTGTGAAAGCAAAGGAGTAATGCAAAATGATCAAAACTCCAGTGAGCACAGTCCAACTCTAGACTCACAGATTCACGTCTAGTATCTATCGTGTGCTAATTATAGTTTATGTAGTGGTGATCAGGGGAAAAAAACAGATTCTTGTTTCCAGGAGACTTCCAGTGTAGGTTAGAAAGTGAAGTGTGGGGATGGAAACTGAGCAGGAGTAGTGGTGGAGAGCAAAGATTGTGTAAAGGTCGGAGATATATGTTATCGTCAGGAGCAAAGAGCTTGTTGTAAACCCCTTGCCACCGCCGCTGTGGACCTGCTGCTTGACCCATTCCTGTGGTGTTCTCCCTGGTGTCACTTATAATGGAAAGCCTATGCTTCCGCTGCGCTGCTCTACTAGCCTTCCTGTTCCTTCCTTGGGGGGCTTAGCATCCGAGCAATCTTCTCTCTCAGTACTTAAGACTTATTTGCCCAGCTCTGCCTGAGATGGCCAAGGATAAAAGAATAGAAGGAAATGGAGAGATACTTGGATGAACAAATTGAAATAGATGTTTGGGGAAAAAAATCAAACAACTTTATTGATTATATAAAACTTAGGAGGAGCAAGGAGAGTGGAGTGAATGATCACTAAGACTCCAATAGGAGAATTATATAAATGTGCTCTCTAGTGCATTTTGTTTAATATATTTTCTTTAGCATAGATAAAACACAATTTAAATGAAGTAGAATATATGAATAGTCATTTGAAATTTCATGCTCTCTTGTTTGAAAAGTTCAGACAACCATGAGAAACCTAAAAAGTTGTTTAATTGAAATGAAATATACTATAGTTAAAAATATTAAGCCCTGTGCATAAGGTGTTAAAAATGTCATGTGTTTATAAATGAGAATGATACTACCAATTTGACTGTGGGTTATTTTTGTTCTGGTAGTTGCATATATGTGACACAATCAAGTTATGTGTTTCACACCATTTCCTCATAATTAAGACACATACCTAGAACTGGCTGCCCGGGATTAAATCAAAGACGCCTGTAATCATAATTACAGGGAAAACACATTATTTAATAATAAATAAACCATTTCTTCACTCTCAATATATTAAGATTAAATGAACAACTAGGCTCAGACCTGAAATACCATGAAAAGCATTTAAATCTTCCAGGCAATGAATGAGTGCTGGCAAAATAAAGTCTTGATGAATGGCTCCTTCAGTTCACTAAAAATAAAGCTTTTAAAATGCTGGATAGAGCAATGGCTAAAGCCTTTCCCTGGGGAAAAAATAAAATGCTAGCATAAGATTAAAATTTTTATGAAAACCAGAAAAATGAGAATGTGATAACCAGAGGGAAGGTGAATTTCCTTGAAGAGATAAATAGGAAAGCAATGACAAACGGGATATTCTCAACTCTGTGCCAGCAGGTAAAAGAGAGAAATTACAATCTAATGAAAGGTCTTAATGAGAAGTCAATTATCCAAACACTGGCATCAACTAATGAGACAGACAGGCAATAATGGAAAGGACTGCAGAGCTTTCCTCTTGTACTTTACTTAGAATCTGACTTTGACACAAATGGAAAAACCCTCCTTTCATCTTAGAGATCAAAAAGTTTGAAGAAGTCTTCAAAATTTACCAAATCAGTAATCTTTATTTGGGGAAGGGGAAAGGTTGAAGGAATTTGAAGTCCTGAATAAAGAAGACACTCCAGTCCTTGACTATCTTGCATAACTCAATCCTGCAAGAACACCCTATCGTTCATCTCAAAGTTCATTTATTCATTGTTTCATCTTTCCATTAATTCACTTCATCATTCAGTCAGGTGTTCCATTGTCTAAATTTCAGAATAACTTCTCAAGACAGGTGATGTACTGGGAGAAAGAGAAAAACTAGTGGGTATGTGTCCTGCTGCTGCGGCAAAATTCAGTGGCACAACAATGTAGAAACGAAAGGGTATACCTGAGCTCATACTTTGAGGATAAGGTCTCTCATGGTGGGGAAAGCCAGGTGGCAGGATTTAAGGTAGCTGGGCATGAAGCAGAGAACTAGGAATGCTCATGCTCAGATAGTTTGCTCAGAAATGGAGCCTAGAGAATGTCCTACCACTTTTGGGATGAGTCTTCCCATCTCAATTAGTCAAACCAAGATAAACCTTTACAATTATGACCAAAGACTTGTCTCTTTCATCCTCCAAGTTTACAACATTAACCAAGACAGATGATAAGCAACTTATAACAGAAGAGAAAACTAAATCATAGATTATTCAACATAATTCAGTATTCTTTGACAATGAGGGATCAGAGCAACTTACTCTACTGTAAGGCCATAGAAGACTTATCTAATTAAAAAATGATAATATGTTGGCTATCTATGGACCAACTAATTAATAGCTAATCATGTATATGTGCATGTACATGCATATAATACTATGCATGTATACAGATTTGCATGTGCATGTTGGTGTGTGTGTGTGTGTGTGTGTGTATGCATTCATGTGTGTGCATGTATTTGTCTACAGATCTGTATGATCATTAGGTGTGTGACCTGATCTGAGGTAACTGACTCAAAGAGGAGTTTTAGATATGCCTCTGAGAACTGAAATACACATTCTGTATATGTGGGAAAACATGAGGATGAGGCTAGACACTTGTCAGAACTAGACAAAACAATGTCTTGAGATCTGTGTCAACAATAAAGAACTATTTTTTTTTCTCCTAAGAGTATCATGTAATTGTTACAGGGACTTAGTGGAAGTACAAGAATGAGATTTGTGTCTCATAAAATGTCACTCTGGCTGCACCTCTCTATTGATGAATCATAAATGGATCTCTGGCTCTGACTTCACTGCAGACCAACATTTGCAATTGTTTGCTGGACATCTTCCACCAGGCACTTAAAACTCAACACAGCTATAAACAAACTCATTATCTTTCTCTCCAGAATGTGTTCTTCTATCCTTCATCCACCTCAGGGAGTCAGAGTATTCTCAAATCATTACTCAGGTCAGCTATGTTGCAGTCACTGTTCTGCTTTTTCATCCTTTTCAACGATCAACTCACAAACGATTGTCAGCTTACACAAAGGTCTCTCGTTTCCAATAGGATTCCTAATTTTTGACACCCAATTCAGCTCCTTCTTATAGTACCAAGTCATTCTGCATCCAATCTCTGAAACACAATGAAGCCTCTATCCAGCCTTACCACACCCATTTACAAGATCTCCAAATGGTCCCTTGTTTTGTTTGGTTCAGTTTGGTTTGCTGTTGTTGTTGTTGTTTTGGGTTTTGTTTTTCTAATTTGCACACTGTAGTTGGGAGAACAAAGGTTGTGTTCCTGGCTTTAACTAGAGCCTCTAGCCCTCCATCTGAATTTCTTAAACAAATTGTTTATGTTTTCTTTCCAGACTCATCAGCAGTGCTGGACAAATCGTTAACTCCCAGATTTGATGAGAAGATACAGAAAAACCTGTAGTTCAAGACCTAGCCCATACACACACACCAACACTTTTATAATCTAACTTTAATTTACTCTGTTTTTCTACCCATCCTTAACAATGAAGTTTAAAATGTCCTGTAAATGAAGACTTTTGTGACTGGGTCTACTCCTTTACCCTTACTACTTACACCTTTAGTGCAATAGTGCCACACTTTATAAACATGTCTACACAAGTATATCTCTCTGGATTGGTGGCTTATTGAAGACTAAGGCTATATTACTCTATGGGTTTGCACATGGGAGGCAATTTAGTTATATTCGCTGAAAATAATTGACAAGTCTAAGTTCCAAGAAACACTCATTGATAAACATGCCAATATGAACAAGGTCAGGAGAACTTGACATTTGATATTGGGAATTATTAACATGTTCTGGACTCCTACAGATGTAAGGTAATACATTAAAAATACAAAACAGTAATAACGTTTTCTTCATCCTCTTCAATGCCAGGAAGATGGCTAGCCTCCTGTTTCCAAATCTTCAATGAAAAGGGGTCCCACTCAAGAAGAAATGAGTTATTTTAGTTTCATTTCTGTAGCTATGTTAAAATACCTTGACAAAAAAGCAACTTATTGGAAAAGGGGTTTGTTTGGCATATAATTATGGTCTATCACTAGGGGAACTTAAGGCGGGAACTTAAAGGAGCTAGTCACATCCATAGCCAAGAGCAGAGAGAAATGAATGCATGCATGCCTATCAGCGTTCAGCTTGTTTTCTATACTTATACAATCCAGGACCCTACCTAAGAAACAGTGCTACCTTCAGTGGGCGAGGTGTAACCATATCAGTTAACATAATAATAAAAATGCCCCACAGACATGTCCACAAGCCAAATTTATCTAGAAAACTCCTCACAGACACACTATTCTCAAATGATATTCTAGACTGTGTAAAGTTGAAAATTATATGGGGGAAAGGGGAGGTGGGAGTAGAAAATGGGAGGAGAAGAGGGAGGGAAATTGTGATTAGAATATAATGTATGAGAGAATAAATATATATGTGTGTGTTAATATATGTTTATATATTAATATATATTAAAAAAAACTGTCACAGTGTAAGGTCTTGAGTAAGGTTGTAAAGGGGAGCAAGCAGATTAGATTATTTTAGCAGTGTCTATAACAGTTTTTCCTAGAGTAGATTTAACAAACTGTATGGTTTAAATCAACAAAAATTTATTTCTATTGGCACTAGAGATAAGCATGGAATTAAAGTATCATCAGAGCCACAGATATCTGAAAGCTACAGGGGAAAATTTACCCCAATACCTTGCTATCAGCTTTCTGGTAGTGCTGGCAATCCTTGGCATGTTTTTATATACAGACTCATGACTCTAATCTCTGACCTGTTCCAATGTCACATTTACCTATGTGTTTTTGTGTTCTCTCAGGGGATTGACTTTCTGTGCATGTGTATGACTCTTGTCTACTTATAAGGTTACTACTTAACTTAGGACTTTATGGTGCATCCCACTGTATTTCTAACCCTATTTTAAGTTACAGCTTAAACATATCTGCAAAAATCCTGTTTCAAAATAGGGTCACACTCATAGGTGCTACAAATTAGGATTCTAAAATATCTTTGGGGAACTCAGTAGATGGACACCATGTTGAGAATCAAGGTAAAAGAGATCACAGCTCTGCAATGGGATAATGCTCTTGTATAGTGTAAAGATTTGTCATTTGAATTGGTTTAATAAAACATTGATTGGCCAGTAGCCAGGTAGGAAGTATAGGTGGGGCAAGCAGACTAGGAGAATTCTGGCAAGTGGATGGTGTGGGGAGTTACTAACCAGATGCAGAGGAAACAAGAGGAGAATGTCAGACTGAGAAAAGGTACCAAACCACATGGCTAAATATATAAATCTTACCTATATAAGAATTATGGGTTAATTTAAGTGTAAGAGCTAGTCATTAATAAGCCTGAGCTACCAGCCAAGCACTTATAAGTATTATTAAGCCTCAGAGTCAATTATTTAAGAAGTGGCTGCCGGGTATTTGGAAACAGGCAGGTAGGAGAGAAACTTCCACTTACGCAGCTCTATTTCCATTCAGCAATCAGGATACAAGGAGGTCTATGGGACCTATTTGGTGCTATTGAAAGCGTCATTGTGCATATGTCACTGACCGCATCTGCCATGGTAGTGCTTGAGACAGAGAGCACAGCTAAGAACATCCAGAACCAAAAGAAGGACAATGAAGGTCACTTCATCATGAATGAATGGCTATTCTCTTCCCAAAACGTCTCTGTCATCTTGAGCTGAAACTAATTCATGACACTAGTATGAGCAAAGCAAATTTTTTATTTTAATTCTAGTAAAAAAAAAAGTGAAGGAATCTGAGACTATTTGAAGTAACTGGAAAAATAAAGAGAAGTAGCAATTCTTCCACATAAGTAGTATTACAACTTCAGACTCACTCCATATATATGATCATGGAGAAGTCATCATCAAAAAAGAACCCATTAAAACAACCAACAAACAACCAAACTCCCATCCCTAAAAGCTCCCTTCTTTTGTTGCTTAGCTACTGGCTGAGCTGTTAGAGATCTATCAAGAGTAAGATGTGGAAAACAGCCAGTTTGTCTACTACAAATATTATAGATAAAGGTCTGTTACTCTCCTTGAATATTAAGTTTATTCTGTACTCATATTATCATCTGACCCTTAGGAATTAAATGCAAGGATCAGGGAATGATCAATTATGCACCACTGGAGATGCATTAATTCTGGAACTTTTGTTTCAACATTCATATGAATTCATCTATTCCCTGCAGTTTTTCACTGAACATGTTCTTTGGCAGCCACAAAAAAAAAAAAAAAAAAAAAAAAAAAAACCCACATGTTATGAATCCAGGAATACCAGACACATGACACAATTTAATACCGCAATCTCAGGTTATGCCCAAAGGTGAAGGGTTTTGTGTCCCCATTTGGTGGATGTTGAGCTCTGTGACAGGGAATTTCATGCCTTGTTTGCCATCTAAATGACAACAGTGTCATCAAGTCCCAAGGGGTGACCTGCTCTTTCTGGTTGCCTACCCGGAATATAACCCACAGATCAACTGCTCTGCAGACCAAGAAATACCCTTCACAAGGCAATGAAATCCTGTTGACACATTTGAGGTTTCTCTTAAACTCTTCCAGAAGGTTTCTCTCCATGAACTGGAAGACATTATGTTATGTGAGATACACCAGAAGTATGTTCTCACTCATATGTAGAAGCTAAGGAACATACATGTCAAAGAGGACTGGATCTTTCCTCACTTACTTGAAGGGGGAAAAGGGCATGGGGAGAGAGGGAAAGTAAATAATTAGTACCAAATTACTGTTATATCAAAGGAATAAATGCTGGTGTTCTAAAAAAAAAAAATAGGATGAGTGCCATTTACAACTACCTATTATGTTGTAAATGAAGAACCAACAAGAGGAACTTGAAGGCTGTAAACACTTAGAACTGCTTAATACATAAGGCAATAGAAATATGAATTGCCCTTATTTGATCTTTATACATTATATTAATGTGACGAATTATCACAGAGTGATCTACAAATACATCCATTTATCATGTATCAAAAAAAGGGGGGGATATGTCTGAGATACAAAATCTGAAAACATAAACTGGAAATCACAGCAAAGTCTTAGCATCAATTATGATTTCTTAGACTGCTCTATGAAGGATCCTGAACCTAAAAGGCAAAAGGAAGAAACAAGATCCTGTTTTTAAGTAACATGAAAGACACGCTGAGATTACAGAGCTAAGGAAGGGAGAGTCCTGTTACCTTATTTACTTACTTACTTACTTATTTAATTTTATAATTTAATTTAATTTTACGTATCATCCACGGATTCCCTTGTTCTCCCCCCTCCCGCCGCCTCCCCCCAGCACCTCCCCTAGTCCTGTTACCTTTAATAAGAGCTCTGGACTAGTATTTACTTGAAATGGAGTGGCAGAAAGATGATCTGGCCCTTAGAGAGTAACTACTCTTAGTATCTCAATACCAACTGAAATTCATTTTGAAAAAAAACTCACTTGAGATATAAATGTGCTCAGGCTTTTTTTTTCCCTAAGCCTTCTATTCTTTCAGATACATACAGACCATCCGCCACACCCCTAAAACAGATTCAGTGGCTGCTTCCATGAAAAACTTCTCCTATTGTGATTATCAAAGAACACTGTGTGAGCACAGAAGCAAAATGCACATTTAAGACACTTATAGGCAAGGAAAAATCTTTGAATGGTCCCGCTGAGGGCAAAACCCATGGTTTTCCTCTTCCCCAAGCAAGATTATCAATCACATGTTCTGCTCATGAACTTGAAAACATCTTTGCCCATTGAAGATTATACTTATTTGGGGCTACTCCTTTTAAAAGAAAGATGTTTTTCTGATTTTCATTCCAGTCCAAGACCAAGATGGTCCTTTCTTTACAAGACTATCCTTACAGCAAAGTCTTTGAAGAAATTAGAGGAAGCTTTAGAAAAGGAATTGGGTAAAATAAAAGATGAACATTTGTAGTTTTCCAGAGAAAAGAAAGTGCTATACAATACCATATTTTTCAAAATTTATCCTAGAAAATTCAGAGAGTCTGAAGAGTTAAAACAGCCATTGTTCTTTTTGTATCTTACTTTCTCTTGTCTCATAAGACTTTGGATTTAAACAACAGCAGCCCTTAAAATATTTTTATATAGATTTAATTTTTTTCTGTGATTTTCAGGAAAGTGGTATCACAGAATGTGTAATATTAAGTGAGGTCACCAGGTCTCAGAAAGAAAAAATTTACAAGTTCTGTCTCATATTCAGCTCTTAGTCTGTGATGTATATGTGTAACAGATGTGCATGTGGGTATAGCACAGCATGTAGAAAGGAGAAGAAGAAAGGGTAATATTAGGGAGTGGGGAATGATAGAATACAGGCAAAGGATACATGAGTCACTATAAAGCTAATTGTTCTTCAGTTTTAACTTTGTCATGAACTTTTCAGTTCTTTTTTTTTTTCCTCATTTTTGATGCAATGGTTCATAACAATGTAATTGCTAGTGAAAGTGCAATTCAGAATGTCTGTTCTAACTGTACAGAAGTTCACTGAGATGTATATACTTAAGATCTGTGCAAGTGCTTTTTGTAGGGGGATGTTAATCTAGCTATGTGATTTTTTATTTGCAAGTTATTCATAATGAAGTGATCTTCATTAAAAATAATTAAATATACCAATATCTCTACCTAAGATAATTCAAAAGAAAAATGTGTTTCTCCATCATATTTTAATAATGCATCCCCTTATATAATTTGTTAGCACACACTTTAGTTTGCCTAGAACCGTTTATCACTATTGACTTGATAGAAGTGCATACAATCATTTTTCTATTCTCAGAAGTATATTAACTTAAATTATTAATTAAATGGTTACTCTGCTCATCATGGATTCTTTTTAGGACACTCCTCTGTCTATAGCACACACACATTGAAACTCACCTGTATTTCCTGAAGCCTCATACAATGAGGGAATCTAGGTCTCAGATGACATTCAATAAACACATGAAAAAATAACCCTTATAGAAAAAAATGACCTCAGACAAATCAGTAAACTTTGCTTAGAAACTCACAAGTAGTATATAAAGTACCAGAAACTTCCTGATGACTCTTTACTGGTCAATCACTATTGATTCTATGGTAGCCTATCTCACACCTATCTATCTGTGCCTGCTAACAGTATTTTGATATTTCCTCAGAATTGGGTATACGGGACTGTGCTCATAACAATGGGGGTGTGTCCCTGAGTTTATGCATCGTGATGTACTAAGCTAATTGTGAAAAACTCCCCTTTATAGCTGTTGACCATCATTTTGATTTTGACAGTGGGCTCTGAAGGCCAATCTGTTGAGGGTTAGGCTAGGGGTTGTCATGAGGGTTCCTCCCTAACAGGGACAGAAACACATAAGAAAACTCTGCCTCCTTTTGGCCTTTAAATATCAACTTTGTGGAGGCATATGAATAGCAGGAGTCATATTGTCTTACTAAGTGGTCAGGAGTCCCAGCTACTTTCTATAGATGGCATTCTGGATATGCTTATTCTTGGCATCACCTTGGTATGCAGAAATATCAATGGAAAGCAGTACTCTGAGCTCTAAAACCTCAGCAGCTCTGAGTTCATCACACATTTTCAATCCAACTTAAATAAAAGTGGCTTATATTAGAGAAAAAGATCTAAATAAGCCAGACTCAGCAACATTAAAAGGAAACTGGGGTAGGGTGAGAATGTGTGGGAAGATGCGTAGCACGCTCAGAGCCAGAGCGATGCCATGAGCTCCTTTCCTAGGAAACCACCAAACAAGAAAGAAAATAATACTCTCCTTATCGCCAAGAGATGATGCACATGTCTGCTAATTAGAGAAGAAAGTACAATCAGGCTGCAAACAAAACGAAACTGCTAAGTAAACAGTTTTTAGAAGCATATGCAATAAAGCATGTGGTTTTGAAGGGGCCATGGGTATAAATGTAAAACAGAGACAGTGGTGCAATTTCATATTAAAAATCAGATTAATTGAAGTTTTCCTCACACTGTACACCTGAGATTGTCTCAGACAGGTCACAGCCAGAGCCAGATGGCTAGGTGCTTTACTTCAACAGTAGTAAAATTACTTGTAACCCAGCTGAAGCAAATATCATAGGCAATCCTCTTCTCACATGACTTCATAAGAAGTCATTTTTCTACTTTGACAATATGAGCTCACATACTGGCCCAAGAGAGATCTGCAAGGCTTGGAGGTATTAACAACTTGTAGGGGTATCCCTTTTTGAGAGGCAGCTATAGCAGAATATCATAAATCCAAATATCTTGCTGAGCAATTGTAATGAATTTGAAAAAGTATTGTTTATTTGCTTTCCAGGGCATTTTTTATACATGGTTTCTGACATGAAATATAAACTGTAAAAATCCTAAATATTAGCACACAGGTACATATCACACTGATTAGCAGGGGGCATCACAAAAAATACAGATGAATTTTACCTTTTAGAGGGAAAAATGACATAGTGAAATAATTGAGCTTATTTGATCTGAATATTAAATGGCCCCCAGGGACTCATGTGCTAAAGACTTAGTTATCAGTCTGATAGTATTAAGAGGTGGTAGATATTTGGGGAGGTATAGCCGAACTGAAGTCAGATCATTTTTTTTCCTTCTTATAATTTGATTATCTCATGTATTTTGTAACAGATAGAAAGTTGACCAACACAACCCAGTGGGAAAACTATTCCTGGCACTTCCATTGATGTGCAACTTTGAAAATAAGAGGGGGAATAGAATAACCAGAGTCGCAAATCCAGTCAGAAAACGCTATTAGTTCACACAGTTCAGCCACACCTTATTCATTCAGCACATTTGGCCTTTTTTCTTTGGGATGTCATACTCATCCACAGAGTTGACGTCATCAGCAGCCCTTTCCTGAAGCTCAATGCAAATTCATCCCCTCATGTTTAAGACGAGGCTTCCCGATACACTCTAAAGCTCTAGGTTGGCTGTGCTCATTAAGAAGCAGTCAGGAAACAACTATTCTCCTCATCTTGCCATGCTACAGTCAGGTTTTCCAGATGATGGATACAGTCAGACTTCCAGATGTGGAGCAGGCGCACTCCTGGAAAGACTAGGGCATGAGATTAACTTGGCTGTGGATCTTCCCTCCCTCCCTCCCTTCTCCTCTGTCCTCCAACCTCAGGCTCTATTGCTTTGAATTCAGTTGAGCCCATCACAGGTGCCAGCTCCTAATCAGTTATGGCAATAAACCAAAAAAGATTTGAAGTTTAGAAGAAAAGGTAAGAAACCTTTTCAAAGCCAAGGAATGAATCGAGATTGAAGACATCCCAGATACTAAGAAGACTACAGAGAAAAGCAATTTGGTCAAGGAGGGACCATGAATGATGAATGAGAAGGTGACATAAAGCTGAGAATTTTATCACCATCTATCAAAATTTTCTCAAAATCACAATTTCTTGGGAACAGGCTGAGTTATTATCAGAATTAGAATGTCTTCTTATATGCTCGGATCAATAAGAGAAATAAAAATACCTGCGTAACTACAAAGAAGGAAAAGATAAAGAGAAAAGTTGGACAAGAAGCTCAAGGGTAGGAGACTAGGGGCTCCTTTGAAGGGGTTACATAGACAGCAGTGATGGTCATGTGGATTCAGGGGTCTGGAGCATGCCATGGGATCCACTCAGTCATTCATAAAAAAGACAAGTAGGAGCCACATGGGCAAAGCAGACAATACAATGCTCTTGTTTATTCCATACATCACCACACAGGAAGTATATGATCCAACTGTAGAGGCACAAAGGCATAGTTCTGAAAGTTAAGGGCTATCTATGATGATGTAGCACAAGAATAAAGTCATTACCTGGATGCTAATCAAGAGTCACTTATGATTGAGAAATGAGAGATTTCAGGGGAAAAAAAGGAAATCCTATAACCCACCAATAATAGAAAAACTAGAAAAATGGTAATAGTCATAAGCATTTTTCAAACATTCTAGAATCTAGAACAGGAAACACCTTCAGTTAGTTCAGAAATACATGAATTTCTGTAAAAAAATTCATATGTAGATTTCCAATAATAATTTTCTTTTTTTTTTCTCTCAAGACAGGGTTTCTCTGTGTATCTTTGTGCCTTTCCTGGAGCTCACTCTGTAGCCCAGGCTGGCCTCGAACTCACAGAGATCCGCCTGGCTCTGCCTCCCGAGTGCTGGGATTAAAGGCGTGCTCCACCACCGCCCGGCTCCAATGATAATTTTCATACTCACCAGAAGAGAAGAAAGAAATGTTTTCCCTAAGACATTAGGGAGAAAGTACTGGAAGCAAATATAGCTTCTTAAAATACAGAGGACTGACAATGTTTGAAAAGACAAGAGTTCCCTTGGAGATACACAGACAGTCTGTGGGAAAAAAAATTACATTGAGAATATAAATATGAAGTGACATTTATTCTCCAAATCTAATTACTAGTTTCTAGAAATTCTAGGTAATATCATTCACTTTTGAAATTTTATATGTTCTTGTGTATGTGTATACACATTCTGTATATGGGTGAGCCTGCATATATCTGTGTGTGTACATAGAGGCAAGAAGCAAGCCTCAGGTGTTATTCCTCCACGATACCATCCCACTTATTTTGAGACAGAGTCTCTCATTTGCCTGAAGCTCGCCAATGAGGCTGGCCACTGAGCACTGGGGATCATCTGTCTCACCTCCCTTCCCAGTACTGGGATGACAAATATGACCTGCAATGCCTGGCATTTTTTTAGTTTTTTTATATGTGGGTTAGGAATCAAACTCAGGTCTTTGTGCTTGAAGCCATTATCTAAGCCCCTGGATTGCTTACTTTTATCTTCTGCATCTAAAGCATCAACTGGTCCAAAGCTTGTACTCAGTAAATAGTTTCTGCTTGTGTAACGGAATGAAGGCGTAGGTGAGAGAGCAGAACTCCTGGTATTTGACCCGTTCATCTTGCAAGGGCTTTCAGTGTTTAGTACATAACATTTTAGCTGATTGCAAATGACAGATTAGACTTATAAGAAGGAAGATACAAAGCCTAAGCCTATAACTATATTTTACAGAACACGAAGAAAAGGAATAAATTATAGATGGTGATGCTGCTAATAATAACCAAAGATAGTAACTAGGACTATGGTGGTAGTAGCCAGTTAAACTAGTAAAAACTAATTTTAGCTACCCAAGCTTCTACCACTACCACTTGAGAGGAAATCGAGCAGGAGTAACATGGCAGTTTCAGCCAAAGCACACAACGGAGGGTGGCTCTGTGCCATGGTGCAGCAAAGTGCAAGGTACAGCAAGGTGCTGTAAGGCGCAAGGTGTGTGGTTAGATGGGAAAATTTTAAAAGAAAAGGCAAGGCAGAGTTACCAGAAATCACAACCGCCTGGCATCTCTGCAAATTCAAGAATTTGTTTCCATTAAACAATGAAGGCCTGTCCATTGGGTACACTGGTATTTATTCACATTTCAAATCACTTATTTTACTCACCTTCTTTCACATACAAGCACACACACACACACACACACACACACACACACACACACACACACAGGGAGAGAGAGAGAGAGAGAGTCCTGCATTCACATACTTAGACATGTGCCATAAATTCTTTTCATGTTATGTTTCTGAGACAGGGTCTCACTATGTAGCCCTGGCTGTCCTGGGATTCAAGAGATGTAGGCAAGACTGGTCTCAAAATCACAGGGATTCATCCACCTGCCCCTGACTCTCAAGTGCTGGCATTAAAGGCATGTGCACCTGGCTTCCATGATTTAGACATTTTAAAGCCTTGCTTTTCTGCACTGCCCTGTCTCTACTTTCTCGGTTGCTTTTAACGCTAAGCTAATACTTTACCTCTTAACCGCTGATCTCCACAGATATCACCATGAGTTCAATAGTGGCACAGATGTTACAGGGTTGGTTGTTATTGGTCACCAATCACTTTCTGATCAGATTTAAGGCATTCTCCACAGAAAGAAACACATACGTTGTACTAAAAATATGGTCAAGAACCCATGGACAATGAGCTTACAGCTCCAGGGGCGAACCCACTACTATTGTTCTGCTACATGTGTAGTGTATGAAACCGCCCTCTAAATAAATTCTTATTGCCATATATTACTATAGATTAGTGTTGTTCTCAGGTCTCATCATGGATGTTTATACCCAACTGGTCAAAGTGCAAAGAGTAAGTGTCAATGGAGTGCCCCTCTCCTTGTAGTGGGTATTTGCTCCACCTATGACCTAGGACTACCTGGCCCAATAGAGGCTAGAGGCAGTGTTTCATATCTGTCTATATGACCTCTTAAAAGGAAACAGGTTGGGGATCACGCTCTGTCTTGGGTTGTGAAGACCAAGGCAGGCAGCATGAAGCAGCGTGTGTCAAGCCCCATCTTTCCCAAACAAAGCGAAAGGACACTGAAACTGGATGTGCCTTATCCTGCACCCTTAACTCTGTATTCCCATAGCACCCATTAATAAATTGATATAAATTCTTATATATACCCTTTCGGTTCAAGTGGCATTGGGACCAAGCAGCTACAGGACACAGGAAAACTTCCAGCTACATCCCCTCCAAATGAGGCATCTCTGGTTCCCCAAAACTGTCTGTCTCGGTGTACTTCTGTCTTGTCTGTCTGTCTTTCTGTATTGTCTGTCTGTCTGTCTATCTGTCTTATCTGTCTGTCTGTCTCTGTCTCTCTGTCTCTGTCTGTCTGTCTGTCTGTCTGTCTGTCTGTCTGTCTCTCTCTCTCTCTCTCTCTCTCTCTCTCTCTCACACACACACACACACACACACACACACACACACACACACACACACACACCAAGGCAGAGGGGCTAACATGGAAAGGGGGCAGAAAGACTGTAAGAGCCAGAAGTTAGAGAAGACCAGAGCTAAACAGTGCCTTCTGGGCAAAACAGAACAGTTACACTCCCAATATCTGTGGTAGCCCGAAAAAGACCTACACAATATCAAACAATCAACAGTCTAGCATACATAGTGGGAAGAGCTTATGAGGCCCTACTCTTTCCTGGGGGAAACAATCTCTTTTCTTTAAGAGTAGTTCAGCCATGCACCAGTGATGGCTCCACACCCAAGAGTACATGGGAAACACAATTTGGATCAATATATTACTTTTAATAAAAGACATATAGTTGACGGCAGAAATGAACCTGTGAGGAATTAGGGGGAAAGTGGGGATAGTATCATCAAAATACATTTTCTGAAATTCTCAAAGAATTAAAAAATAAGTGCTGGAGAGATGGGTCAGTGGTTAACAGCACTTGTTGCTCTTGCAGAGAACTCTGACTTGGTTCCCAGCATTTAGTTGGTGTCTCAACCACCTACAATTTCATTTATAGGTAATCTGACACTTTATTCTTGACTTTATGGGCAACAGGCCATGGTTCACGTACATACCTACATAAAGCAAAACATACATATTTAAAATAAGGAAATCAATCTTTCAAAATCTGTAAGTATAAAGAATTATTTTAAATGTTTTAAATAACAGCTGATACTTGTGGGTCTTTGCCTGTGGATCAGCACTAAAAAGGAAGTAAGCTAAAAGGGATTACATGGCTGAGGACAAGTATAAGAATGGATGGCTGTGAAATTGTTCGTAAGCAACTAAGAGCTTACTTAGCCTTATTTCCTGGTTAAGAC
This sequence comes from Peromyscus leucopus, assembly GCF_004664715.2. Classification (NCBI taxonomy): domain Eukaryota; kingdom Metazoa; phylum Chordata; class Mammalia; order Rodentia; family Cricetidae; genus Peromyscus; species Peromyscus leucopus. Next base: position 57,087,686 of record NC_051075.1, on the reverse strand, counting down.
AGTGGCTGGGCTTCCCAACCTCAGCTATGTTTCTTTTTACCACCCCCCTCCAGCAGATCACAACACTCAGAGCCTTGACTACCTGTCTTTTTCCCTCTCCTGTCCCAGGGACCAATGTCCCTCAGTCATGTATTTCTTTGTGTCAACTCCCGAAAGACAAGAGCAACACAGAAGTGCTAGACTCGAGGTCTCCCGATGCTTGAGTATTTGGGTTGATATCCTTGACGTTTCATAGAAATGTCTACCTTACCTCTCCCTCCTCCCCTTATGTGGTGGAGAGAAGAGAAAAAAAAATGAGAAGAAAATCAATCCGAGTGATATATGACTCGTCAGCTCTGAAGTAAAGCCCAGTCATGTAGAAAATAGAGCAGGCCCTGCAGTGTGAGGCCAAAAGACAGGGTGAGCAAGCTCCAGCCCCGGCTGCAATTATCTCTTGAAAACAAAACAAAATAAAAAATGCACATGTGAATATACCCCCTTGAAGACAGATATTTATCTCACGTCTACAGTGCCCACAGTCAGCTTCAGAATGACAGTTACCAGCTTTGTTTGGTATTTCTGCAGTGTCTCAGTATGGCCAAATTCAATTGGCATGCTTAAGCTATTGCACAAGCTCACTCACAGGAAGCAAGGCATGCCCTGTGAAAACAGGTACATTTCTCTGGTCCCAAGTCCCCCTACCATCTACATCAGCACCCTAAGGATGCCTCTGCCCCTTTCTATCTGCTCTCTAGCCTCACATACCTTAAAACCCAGACCCTTTTGCCTCTCAGAGTTTCTCAGTTGTTTCCCAGTATCCAGGCAGCAAAAGTTATTGCCTTTAAGTGTCCTTTAGGCAGAGATCTGCCCCTGCATCCTTTCTGCTTAGAGAGTCACTTATCCTACACAGCCAGTCCCTGGCAAGTTCCCTTATAAACAACCCCCTGGGTATTTAAATTAGATGTCTCATCATCCAGGGAGTTTCCCACCACCACCACATTTTCTCGGAAGCTTCTCTCTATCCAGCTAGTAAATGTACTTCTTATGTTCTTGACTACTTACTGCCCTGCGTTTCCTTGGCTGACTTGAAAAGTCCTCTGTCAATGAATAATCTGCGTCTGTTGGTTTCACATGTCTATGCTCAGTATCTGGTATATGCTAATGGTAAATGATATTTGCTTGGTCTGAATGAATGAATGAATGAATGAATGAATGAATGATGAATGGTGAACTATAAGTCAATGTAAATGGTTCACTCTGTCTGGACATATCATAATCTTCAGTTCCAGACTGTAAGGCCACATACCAGCAGAATTTAGATCTTTGGGAATTTTTTTTTTACTTGATCTTTTGAAATCCAGGCAGAGGGAAGCCTAAAGTTCCTCAAAGATGGAACAGTGTGGGAGGCTGCTGTGCTCCTTTATGGGTTCATTTCACTGCAGAACCAAGTCATCATGCTGTAATTAGCAGACGCAAGGAGTCATAGAATAGGATGGAGAGGTGAATTCTCAAAAAGACTGCTTGAAACTTTCAAAAACAAACATTTCATCAAGCCATCTTTGAACTTCCTGTCATTGCTTAGTTAAAAAATAAACCAGATGAGCAACCTGGAGCTTTAAACACTGCACAGAACTAAAAGGGTAAACTGATGAAAATAAACACAATTAGCTGTGCCTTCCCAGCCCACACTAACAAAAAATAAACTCGGGGTAACTCTGTGCCCACCCTAATAAAGGCCTAGGGGACAAAGACTTGACATGATGTGTTCTTTGTTCTTTCTCAAGTTTGCCCACCTTGCACCTTCTTGTGGGGCTTACCAACCTTTCCCTGGTCTCTGGCTTAGCAGTTTCATTAATTCTTTCTGACGTCTTCATTGGGATCTTTGACTGGGAAGACATGCTATGGGATCCATTCCTACTCTTGGGTTACCTTATCCAAGTACTAAGATGATTCTTCTCCCATTCTCTGTTAACACTTGGAAAGGCACTGATTGGTTAGCTTCAGTCACTCTTCATTGTCATCCATGCAAACACACATATGGAGGAGGCAGCTTCAACCAACGCAAATACGATTGGCTATTGATTTTAAGTTGAACCTAAATGTCTCTGCAGGCAACAAAAGAGCAATTGACATGTTCAGGACATAGATACAGATGTTCTACATGAAAACATTGTGGGTAGGGGTGTGTGTGTGTGTGTGTGTGTGTGTGTGTGTGTGTGTGTGTGTGCATGTTCCTGCTTGGTGAGCAGCTTGGGCATCTGTACACAGAATTTTTGTGTCCCCACCTAGAAAAAGAGGAGGGTTAGAGATAATCTGAGAAGATGCCTATTTTTTTCCATATTCTTCAAGAAATTTTAAAAAGTTTTTAAGTAGCCTGTATATGTCCTGCTATTAAAAATAACAAGAAAAATAAATAAGCTCCCTATCAATTTCTGCCATCCTACAGACAAGGATAGTCCCATGTCTACTAAGACTGGCTTTCAAATTGGTGTCTTATGTTATTAGGACTGGTAGCCATAAATGGAACATATACTACTTAAATTCCCCACAAATTTAATTTCTTCTCAAGTTTGATATATAATTGCCCATTTTAAGCAAGCCTGGGATTGAGAAAAAAGAAGCTAAGTAAGATAACAAACTACAACTAACTAATTCACTCTCCATTATATTTCCTTTATAAAAGTTACTTTATTCTTTCTTTAAAGACATGGGGGGAACTACACTCATTTATAATACGTGTGGTTTAGTTTTATTTTAACTGAAAAAAGAACCCCAAGAAAATATACACAGCACACAAAGGGACACATTAGAAAAGATTTTTTTTTGGATTGTTTGGGGGTTCCCCCCAAAGCACTGGTACACACAGTCCCCCTTAATCATTCTCCTTTGTTCCTACTTGGTAAGCAGAACCACCTTGCATTGGAAGTGTGATTACAAAAGTATGAGAAGAAGTCTTGTCTCGGCCTCCTGCAGGACTAACCGGGTCTTTAAGATCACACATACCTGGCTGTAATTATTCTGACACCATCACCTACTGACTCAAACAATTGCCTTCATAGTAATACCTTTAGCATACAGAATGCTCTGATTACATAAGCCACAAGAGAGAGAGTGTGGGACAAAGTACCCCTTGGGGAACCTCTCAGCTAAGCTACATGATTTCTTAATCCCTCTGTCTTCTCTCAAATCAGCTGGGAAACCAGAATAGGAGGTGGTGTGAACAGTTCTTGCAAAACTGAAGGCTGAATCAGAGCTAGATGCAGCTACAGTTCAGTTAGGAAATGCTCCTGTTATTAATTCTTCTTGCTTTTTACATACAGACGTGGAGAATAAAATATGTTCAGGAATATGGCATAACATTCTTGCTATCTATTATATTAATGCAGACTTTTTTGTCCTGACACTCAAGACTTTCTGCTTTCTTCAGCCTCTTTTTTATGGTCAATATTTTTCAAATAACAACTATGTCCTGGGAAATGAGCTAGGTGGTTTTAATAGCAGGTAGTAAACCAAGACATAAAATTGGTGTTGATCTCCTGTAACCAGGAAGACTGCCAGTGAAGGGATTGGGACACCAATCCAACCATACAACTTTTGACATACAATTTGTCCTGCCTACAAGATGTGCTAGGGTAAAGGTGGCACAAAAATTGTGGGAGTGGCCAAGCAATGAATGACCAGTCTGAGATCCATGCATGAGAGGAAACCCAGCCCTGACACTGTTTAAAGCACCAGGACCCAGAGCCTGGATGACCCAGCGACCTAGAATAGAACCAGACACAACTAGAAAAAAAGTCATTGTAATGATGCCTAACAATATTTTGCTATTCTCATAGATTGGTGCCTACCCCAATTGTCATCAGAGAGGCTTTCTCCAGCAACTGATGGAATCAGATGCTGAGAATCACAGCTAAACATTAGGAGTAATTGAGGAAATCCTGCTGAAGGGAGGGAGGAAGAACTGTAAGAGCCAGGGTGGATGGTGAAGAACATCATAAGAAAACGCACAGAATCAACTAACCTGAGCTCCTCAGGTCACACAGAAACTGAATCAAAAACCAGGGAGTCTGCATGGGACTGACCTAGGCCTTCTGCACATATGTTACAATTGTGTAACTTAGTCTTCTTGTGGGTCTCCTAGCAGTGGGAACAGGAGAAGAGGAGTTGATGGGGGGAGCAGAGGGAAAGTCAGGGGTAGGTACTGGGAGGAGAGGAGGGTCTTTTGTTGGCTTTTGCTACTCTATTCCTCATACTGGGTTGCCTTATCTAGGAGTGGATTGGGGGAGGAGCATAGGGAAGGTGGAGGGGAGGTACTGGGAGGAGAGGTGGTAGGGGAAACTGTATGGGATATAAATAATGATGATGATAATGACGCTCATAAAACATTAAAAAATTGGTATTGATCAAGACAGAATTTTGTTAGTGTAAAGAAGACAGGATTCCAAGTTCTGTCTGTATTGGGTCATTTTCTTTACTGAAATGAGATGATGCGATGCTGTTTGCTTGTTGAAACGGATTAGAAAGACAAGTCTTAGCAATGCAAGGACTTCGTGATATATTACCTGCTGCTCATGGCATATGTGCTCTTGGAGTTTTGTTGTTTTCCCCTGGTTTTTCATATCTAAATCTTGGGATTTGTGTTTTCCTGATCAAGTTCTACATGTTGGAAAACTATCAGTCATTTCCCATTGTAGGCTTTATTTCCATCCAATACCATGAATGTCTGCACCTGCAAGCCATGTGTTACTGAATGCCTGCTGTGTTTTATGCAGACTAGTGGATAAAGCCTACTTCCTAAAGAGACTAAATATTTTCTTTTCCTCCTTTTATAGTGTGTAGATGATTTGGAGGGAAGGTGGATTTTTTTGTTTTGTTTGTTTTTGTTTTTGCTTTCCAATAGTGGACAGAATGGCAAAAGGTGATGTGGGGCAAAGGAACTCTGGGAATGAGAGAGGAGACTAACTATAAAGTCACAGTGATAGTAAAAGGTAGATGTGAACACAGAATACTCAAGGGGTGCATGTGGGACAAGGTGAAAGGAGAGGGGCCATGCTCTGGTCACCTAAAGAGCAAAATGAGGACTAGTAATCAAAGGAGAATGGCGAGGAAAAAGACAGTGATCCTATTCAGATTTTAAATGCAATCACAAGTCTGGGATTCTGCAAGGCAAGTGGGACTGGTTGCCATCTTCAGTGAGACTTTCTATACAAGGTAGCTGGACAATATCCTTCACAGGGAGAAGGCAAGATTTTTCAATACGTGATGCTGTAGTTTGGATAAGTACCTCTCCAAAGCCCATGTGGCTTGGTCACCAGCAAGCGCATTACTGAGAGGCACTGGAAATTTTAGTTAGGAGATTCTAGTGGGCAGCCGTTAGGTCATTAGAGACATACTTTTAAAAGAGATACTGTGACTGCAAGCCTTCCTTCCCCCTCTTTGATTTCTGGCTGCCATGAGGCAAGCAGCAGACCCTGTGAGACAGCCTTTCCATGATATGCTGCTTTGTCACAGGCTCCAAAACACTGTAGCCAACTGACCATGGACTCAGACACCCAAACTTTAACACTGAAATAGGCTTTTCTGTAACTTGATTACCTTGGGTATTTTTATAGGAAGAGAAAGCTGATTAATACATATGGAATTCTTCATCTGATGTTATACACATCCCAAAATGCACATGCCGAGCCTTGAGTAATTACCATGCCACACTAACTGGGAATCAGCTTCCAGAAATTCAGCTAAAATGCCTTGATATTTAAAAGACATAGTTCTGAGGTTATAACAAGATCAGACCTCTATCAAACTGTGAATGTGGTAACATGGGGAGGTACTCTATGATATATTAAACTGAAGGTTGTTTCATCATTGAAGAAATCTGAAGAAATGTGTTAATTCAGAGGCTTGGGTATGATTTTTTTTAAGAATTATTAAAAAAAAGAATGATGCATAATTGCCCCTTGACTTCTGTCTCTAATTGAAAAATAAAAAGTCACTGTCTTAATTCAGGTGGAATGAGTGTCCTTAGAACAGGTCAAGAGGTATGGAGAGGTTAAAGGATTCCCTGCAGGTATTTTCTGTGTTCTGGTCTACCAAACAGCACAGCAACATACAGAAGAAAAACTCCTGGCTGCTCTCAGCATTCATCTGAGGGTGTGAATGAAGAGTTCTGTATCCATCATCTCCACAGGGGGAAATCTGATTTTAGCAACATGCCATGCACACTAGTTTCTAAATAAAAGTTTCTGAGCTCGTCAAACTCTTCCTAGGCGTGAGTTTAGTAACGCTTGAGAATTCAAAAAAGGGCAGATAATAAAGAGAACACACTTGTGGGGCCTCTTCCCTTCATATGTGGGACAGTTGGTAAATCAACAAAAGAGAGAAAACCCTACCTGGAGATGCTGTCCACCTGCTCATGGTACACCTCTCATTTTGCTTCAGTATCTATTCTTCTTCTGTGTCTGACTTTTCTTCTCACCCATGGAAGCTCAAAGCAGATCACCATCTTCCTAGGGCCCTTCCACATTTCCTTCCTTCCTTTCTTAGAAACCCAAAGACTTTATTTCTCTCTTTCTCTGTTTTTATTTTATTTTATTTAGTTTTATACATTAAAGTTGTTAATGTACTGCTGGCCAATAAAAGAACATATTTTTCCCTAAAATTTGGAAGATGCTTTAGAGTCAGTGGTAGATACTACATCTGTAGTCTCTCAAGGCTTGGTGTGGGAAAGCAAGTCATTAACTTCCATCCCCTGATTAGCTTCAGGGCAGGACAGGTAGAAGATCAAGGGGATTCTAAGTTCCTCTAATCACAATGCCACGTTGGCTCTGGTTGGGGTCACAAGACTATCGATAAAACAGTCAATTGCAGAGCATGCATTCAAAATCTGAATGAAACAGCCTGCGTTTCTGAGAGCACAGAGAATGACACAGATTAGAATAATTGTCTTTTAAATCTAAAGAACTGTACAATGATTCAAGCTGACATATGTCTAAGTATCCATCAAAAAGGTACATTTTCAACAAGATGTACAAAGCGATCTTGATGTGGTTGAGAAACGTCAGTGAATATCTAACCCAACACAGTAAGAATGTGTTTGCATTTCAGTGAAAGAAAGGGAAAAGAAAAGAAATCTTTGAAAAGTCTCATTTCCCATTGTAATTCCTATCAAAAATAAGGATTAATTTATAATGTATTCAAAAGCTTGCCCTTTTTCTACATAAATTTTGAATATATTATAACATAATCCTTCTTTGTACAGGAATTACAACTGGGACACTTGAGACTTTTTAAAGATTTATTTTATTTTTAATTTTGTGCTCATGTGTGTCTTTATGTGTGGGGAGGGCTTGGGACAGGAGTTAGGAGTGTATGTGAATGTGAGTGCAGGTACCTGAAGAAGGCCAGAAGAGGCCACTGTGTCCTGGAGCTGCAGTAGGTGTGAGCTGCCCTGTATGGGTGCTGGGAACTGAATTTGTGTCTTCTGTACTCTGAGTGATCTCTCTAGCCCCTTAAGAGACTTCTTCAGTCGAAAAAAGTCAGGGTGGGGTGGAAATCCAACAAACATGTATTCTTGGATGAATATCATCATTATAGTATGAAATAGTAAAATATTACATTCATGTACATAGATATATTAGAGCTCCAGAGGAATGGAGAGGCTCTTCAAGGTAGCAAATCTTTACTGCCATCCTTCTTTATCTCTGCTGCATTTGGAACGGTGATAGTAATGTGCTCAAATTTCTCCTGGGACTTCAGGTCACCTTACTTCATGCTGATCTTTAGATAGAAGTGTAAGATGTTGAGTAGAATGACAGAGACTGGAGCCATTTTTCTTATTAAGTGGAAGCTGGGGCACTGTGGAGTTCAGGTGGTTAAAGTGATTTATTGGAAACACCACAGCAGACTTGGCAGAGGTGGGCACAAGACCCAACCGTGCTCTTCTCATTGACCGATCAGGAGCTCCAGCCCTTCCTTATGGGAGAGATCCCTGAGGAGTTCCCTTTCTCATTTCAAATGCAATTATCCTTGGGAAATTTCCAGACATCATAAAATTGCTCCAACTCACTAAGTCCCAGGAATGCTCTAACAGAGAATGGGTAGCTCTCATTATCAAGCACACAGGTGACCCAGCAGCCCACATTCTTCTCAAGGGAAGTTTTAAGCATCTTTTCATTACTGCAGGGAATTTTTCAAGGAATCATGAAGATGACAGTGGATTTCCTTGTTCAAGGATCTATTTGTACACTTCTTTGAAGGGATGCTATGAAAATGTGACGAGAAAGAGCACTGGTTTTGAATGGGTTAAACAAAGCATGTTAATATATGATTTCCCTTAACCATGTTGCCTAACTGTTCTCTATCCTCTTCTCTATCAGGAGATTGACTTCCTTTGAGAATCCACTTAAATGAAAGATTTTGTACACTTGAAATGATAAGGAAGACTTTGCCTATGTTATTGGATGCTTATTCATCTCCATAGAGAACATTCTTTTTTATGTGGTCACAGATGAAGTGTGAGACTTCTCACACAGAAGTCTGAACTGGATTCAATACTTTTCATTTTATAGTTAAATCTTAATTACTTCTGCATTAATTGAGAGAACAAATAAAATGAAATACTGAATAAAAAATTGTATCTGTAGGTCTTTGAAAATTGAAACAAAAAAAAAGGCTTCCTTTTCCATCCTTTCATTAAATTTTGAGTTTGTGACTCCATAACACGCGGCTCTCCAGCTATGTGTATCTGATTAAATACAGGGTCAGCAACTAAGCAGGAGGTTTTTACATTCCCCATACAAAATGACATACCTACATCATGTGCTCTCTATTCAAAATGGAAGAGACTCTGCAAGATGGGAAGGCACTGTTTCCCTTTTACAGATTTCCATGAATATAGTTTCTAGACTACACAGAGTGCAAGGTTAAAGCCTACTTCTCAATGGAGCCTCAGACCCCAAGTTAGGGAAAGGAATGACAGTCTAATGGGGATGCCGGGGACAACAGCCTGAGGATAGAAGGATGTGGTTGTGCTATCTTGCTTCTTCCTCTGGCCAGATGTACTGAAATAAAATGCTGAGAAAGCCATTGTCTCAGGAATCCTCAGCTTGACATCTACCTAAGAGAGAAAGTAGGCTGAGTGATTTGTCAGATTTCATCCAGACTAAGAGGCACAGGGTTCACATGTGTGTTGTGGGCATGTGTGTACTATATATGAGTTTGGATTCCCAAAGATGATGTCAGACTGCTGTGCCACTGTATTCATTGACCTAGGGTCTCTCAATCAAACCCAGAGCTCATCTATAGGTCTCACTCTCTAGTTAGCTTGTTCTGAAGATGCCCTCACTCTGCCTTCCACAGCTGAAATCTCAGGCTGGACTCATTCTCCCAACCCCGAATACACATGGGTTCTGAGGAGCTGATTGCTCTACCCACTGAGCCATCTCCCCAGCACCACTTACATAGTTCTTTAAATATAATTGCATTCAGATCATGTTTCCCTCCATTCCTCTGACTGTGCTTATTTTCCCTGCTTTCTTTCTCTTGGGTAGGTCTGCAAGGATCATAAAACCTTCTATAAGCTCAAGTCACCAACTTACTAAGGAAAAGCTGAAAATGAAAATTATTGATTTATATATGGTAGGTGAATTTGATTCTGCCTTTGGAGAAGGCTATTTCCTGTGAACAGCAAAGAGATACTGAAATATCTTCTTCAATACTAAATTTTCAAGGGTTAAAAAATGAAATAGGTACTTATAAAGTTCTCTATTCTGAGATTGTAAGGAAATTACAATATAACTCAACAGCTTTAATTTTAATACCAAATCAATTCATTAAACAAATTAATTTCATCTTGATTGGCATTAATAGCCCTAAAGGACACAGCTTCATTTTCTGATACTATTCTAAACACAATAAATTTAACTGTACATAATCATCAATGCTTAGCAGCCGTAGTAAATGTAGTGAACCTAACAAAACCCAAATAACTTCTCCTTTTTTACTGCTTAACCTGGTTATTTTAATGATGACAATTCTAAGAAGTGCTTAAGATTCCGTCTCTGAAAATGAACAGCAGGTGACAGGAGCAAAAGCCGACGTCCCAGGTTTAACTTGGAACTCTCCAGACTGAGGCGGCAGTCGCTGTAATCCATCCCGAAGGCAGGAAGCAAATGAAATGTCTCGTCAGCTCCTAAGCCTTAATGCATTTTACCTTAAACATTTACATTAACAGATGGTCCCCGGCAGTGCAATAAACTCACTTCTGAGTTCATTTCTATGTCACTTTCAACCTCATTTGTCACTATCCATGCAGTAGAAAAATGCCACAAGGGGTTTAAACCTGAATAGTAAGGAGACAGGACAAACTCCAGGAAGCAATTGGTGTCACCTACAAACATGTGATTGACCTTTGTTTAAAAAAAAAAAAAAAAATCAATAGGGGAATGGATGACAGGAGAACAGCAAGGAGAAGGAGCAACTTGACCTCTGGAGGGCAGCACAAGGGCTTTGCTCATCACCCTGGAGCCCTGGACTTCCTTCTCCATGAAAGGGTAGGAAGTAAGCTGCAAAACAGCAAAGGGTTATATCAATGCCAAGAAAGAGTAACTTTAATAAAGGAATGTAAAACTGGAGTGATGAGTATGAAAATTAATGTCCTTTTTGATATCCAAGTATTTCTTGGGACATTTGACCATATAAATTACATGCTGGCCCTTTAGTTTGCCGTCCACTTACATACTATTAGTGGAGAATTGATATTGTCTTAGAGGACTTTTACTTTTCTAAATTATCTTTTAAAATTATCATGCACCAAAGTGGAGTTACACTTCCTTTTGCTGTACAATTCAATGAATGTCAATCCATGTATAAGTTCACGTAATCAACCCCACTATTAGCCAATAGAAAGACAGAATTTGTATCACTTCCCAGACTCTCACATGATAGTCCTTTGGGAATCACTGTAGTCCTATCATGTAGAACTTGGCTCTGAAAGTTAAAATTCCCCATTAAAGAGGAGAGTATGAGGTTGGTTATATAAAACCCCTAATGACTGTTCCTACATAGTCCCGCATGTTAACCTGTTTCTACTGCCAAGCTTCAAGACATTTTCCAGCCATAAAATGTTCCACGGAGATCTTAAAGAAGCATCCTTTAATAACTCCCAGGACACTACTAAGTTTACTATCTTCATTTTAAATAAATTATAATTACAAAATTTCCCCTTCCATAGTTTTGAATAGGGAAGAACACCATTTTGATATTGTTGTTTTGTATTCCAGTGTACCCACAAGGCCCTACTCTTTCTAACACTCTTGCACACCAGTGCTGGATACAAAGGAGAGAAGAAAAAGATAAAGCCAGTGTACCATTTCCAGTGTATAACATAAACACCCTGGTAGAGTGCCAGGCACATTACAAGAGCTCAGTACACTTCCCTTCCACCCCCCCATTCCTTTCCGGGGCTCAATTTTCCATCTAGTGTTTTTACTTCACTTTGTTTCTGAGAAAGTACAAAAACCATTGCCTCTGGTAGACATCCTTCCCTTGTGTGTTTCCCATCCAGACTTATAGATCAGAGTTTCAAACTAATAGCTTTACTGAAGGCAGATAAATCTCCTTCAGAGTGCCAATCATCCTCACTGAGTGACAGAGGTGGGATGGCGTTTCCGTAGGAGACCCATGGCGCTGGAGGATTAAGCTTCTAGGCCGCAGGAGCACCACACTTAGACCTGGTACAGCCTCTTACACTGTGTCCCTGATGGAAAATAAATGGGAATTTGTCAACTTTTGTTTGGGGATGCTTCTCTGAAGCATGTCATCATCCATTTAAAAATGAAAGAAGCAGAGAAAAAACTCTCTGTCAATGTCTGTGTCCCCTCTAGTGTCACGAATGCAAATGGCACTATGTAGTGTGACAGTCTGTAGTGTCTCTGGAAGAAATTCTCATCTACCTGTGACTGGGAATTGCCAGCAGAGTTCATGTTAAAGTGTACCTGACATCCTGGTCTACAGCGTAAGTTCCAGGGCAGCCAGGGCCACATGAAGAAACCTAGTCTCAAAAAAAAAAAAAAAAAAAAAAAAAAAAAAAAAGAAAATTAGGTGAGCTTGAATTGAATTCTTAAATAGGTTTTCTAGATCTGTGTTTCCTGCTCGACATGGCCTGAGTATTCAACTTGTTCAGCCTGATTCTCATCTGTAAATTATTTTACCTCTGCTTAAGAATTCCAATGTCTTTGCCAAAGGAGACAGGGATGGTGAGGTAGGTAAAAGACTCGCCAGGCAGACAAACTTTTTTTAATACAAGCTTGGTTCTACCATTGACCTTCAGTCAAATATTCTGTCTTTTCTGGATAGACGTTGGATCATTACAGGTGAGAGAGACTCAAACTAGAGTTACCCACAACTCTTTCAATTCTAAGCTTTGTAAAGCCTTTATCAAGCTTGAGTATTGCTAACTTGAAACTTTTTGGTGTCTGAATCCAGAGATCTTCTAGCACATGGCCTGTTCCTACCCAAAATGGTACTGGACACACACAAGCACATGCACACGCACACATATATGCACACACTTAACATATGTATTTGTACATACAGGTGCATAAACACATATTCACATGTGCATACACATACACACATATACACAACACACATGTATACACACATGTACACATACACAAATATTTTCATACATACATACATATATACACTCACATTCTCCACACATACACTAACATACTCATACAGAATACATGCATATACAAACACTTGCATACACACTTGCACACACATACGTACATGTGCACACACAATACACACATATGCACACACACTTTCATATAGAGATATGCACACTCACATGCACACTTGCATATACATACACACTCATACTCTACACATACATTCACACACACAAACCCACATTTGCAGACACGTAAACACATATGCATATACACACTCACACACACATATACATACATACATACACAATTATATACACATATACACACACACTCATTCCCACCTTCTCCTGTTTTGTTTATCTTTGTGTATGAATATGGATAGTTACACTTTATATATAATATTAACATATTATATATTTTAATATATACATATACATATATAAAATCATGGAAAGGCTGACTTTTAACAAATATGTAGTTTAGAATGGTCTTAGTCCTTCATAAGGGAATTCACATCTTCACCCTCAATCTTGCCCACAGGAGGACAATGCCTGTCCCTCTGTGAAAATACAGTTATCCACAGATTGCTAAATCAGGGAAGATCCTGTCTCCCATATGTTTTCAGCTAATTTTAACTAACACGGTGTCCACCAGAGAACAAGAATTCTTAAATCAACATTATACAAGTAGAGTCTGAAGTCAATAGATTCTATTTCAATCCACACACTTATACTTGCTAACTATCACACCTCCAAAACCTCTAATTTACCATCTACAAGATAAGGAATCGGAAGAGTTGATGAGAAAATTGATTCAAAGCATCACAGTACAAGGCCCATCCTCACTAAATACTAGAACTTGTGACTGTTCTCTAGCTCAGGAAATAAACTTGGAGAGCAGAAAATTAAAACACAATGTTGGCAGAGAAGGGAAGAAAAGATGAGCCATTGATTTCGAGGTGGCAGTATTTCCTTTGGGCTCTAAGGCCATTGTATATAGGTCACTAGCTGCTCACAGGTTAGGACACCCCAGCTGTGTTTAGAGACTTTCCCTAAACAAAAGAGTGAAGATGAAGACTGTGACAGCTGAGCTGAGGATGAGCAGGACAGGAGCATGGCAAGAATCTGCACAGGGAGCCTAAGGTTAAAACTGGCCAAAGGTGTCCTTCTTTTCATCCATTAAGCTCTTCAAAGACCTAGAATTTGAGAGAATGTCTGCCCTAGTGTGATGAAAGAAAGAAAAGAAGCAGGATCTCTGAAATGTAGGAGAATAGAGGAGGAATGACTCATGAGAGACAGTAAAGTCTTGAGAAACCAGGAGCTGGGTGATGGGGGAGTTGTGAGAATTTGGCCTGCAGCCTTGAATAGGATCTGGGGGAAACTGGAGTATGGGAATCAAAATATTTGAATGTGGACATAGACAAATTTCCTTTTTTCACTGATCCTAATCCATGGCCTATGCAGACTGTCATTATTGGGGGGATTCTCATAAATTAAAACTCTTCCTAATATGGGTATTATCTGTCTTAAAACAATGCATTCTACCTGGTAACAGTTGTTCAAAGGAATGGTGGATTTTCCTCTTTCACTTCTTAATGGCATTTTTAAAATCTGTGAGATGTCTGCTTCTTCAGCGTGCTTCTCCTCAGGCAAAAGATCAAACTGACTTTATTGATATGGTGGGGAGGGTCAAGCATATTAGAGGCTGAGCCACAGGAGACATCTAGGGGCCCTACCTGCCAGTTTCAGCTTTTCCTCCAAATTAAACCACAATCCCCTCTTGGTAAGTATTTCCAGGTCTCCCAGTTATCTTTCTCTGCAGGCTTTATATGAAGCTGATTAGGAAAGCATTCTGCTTACATGCTGTGGCTTAATCCAATCCAGGGACATACTGATTGCAATACACTAACCACTCTCTCTCACCAAATAGAGGTTCAGTTTGACTTTCTCCTTCTCTCCTGTACATGCCTTGTCATGCCTTGGCACTTCTTTCGAAGACTAAACCAGGCAGAAGTATTCATTTTCATCTATTATTTCTTAAGAATATCTCTGAAAAAAATTCTGAAGATGGTTGAAACAAGTGACTATGATTGGTGTGTGTGCACATGTACATATGTGCACACACACACACACACACACACACACATGCACACGTGTTATGTATTTAAATTCTCCATTGCACCTCTCCTTTCATTGAGATATTGAATTAAGTATTAACTTAAATATAATGCTTTATTATATATCAAAGAAGATGTTGCTTATTTCTATAAATATTCTTTTCTTTGGGGAAAACTCGGTTTCAATGACATGTTTATGTTTCTAGTTATTGATGTATAGTGAAGAGAAGGATTTTATTAATATGAATATACCACTATGGTATTTTCTTCTTTTTATTGTTTTTTATTTGTTTTTGTCAGCCTGAAGCCTCATAAACAATTTATCTACTTCACACTAATCAGGAGATTCTAATCCGCTGTATTTGTCTGGTTAAAAAAAAAGTGCCTGGTAGTTCAGCTAAAATATTAAACTTTAGCCAAAGCTGTTTTCAACAAGTCAGAGACTATGACATTGAACAAAGGTACCAGGGATCAGAAGAGTACTGGGAAAAGAGTGATCCTTGCTCTTCAGCAGCAGAGTCACCTCCCCAAGAAGCAGGAAGATGCAGGCTTGCTTTTGTCATTAAAAGCCACAGCGCTGACTCAAGGGCAAAGGCATCATGCCATGCATCATAAACATGATGACAGAAAAACACCGTGGTCCTCTTTCATCATGTCCTAGCATCCCTATAAGTATCATGGACCAATGGGATGTTAGAGCTGGAAGGGGTCTTGTACATCATCCAGCATCATCTCCTCCCTTATAAGTGTTGGTAGAGAGCGGGGTGATCTGCTGAACTTGGAGCTGTGTTACAGAAACAACTCAGATTCTTTAAGTATTTCCAGAAATGGCCATTCATCTGCTAGAAATATGTGTAGGTGTAAATAAAATTGTATCCAAGGGGGTTTTTTAATCCAACACAACTATACATTACAGAGCAGGGACAAACATTAACAATCAGGGCCAAGTTGCTACTGTATTCAATGAAGTGAATAATACCTTTTTTTTTACCACCTCTTGCTTTCCCACTTGCTCAGAAAAATGCACATGCTGAAATAGGCTTCATCTTATTTAATCTTTCATACCAGGATTAGTTAAAACAAAATGGTTTAGGTACCATTTTGCATTAGGAATCTGAAAAAAAATATGAGAGGCAAGTCAAATGGATTTTTAATCACATATGTCATCAGGCAGTATATGTCATGGAAAGAGACCTCTGCCACTCGTGTCTGGTGGAATAGTAGAAAATATGGTATCTGCCACTCCAGATTAGCTGTCAAGAGCCTGACCCTCCCAGTGGTTAACATGCCAATACTTTATTCTGTCTTGAAAGCCACTTTGACCACAAGCTTACTTTGAATCATCATAACTCTGACAAAATAACCTTTATGGCTGAGTGATTTCAAGGACCTTTAAATTTTGATCATATCCTGAGACTTTCTGATCCTAAAAACAGCAACAGGAACCCTGGACATTTTGCTACTTTCCTTCTTAATAAAGCACGTCTGAAGGGGAAATATCTTACCCTAATTATCTTGCCATTTCAACTAGTGCAAGAAAACCAGCTTAATTTTATGAAAGCTTTATTGAAAGGTCTACATACATCTCCGTAGACATCAAGAAAACCCTCAGAAGATAGCATCCTTGTCTATAAAATAATTCAAATTAAAAAGAGAGCTTTTCCTAGCCTTGATACCTCCAACCTAGAGGGTCTGAACTCTGACAGAGGTATTCATTCTTTTGCCTGAATAGCACATAGATAGAGGACAATTCTACTACAACATCTAGTAGATTCATATAAGTTTCATAGTCTATGCCCTATCTAGCTGAAGAAAGTTTGTCTCACAACATCTTACAGATCATAATGAGCTAACTTGCAACAGAATTGACAGATCTGAATTGAGTTTAGGTCATTTTGGTTTCATTTTCAACTTTATGCCTTTTATTGTCTTTCCATTTCGCTATAAAAGACCAGCATTTTAATTATTTTAGAAAAACTGTGTGTGTGTGTGTGTGTGTGTGTGTGTGTGTGTGTGTGTGTGTGTGTATAACAGAGATTACGCCAGATACTGTAGCATGAATCTTAAAAAGTTCTTATTAATTAAATCAAACCTGAGGCCAGTTATTGGGGTGAAGGCTGGCATATATCTTTCTGTTTTTGCCATCACTCCCTGGGATTAAAGGCTCATTTCTTAGGATTAAAGGCATGTGTCACCATGCCTGGCTGTTTCCAATATGGCCTTGAACTCACAGAGATTCAGAGGGATTTCTGCCTCTGGAATGCTAGGATTAAAGGTGTGAGTGCCACCATTTTCTAGCCCTTGTATCTAGTGGCTGTTCTGTCTCTGACCCCAGGTAAGTTTATTAGGGTGCACAATATTTTGGGGAACACAATACCACCACAGTTCCCTTTATTTTGTCTAAAATTTAAAAAAAGCTTATAATTAATACAAGAAAAAATATATCCAATAAGTATATACAATATACACAGTCAAGATTACCTTAACGATGTGTAGTCCATTAACATTTGACAGATTCAGACAAAAAACTCCATTAATAAATTAACAGTGTCCAGTCCAGTAACATTTGACAAATTCAGACAAAAAAATTTCATTACTTATCTTATTTAAAACAAGTAATTCCTTTTTAAAAGTAGATTCAAAAATTGACTTTTTTATCTTATCATATTCAAGACACTATTTTTAAACAGACTCAAGTGTAAACAGAAACCTGGTTAAGCATCTTGGACAAATGACATTAATGAGAATAGTATTTTATGCTTTTGAGGGAAAGGGGATCACAAGTTTAGTGATAAAATATTTTCAAGATGCAGAGGAAAAGTCACTTCCCAGGTTCAAAAAAAGGTATAGTGTGGCTGTGTCCCCACCTCCCCACCACACACACACACACACACACACACACACACACACACACACACACACACAAAGGTGTCAGGTTATATGGTTCAAAGGACTTATACTGGGTTCTTTGCTTTCTGTTTATTAGTCCTTTGCGAAGAGCCTGTCCCCTGGGCTTTTAGGAATTTAATTCTTTTATCATGGTAGACTGACAAAGTATCCTTGACTTGAAGAAGAGATTTCTACCTACAAATTAGAGATTAAATCAAACAAGACAACGCCAGACCTATTTTAGCTATCAAATGATTTTATTTCAGAACTTAATCTATTCTTTTGATGATAACTAGGAAAATGAAACACAGGAAGAAAATTATCAAAGAAGGAAAACAGCAAAAATTGATCTCTTTTGTGGAGCAGGGAGACTCATCTTTAATACAATAAACATAATTTTATATGCATGCAGGTACTTCAGTGTCTACAGTGCACCAGGCTATTGGTTGGGGGTGAGTGGGGATTTGTATAATGGCAGGCACCGTGACAGTATGTTTAACCTTGGCAAACACTGTGAGGTAGGCATTCTAATTTTTGTTGCATGGTATACACATCTATTCATCTGTTAGATGGTACCCTGTTATCCAAGCATCTGACATCCATGTATGTGTGCCACTCACTTTTCTTAAATATATACTCAACTTACTGACTCACTTTGAAAGGAAGGGGAAAACACAGAAGGGCTGGTACACCGCTTTAAATTAGTTTCAACAGTTGACACCTTGGCCGCATTCTCCCTTTATCCTTCATTCTCCTTCTCTCTGAAAGAAGACAATGGTTATCAAACTAAATTTCTCTAAGGGGAGAACCAAATAACAAGGAACTAGTGTCTCTGGTCAACAGTCTCCTGGGGTCAAAGTTCTGGCAACAGCCATAGAAATGAACTTGGAAGTAGATCTATTCTATGTCCACCTTTGGGATGTTGCTATTGCCTTGGATACAGCTAAGCCTTCCCTGGATTTCTAATCGAGAGAGAGAGAGAGAGAGAGAGAGAGAGAGAGAGAGAGAGAGAGAGAGAGAGAGAGAGAGAGAGAGAGAGAGAGCTGAATTTGAAAGCAATTTGTTATTTAGCAAAGATAACCAATAAAATAGCATGTTCTCCTTCCTAGTCTATAACCTAAGAAGCTACTCCACAAGGGAGGAATATCAAAAGCTGGCACTGAAGAATCCAGGGATAGATGAGGCAAGAGAGAAACCATTGACACTTGCCTCTGCTACATCTCTTCCCATCAGATAAGACTCTAACCATAAGATAGGCCCTCATCAAAGGGCTGCAGGAGGTGTCTGGTGAATGCAGGAGCTGGCTTGAAAGGGCTCTGTCCACCAAGTGTCCCTATCGATCCTGTCTCAGCTAAAACTTCAATAACTCAGTTTGGCAGAGGGCCACAGGCATCTGATCTGCCATTTTCCCTTCACTTCATAAATTAGTTAACATCTACCTCATTTTCCTGTCCTGCCTTCCCCTTGTCTTACCCATTGAGAGTCAAGAACATCTCCCTGTAAAGATGCCTGGAATAAACGCTGCAGCTCTACCCCGCTTTGCAACTCAGTCTGGATGGAATGCAATGAAACAGCGTGCACTTGGCATCAACTGATGTTTGAGCATTGCAGGGAGAAAAATGAAAAATACATTTTGGCAGAGACTTAGACAGAAAGGAGGGTTTAATTAAAGATCTGAAACATACACTGTTGGAACCAATTAATAATCAAGGAATCAAAAGTAGAAGGACAGTACTACAAAGAGTCTGCCAAGTCAAAGTTTTAGGGGAGAAGAAATCCCAACCTCATTCTTCTGAACTATTAAAGTGTAAGAAACACTTATTGTGTGTCTTCCTAGCTAGGATTTATCCATCATCAAAGGCTGACTGCCCCAAGAAGCTTACAGCCTAATTGGGAAATCATATTATCCAATCCAGGATTGGCAATATGCCAAACGATGCAACAATAACGACTTCATCGAAGCTCAGGTTTCAGTCTGAGTACGGTGGCACACATCTATCATCTTAATACTTACAAGGCTGAGACAGGAGGATTGGGCATTGGAGGCCAGCCCGAACTACATAGCAAGGCTGCAGCAAGCAAACAAAATTCAAGATCTTGATTAGAATCACTTGAGCCTGTCTTGTACTCTTTCAAGTATGTCATCTCTCTTCAACAGGGAACTGACTTTGTTCTAGACAAATCTGCTAGGTGGGTCAATTCAAATGGATATGCTTTTAAGGCAGGGATCTGAATGGGAGACTAGGAATGAGATATGTGCTGCTCACAAAGCAAATCTGTAGAGGACCTTAGGCTCTGAAGTACCTGGTTTTCAGCCCTTATGACAGAATGTATCATAATACAGTAGCAGCAGTTCATGAAATACAAATTAATAAATTACTAGAAGTAGGTTCCTTACAACATGAAGAAACCTGCCTACCATAGCTCACAAAGATCCTATGCACCTATGCACCTAAAGATCAAATGGTAGAGGCTTGGAATTTGCCTAGAGAAGACCCAGCCTTATTCTGGCAGTCTCGCACCAAGTGGAAATCAATGCAGGGTTTTCTGCCACCTGCTTATTTTGTTTCCACTCAAGCAGAACAGGGAGCTTATCTCTCTCACAGATCAGCATATGAGATATGCCTGGGATGTGTTTTCCTGTCAGACTCATAAACACAACAAGATATGCCAGGAGCAATGGAAGAGGAGCCATGTTTCGGTTCATGGATTACAGACTGCAACATCCATCAGCATCAAAGCAAACAGCTTTGAGCCACTGTCCTTGGAGTTCAATCTAACAGACTGAAGGGATGTGACAAAGAAACCCAGATATCCAAAGCTGGCTCAAGTTCTCTCTCATAACAAGTAGTCAAATACTGTGGAGAGGACCTAAGAACAAAAGAGATGTCTTCTTCCCCCATGGGGATGGTGGGTGGGAAACCTGGAAACACTTTTTATAGTTTCAGAAATGAACACGGGCTGTGACGTTAGTGATTTTATTGCTTACTTAGTATGTCTGCCAAACTCCCGATCAGGCACGCCTGTCAAACCTTAACTATTGATTCCCACTGGAATTAATTTAATTATTATTAATTATTAATTTGACAACTATAAAGGTTATAAGGCATTATTAATGTGAATTAAACTAATTGAAAATGTTTATCTCTTTGATAACTATAATTGCCTTTTTGAAGGACACAGGACACATTCTTTTTTTCTTAAGGGTAGGTTGACTACTCCACAGAAGTTTTCAATGAACGTGAAAGATCACATGGTTAGTTACTGATTTAAACTTGAGTGTCTTCTCCCCTTTCTAGTCTACTATTTAGCATATATAATTATTGAATAATTGCTGCATGGGAGAAAGTGCAGTAAATAATTTGAGCACTGCTGCTTGCTCAATAAGCCTTATTTCATTGAACAAAAGTTTTGATGGTACTTATTATTGACTATTTACTTTTCTAAGCACACTGTAGAAATGTAATCATCCTACCAAATGATTTTTTAAATAGATTCTAGCACCTCTTTCTTTTCATAATATACAGTATTTGTAGTGGGTAGCTGTTCCAGCGTTGACTTGGAAGTACTAACCCCATTGAGGCTTTAGTAACTGTCATGCCTAGAAGGTGAGCCGAGAGAGGACCCTGAAGACCCGAGATCTGGATGTTCTGGCTCTCTTGGTTCCTGGATCCTGGATGCTGGAGGTAGACCAAGCAGAGTTCTCCAGAGAACACCGCCGGACTGCGCTTCACCTTTCCCAGACCCTGTAACCTATCCCTTCACTTATAAGTTACCCTACAAAATAAACCTCCCTTTTTAACTATGTGGAGTTGCCTTAATATCTCAACCAATAAGTATTTATTTATTTTATTTTGTATGTCCTTGCATTTTTGCCACAGCATTTATATGGAGGTCAGAGGACAACTTGGGGAAGTCAGTTCACTCCTTCCAGCTGTGTAGGTTCCAAAAATCAATTATCAGGTCCTCCGTCTTGGTGACCTACCTCCTACCTCCTAAGCCAGCTGAATTCACTAGCCCAAGAGCTCTCTTACGAGTAGCTACAAAATCATCAGATAAGTGTCCAAGGACACATAGAACTGAGATTTGAACACATGCCATCTGGCTGAAGAAAATGCTCTCTTAATACTTTACTATGCCACATTATAAAAGAATGATATTTGATAGATCAGAAGGGAGCATGAACATCAGTCATGATGTGTACATAAAAACAAACTGATAGAAATAGAGCATACTTCCTTAGAGCTCTGGCTTAACTTTTAAAGGAGAGTGGGGAAGAGTTGCCAAGGGAAGGATCCAAAAGGAAAGATTATTGTTAACACTATGTAACAGTGATGTCACCAGCTTCTTTAAGGACCCAAGTCACCTAACACTGGTTCTGGTAACCTCTATAACATAGATAAACTAGGACTCCCACTTCAGCATTGATTTAGCTCACACCCAGCAGGAAGAAAAACCTGATTTAATCTGTAATTTTCTTATATAGGCCAATGAAATATCTGTGAGAAGGATACGTGCTGATTTGTCTCTGAGATATATATCTGGAGCAAGTTCCTACAGGAACTAGTTAAAAGCACGTCTATATTCTCTATATTCTAAAACCCATCTGTTGAATTAAGTCTTAGGATTCCTAAAGCTGTTTACATTGCCCTGAGTGTCTCTGAAAGAAGAAACAAATATGTTAATTGCAGGCAATATGGTTATTAGCTTACAACACAATATGTAGATGATTGTGATGGGAAGTCAAGGTGTACAGACCACATGAGTAAAGCTAGGAGAGGACAGTCAGAATATAAGGCATGATCATTTTAGTCATGCTATCATCAAAGGGACAAACTCTCCAAAGCAGTGACAATTGAACAATATCTAGTTCTTATGGGTGATTAAGAATGTATGCACGTATGGTCCCCTTGGTTCTCATAACTACCCTATGAAACAAGCCTAATTATCAGCTAAATCAGATTGGTTGGTACACTCAAGTTTACAAGGGATTATGTTCTAGAAATGAGACTTACATCTGATATTTAAAATAAAAATAAAATTGTATTCATTTCATTATATTACACCATAGTATGTTTTATTCTAATGCAAATTCAGCCTTTGCTTCAAGCTCAGAGGTTTGTGACTTGCTTGGTTGCTTTAATAACAGCAACAGAAATAACATAAATGACATCTACTCTAAGTACTCTCTACTCTGTTGACACAACATGCAAGTTTCTAGAGCAGACTAGGACATCACGGACAACCAATAATAATGTAATCATGGACTGTCTAGGCTCAAACTCATTAGAACACTGAGACTGGCAATCTGTCTAGACTGGCTTCCAGTGCATATATGGGTCACCAGTCACTGCATTGTGGATGCTTACCAGTTTAATAGACATTCATAAAGTCAAAGACACCTTTCCCCAGCAGTGCACATTTGATATCAATGGTTTAAAAAGAAATGTTAGACCACAGACTATTATCAACCCTCGTCTATTTTTCAAAACCAATGGAGTAGGTGTCAAACCTGTGGTAACCAAGGCCCCAACAATGTCCAAGTGTAATAGAAGTTACTTTATTATCTCTCTCTATAGTCCATTTGTAAACTCACCCATGTGTCTACCCATCCTATGTTGCTTTCACTGTCAGTCAATTTCATGATTCAATGCCTGACTCAATTGCTAATAAAAATATCTGAGAAAATGTTCACTTTTGTTTGTCAATGTATTTCTTGTTTTTGAGACAGTTTTGATATAGCCTAGGTTGGCCTTGAACTCCCTAGATAGCCCAGGATAGCCCTGAACTTGAAATCTGCATGACTCAGCCTTCCATATGATAGTAGAACAGTGAACTTAGCAAAAAGTTCACTTTCATTTATTTGTTTTAGTGTTCCTCATACTAAACTGGAACAGTCAAGTACTGTGTGATTTGATACTGAGTAGTACAACCAAGAAGCAACCAAAATCATAACTAGAAATTTTTTATAAGTACTATAATTTGGATCTTCAATGTACACTAAAAGACCTTGTATTAGAGGCTGGCTCAATAGCCTGTAGTACTATTGAGAGGCGATGGAACCTGCAGGAGATGGGGACTGGCAGCAAGAAGCCAGGTCATTGATGGGATGCCTTGAGGGGACACTGAGTTGCTGGTATTTCGTCTAGAGGGGACACAGATGCTGGTAGGCCTTGAGAGGACACTGAGATACTGGGCTTTACACCAAGAAGTGAACAATCTCCTCTACCATGTGCTCCCAACAGAATTTCCTGTTGATTCAGGCTCAAAGCAAGAGTCAATGATGACAATCTAGACTCTCCCAACCTTTAAAAGAAAAAGCATATGCCTTTTCCTTTTTAAATTCTGGTATTTTGTCATGGTGATAGAAAACTGATGAAGAAAACAGATTTTTGATAAGTGAAACTTTCTAAGACCCTAGGGTCCTTTAGAAAGAATAAGAAGCTAATAAATCTGCTTTGGATGTTAATAGAAAAAGACCAGTAGAAACTCTTCCAGGAGTAGAGGAGTCTTACAAATCCCTTACACAGAGTGCCCTATTGTTACAGAAACTGCCAACAGGTTTCTTCACCTTCCAGTGGTTCTCAACTTTCCTAATGCTGGGACCCTTTAATACAGTTCCTCATGTTGTGGTGACACCCCCCCCACCATAAAATTATTTCAGTGCTACTTTATAACTGTAATTTTCCTACTGTTATGAATCATAATGTAAATATCTGATATGCAGGATTTTTGATATGTGATCCCTATGAAAGGGTCATTAGACCCCCAAAGGGATTGCAACCCACAGGATGAGAACCACTGGTCCAGATCAAAGCTGAAAACAAACTTTCACAAATACTCATTTTTAATGACTGGATTTAAATTTTTCCACAATAAACATGTGTTTGGTTGCTGCTAAACTCATTGCTCCTACCAGGAAGGCTTATTTAAAACTGGGTTAGTTTTGTTATTTATTCTTTATTTTTGTTTGTATTTTAGTGAAGTTTCCCCTGTCAAAAACAAGGAGATGAAATGGGTACTGGTATTTAATATGAAATAATGAAAGTATGAAATAATAATAAAGAATAAACAAAATTTTTAACTCCAACTAACCTGATTGTATTCAAATGTCTCTCAGAGAGAAAACAATGAAGACACACACAGAGGACAGACATGTGGAGGTATTAGGGAAACCTGTCTAGAAGATGAAGATTGGCAAGGTTTTCACAAGACACTGAAGGATCAGATTAATTACTCTAGATATACAAATATCCTCAAATTGTGAGTTCATTTTTTAAAGAGAGGTGTGTGTGTGTGTACCTGTGAGTGCATGTGAGCACCATATAGGTATAGGAGCCCATAGAGCCCAGAAAAGATTGTCAGATCCCCTGTAACAGGGTAATAGACAGTTATGAGTTTTGAAGTATTGCTGGGAGTCAAACCTGGGTCCTCTGTCAAAGTATGTTATGAATAGTTACAAGTTATCATAATGATCTCATATCATATAGTTTTCAGTGGAGACAAATTCAAGCACAAATCCAGAAGAGGTACTTATGAATATCAGTCCCAGTGCCACAGTCTTACATGATAAGTCAACTATAACTCTAGTATGCTGTAACAAACTCTCATAGTTCTACATGATGATAAAGTCTCCAAGGAATGATCAAAATATATCACAAAATATTCAGAGAAACTGGAGGTCAGGCTTCAGATGTCACTTTCAGAGGAAGTTGCTAGAAATGTTAATGGCCACAGTATACATTAAAGAAAAACAGCAAATCACAGGTTTATGATTCATCAGAAAAGTGATGTTTTCCTTGACTAAACTTTAAAACCCAACCTCCCAAAACCAATTTTTCTTCTTTATGTTCTCTTCATAGTTGATAATTATTCATTTATTGAGAATTCTACATCTTGGACTGAAAGCAGCAGGAGGAAAATGACACTGGGGGTAGTATCAGCACAGGAGACCTCAAAAGCCCGCCCCCACAGTGACACACTTCCTCCCACAAGGCCACACCTACTCCAACAAATCCACAAATCCACTCCCTATGAGCTTATGTGGTACAATTATATTCAAACTACCACCAGCCTAGCCTTTAATGGTTGAGCCATCTCTCCACCCCTGTATTGTATATCATAAATGGAAAAGGAGTCCAAACATTCCCATCACAAAGAAATGCTAATTACCCACATGTTGGGAGATTCTTGCTGGCTGGTAGTGGTTGCAGCCTCCCCATGGCCTGGCAGCTTATCTCAATAGCTTGACAACGTGGAGCTCCCTCCCTCCAGCAGAACTCCCTGCCTCTACCTGCCGTTATCTGGAGATTGTCCCTGAGCCTAGAGGACTGAACTTCTCTTTTTCAAAAGGGAGAAATAAGCTAAGGTGGAGGAATGGGAGATTCCCTGAAATGAGAGGTTTGGGAAACCACCGGCAAGCCAGGAATAACTTAAGGGAATAACCAGCTAGAGACATTCCCTTCTTCAGTGCCCCTACTGCACTCCTCAAACTTCCCATCAGACCTCTTCTGGGAAGAGAGGGCGAGAACCATGTCATCCCTCTGAAGTCTGCAATGACTCCCTGAATTGTTCACCATTTCCTGTTCCGTGAGTGGGGCAGCTTGAAGGAGAACATCCCGCATTGGCTCCTGTTCGGGTACTTGGTCTCCAGTTGGTGGAACTATTTGGAAGCATTGGGAAGTATGACTTTATTGGGACAAAAGCTGTTGCTGGAGGTAGGCTTTGAGGTTCCAAAAGCCCAGATCATTCTCCCTCAGCCTCCTGCTGTGGATCAGATGTAAGCTGTTGGCTACTGCTCCAACACCATGCCTGCCTACCTGCTCGCATGCTCCCCACCATGATGGTCTTGGACATTAACCCTCTGACACTGAGAGCCCCAAATGAATAATCTCTTCATGTCTTAGTCAGGGTGTCTTTTCAAATATTGGGAAAGTAACTAAGACACTAAAGATTGAAAGGCACTGAGAAGAGGTCTTTATCCCCTTACACTTAATTTGTTTAATGAATATTTTTACTTTCATTTACTGTTACCATTGTGCTATTCTGGAAGAATCAATGAGAGGAAAGGCCTGGGCTCTGTCCATGCCAGGCCACTAATCCATTCTCATCTATTCAGTTCACTCCCAGATTAAAAACCACCTGTCTTGTCACTGTTCTTTGCTGTGAAGAGACACCATGACCAAGGCAACTCTTATAGAAGAGAGCCTATAATTGGGGGCTTGCTTAAAGTTTCAGAGACTTAGTCTGTTATCATAATGGTTGGGAGCATGGCCGCACACAAGCAGACATGGTGCTGGAGAAGTAGCTGAAAGCTACATACTGATCTCACAGGCAATAGGGAGAGTGAGATTGGGCCTGGCAAGGGCTTTTGACACCTCAAAGTCCATACCCAGTGACACACTTTCTCCAACAAGGCCACACCTTCTGATCTTTCTAATCCTTTCAAAGAATTCCACTCCCTGGTGACTAAGCATTCAAATGTAAGAGCCTATGGAGGCCATTCTTATTCAAATCAGCACAGTGCCCATGACAACGGAAACCTGATTAAATAACATAAGACATACTGTAAGTTATTTGTCTTTGAATTCATTAGGAATTTATCCTCACTTTGGCTTTATATGAATGATCAGAATGACTGTGAATAATTTATACCTCTTTACCCCATAGGTATTCATAAAAATATGTAAACTCAAAAAAACAAAAGAATTATGAATACAGGGCAAGAGAAATCTATCTATCTATCTATCATCTATCTATCTATCTATCTATCATTCATTCATTCATTCTTAAGATTGAAATTATTTGAAGAATATTTTCATAACATTTTCCTGGACCAATATTTTCATATCAATACACATAATACCAACAATAAACCCTACTAATCAAAGCTGTCAAATCCTTCTATATGGTTAATTCATGATAAAACTTGAAGAGTACTCTATCTTAAGTAACATGCATAGGTTGCCAAGCCCTAAAACAGTGTCTTGTTCTTGGTTTTTTGTTTTTGTTTTTTTTCTTTTCTCATCATCCTGTTGTATTAAAAAAAAATAGCGAAGCCTTGTTTGTGGCACATCACTTAATTGCCATGGAAATGCCTGTGATGATGGTGCAAAATATCTTTTAAACACTATTTCCTATGTGTTCTGAGCTGCTAGAAGGTGGTTTGTTAATATAAAAAGGGAGAATAATTGTCTACTGAATGTTTGCTTAACCCTTTTACCTTTGAAGGAGAGCTGTATTTGGGCACCTCGGCTTTTAAGAATGTGTAAATTCTGAACAAAAGAGCTCAGTGTTTGGAAGCGGGGGTTTAATTTGTCATCACAATCAAAATCTATTCAACAAACACAGACCACAACTATTCACTAGCACTCAACATCTGCACATGGAACAATGAAGTTCCCTGAAGCCCCGTTGTCGTGCAAACAACATAATGTTTGCTAATCAAACCGTTCCTATGCTACCACCCCAATTTATAAATCAGTCTTTGATGCACTAGTGAAGATGTAATTAGCTAGTAATGAGGCTGTGACAGCTCCCTGAGGCAGAGGCCTTGACGAGAGCTTTGATGGCTGTGGCACGAAAGGGGGGGGACTCCTCCTCTTCTGCAGGCGTCAGTGTGTGCTGTCAAGTTCATGCACCCGGCTTCCCTTGTAAGTCGTGCAGTCTCCCTCACACATGAAGTCAGTACCCAAGAAGTCCATCAGCCTTTACAGATCTGAGAAACTGAGTCATGCACTTGTCATAAGCTCTCAGGCAGTAGCAATCTTGAACCATTCATCACAGACATCAGTCCGTTGTTCGTATGTGGGAGAAGATGGAGGTCAGTTACAGCAGGCTGCAGCCATCAAGGCTACCTACTCCCTGGCAGTCTCCGCCAACCCAGTGGTGTTAGCTAATCCTCTTTAGCTCAAACGTGCAACCTGATAGCCTATGGACCACATTTAGTTTTGCAGATAGAATGTGTTGGGCTCACACAACGTTGTGGGGGAAATGGAATTTGTTGCCATTATTATTTAAACATTTGGAGATTTCATATTAAAAGATGAAAGCTCTAGCTTTTCTTAATTTAAAGAACGCTAAAGGTTTTTTTGATATGGAGGGAGAGATATACACCAAGAATTAATTTGTACTCTTCTCTAATCTGTATACTTCTAAGAAATAAAAGATAAACCTCTCTGATACTTTATAAATTCACACTCACGCCAGATTATTACGAGACCCTTGTGTGCCTCAATCTTGTCCACATCACACCCTCGTACACCAAATAAACTACTATCTTCCACCTCCAAATGTGAGAAATTGTCCTTGGATTGTTGGACACAGTGAAGGTATATTCTTCACGGTAATGTCTTGTGCGATCGCTGTAGAAATCAGTTACATTGGCTAAGCTCAGAATAAATGCTTCTAGATCTTGCAGAGGCAGCCATAGAGCCAATATATCGCTAATATATTATCTCTATCTGCACTGAGACTCTAAGCAAAAGCTGGGACAGGCGAGAGGTGTTCTGTGTCTTGCACGATTATAGACTATAATCTCTCGATCTTCAGCTCTGTGTACTGAGAAAGATGAGATAGAGATATTAGAGATAGAGCCGACGATCTACTGCTCATAAATAATACATACAGCTTTATTTATCTTTACTCAATACCCCTTTTTTCGATTTCACTATTCTACAATATATAGACGGTACTATAAAGACGCGTCAAAGCATTGAAAGAGCACCCCATCATGCTCTGAGAAGGTAGACGTATGAATAATTAACAGGAGGAAGCAGGAGATAGGAAGCTAAATCCATTGTCAAGGGACCCACTCGAGAGACTCCATCTGCATGAGCGTCGGAATATGGGACCATGAGAACTATAACTGGGTATGTGTCACAATGACCTATACACATCTACTTTTCCTTATACACCTTGCATCGAAAAGACAACACTGCAGCTCACCTGGTTTCCATCTCCATTTCTTTATTGTACTCAGTCAGGCTTATCACCTCAGATATATAGCTGAGTGAAAAGGTTTTGTTTTGTTGTTAAACTGTTATTACAAATTCGATGTTCTAAGAAGCGATGTGAGTATGCCTTTAGCACGGACACAGACACACTTTCACTATTCAGAGTAAAAGCTGTTGTTCACTGATTTGGTGTGCACTATAGTAGTATCATGGCGTAGAGGAGTACGATTGAATTGTGAATGTGCAACTACGCCTCTTCACACCGGGTGCGCGTCATACAGGGAAAACCCCATGCTTAGAGAGGTGAGGAATATGAATTTAATTACGAGAGTTAGGTACAGCGATGAGTCTCGTTGGGAGATAGCGATACCCGAAGGTAACTCTGGTGGACTTTTGACGCACATAAAGTGAAGAATGAAATAGGGTTAGTAGAGCCTTTTTGCAGAGGCCATCGCGCATAGAGACAATGGCACACCATCAGAGACTCGCAGGCAACTATTTGAGCCTCGGCAAGATATGTGTACAGCCCTTTGCGGTCCTCTCGCTAGGTAATCCGAAGCATGGCTTGACAGAGAGGGCCACTCATACGCAAAAATTCATGTGCATTCATCATGTAATTAATTCCAGCGATCATCATACAAGTCCATCTGCCCTCCCCTCCCTCAAAAGTTGTATTTGAAGCCAGGTGGGTGGGTGGTGCAACACCTTCAATCCCAGCACTCAGGAGGCAGAGGCAAACCTCTAGTATTCTGTTCATTTGTAGAGGGGAGGAATGCTATATTCAATGAGAGTCTCAGCATCAGCGATTGGGGAACTCCCTTGTGTATATATGAATACAAATAGCCAGCTAGGGAGAGATAAAATCAGATGCAACATTGAAAAATAAAAAAATATATGGAGCAATTAGCTAATATAAAGAAATGACGGCATAGTTGATTTTGCTTCTTCACAGAGTAGATCATAAGTTACGCGTAGTTACCTGAACTGAGTCTAATTAATCAGCACCCGAACTAAAGTCGTTATCTAATCTCCAGGAACTGGGGTACACCCTGCAGGTTTATTGTAGCAATATATAAGATATTTTCAACACTTCCACGTGAGCGTCGAGGAACGAACAGTGCACGAAGGTGAGGTGGATCAGCTGCCTGCGTTTTCTGTAAGGTGTTCGGTTGATTGCACTTTAGGTTAATTTTTAGTATCTCGTTTGCATATAGGTGTACAATATTATCTACTGTGTAGTGGCTGCAACCATGAGACAGATGCCATTCATGCCGTACTGCTCATCCTTCTAGTTACTCCTTCCATCTGTAAATCTTAACACAGAACAACTGCGCTAAGTGGGTTTTTGGTAGCGAGATGTCACAGGCTCCAAGGTAGTGACCAAGTGCGCGTATCTCGGCGAGTTGAGGACTGGGAGAGTTGAATGGGCATTACTACCTGAAGTTTCTACATTTGTGATTGTTCAAGACATGACAATTTGAGGCATCGCATGGTATCTGCAATTAGTGACATGACACGCCACGAATGAATACGAGTGACGCACGAGTCAATGACTGCTGGTTATAGTGTAGCGTTAATGTATGAGCAGAAAATGAGCATAGAGACCAAAACCTTCTATCATCGTGAGACACACTAGAAGAATCTTTGTTCATCTGTACACATTGATATGCACTGCCACTAAAGCCACGAGGGGTCCACTACTTGGAAGTCATGTGCTTTCAGAATATCCTAGTCCCAGGAGGAGATTATTGCTGAAACCTCCACACTTCTCAAGAGGATGGGATAATCGTCACTATGCTAGAGTCTCACAATGTCTGTATGCATGACTGAGAGGATGTTAAATAAATCACATAATACCCGCCACCAATGAGCGACTCATTGGCGCTCGCTTCTGCACATAGTGCCTCATCACTCAGCGAGGTTTATGTTGTAATTCCTTCTTAGTCATAGATGAGCACTAGTCTTCCATGATATCACCTTATGCGACTTGTATAGGTTACATACACCAGTGTGGCTTGCAGCAGCTACGCTATGTACACTGAGCAATGGACAACTGACCCTCTCATCATACTGTTACTCGTCTATGGATAAGAGAGATGGTATTCCTTTAGAATGTAACGTCTTGCTACGTCCTTCCACTTGTGCCTCTTTCAATCTCTCACAGGATCCCTAACTTACATTCTATCGCTACTGGACTAACCATCGCTACGCAGAACAGCTCCACTCTACTATGTCTTGTCTAATTCTGCTCGCGCACAACGGCACAACAGATGAGCAGCCCATCAAGGTTAGGTCTACGGAAAGCGTGATCGTGCTTCACGTAACTAGGGTAATGCAAGAAGCTCTGCCCATGTCATTTTGTAATACAATCCACTCGAGGGAAGGAACTAGATGTCTTGCCTGTTGAGTATATTAATGCACTAGTTGTTTCGTCTTCTTCTCTCTCTCTCTCGTGCAGGATCCCAAGTCTTCTCCCCATCATCCAGTTACTGAAGAGCTATAGAACTGGGCTTTACGATCTTAGCCAGCACACTTTCCATAAAGCTTTCTGAGTACGCAGTCACAGCCAGCCTTCTGCACAAGGGTCCATAATACAGTCAAATAATCTCATCTGCACTCTAGCAGAGGAGTCACCGGATTGCGCGGCGTGCGAGGGACGGCAGTGATGACAGGTGCGAAAAATCAAGGCTGCTGACACCTGGTCAGTCTTCATCAACCAAAAAGAGCAGTTAGTCGCCTCAGGGCCAATAAGGTTGTTTTTGACAATTCATTAATTTAATTCACTCTACCTCTCTTCCTCTCTTACTCACCTTCTACCTACTTATCACTATCTCTCAAGAACGAGCTATACATGATACTAAAGAGTGGAGTTATGACCCATGCCCACTGTAAATTGCCAATTTATATTGCGAGCGGAAGTTTCTGACAAAAGATGAATGCTCGCCAATGTTACCAATGTTTATAATTAATGAAAGCCTACAACAGAGATACGAGAAACACAAATTAAGCACAACATGAAAGGTCTATGAATGAATAAATAACATGGGGCTCTTCACAAGGCTGATAGAGCCGACTTCTATAAGAGCAAATAATAAACATAGTGCCTGTGAATCTCAATGAGAAAGAGCAACACTGATTCTACTGAGTGATAACATCGCCATTGTACATAGTACATACACCTCACTGTAAAGTCTATTAATTACTGATGTAATTTATTGAGAATCAATGTATGGTGTATAAGCTAATACCTCTAACATTCTATATCCAACCACTCTTTAAAATGAGTACAACTTGAAATTTTCTCATGGCTAAAACTAAGTAGAATGTTCAATCTGGTTTGATGCTTTGCAACATAACACTATGTGAGTGGACCGCTTTAGAACTCTACCCCTTGAGTGTTCTATGAGACGAGTTACAGACGCCTATGGACATATACGCATTACCCCAATTTAAATTTTTGGAGGTGAAGTTGTATATCAATGGATATTCATCATTGAGATAGTGACCACCTATACCATAGGTAATAATGACACTTGGAGGTAATAATTAGTCTGTGTAGGAGTATATCAAACTAATAATAATTAAGGGGAACTTTTCTCCCTATAGGCACCCCCATCTCTATACACGCTATGCTCGCAAAAGAGAAGTATGGTAGGAAAGTGAGTATATATATCTAAAAAATTTCGCACTAGAACTTTGAGACAAGAGTAGAACGCGAACCGAGAGAGCCAGACGATCACATGTACAGCATGTAGAGAATGATGCCTAATCTAGACTGGGGGATCTAGTAAATGGAGGTGTTATATCAGAAAAGTCTCCATATCTCTAAATTAAGCACGCGCCTCTATCTAGTCATGCGTCGAGTGCTAGGTGCTAGCTGGCTTGAATATGTATTATGAGAAAGAAAAAGAGAAAACGCTTCTGAATTATTTCAAGTAAAGCAAAAAAAGTTTACTATTTAGCAATCATTGAGAGATATTGAAGAATTGTGGACAAGAACTGTGAGCAACTGGCTCTCCGCAGGTGGACATTAGCACATAGTAATCCAATCTACAGACGAGCACACCTCATCCATGACTTCCTACCAACAAGGTCGCATCTTAAACTGAGAACAGAGTAAACCATTCCTTCACAAGTTGCTTCTGTAGGGTATTTTTGTAACAGTAATTAGAAAAGTAATGATAGAGGAGGACTTTGTTAAGGCTGGTGGCTGCTATACTGATTATGGCAACTCTACTGATTTAGTAGCGTCTTATTGAACTGTATCTGCAGCCTGAATTAAGACAGCTGTGAGTACACATCACACAGAAGAACACAACAAGCAAAACCCACATCGATCAACTCGTTGACTTCGTGAGCTTCTGTAGCTGACTATAATGTAGTGCGAGCACACATAAGGTGAGCAAGCACAGAGAGAGCCCATTTGAGACCAAGAAGCAGAATAAAGAATGCTAGTGACAGGAGAGAAAGATAGGTTGCTCATGATATATAGAAGCAGAAGCGAAACTACAAAAGATTTAGCGAGACACGTTAGTCGCTCTAACTTCAGAGTTCAGCCCGTGATGTGATTAAAACATATTCGCGCACACCCGTCATGGGCATGTATTCTCAGGAGCACATCTCTGAGCTATGAGACTAATTTTTAATAGCTTTCATAAGAGACATAAGTGCTTCGTCTGAAAAGCTCAAGCCTGCAAGCTCTTGCACTGTCCCGAATGACCACACATAGAGTTATATAGTGAGCTCTAAACTACTGCAGAACACAATTACATCCAAAGAAGCTAAACTCCAAACTGCGCAATCGGCATTAAAGAAGTCACACAGGGTTCCACCAAAGGAGCATATGACATTCCAAGAAGTACTGAGAGCAAAGATCGCACCTAGGTTGAGTGAATCGCAAAAGCTCTCAGGTCTATGTAGATTAAAGTGGTCATCTTCTTTGAGCTCTTCGCTATAGCGAGAGCTGAAGAGGGAGATTCTTGGCTCTCTCGATAGTCAAGAAGTTGTGAAGCTGCCCTTCCACATGGTACCTAAGCATCAGAGTGGAGAATCATCCTCTGATGAGGCAGTTTCTGACATGGAACTAAGTAGTTAGATTCTGCAGTTATACTCTTGGTTTAGGTGTGGTTGGTTCTGAACCCTGTGAGGTAGTGCGCAATGAGTTCTAGAGAGTGTGATATATTTATGAGGTATGTGAAATTATAGTGAGGTTTACACTGACATATACGTAAGGTGGCACTACACTATAAGACGTGTCGAAACAAGATAATAATTACCTGAGATTAGGTCGCTACTTGAGAGATAATTGGACATCCGCGAATTCACGAAATATGGCACTCTGGGTGATGAAGCTCAAGGCTCTATTCTCATCTCACTATCGTGCCCCAGTCTCTGATACTCACTAGTCCTTTATCTTGAAGTACTACTGCTATCTTAGACTTTAGGAGAGAGTTTGTCCGCAAAAGCAGTTCAGGAGAGTTTCTCGACATACATTCCTCTCCTCTCAACCCCATGCTCTCTCCTCTCAGTATCATCACGTCAAAACCAAGCAAATCGTTGTTCTCATGTTGTTAACAAAGTAGCATCGATCTCTCTGGTACATCTCGTGTGTCAATTTCTCAGTTACGGATCATACAGCTAACTTGCTACCGCTGTCTCATCTTGCCCCCTCATACCTCGTCTTCACCATCTTACTCGAGAGCCTGTCCACTGATACACACACTGAACAAGAAAGTGCTCCATTTCCTGTGCTGCTAATGTGAGACAGCCTAGTCTGAGTGCGTGTGACTCTCTGTGAACGGTGACATAGAGCGCTAGGATTCTTGTAAAGTCTCGAAGAGTCTCCTCTCGACTTAGTTGAGCAGTGGAGCTGATATATGCATACATTACATATAGGGATCTCACATATGAAAGCACCTGATGAGTGGGCAGCTGCCAGCACTACACATAGAGAGTGTAGGAGCTCCTAGAGGGTCGCAGTGTTCAATGAACAACTATATAGATAGTGGTTATAATCAGTTGATGCGAATAACACTAACAGGAGTAATGTTGCGATCCGCATCGTGTGTGAAGATGATGAATGCAGTGTAGTCGAATCACACCATTGTGCCCTCACACTCTAAGTGAGTTATGGTATACTATCTGGTAAAGCTGTCATTGACAGTCGCCTAAAAAGGAAGAACACACAGCTAGGAGATGTGTTATGAGAAAAAGAGAAAGACCACCCTTTTTATTATCAGAGCATTTGATCAATACGACGAGTGCGAGAGCTCAATATTCTATGAGAGATCACTGAGCTCGTAGTAAGAAAGTGGAGTAGTACCAGAACTTCTTATTCTTCTACTATGTCAAGAGTTTCATGACTCCTACACATCTGGAATTCTCAGGGACGCAGTCGTTAACCGATTTTGTCTCTTGTAATGTTATGGATGGTAATCTTATTAGATCAAATTTAGAGTTATCATCAATTGATCTGCCCTGTACACCTATATGCACTCTTCTAGTATATTCTCCAATGGCTAGAGACTATTTTCTCAAAGTAAATGAGTGAGAATGATGACCACCGTTACAGATTCTCTGAACTCCTCGTCTTCTACGCACATTCTTCACCAGAGGTCCAACCAATGCAGGATGCATCGTTGCATGCTTCTGGTGCCTCCTGGGTATCAATGGCATGCTTCGCCACCTTCCACACATGTACACTTCCATATTCTTCCTTGCACGTCACAGCTAACACCACATGACGGTAGAGCCTTTCACAAGCTCTTCATATCTCTTTGACATATCCTTCTGTCTGCACTCCTCCTTCCACCACACCCTAGCAGAAACGTCCACTTGAGTCTATTCCCCTATCAATCGAGTAAAAGGCAGAAATTGGCTGGTGATCGGTAGTGACAGACCAATATTTCAGGCTGACATACTGAACGCAGGTTACATGTATTGTCATCAGCTATATAGTAAGAGGAGTCAACAACTCGATTGTTCATCTTATATATTGGCCGTTGGGTTGAAGTGTTGCACTTGACGAGAGCGTGAGTGGGGGCGAAACTTGGTTGGCATAGCCTAATCTACCTTTGTCACTACTCACCAGTTCCTTAGCAGAACCCTGTCCCTGCAACACCAGCGCATGCTATGCTAGCTGATGGTCAAGAAGAAATATCGTCGAATAGACTGTGCTGCAGAGCGACATGATATGAACGTCACTATTCTTTCTTACTATAACAATTTAATGCCTTTTTTTTAAACTATTGGGAGTAATTAATGTTTTTCATACTTATGTAATTATAGAAATAATCTCATATCACAATACAATATAATGCCTTTGCATAATTTTAATATATCGTATCACTACGCTCCCTCTGTTCAATTGGCGAGAGATTATTATAAAACTCATTCAACAATTCTCTATTCATATGAGCTACAGTATGGTGTTCAATATATGCAATATCAGCAGTTCTACCCTAATCACTAATTAACTCATATGTCCCTTTTATAGTACTCTCTCTCAGTCATTATGTGTTAGTCGAAACTTCTCCGCTTTGGGAGCATTAGGTACAGTTCTTGGGAAGGAAGCCTAAAGTATCGAGGGAGAGGTTGGTGCGAGCAGAGAGGAGGGAGGGACGGACGTGTGAGGAGAGTGAGGTGCGAGAGACGGACGTGAAGGAGGTTGTAAGCGAGCGAGGTATACAGAGAAAGTACAGCAGTTGCCTATTAGAGAGTACTTGAAATGGGAAAGGATGCAAAAGGAAATAGAAGTGAGACATCCAGCTATGCTCGCAGCCTGAACTTCAATCGTCTCTGCTCGCCTTCCGCACTTGTCATCAGCCATCGTTTTCCCTCACTCCTGTTCAGTGTCAAAGCATCAAAGCATCGAGGCCATGGACTCACCCTCTGAAACTGTAAGCCTCACTAATAACCCGTTCTTCTATTGAAGTTACCTTGGTCATGGGTCCACTCAATACTACACTAGTGCACTAATAACCCAGCATCTATATTACCGTCCCCGATTTTGTGCCCACTGCTCTTAGGAGTGCTTCTCTAAGAGTATTAGCCGGAATTCCTACCCAGAACCACAGCCTACTTAATCCTAATGAAGGACTTTAATCTTTTTTCTTCTTGTAGAGATAACTATTGGACAACTATGCACAGCCTCACAAGTTTTATGACTCCAAAATTTCAAATTATACTTATTTAATCCTATATTTTGTCCCTACATAAACTAACATTCGTTATATAATTTGAAAGTACTTATTGTATCTATTTGAGTAATATCAACTTGGACTTATTGTCGAAAGAAGATTATATTGTGAAAGGCAAGTACCACACTACACCTGTACCATAGGGTGCTCTAAATTACATTTGATATCAGGTCAAAACAAGAGCTTACATCTTATAAGAGATCAATTGGTTCTATTTTTGATACAAATGTTTATGAGACACGACCTAGTCACAAGCCAAAATCTTAGAGCATTATATAGGCAGAACATTGTAATATAAAAAAAGAACACCATAAAACAGCAAATTGGTACTAGTATTCACCAATTGTTTATGTAGCCATAGAGGCAGGTAATATATATATTGATGTATACTATCCATATGCATCTATAAGAATTCTTACTGTCACAGCCCCATGCTTGGTCAAGTAAAACATTTTGAGTACCAGCCGTAAAACACAGTCTTTGACTGAGTAAGCGTGGTCAGCACCATGCAATCTATAACATAAAAGCACAACTAAAAAGTACTCTATCGCATCTGCTAAGATATGTCATAGTGCGTGCAGTCCCCACATCTATAACTACTGGAGATGCCAGTTACAAGGCAGACTTAAGACTTATGATAATCTACTTTTCGGAGAAGCAGAAGCTGTCTGTGGCTGATTGATGCATTAACGAATATGCGATTGCTACGCTCAGTACAAGGAATGTGTTATTGAGAGCACAACACTAAGAGATAAAACAAATGACACGTGACAGTGTAAAGTCGTCACGAGCTCTGGGCGACATGAGGAGATCATAGCTAAACAATAGATTAAATTAGCCCCTTGAGGCTCAACCATAAAAGCACCATAGTGCGCACGTTGCACCAAGCACTTGACAAGAGTATGAGAGCCCGACATAATCCTCATGTGGACCTGGCCTGGAGAAAGGAGGTCGCGGCTGCAGAGATGGGAAACGAGCATGAAGGCACGAATCACACCCACTGCTAGTTATACTGTGGCTGCCCTCTAGTCGCTTGAGTCTCCACCTGAGCAAGCTCCAGCCACCACCCAGGCTCTCCTCACCCATCCTGCACTCTTTTTGCAGCTGCGATCTCAGGTTCACCACATTTGCTTGGGAGCAGAGATACTCGGCACATTATGGTTCTCATAAGATAGTTGGATGGCATAACGAGAATGGTAGTCTTTGAGAAAGCAGAGTGTGGAACTCGTTTGGCCCTATCCCAAGAGCATTCTATTGACCTTTTGCGGAAAGAAAAAGAAATCTTGATCCACATTCAGAGAAAGATGTGAGCAGCAGCCAGCAAACACACTTACCTGAATACAAACAATGCCACAAGACTCAGCATCCAGAATGACAAGATGGGCCCCCACATAATCCACTGGGCCAAATGAGCCACAATACAAAATGAAGCCAGGGTCGAGTGAGGCACGTGGGTGATTAGGCGGAGCAGTGATGTGAGGGAACAGAGCTCAGGTGCGTAAAGAGAGCAGTCACCATATGAGTCTGTCCAAACTGACTAGTGCCTCACTTCCACTGACCGAATATGAGCCTCTAATGCAAGTCACCTTGCCCCTCTGCGCCCTCAAGGTTAAACTGAGTTGATTGTCTGTGACTAGAGGCTAAGTCCTCCAAGTTATGGGCTGAGACCTACATGATAAGGTCTACAACCCTATCTGGTGCAGTCATGAGCCAATGGGCATAGGCACTAGCCCCTAGAAACCCTCCCTGGGCCCTGCTCAGTCAGAGACTCTCTTGGTCTACTGTGGCATCATGATAAAACCTGTCACAGCGGAGTCACTGGGCTACTCGATGAGGCTAAGACCCGTGCTCCTTGGCTGGCTACACTAGCGAGAGTCGAATGTGACATAGATGCGAATACTGAATTAGAGAAAGTTCATCATCAGTGTATGAAATGGAGCCAGATGAGGAACGGTGAAGTGACAAAGACCCTACCAGGAATACCAAAGTCTCAAATGGGACTGAAGTCTACACTCTTCCAAGCACCAGTTGAGAACTCTGTGTTCTTGGACAGTAGAGCGTCAAGCCTGGAGCAATGACAAAAGAGAGGTCTACTCACCTGGTCGGCCCAGCCTTGGAAGCAAGTGGCTCATGGTTAGCATACCCCAGCTCAGGTAGCTGTGAGTCCTGGTTCCTCTGTGGTGATTCCAGGATAGGAAGTTCTATCTTCCTCTACAGCAAGGCTTTCCCACTGCTCGTGAGAACAGAAGCCACTGCCATGCTGTTTTCTACTGCAGGAGTGGCGCTCTTTTGCAGCTGAGTGCTTGGGCAACATCATAGGTGTATCCTTGCTACAACTAGCCACTGAACATCTCCTGTCCCCAGCACCAGCCGATATATGGAGAAGGAAGTTGAGGAACAGACATCTACAAGGCCTGGATCGCTTCTTACGTCCTCCCTCAAGGCACAGCTATCCTGCTCTGTCCCCTTCCTCAATCCAATTCTCTGCATGTGGGTTATCCCAGATTATGGTGGGTATTGTGTTCCCCCCATATATTGTGCACCTAATAAACTTAATCTGGGGGTCAGAGACAGAACAGGCCACTAAATTAGAGGCCAGAAAAATGGTGGCCACACACGCTGTACTATCATCACTTGGGAGGCCAGAGATTCCACCCCAATTTCTATGATCTAAAGCCACAGCTAGAAACAAGCAGACATGGTGACTCCACAACTATAATCACCAGAAAAATGGAGCACCTTTAATCTCCAGTGCCAGGATGACCTTAGCTATACTAATGCCCAAGCAAAGTGTGAAAAGCAGAAAGGCTATTATAAGACAGCGTGAGGACTAGGACTAGAGTTGCTAAAGTTGTTACGGCTTCTGTGGAGTCAGCACACACACAGTCTCAGCTCTACACGCATCTCTCTAGTCTAGGATAAGAGGATTCAGAGGCTTTCAGTAACCCAGTTTTGGAGCGCATACAGGACTCAACTCTATGTAGCGCGATATACTGAAGAGTCGAGAGGAAGCTTGATGGCTTGTTCTTGACTTCCATCTGTGTACTCAGCACTTTTCCACCACCAAATATTGACTCTGAGTTTGTTTTATTAATCAATGACACTCTTAAGGAGCGATGAGCTACACATCTCAGATATTGACATATTATGCCACCTAATCCTAACTAACTAGGGTATGGCTCTCCCCTCGGACGCCTACTTTTTGGCGAGGCATAATAACACAATTATTTTTGGGAAAAAAATTAGGCGAGTGCAGCCTATGTACAATGAAGCCAGGCTCACAGCCTTGGAGCCTAAGGTAGGGTTAGTTGGGAAGGACACTGGATTGGATGCGTCTCGCTAGATCGACCGTCGTCGTCGCTTTATGCGTCGTCGAGCCTAGTTAGAGTCCAGTGAGCGCTATGGTCGTGTATGTGTTTGTATTGTGGTGTGTCATGCTCTGGCTCTTCCTGACACAATAATCCTCTGGCGAACTTGTCTCCCTAGTTGTTAAAGAGAGAATAGGCATCTCGATAATCGAGCTGATCCTGTATGTTGTGGAGTCTTTATTACCTTGACTCCGTATATTTATAACTAATTCAAGTTCGAGCCCCTACGTTCTCTCGCCACGTTGTACAGTACCATCATGTCTCTTCTCATATGTATCTTTAACTCACCTGTCAGTTAGTTTCGACTTCCTGAAAGAAGCACCTGCTACTTGAGGGCATGCACTGTGGCTAAACTATACTTCCTATGCTGGAATCTTAGACTGTGTATCTCACATAGAGAGAGCGCAGAGGCAAGCTGCCAATTTATACCAATGTAGTATGCCCTCAGACTCCCTGAGAGAGGAGTACAGGGCCAATGCACACCTTGGGAA
Source organism: Peromyscus leucopus (assembly GCF_004664715.2). Lineage (NCBI taxonomy): Eukaryota > Metazoa > Chordata > Mammalia > Rodentia > Cricetidae > Peromyscus > Peromyscus leucopus. Next base: position 57,046,011 of record NC_051075.1, on the reverse strand, counting down.
TTTAGGCAGGTAAAGAAGGGAACGAGATGTTTGCACATTCCCTCAGTTAATAGAGAAATCGTCAAACATTGGTAGAGTAACAATAAGCTCTGATTGGGCGTACAGTGGTACATGAGAAAGTGCTGACACAGCTTCTTTCTCAGTTCAGAAGCAATATACACGAGTATTGTTCCTGACAAGGCAGGTTATAGTGAACAAGATGTCTCCACAGAGCACACCATCTCGATAAGATGACAAATTCAGATCAGAATAAAGGCTTAATTGCGAGGCATGAGTGTGATGTTCAAATTAATCTATCAACCTCAAGAGCTTTGCTGGACTGACACACAGTTTATGAGAACCAGATTGATATGCTCCACTCGTCTGCCTAGGTTTCTCTTTGTATGGCATTTCAGAAACACTTAGACTACTGATGAGGCTCTCATGCCTTTAGATCGACTAGAGATCTATCATCACTGGACAGCATGTCATAATTTGATGGCATTATATGGAAGTGCTAGGAGTAAAGGGAGCGTGAGAGCTTCACAGGCTCTATACAGAAGTAGGCCTCCTGGTGAGAGGTGCCACACTCTCTGGGAGTCTAACTCAATGCCTTAAGCCCCTCCCACTGCTCCCTTTTTCTTCTACATCTGTGGCCCAGGACAGATGGTGAAATACTCTTTTGCTCTGCAACGTATGAGATAGATTACCCTCTCCCAAAGTTATATTGTAAGCCAAAGTCAATCCTGGGATCCTTTTGCACATACCATATTGTTGTTTATGTGTGGTTTTTGTATTAGCTATCGCAACATAAAGTAACATATGTACATACTCGTGTGACTCACGTGACCATGACAATAGCCATAGAATGACTCGCTCATTCAGAATGTGTGCTCCCACCTGGACATTAGGCGAGTGGGATTATATGACAAATTGCTGTCATAGAAAGTGCTGAACTCTCAGAGTTTATTGTTCCTGAGTAAATTCTGACATTATGTAAAACACTAATGTGTTCATCCATGTTTTTGCCATTCCTGTTCTTCCTCTATTGGGCTGCTCTTACTGCTCTTGGATCATTCAAGAGCTTCCCTTCTTCAGTCGGCTTCCTCACTGTTCCCTCGTGTTGTAACTTGGGATTCCACATTTAGTTCCTGTTTCTATGGTGACTCCTAAACCATTACGTTTTATGAAGTGGCACCTTGGGAAGGGTTAAAAATCCCAAGGCTAATCATAAAATGCATTCCCATGAATTACAACACGAACAGCAGTGAAGACTATTTTCTGATGTCTAAACACATATCCACTGCTATTGCATACACTGGATTTGTCTTTGTAAACGCCCAAATCTTCTTTCAATTCTAGATTATCATGGTGTTTTTATCTTTCTCCTCTTCTTGCCTTTTAGCCTTCTTTGGTAATGTGCTGTGTGACCTCCTCAGACATCATTACAGCAAGCGTTAAAAAAGAAAAGGTTACATGTCAAATAAAATTTAGGTACCCACTTGAGAAAGATTACCAAGTAATATCCATGCCAGTGCTCTGGTTACTTGGTATTATGGTTTGGATATAAAATGTCCCCTCAAAGGCTCCTATGTTGAAAGACTGATCCCTAACTAGGAGTGCTGTTAAGAGGGGACTGGATCATGAGGGTTCTACCTTAATGCATTGGTTCATTGACAAGTTCATAGTTAAATGAGCTTTAAAAGCATGGGCTTGGGACTAAGGAATACAGCTCAGTGTGTACAGTACCTTTATGTGTGTATGATGGGTCCCCAGCCCCCATGTAAAAAGGCAGGCATGGGGACGTACACCTGTAACACCAGCTTAAGAAATGTGTACGTGTAGGGGTGGTGTGGGTGGTGAATACCCAAGCTTGCTGACCAAGCAATCTTGCCAATTGCGAAATTCAATGAGAAACCCTGTCCCAGAAAGTAAGATGGAGAGCAACAGAGGAGGACCACTGGCTTCCACATGCAAATATGTGTAAGCACATCTACATGTTGATAAATACAACATACATAAACCACATTATACACGCATATACAGAAGACATGCATACAAATGCATACATACAGAGAGACACACAAAAATCACACACACATACAGAGATACGCATATTCATATACCTAAACTATATTATACACAGGAAAAATAGGCACACACACACAATTTTTTTTAAAAAACAGTTAGGGGCCTGTAGGAAGCCAATTCAGAGGTGGGTTGTAGTGGGTAGCTATTCCAGCTTGGTTCTGGAAGTTCCAACCCCTATTGAGACTCGCAACTGTCACACCTACGAGGCGGAGCCAAGGGAGGTGTCTGGAGACCCGAGACCTGGATGGGCAAGCGCTCTCTCTATTCCTGGACCCTGGACAGTGGAGGTTGACTGAGCAGAGCTCCAGAGAACACAGCTGGATTGCGATACACCTTCCCCAGACCCCCGCAACCTATCTATTCCTTCATTTGTAAGTCATCCACTAAATAAATCTTCCTTTTAACTACGTGGAGTGGCCTTTATAATTTTCCCCAATAGTGGGTAGTGGATGCCTTTGAAATTCTTAGTTCCTTTCTCTTGTTGCTTACTGGCTGCCATAAGGTAAGCAACCACCTCCAGCCCAATCTTCCTGATTGTCATTATATTCTGCCTCACCTCAGGCCCAAAGCAACAGCAACAGCCATCCGTGTGTAAGGTCTCCAAGACCATGAGCCAAAGGTAAATATTTCTTCCTTTAGGTTGTCTTTTCCCCAGGCACTTTGTCACAGAGATGCAAAAACATGACCAACGTTCTTGGGAATTTTTATTCTGACTTCCATTTCCAGTCATTATGATATTGTGGCATATCTGCATAATACCAGGTAATCTGAATGCCTCTGGGTTACAGTTAGATCAAGGATATATGGTAGGAACAACTTAACTGGAACCTTGTCACTTTTTATTTTTATTTGAAAACTGTGCCAGTAGCTTCAATCCACTGAAGTGAAAATCAAATGATGCCTTTTGGAAAGGCATTAATCTTTGAACTTTTCATGGCTCCTACCATTCCTGACTATACTCTGTGTTGTTCATTTCCCCCTCTTTATCCTCCATATATGCTTGCACAATGCAGCGGTACCTGTTTACACTGAGTAACAACTCCCCAGAATTGTTTCTCCAGCCAGGTCCTTGTCTATTTTCTAAGTTCTGCTGTCATCCTTCTAAATGTTCTAGGGACTACTGAGAGATCTCCCAAAGACTATACTGCAGTTCCTTGTAACAGTCCCTCAGCCAGTTTCCACCATCTCAACAAATAACTTCCTTGGGCATTAGGCATAATTAGATTTCCTAAATCTTTTATTATACTGGTAACATGCATCTCACTGAATTCAGTTAGCTGTTAAGTATCATGTACGTTGTTACCTAGGCTACAGCACACGCAAATGATTTGTAAATCTATCTTGAATGAAAATCCTGAAATGCTTTCAATGATAGATGATAAATATGTGTTTTTAAAATTTTGTCCAATACCATCACATAAGAATTAAAATGTCCTTCTCTATGGCATTCTCCCACCAGTGCTTACTACACCTTTTCATATACTTGGAATACAAACATTTCTCTTTACAAGACAATCAACATATCCTTCAATGTTAGTGATCCTTGCTTACTTGTTAGTGTCCTCTTGCTTCTAGGTAGCTGTCAGATCAAAATATTTTATTACTAGGTCTTCTATCCATTCCTCCTTTCATTACTTTAAGATTCTGATCAACTCTCACCTAGAAGAACTTTCCTATGTCCCTCTCCCTGCTCATCCATAGTTTTTCTCTCCACATATGAAATTATATCACACAGATGCCTTAAACAGCTTGTGTTTCAAGAAGGAGCACATCCCCATCTAACTGCTATGTTGCCCTATCTACAACATATCTATCCAGAATCAAGTTATCCCTTCATTGGCTAGGGGTGATGGTCTTTCCAGGTATCCCATAGCATGCTTTTATTTTTTTCCTACTAAGAACATCAATGAATTACTCTATCATCGGTTCTATTTGCCCAATGAGATGTGTTTTTCCCAGTCTATATATGGTATGGGCAATGTATATTCAGACATCTTGGATACTGTGATGTGACCTTTCTTCATCCTCCAAAGTTTCTCTTAAAGTCTGTTACACATATTCTAATACAATCCTCCCTAGGTGGTCAGACCTCTGCTAGGCACAATGAGGCAATCACATTACATGCCCTAGCACTAGCAAGCCAAGATTGCTTTAACTTCTATTTCCTCATCCATACACTAGGAATAGCATTACCCTCCTCTCAACCTGCTGGGAAGACTAAATTAGATATTGTATATGGCATTTTGCCCAACACTGGCAAACAGAATATGTTCAATGAATATCAACTATTATGATATAGACTAGCATTGCCATGATCTGCCTGCCTTACAATCTTATTAAAAAGTTGTAGTATTATAAATAGTTCAAAAGGAGAAACAATCATAAAATTCTATTTTGGAATGGAATTACAGAGACAACTAAAGTCTAAGCTGTTTCTATAGGTCCTGAAGGAATAGAAACATAAGGAGCCCAGGGGACATCACTGTGGTGGGCATAGGGTAGTGGAATCCTGCATCCTAATGCAACAAAATGCTTATTAGAGACATCTGCAGCTCACAAAGTACCACACTATTTACATATAGCATCCATTCCAACTGTGCCCCTTTGTCTTACAGAAAGTTATCAACACATCTGTTTTCATTGCTCGAAAATATTACACTTTTGTCCTATACCTAGATAGCCTTCAATTTGTAGGACATTCTTTCAGGAAGAGACAATTTTTACCATTTTTACCTGAACAGCATCCCACAGTGATGCTGTCAGATATCCAATCATATGGACAATAGGAAACAAAGACTCAAAAAGAGAAGAGTGCCCAAGAGAAAACATGTAAGTGGCTTTGGCTGGGCATGCAAAGGTTCAGAATGAATTCTCCATGTCATGTACAAACAGACCCCAGCCCATCTCTTATTGGGATTTTCTTAGCTCACAACATTTTCAATGGCATGGTGACTTAGAAGTCTGCTGGAGCAGACACTTTGCACTGAGGATGAATTCAGAATGCCCCTTCACTTCTAGAGTAGGATAGGTGTGTGGACACAGCTCCTATGTCTGTATAAATCAGTTTGTTTTTTTTTTTTTTAATTAAAACCATATTCCTCCAAACTAAAATCCTGTATTTTTATGAGGCATTAAACATTCACTAAATAAAAATTGTTACAAAGCACCACTCAAGCAACAAAAATTTCAGAAAGAGAGAGTTTGTTCCTCTCCACTCACAACATATCCACGTGAATGCTGATTCTGTTTGCCTGATGTAAATCTGTCCACCCTGGTGAATGAAGGTGGCAAAGAAAGTCCTGAGCTGGTTTAACCAACCCTCCAATACTACAGTATTTTCAGAAAAAGCATCTCCTCCCGTGGTCCATACAGTCACCCCTTCCCAGAGAGGAGGCTGCCTAACACTGCCTTTTCTTGGGCATTTCTAGCTTATACCAAGAACACCTCAGGTCACTATGACCAGCCCTAGACTTTGGAGAGAAGCTCAGGAGGTTTTTTTGTTTGTTTGTTTATTTTTTTTTTTTTCTAAAATTGATTTGATGCCAGTTCCATAAAAATGAAACCAGTCTATAGCAAACCAGATACCTTCGAGCTCAGAAATAAGTGGGCATAAATATTTCTCCAGTGAACCAGTGAAGTTTTATTTCATGCTGACTCTGTTTATTGTGTCATCAATTAAGGCAGAGCTATATAAAAAAAAACTGTCACCCATAGTCAGTCTGGCCCCCTTCACACCAAACAAGCTTGTGGCCACTGGCACCTTCTTTTCTATTATCAGTTTCAGCTTTTTCATGTGCAAGAAGGGGGTGAGAATAATAATCATAAATTGCTCATTGAGTTCTGAAACTTCAAGTTAAACTACTTTGCAGTAACAACCGCTCATTTGATACCAACCATCATGAATTTCCTATGGTTCTCATAACAGAGATCTTAGTTCTTTGCCCAGAGGAAGTAAAGTCCTACTTCCTTTCCTCCAGACAGGACTCAGGGATGCTACTACCTGGCTCCTTAAACCAGAGTCCTTACATTCTGCTTCTGGCTCTATAACATGCAAACTTGAGCAATTGGAGACAAGTATTTTAACCATGCAGTGCTTGTGAGTCTGATGATAAAAATGGGACTCACTATTGTGTCTCCTTGTGTACAACCTACCACCAGGAAGAGCTAAGAATAGGTCCAACACAAAATCAAAAACTTATTTAAAATAGGAGGCAATTTTTCTTAGGTTATTTTTGCTAGCTCAGATGCATGGTTCTGGAGCAGGGATGTTGTAGATTACAACATCCTGTTGCAATGTCTGCTAGGGCATTGGGAAGATGAAATGACTGAACGCAGCTAAAATATTAAGAATAGTACTGAGCCCAGAGTGCTCATTCTATAGCTCTCAACTATTACTATACACTGTGAAAAAATTATTATTATTAACCTAAAAACCACATGCTCAAGTAAAACAATGCATTTAAAACCTGTTATGTAAACTAGAAAGAGCCCAAGGAACAGGTATCTTAGGTGGCCCTACAGAACATAAACCACACAGCAATTAAGACAGTGCAAGAACAGGAGTCCAGAGATCTGGAAGGAAACAATCTCTATGACTTCGAGCAAGTAGCCTAATTAATTTGTGTTTCCATATAAGACAATGATAAAATGACTCAGCTTCAAAGGGTCCTGAGATGCTATGAATACATACATAAACACTCATTTGCCAATACCCCCCATGTCTGTTTTAAGGCATATGAATGCATATTGCCCATTGGATCCTCATATTTTTCTTATACTTTCTCCCCAGTGCAGATCCATGTATCAAGTGCAGCATTGCACATTCCATGTGTGACCACCTAGGTTTCATTTAATTTCAGTAACCATACTGTGCTGTTATCAGTTTGAAAGGGTACTGGGTATGCATCCATGCATGTTCCAAATGCTTACATTGACATAGACTTGACGTGCGATTACAAGACGATTATTTTAATTGGTGCCATCACCTCTCTCTTTCACAGGACATTACCATTTATGATGATGTTAATGAATTAGAGTTTATAATGTGCTTGGAAAAATCTGAATGAAGAGTCCAACTGAAGTGGAAAAGGCCATTAATTCCATTCTGCTGGAAATAACTCAGAACAAGAAAGGGACAGGGGGTCCAAAGAGTAGAAGCCTAACATGAAGGGCGCATGTGAGAGATGCCCCCTGGGGAAGCTGAACAAGGAATTACTTTATCCACAGGGAAGATATAGGCGTCTGAGGGATGCTCATAAACAGCTTGAGGGTGTTTGTGGACGATTATAGTATTCAGCTATGGAGGAGAAATAAATGCTGATGGGAGAATGAACACAGCAGTCCAAATTCATAAAGACTTTCCTAGAGACTTGGATACATGGGGATGCTTTTTAATTTTCAACAAACTGTACACAGGATGAAGCATAATTTTAGATATATAATAAGATGAGCTGGAACAAGTCAATATATCCCCAAAATGGAGAGTTCTATCTGAATATAGAACATTTTCGCCAACCCAGAGAGCTCCACAATGTCGGCACCTGCCCCAGTGTCCACTCTTTGTAGACAATTAGCATACGAATATCTAACCCAGCTTAGTTTTCTCTGTTCGAGAACTTTATACAAATGGGATTATATAGTATGTTGGTTTTATATCCTCGAGAAATTTACTTATTTTTAAGATACCTATGTATTACTATATATCTGCATTTTATTCATACTCATTTAGTATTAGTATTCCGTGTAGGGATGTATCTTGTTTATATACTCTTGTTGATAGACATGTGTCCTCTATTTAGTGTAAAGCTCATATGCTGATATGTCCACTGTCAATGGCAACATATATGACCATGTGCTTTCATTTCTCTCAGATAAGGGCTTAAAACAGAACATGTTAAAACCTAATACAGCTGTATGTTTAACTACATTAATTTACTAAAGTACTTCCCAGAGTGGTTGTACCTGTTTAAACTCAAATGCAGAGTGTGAAGCTCACAGTAGTTTTAAAGATTGACAACATTCAGTATGCTCAATCGTTTTTATTACAGTGATTGTAGAGGAATTGAATGTCTCATTGTGGTTTTAATATATATTTCCTTGACTACTAGAGATGGTATGTCTATTTGTGAATCTGTTGAGCATGTCTCCATTCACAAGTATTTATTCATGTCTGCCCATTTTACATTGTTTTCCTTTTCTCCTTCAAGGAGATAGTCACATATTTTTAATAGAATTTAATTTGGGGGTGTGTCTTGGAAATATTTTCTCTAGTCTGTGGTATATCTTTTAATTTTCTTAAAGACACATTTTCTTAAACCAGTGGTTCTCAACCTTTCTAATGCTGAGAACCTTTAATACAACTCCTCATGTTGTGGCCCAACCATAAAATTTTGTTTTTACTTCATAATTCTGAATGTGTTACTGTTACAAATCACAATGTAGATAGATATCTGATATTTGACCCCAAATATCACAGGTTGAGAACCACTTTTCTTAAACAATTATGATTTTGAATTAATCTAATATACTGATATTTTCTTTTATATTTATTGCTTGTGTATGCCTTCCCAGAAATAATTGCCAACTCAAGGTTGAATATATAGTTTTTGTCAACTTGATACAATCCGAAGTAATCTTGGAAGAGAAAACTCAATTTAGAAAAGTCTTCCATCAGATTGGCCCATAGGCAAGTCTGTGGGAATATTTTCTTAATTAATTATTGTAGTGTGGAAGCAAGGACTCAGTACACTGTGGGTGGTACCACCTTTGGGAAGGTAGTCACAGGTTTTATTAAAAAAAAAAAACACTAATCAAACTATGAAACCAAGCTGGTAACCAGACTCCTGCCTCCAGGTTGCTGCCTTGAGTTTCTGCCCTGACTTCTCTTAGTGATGTACTCCAAGCTGTAAGATGAAGCAAACCCTCTTCCCCAAGGTGGTTATCGCCATGGTGTTTATCACAGCCCTGGAAACTGAGCTAGATCAACCAATCTCTTTTTTTTTTTTTTTTTTTTTTTTTTTTTTTTTTTTTGTCACAGGTATAAATCAAACCATATATCTGCCTCTGCAGGTAGGAACTACTTCCAAAAGGAAAGCAACTTAGACACCACACCAGATTCAAGGCAGGTATGGACAGGGATGGTGTTGAAGTATTGAGTTTAGATTTGGGTTTTGTAATGGTTTGATGTCTTCCTTTGTGGTGTGTGTTTGTTCTAGGAAAGGAACATGCATGCCTTGCTTGCTGTTCTCTAAATACAGCCTGACAAAAATAGAATCCAGGTCATCATAATCTGGATACTTATTATTAGAAGTGTTTTACACATAGTTAAGATCCTTGAGCCACAAGAACATTTCACTCTTTGCTGATATCAGCCTGTAGGCCTTGCTGATTAAAAGAGACTTGATTTTTCCAATGTATATGCACATATATGCATACATATATGTATATGTGTATGTGTGCATTATATATATGTATTTGTGTGTATTTGTATATATGTGTATATGTCCAAATTCTTAGGCCCCCTCTGTACCTCACTGCTTCTGCTTATTTGTCCTTTCACAGGTACCAGAGTAGGTCTCAAACTCAAAGCATGAACTGTAGCTACTATTCTCAGTAGAATGGAAAAGCAAGAGGAGCAAATGGATAAGAAAAATATTGAGGTGCTATACTAGCATTGGGTTTCACCAACATCTAAACTTACTCGAGTGGGGAGAAGCAGATTTTTGTCATGCTGAGGATGTTCTAATACAAGTTCTAATATTGTCAGAGCTCAGTAACAGAAGCGCTAGCAGTTCCATGTAATGGCAGGCTAGTGCTGACTGACTGTGCAGAAACCTAAGAACAATCTGGAAGGCCATTTGTCTGATTATTAAAATGTGCTTCTGTTCAGGGAAGGGGGCTAAGACAAAAGATGACTATCTACCCTCCATTTTCAGAATTTATAGTAATCTGTGGCCATAGAAAAACACTTTTTCCTCCCAATGCCAACTGTACCATTACTGTTGCTTCCTTTAAAAGCTGTTAATTTCTATTCTAGAAAAACATTGCATAGTTGCAGAAAGAAAACAGAGGTGGGGGAAACACAAAAAAAAACTAGGATCTCACTATCCAAAATGGAGTCAAAAGTTGAGAACCATCAGTATCAGCCATGTTGGACTTAATAAAAAGGAACACATGCCTGGGCTTGGGGACACAGTTTACTTATAAACCACATGTGAGACATGCATGAGTCCCTCAGCTCAATCTTTACCATGACAAAGATAAAAAAGTAGCATAAAATTCATGAAAATAAATAAGCAGCGCACACACACACACACACACACACACACACACACACACACACAATAAGCTGCATCTCAGAAGACTGAGGGTCAGAAATGGAAGATGATGAGATGATGGTAATTCTTTTGCACTATGATATTTGAGAAGCATACTGATCATCTTTCATCAGGGTGCTACTGCACATGTGGAAGGGACGGAAGGTGTAGTCACAGTCCCCACAGGTTTCTGTGTTGTGTCTTTTGGAGGTCACGTGTGGTACTCCCTGAGCAGCCATAAACGGGATTTGCCTTTACTATTTCATCCAGACAAAGGAAATTACTCAGCTCTCCACTGCTCTGTGAATTACAAAGGTCTTCTGAGTGGTGCGAATGCTAGAGATTGTCAAGTGTTAGCACAGGAAGGAAATTGTGGGTTTCGGGTGGTTAGGGATGCCCCAGTCTTCAGCTCATGAGTCATCTGCAGCCACTGCAACAGACCTGTTACTCATTACTCAGGGTGTGATTTGTGGGGCACAGAGAACACATCTGTGCTTTATGGCTCCATCAGGCTGTCACACCTCTGGCAACCAGAAAGGTGCCACACCTGGGATTGAGTTTGACCCTTTCTATTTACGGTTAATGCCTGAATCATAAAATTGGAGCAGGAAGGCAGAGGGATGGCTGCCTTTTGGGGAACTGAGTGGGGAACAGAAGGAGGTGAAGAAAAGATGTGAACAACCCCAGAAAAACAAGGGCTGTGCTGCTGTTCCTGTAAGGTCACTTTAGTCCTGTGACTAAATAAATAAATACACAAATACATAAATTCATAAAAATAAAATAGGATTCTCTCATCTTGTATATTTCTGTGCCATTTTAGATACAGGTTTGATGTTTCTGGTCAAAAGAGTTATTTTCTTCCTGGTTTTTGTCCTCTTTTTAAAGATGTCATGATGCATATGATGAGACCTAGGCAATGAAGCATAAAATCAAAGCTACTCTAAGAGCTTTCTCATTGGTGCACAGGCTTCAAATCAAGGGAATGATTTGCAGTTCATCTGACGGTGGTGCTGGAAAGAAATCACAACAATAAAAAGCTTGCAACAGTAATAAGCAGAAGCAGAAAAACCTCAAGACTGAATCTGAATGGACTACATTTGCCTAAAGATAGTACATAGAACCATTTAGCTTAGTGGGCCATATGGATGGGTGTGTATGTTGATGCATGTATGGGGGGAGCTGTATGTGTGAGTGTGTGTGTGTGTGTGTGTGTGTGTGTGTGTGTGTGAGAGAGAGAGAGAGAGAGAGAGAGAGAGAGAGAGAGAGAGAGAGAGAGTCTTTCTGGAGCTAAAATAGGTGTAATGTAATTGCTAAAGAAAAAGTAAAGGTTGGCTTGTTAACAAGTCTTTTAATTTCAAAAGTGTTATAATCAATAAGAATAATCATTTTTAAAAATCGTTATTGAGTATTCTCAACACATGCCAGCCATTGTGCTATTGAGAGCTCTACTTCCATTCACAGAATCATTGCTATACGACATGAAAAGAGCACAGTGTTGTCGAATATTATTTTAACTAGGCAAAGATGTGTTGCATCTGTTTTTGCTGCCTTTGTTTAATGATGTAAGGATGTGTTACATTTGTTTGTGCTGCATTTGTTTAATTATGTAAAGATGTGTTGCATTTATTTTACCTTGCCTGCCTTAGGCACCTGATTGGTCTAATAAAAAGCTGACTGGTCAATAGCTAAGCAGGAGAGGGATAGGTGGGGCTAGGCAGCAGGGAGAAAAAATAGGAGAAATCTAGGCTCCAGTAGAAAGAAAAAGAAGGAGGAGAGAATGGGGGAGAGAGAGACACACACAGCTGGGCCAGAAGCCAGGCAGCTGCCAGCCAGACCTGGAGACAGCAGGGAAGTAAGGCACATAGAAAGAAAGAATGGTAAAAATCCCGGAGGCAAAACGTAGATAAAGAGAAACAGATTAAAATAAGAGCTAAGATAAGGCCGAAAGAAAAGGCCTGCTATAGTACAGTTATTATTCACCTCACACATAAGAGAAGACTTCGAACATAGAACTGCAAGATTCTTTTAACTTGGCCAAGGTTGCATAGCTGGTTGGTAACAAATTCAGGAAATTTGGTCTCAAGAAAAGTATGTATACATAATGTACTGGGTTCCCCAACTTCTTTTTTCACACCTGGTGAAGACTGATCACTATAAAACTAAAGTGCAATACGTTTTCTCAAAACTAGCTTTTTCTCAAAAGAAGACTTGGCTTTCTAAGCATAAAAAACTGGGAGGGGAGAAAAGCCTGGTCTTATTTCAAAGAGCAAAAAACCTAAACAATAGTTCTCAGCTGGTGTGATTTTACCTCTGAGTGACATCTGGTAATGGCTGGAGACATTTTCTGTTATCATACTGAGGAAAAATATCACAGGCACCTTCTATGTAGAGCCCAGGGAAGTCTCTAAGTATCCCACAATGTGCAGGGGTGCCTTCCACCACTAAGAGTCATTTAGTTGAAATGTCAGTAATAACAGGGTTGAGAAATGTAGCCTCAGATAATCATGTTATATTCAGAAAAGGATCTTCATCTGGCAACTCTAAATTGCTCTTGGTGCTGATAAATGTTTCTCTGAACTGAATCACCTCATCGAAGACCATGGAGGCCTCTTGACTGACACTTACAGATGTCCAATCTGGCCAGTGAGGTTTCTATGCACAAAGAACCACAATCCACGTTGCCATCCCCTCTGGGAAGAAGCCTGGTGTACCACACGTGAGAAACCTCTGCTGAAGACCAGCAGGGTCAAGGCTGTCCCAGATCACAGGAGCTAAGATGACAGGGGTCTGTGGCTACATCGCTATGATGTAATCCTCTCAGAAGTGAGGAGTTTCGAATGATTGGATCGGTGTGCAATTTCAAGTCCTCCACACGGTAGTAGAAATGACCACTCTAATGGGAAGGAAGGTCATGATGCTAACCAGCATGTGTTCAACCTTCTACAGTACCCCCAAATCATCCCCATCAGCCTATACCATCACGGACTATCGGTTCATATCACAGGCTTCCTCTGCTTTCTGATCCTGCTGGCTACTCCCAGAATCTAAAACACTTTTGTGTCAACAATTAGAAACTAGTGGATGAGGGGAGCACATTGATAAACCATAAAGATGCCAGCAGAAGCGAACTGAGAGGGTCATAGATTGGAGATGCTCTTCAACCAATTTGCTTGGAAAAGGATTTTTGATGGAATTTAATATTTATATTATAATCCCCACCATTTCATTTTCTTTAATTCCTATTTCATTGTCTTGCTGGTTGATTTAACAAAGGATTATTCTAAAAAAAAAATGAGTTCCTGATTGACTATTTTAAGAGGATGGGAAAGAATGAAATAGCATTTGTTTGTGCTGTACATCCTAGAGCCTTATTGGGCTGCTCACTGAGCAGAAATAAAAGGTTCCTAACTTTGGCCAGCAGTTCCACAACAGTGATAATTAAGGAAAATTTTAGCCCTCCTCCAAATCACTCTGATGCATTTTTGAATCATTTATCCTGCACTAGTTGCTCCCTTTCCAAGAGAGCAAGACACATTTGCAGTAACCCAGATGGTAGAACTTTCCTGCTCAAGTGAGTTACTTCAGCTACTCACACAAGCCCTTGCCACAAGTTGCCTAGTGTAAGTATTAAACCAACGCTAAGAATGGGGGAGGTGAAGGAAAGACAACGTCCTATGAAGATGAGCTACTTTTCAAAATTAGTCCCTCAAAATGCCTATAATCTATTCCTACATAATGGAGGTACACCCATATTAATGATAGAAAAAAAATGTATTAGAGATTGGTTTAACCAGCCAAATACTACAGGAGAGTATAAGCTAAGAAATCAGAATGATTCAAGTACAGACCTATCATTCCCAAACTACATGAACTTCGGTAAATTCTGTAATTGACGTCAGCCTGAGCCTCAATTTCTCATCTCTAAAATGGCTATAATGGGAAAAACCATGTGTTAAGAATTCCTCCAGTAAGTGCTATTGTGAGTGCTGTGTGACTCTAGACATTCAGTGTTTTATTAGTCTAATTCATGCCATTAGCAGGATTGCCTTGTCCCAAACCCCACACAAGCTTGCAGACTATATACCTCTAATGCAGGAAAGCTGCCAGCCAAGTATTTTGCTTTTTCGGGTACCTTGGAGGTCCAACGGGATATTTAGGGAACTGTCTGCATGTAAGGAATACTGACAGCCCACACACAGTAGTTTTCATTTCAGAGGCAGTCACATCAGGAAGAGGAATGGAACAAGTTTTGCTAGATAAATGAGAAAGCCTGCTTCTGTCTGCAGCTATTCCCCGACAACTCTCAGCTTTCCTCTGGCTATTCCAATCTGTTTCTCCACTCTGCTTTTTCTTCCATGCTCTCCTTCCTCTTGCTCTTCCCCTCTAGGCTGTCTTTGCCATTTCCTAACAGCTCGCTATTCAAATGTTCCCTCCCCTCTCATTCTTCTCTATGTACTTGCTAAGTGACACCACAATTCACAATGACAGACCCTGGAACATCGGGAGAACTGGTTAACCCCAGAACCATTATTTAATCTAGACAGATCTTTGTATTAGAATGAAGGTTTGCCAGAACACCTTTGAATTGTGAAAATGGTTGAATGGCCTACTTGCTTTTCATGTTACGTCCATTATCATACTTCACATGACACCTTTCTGCTTAAGCTTAATGTTCTAGAGAGAAGTGATCTTCACTCTCCTTACTGAAACCCTAAAGAAGAGAATAAGTTCACATTCAGATATGTTTGTAATAACGATAATTCAAAGAACAAGGATCCCGAGCCATAGATAAATTGAGTGCTTCCCCCCCCCAAGCATATTCCAGAGCCTAAGGTTACATTAAGACTAGAACTTACCTCCCCAGAGCCAAGGTGCAGTACTTTATTAATAAGCCACATTTACTCACCGTGTGGTCCATTTTCTTCAAGTGTGATTATCCATTCTAATTATGGCATTATAATGGATCTGCTCTTTGACTTTAAATAACCCATTTCCAAATATATAAGGTCACCTAAACTCAGGCAAAATCACTATGAATGAAAGGATCTGCTAAAAACCAGGTTCTTTGACATCCATTATTTCATAAAATCTCTGAAGCATGGATTAATATCCTCACTTAGCAGCCAAGGAAACTGAGAGTCAGAGAGAAATAATGGTGGTAATGTACCTGGAATTTATAAGGTTCCTGCCAAGAATTACTTAGGGGAAGTCAGGATTTGAACTTGGCTCTTTCTACTGTGAGGTTACGGTTTTTCCCATACAAGTCTATCATTGTATGTTTGTTCATATTGTTTGCTCTTCCAGCACCTTGTCCACCATCTCTGCATAGGAAATTCTACCATTCCCCAGCCTCAGGTCAGGTAGATTTTCCTACAGTAACATTCTATTAGGCCTCTAATATATGTTTATTCATCTTAATCCATCACTTTCCTGGAGTGAAACCGTTTGGCATGCTTTTTCTTTCCAGAAAATTTAACCCTTTATTTCTAGCATTAGAACTATTTGTTAGCTATTCTGTTTTTCCAGAAACATTTTTTCATTCAGATATTTACTCACTTATGGAGCAATTACTGCTGCCCATTTTGTGTAGGGCACTGGTAGGCATTGGGGTGCACAGGATTTCTGCTCTTTTGTTCATACCTTGGTGGGGGAGGATAAAGGAAACAGACAATAGCTCAACCATTAATCAAAATAATTACAAATTATGGTCATGTGAAGTGAAGGAAAACACTGGTGTAGCAAGGTTAGACGGAACTCAGGGTTGGGGGCAGGGCAGTACTTGAGAATAACAGTGCCGTTCCAGGGAGAGACATATGATTTGAGATTAAAGTGGCTGTGGAAAGATTGTGCAAATACATTCCAGCCACTGTGAATTCTGCCATGCCTTCCCCACCATGATGGACTCAAACTATAAGACAAAATAAGTATCCCTTCAAAAAAAATGATCATGCAAACATGCATTGCTGGAAAATCATTGTATGAGTCCCACATTAAAAGATTCAAATCAGAGGGGCAGGTATGCCAGAGGAAGAATGGCAAGACCCTAGCCTGGAAAGGGGAGTGGAGTGATAGATGATAATTTCCTATATTTAACAACAGACCGCATAGCTGGCTGAGGGGCACGTGCTTTTGAGCCAATCTCAACAAGGAGAAAAGCTGCCATGCCCCTTTGGATCTATGTCATGTTGGACAACTCCCTTGTTTTCTTTTATCTTTGATACTTTCATATGAGTTAAAAAACGAACGTTAATGAAGCAATGCACGTTTGTGTGGCAACTAGTAGTAGACATGAGTTAGAAGTCAGGGAAGCTATGAGGCTCACAGAGCATTATTGGGTTCATAACAATGACAAATTTCCTGAAATGCAACCAGAGCCAATGAGTACCTCTCAGATAGGGAAAATGACAGCTGCAGGTGAAATGCTGGGAGAGTCCAAGGTAGGTGTCACCTTAAGGGTCAGCCCCAGGACAGGCACACTTCTACATTCTGTGAAGAGAGCTTCAACTTTTGTGATGACGCTGGCGACTCTTCTAACGATGGTGAGCCAGCTTTCTGCAATATCTCTCTTTAGCACATTGTCTAGTGAGAATGACATGTAAATGCTGACTCCTGTGGGTTTCTGTTTAGCTTTGTTTTTTTCTGGGCATTTTTGTTGTTGTTTCTAAAACTAGAACATATTCAATAATAGGTTTTGTTCTCTACACCCAATTTCTCATTCAAATCACATACATGGGAGAAGGTATGCCAGGTCTTTCAGCCACTCACAGAAATACAAAAGGCACACTTTATGTCAAACAAACATGAGTAATTTGCTTAGATTTCCAGACAGACCCAGGGAACAGAGGCCAGGTAGACAGGGATTTCTGCTCACCCATGGCTCTGCTGACCAATCAGCAGTAAAGAAACACTGGCTACAGAGATCCTTGCTGCGAAGGGAAGGTGTAAAGTTCAGAGAAATAATTGGAGTTTTGTGGTGCCTTTGGAAAGATGGAGACAGTAATTCTTGTCCCCCCAAATAAAATCAAACTATAAGCTGTCAACAATAATTAGCTAGGGATGAGAACAGGAAGAAAACCATACTGACTGGGGAGTGAATTTAAAAAATGCACAGGCAACTTTAATCATAGGACAAAAAATCTGCAAAACAATTTGGTCCTAAGAACAAATCTAAACTCTATTATTTTTTAGCTGAATAGCCACATTCCAAAGATAAGATAATGTTTTTCATCATAATTGAAAAGAATAATCAATCTATTTAAGCTTTGATCTAGTGGCCTAACACAACCCTACTTTCCTATAAAGCAAAAACAAAACAAAACAAAAAAAATCCAGTTTCCTTACTATATCATTAAGCCTGTCTACTATATTTTATTGGCCCAGAAAACTGTTTGTCCATCCTTTTCATTGCATAAGTTTAGGTCTTTAGATTTCTGCTTATTGACTTATAGATATAAAGGAAGAAATAATATTCCCAACATATTTTTCTCAGATAAATACTCTATAAATTGCAAATAATGCTTGTACTTTTCAATAGAGATTCAATATATTACACCTAAGAATAAGCCTTGATTTTATGTGGTGGTATTTTTTGACATTAGTAATTACATGGATTTACAAATATCCAGTCACACCCCCTTCATAGAGTGTGTTAATTAACTTGCCCAGACTTTGGAATCCCCGCAGTCTACGAAGTCAGCAGGATCATTAAGCCCAATCATATTTTCAACCTAACCTGATATTTCACTGGAGCCCTTCAAATCAATTTACCCAACAGAGACATTTGTCCCTGGCCTGTCACCAGAACCCGTACCGGGCGTCCTACACTTCTTTATCTTTTGGCAGGGCCATCATAAGCGAGTAGCACAGAAGGTGATATATGAGAACTCAAATAAGTCATAAATCCCACAGCCCTTCGTCTCCCGTCAGGAGGGCTGAATTTACGCCCACTGGCCTTGGCAATGGTTCTTAGCTCAGCTCCAAGAAAGTCAACTTAAAAATGACATGCTCTTTTAGGAGGATCTCTCCCCGAAACACGGTGAAGAACATGAAGAGAAAGGAAGAACAGGAAAAATGTCAGGTACTTCATTCCTTAATGTGTTACTTCAGAATGGGAAGACCTTGTGAGGTTAGCTAAAGCAACCAGAAAGCATTTATTTCCATTTTTGTCTCCCCTTGATATGAATGGCCTGAAATTAAGAGGACAGGAAGAGGCATTCAGAAGACTCATGCTTTTCATGCAATGTAAGAGCAAAGGCTTGCAAGGCATTCTGAAGGAAATGTGGCATATTCACCAGCTCCTGGTCAATAAGTGAAAGTACCTGAGCACACTGGGGTTCCCCTGAAACAGAGGTTCACAGATGAGCCCAATCTGTTTCTGGATAGTGCAGTTTAGATTGTTCTTTCTATTTTCTTCATCTCAAAATCAAATGTTATCTTAAACCCCATTCAACTATAAATAAGTGTGATGTTGTCCAATGGAAGCTGGGGGAAGGTTTGAAAGGATGACCAACAATTTTTTGAGACACTTTTCAATATACTTGTTCCTCTAAGAGACATAGAAATGTTGTCATTAGTAGTGTGCATTAGAACTAAAACCTTGAGCAGGGCAGCAGTGGCACACACCTTTAATCCCAGCACTTGGGAGGCAGAGCCAGGTGGATCTCTGTGAGTTCAAGGCCAGCTTGGTCTACAGAGCAAGATCCAGGACAGGCACCAAAGCTACACAGAGAAACCTTGTCTTGAAAAAAAAATAAACAAAACAAAAAAAAAACCAAAAAACAAAAAACAAAAACGAACAACACTAAAAAAAAAACCCACAAAAACCTAACTCCCTTGACCCCATCTAGCTCCCTATTCCCTGCTGCTCATCATAATAGTCAACGTACCATTAAACAGTCATGGTTCCTCATACACATCATAGTCTACATTTCCCAGTCTATATCTTAAGTAATGCAATGTATTTCAATATCAACAAGAAAGCGAAATCCCTTTGAGATCATAGCTATCAGCACCCACAATCTGATGCCAGTTTGTCCTCCCACTTAATTTCTTCCTGTCACTTTCTTAGAAAAACAAACTCAAAACAAAACAGCAATCAAATAAACAATAATAATAATACAGTTTGATATATGGGTTTACATTAAATGCTATCATTTCCATTTTTCTTCTTTTGTTCATCAGTACATTGACCTTGCACTCATCCAAAAGGCGCAAGACTGGAGACAAATGGAGAACTCACACTACCATACCTTGTCTCTCACATATACTCATGCTATGTACCACAAGTGGCTCTGCCATTGTGAAGTAACTATCTAACACACTATTTTATTTTTAGAAATTACTCTTCTTTTTTTCCAGAAAAAAAGATAATCAAATTCAAAACAATATCAAATTTAAAACAATCAATCAGCTATAGTGTTACTTTAAACAAGGAAGACCATTTGGTGCTTTGAAATTGTGATAGGAAGTAGGAAATATATTCATGAAGCATGATATTAAACAATCACTGGCTTCTAAATTCAGTGATTTTATAATTACATTTCTTCTACACATCCAAGAGCACATGCAATGACACCATGGAAAGACAAGTGTATAAAGACCCTAACATGCTTCACGGTTCAAGAAGGAATTGATTATATCAAGAAAAACAAAATCAAGGACGATTTTTTTTCTTTTGGAAAAAAATAAATTCAGATCACTGCCATTATAGGCCATATACTACAATTCTCCTACAGCAAGGAAGTCTCACCCACATATATTTGCATGTACACACTGGTGTGCAGGTTTCATATTTGTTTAGATAGCAACAGCAGGGTAAGGAGATTCATCTAGCCCCCTTTAAAAATAAATCTCAAAACATAAATTTTCTTCTAAGTTTCAGTATTATATGACTGGAAATGTAAAGAGCAAGAGAGAGAAAGAATCATCAAGACGGATTGGAGTAACTATCACATAGACTGTGACTTTATTTCTTGCATTCTTGTTTTTCTATACATGAATGAAAATTATATGACTTGGGTTATATTGGGGACTTAAGACCCCATGGATGTCACTTTAACAGAAAAAAATGTGTAATGTGGTGCATTTATTGACCTAAATGCCTTGAGACACTGGGATTATAAGCATACAGTATATTTTACTAGGAAAACAGGATTTCTATGAATATGTACATGTAGTCGATGGACAGAAATAGGACTTGTTATTTTCACATGAATGCCTGTCAAAAGAGAATATCATATACATTTTCATGAAAAGGCCGAATACAGCATACTTTGTATAATAAAAAATACATTAAGACCCTCATGAAGATGAAAAATGAGACAAGGCTGGAGAGGGAGGCCTGTTAAAAGGACAGTACTTACTTAAAACTACTCATCTCCCTATCTTCCTTCTTAACCACTGTACGTAAAGATGACTTTGGCTCTACCTATTTCCTGTCAAGTCTATTGTGTCTTCTGGCTTTTCCCCAGTTACTTTTCATACACTAGATTCCATGTCAGAATGGCTGATACTGATATAAGGAAAAGTGTAAACCAGCTAAAGTGAGAGTAGACACTTGGGTGTCAAAATTTTGCCCATGGATCTTAGTGTGTTCTTTGAATCTGGTATGGTTCTTAGACTTAGGATGATTTGAATCACCTCAGCCCACATGGCACTAGGAGAGAGGTTGTTTTCATAAAGGAATCTCCTATTCATTTTCCAAAGTATTTGCTCAGAATACAGAATCATTCCAGAGTTTGCAGTAATGATGCCTAATAGTTAGCTATTGTGAGATTCAGAACAAATGCTTTATGTGGCTCAGTTCTATGCATCCTCAAACATTTCTCATATTCCCAGCAGCCATGTTAAATGTCTGAAAGTATTTTCTGTACTAAAGGCTATTTTCAAAATATGCTCTTAAACCAGCCATAATAAACTAAAGTAGTTGACTTAGAAAAATGCTATTATGTGTATCAAGACAACTGTATATGGGCATCACGGTGCCTTATTTTTTTTTTTACGGGCCCCTATACTTATTTTTTGTAACATACAATTTTTTTGAATTATATATATGTGTGTGTGTGTGTGTGTGTGTGTGTGTGTGTGAGTGTGGGTTTGTGCAAGTGGTGAAGGGGGTGCAATGCCAACAGAG
Source organism: Peromyscus leucopus (assembly GCF_004664715.2). NCBI lineage: Eukaryota > Metazoa > Chordata > Mammalia > Rodentia > Cricetidae > Peromyscus > Peromyscus leucopus. Next base: position 57,024,495 of record NC_051075.1, on the reverse strand, counting down.
GATAGAAAAGGGCATTGGATGCTCTGGAGCTGGAGTTACAAGAGGTTGTGAGTCACCCAACCAGGGTACTAGAAATTGAACTTTCTTCCTCTGTAAGAGCAGTATACACTCTTAACCACTGAGCTATCTCTCTGGCCCCAGGACCTTACATTTCACATGCATGTCTCCGTGTTTCTTATTCAACTCTCTTGAGTTTCAAGTGCAGAGTGTAAGCAGGTGGCATGCCATTCTTCCCGTTTCACAGTGGTATGGTAAGTGTCTCTCAGGCAGTTACATTTCTTGCCCCACAATGTTCTTACTCAATGAAACATCTTAGTCTTTTAAATGAGTGTGTTTGTCCATATGAGTATGACATAGAGAATATCCCCAATATTGATAACTTTACACATAATTGCTTTATGACTTCCTGGGTGACAGTATGCTATACTTTGGATAAATGTTCCCAGAAGGCCAATATTTTAACAGCTTAGCTCTGGGGGTGGAGTTACTAGAAGGAAGTAGAACAATTAGGTGGCAAGTCGGGAAGCTTTAGAGCTGGATCCTAAATCAGGCAATAACCTAGGAGGTCCTTAGACTATTGAGGCCAGATCCTTGAGGTGGGGCTGTAGAATCCTTACCTCTTCTCTTTCTTATTGCTCCTTGGCTCCTGATACAAATGGTTTTGCCCTGATACACATTCTACACATAGTGTATAACCAGTTCAGAGACACAGAACCATGCTTACCACTCCCAATCTTAGACTGGAAATCTCACAATCACAAATCAAAGTAAGCTATGTTTCTTCCTAGGACTCCCTTCTCAGGTTCTAGTCAACAGGCAGCCAACAACACACTTTGGAAACAATGCCCATAGTAAACAATTTCATTTTTCAAGTTCCCCCTACACAAAACCGTAACCAGAATCATAGTTTTTAACCATCAAGGAACATAAAGGTCACAGTGTAGCTTGCTACAAATGTTGCCTATAAATTTCCCACTCACAGACTATCTGATTTCATAGGTCCAGGCTGAGGCCTTGAGAATAGGTCAGTTTAACAAGTGACCTGGGAATTTTGGAAAAAATACTAGAAACCTGTACCACACCCTGTCTTTTTAAGCTCTTCATGTCCTGTCTCCTCTGCTAATCCGATAACATGGAATGAGGGAGAAGAAATGCCTACTATGAAATCAGGTCATAATAACCAGTGCAATTCCACAATTCAAGTTTGCTATAGTTGGCTGACATCCATTCAGATTTCTAGCCCACACTAGTCTCTACTCAGGGCTAAGGCATTCCTAGACCTCTGACAACCTCCTGAAACATGCCTAGGACCAAGAAGTAAAAATAGAAGTCTAGGTTATAGCAGATTTGATTACTTTGGGCTTTTATGTCCCATATTATGCTCCTTGAGGCAGTGTTCTTGAGTTCCATAATATATTGATAAAGATGTATTCTATAATTCAAACTATTGGGAAATCTTAGGTTGTATTTTCTTATCTATGCAGTTAGTGTAGGGTTGATCAAACCCAGAGTTTTGTAAAAGAGAGACATCCCCAATCCCCACATAACTTGACTACATTTTCACTGTCCCAGATAACCTTATAAACATCTGGAAGGTCCCAGTGTTCCATGGAGACACCTGTCAACTCATAAACACATAAGCTTTTAACATGCAGATATGGGACACATGATCTGCATTAAGTTAGTCCTCTTAGTGAATTCTAAACCTGCCTTTACTCATTCAGTGGAAATGGGAGTTACTTGAACACCTCTCATGAGCCAGGCATTGTGCCAGGAAATGGAGCTGCAAAGAGAATTTATTCTGATCTAGCAGTAGGCAGAGTTTCTCCCTTCAAGGTGTGTGCACAGTGAGAGGAGAAAGAGGCAAGCAATTAAATATAAAGTGTGAAATGTTAGAGTAAAGGCTAACTCAGCACACAGCCTGCAATGCACAGGGTAGTCAAATGATTCCTAGAAGAGGTCAAAGTCTGAGCACTGACAGTCCAGTATGAATTAGCCTAGCAAAGGAGACAAAGAGCACAGCAGATGTACAATAACTGGGGGCTCAAAGCACTTCAGGGCTGAGTAAGAGGAGGGCACTGGGAAGGGATGCGTCACAGAGGTGGCAGCAGAACTAAAACCTAACAGTCACCGCACATCACTTTCCTAGAATTCAGTACTTTCACTGCTAACAGCCCTGTGCTTTAGGTGACTTTATTATCCCTATTTCACAGATGAAATAGCATGGCCATATAGTAGTAAAAAAAAAAAAATCACTTGCCCAGGGCAGAAAGATAGATAAGACAGTGAATTAGTATTTGAATTCTGTATGTGTGTGTTGGTTTGTATGTGTGGAGAGAGAGAGAGAGAGAGAGAGAGAGAGAGAGAGAGAGAGAGAGAGAGAGAGAGAGAGAGAGAAAGAGAGAGAGATGTGCACCTGAAAACCGGAACTCAAGTTCCCCATCCTTGCAAATCATTTTGCCTCTTTGGAGTTCTGAGTTAAGAGGACAGATTTTTTTTTTTTCTATCCTAAAGGACAAAAAGACTCATAAGTTGGTTTTAACCAATCAATTGTTAGGAGTAATTGGCTACTGTGTGGAAACTTAAGTCAAGGGAGGGTGAAGGTCTAGAAGTCACTTAGCATGTTGTGTAGGCCTAGGGAGGGACTGATTTAACAACTGGAGATGCTGAACCGCAGAGCCAGTGGGACAGTCAGGTGCCGTCTTCCCCACTGAGATGCCTGCAGGAGACACATGCTCTCGCAGCACACACACAGCTATCCTCTGCCATTTTCGATCTCTTCTGTTGAGGCTAGAAAGTTTTAGACAAATCTGTGATGTTGGACAATATGTGAGATTCCTCTTAAATCTGCTGAGACCTCTGTGAAGAGGGAAATATTATCTGAGGAGTAGTCTCCCAAATCTAGGCAAATGACTAGCAAATAAATGTCCACTAAATATATGATGTCTTAAATTGGACTGAAGTAAACAGAGTGCAACTTTACAAAAGGAGATTTTACTAAGTGTCAAGGTGACTGAAGCAAATGTAATTTTCCAGATAAAACAAATTTCCTAGGTAAATTATGATGTAATCTCCATATATTAATTGCCCAGAGCTCATTTTTAATGATATATCATTAAGGCTAGTGACATTCAAATGGAATTCTAAAGAAATGTGTCCCCAACTAGAGAGGAATGAGAAATACTCCTATCTTTGTTTAATGTGTCCTTGCTGTCATCCCTGGTTTCGCTTTGCACCTATTTGATTGGTGGGACTCTTTTGAAGGGGGTTAACAAGCCCTCTTCACATAGCTTCACAATTTCTGTTGCTATTACATTTCCCGGAACCACAGTAAAGCAAACAAAAACAACCATAAAAATTGGAAACATCATTTGATTTATTTACATATGGTCCAATTAAGATCCATGTTTCTGCCTGTTTATACTATAAAATAAATTTTACTCACTTTACAATTCCCCCTTCTTTTGGTGAGCCAAACCGAATATAAATTGTAATTGATTAACTGTGGATTCTGAGTTTGATTTTGGATACACAGTATAAACAATCATTAAAGGAGGATTAATTTGGCTACACCAGATGGATTCCAATCTGCTTTGCAAGTTTATTACAATTCTCATTTTCTTAGAAAATTGAGAAGACGGGATGGCTTTCATTGTCCTTGTGAGCTTGTGATGCCCTTAGTGTTGACTTGGATGTTTGACAGGAACCAAAGTAAAAGACAGTCACTCTACAACTGCCAAACCTGATTTTCTTCATTTTTGAACTTTTCATAAAAAAGCCTTTCTACAAATCATCATTGGTTTATTTCCCCTCACATTAGAAACAGATCTGACTTCAAGTGTATATAACAAATAAGTTGTCTAGGATAATTGCTTATGGTATAGAATATATCATTTAAAATATACTTCTAACACTAGGTTTATTAAATACTAGGTATTTAATATTCCCTAAAGTTAATAGGCTAGATACAGAGTTTATAACATCTCACTTCTATGATGTAATAAAGAGATTTGCCTCACATAAGTTAACTAAAATGTCCATTCCTTTCTTTCACACAGAGTTGGTCATCATTCAGCAGAAATAAAAGGTTTCTGTTGCTTGCCTGAGGAATTTCCTACCCAGAAAAGAAGATAGGAGCTTAAGTAAGGTGGGATTTCCAAAAAGAAGGCAGAAATTAGATGAAATTTTAATAGAAATAAAAAGATACAGACATAAACAGAGATGTGAAAACAAATAACCACCCTTTAAAGTGGAAGGGACTCATAAAAATAGTTGAATAGATTGAGAGATAGGCATACTAAAATAGAAAGTCCACGGAAACAGGAAAGGAGGACACACACACACACACACACACACACACACACAACTTGTTACAGGAATAACAAGGATTAGGAATATACTCACCAAAAGGCTAAATGATAAAACATAGTAGAGATATACTTGCAAAGATATTGATATGAGCAGATAAAAGACATATCTATATCAAAATGAGATAAACAGGGGATGGAAAGATGGCCTTCTCCCATGGGACGTAGGTTTGATTTCCAGCACCTACATGACAGCTCACAACCATCTATAACTCCTGTTCCAGAAGATCTGATCCCCTCTTCTGGCCTCTGCAAGCACTAGGCAGGCTCATGGTATACAGATACACACGCATGCAGGCAAAACATCCATACACATAAAAAATGTTTTTAGAAAGTTTTTTAATGAGACAAGCACATACAGGTAACCAAAATAGAAAGAAACCAAAGTGAGAAATTTGCAAGAAAAGCAAACAAACAACAATTAGCAGAGGTAAATAAGCATATAAACGTACAGTAAACCTGGTGCTAATACAGTTTGAGGAACTAAGAGTAAGTTACAGACTTTGGAGAGCGAAAATGCACAAAGATGCCTACCAAGAAAGGGTACTAAATTGTGAAAGCAGCAGGTCACTTGGAAGAAACCTTAGGTAATGGCAATTTGCCCTTGAGGATGGGTAGAAGTATGTCGCCCATGCAGGCTCTGGAGTCAGCACGAAGCCTGACTGTGCAGGTCTTTTTCTGGACTGTGGATCAATGAGAGACACAGCAGTGGTCCATCTGGTTCCAAACTTCAGATGATTTGGGCCCTTCCAAGGGACCTTAGGCAAAATCTGGAGATAGTTTCATTGTGATGACCAGTACTTGGGAGACACCACTGATAACTGTATGAAGGGGCTGGGTTTATTGCTAATACCCTATGATTCATAGTAAAATTCTCTCCCTAAAATGAATCATCTGGTTCAAAATGACAATAGAGGAGCTGCTGAGAAGTAACATTTGCAATCTATTCTTACAAGGAAAAATAAATAAATTTCCGTTTCTGACAGAAAACCAAGCATTTTAAAAATTGTCTACTTCTATGTGGTCTTGAGGTTTGATAACAAGCACTGAAGGAGATCTGGGGCAGCCTACTAGGAAATGCTGGTCCTGTTAGCTGAGTACTTCTGGGCACATAACTCCCTTGTTGGTATTCTCAATTGTTATCAGCAACTCGATGGGCTACCATAGAGCAGCTGTACTTTGTCAAGTTTAACTATCACCTTTAAGGACAAAAAATGAAAAGGGAGAAGAAGGAAGGTAGTTCAGTGAATAAAATGCTTGCATACAAGTGTAAGGACCTGGGTTCAGAACTCTGGAATAATTGTAAAATTCCATGCCCAGGGTGTCATCTGACCTCCACATGCTCACCCACACCCACAGACATAAAAAGATTTCTTCGTAAGGAAAAAGGAGGCACAGGAACTTGAGAGCAATTATACTTTTGCTAATTGTTGAGAAAATGTAGGCTAGTCACAAATTTAATAACATTAAAGTATCTATTTAATCCGTTATAACTGGAATGCCTTGAGCTTTCAAAAATCACACACACACACACACACACACACACACACACACACACACACACACAATCATGTTGATCACATTGTAGACAATACTTGGTTGCATATGCTTTTATCCAGTGTTCATAGCAACCCTGAGACCCATGTCCCTGAGTCAGAGAGAATTGCACGCCTGATTACCTCGAGGGTCTCTTTGTAAGATGGCAGCAAGTAGGGAATGGATAGCCATTGGGCTTATCCAGGTAACATAACTAGAAAACATTGGAGATAGACTCAGATTTTAGCGTGGAAGAATTGATGAGTTGTGTTTCTCTAAAAGAGTAATGGCTCTCTGGTTCGAACAGACAACCATCTTTATGGAGATGGCAGTTTTGCACCCCAGACATTACACTTTTTCAGAATTATTCAATAGAGTTTTCTCTTGATCCCTATGCTCCTTCTCTGTTCTATTCTTCTTATCCCCCTGTATCTTCCATGTTTGCTTCCATTCCTTCTTTTAAATGCATCAGTTGCTTCTTTTTCCTATTCAGTGTTTTCCTAGGAATACCCTAGCCTGGCCAAATACTCCCCAGCACTATGCATTCTCTCTGGTATATGGCTGCACTTGAACTCCAATGACAATTACATGTGGTATAAATCCACAGCGAGGAAAAACAAATAGCAAGAATTCTATCCCATTTGTATCACCGTCTGTGTGAGACACAAAAGCTTTGGCAGCTCCGAGATCAATGGAATAATTGAAAGGTCCTCTCCAGGCTCTCCTGGTGTCCCTGAAACTCCCCCAGTGGCTCCATACACCATCATCCTCCAAGCCAAAGATGGGTCTCCCTGTTGTAGAAACCTGGCAATCATTTAAATCTGTACTTGTGTTCTCTCTCATCTGTCATTTCTCAAACACCAGTCATTTATACTGCAGTAAACAGTACATTAGCTACTAGACAGTTCCTAATCTGTCATCTCTTTTGTTTGATCCACTCTATCTATTCAATGGAGAAACTGCTTGAAAAGACTTCTTCCCCTTGCTAATGAGGAAATGGGTATCTAACCTTGCTCATAGCTTATTCTGGGACAAAGAGGATGGAGAATGCTACAGAGCCGAATTGTGACCTTGTGATTGCATGTTTGAAACTCTCATTTGGTTCAAACATTTAAAGAAAACTGAAGGAGAGTTCTAAAATGCAGTAACTGCCAATTTTATTCTGCAATGGTAGCGATCATTTTTTTATTGAAAATCTCAAAAAGTGTTTATTAATGTGTTTGTGTATGTATGCATGTGCAGGTGCACACAGAAGCCTGAAGAGGGTGCTGGGTACCCTGGAGCTAGAATTATAGGCAGTTGTTAAGCTACTCAACATTGGTTCTGGGACCTGAATTCGAATCCTTTGCTACAACACTAAGTTCTCTAAAGTCTCCTGCAAGAAAGGAATGTGCTTTTAAACCATTAAGCCACCTTTCTAGCCTAGAAATAATCATTTGGTTCAGAGCTTTTGTATTATGTACATAGAACTGCTAAAACATGAAGGCCATTACAACCTTGAAAAAGGTGGGGAGTTATCATGGTTCTTAGAACCCAGGGTAGTGCAGTAAGGATCTGAGTTCTAATCTCATGTCTTCCATTAACTGTGAGCATACCTCAGCTTCACAGTGAGAATTATCGTTTATCAGAGAGCTGGTATATATTATAGTTAAAAACAACATACTTATCTGACATTTTCTTCATAAAACTCTATAAAGCCTGACGCTAAGTGGCACACAATGTTACCCCAGAACTTAGGAGGCCCAGGACTGAGGAACATGAAGTTAAGTTTAGCCTGGTCTGTATAGCAAAAATTGTGTCACAAACAAACAAACAAACAAGCAAACTCTAATAAGATTGATAACACTAACATCTCTATACTAAAATTACAAAATAAAAACATCAGTCTTACAGAGGCGAAGAACACAAAGCTAAAGACAGGAACTCTGGTTTTGGTCTATCCAACTCCAAAGATAGGCGCAAAACTAATCAAACTCTTCATATACATTTTGGTGGGTGTTGGTAGAACCATGGCTTTCCTTGAGTTTAGTAAAGAAGATGTATCATCTTCCTCAGACTATAGCATATCAAGAGATATGGTCCATACATGCTCAGGGAGTTCACAGAGAACTTGGCAGTGACATCCTTTTCCCGAGTTACAGTCCTATGACGCCCCCTACCTGTGTGGTTAATTTTGTGGTTTGGCTCCTTCCTCAAAAGGATATTAGTAAGTTCTAGAAACCTAAATTTAGACGGACCCATATGTGCTGTGGTCATAATTCAGGTAAGTGACAGCTAATTGCTTGTCACCTTCAAGTCGTATGAGCCTGGTCTGGCATTGTAGGCAGCAACTCGAGGCAGTAGCGTCCATCTAGAGCCAGTCCTGTATGCCCAAGCCATCCAGTCTCCCAGCTGTCCCCTTTTCTGTTTTGCTTTGTTTCATAAAGATAGTCATCTAACTTCCCGTCATCTTCAGCTCCTAATTGCCACAACCAGATGGAAGAACTCACTGCTGGGTGAATCGGAGACTATTTCGTTCTGTGACATTGACTGAGAGAGTCTGTGTCCCCACAGGAGAATTCTGATTGAATCACTTGGTTACTATTCCTCTCAACATCTGGCAAGGTTTTGATTTGCCTTTTGTCAAAAGAAAAAGAAGAATTTATGGCTGCTAAACACATTTCAAATAAATATACATAAGTAGATTTAAAAAAACTACAGATATAGATTTCAGTGCCAAAAAGTTGCTGTTGTTTTTTGTAAGCACTTTAATAAACTACAGGGAAGAAGAATAAAGCATGCGTTCTGCTTTTGTGAAAAGTGTAAATTTGGTGGGCTACAAATGTGCTCAGATAGACAGACCCAGATAGATGGACAGATAGACATAGCTGATATAGTGTATTTTTTACCACCTGGAATCATGCATGTCTTAGACATTTGCCTTTCTTCCAAATCTTGCTAATTGGATCTCACTCTGCCCTTCCCGCCCACAAAGCATCACTCCTCAGATGCAGGGTTCCTTGTGTGATTTGAGGTGATGGGTCTGCAGAGCCCAGCAGGCTCACAAATTGGTATTGATCCTCATTAAACACCTGAGACATGTGAGTTATTTTCACATACCTCAGTATCTATGGGTCACCACTTTTACGAACATTCTGAGAAGATTTCCCTTCTGTTCTTAATTACAAGATAAATAAATGACAAACACTTCTGCAGTTTTGTTCCTGGGGTGATATTTTTCACTATTGGAAGTTGACTGGGCTAGCAGTTAGAAAGATTGTCTCCCTTGATTCAATTATTCTCCTTCTTTGTTGTCTTTGGTATTTTCTCTACCCATTTAGGGCTTCATATGAGGAACAGGGAGAACTGGCACTTACTAAGGGCCCCCTGTGTGACATAATAGGCTGTGGGCTTCACCTCCTTTTATCACCACTATAACTCTACCAGGCAGTGTTATTATCAAGCCAAGTGTTTGATGAGGAAATCCATCTTAGAAATATGAGTAGCATTCTCAAGACCACATGGCCATAAGGAGGCAGTGCCACTACTCAGTAACAAGTCAATCTGACTCCAATGTTAGCATTTATTTTCCTCTCCAAAGAAGCACTGCTTGAATGTGATGATTTGTTCATTAAGCTTCACTCATAGGTAGCTGATATTATAAACTGGCTTGATTAAGACTACTGCTTGATCACATTTCCTCAGTCCTACCTCCCTATAGAAGCCTTAAATCCTATAGAAGCCTCTAAAACAACCTTAATGTTCCCAGCTTCCCAGCTTCTCTTGCAGCTAAGAGTGGCATGTGATCCAGTTCTCAGAAATGCTGACCAACCAGACATATCTGAATTTTTATTGTTCCAATCCTTCTTCCACCTAAGGGCACAGAAATAATACTGTGACTTAGAGGCAAGAAATCAATGCACAAAGGGTGTTGAAGCCATAATACTGAAAAAGTGTGTCTCCCAAATGGCAGCTATCTCACCATGGGCCCTTGCTTCTAGATTTCTTGTTCCTCAAACCACCTATTCCAATTGGTGAAGCCAAAGTTAGTTTTCTGCTACCTGCAGCTTAATACAGTATAGTCACCCAGTACTAAAATAAAAAATAATAATAATATAGCCCAGGAAAGGGCATCCTCCATAAGATAAACTGTTTCTATTGAAAGACTAAATAAAAAGGACCATTTTTATAGACATTTGGTGTTTAGAGAAAGTGTTCAAAAAGGGAAAGATCAATATGCCAAGAGAATGGAGAATAAATTTCTTATAGGAGGGAGAAACTGAAATAGAACTTTTAGAATCCATGAAGAAGGAAGCCCTCTTTTGAGGTAGGGGGGAACATACACTGAAACCAGATACCAACAAATGCCCCTAGCATGCTCAAAGGATGTGAGCTTATTAACCATAAGGCTGAAATATGATTGAATAATTGAGGTGAGGGAGATTGTATAAGGCTGTGAAGCCAATAAGCCTAGCTTCTATATTCTGAAAGTCTTAAACATTAAGATGTCAGTATCATGTCAAAGTGGTGATGCTTAAGGTAATCAGGCAGTAGTGTGTGTGATGAGCTGATGTGGTGATCGATTAGAAGATGCAAGAGCATCAAGTGAGGTGCAAGAGTCAAGGTGCTAAGTGATAAAGGTACTGTGCAAAATGCTAGGGCATAGATGAGAAAAACTGCTAAGAGGGAATCCACCAGATCTAAGGAAGAAAGAATAGGTCTTACAAAGAATGACATTGTTTCCAAGGGTGGAGAAAAGCAGAAGGTTTTCAAATGTAACAGAATGTGAAATGAGGACGAGCTTTCCAGCCAAGTCAGGAACCACACAGATCCTCACTTAAACTGTTGGATTCTTCTCCTCTGTACTCTCTTAGCCCATGGAAAAAAGGTCACTGGGCTTAACTCTTCCAACTATGGTATAAGTGTTGGTATGTTAAATAGTTTTTGAATAACTACTTTCTCTGACTCTTTTTATAATCATCATCAGAGGCTATATTAATGAGCTTTATTTTTCCTACTTCTGAGAAATTGATATTAGAAGGCCAGACACTGTTTGTTTTGCTTTTACCAATGCTTAAAAGGGCACATTACCATGTACATCTCTACAAGTCACCGGTGAGGATTATTAAGAGCCTTGTGGCAAATTCACTCATTAGATTATCAGATTGTCAAGTTCTATAAAACTGCTACTCCCCACAAAACGTATTCTTTTCTATGCTTATCTCATCACAACAGATAATCAGGATGGTTTCCACTCCTCTGTGCAAGTGTGAGTGGAGGATTATGCCATGGAACATGTAGATGTGGTATTAGATTGGCACAGACTTGTCAGCCTCAGGGACTACATTAAACTTTCCTAATGCTTGTATTTCTGGAAATAAATGGGGAAAGGGGGGAAGGGAAGAAGAGGGAGGGAATGGAATATGTTTTCAGTGGCTAATCAGAAGCTAGAGATTATAGTGCCTGGGTAGCAGATGGTAGCAACTTTTTCTGTGAAAAAAAAAATGTTCTCTTAAGTCCTTTCCTGGAGTTCCAAATGTTGATGAAGCAACTCATAACTGTTGAACACCAGTAAAGACAGGGCTGGTTTAAGTGGTTTGGCTGCTGTAGTTCATATAATATTATTTGTATAGACTGAATGACACCTGGCAAGTGTTAAAACAAAATAAAACGAAACAAAGAAACTGTTTAATGCATTAGGTTTGCACTGAATGTTGGAAGGTCTTAGAAGGTCATTCTCACAGCTACATCTATTCTTTAATTCACTTAATCCTTACCCAATATCACTCCTTGGAGAAGCCTGTCCAGGCTCTTCTCTGCCCACTTTCTTTTCTTCATTAAAAGTATGTTTCACTACATTCCTTTTACCTGTTTGCTTATAATCTGCCTCTCCCGCAAATTTGATCCTCATAGACTCAAAACGTGATCTGTGTTCTTTCCTCTGAGTCCCCAGTACCTCCCGAATTCCTAGGCGTAGAGTAAGTTTCAAACTACTTAAGATGTACAGATACCCCTAAAGGTACCAAGACTGTATTCTGTCCATTTAGAAATCACCTCTCCCAGTAAGTGTCAAACCCTGGTGTCATACTATGTCATCCAGGGAGCAAATAAACAGAGGGCAGTTACTTGTCCAGTGTCCATCTCATTATGGCAGAGCCTCCTGCCCCCTCCATCAGCTGGAATGCTTAGCAGGAGAGGTGCTCAGGACCACCCAGCAGCTTTAATTCCTTCCCTTTGGATTCTTGGCAGTGACCACACTCTCTTTCTTCTCCAAGCAGACTTTATGCAGTTAACACACCAAAGGTCCTCAACCCTCTCCTCCATAACAAATAACCAATTACCTAATCTGAGGTAATGTGGGCTCTGATTAAGGCTAATGAAGACATGGTGGCCGAAGTCCTGTTTGCAACACGCAGCACTATTAGGAAAGATTAATCACCTTTTAACCAGCTCTTCTGTATTCTGGCTCCAAGCATCTGGAGAGAGGAGAGAAGCATCCATCACTTCATCCAAGCAATACCAAATGCTGCTGTGGCCATCCATCAGGGATGCACTGACCAACTGCAGCAGGGGAGTGTAGTCCACAAAATGGCAAGGGAGTCAGGCTAAATTAGGAGAGACACATGCAGGCAGGGCGGGGAACAGAGTGGAGTGTTGAAGCATTATGGAGCAGAGCATCACTTCTACAGTCAAGTGTTGTCCCCAAAACCGTAGTGCTAGGCACCTTGCTTTTGACCTACTTGTGGTGGACCATTCATGCCATCATTTCTAGTTGGGTATGCATTCTTAGAAGAAAGATGCAATGTTTGTTTTGGCCGTTTCTTTGGAAATGACTATTGTAGAATGTAAAGCGAATAAGTGATGCACCGGGAAGCATTTGTATTCCTGTTCTCACATGATGTGTTACACTAGCTCATATTCTTCAACCAAATTCTTTTCTCTCAAAAGCTTGAGTAAACATGAAAAGTCACTGCATATTGTTTGCTCCTCTTTCTAAAAGCCTGAGAAAATGAGGCTTACCCCAAAACATATAGGACTTGAAAAATTCTGGAATGACAGCATTACTGGAGTTCAAGTTCTTCATTCTTAAAAAAAAAAATCCCCAAATTATAAACATTAACAAATATATGCAGCACAGATTTCATATAATCGTAGTACTATGTTATTACCAAAATACACAAGGAATGAAGAACAGTACTTATTACCAAAATACACAAGGAATGAAGAACAGTACTTACTACCAAAATACACAAGGAATGAAGAACAGCTTCAGGTTAGGCACCTCCACTGGGATGGTTGTGCTTTTACAGCTCCATGGCCCCTGAATTTGAATCATACATCTCTGTGGGAAAAGTATGTAGCACGAATCTTAGAAGGTCTTATTAATAAAATCAAACCTGAGGCCAGTTATTGCGGTGAATTCTGGAAGATCAGTGAAGCAGAACAAGCACAGCCACCTCACCTTGCCAGTTCCTCAGCTGATCCTGTTTCCTCAGACTGGAAGCCTCTGAGTTCTCATCCAAATAGATCTCAGCTGAACTGTTGCTCAAAAGCCTAAAAGCTTAACCAGCCTTACCCAGGCTAGTTCCTGGTCCTCATGCCTTATATACCTTTTTGCTCCCTGCCATCACTTCCTGGGATCAAAGGCTCACTTTATGGGATTAAAGGCTTGAGTCACCATGCTTGGCTGTTTCCAGTGTGGCCTTAAACTCACAGAGATCCAGGCAGATCTCTGCCTCTGGAATGCTAGGATTAAAGGTATCTGACCCCAGATAAATGTATTAGAGTGCACAATATTTTGGGGAACACAATACTACCACGAAAGTATAATGGCATTGATGACCTTTACAACCTGGTAGACAACATCCTTACCAATAAATATATTCTTCACTCAATACATGTCATAGATTCAGAAATGGGTGATCATTTTTAAAATAAATGCCCTTGCAGGCTTCTATTGTGTGATGCTTAGGCCGATTTCCTAATTTCACATAATCTTGTATTTCTGAATTAAGGGCCCATTGTTGGTGCCACTTCTTGTGGTACTTATCACATTCAATCTAGTATTAGAGCAAATTGCATACTCCCATCCTCTCCACTAGATTGTACACTCTTGAAGCATGGGCCGAAAATCATACTCATCCGTAGATCCCCTGAAGAGCCCAGCACTTTGCAAGTGAATAGAGGCACTTAATAAACATCAGTAGAATTGGATATTTTGAAGAGACCATACATCAAAGAAGTAAAATGAAATTAATTTTAATTGAAGCTTATTAAAATGCACTCTCTCCTCTCCTACTGTACAGGAAATTCAAGCCAGTGTGAGCTGAAGAGAGCATCTTCAGTATCGAAATTAAAGAGCATTGTTCTTCAACCTCTGGGTGTAGCTAGGGACATGGGGAGTCTATGGCCAGGAAAGATTGCATTTATAGCCTGAGAATGCCACTTCCCCAGGCTGAGTGACCCTGAGCAAATTCCTTGATAATGCTGAACCCCCAGTTTTCCCATCTGTTTGCTTATAGGGTGAGTATGGGGATTTTCAAGGGGATAGCATATGTACCAAGCTTCCAGCATGGCCGCTGGTTCACCATCAGCATTTATTCATAAAAGTTGCAATCAAACCCTCTAGTAAAACTTGGGCCCACTTTGTTATGACCTGAATTGAAACTTCATTTTATTAAATAATACTGTGGGAGCCACATATCTCTAACTAAAACTTTTAATATTCAAGGCTCCCATAGGATTGAGGGGAAGATAGATTACTCACTAAAATATTCACATGAGTTATGAGTTGACAAGGATGTAGATTCTTCTCGTGTGTGTGTGTGTGTGTGTGTGTGTGTGTGTGTGTGTGCATGCAGCATAGTGTAATGTGTCCGGTGTGTATGCTTTATTGATGTTCTTACTTAGAGAAACCTACTATACAAACAGTGGGGTGCCAGGTTGTCATTATGCCAATGCCCTATGTACTAAGTGAAGAAAACGGTTTACTTGACCCAGGATCAGAAAGAAGACTTTATTTGTTCAATGTTCATTAATGAGCATCCTCTTCCTTGGCCTAAGTCAAGACTCCATCCCTCCTCCTAGTCTCATCAACTCGCATGTTCCATTTTAGCAGCAAATTGCAATGCAAATCCTGAGGAACCTTGAAGCCCTCTGTAGCCTTGCCCAGGCTTCCCAGCCCCCTGCCTTTGTCTGCATCAGCTTCTGTCCTCTTCCGTGTTCTATCTGCTCTGCCTCTTCCAAACATCTAGCTTCTGTCTTTACCCTCTGCTTACTGCATAATTCAACCTCTACTATCTGCTGGCTTCGGTCCAGTCCTACTTTCTCTCACAGCCTTGGTCAGGGCTTCCTGGAGTCTGCTGTTTGGGCTACTTCCTACACACTTCCACACTTCCTCCTGTTTTGCTACTAAACTGATCTCCTAGGAAGACCTCCAGGCTGCCCTTGGCAATGAAGAATACATCCTTCTCCATAAAACTCCACTGCGCTGGCTTTGTGCCACCAAGGTCCTCTGATCCTTCCCTGCTTGTATGTATTATTTCATTTATAGAAGATTTCTTCAGCCACTGAGTCCTTGATCCTATTTCCTCCTTCCTTCTATTCCTTCACTGGCATGCTGTCAACTTGATAGACTCCAGGAACATTCTAGAAAGGTCCCTGAGCATGCTAGGGGTGGTGGTGGAGGACTTTCTAGATTATATTAACTGGTGTTGGAAGACATATTTTTAATTGTCAGCTAGGGGTCATTCCCTGGGCAGGAGATCCTGAACTGCGCAAAATGGAGAAAGCTAGCTAAGCATGCATTCATTCCTCTTTTCCTGGGTGTGGGCATGATGTAGCCAGATTCTTCAAGGTTTTATTGCCTTGGTTTCCAGCCATGATGGATTTATTTACCTGTACCTTGAACTGTAAGCTAAGCAGAACACCTTCTGCTGTAAGTTGCATTTGCCATTTTGTCACAATGCAACAGGGAAAGAAACTAAGGAACTTTTCTTCATAGTATGAATCACTATCTTCATTATATTGTGTGTGTGTGTGTGTGTGTGTGTGTGTGTGTATGCATGCATGTGTATGTATAGTTTGTGTGTACTTGTGTGTGTGTGTGTGTGAGAGAGAGAGAGAGAGAGACAGAGACAGAGAGAGATTACTTCTCCCACTAAACATGAGTAAATTATGTGGACTTATTCGAAAAGATACATAATCCTTCAATTTACTTTATAGACAGTAAAATGAGAAATGTCAATAAGAGCAGTTACATTTAATTAAGCCCTTGGTAAATTCCAGGTATTGGAACAAGCATTGTATATCCATGTCCTCACACTGCCTTCTAGCCCAGAGATCCTGTCAGAAGGGCTTATTACCACCTTGAATGAAATCAGGGCTGAGGGGTTAAGTGATCATCACTGAATAACAATAGCAGGGCTTGCATGAAGGCCTGGATCTCTGTAGTGCTCTTCCAGACACAATCCCTGCTAAGAGACTGTGAGGAGCTATTAATTGTAATAGGGTTTAACAAAGAAAATGTTTTTCCAGCCCTCCTAGACAAAGAAAGGCTTTAAGGAGTGAGGAGAGGGGGGGAAATGCTCGTCCTGACAGACAAACAGGATTTTGATAAGTAGAGAAAAGATGAGAAAACAGATGTCTGATTAGCAGCTGTAATTCCTGAGAGCCTAGACGTGAGGGCTTCAGAGCTTGGAAGCACCTGGCTATTTTCTATCTTTGATTTAGAGAAACACAAGCTTTCTTCTTGAAATGACAATTTATTCTCTCTGGGGCAAGTATGGAGATCACGGTGATAGTTTATGGTAAAAGTCTCTGTGAGTTTGTTTACTACACATTCATTCCACATGTGTTCATTAGGGGCTCACTCTGTAAAAGAGATTAAGGGATAAGAAGATGGATAAAACACTGCCCAGAGAACTAGCGTAAAAATATCGGAGAGATCACATATTATAGTTGTGACATAATGAGAGGTCCTCCATTTTCTAGGACAGGAGGTGGACCACGAAGAAAAATTGATTCCCCCCATCCACCTTTCCTGTGCTCTGTTTGCTTCCCAATGCGTGCGTACTAGGCTTTTCTTCCTAGCAAACTTTTTCACTGTGAGAAGAATCTGCTTTGAGGTCATCCAAGGATCCCTTTTGTTGGTGAGAGCCCTGACTGTTCCCTTGCTCCTTTGTCATAGAGGTTGGAAATGTGTGTCACCAAACCAGCACCACCATATACTGGTGGAAAATGTGCAGAGATTCCTAATGTGCTTCTGTGAGGAGGAAACTTGGGCCCCATGTTGCTTTCCCTACCATCCATCATTTCAAGGAGCTCAGAGTCAGCCAGATCCCCAGAAAGCAGACAGAGAAGACAGGTTCTGGGTAGATTAATCTTTTCACTTAAACATGGATGTTAGCCAATGTCCAGTTTCTTCTTCCTCTCCAAGACAGAGACTAGGTGGGAATTTTCCCACTGGAGTGAACTGTTCTGCGAGACACTTGATTCTCCCACCAGTGGCCTCCAGTGGAAGGAAGCAACCAACCTCTCTCCTGTGACAGTCCAAACAAGTAAATTCAAAGACAGAAAACCCATCCAACAAATAGGTGCTCTGACTGAAAGCAAACTCAGGCACTGGCTCCAGTTCCCCTCCCCATCCTGGGGAGCTTGTCTTTTCGTGTGCTTTGCTGTCTGTGTGTACCTGCATGTGCTTTTGCTTTTGATAAATCTGGATGTGTGCTAAGACCTTGTTTTTCTTGCTTTTTTGTTCTTTAAATTGATGATGAAAAATAATCTGTTCCAGAAATCTTAGGCAACACCACCTTGATTGCATCAATTTAATTCCTAAAGCTTTAATCTACTATTCACAGAGAACATGGCAACTGAGTCGTTCTCATTCTATGTATAGAAAAGGGACCTCTAAACTATACCAAATACCCAATGCTCCAGTCTCCCCTGTAATACTGATACTGAGTTTATCCTAGAAGGATGTGATCATTTCTTAGCCAAAGTGACTCTCCCCAGCTGGCCACATATTATACTTAAGTAACTTCCATGACTGAAAGCCTGTATTCAAGAACAGCAGAGCCTGAGCCTTGAGTTGGGATCCAACTTGTGAAGTGAGAACAGTGGTTGATGGGGAAGAGATGAGATAGCAAAACTATGATGGAGAGGTGGGCTATGCGGCACTGCTTTCTTCAAAGCTGACTTGTTTATGTGGATGCAGTCATGTTACAGCTAAAAAAAAAAAGGACATTGCATGCTCTTCAGACTTGGATAAGCTGTTTAAACTATTGTTGTGTAACTAAATGTAGGAACAGCAAAAGCTAGACAGTGGTAAAAGGTTTCTGAACATACAATGACTAAAACGTAGTTCAAAATCAAATATTTGATGAGCCTGTGGTGTTTTCCTTGAAGCCTAACTGTGTTGTACTGTGTGACTTCACTGCAGCCTGGGCTCTGAACACTTAGGTATACCACCACACCATGGGAGGCCGACAAACACTGCATAACAGTCCATGACCAGGATGCCAAACTGCTGAGGGTTATAAACTACAGTGCTTTTACCACACATACACATTTTTCTGCTTTTCCAGAAACTATGGCTTAAGTACAGGTAGGGAGAGCTTTTAAGTATTTTCCCACAAGCATTTCTTGGGATGTAAGTATCAAATTCAAATATCTTGAGTTGTGTTAGAATGCTTGGTTTTTTTAAAATTGCTGTTTGATTTGCTGGCTCATGTTACACTAAAAAAAAAATCATTAAATTAATTTTAGTTTGGGATTAGGATGGAATTTCTAATAATTTCTGAAATGGTTTTAAATATACTTTTACTATTTTTATACTATGTATTTATGCAAGATGACATTTTCAGCACTGATGATAATAAAATCAAACTATCAATCAGCTCTGAAAAGCTTAAGACACTATGTCTGCAGAATCAAATAGTCAGCCAATATTTAATTCCTTATATAAAAACAAACATGCATATGTATCTCATTAGAGTGCAATTTTTCTTTTCTTTTCTTTCTTGAGACAGGTTTTCTCTGTATAGCTTTTCACCTTTCCTAGAACTCACTCGGTAGCCCGGGCTAGCCTCAAACTCACAGAGATCCACCCGGCTCTGCCTCCTGAGTACTGGGATTAAAGGTGTGCACTACCACCACCCAGCTTAGGGTGCAATTTTTTCATCTTTAATAAATGAAACATTGCGTATATAGCAAATAAACAATTTCTTTATAATTTAGTATCAGTAAATGTTCACTTTGTGTACCTATTTTATATACCTATATGCATAAGATTGTACAAAAGCTTCTCAGGTGAAAGGGCAATGTATGGGCTAGGGAAACTCATGTAGAAATGTGGGACCATGAACATCATATGTTGGTACAAACCTGCAATCTCACATATATTGGAAGATGACATAGTTGAGTCATGCATTTAGGTTAGCTTGGGCAATATAGCAAGACCCCATCAAGGAGGAAGAAAAAATAAGGAGTGGGGAGATCTACCCATTAGAGGAGTCAACCCAGTATTGGAATCATTTATTCTTCCCTATATTCCTGAAAGGATTAGGACCATGGAGACAGACATTCCATTCACCCCAGAAATATCTGAAAGCCATTGTTCTAAAGGCTGGGTGGACCACAAGGAATGAGACAGCTGGAATGCCTAATAGAGAGTTTATGTCTGCTCATGACCCTTCCCCGGGCCTCTATCGCAAACTGGCTTGTTGCTTTAGAGTCGATTCTAAGGCTCCCCTGTCATTTCTTCAAAGATTTTGCTGTTTACAACCAGGTTTAATGCTGTAAACAGCATTCTCCTTTGTCCTGTCAGTCCACAGAACTTAGGCTGCAGTGGGAGGCATTGGTGATAAGAAAAACTGTTCCTAATTATAGAAAGGTTAAATTGTTTGCTCAGGGTCATTGGGCTATGCCTTGGCAGAGTTCAGCAAGCCCAGATCCCCGGATGAGGTTAAATCCTTTTTGCTGAATGTACAGAGAACACCTTGAACCTCCTCGTCTGCAACATCCATCACACTCTTGTAGCTGTTTATTTCATGCCTGTGTTCGCTACACTGTTATAGACTCACACAGCTAATGGAGTGCCCCATCATCTTCATTGTGCCAGTCCCTGCATCTAGTACACATTTGGTATAAGGAAGTTGACAGCATTTTTGGTTGCATTTATTTAAAAATTTAAGTTGGGACTAGGAGATGACTTTCTGTAAAGGACTTTCCACATGATCATAAGGACCTGAGTTTGGATCCCTAAAACCTGCATTAAAAAGCCAGGCATGGTAAGTGTCTGTAACACCAGCCCTGAGGGAAAGATACAGGTGTAGTCCTGAAGCACATTGGTCATTCCACCTAGCCAAACCAATGAGCTTTGGGGTTGATGAGAAACTCTGCCTCAAAAATTAAAAGTGGAAAGTGAATTAGGAAAGTCATCCAGTGTTGACCTTGGGATTCCACAAATACATGCATGTATACCTGCATGCACACACTGTACACATACACAACAGTGATATAACACACGTGATATAAATAATAATAAATCTCAAAATCTAAGCTGGGAAAGTAGGGATATAGCTCAGAGGTAAAATGTTTGACTAGGGAGCTCAAGGCCCCAAGTTTGGTGGTCCTCACCTCAAAATCAAGAAAGAAAAGACAAAGTTACTCAGAAAAAGAAAGAGGAGGGAGGAATGGAAGGAAGGAAGGAAGGAAGGAAGGAAGGAAGGAAGAAGGAAGGAAGGAAAGAAAGAAAGAAGGAAGGAAGGAAGAAGGAAGAAGAAGAAAGAAAAAAAAAAAAAAAAAAAAAAGGAAGAAAGCAAGAAAGCAAAGAAAAAAGAAAAAAGAAAGAAAGAAAGAAAGAAAGAAAGAAAGAAAGAAAGAAAGAAAGAAAGAAAGAAAGAAAGAAAGAAAGAAGGAAAGAGGGCAAACAAACTGGGATTAGTAAGGCAAGCCTATTATACTAGCTGTGGGGAGCTTGAGAGAGGAAGAATCTAAGTTCTAGGTTAGCCTGGAAAACAAGCAAGAACCTGCCTCAAAGCAAGAAAATCACTTAGAAATCCCCAGAAACTGTCCATTTTGAATGGTTCCTTAAATCTGAAACTCGTGTACAAGATGGTTGTTTTGAGCCTGAAAAGAACTCAAGGGTTAAGACAGCTTTTATGGAGAATGGAGGCTCCTAAACTGAAACTTCAAGGTGCCCTAATTATGGGCAGAGGTATGTTGTGATGGATGCATATTAACCAACTAAGTAAGTCAGTGTGGTCTCAGAAGTCTTCTGTGGGTAATAACATAAAGATTTCTTCCCAGAAAAGTTGCTTGTATTTATATCCTGCTACATGAAACATGATAACTCGGCTTGTGACAGCTTCATTAGGTAGAGAGGAAAAAAAGGGTACAGGACACTTGTGCAAGTCAAGAAGAGTGAGATCCTTGATTTAGAACATCACTAACTGCCAAGAGGGCCATTCTTCAGACTTGGCCTTGCACACAAGGGGGCTGCTTGAAAACCACCCTGAAGTGAAGAGAGCAGAAGGCCAATAAGACTGAGTAAAGGCAACCACCTGTAGCAGCAAGCCAAAATTCTGAGAAGGCATAGTATTTGCACTGTGTGCAGAGAACAGTGAAGACATTGTTTTCTGTGGAACATTGTTCATCAGTGCTCATTTACTGTGTGAAACGAAAATATGCCCAGAAGCCCAAGTGACAGGGCAGGTTACACTCCTCTGGTTAGGAAGAAGAACTTAAGTCACAATTCCAAGTGTCAGTGTTCTTGGAATCAACAAGACTTTGGTTTAGATATTAAAAGTTAGGTAGGGAGGTCTTTGAAAGGAGGGAGGTAGCCTGCTATTGGTAAGGAGTCCTGTAGGAATCCCACAAAGAAGGATCAATCTTTAAGCAAGCTTAGCTGGAAACTGGTGTATCCCTTTCATGAACTGAGATCTGCAGGAAAGTTAAACATCGCTGCTAATCCAGCTGACGTTGCAGGACTGAGGGTAAGCTCTGTTGTCTAGACCTGAGTCAAGACAACAGGCAGGAAAGCAATGTTTCTCCTAGCTGGGACCATGGTAGCAGTGGGGAATAGATTTGAGGGAAAACAGAGAGAGCCAACAGAGCCCTTTGCATGTGGACATAGACACTTCTCAGGCCCCTCTAGAGAATGCAGCTCAGAGCATCCTCCATCTTACTCAATGCATTTTCACTCAAGACCTTGCAGAGAAATTCCTCATTCAATGATTCATGAGTCTTTCAAGTGTTACAGGAAGGCAAGAAAAAAAATTGCTTGCTTCCCAGGCTGTCTCTATTGCCAAATATAACATCTATTGCACAGAAGAGACTTTACAACTGCTTGATGAGCAAGTTAATACATTTTGTGTATTTATCATCTGTGCATGGGCAGGTGCCATGATATGCATGTAGAGATCAGAGGGAAACTTGTAAGAGTTGGTACTTTCCTTGCATCACGTAGGTCTCAAGGACTGAACTCAGATTTTAGGCTTGGTGGCAAGTGTCTTTAGCCCTAAGCCATCTTTCCAGCCCTTATGATTGCATTGAAAGCACCATTTACCTTAGACCTACATAGAACATCCAATGGGGTCACTTACAGGTTGCCCTGGTTTGATTGTCAGCCTAGAATTGGTCAGTAAATTTGGATAAATTCTATGACTACTAAATTATTAATGGACTGAAAAACTGCACTTAATGAAAGCTATGATTTAGCATTTTCTAATCAACAAGGCAGTTGGAAATCTCTAATGTGAATAGAAATAGGAAGACATTTGCATCTCTAACCCACAGCTTCTTCAGGAGAAGCTAATGATCCCTTCCAGAGCAGTGCTACCCAAAAAAAGTGAAGTGGACTCTTTCTTGCTTTTAGATGGCACTGAATACCAACATTATGAAAATAGCTTTGGCATACAGAGAATCAAGCATAATCCAGGTTGGCTTTAACCCCTACCTCTGTTTTTTTAAAAAAAAACACAGGAAACCACAGAGAGACACCAGGGAAATAATGAACTCACAATGGTTCCAATCGAGGATGACTTTGGTAAGCCATTATAATATATTCACATCATGCAGATTCTTTTTAACTGCCTACAAAATAATGTTTGAACTTGAGAATTCATGAGTACTGATGGACTTTATGAAAGTCCAGGTGCCCTTTATGACTAGCAGGGTATTTGACTGTTAGTGTTACTAAATGAATTGCATACCTGCAACCCTGAAAACTCCATGATCAAAGTTCTTACTGCCTTTCATTCCTCCCTAATACACACACACACACACACACACACACACACACACACACACACTGGCTGGAAGAAACATGCTTAGCAAAGGTTAAATGAGCATGGTCAGAATCTTTGCAAGGCCTCTCTGTTCATAATCTGGGGGAAAATGTTGAAAATAGCAGGCAACCTTTAAATAATTAAGTCAAGGAGCTTGTCTGCTCTTGCAAAATCAATTTTTCAATAGGTTGGCAAGTTCTAGAAGGAGAGTCAAGCTCTAAAATTTCCCTGAAGGTTGGGAAGCTGTGAGAAAAGCCCACAGAAGGCTGAGTCTCGATGCTCACTTGGAGCTGCACGTCTGCTCTCTAAGATACTCTTACACCGTCTATACAATGGGGATGAATGGCCTGCTTTTTATAGGACTATCTCAGGATCATGTGAGATTTTTCTTTAAAGTCTTAACTATATCTCTCTCAGAAAACAGCTTATGTTCAACTTGTACTCAGTCTCTGATTTGGGGCCCTCCCTACTCCCCCGGTTTCTAGTTCCAACCCATATGAATGAACATCATTATGGCCCAGACCACTGAATTCTCCAAATATCTTTGCTCACATTTTAGTCCCTGTCTCTCTCTCTCTCTCTCTCTCTCTCTCTCTCTCTCTCTCTCTCTCTCTCTCTCTCTCTCTCTCTCTCCTCCTCCTAAAGTCTAGTTGTCCTTCCAGACTATCTTTTAGCTACCTCACTTTGATTTACTGCCCCTTCAATGTCTGTCAGGCCACATCACCTCCTTCTAGTCACTATGCACACTGTTAACAATATAATGCCATCTCTTCACCCTTCACACTAAACCCTTCGCACTAAGACAGACTAGGGAGCCCATCTCCCTCCTAGGCATCATGCAGTTGTAAAGCAGTGTCAAAGCATTACTGAAATCTGCTAAAAAATCTCCAATAGTGTAAGTTCTTTATATTGTGAGTTCTCTCTCTCTCTCTCTCTCTCTCTCTCTCTCTCTCTCTCTCTCTCTCTCTCTCATTTTCTTACATAAAAAAACAAAAAATGTACTAGATGGGATGATTCCAGATGTTCTCGCTATATGAGACCCCTTGAGCAAAAGCATGGTCAGTCAGACAGGCAACCAGACCACCCTGATGCCAGCACCATTGGTCTTGAACAGTTCACAACTGCCTTCAGCTAGCTATATAAAAGAATATACTTACTTGCATCAGCCCTGAAGGCACAGCACCAGGCAGTCAAGGTTGCTTGATGCAGTTTGCACCAGATGTCTTAAAATTATAAGCCATAGATAAACTATTTCTACCTTGACAAGAGGAGGCATGCTTCCCTGGGGTGGCAAATTCACAACTGGCCCCAAACATAAGTTGTAATGGCTGTGAATGACACTAGAGGCAAGACTATGGTTGTCCAAACAAATGTGTGTGATTGATCCAAACACTCCCTTTTTGCGCAAATAGACTCACTAAGGGAATCAGCTGGGAGCCACTCTCCTGAGCTGCTTCCCCTGGTGTTACCACAGGAGGACCAAAGCAGTGCAGGCTAAGCTGGAAACATGAAGAAAGAGGCAGCAGAGAAGAACAGAGAATGCTGGCCAACCCGCAGCAGCAGTGGGGACAGCTGGACAGCTGAAGAAATGCCGAGATCAGGGGGCAGTGGGTCCTACCCTAGGGCAGCAGACTGATCCTTCAGGCTCAACACAAGCTTGATCTCTGGGTGGGGCTGTGTGCTCCATCTGGTGCCTTGACAGCAGAATGAGCAGCCTTCACAGTCAGCAGCTTGACTCCCTCCGGGAACCTGATGTCACATGTATCTTGTGTGCATTACCTAGTGGTTTGACAGCTGAAAATCCACACTACCTGGTACCACCACTGTCCATACAGCTTCTCAGTACTGGGCTCCCAAACAGTCCAGCATATTCTCATGGCTTCCAGGCACAATTGCATGTATAACTGCTTATGTACCAACAGGGTCCAGTGGCTCTCATTATGCTTCATATGTCCAGTGCTGGATTCTTTGAATAGCCTTGTTTGAGAACAGCATCCAGCTCCCAGCTCTAGACCTGAGGGCAAAGACCCCTGGTGTGTTTGTTTGAAAGCTAAAGGGGAAACCACCTTGGAAGCCTCAGATCCACTGCCATAACACCTTCAAGCCTGGATCCAATCAGCAAAGTCAGTGTATGTGAACTGCCAGAAATCATCCAGTGATCTTGTGCAGGGATTCCAAGTACCTGGGATCCTGACCCCAACAGTAAGAAAGACTTGTGCCTGGGTAATCCCAGTCATACACAGTAGAATGCTGTCCTAGGAGAGGCAGGTGCTCCAAGCCATGCTGGCTATAGCCACAGACAATGGAAGGAGCAGTTGCAAGTGAGAGAGCCATCAAGTTAAGAAGGAAAGTAGAAGCAAAGTAACGAGAGAAGGGAGCCAACAAAAGGTTGTAAGGAACCAGAAAAGAGACCCCCAGACCTGGGTGCCAGCAGATGTCCAGAATGCTAGCATCCGTTGGTCTAAAGCCCCAGGCTAAGAGCTTGGAGCTGGACACTGCAAGGAGTCAAGAGGTTGAACACCCAAGGCCATCATGGTAAGTACAATATTAGGTGTGCCATGCGTTTCTGTCTCTCCTTGGCCTACTACACCTCCTCTCTGACACCATATACGGACGGGGCCACAATAGCTACTACAGACAAGCATTTGAAGAGCTTCATGCCGACTTAAAATTTCTATTTATGAGGTCCACCAACCCACTGGTGAGTTATACCCCTGGAGTTAGGATTCTTAAGAAATTGAGTATATGTTTCATCTCTGTCTCCCTACTGCCCAGCATCTCGCTTAGCACATAGTAACGTTTAGAACTGAGTGGGTAAACTATTCCATGGCCAGGCCATTCGGAGAACCTCTCTGTGTAAATCACCCACTACCGTCACAATATAGTTTTAATCTCAGAAATATGACCCTTTGAATACAGGATTTTATCAACAACAATAAAAAAGTCTTTCTTCGGTGATATAAATGGGAGAATTTAGCAAGAGACAGAGAGAATGATTGTAATGTTATATGGACTCTGGATTGAAGATACTTATTCCTTCATTTAATGACTTGCTTTGAACAAATTCAAGGGATTTAAAGTATCCTGCCTTGCCTTTTCTGTCTTCATTGATATCAAACTACAAAAAAGAAGCACATGTTGAGCTGTGCGTGTGTCCTAGAGAAGTCTCAAAAGCCTTTATGTTTCTCTGTGTACCTCAAATGACAGACTCAGCTGGACGTGGTTTTAGTCATTTCTCAAACACACCACCCCTCTCCCACACACCGTCTGTAGGAGGAAAGACGTTTTTGCAAGTGCAGCCTGCTGAGATATCAGTTCATCGCATGAACTTTACCTGGTTCCCAGTATCAATGCTCTTTTCCAAAATAAATGCATATCATTTACAGCAAGGACGCTGACAAGAGCACATTCAAAATCTCCAAATGTATTTAATTATCTTGCTTACAAAGAGGGCTCATGACAGAGAAAACTCACATTGAAGAAATCCACTGTTGCACTCCTTTTAATCCGTCCTGAATTCCTTCCTCCTTTCCTTTGACCAACATTGGGCAGAGGAAGGAAGAAATAAAAATTCATTAAATTGACCAATGAGTCCACAGTACCCTCTAGTGGTCAAATATATATATTTCCAATTTGACTATATATATATATATATATATATATATATATATATATATATATATATATATATGATCTCAAAGCTAGCACACTTTCTTGGTTTTGCTCACCAGTCTTTTGGTGTCTAGTGATCTTACAAATCCTTCTTTTTAAATCTATACTAAAAATGAATTTCAGACTTACAAAGAAAGAACAAACAACTGCTTTTATTAACTCCCAAACCTGCTAACGCAAACACTGGGGGCCTCTACATAAATAGAGACATGTGGGTGGGTTACCATCTGTGTATACTCTTGCTTGCCAAGTATCCTGTTATAGTAACAGGCATTGTGGTGACCAGATTGCCTGGCCATCTAGACCTTGCCTGGACTCTGTCTGATCCCTCTTTGGGAATGTAGTAGGGAGGTTGCCTTTCTAGTTCCTCACACATGGCAAGAGAGGGGATTCATTCCTAATAGGTAAAACTGGCCACTTCAGCTTCCTGCCTCCCAGGTCTGTGGCTTGTGAGCTGAGCATCTCAAATATTACATTTCAGTTCTCTTTGTTGAGGTAATAGTAGGAATCAAATGAAAAAAAAAACTGTAAAGAAAATCAAGAGAGAATAAATTAGTCCATCGTTGTCTGTAAAATTAGGAATCTTTCCTTAAGAATTTCTTATGTTTGTTGTTTATTAGCAAATACACTCTAATTTTTACCTGATTGTATTTAATAATGTTGATCAAAATTCATAAAAGTAGAATTCTACCAAGGGGAATGTGGCTTCCATTTTTGGAGTGCGTCAGTCTCTAGTCATTTGGCGTACTTCAACCAATAACCTTGAGAACATTATCAGCCTAGGAGTGAGTTCCTCTCTAATTGACACTGGATAAACTCCTCCAGGGACAACATGTGTTAAGTGAAGATAGGACCCAAATGGTGAGGAATAGGTGGGTGCGTAGTTGGCTATTTTTAGAGTTGTTTTAATAAACATCATCCAAATGTTTCCCTCTGAACTGACATAAAAAGAGAAGAGAGTGTTATATTCAAATCATTGTGTACAAATCTATAGCTGAAGTACTTGGTAAATTTTATTTTCCTAATCAAATTTAGAGGCTATGCAGAACAATAAAGCAACTTACTATGGCATAGGCCTCCAAAGGAACATTTTGGATCTAAGCAAATGAAATACTAAAGAAAGTGAAACTACAGATTTTGAAGCGTCAATTGTTTTTCCCAGATCTCCTAATACTAAGAGTGGTTGGGTTGTTTTAATGATATGTATGTACCTGAACCTTTAAGAAATCCTTGCGTTTCAAGCATAGGAAGAAAGATTCATTTTTATATTCCTAAAAAGAAAACATAGAAATAAGAATGTCTAAGATTTCATAGCATTTGCTGGCTTATATCATTCTCTTATCAAAGAAGCCTTCATTTAATTCCAGGGCAGAAGCAAGTGGACCCACCACAGGCATGAGTAATAAAGAGACAGATGGCTTCACTGGTCACCTGTCAGCAGAAATTATTCACAGAGGAGAAAATGAGCAACAGAGACTGAATAATTCTTGTGTGTTTTGATTTCATAATCTCAAGCCACCCTTTCTGTTTAGAAGGTGCATTTTAATCAGAGCAGGAAACAAAATGGGGGAGAAGATGGAATATTTATAGCAGTCCTCACCAGAGATGGATGGCATGAAATATTCTTCTTTGATCATGATGGATGACCCTTGTTCTATAAGCTGGAAAATGAGCATCCTGCATATCCAGGCTCCTCCCTATAGACTTCTTGAGGAAAAGAATGGGTCTCTGCTGTCCAAACCTGCCAACTGGATTTAACATAGGAAGTAACAAGTCCCTATGTCAAGCATCACATTGACCTGAACCGCCAGCACCAACAGGACTTCAGCTTGCACTCTGGACTTCAGAAAAGTCAACAAAGACAGGAAGCAGGGGTGGTGTAGGAATCTGGTTCTTAAATATTCATTTAACTATAGTTATATCCAATTCGCATATTTATAAATTGCACTATTGATCAAATGAAGCAAAATAGTCACACTTTTTTTTTGATTTTTCAAGACAGGGTTTCTCTGTGTAGTTTGGTGCCTGATCTCGCTCTGTAGACCAGAGCCTCAAACTCACAAAGATCTGCCTGCCTCTGCCTCCCCTGGGATTAAAGGCATGCACCACCACTGCCTGGCTAATTTTCTCTACTTTCTGTATACTTGAAATTTCTCATAGTTTTAAAATTAAGTCATGGGTTTTAAGAAATACCATGTTTTTTTCCATACTAAATTTAGGTGACAATGTACAACATAATAGATTTGTAGATCTATTTTTTTTTTATTTATCAAAGAATTGTCTTGAGCCCCTCCCCTCACCAAACATGTTTCCATAAGCAGATATCTCAAATTGGTAGGGTTTATTTTTCAAACTTCTAAGCAAAATCAGAGAATCCAAGTAACCTTGGGTTGTCCTTCTTTGGCCACTTGACAAATCCTCAACTTTCTAAGCCATGGAACCAGAAAATCATAGGATTAATAGAGAGGCAAATAGTATTTTACCTTATGCCTACCTTCTCAGGGGGATAGATGGCCATGGTTTATAAATTCCTCCCTCTTAATCCTATCATCAGTAGACTTTATTTTATCTTCTGTTGTTCTTTAACAAAAAGAAATGCTAAGGCTTCCTGCTGTGATATAATCCCCAGGATGTAAGATACCTGACCTGTGTTAGTATCACTCCACCTGGAAGCTTATCCCAACACAAACAACTGTCAGAAACGATGACCCAAGTCAACTGTGAGCAAGAGCTGTAGAGAAGAATTGGAGCTTCATGTTTTAATGTGCACAAGCTTTAACAAAATTATGAGAATATGATACAAGAAAAAGTGGTGTGGGTACCTTAGGAATTCTCACCAATTGGAAACAGCAATAGGAAAGAGGAAAGGCGGATGGGTAGGAAGAAGGAAACCCAAAATGGTTGTCTATATGCCTTAACCCTTTGCTTCAAGCCTATGTTACATAAAACTTGGGGGACCAGAATTCTATATCTTTTCAAGGTCAAAACTTTTTATACTGCACGAGAGATTATCTATACACTCCAAATGGTCAAAAATCTGTTCCCTTAAAGATGAAATAATGTACATATTTCAAACAGATGCAAGAACTAATAGTATTGAATGCCGCAAGCACTGTAGGTGAGCAGAGGACGGGTATTTGAAGGAAGAGTTCTCAGGGCTCTCTGGTATTTCTTTACGATAATTGCCTAGAGCCTGGTAACAGTAGAAGAAGAACTTAGCTGAGAGAACTTTGCTCACATCAGGGGAAAAAGTGAACTTGGAATGAACTTGTTCTCAGCCATGCACAACTAAGTATATTAAAATTATATTTCAATCAGAGAGAGAATTCACAATCCATTTTTCTGGAAATAATATAATAAACATTATCTGACAGCCCTAAGTCCAGTGCATGGCTAAAATACTATGTGCTGTTTGAGGAATACAAAAAGATGTTTAGTGCCTAAACATGTGTTTTTCTTTTTAACTTACAAAAATCTAGTCATTGTAAACCCAAGCAAATATAAAAGGCAAAAAAGGAGTAAAATTCATATCTTAAAACTTTACAAATGGAATAGATTCATTAGATGATAACCACTCTACCTATCCTGTGGTTACTAAACTTGACTATCAGCTTCTGTGTGACTTGATCTGTTTTTCAAGTTGAGATGAGACCTAAATCTTTCAGTGTTAAAATCCTAGTTCATGCCCTTTTACCATTTATTCTACTGACTGTAGCAATCTCCTGTTATTTTTCTTGCTTTCACTCAATGTTCTTCCGAACTTCCATTCAATCCTTTGTTTCAGATACCGAGCCATGATTTGGTTCTTCATTGTGACCAGATGAATGTGATAATTACTCTCCACAAGGCTTACAGTCTTTGTTGAGTTTACCAGAAATTCTTCTAAGGCAGGTCTTGTTCATATCATACCCTTGTGCAAAAATTTCCCTTGGTAGTTGTGATGGTTAATGTTGTCAACTTGGTACAATCTAGAACCACCTGGCTAAGGAGTCTCAATGAAGAATTGTCTGGGCTAGATTTGCCTGTGGGCATACCTCCGGACAAACTATCTTGATTATATTGGTTGAGATGGAGGACCCAGTCACTGTGGGTAGGCCCATTTCCTATAAAGGGAATCCTGGAGTGTGTAAAAAAATGAAGTAATCCAGGGCCTGGAGAGATGGCTCAGTGGTTAAGAGCACCGACTGCTCTTTCAGAGGTGCTGAGTTCAATTCCCAGCAACCAAATGGTGGCTCATAACCATCTGTAATGAGATCTGGTGCCCTCTTCTGGCCTGCAGGCATACATGCAGGCAGAATACTCTATACATAATAAATAAACAAATCTTTTTTTAAAAAAATGAAGAAAGCCAAGCACTGGAATGCAGGCATCAATCCATTGCTCACAGCTCTTGACAGTTGATAGAATATGACTGACTGCTGCTTCCAGTTCCTGACACTCTAATCCCCTGAGGGAGATGGACTGTAACCTGGAACTGGGAGCCAAATAAATCCTTTCACCCTTAAGTTACTTTTGTGAAGGAATTTTATCACAGCAACATATAACACAAGTAAGACAATTCTTTTCCTCTGAAACCTCTTGCCTGCGGACACATGATCTGGATCTCACTAACAGGGTATCACTTGCTGTGCTTCATCCTTGCTGTGCTACAACCAAATGTTGTATTCCCCCAAGCAGTCCCTGGCTTTTCTCACCATCCTCCCTTGTTCACTTTTTACGTCCACATAACACTGGGCTTGAGCAGAGCAGACACAGAAATGAAGTAAGAAATGCATACGCTAGACCTCGTGTCTATAAAAATGGTACATATGGTTACCTGGTTATGTGGGCTGGGTTGAGATATATTTGACATTTAAATGGTGGGGAAAATATTTAAATCTAAAGCCATTTTTAAGGGAAACTTACTTATTTGCTTACAAAGGACCATGAACAGCTGAGTACAAGGATCATGTATGTTTCTTACAAACTTTAGCATACAGCATTATATTTTTTACTGTAGGCTTCCCTCCCATGCCCACTTCCTTCTAAGTACTCAGATTTCCCATTAACATGGCCCTCTTTACATAAGAGAAACCTGTTTCCTCTGGCTCTTCTGTTCTGTTCTAATTAGTGTGAATAAGGAGAAGGAGAGCTAGAAGGACATAGTTCTATGTAACACTATTCGAAAAACTTTGACTTGGGTCATGGTTAGATAATCCTGGGAACTGTAGTGTTTACTTTACAATGTACTTCTACATAAAATGTGAGATAAATGAGTGAGTTATCCATTCATATATAAATATTAACAAGTAGTAATAAGGAATAATCATAAAAAAGTAATAGTTCTGTGTCTTGCATGACTCATTATAGCAATTATACCAATCCCCAATTATTTCATTGCCTCTTCAATACTTTAATTTTGCTACTGTTATGAATTATAATCTAAATATCTGGTATGTGATACCCAATGGGGTCATGACTCCCAGGTTGAGAACCACTTTCCTATACCATTATGCCCTGCACTGTGCCTTATGCTTTCAAAGTTTCACAGCCACTTCACCATGGACCAAGCCCTCTGAAACTGTGAGGTAAGATGACATTTACTATTTTCAAGTTGATTATCTCAAATGTTTTATCATAGCTTTTTTATGGTAACCCACATAATCATCATATTTAATATTTCAGATTATCTTGCATATATTTATCAGAACTATATTAACATTCACCATCTGATAGATTCTATATAAAGTGTCAGCAACACAAGGATAAATATGCAGTTTTACCTACCCTATGGAACTGAGGATATACAGTCAGAAAAATTGTGTGATAGACATCTAAACAGAGAGCTATTTCATTGAAATGAAAGCAAGGAAGCCATTATTTTGTTGGCTTACACTCTACTAAAGCAATTTATCATTAAAATAACCACATAGTCCTGATCCAAGTTAGAAAAACAAATCATACATGAACAAACATGTAAACACCCCACTAATGCACATTAGCTCAAGGCCCACTGAATATTCACAGATGAACCAAGCAAGAGGGTGGGGCCCACAGCTGAAGAGTTTGTGGCACATTTGGAAAAACGATGTTTCCTACAGGTGTTCCGGTTTGTGACAGCAAGGGCTAGAAGACTTACAATGGAACATTATGTTAGCAAAAAAGTTCCAGAGAGGCTTAATTGCTGTGCTGCAGGGATGTGAGGTGTTTAAATATAAAGCTACATTTTGACAGTAAGAAATATGAAGAAAGGCTCACATTAGATAACACCTGCTGAGTAAATGATAAGCAGAGAAAAGAAGAGAGCACAGGACTATTGTATAGGAGAAAACCAGGACAGTATTTAGAGGAAAGGCTAGGATAGGTACAAAAAGAAACATATTCAAGACATTAAAAAGATATAGATTCGCAGTGAGGCAAAATGGCAAATTCACAATACTCTTAGGCATGAGGCAGGGACTCACAAACCAATAACAAGAATTGACTTGAATTTGGGTAGGGGAAGACAGGTCTTGAGTTATAGAGTATTATGAGAGTGTCTGTCCTATTACTGACTAGGAACTCCAAACAGCATGTGGAGGTAAATGAAACATTCAAGAGAGTAAGAAGTAAAAGGTTGTATCATGGCTCCTAAAGGAAAATAGAGAAGAGAACTTAGGAGATGGTAGCAGCAAAGAAAATTCTCTGCTAGGTAGTCAAGTGTTTGAAGAAATTGGGTTATCAGAAAACAAGAAATATGTATATAACATGAAAGATGAAAACAATCAGGACAGTGCAAAGAATGGTGGGTCCAGGGGACAGAACAAAATTCTAGACTGTTGGGAATATCTTTTTATTTATTTATGATTAATGGGGAAGGGATGGAGGGAGGGAAGGAGAGGGAGAAGGAGGGAGAGAGTGAGTTAGAGTGTTGCTGGGAATGGAACCCAGGGCCCTGTGCATGATAGACAAGCTTAGTATTCCACTGAGCCAGCTCCAAAATGTAATTTACATCCTGAAGATCAATAGGTATTGATATAGAGGTTTGGAGAATATATCATCAAAGATAGGAAATTCTGAAGAAAAATATTACTGGAGAATTGGTTGTAGAATCATGTTCTAAGTCCATGAATAAAGATTAAAGAAAAAGCTGCTCCACAGAAGACTACCAAGAGATGGTAAATTAGTATGGACTACGGGGTTTTTAGTTAAGTCACAGAAGTTGAATCTATATAGAATTTCATTTATAGGAAGAAAATATATATTATGAATGAACAGGCATCCCTTCCACATAAGGCTGATCATTTAGTCACTTGTAGCATACATATAATTTGTCATCAACTATTTGTCTCCAGAAATAAATGTTACATATCTACTCTACAAAGGCTCAGAAGTAAATAAATCATATTTCTTTCCAATTAATAAACTCACCATATAAAGAAAATCAATCCCATATAAAGACACCCTATAGTGATTTAAAATCTTTATCATCTGCATATTCTACCTGAATTCTCAAGTCCTCAGGATAAACCAGACATTATCATTATATTATATTATTATTCTTAGAATTTTTCTTAAGATGGCTGAAATTTCCCCTTCACATTCCCTCTTCACCAATCCTCTCCAACATATTAAGCAATCATAATCATATTTTCCTTCCTCAGATCCTATCAGTTTCACAGACTCCAAAGAGATAGTAACATTCTGCTCATTGGAACTGATTATCAAAGTCACCATGATTAAAGTTTTGAACTGATCCCCCAGGATTCCCAGCTGAGCCCATTATAGAGAACTCCTAGATAAAAGGGAGGTAACAATGTCCCTGATACAAGGCTTCCTGCTCAGTCAGAATCCACTGGAGATCAATATGCAGCCATCTCCCATGGCAGGCAGCAATTAGCACATTAGGACATGGAGATAATAAACCAGAAACCCTATAGTTCTGTTTTGCTGGGGGGTTTTTTTTGTTGTTGTTTTTGTTTTGGTTTTGGTTTTTGTTTTTTGTTGTTTTTTTTTTCTCCTGTGAATAATTTTACTGTAAATAGAGAATAGGAAGTTTGGCTATGGGAGTTCCACTTTGTGGCACCTTGTTCAAAGTCAGAGTGGATGAGTATTAAACATGGTCTGGCCTTGCCTGGCCTTCAGACTTGGGGAGAGGTGACTGTGAGATTATCATCTGCAATAATCCACTGTGAGTGCTAAATGGGTTAGGTATCATGGCTGTAAAAGTGTGGTTTTATTAACAAGTTACTATCTGTAGAGTTAAAATTGTATTAAGATCTGCTAATAATGGTGTCAGCAAGGACTGTGACTTTTGTCCCCTCAGTCTTACAAGTGAAAAGAGCCAAAGACTGACTAGCCAGTAATAATTTTATATTCTAAGCAAGGGCCAAAAATCATATATGAGGTAACTGAAGGTCCAGAATCCCTCAGGATGTGTTCAGAAGACTGTACATATATTGGATTACTTAAAACAATTACAGAAAAGAAGGGAGGGTCCTCCCAAGCCTACTTAGAAAACTGTCCAGGCCTACCATTGGGGGGCTGTCTCAATTTAAGACTAGAATCAACAACTATCAGTGCTCTTTGCATAACTGATCCTAGTAACCCTGCCACTCACACAAAGTGACAGATGAGTCAGCCTCATTTTTAGAGGAAACCTTAGCAGAATCGGAAAGCTGAGCCTCTAGGAATATGGAAGGAGACAACAGCGACGGTTGATCAGCTCACATTTTACTTGTTATTTATTGGTGGCACTTTAATAGAAGTTCTACACATGAAACATAACTTCTGGCTTGGCTCCTTGCACAGCTTCTCTCACAGGTCAGACTCTGACTTTCTTCTATTATTGCCAAGTGTGCTCACATGGTAGCAGCACATATCCTGAGCTCAGGAGGCCTGACAATGACCAGGTTTGGGGGAGACAAGGAGCCAGGGTTTGAGCCCATCTTGTTAGTATCATATTCATGTGAATCCCCTTTGAGTACTCAGCCTGGATGCTTCTGACTTAGGAATACAAATGCAGTAGATAGAGAGGAGACATCAATGTGGGTGTGAAAGAGAGGACTCAAGAGACTAGGGGAGACTTGTGCAGAGTGCTTGAGGTTCAAAGGAGGGGACAGACCCAAGCATCAAGGAGAAGGAGAACGATGACATAGAGCATTGCTGGGGACCATCAGGAAGCTGGCTTTACCTGAGGACATAGCAGCCTATTAATATTTGAAGAAATGAGAGTTGGGAGTCAGATATTTTAAAAAGCAGATCATCGAAGACCTTAAGAGTCAAGTATAGAGCTTGCCCTACATTGAGAAAAGGTCCTTAGCTACAGGTGAACAAAGGCATACAAACCTCCTAATTGCTATTTGGGCATGATATACCTGAGACTGGAAAACAGGATGGGTTTCAAAAAGAAGCATGGAGACCAACAATAGGGAGCTCAGAGTCTGTCCCATGGAGCAGCAGGGGAAAAAAAATCATTCTAAAGCCTCCTTTGTTGGCCAGTTGGTTTTCACTATATCATTCACTTCAAAGCAGCATTCTCCTTCCCACCTTGTCATAGGAATGAAGAATAACCCACCAAAACATTCTGTGTGACAAGAGATGCAGCTTTGGAAAATATAGCTGCAATCACATATTACCTAGGAAACCAAATATAACTAAATGTAAAATGTTACCCCACACTGAGAAATAGCTGTGAAATTTGGTTATAGCTATGTTTATTGTTCATTAAGTGTAGGATAATAAGAAAATACGCTAAATTAATCCAAATGCAA
The DNA here is from genome assembly GCF_004664715.2 of Peromyscus leucopus. Lineage (NCBI taxonomy): Eukaryota > Metazoa > Chordata > Mammalia > Rodentia > Cricetidae > Peromyscus > Peromyscus leucopus. Next base: position 56,987,922 of record NC_051075.1, on the reverse strand, counting down.
ATTAAATAAGTTAGATGGTAGAAATATATGGGGTGCATTGTGGGAATTGGAATGAAACTGTTAACAACACTGAATGTTTCTTTGGCTAACCTTACTCATTTCACTACATTCTTTATATATTTGTTTTGTTCCTAGAATTTTGTATGTGTTGGGACTTTTTCTTCCAGGCATCTCCTTCCCAGCACCTCTAGAACTAAGGAACTGATGTGAGCTTTAATTCTCTGATATATTTGAGTGGCACATAGGGAGGCTAATCGGGAATTGTAGGTCAGCAGAGGCAAAAAAAAAAAAAAAAAAAAAAGGCTTATGCTTAAGCACAGATAAATTCCAGCTGACATCTCCCTACCTAAATCCATTCTCAGCAATAAAATTATACCTCACATATCAAGAATTCGGATGGGATAAGGCTGGCTGCCAAGCATCCTTAAAGGGAGAGAGATACTTGGTGTGCAGCACAGGTGGGCACATATATCTATAGAATTATGGAAATTCACGGCTTTCAAGTTGTCGGAAATGTGGTCTGAAGTTCATATATGTGTCAAGAAAACTCAGAAACAAAGGTGCTTGAATAGAGACATTACATCAGAAAAGTCAGAGGAAAAAAAGGAAGTTTGTGATTATTGATAATATGTATATTTGTACAGGTACTTGTTTTTATTTATATAAATGTGTATTTGACTTTCCCCACATTAGAATACCCTGGAAAATTTAAAAATTTAGGTTTAAGTGAGGACTGAATTCAAAGAGAATTCTGTGAATTGCCCTGAAATGATGCCTTGGAGTCAGATGAATTCGTTTCCTACCCAACATCCTGAGAGTTTTTACAAAGGTCTTTCAAGGTCTGGATGTATTGTCCTGCAGGCACATAAAATTTTTATAGCCTAGTGTGCAAGACTCAACGAACCTTTATGTTCTGTATTTTTTTTCAGTCTATAGTACATCTAACTTCTTGAGTTGTATCCTATTGGTTTGGTCAACGTAAAACTCAGGAGAAACTGATGATTTTCGGATAGAAGTACTCTACTATCTCAGTAGATCTCCAGAGGATTAGACTATCAGAATAAATCTTATCATAGGCAACAAGCCTCACTGCCTCCTCATATAAAGAAAAAAACTGTTTGAGACCATGAGGCTCTCTCTACATACTCTAAGAGCCCCATCCTTTGAACCACTACCCACCATTAAATCATTTCACTTGTATATAAATGTATCTGTGTATAATGGCTTAAAAATGGAAAGGTTTTTCTGTGAGAGGGAAGGAGAACAAGGGGAAACATATGAAAACATCTTGACATTTCCAATTTTTGTCTGAAGAAGAAAATTACATATTGAGATACTCATTATGACTCTTGCATGCCTAAAAGCACTCCTTCTGGCAAGAAAATACCCAGTTCTGGTGGAAACACCATTCATTTCATTAAAAGAACACTAGAACCTTTGCACAGTCCAGATTTTGGAAATACACAAGGCGCAGTCACTCAGTCAACAAATGCTTTTGAGTATCTATTATGTGCTTGACACTGTACATTCAAAACAAGGTCAAACTGATAAAAATTATGTTTTATTAAAAAAATAGTGCTTTTTATTTATATTTTCCCAGGCTTTTAAGAGTTGACTTGTACAACTTCATTGGTAAAGAAAACTGTGATTAATACTAAAGGGCATTGGCAATGCAAGATCTCTTCCGTTGTAGGCATGCAGAAGATACTGTGTGTGAACTCATACCTGGAGATCAAACTGAGAGAAATCAATAGCTGAAACACTGGCACCGAAACATATCCTTCACTGATGTCTTTGAATTCATTGTTTGAAAACATTTCATAATTTCATTTGGCAAGGTGACATGGATCAGGTGGCAAAGACCCACAGGATAAAGATAGAGATGAAAACAAACTATAATTTTAAATTTAAAAAAAGAGTGAGAATGACTAGTTACTCAAGCCAAATCCATCCTTGCATCCACAGAGCTTAATCAAATGTTATCAGAGGACCAGAAGGAAAAAGCTATAGGAACCACAGAACAGAACCTTGAATGGAGAAGTGCTGGATGGAGATACATTTGTAGGGATTTCACAAGCTTTGTGTAGCTTCTTATAGCCTTACCTCCAGCTGCAGAAGATTCTCTGCTATCACAATGCCTATAACTGGAGCTGGAGTCTTTTCCAATAATAAAAAAGAAACAATCAGGTCTTAGGTCATTCCACACTACCCGCTGAGGCTGATGCAAAGCTTGAAATTATTCTGAGAATTTGTGGCTTAAAGCACAGTGTATTGCAGGTTACACCTCCTCTCCACCCCCCCCCTCCCCCCAAACACTTCTACTTTGTCCCAATCTCACCTTACAAAGAAATAAGGCAGACTGAAAAACGTTAACATCTGCTTGTAACTAAATGGAACAACAGCTTGGATCTCTACAATTCATTCATTGGTACTAGGGAAAAAGATAAAGGAAGAATACTATGCTGTGAGCCTCTGGACATCAGACAAAATTTGTTTACCAAGAAGAAAGAACAGTATGAAACTAAGCCATAAGGTTGCCCCATCTTATTTTCCTGAGAAAATTTCTATGCACTAGAACAGAAATGGGGACCTAAGTTCAGCTGACACCTATAGCCAAGCAATTGCTAAAAGGTAGGAGAGGCCCGGACTGAGCCACAAACAGTGTTGGGACCATGGAAGCAGTGGCTACTGCTCCACGTTGCCAGCTCCTTCTCATCATGTTGGTGACTACGGTGATGCTGCTACCTGGGACGAAGGGTTTACTACTGCTGGTTCAGAGAAGAATTGCCAGGACCATCGTGTTACAAGAAAGCATTGGCAAAGGTCAGTTTGGAAAAGTTTGGCAAGACAAATGGTGGGGAGAAATTGTTGTGAAGATTTTCTGTTCTAGGGAAGAATGTTCATGGTTCCGAGAGACAGACATTTATCAGACTGTGATTGCTCCAAACCACGGAGAAGGCACAAAAAAAAAGTCTGCATGGAACCATGACCACACCTAACAGCAACTTTGAAATCTTCAAAAGGACTATCGTAAAGGTCACACAGAACTAGAGAAAACACACACAAAAGATCACAGACTGCATGCTCCAGTTTACACTTTCTCAGAATGGGTGAGAAAAAAAAATGTATACTGATACCAATTCAAAGAACGAATGCTTGGGAGTAGAATGAGACTAATTAACTGGGAGAAGCACAAGGGCAGTGTCTGGGAAGATGAAATAACTGGGATGTTGGCTCTATGGGTGTGGGCATTGGTATTATACATGGAGGATCCATGCATTTCTGTCTACAAACTTCATCTCAATTAAAAGAACTTCTACTGCTCTTATGAAGGAATACAGGAGAAAACTGAGAGTGGAATGAAATTATACTTGTTAGCTCTATTTTACAGGACAAGATAAAGTAGTTTACATCCTTTTTATCTTTAGATATGAAAATAAATGTAGGAGATTATGAGTCTCTATTAAAAAATACATTAAAATTGTATCTGTATGACACTAACAAGGCAATATAAGAATTATCTTCTGTGAACCAATAGGCTCTCAGCAGATTATTGCCACCAATGTCAATAAGTACCTAGCCAAGTATAGCATAAATGAATGGACTATAATTAAATATAAGCAATAAGAATGTATACAAATACACCATGCTGGAGATGACAGAAATGAAATTAGTGAGGCCACAAATTCAAATAGCTCATAAAAAACCCTGGCAAATTATAAGATCCAGGAAGAATATTTCTCCTTAAGAGATCCAATCGTCAGTTGGATTCCATAAAAATGAATGTTTTGCCCAAGTCTCCACTCATTATCTTGGAGGGCTACACCAAAACGTGGAAATATAAGCAACCCTCACTCCTGCTGAATTGAATGTTGCATGCGTGTTAATATCAGCTGTCATTTTACACGGAGGACACTCCAAGTGCTGTGATGCCAGGTAAAGTAGAAGCAAAAGTGGTTGTCGTGGACAACAAAATAAAATTAAAAAGCCCTAGCCATGGAACTGCTCCTGAGAGTGTCTACTCCTTTGTTCTTGATCTAGGAAGACCTTGGCTTGGCCTGGCATTCTCTGAATTCCCTTAACCTTAAGGTCTGTGGGAACTAGAATAAAAAGCAGATTCAAGGATATGACTCTGAGTATTACCTTTGCTGCTGTCTATTCAAGCATGCCTCTCTTAGATCTGTCTTACATCCCAGGTCTTATTTTTATGATTCCTTGTGGTTCCCCTAAGACTTTCTGACTCCTCCATTGATAGCCCCTGCCTGCCAATAGCTAATGAATATGCAGAAAATTTGACAATTCTGGTTTGTTACTTGAGAAAATCAGTCCTGATGATGTCCTTATATAAAAACAATAAAGAAAAGAAAAAGAATAATATAGTCCTTCCCCAAATAACAAGTTAGCCACTAGAAATTACAATGGGATTGATGTTAACAAAAGTAATTAATTAGTGCAGCCAATGTGAGTCTAAAGCCCTGTGCATTCCAATATGCCTTCATTAGGAGGCTTCTGTTGGCAAGTCTTAAAACTATTGTCAGGTAAGATCCCTTACTTAAAGGTGACTAGAACTCAGAATACCTTTGTCCTTCCATCAAACAGCTTCTTTACTTTGGGTACATCATTTGACTACATACATCTTATTCTTTCTTTTAACTAACTGGATCACAATAGTATCTGTTTTCTAGGGCTGTTGCAAGGTTAGAGTTGGGGAAAAGACAATGAACTGAGCACTGTGATTGGCACATAGTGAAGTGGTTAAAAATGAAAGGTGATTGAATAAGGGAGAGGTGTTCAAAGAAAGAAAGTATTTAAACCTGAATAGATAGTAAATAGCAGTCCTAGTCATACTTTGTGTAAGATAATGAAAAAAGACAAGAGGAATATATATGCCTTTAAAAGTCATTTAGGATACTACTTCACAGACCCACACAAGCAATCTGGGCATCCATGGGAAGACATAGTGGCATCCAACACCAATGTTTACTCTTCATTATTTGGGGATCAGACTCTGTGAGATTACCTGCTGATTCCTGTCCAGTAGATATACATATGTGATAAACATAATACCAAAGTAGGGGATTTTTGAAGCCTCTGGACTTTCATCATTATTATAGCTATCACAAGTTTGTATTCTCATGGTTTTGAATGCCTGTAAATGTCTAGTTCTCCAAACATTCACTTGTAATTTTGTTGTTTATTTTTTATCGTGCTTGTTTCCCTTGTTCAGAAAATAAACAGATTTGACACATATTCATCCTATTTTTGCATGAACACTATTTTTAACTTTATGATAATTATGTTTGCATGAGTTGTGTTTTTAGCTTCTTGAAAATAATTTTGAAGAATATCTAATAGTTCTGTAGGTGCTATTACATGTGGCATGCCTTACACTTCAGATATGACTTAGTTTATAAGTCTTATAAGGTGTGATCTATAAACATCTGCTTCTTTTTTTTAAGGTGTAATTCTTTCACCTTTATTTATACGAATTATGGTGTATGAAAGTAATATCTGAGTTGAAAAATAAATCCTTATTAACTTTATTATTGAGAAGCAGTGTATCATCTGGGAGTTTAAGGATTTTGATTTGGAGGAGGTGGGAATGGGGGGTGGGCTGGGGGAAGGGGGGGGGCAGGAAGGGAGAGAACAAGGGAATCTGTGGCTATCATGTAGAACTGAATAGTATTGTAAAAGAAATAAAAAAAAAAAACTTAAAAAAAAATTAAGTAAATAGGGCTGAAAGTAAAACCCTGATATCAACTTCGGGCCTCTGCAGACACATAGCCACCTATAAATAACTACACATACACGGGCACACACATACATCATGCACACAAATAATAATAATAATAATAATAATAATAATAATAATAATAATAAAAGAAGAAGAAAAATAGGAAGAAGAAAATAAGAAGAAAGAAGAAGAAACTTTCATTGAGCTTAATTTCAGCATCAGGTTCTAGAGCTTTGATGTTTATTTGCATATATTTATGAACTTTCAATGTTACATTTAATGTCTGTTAACATATTAAAACATCTGCTTCTTAGAGCCATACAGAAACTAATTTTCCCAAGGTAGCACAGACACCGAGAGTCAAGATATCAATAGAGCAGACCTTCCCAATCCACATCAGGGTCTCATCCGCTATGCTACATGACTTATGTCAGGTGGGGCTGAGGAGATGGCTCAGTGCTTGCCATAAAAATATGAGAACCAGACGCAGTGGCACATCCCTGTCATCCTAGCCCTAGGGAAGCAGGGGCAGAGGAATCCACTGAATTTGCTGGCCAGCCAATCTAGCAAAAATAGTGGGCACCAGGTTCAGTGAAAGACTCTCTCTCAAAATTAACAATAGAGAAACACACATGGCAATCACTCCCTGGGTTCTACATGGATGCACACACATGTAGAAAATGTAGTAGGGTAACATAGAAATCATCTAATCCAGAGAATGTGAACATAAATATCTGGGAATACAACGAAGTCTTCTCATCCCATAATAACTTAAGACATTCTGATTCCAAATGCCTCGCCTGAATTTAAGTCAGAAACTCTTAAGGGGTTCAGGATTTCAGAAGACAATAAAATTAACAATCAAGAACCAATCTTTTGTGTTTCATAATTTTATTGACCATAGAGACATGGTCACCTGGATCAAGCACCTTTGCCTAATAATTAATGCACACTTTCAGCTTTTTATTATTTCTAATAATGACTACATAAACCAAAAGCTAACAAGAATATGATCTATTATATCAAAGACTTGGATTCCAAGTATCCATTCAGCTGTTCCCTGTGACTTACTTCAGTTTTCTCACTGTCAAAGTCAAGACATAATGTCCTATTTCTTAGTGAATTGGGAGGTTTAAATGAATAAAAACATCTTCATCAATGTCCTAATATGTGTGATAGATTAAAAGAATATGATAAGAATGTCAAATACCTTATCACTATAATAATAAAATTATCACTATGCCTCTAATTATTATTACCTTCCTATTTAAATCAATGTTTCAAGAAGCTAAATGCACAATTGAATTTCACAGTGTTAGAGACAGGACTGGCATTTAAGTCAGTTTTATTAAAGCAAATTAGTTCATGATTGTGTACCTTTTATAATAAGCTAAATATATGAATTGACCTCTTCAAATTTCAGCTTATTATATTTCCAAGATCAGTGTCAAGGACATCAGTCAAGATTTAAGTCCTACACATCAAAGATTCAGTAATAGATAAAAGGGGAAAATGAAATTCTCATCAAAAAATATAATGTTGATTCTAATAAGAGTGATTAGGAAACAATAATTCCATTTATATTTTAAAAATAAATAACAGGTAACAGCAATCAAATAAAGCAAAGAATGCTGTTTAAAGATGTGTGACTTTAACAATATAATGTTTAGAAGAAAGATTCAGCAGAAAGTGTCCTCCACTCTAAACAGTGAGAGACATCTGCACCCATTTGTGGGCTAGAATGCTGCTTTTTTTAAAAAATTTTCTTCTTCTGTACCATATTTGCCTACCAGACACTTAAAGATTGCTCAGGCTCATTCTTCAATGAAAATATCCCTAAAAGCAGCTGCTCTGCTTTTTGGAGTTTGAACCCCATATTACCTTCTGACTCCTGACCACAAGTGTTCATTTCTTTTCTACTGAAATACTTTGATATGTGTCTTCCCCATGAGACTGACATGTCTTATTCATGACCATGGCTATGAATAGGAAATATCTGGCTAGTTAATAAAAGATGAAGAATATTCTGAACAATAAGAAATTATCTTACAAGTAAACTCAAGTAAGGTTTTTCAGGAGAATAGACAGAATGAGAAGATGGAGGTGTGGAAATAACTAATCAAACACACGAGTGTACTGTAAGAGCATGATGCTCATGCATGTATAAAAAGCCCAGAGACTAAATATACATACATCTTCCCACTTGTTTGTGTACTAAATAATGTAGATATTGCTGCTTTTTTCCAAAACCTAAGTGGGAAGTGTTTGTTTTTTTTTAAACAGTCTTAATCAATACTCCAACCTACATTAAAAAAATAAATAGACCAACACAATAAATACAAAGTAATAGGCCAATCAATTGCCAGCGGTGCAACTTAACAGCTACCCCTGCAGAAAACTGTCTGAAAAGGCGCTTCACACCCCACTATCCGCACGATCCACAGTTGCTCACTATTGATTTGTTGAACACACAGAACATCTATTATCACATGCCAGTGTGAATCCAGCAATTTCTTCACCAAGTAGCCTGCAACATACTGTTAGAGGGATGGCACGGGAGAGCTGTCTGCTGAGGGTACTAGAGGCCCCACATTCATTTCCTTCTTCCCATCCCACAAAGCCAATCTAAATGCTTCATTCTTAAACCCAGGCAACCAACGTGTGCTCAGGGCTTATATGCCTGGGTTGTCCCCACATATGTATCTCCCGAGCACAGATGTAATAAGAAGAGCTGAGAACTGTCTGCAACTCCAAACGGTTGTACCAAACATGGTAAGTGGTTAAGAACATAGTAAAAGGAGAGATGTGAGATGTTCGAAACTGATGTTTTCCTGAAGTTCCTAGAAATGACAATATGTGTAGCTATGAGAAAAGAGAGAGATTGTATGCAATGTGGAAGAGAGAGAAAGTCAACAGCAAGCTTCTAATAGGAGAAGCATTGTCATACAATGTGGTAAAGGATTCTAAATTCTGCTGACAGTATAATGATGGCAGTGTGCTAGAATTTCCAAGGCTCCTGGTCCTGACCTAAAATTACAAAGAAAATGCAATATCTGAAAATAATGTCTCTCAAAAACAACCACTGTATTTTGGCATGGAGGGTGAAGGGAACTCATACTTGCCCACCCCTAGCTGGGAAGCCATTGATAGCTGATGACTTCCAACAGGGAGCCTTTCTGTTTTCTTTAAGGGTGGACCCCACAGAATGTCAGCCACACTCTAATGGATGGATGCACATCCAACCTATGAGTAAGTACATGGGCAGCACAAACTAGACATAGTGAAGAAGAAGTTAAACGAGGGTGCAGAGTTAGGAGGGGTTGGGGATGGTTCTGGGGGGACTTAGAGGAAACAGTTTGGAGCGAATATGATCAAAATACATTGTAAACATGTATTAAAGTATAAAAAAATTAATAAAAATGTTATATTAAAACGAATGACTAAGTTTACTAAGTTTCCAAATATGTTACAAAGTTTCATTTCTTTTGTTGTTCTTCAAAAGTATCCCAACACACAAGTGTTATCAGCTGGACCTCAGACGGTACTAACTGAGTAGTCAGCTTCAGACATGTTCAGGGGAGCTAAAGACTGTCCTCAGAGAATGTTATTTAGCAAATGTCTATGTCTTTCCACAAATCCCTCATTAACTGAAAATTGTTTCTGACAATATCCAAACAACCCCCAAAGTCAACTTAAGAGAGTTTTTCCCTTTCCAGAAAGCAGTGAAAGACCTTTCTTAAACTGTGTGTAGCTGCTAGGAAATCAATTATACTTGAGTTTCTAATCAGATGATTTCTTTTTCTATCCCACACAAGGGAGTCACTCTTACACACAGTAATCAGCTCCAGAAAATGTGCCACATTTTAACGATCATCACATCTTTGTGAGATGATATTCACGCCACCACACTCATTAACCCACCATGTAAACACAAAGGATAATGGAATAAAATGAAAACCACTGAGGCTTGCTGTATCGTAGTGTGGATTAAAGTTTTAAATGTACATTGTACCCCCAGAAGCAATATCTATGTGACAGCACCTCAGAATTGTAAAGCAAAAACAGCTTTGATAAATATGCAGAGCTCTTCAGTGTTAGAACCAATGTTAGAATAAATGACCCCAAACCTTGCCATATATACTCTTCTTTAGAGCTTTAAAAGTTACTTGGATATTATCAACTAAATACCTATTTTGGAAACCTAGCCATTTCTCTGTTGATCAAGTTGCTATTCTTGGATGTGCAGTAATAAATCAGCATGTTTTCCTTTCCACTAATTAAGGATCAATCTGTTTTACCAAGACTCATAGAAAGTGACAGATCAGATTCAAACTTCATCTTCACCAATGTCTTTTGCTATTGGATTTTATCTCCAGCCAATTTACATAGCATCATAATAGCATTCCAACAAATGTAACTTATTTTAGGTATATAAAAAGATGGATGGATGGATGGATGGATGGGTGATAGAAGATAGATAGATGATAGGCAGATGGTAGAGAGATAAATATATAAATAGGTAGATGATAAATAGATTAAAATATATAGATAGATAATAGAAAGATAGATAGATAATAGAAGACTAGATAGATAAATAAAACATAGATAGATGATTAGATAGATAGATAGATAGATAGATAGATAGATGATAGAAAATGATAGATGACAGATAAATAGGTAATGATGATTGATAGATAGATGATAGGTAAATAGAAATGATAGATAGATAGATAGATAGATAGACAGATAGATAGATAGACTATTCTACAGAGTACTCCCTTTCCAAAACTTAAGTAAAGGCCTGATGTTATAGATGGCATTTCATTGACAGTGCCATGCACATATGTACTATTTTGCTCAAGGATGGACTTTTTATAGCATGTAGAGAGTACCCAAGCAATTAATTATTAAGAGACCCTATGTTCTTCCACATATTATCCAATTCTCTATATTCTTTATCTTTCTCCATCTTCTTTTCTTATTAACTTATGTTATCCCTTCTTTTTATTTTGATCCCTCCCCAACAAAGCCATGACTTGGTTTGGCTTATGCTATCCATGAGCTGGTGGAACTCTTCTTCTAGTGACATCAAATGATGACATTACACTCCTTACACAGACGAGGTCTCATGAATTTATTAGCATAAGAAAGGGCACAGGATAGCAGACAGTAAGCTTCATTTTGAAGGTATTTGTGCAATGAAATAACAAATTACAACTCTAAGAACCAAGTTCAATATAGAAAACTGGTTTATGAGATAAAGTAGTGAGACTGGTTCGAGGTAGAGCAAACTGGCTCTAATGCTAGTTCCAAATGAGAAGGTCCTACAGATAATCAGAATGTCAGACTTTGGATGAAGGAATACCCATTGTAATACTTGTAAATCAAACTTGTACATTAATATATTTGCTTGAATTTTATTAAAAGCTTATAGTCAAACTTCATAGCCACATACAATGCATCTGGCTTCTATGTACTTATCCAATTCAGTAATTAAGATGCTATGTGCCTCATTTACATACCACCACCTAATAACAGAAGCCCTTGTACACTCTCCCAAAGAAGAGTCAAATAGAATCTTTGAGTGATTTGCTTTCCTAAGTCTTCTATGAACAAAAGATCCAAGAGATTTGCTGATAATATAACATCCAACATGCATTTCTCCAAGTATTCATGCTTTGAAGCTAGTGTCATGAAAGCGGATGACATTCTACCAGTCCTGGTCTAAGTACTTCATTATATACCAACAAATTGGCCAAGTTAGACTGAGAAACAATCTTCTCTGGGAAAAAGCAGAAGCAAATCATAGAAACCTAGAAAGAGTCTTGGTTAATCTTCACCAGAAAGCACTTGACCTATGTGACAAAGAACAATAAATCAATGGCAGAAAAATCCATACATACCTTCTGTTGTGCACACTGACGATTGTTAGAGGAACTTACCTTTTTGCTTTTTCTGTGTGCAAAGTCTCTTCCTTGACATTCGTTTCCTACTTGCTGTTGAATGTATGTGCAATGGGAATAAGCTTGTGAGGTTAAAGGGGCATTATGCCGCCAGGGAGAGAAAACAAATTGGTCCTAGTGAGTCTTCCACAGACAAATTGGAGGGAAAAGAAAAAAACAGATAGCAAAATTCCCTCAGGTACCCTGGATTAGCCCATAACTGCCTGTCTGAGAGTAAAATAGCCTTTCCAAATCATAAATATGGAAACTGGATACTCAGTAACACTGAAGCGCTCAGCAAAAGCAATTGATGGCAAGCCCTTCTGCAGACCCCCTAGCACATAACATTTTCCTCTAGATTTCCAGATTCTCATCTGTCCCCTTTAACATACCAAAAGACAAGGGAATACCATGTGGATCACAAGGCTTCTGAGAAACTGGAAATGGAAACTGCTAGAGATACCTACACACATGGTAAAAATTGATAAATAAGGGATCAAGCAAAACTAAGTAGGCACAATGGATTATATATAGAATTATTATAAGAGGCTCCCTTGTGGGTACACTTCAATATGACTTCACTCTTCAATCCATTAACCTTTTGTACTTGTTTTATAAAAACCAAATATTCCAATGTGTTTAGTCTACCACCAAGGCAATGTTTAGATTATTTCAGATACTCAGAAGGGCCATCTGAGGCACATCCTTTCACCAAGTCTCAAGTATTTGCTTAGCTTAAAAGTGGCCATGGTTAGGAATATACCACAAGAAGGAGGTGGAACGACAAGTTATAGATTCTCATGGCACTGAAACATCTTTAGCAGCAGCATTGGGTCGCCTCCATAAAACCAGTCCTTTCTTAGAACCAAGTCAATGAATATACCTGTTACTCCACTGGTGGATGAAATAGTAATCATAGGATCTCTCTCAACATGAATAAAATACACTGTGTGTGTGTATGTATGTGTGTGTCTGTGTGTACCATACTTACAAATTAGAAATGTTTATATATAAAGGACAGTTATGCATACAATCTTTTTCTATATTGCCCTTGAATATTTCTCTGAGCCACTTGAAAATACCCCCAATAGGTAAAGTGTGAACTCACGGTCATTGCACTGGTTTCCCGAATAGGATGTCATAGAACAGTCACAGGTGAAGCCTTCCCACTGTTGCATGCAAACCCCTTGGTTGGCACATGAATCCTCCTGACAGGTTGTACTGGGTCCTGGTAGTGCACAAAAATGGGAGTGGGATGGAGTGAGAAGGAGAAATAGAAGAAACATTAAAAATTATTCAACTAAGAAAACACCTAAATCTACCACTATCATGTCCCCAAACACTCAAAAACACAACCATCAAAAATATCAACAAAATCACATGCAACAGAATTCAGTATTTATAAACTATGACAGAAATACATACTTGGCCACAAACTATCAACAATTACACAGAAACGGGAGAGGGCTGAACACATGTTCTCCTTTAGGTAGACTTTGCATAAAAGCTTCATGTTCTATCATTCACCTAGAAGATACCTCATTTGCAGGGATTTGTTATTGAATAATGCTAAAGTAGAAAAAATGTATTCTCATTATTTAAATAAAGTACATTTTTTTATTCTGAAACTAGAAGCCCCTAAGTCTATTTTGTGATGCTAGAATGATGATAAGTAGAAATTAGGAGGAGGAGAGAAAATGAATTCAAGTGTGCTGTATTCTATAGGTGTTAAGCAATTTACGTAAACTGTGTTATTAAATCCCCCAGCAGCTCAAATAATTATGACAAACTCCATTCCATGGATTTACCATAGTGGTGAACCAATTTATCCAAGGTCCCATGTTTTCTCAAGAATGCTAATGCCTGTTTTAGAGAGATTAACATTGACACTGCCTCTTCACTTCACCAGAGCTTCCCATCATCACTTGGGAATTGATAGAAATGCAAATTCTTGGGGCCCACCCTGAACCCATTGAACTGGAAAGTTTGAGAGAGACAGAAATCTATCTTCACAACCTTCAGAAATTTCAATACAGCCTACAGTATGAGAACTACTATACTATACCACACTGTTACTCAGAATTTTAATATACAGGATAGGTTATGTCCTCTCCTGGGACATTTCTATACCAGAAGATACAACAGAGTTATTTTGCTGTAAGGAAAAAGTATTAAATGTTGGGCTAATTTTCTTTCTGTTGTTATTTCTATTTTATGTGTCTTTACCTAATTATATGTAAATATAATGGTGCATGTACATAATTTCTAAATGAGTATATCTATTCCCAAGGCATTCTAGGAATCTTTACTTTTTCCAGATGGAAGTAGAAAATCAAACAAGTTTTTCAGTCTCATCTTTACAAACTGCCACTGAAATCATTCTTTTGGTCAGCCTGGCACCAATCTTCAACCACTCTCTTTTCAGTCCTTACTTCAGCCTTGGGGTAAATATTAATAGAAATATCTGAGTTATCAAGAAATAGTGCAATATTCAGGATAACTCCAGATTCGCCAAGATCCTCAGCAAAGGGCATGGGTTCTTTGGCTCAACAAATGTCTTAGTCCAGGACTAATGCATAAAAGCATTTGTCAGAGTGAAGAAGATGTGTCTATTGCAATGACTATCCCTTTTGCATTTTCCTCGCTAAGCTTTTCAGAAGCACAGAATACTAAATGGAAGCATGAAGGATTTAAAGGATGTAAGTTTGAGACAAAGGACTAGAGAGGGTCCACCTTCTAGGTGGCAAGACATTTCGTATTTATGAAGGGCGGAAGCAGTACAGGCCATCATTCATGAGACAAAGCTATTAGGAGATGACATAAAAAAGTTCACGACAATTAGTAACACTGGGGGAACAGCCCCACCGCTGGGTTTCTGCAGCTCCTATTTGCCTTGCGGTTCCCGCATGCAGAGATGAAAGGAGGTACATGGCCATGTTCTCAGTGGGTCTTAAACTTGAGCATTGTGTCCTACCAGTTTCATTAACAATGGCAAATCAGGACAGCTTCTTTCAAAGGACAAAAAGCTTCTGAGAAGTCCACAGGGCTCCCTAGCCAAACAGCTCTCACCAGACAATGGACTAGTAATTCAACTGTGCTCAAGAATGAGAAACACATGGAAGGCTTTCCATTGAAAGGAGAAAACTTTGAGAAAATACAGTAATTCTTTGCATGGTTACTGAGTCTACAGAAAAGCCATTCTCCTCTCCTCTAACTACCATATTTTAACCATTTTTAAGGACCAGCCTGCATGCCTCCCCCAAATGAAACATTCTCAGTTAACTACAAGAAAGATTCTTGCCCTTCTTAGTGGCAACAACACTTATTATCTGTGCCATTGATTTCTACATGTGATAATGTTCAATTTAGCATTTTATTATGCATTATAACATCTTCTTTTAATTTTTTATGTTTTTGTTTTTAGCTATTTGCTATCAAAAGACTGATTGTTGCATGCTTTTTAGAAGTCATGTATTAAGCTTTGAGTGGGTCCTTTTGGCCCCAGGACTACATGCATTCAGAGAAAGTGTTTCAATACCTGACAAGCTGAACTGTTTTACCCTTCATTTTCCTTTGTCTCATACTTTCAAATCATGAGTGAGTAAATCTTTAACATCTACTAAATGTTGGTCAGGAATCAAACACAGAGGGACTTGCAGGTCATTTCCAAATTCTTCTAAGCTGTGCCTCATACCATAAGGGTAAACACATTCAGGTAGCATTCAATGACTGACTGTATTATCACCTTCCAGCTGATTGTTCAATGGCTTCACATCAGTTTGAAACCAAAGATAGACCTCCTTTCAAGGTTATGATCAGAAGGTCTCCCATCCCTGTATCATTTTCTACCAATTGTCCCTAGCTCACTGTGCACCAGCATCGTTCCCTCCTCTCTAACATCACAATACTCAGAATGTTGTCACCATGCCCATGTCATGAGCATCATTTGAAAGCTGTGATCCAAGAACATGTCCAGACCCCACGTAGCACTCCTGCCTGGGGGTTGGATGAGGAGTCTGAGTTGTAATGGGCCCTTCAGGGATTTCTGACACCTTACTCACATTCCAGGTCCACTGTTCCAGACCTGCAGCTCATCACTGTCCTCAAGTTCTCTTGCTCCTGCTGGAGCCACAGTATTAGAGATTCCCTCATGCTTATTTCCAAAACACTGACTTATCTTTATTCAAGTTTCAGCTCAAAGAGAGCATGTTCAAAGCACCTAACTGAGGAAGCCCCCAGCAGCATCACTCTCCAGCAGATCTTCTTGTTTGTTTTACTTAATGATTACATGACCTATAATTAAATTGTTTGTTGAATTCTTCCTGCTAATGGGAACTATCATGCTTGCATGTTTATGACTCTCAATGTATTATTTTGTTATATATTTACAACTTAGAATAACCAATTAACTCGGGATATCTAATAACTATGTCACTTCACATGCTGATCATTTCATGTATGATTTGAAAAAGATTGAAAATCTGATCCATTTGCAACTTTTAAAGCATATAATGCATTGCCATTTACTGTAATCACCAATCTGTGCAATAGACCACCCAGGTTTAATTCTCTTGGCTAACTGAAAATTTGTACCCTTGGACCAATATCTCCATCCTCTGCATCCACCTCCTCTCCAGGCCTCTGTGTCTACCATTCTGTTCTCGACTCACAAAATTTCAATTATTCAAATTCCATGCAAATGAGACCACATATGTATCTTTCTCTGACTCACTAATTTTACTTTATTGGATAACCACTTTCATCACTATTTTCATGAATACAGTTTCTCGTCTTTTTTTCCCGTTTTGTTTTAATTTGGTGACCATTGGGTTTTTTTTTTTTAGATTTATTTTATTTTATAATGTAATTTAATTTTACATATCATCCATGGATTCCCTTGTCCTCCCTCCTCCCACCCCACCCCCACCTTCTCCCCAGCCCACCCCCCATTCCTATCTCCTCCAGGGCAAAGACTCCCCTGAGGATTGAGTTCAACCTGGTAGATTCAGTCCAGGCAGATCCAGTCCCCTCCTCCCAGGCTGAGCCAAGTGTCCCTGTTTAAGCCCCATGTTTCAAACAACCAACTCATGCACTGAGTACAGGACCCGGTCCCACTGCCTGGATGCCTCCCAAACAGATCAAGCTAATCAACTGTCTCACTTATCCAGAGGGCCTGATCTAGTTGGGGGCTCCTCAGCTATTGGTTCATAGTTCATGTGTTTCCATTCATTTGGCTATTTGTCCCTGTCCTTTATCCAACCTTGGTCTCAATAGTTCTCGCTCATACAAACCCTCCTTTTTCTCACCAGTTGGACTCCTGGAGCTCCACCTGGGGCCTGGCTGTGAATCTCAGCATCTGGTGCCCTCAGTCATTGCATGGGGTTTCTAGCATGACAATTAGGGTGTTTGGCCATCCTATCACCATAGTAGGTCAGTTCGGGCTGTCTCTCGACCATTGCCAGTAGTCTATTGTGGGGGTATCTTTGTAGATTTCTGTGGGTCTCTCTTTTCTCTGTGTGTGACATGGGCACATGCATGTGTGGGAGTACATGTGCACATGTGTGCATGAGCATATAGAGGTCTGGGATCAGACTCAGGTATCAGTCCTTAGGTGTCATCCATTTTGAATATCTCTGGCCTAGACCCCACCAGTCAGAGTAGGCTGGCTGACCAGAGAGTCCTAGGAATCTGCCTGTCTCCGCTTCCCCAGTGACAGGTTGCAGGTGCTTACCACCATTCCCTACTGTTCTGTTTGGAAGCAATGTTTATTAATTCTTTGAAATTTTTTAAAAATATTTTTATTTTATAATTAATTCAATTTTACATATCAGCCACAGATTCCCCTGTCCTCCTCCTCCCACCCCCAATCTTTCTCCACCCCAATATGCCCCCCATTCCCACCTCCTCTTGGGCAAGGTCTCCCCTGAGAGTCAGCCCAACCTGGTAGATTCAGTTGAGGTATTTTAATTATATTCGCTCCTTCTGGCTACCTCCTTCAACCTTTTTAACATGAGCTCTAGGGCTTGAACCCAGGTCCTTTTGCTTGCATAGCAAGCCCTTTCTCAACTGAGTCATGTCCATAGCTCAGTATCTCACTTTTTAAAGGCTGAATATGTTCATATGAGTCATATTTCTTTATCCATTTATCTGATGACCACACCTAGGTCAGTTCTATTTTTTAGCTATTATATACAATGTTGCAGTGAACATTGGAATAGACACATTTCTTTGACATATTGATTTTTAATTCCTTTGGATATGTGCCCAGAAGTGGTATTGTTAGATCATGTGCTAATTCTATTTTCAGTTTTCCATACTGTTTTCTGTAATTATCGTATTAATTTACATTCCCACCACCAACACATAAGGATTCCCTGTTCTCCACTCTCCTGCCAATTTATCAAAGTCATTCTAGCAGATATGATTATTAACTCATTGTGGCTTAATTTCTGTTTCCTCAATGATTTGGTATGAACAGTTCCTTATACCTGATACACATTCGTATTTTTTATTGGATCATTTGTTTGCCAGTTACTTAATTAATTGGATTCCTTACCCATTTGAAACATTTACCTATCAACAAATATTTGGCTTGCAAATGTTCCCTCATAATCCATAGGTTGTGTCCATACTCTATTAATTGTTCCATTGCTATGTAGAAGTTTTTATTTTTGTGCAATCCAATTTCTTTATTTATTTTCTTTTGTTCTCTGTATTTTGATTATCATGCAAGAAACCAGACCAATTTTATAGAGTAATAGCTTATGTTTTCTTCTAGTGGTTCTATAGTTTGGAGTCTTATGCTTAGTAAATATTTACACCACTCTGGGTTGATTTTTATACATGGTGCAAGGTAAGGTAAGTTTATTCTGTGGGTACCAAATTGCATCAATGTTATTGAAAACATATTTCTTTTTTGTAGTATGTTCATGCTACTTTTGTCAAAATTCAACTACATAAAATTGTACATTTATTTCTCAGCTGTCTGTCCTGTTTAATTAATCAAAGTATTTGTTATGCAGTAATTGAATGTGGTGGAGGAGTTTTTCAACAATGTTTTTCACTGTGTATCCTTTGATATTAGCTAACCTTGACTAAACCAGATTAAAAACATAACAATGGCTATGAACTACATATTAGCTGGGTGTCTTAACTCCTAGCTCTATTTTTCACTTCCCTAGGAAACATCAGGTTGTGTGTTTCCTTAATTATTTTATTAGATAGTAATCTGAAGGCTGATCCTTCTTGATCTGGAATTGCTTTTCTCTCCAAGAACTGTCTCACACTCTCATTTGATGACCAACTCTCTCCAAATCAACCTCTATAGCACATGGCACCTGACTTTGTCACCTCCACTTCCTGTTCTATAAAATGAAGTTAATGGAGTATCTTTGATATTTCTAAACCCTTGAAATAATGAAGGTCAAGATTCTGGTAATAAAGTGTACTGTCCCTCTCCTAATGCTTAAGCAGAACTTAACCAAACATGTCTCAAAATCCCAAGTTAAAGTTGATTAATATTGCTAAGCTAGCACCAGCTTCTACCTTGAAGGTAGTGCTGTGGGATGTTCTGTATGCTGTGAATCTATGTTGCTCTGATTGGGTGATAAATAAAATGCTGATTGGCTAGTAACCAGGCAGGAAATATAGGTGGGATAAACAGATAAGGAGGATTCTGGGAAAAGGAAGGCTGAGTCAGGAGACACCAGCCTGCCATCAAGGGAGCAGCATATAATAGCACACAGATAAAGCCTCAGAACATGTGGCAACATATAGATTAACAGAAGTGTAAGAGCTAGCCAGTGGTAGACCTGAGCTAATGGCCAAGCAGTTTTAAATAATATAAGTCTCTGTGTGTTTACTTGGATCTGAGCAGCTACAGGACCAGGCAGACCACAGAAAAACTTTCAGCTACAAGGTAGAACTGGGGCGATGTCAGTGGTCATCAAGGTACCAAAGCCTCTCTTACCAATACCCAGTTGCTCATGACTTCTCAATTGGCAGATGAGATGATCATACCATCAGTATGATGAGTGGCAAGGTTTAGTGCCAATTTCAGTAACATCTCAATGCTCTTTAGTCACTCTATCCCCCTCATGATACACAGAGTATACAATACTGGGACAAGGCATGGGAAGTAGTTGTATGCAATACTGGGACATGGCATGAGAAGTAGTTGATGCTAAGATGCCCCCATGCAGTTCTTTTCCCCAGAAGCCTTTGACCTGTGGTCTGTTTTTAACCAGCAACATCCAAGATAAGTTGATTTGCTTCATTGTTGACTTTAGTGGTATATAATGCTCCCAGCATTGTCCATTGTAAGCTACAGCATTCTTTGTCTTATCAGTTGGCTTGTAGAACTGCTGAGAATCTCTGTTATGAAACTGCTGAGAATCTGTTATGAACCAGGCCATAGGACACCACAATCACCAATGGTTCATAAACCAAAGTCTATGTTTATATGGTAAGAGAGAAGTGATATCCATGACAATAATGAAACAGGAGTTCACCTTGATCCAGTTAGAGGAGGCAGGATAAGGGAGACAAAAATAGCTGTTGTCCTTCTTGCTCAATCACCCTATTTTGGGGGTGCCTGGACCACAGATGCCCAATAATGACATCACCTCCTTTTTTTAAAGTCAAAAACAACAAAGGCCTCACGAGTCAATGTGACTTTCAAAAATGCAAACTAAGACCTCATTCTCAGATTTTACTTTTTCCCCTTCAGCACTGACTTAGTAATGTGTTGTAGCAACAGAGGGTAAGTAAAAATAAGCGAGTGAGCAAGAGCAAGAAAGAGAGAGAGGGAAGGATGGATTTCAAAGGACAGGCCTAGCAAAATAAAGGTAACTTAAAATACTTTAATAAATGTGCTGGTTAGTTTTATGTCAGCTTGACCCAACTAGAGTTATCTGAGAGGAGGGAAGCTCAACTGATAAAAATTTCTCTAAAAGACTGGGCTGTTGGAGAGCAGGTTGGACATTGTCTTAATTAGTGATTGATGTGGGAGGGTCCAATCCATTGGCGCCACCCTTGGGCTGGTAGTCCTGGGTCCTATAAAAAAGCAGGCTGAGAAAGCCATAAGAAGCAAGCAAGTAAGCAGCAACCTCCCGCGGTCTCTGCATCAGCTCCTGCCTCCAGGTTCCTGCCCTATTTGAGTTCCTCCCGTGACTGCCTTTGATGATGAACTGTGATATAGAAATGTAAGCAAAATAAACCCTTTCCTCCCCAAGTAGCTTTTGGTCATGGTTTTTCATCACAGCAATAGAAGCTTTATCTAAGATAAATGAGTATTGAGTAAACAATAGTCAATATTATATGAAAATTCTCCATCATAAAGTCATCCAGATGCTTTCTGGACATCTAGGGATTGTGTCTACCTGGAGGATAGACAAATAAAAGTTAAAACATAAAACATGGTAGGAAAAGAAATATAGCTTTAAAATCCAGTTCTAGCACTATTAGTATAAATGTGGCCTATCTAAACTTAGTCTCTACATCTTTACGATAGAGATGATTTATCCTATTGCACATGGTGAGGATTAAGTGGAATAACATGAAAAGTTTATAAATGGGAATAACAGTATAGGTCATGAGAAGGCAGGGTATAGTTTGCAAGTCCATAGCATTCCCCTGTACCAAGTCAATACATGGCATTATCAGTTCTCCTGGCTGACAAAATTAGGCCTTTTCTTCCTGCTTAAGTAGGGTACAGAGTTGGTGAGATGTACAGAACTCAACCCATTATGGAGTTAGTAGGTCATATTAACACAATCCCACAAACTTGAGGGACAAAAGCAAGAACCACTATGTGACATTCAGCTTAATTCCTGTCCCTCTTTATTGTTCCCCATAAGCCAAACTATTTTTGAAGACTTGATTTAAGTAAAGCGTTACATGTCGTTACATAAAATACAATGGAGAATGTGATTCAGCCCTTAGCTTCGAAGAAAATGGGATAAAGAACTAACTGTATGCCTTATAACAAAATTGGAAAATTAAAATGTCCTCAGCAAAGTAAAGGTAGATGTCAGATTCTGCTAAAAATGACTTAATAGTTGGCCAGTGAGGTGGCTCAGTGAGGGGTAAAGGCAGTAATGGACAAGGCTGATGATATTCAGCTCCTTCCCCAGGACCCACATGAGGGAAGGAGAGAACTTGCTGCCAAATGCTGTCCTCTGAACTTGGCGTGCATGTTCCCATGTGCAAGCCACTCACCTACCTGAGTAAATAAACAAATTTCAAAAGTTAAATTAAAAAATTAAGATGCCTTAATAGAATGTCAGATTTTTTTAAGGCATTCAAACCCAAAATTATTGACCTTCTACTAATAGCCAACATATAAGTCTGAGCTTATTAATCTTCCCATCACCCTGATCTAATTAATCCTGAATGCCTCACCTTCCTGCCTACTATCTTCACACTAGCTACCATTTCTCAAAAAGAAGACATCGAATTCAAAACAGAAGACACGTTCAGGAAAGCCACAGTGAACAGAAGGAAGAAGCAATTGTGATGAACAGGATGGCTGGATGATGCATTGTTTTTATTCTTCACAGTTTATCACCTGCCTTCGTCCCAAACAGAGAGACTTTTGTTTCTTTCATGGTTTTTCAGCTCCTTCCTTACATAAGGAAGATTTACAGGGCTTTTTCTTCTCTGGCAATATTCTCCTTGCAAACCAAAAGAAATTATAAATATTCTTCCATGTATTCCATAGGCATGATTGTGCTATCCAAGACACATGGACACCAAGACAAAACCTTTCAGCCTGATGGCATCTCCATTGCTCCACTGAGGACACACAGCCCTCCTGCATCCTCATATAGAGCCGGTATGAATTTGAAACAGTCAGTAAGGTATTCTTTGCAATCTTTTGTCACAATGTGTATCTGTTATTAATGAGAAATACAGCATAGCAGAGAGAAATGGAGAAAATAGGAAAAAGAGCTCGCTCTCATCCTATATATCCAGAGGGTCTGCTGGGAGGAAAATGTTCCTTCCCTTGGCTGGTAGAGTAGCCAGGCCTAGAAACTTGTCCCTTCTCTCTAGAATATGGACCTTCACTTTTCTCATTTTGCTTTCTGCCTTCAATTCCTGTCCTTTTCATCGATTTCTACTCTGCAGGGAGGGAAGGGAAATATTTACATAATACAAACTGGACCCAAATGTCAATTCTCCACTTACAACATCTTCAGTACTGCTTACATGGAAAGTCAGCCATTCTATTTCCACTCCCTACCCCAAATCATCTATCACATCTTCATATGAATATTATTTCAGATCAATTGAATTGTCTGTAGTTTCCTGTACCAGCCAAGTTTTAAATGAACTTCCTTAATAATCCACCTGGAAAATACCTAGAGTCAGCTAAAATTCTACCTGAGAAACTATCCCTAAACACTTACCTTAACCACTCTTAACCATACAGGCTAGTTAACTTCCTTTGTGTTAACATGACACCATGTATAACTCCAGGATAACAGTTTTCATTCTGCAATATAATTATTGGCCAATTTACTGGCTTCTCTGATACATTGACAGCATAATCCACACTCCTTGCTAACTGTGTGATACACAGGAAGAGCTGGCACTCTTCCTGTTAAACCAAGCAGCACAATAATTAAGGAAGTTTTTTAAATTATATAAATACAATGCAATATACTAGCAAGAGGACTCAAACTATTGATTATTAACCCAAACTACAAATGCCACTTCTCATAGCTCATTCTTATGTATGCTTTAAAAGAGTCCCTTTGCCTCCGCATTGTAAACTGCATCATATCTGTATTATATGTCTTACTACCCTTTGCACTTAATGTTAACTAGTACGATCTATGCCTGCAATTTATCACTGAATATGTCAGCTTATGAGTAATATCCACCAATGTCAAGGAAATTAAAGCTGAAAGTGAGTGTATCCTACAGTTAAGCTGGTATAACACAGAGAAAGAGTAAGATAATCCAAAACAATCACAAGGACAGAGGCTCTTGAGATAAGCAGGAGAGTTTTGTATTACAAAAAGGAAAGTTTATAGCACTATAGGAGTAACTTAAAACTCATATTACTGACCATGCTTTTATAAAGGGGAATGTCAAGGTACTTTGATGTGTTTTCTCCCCCAGTATGTATACATTTGGTGGACAATTTGTAATAACCAGAGAGTTTAATTTCTCCTTTATGTAACTGTCAAAAACTATTCCTCCCCCTTGGCATACTTTTTGTGGTTGGAATGTGCAATATTCCCCCATAGGTGTAAATGTTTGAGCACTTGGCCCTGAGTTAGTGGAAGTTTTGGAAAGTTGAAGAATCCTTGGGAAATGGATCATCCCTGGAGGAAGTGGGTTACTGGGAACAAGCTCAAGGTTTCTTAACTTGTCCCAAAGTCCCTTCCACTCTCTGCTTCCTGACTGAAGATGAGATGCAATGAAACCGGCCCTTAGTGCCCTGCCAGTGTCCTTCCCTGCCGTGATGAACTGTACTACTTCTTAAACTGTGAACCACATTAAACTCCCCTTCCATAAATAGCTTTCATCTGGCATTTTGTCATGGCAATGAGAAAAGTTACTAATACAGATAGGTACCTTAAGATGATTTGCCACATACGGAGTCCCCAATGAAAGACTCCAAGCTAGCATTTAGAAATTCAAAAGCCATGTATATTGAAGAACAGTAAACTTGAGCATAATACATAGCTTTCTCACTTAACCTATTAAATCTGGTCTAAAGGAGCTTTATCCACTTCAGACTATCTCATGCTGTATTTTGAATCTTCCTCCTGCTTGTCCTCTGCTTACAGAATATGTCAGGATCCCTTTTTTGACAACTGAGCATCGTGCCTAAAATGACAACATTACCACAAAGGGCTACCTGCTTTAAAACTGAATGATGTTACAAAGCGTGCTTGAAGTTCAAAGTATATGTTCTTTTTCACAAGTTGTAATATATACTGGGACATAGTTCAATTTGCTGTGAAGAGATGAAGAGAAAATAACTGCATCTAATCAAATGGCATTATTAGTTATGTCCCCCCGAGAGGTAGACACTAGTGTGTCTACCCACTTAGTATATAACAAGGAAGTCACAGCAAAGGAAATGATCCCAGAGATAAAATATTACTTTTTTAAAAACTACCTTTGCCTTCACTACTTCTAACAATTTGGTCTGATTGCAGATTCTGCAGCGGCTATCTGAGGCTTTGTGCCCTGCTTGCCTTAAGACAGCTAAAATGCTCTGTTCCTCCCTTGCTATTCTGAGTCAAAGCAGCCTGACCCAACAGGAATGACAAGCCATTACTGACTTTGCAAGGTGTCTCTTTGAATGACAGAAGCAGCAGCTTCCGCCTGCAGATATTCAGGGGCATCTCCCAATCTCCCAGGCAGGTGGTTTTTTGTAGGGTATTCAGGATAAAACCAACAGATCCTCTTCTTCCCCAAGAGTGTTTTTTCTGCTTAGATCACACAATAGAAAATTAAAGTGCTCAACCAAAATTCCCGGTAGGAAATATAAATCTCTGCAATGTTTTAATGACATGATTATCTCCCACATGCCTAAAATATTTCTTTTAAAATGAGCTGAGAGAAAATGATATGGCCATTCACAAGGTCCAAGCACTTGAATGTCCCACTCTAGAAAACGACCTTCCTGACCTAGAGAGTAATAAATTAAGAACTCAAGTAGTTTTTTCTTCCTTTTCAAAGTTCTTCTTCTATCTGTGCTGAATAAATTAAAAGGAACCAGACCCCCCATGACAAATATTGAGAGAAACATTAATCATTTCCGGAATCGATCCTGTTGGGAGATAGTCATAGTATAAGATGCTTAAAACCTCTTTGGTTCTACCCAGAATGGAGTAATGTTCTTATCGCCATGATATATCATTTTACAATTATTTTCATTGTGTACTTTTCAGATTTCTGTCACCCTTTTGGAAGAACACTGACTTCAGCCCCCTCCCCAACAATGGCTGTTCTCTAAGAGGTCTGACAGCTAGAAGCCCTCTAAC
This sequence comes from Peromyscus leucopus, assembly GCF_004664715.2. Classification (NCBI taxonomy): domain Eukaryota; kingdom Metazoa; phylum Chordata; class Mammalia; order Rodentia; family Cricetidae; genus Peromyscus; species Peromyscus leucopus. The sequence goes on along the minus strand of NC_051075.1, from coordinate 56,962,240 downwards.
ATTACAATACCAAGGGTCACACAGGGCATCTTTCACTCCAAAGTGGTACAAGAGCCTTCTCTACCTTGCAGGTCAGCTTTGGTCAACGCAACTTTGTTAGCAAAAGAACAGAAAAAGCGAAAACAATAACCAGAGGTTAGTTAGAGTTGAGTCAACTGGGTAACATCACAGAAACAAAAATGCAGTCTGCATAGCCAACATCACTCAGACAGACACTTGAAATGCTCAACAAGGTCACCAGAGACAGCACAGACAAGGGGATGCGCAGACCAGGGCAGAGCAGGCCTCCTGGGAGCCAAGTCAGCAGAGCTGGGACAGGGAAACAGTGAACTTGACAAAGCACAAGCAATGGGGCACGGAGAGTCTTCCCACACATACACAGCCAACCCCAAGACAGACAGCCGGGAGAGAAAGGGAGTGTGTGGCCAGACTGAAAGACAAATGTGCACATTCAAAGCCCACAAAAATACTTTGGAACATTTAGGAGTTGAGCGCGGGCGACTCTCGATCACCCCAATCCCTTGCACCTTTGAAAATGCCACCAAGGAATATGGCACCAGAGTTATGCATTTCTATCCAGGCGACCCACTGGGGACACCAAAATGCTGTTGTTGTTCAATTTGCAGGAATATAACCAAATGTTTGTGGGCAAAAAAGGCACCAAGTGTATGTCCTTTTTATTGATTCATGCTAGTTCCAGAATGAAGCACATAATGTTTTCTCCCAGATGTTTACCTTCTATAGCTGGAACATCACCTCTGATCAACAAACCTTAGCTTCTATGGCTAAGCGAATCTCAACATGGGAAAAGGTGTTTACAAGCCAAGTGTTAATTTAGGCACTGTTTAAAAAAATAATCCTTGCCCCTAATAAGAAGCCAAAAGTCACAGCTAGACTTTGGCTAGAAATCAGACAATTTCTAAGTCAGAGTTATAAAATCAAAGCCTACCTCAAGATCATTCTTACAAACAAAACAAAACAAAAAAACCCTGAGAACCAAAGAATAACAAGTTCCTAAATTTGAAAATAATTTCTAACTTTTTTTTATTTCTTACACAAATTTTTGGTGGATCAAATAATGGGAAAATAATACATTTATTCCTTAGGGATATAAAGGATTTTAAAATATCAATGCCACTGACTTTTGCAAGAGCATATGCTATACAGTAGTCTGTCTAGCCTACATATATAAAAACACAACCATATATTCACCATCTTAAGTAGATTCAGGTCAAGGTTTTTGGTAATGACATCCATCCCCAATTTGGTTACTGTTCTCTATGAAGAAATGGCATGCTCTTTTTCCCATACATCCCATGTGCCTTGTACTCTAAGACAGTCTTAGGAGTCACACGCTGTGTGCAAGAGACTCATGGGAATGGAATCTTTTGTAGTCTCTCTAAGGTTTCAGGCCCCATTTCCTTCCCTCCTACCTTTCACAGTATTATTTCCACAAAATCCTAAAAAGCCTCCCAAGATCTTCTCAGGGGCCTTATCCACAAAGCTGCAAACTACCAATGATAGTAATTTATGCCTTAACCTACTTTTTGGCTATTTTTCCTGGCCACTTAAGCTAATTATCAAGTCATTTGTGTACAATAAACAAGGACCATCTTCCCTCGCTTGGTACTCATCCTCCACTTCATCCCAACCAGTAGGGAAGTCTTAATGCTCGGTGGGCAACCATCATAATTATCTCCATGGCAATAGAGTGCATGTGATTAGGCCCATGGGCTTTGCCATAGATGGATGGGAGAGCCATCAAGTCGCAGTATCCGGCTTTGAACAATCATGGTACTTAGAGAAAGGCTGGAGTCCACCGTAATGCATGTGGTAGATCTCACAAGCTGACGCTGAGCTTCAGGGAAGCCAGGGGACAGTTCTCCCAATGTGATGGGTAATTTCCTTCTGCTAGCATTCTCACTGTTTCTCCTAAAGCTCTCCTAGGTAGGGAGGGCTCAGCCCTTCCTTCTCTCTTTACATTTTGTAAAAGTTAATTTTAACCTCTTTTTATTCCAGTACTGTAGCTTCATTTCTTTATAACCTCAAGTCTGACCTTGTATAGAGCTGTGCTTCCAATACAGCAGCCAGATACACACGTGACAACAGAGCTTCAAATGTGCATTTTGTGAACTTAGATGCTGCTACAAATATAAATTACTCAAGCTTCTTAAGATTTAATGTAATCAAAAGGATAAGAAATATCCATTAATCACTTTATTACACACACTGAAATGCTAATGTTTGGGATATATTGGGTTAAATAGGATAAGATATAAAATGTAAACTAATTTCCTGTTACTTTACACATTTTAAAATATAACTATTGGGAAATTTTAATTCTATATATGACTTACACTACATTTCTTACTTTATTTTTATTTTTTTTTTCATATGTGTGGTATGAGTACATGTATGGATACTGTGGGTATGCAACCACATGTGTAGAGGGGCCAGAGGCTGGTGTCAGGAATCTCCTTCAATGACTGTGTAACTTGTCTATTGAGGCCATCTCTCACCTGGACCCAGAGCTTGATGATTCAGCTAATGTACCTGGTCAGCTTGCTCCAGGGATCCCATTTCTGTCTCCTATGCTCTGAGGTTGTAGATGAGCTGCCACATATACCCAGCATTTATGTGGATGCTAGGGATCTGAAGTCTGTTCCTCATGCTTACACAGCATGTACAAGCATGCCTTGCTAAGACATCCCCCCTGCTCCTTCTACTTCATTTCTATTGGGCAATATAACCTGAGGATTAAATGGATTCTTCCCAACTTTTCAACCAGAATAACCTAAGTCATAATTAAAAACATTGCTATGTAAATAGTACCTTGTCCTTTCTTTGAAAAAACTTCAATTGTGTGTGCACATGTGTGCACGTATGTGAGTGCAGTGTCTGTGGATGTAAGAGGAAAGCATTGGATCCTTGGGTTTAGTGTTACAGGTGGCAGTGAGTTGCCTTATCTGGGTGCTAGGAACTGAACGGACATCCCATGTAAGAGCAGGATTGCTTTTAACTCCTTAGCCATCTCTCTAGCTCTGTCTTGTGCTTTTTAATATATAATTTCATACTTTAATTTAACTTGATATAGTACATTCTCGAATAAGCTCAGCTCCTGTCACCCCAAACCTTCTAAAGTAAGATTCTTAGTTGAATGCCAAACACTTCATTTTTTTTCTTGCATTTTCCTTTAACATCTGAAGAACTATGAATAGACCAGTAAGTCCAAAAAATTTTTGAGTTGAGTGAAATTGTGCAGCATTTTCAGGAAAACACAAAATGGCTGCTTCAAGTGCCTTTTGATTCTTAACCTCTTGCCCATCTTTCTCTCTCTCTCTCTCTCTCTCTCTCTCTCTCTCTCTCTCTCTCTCTCTCTCTCTCACACACACACACACACACACACACACACACACACACACACGCACACCATATTTATGGTCATTAGAATTTAAAGTGTATTATTGGATGAAGGAAAACTGGAAGCAGATCATAGGGGTGACCCTTCTAATACTAGTCCAACACAGACAACCAACTCAGGCAAAGGGAAACATCTTTTTTAGCACAGGTTAGCCTGAGAAGCATTTGCAAAATTCTGCTTTGAAGGAATGAGTTAACTCAAATGGAAGCTGCTTTAAAAGCAGTGTTCATGAAGTTGAACACAGGAAATAAATGAACAGTTTTGACATGGAAAATGGAAAACGGATGCAAGAAAATACAACGCGTTGCACAAAGTACCATAAGGCTCAGCCAGAGGGAAGCATAAGTAGATCTTGATGACTGTCAGGCAACTCCTCTGCCAGTAGATGACCTGCAGTCACTTCTCCAGCCAATTGAAGGCAGTAGTAAGCCCAGAATGTGTTCACTGCTGCCCTCTGCTGGCTCAAGCTAAGTTGTTCTTACAGTCATCACAGCTCCGGAAAGACTAGTTCTTTTCAGTGTCTACAGAAACAGGCTGAGCATGGTTTGTTGTGCGGCGTGGGTAGACATGCAGTGCTATTGTGTGTCTCACATGAGATAATATTCAGGAACAGTAATCCCACATTTATCCAGTACCCACTATGTATCAGGCACTTTGTATCTTTCAGATTTAGTCATATTACTTTTGAAGGTGCCTATTATTGTCCCATTTCACAAAGAAAGAAAAGATAGACCTAAATGGTTAAGTAAATTACCAAATGTCACCTGGACCTTAATCCAGGGCTTCCTCATGAGGGTGCTAAGGATATTCCTTCTACAGCACACTGGGGACTGACAAGCAGAGCCTGATCCAGTAAGTACTCAATAAATATTAGTTTCCTTCCATCATCGTGACATTCTGACATCATTTCTCTGTCTCCCAATGGATTTGCATTAATGATCAAGCTATTGTTAGCCAAAATAGGAAGCATTTTATAGATGGTGATATCAATCTGGACTCTTTGCTTTGTCCTTTACCATTATTAAAATAGAAATAGAAATCTCTAGTGCCCTTTCAGCCACTATGAAAATAAAGGCACAAATTGGGAGAAGCCTGATGCCCATGACAAGGAAGGTACTTCACTGCTGAGTATGTGAACCTAGAAGGACATCTGCCAGCATACCTTCTTAGAGCTCATGGCACATGTCTGGCATACTCAGCCAGTGACAAGAGGACACTGATTAGGATGCACTGTTGGATGGTGAATGAGAATGACAAAGAATGGGTAAACTGAGGAAAGAGGCACTGGCAGAGCAGCAAGGAGGCTTGATGCTTGTGACAAGGCTGTGCCTTAGAAAGAAGAGAGGTTCTACCTTCACAGCCCCGCTCGATCTGCCCACTCCTGTGGAGAGCATCATTGATGAGATCAGGCAGGCGCCCATTCAAGTCAACAGAGGCCAGGCAGCCCTGAAATCCATCCCGGGAGGCCACAAGTTTTGGGAGGTTGCTGTACATGCCCTGAGCTAAGCCAGCCATGTAGAGATCACCTAGAAAAGAAAGCACAAAGTAAAAGAGACCAAGTAGAGAAAGGATGTGGTAGCCATGTCCACAAATGCTTAACAACTTAGACTATTTTTTAGATGATGATAACACAACCATGGGGTGTATGGGTCAGTTAAAGTAAGAATAATTACCAGACTCTCTAAATTACTAATATCAAAAACCTAAATATTTCTTCTAGGTCATTCATTTGTGTTCAACATCTCAGAGTTGGAATCACCATATCAACTGTATGAAGTAGACTCCTAGTTAAAAGAAGTAAAACTTAACCATATTTTTCAACAAAACAACCATATGTTGAGCAGTTTTTATGTATTTATTAGAAATAGCATGTTGAGAGTTTTACAGACATCCCATCAAAGGCCTAACAACCCATAATGAGAGTACCAACTACTATCCTTCTCTTGGTTTATGTATCAACATACAGTACTCAATATGGCTGAGGCATTGTTACCAATGTCACCCAAGCAAAAATGAGTTAGCTGATTCAGAATCCCCCCACACCCCCATTACATTTTGACATAGCCCTGACTTATCACCTCATCTTTCAGACCCCCAAAACACATTCCTAATATTATCAAAGATCACAAAACATTTTGAGGCATGCTCTGCATAGAAACTGGGTAAGTGGCTTTATGGTATAAATCAACACCTTTCCAATATGTACATATGTGTGGAACAAAACATATGGCTGGAACTCTTAACCTGGAGTTTCCCTGTGGAAACAACTTTTCTGTTGAGAGATGGGCTGTCAAATACAAACTTCTGTATAAGAATTACCTTTCAAATCCAGATTTTTGGCACCATTGATGACCTGAGTGACTACCTTGGTATCCACTTTCAGGCTGTGGGTATTACTGTTGTCCCGAGTGATGACTACATTGTGCCACTGGTTGTCATTCAGGGGGCGGTCACTGTTGCCTTTGATCACATTGGGACCATTACCAAGATCAAACACATAGTGTATATACCTATGAGAAGTGGGGAAAAACACACAATCACTTCAGGTACCATGAAGTGGTTCAGTGGCAATCACATATATATCCAAAACAAGGGGTTTCAAATCTCCCAGGCTAATCAAGCATAGCACAGCAATTAAATACACTTATAAGAACTGTCAGTAGTTATGGGATCATACTTCATTTCAGTTCCATATTCACAGACTGATAGACTCTTCTTTCATTTTTTTTTTTTTTTGATTTTTTTTTTAAGTCAAGACTTTACAATATAGCACAGGTTAGCCTGGAACTCACAATCTTCCTTCCAATGACTCTAGTGTTAGAATTATGGGCATGTACCTGTACCCAGCCCAAAGTCTACTTCTTTAATGGTTCATAGGAAGATATAGATCTAAGAAGTGGTACAGTTAAGACCCTACAAAATACAAAAGAACAACAGTAATAAAATCTAATCAATATTGGTCAATGTGTTGTTTGTTTGCTTGAGACAAGGTCTTATGAAGCCCAGGTTGACACCAAATTTGCTATCTAGCTGAGATTGGACAAGCCTCAGGATAGTTTATCGTGCACACCTGATCTGACCTCAGTCAGGAAGTGAAGTAGTAATTCAACCTAAGTTATTTGCCAAACTTGTGACCTCAGTCAGCTGGTGAGAATGCCATCTCACAGAGACAAGATCCTCTTGTCCCTATCATAGCACTGCTGGATTTACAGGCATGTGAGATCACATCCACCTGGTGTATGCAGTGCTAGAATTGAACCCAGAACCTTGGGCATGCTGGGCAAGCACTCTATTAAAACAGCTACATCCCAGTTCTGTCTTTGTTCCTATTTCCCTACTTTACAATATATTATAGCAGAACAGGGCAGAGAAAGAGAGGTTTAAAAATTAGAGTCTTAACTTCTGCAATGTCCCTAAATTCAGGAAATTCAATTTCATGGTTTTGGGTATTAGGAGACTGTGTCCATGCTCTCCCCTTAAAATAAAAATTGTAATGCTAATAGTAGGGTTGAAAAATAAGTAGGTTTCATTTCTTACTACATATCTGTTGATTACAATTAGTAATACCCAAAAGATGTTTATAATACACCATAGCCATAGTTTATATGAATAAGCTTATCGCAAAATAGTTTCAAAGGTGCTGCAGATATCACTCTGTATGCTATGAATGTGTTGCTCTGATTGGTTAATAAATAAAGTGCTGATTGGCCAGTAGCCAGGCAGAAAGTATAGGCGGGACAAGCAGAGAAGAGAATTCTGGGAAGAGAAAGGTTGAGTCAGGAGTCACCAGCCAGACACAGAGGAAGCAAGATGTAAAAGTACCAGTAAGCCACAAGCTAGTGGCAACTTACAGATTAATAGAAATGGGTTAATTTAAGATAAGAACTAGATAGCAAGAAGCCTGCCATGGCCATACAGTTTGTAAGTAATGTAAGTCTTTGTGTGTTTACTTGGGTCTGAGCAACTGCAGGAGCTGGGTGGACACAGGAACACTTCAGCTACACAAGGAACTGTATGTATTTCATAATTAAAAGATTTATAACATCAACTTAGTAGAATTCCATTAAATAATCTTAAGAGTCCCTGTCCTTTCCAGCCCTAGTCATTTGTAGATCTTTATTATCAAGGAGGGTACTAACAGGAACAGAGGTTGGGGAGTAAAATGGACAGTGTTCTTCACAGCCATAGTTTACATGATATTTCAGTAAATATAGCCAGCATCAACTAAGTGATTTCTGCTACTTACCCCTTGACCAGCTCAACTGCAATAAAATCGTTGCCATCACCACTATTGAAGAGAATGAAGCCATCAGCTGAAGTGGTCTTGAACTGGAAAAAGAGGTGCATGGACGTGTAAGCCTGGAGGGTGGCAAGGGTCAGGTAGCTGCTCTTGGTCTTGAAAGTGACAGGGTCAGCAATGATGTTCCTCAGTCCAAAACGAGCCTTCAGTTCACAGTAGTCAATGTCCCCATTTTTACACAAATCAATGTAGAGCAAGCCATTGAACATGAGGCTCTGAAGATGACCAATGAAACTGGAAGGGACCACAGAGATATAACGCTTCTCAGTCATGATACCAGTTTCAATATTATGGAACTCCAGGCGGGTGTGGTCTCCCACCATCGTACCTGTAAAATCAGAAATGAGGTAGAAATGGAAAAAGTTACTCTGGTTTTTCACAGCTACCTTACTCCATCTTACAGGAGAAACATGTTTCTAAGTTTCTGAGTTCTGTTCCAGAAAACAAAATACTTGCCATAGTTCATAATGCACTCCTGACCTGACCTTTGTTAGGAAGTGAAGTAGTAGCTCAACCCAAGTCGATCTCCTGACTGGTGATCTCAGTCAGCTGCAGAGAATACCATCTCATAGAAAGAAAACTGGGAGCTTACTGAGAACCCAAGTTAAAGGACATCGCCATTCATCTTCTTCATTCAAGAAACAACTCAGGAGGCAGAGGCAGGCAGATCCCTGAGTTTGAGACCAGCTTGGTTTACATAATGAGTTCCAGGAAAGCCAGGGTTACACAGAGAAGCCCTGTCTCAGAAAAAAACAAAAAACAAAAACAAAACAGTGTGTGTGTTTGTATTATATATATATATATATATATGTATATATATACATATACATATACACACACACCACATATATGGTGTATGTATTCCATATACATATGGAACATATATCTGGTGTGTGTGTGTATATTTGTGTGTGTGCAGTAACAGTTAATGAAAAAGAGGCCATGAATCTGAAGGAAAGCAGGGAAGGGTAAATGGGAAGGCTTAGGGAAAGGAAAGGGAAGACAGAAGTGTTATAATTCCGCTTTAGTCTCAAAAATAAAAATGTAAAAACAAAAATGAAGGTTCAAGAGAAAGGAGCTGAGATAAATGCTCTTGGGGTAAAAGTTTTATTAGGAGATTTGTTAATTCCACAGACAGCATGGGAGGGGTCCCACGTGAGTCATCAGTTCAATCAGACAAAGTGGCCTTCTCCTTAAAGCTTTCCAAGGGGCGAGAGAAGGTCCTACACTGCATAGTTAATGCATATTTTATAGCATGTGCTGTGGTCAGGTCATCCTTGATTCTTGGACAATGAGGAAAGGGAGGAAGATTGCAGGGTCATCACAGTTGCTCCTGCCAGCTCCTCTCAGACAGTGTGAGGATAGCCAGGCTGCAGGGTGTGTGGCCTGATCTGTGAGACCTCTGACTCTTGATGCAGCAAAGCTCATGTGGCTGATTTACAGACCCATTCTTAAGAGCACCCAATTGATAACCATGCAAGCTGGCTGTATGATACTCTGTTGCAGAACGTTTGCTGGAACAGCAAAGGAAATCACATTGCAAGCCAGCCTTGTTAAGGAATAAGAAGAAAGTTTGGAGTTGCTGGAGGCCATGTAGCAACCAGAGGGCACTGAACTGACTGGAAGAGACACCAACCACCAAGACTTAGAGAAAATAGAGGAAAATAAAGATTGTTTTGGTGTCTGAAACTAACCACAGAAAATCTGGACTTTTATAAACTATGTCAGGCTTCATTTCACACTCAGTGCTCCTCTGGGGTAAATTTCTGACATTTGTTGTCAAGGGTGGTCCAGTTGATTGAGAGCAACAGGAATAAACTTTTCATGACTTTTGTGTGGCTAGGGTTAGCACAGTGATGGTGAACAAAGAGGGCTTAAAATAAACACAGAGATGGAAATTGTAAAAACAAAATCAAGGAAAACATTATGAGTATGGCTGAAGTTGAATTTGGCTTCCTCAACATGTCTATAGAAAATTCATACAAAGCTGTAACAAAACTGTGTTCTCACCCTTGAACTCCCTCCTGATAACCCTCTTCTATAGTGCAGCCACCTTCTAGTTTAAGAAACTCCACTTTCAAGGGACTCCTAGAATCCCTTTACTTACTTTTGTATAACTTTCCAGAAGACAGGGAGGTGATATAAACTAAAAGACTAAGGAAGTTTACAAGGGAAATTGTGTGCTCATTGTCCAACCCATTAAAATAACTATTTCTCTTAGTTGGATCAAAGCAACTTGGGAAACACCCAGCCTACTCCACTAACCCGTGATTTTCGTGCTAAAGAATCCAGTCTGGCTCTTGTGGAGATGGCCAGTATGACCCTGAATGGGGCTCATGTGAACATTCAGTCAAATTCCGAGGTTCAGTCAAATCAAGCTATGGTTTAACCATCAGATGTCTCACTGATAAATAACATATGATGTCCAGCCATCTTACATTTCTTCCTGTCTCTATTGTTCCGGAATTTAAGCGTCAAAGAGAAAGGGTGGGTGTGGGTCTTCTTGGATAACTTAGCTTGAGTCTAAGAGATTCAACCATGTCTGAAAAATTTGTTCACCTCCTTGGATTTTAAATATAGGTCCTGCCTCCCGAGACACAAACTCAGAAGTGATTCAAAGATTTGCAAATGAGCACAGAAATCAGGGATTAAATTTGATGAGCTGCTTGGTGGTGTTTTGACAACTAGTGTCAAACTGTTCTTTTAATATAAGCAAAAATAAAATAATGATGTTCGTTAAATACATAAGTTATAGTTAGAGCAAAACTCAAAATGCAACATAAATTTGTTAACAATTGAGTAACTAGGAAAAGGAATTAGGACACGAAATTACTTAATATTGACAATTGTACTAGTCATAAAATGAACACAACCTAAAATGCACATGTTTTAAAACAGTGAAGAAATTGACATAAGCACCCAACTCCAGTTTGGCCCCATCTCTTCATAGCAGGTGTGGGGACCAGTATAGAATGTGGCAGGAAAGGGGATCACAGACAACCTGCACCTAGTCAGAGAACTGTTGGGTGGGATGTCACTAATCTTGCCTCACACATGTCCTTCCACACAGAAACTTCAGAGTGAAGCACCAGAAAGTAACGGCCATCCCTCGTGATCCAAAGAGTTCCAAAAGGAATCAGGGAGTCAATTTTAAATGCAGCTAAGAGATTTCTGCAAAATTTTAGATAAGCTCATCTTCAGGACTGAGGACTGAGGAAATTCTGCCTACCATAAAAAGCAGTTTTATAAAGCAGAACAAAGGTACATAGGGTATTGGTTGAGCTAAAAGAGAGGCAGAGGAAAAAGTTGGATAAGTAGGACAAGAAATGGGCAAGGGACTGGGTGGCATTGGCACAAGCCTTTAATCCCAGCACTTGGGAGGCAGAGGCAGGTGATCTCTGTGAGTTAGAGGCCAGCCTGGTCTACAGAGCTAGTTCTAGGTCAGCCAAGGCTACACAGAAAAAACCCTGTCTCAAAAAAAAAAAAAAAAAAAAAGAAAAAGAAAAGAAAGAAAAGAAAAGAAAAAGAAACAGTTATTAGCTGAAGAAACTCACTCCCCTGTTACACAGATTAAAATCAAACCAACCACACACACACACCCTAAAACATCCTATATTACTGCATCTGATAAAAACATTTAAAAAATCCTGCTTGACATTTGAAACTTCCAACAAACTAGCCAAATAGGACAAAACAAATCCATGTGTCATCTAACCCATATTAGTAACCGAGAACTCTGCACAAGACCCTGACTTCTGAATTTCCTGTGTAGACCAAATGTTTTCCTCACTTATTGATAAGTGTATGCATACCTCAGAAAGGCTGCCCTAGAATTCCAGAGGAAAGAAAAATGACTTGAGTGAAAGATAATGAAGAGAAATGAGGACTACCTATCTCTATATGCAAGGTCTTGTGATAAGCACTCCAACTATGACAAGTATCATTACCATATTGGGTAGCCATTCCAGCTTTGATATGGAAGTTCCAACCCCCATTGAGGCTTTGGTAACTGTCACGCCTACAAGGCGGGGCCAAGAGAGGACCCTAAAGAACCCAGATCCGGATGCGCTGGCTCTCTTGGCTACCTACTACATTGGCTACCCACTACACATTACTACCATTAAATTATTGATAGCATCATTATGTCACCATAGAGGTGAAGCAGTTTGGTTAAGGTCCAAACAGGTGGTATGGTAGCCCTTCAGTCTGAATCCAGATGCACACAGCATACAGACCACATCTTTATATGTATACGCTATTATCTTTGAAGAAAAATTTGATTCATTTTCCATATCCTTGCCCAGAAAAAACAGCAAATGGAATTGATCTGCTACCACTGCCATGTAGTAACTGTAATAGAGTCCACACTTCTCCACAGCTGGGCAGCATATGCCATTCCACCTAATTCATGATAATTGGTCATCTTTCCTAAAGCAACTTTGTTGCCTTCGTCCTTAGAAGCAGTCACTTCCATAGCTCATTGGCAGATAACAAGCCATCCACATACTACCCCCTCAGAATGAAGATGAATATAAACCCCAGGAGAACTCTGGCCAGATCTGCAAATTCCCATAAGGCTAGAGCATATAGTGGTTGAGTATATAGGCTCTGAGGAATAACTTCCCTGGATTTGAACTCCAGATCCGTGAATTTTTCACTTGGTTGCCTTGAGTGTATGTTTTTACTCTTCCATTTGCCATTTGTGAAATGAGCATGAATTTGTCAGGATTAAAGGAATTAGCACATACAAGATTTAGAAAGTTTCTAGGACCTTAATCATTGGCTAAATGTAATTATTCTGCAGTCGCTCTTTTCCTTTCTTTGAATGTTTTAATCATTGTTCATTTACATTACAAGCAAGCTCTTTTCTACAAATGGAGCACTCAAGTGCCTTCTGGGCATCTCATGGCATACAGTGGAGGCTGAGTTCAGCAAGCTTCAGTGGTATGGTGGGAGGACATGTAGACGAATTGCTAACCATGGTTAGCAATTCGTCTACAGGGACATGCATCATGCTCATACTTGAAATGTCAAGTTGAAGGGAAGAATTTGTATGGCCATTTTTTTTCCATATGATTCCTGGACAAAAGTATGAATTCAGCCAAATGATGATGATGATGATGATGATGATGATGATGATGATGATAGCATTGGGAAATCCTGGGAGAAGGCACTAGATCTCCTATAGCTTCTAACCATGGGAGATTAGTTCAAAAAAGTTAGGGATTTTCAAATTTTTGTCACAATTCTCCAGCCTCACTAGATCCAAGCACTTTTCTCCACAGTCTCAGCACATTTTAAAAGCATATGCCCAAATACCTTATTCTAGAAAAATTTCTGAAACCAAATATATTAGACAACTAGTGCATATTTAATTATTGATGATTAGCAATGTACATTCGCTTATCAAAAGCTCCCAATGAGCCTTGCAATAAAGAGCTTCATTTTCTTACCTAACATTTCATATTTTTACTTTATCAACTTTTTATTAACATGAGGAATAATTTGTTGTTGGGAGATTTTGACAAATTATGTTTTATTCACACTGTAGGTGGGGGAGAGAGAAGTGAGTTTGGGCTAGAACAGTGAAAAGAGGAGTGATTTTTTATACCAGCCATTAGTTCTGGGCCAAGTGTGTGGTTTGAGCACATTAGGTCACTATTCCAAGGAGCATAAAGCAAGCATTCTTTTAATTTGTTCTTAATAATAGAAATCTAGCCCAATCAATCAATCAAGCCTTATTAACTGTCAACTGAACTTAATACTTTTCCAAGAATACAATTATATAATAATAAATGAAAAATACCAGGTTGGAGACTATTTCTTTCTTGGTTTTTGATGACATGTGAGCCTGGCCTACTCTTTATGTCATTTGTACAGACTAGTTAGAAATTTGGCACACTGGGGGACCTTAAACAGCATGAAAGGGATTACTAAGAAAGCCAATATGACACCACTTACAATCATGTATATTTTAGATTCATTGCCTGATTTTATGAATTCTATAAACTAAAATTCAATTCCCAAAGCTTATTTCACTGTTTAAAAAAAAAAAAAAATCAACCACAAAAACACCAAACAAACAATCAAACTCTTTTCTCCCAAATTTCTTTCTACTTTGTAGCTGTTATCTTCCAACAGCACTAAAGTAGGGGGTATGGCTGAAAGTAAAAGAATTCATTAATTTGAAATAAAATTACTGGATGGCTTGGACATTCCACAGCTTAGCCTTGTGTTCTAATTGCTAGCGCTAACAGAAAGCACAGTACATAATTGCCTTTATTCCAAAGGTTCTATAAAAGAACAATGTGCAAGGCCAGGGATTACTGTACCCTTAGTTCTGCAGTTCTTTGTGACTGTTCTCAGGGCCTGTGTTCTGTGGTTTTCAAGGAAAATAAATGGAATTCACTGCTGAGTGAGACTGGGGTGAGAGTGCCACCTAGTGGCCGCTATTTATAACATGCTGTGAATTGCCTCATTCTGGGATTTAACCAGTCAAGACCAGAGGAATTTGTGCTGCTCAAAACCATAGCATTTGCAGACCCCAGTCTGATCTCACAGTTCATGGGGACAGTTTGAATAATTAATGCATATTGAAAGTGGCTTCTGAACAACGAAGTCATTTTTTTTTCATCTCATTTTCTATATTCATTTCATACCATTAAGTTACCCTGAAGGCCTATAGGTCAGAAAGTACTTGCAATGACTGAGCTGTGTCTTTGTGGAAGCGGAGTAAATGGGATAATTGGTATGGCTCTGTGTGCCTTCTTTTTCTAGGGTGGAAGAGACAGAGTGCCGTGGCCGACATCCTGAGATGTATTCCCCCACCTCGCCCCTACCCACTTCATTATGTTTTTGCCTGCACGGGAAGAGAAATCATTTTCTTTTGATGGATTGTGAAGTGCAGCGAACTGTTTCCTTCCCAGGAATCACACAGACGTGGATTTGAAGCTTAATTACACAGCTTTAACCTCCCCATTCCTCTTCAGTAAAATGACAATAGGAACATTTATTTTGAAAGAATATGCTGAATTATTGAAGATTAAAGGAACTGATCATCATAAAACAACTAACACAGCATCTAATGGTGACTGAATATATGCTGTGTGTTTTTCCTCTGTCTAGACTCTCTCTCTCTCTCTCTCTCTCTCCACACACACATTACACTACGATTATAGATTCTAGAAGTACTGAAGCTCAGGCTCATAAATTAAAATTAAATTTTAGGACCCACTGTCCTGTCACAGAACATTTATGATGAAAAGGGCCTTAAAAATCACAAAAGTTCAAGTTTAAAGATGGTGAGATGAAGAAAAGGAGATTTTTGTCTATCTTTTCTAAAGGCATAAAACAATTTACTGGCACTGATTATATTAAACCCAAGGCTTCTGACTGTCCCAACTCTCTTACTCTTCGCAGAAGGCACCCGTGGCAAAGGCTGAGGTTGCAGACTGTTTTAGACAAGAGTCAGGGATAGTGAACGGCTTCTCAAACATCCTGCAGGGAATTAATGTTGAGGCTAGATCAGATGACAGCAGAGTCCCATGGAATTGCCCTGTGATGCCTCAAGTCTCTTCTATGGAGTGACTTTAGCATGCCGTGTGTTTGGATACTAGGCTGGCAACTGACTCGCGATCGTTGACTGATTAATTATGACTATCCATCAAAATCCGAGAGTGAGTCCACCTTCACTAGCCCCTCTTCATTTTTCGACCCCAATTGGTTGCTTTCTCATCTGGTGGACAATTATAATCCTACCCACCTACATCAGAATCTCAAGACATATTCTTAACATTTTCAAACATCAGAGTTCCTTCTAATCTACTCAGTTGGTTTAATAATGGAAAGTGGGTAATTTTTGTGCCCCTTTTATCTTCTGTTATTCTAGAATATTACTGACATATAGCATGTCAGCAGGAAGCACTTGCACATGGCGTGGGACTCTCAGTGTTCATTTACATACATATGGGTGCATGCATTTACACATTGCTTTCCTAAACACAAATCTGCAGAGGATTTGCTTATTTGAGCATCACTATATGCCCAGTTCTTCCCACAACAATGCTTGGCATACAGTAGGTACTTAGTGAATAATAATGTAATAAATGAACAGATAATTAAAATAAACAGGTCCAGCACCTTCTACCACACACTCTTCTAGTATTTATTACGTTCTCTGTGACATTCTGTATTTTTGGACTCCCTACTTCCTTCTATTAAAGAGTTATTTGTTAGCTGGTGGAGACAACAGACACATAGAGGGTGACTGATCAGGCATTTTTAATTATTAGTAATGGAGGGGTCTATACAGCTCTATGCCTGTTCTCTGGATAGACTCTACAGCAAAGAGAAAGCCTGATAAGAAATGATACTGGAATGGTGGCCTAGCTGTACACTACAAGTTGAAGAAAAAGGATTGTGAAATACAGAAGGGGATTCTTAGCCCTGCCTCTGCTTGTCCATAGAGAGCAGGATGTGTAGTTTCCACTAAATAAGCAGAAACTTTCTAAAGGGGAAATGGCAGACAAGACAGTGAAAGCAGACATCGTAGCCACACTTACCCTCAGCCACGTCATCATCCACTGTCAACTTAAGGCTTTTTCCTCTCCGCACTACCCGGACAGTGTGCCACTCATTGTCATTGAGCTTCTGCCCTGCATACAGGGTCTCAGGTCCTTTGCCTAAGAATGGTGGTAAGGGTCAAAAGTTAGAACCCGTTCTCAAAGTACTGCTCAGGGCATTAAGTTTGTCAAAGCCACACTGGTGCACATGACCCAGGAGAGCCATGGATCCTATGTCCACTGTTCCTATAGAATCCTCTGTATCAATCTCCAAAAGCAGACATCTCCATTGAAACGTGAAGGACATTCACGTCCATAATGAAGGAACTAAATATCTCCTTCATGCAGAGTTATGAGGTCTTAAAATACTAAAAACACTTAATAAGATTTACAGCAATCTCTAAGCAGCTGGCATTTGTTTTGCTAAGTCTTGGATATCTTGGATATTTTTATTAGTCACTTGCTTCTTTAAGCATAGTACAAAAGTGTGGCTTTTACAAAATATTTACCAAGTTTGTGAGAAATAATTCAAGTTCTACTGCTTTAACTTGCCATTTCCACTAACCCACAGTTTACTAGAATTTAGCAACCATAACAATTGTAAAAGTAAGCAACACATAGAAATTATGTCTAGGTTTAAACACTGTAATTAATACCCCTGGGGTAACATGAGAGGACCCAGGCTTTTCTCATTGTTCATCATCCTCCAAAAAAACAAAGCCAACTAACCAAACAAACAAAAAAACCAAAAGAGCCAAAGCAGGAAATAACATAAATTTCAAAATTGAACATGTACAGCTCAAAACAGTGCTTCACATAAAGCACCACTAGGTAAAGGAATAAATTAAGTTGTCTCAAGAGAATCCATGTTAAAGACAGTCAAGATGAAATTCAAGTTAAGCCTCTGAAGGGCCTGGGAAGCAAGGAGTTGTAGTGTTTAACAGCAAAAGACTGCAAGACGGGGAAACACAAGGCATTAAAACACTCCCTTTAGCAAGAGAAAAGAAATTAACTTCAGAATGTGTGTGATCATTGACCCAATATGGAAACTGGAAGACAAAAATGTCAGAGAAGCTGTGGCCATAGACCAAGCTTCTCCTTCTGAGGCACAGGGCTCATCCACGCAGAAGCTGATGACTAAGTATTGCTGAATGAGTCAGTCAACATATGGACAACTTTATGCTTAAAAAGACTTGAAATGTACTAAAATATGTAAGAGAGCAAGCTATGATACTCTATTTTAGAAAGAAAATAGTAAAATCAGCTAGGTAGAAATCTATAGATAATTCTAAGCTGTACCTTTTAAATATTGAGCAATTAATATTTCCAGTTTGACTGGCTGTAAGAGTTACCAGAGGTAGTTAAAGTTTGGGATTTCTTTTTCCCTTGAAAAATAAAGGCGCTAAAGTGAAGAATTTTATTTTAATTGAACCACAAACAGATTTTTGTGGTATGTATCCACCATCCAACATGCAACTCAAATGAATAAGAATCTTGAACATTCAGTGACAAAACCCAGGTTGGATCCAGTGAATCTCAAATCCCGTACCTATGGCATCAAATGGTGTATGAATCTTAGAAGAAGAATTTGCTAACAAACAACTATTATTTAATCTCACAATTGCCTCTTGATGTTATCTTGAATTCACCCACCAACATGGAATCTCCCCCTACATTTCAACTCACTAGGGAGACCCATTCATTATCTCCTTCAACTCAAGCCTCAGATGGATGCATAGGCCCCTTGCCAACCCCTCACTAAGAGGGCATTGGGAGAAAATGGACCATATCATGTTGGTGCTTTTTAGAAGAGCAGAAGTTCTTAGAACAAGCAAATCTGCCTTTGTGTTTTATGTTTTCATCCTCTTTATTCAACACACAAATGCTTTGCTAAGAGAGAGGAAAGCAAAGATGTAATTGAAAAACAATGGCTATGGAGGCAGAACTGTTACAGATACAGGCTATTTAAAAACTTCTCCTCTGAGGGAACATCTGTTCTTCAGGCAATTTTTTTCACATCACTTAATTTTTATGATTAGGGACAAGATAAGAGAGAGAATGACAAGCACAAATGCAGTTAGTTCAGGACAATGCTACCTAAGCATCATGTTAGCTACAGAAATGTAAAAGAAGCTTTGTTTTTGCCCAAAGTGTTTTCAAGAAGCCAGCATTTTACAGGTACGGCATTTAAGGTATTCAGCAAATGTGCATGGTAGCCAGATTCAAACACAAATGTTCAACTGTCCATTCAACTTTAAAGCATTACAATGTGATGCCCTATAATCAAAATTGTGGAAAGATTAATGGAGCTTTTCATGCCCTGCTATTTCCAACACCACTAATTCTCAGTACTCTAAGAATAGGGCGGGGGCGGGGGTGGGTGGGTGGGGGAGATGCACATTAGATTCATTAAAATGACATGGAATCTTATTCAATATTCACTTTCATGTAGCACACTGACCAACTTCAGTGAGCTTTTGTAAAACTCATCTTCTGGAAGTGAAGTGTCAATGGCATTTATCTTAAGCCAAAAGGTCAAGGCACCATGCTAGTAGAAAGTGATTTTTAAATCCCACTGCAAATTTCGGGAAAGTGAGAAGGGGTGTCAAGTTAACCTGCGTCTCACAGAGGAGACTCAGTTGGTAAGTAATACAAATTGATACTAACACAAGCCAAAAGTTAAAACACAAACTTAGGCTTGCAAAGCTGAAAGTTCTAATCCAGGGAGGATTCTCACCCCACCCCCCAAATTGGACAGACTTGGTTAAAAAGCCAATGAAACAGCATCAGTCAGACAAAGACAGCTGAGTTCTTTCTTGTAGGTAGAGGGTGCCCCCAGAAGGAAGAAGGAAAAAGACATTGTTCAAGTTTGATTCAAAAGGAAACTACCAAGAACTAACAACCTCAGATCCATACATGTTCTGACAAGTTGTCTCTGCAAAAACACTAAGATGATGATGATCCGAAGTTGGATACACATCGGATATATGTTTGACATGTTTCCCTTCTTTCACGGTGTATCCAAGCAATATTGATCTCAAGAAATCCTATGACTCTCCTCAGGCTGCTCAGACATGAGTGCTGCAGCTAAGCAGAAGGACCCAATCGACTCTCATCAGCTGACTGTCCCAGATCACGACACTTATGACAAAGACAAAAAAAAAAAAGGAGAAAGAGTTCTGACCTATAGAAGTTTGTAAGAGTAGAGAGTCAATTCTTCATTACTGAAGGACAAAGAGCCTTTAATGACTGTTTGGAGTGGTACCAACGGAATAGAATGCCCACTCCCTCTGGTCCTGCTGCCATCTAACTAGGCATTGTCTCTTTGAGAGAAGGCTTTGCCTCATGGAACATGGACTCACTTTCTCATGAGTGGGCAACAGAGAACAAGAAACAGCAGCTGAAAAACACCAGGCAGACTCTTTTCTTGAACCCCCCTAGTAACCCAAGAGAAGCAACAGGCCTTTAAGCAAGAACTAATAATAAAATCAAAACAAAACATTAGAATAAAAATCACTGCTGGTTCCTTGGAGGAAGATGACACTCAGATATCAGAAAAGTCTCCCCTCTCTTGGCAGACCTGCCCATGGTGAACTTTAGTTTAATCATTTTTAATCTAGTCAGGGTTTTTAGAAAACAGACTATATTGTATAATTTTGCTATTTCCTGCAAGACCAATAGCGCCATGAAAACTACAGATTACCCCCAATACTCATGACATCACCAAATTAAGCTAAACCTGTTGGTTTTGCTCATATGCAGGCAGTAGAAATTCCTTCCATCAGCCACAAAGGGCTGTTTCCAAAAGTGGAGGGGAACATTCAGGGACTTTTGAGTTGTGGGGGAGGAACGGGGTGGCCAGCATGACTTTTCTTCACCTGAATTTATGTAAAAGAGAAAATGATACCTTGTTTTCCCTAGGAGCCATGCTCCTCATGAGCCTAAAAGAAAGTCTTCCAATACACTAAAAACATAAAAATATCTCTCTTAAAAAGGTCTATATATGATTCTATATCTATATGGTATGGTAAATGGATGTGCAAATTATTGTATTAGATAAAAGCAAAACAAAGACATTGATCAAGAAAACACTTACCTTTACTCCGTCAGCATCTAGCTGTGACAAGTATTCTACTGAGCCCAGAGCAACACAGTTTCTATTGCCCATCCTTCCCAGAGAAAACAGATTATTTAGGAGTAAAGCAAAGACAAACAAAGGAACTTAAGGAGGAGAATAGGGACAGGGAAGCATTTTTATTTTCTGCCAAGAAAATCCAAAAAAAAGGTTGAGGCAGTGTCTGGTTTGCCTTTGTAAGTATAAACTTAGCAGATTTTCACAAACTCATTTCTAAAGCATGCATTCTCCTAGGAAAACAATTGTAAACCAGATTATATAAAACTACTGTAGCAAAACAGCTCGACCATATTACTTCATTTTCACCAAAATCCTCTAGCTTCACGGGTAGCTGAGGAACTGCCCATAACAGGTACAGAAGACACAGTGATCTCAGAGTAAATCTTCTATGGGGAGTTTCTCAGTGAGGTGTCAAGAAGGCAAATAATCCAACTGTACAGCCTGAGCACATGCACCATGTTAGAGAACCAGATTCATTCATTCATTCATTCATTCATTCATTCATTCATGTGTGTGTGTGTGTGTGTGTGTGTGTGTGTGTGTGTTATATGAATATATAACTTTCCAGGGAGCCAAGCACAAGTAACGTGTTCAGAAGCAGACTGTCCATTCTCTTCTAGGGGCTGTCCATCAACCTCAGTACTTCCTGGGCTAATGGTACTTGCCTACTCACCTGTGGCAGTGTATTAGGGGACTGTCCACTACAAGGTTTAACAACGTTAATGAGGATCAGTGAGGCCATGCAACCAATGCGATATTGAGGATAAGGAAAATGGAAAAGATGCTTCACGAAGCTTGCTGTCTAGTTACAGGCGAGGAAACCTGAAGTGCCACAAATTAAGGACTATGACCCAAGTCTTGAGAGAGTTGAGTTCTCTAAGTTTAGAGGGAATGGGGTCCTTGTGCTCACAGAGAATTACTAGAGAGACCAGGAATGTTAGACAGGCAGGACTGTCTCTTAAAGGAAGGTACGCATAACCTATTTTCTGCACAGAAGGCTGAGAAGGATATAGTTAGTAGCCTAGTGACCTGTGCTATCGATAGGGCTAGGCTACACTTGAATCACTCAGACTATTGTTTACCCAAGATTCTGTCTCCATAGACCTTTATCTTCTGTTTCTCAGGCAATAGTACCCAGCCTTATGGGAGATGTCACATGTACTTCACAATAGCCTAGGTGACCTCTGTGCTATCTGTAGGCCCAGGCCACTCCTGACTCCTCACACACAATGCTGGATGGAGTTATATGCCTGGCTTTTGTTTTTTTAAATAGTCACAAACATGATGCTTGTTTTTCTTCAAGAAAAATGATGAGTAAGATATTGAAAAATCCACACTTGGCAAACAAAAACAAACAAAAAATGAACGTATTGGCAAATACTAGTGCCCAATAATAATACTCTTAAAGAATGTTAAGATGTAGGTGAAGGAACTGAGCTCTGATAATCAGTTTAATGCTAAAAAAAAAAAAAAAAAAAAAAAAAAAACCTTTCAAAGCATCCCACCTTAGAGGTCTCTGGACTTGGGGTTTCTGACTTGTAAAATGGTGATTATAAATGGTAAGATATAAAGACCTCTTACAAAAAACCCAAGACATTCATGTTCAGGATAAAGAGCCTAAAAGTACGTAAGATTTTGTAGCATGAGCACTTTTACTATCAAACAATACAGTTTTAATGTCTGACCTAGAGTTGGAGTGGTCATCATAGAAAGCATCATTTCTCCATTTCTCTATCATTTGCTTCTCCACACATCTGAGAGGCATCATCAGTGCCTCGCAACTGCCATGCTTACACCTCAGTGACTTCCGTAACATTTATCATTCAACCTTTCCCTTTTTTTTGGTTTTGTTTTTGTTTTTTTTTTCAAGACAGGGTTTCTCTGTGTAGCTTTGCACCTTTCCTGGATCTCACTCTGTAGACCAGGCTGGCCTCTGAACTCACAGAGATCCACTTGCCTCTGCCTCCTGAGTGCTGGGATTAAAGGCGTGCGCCTCAACCTTTTCTTATCACACTTTGAGAACTCCCATGGCCCATGGAGGCAAAATTCCTAGGCACAGTGACACCCTATATTAGTGGTTCTTCCTAATGCAGCAACTCCTTCTACAGGTCCTCTTGTTGTGGTAACTCCCAACCATAAAATTATTTTCATTACTACTTCACAACTGTAATTTTGCTACTGTTACAAATTGTAATATAAATATGTGACATGTAGATGGTCTTAAGCAACCCCTGTGAAAATATTGTTTGATTCCTAAAGGGTTTGTGGTCCCCAGGTTGAGAACAACTGCCCTATAGCATGTTGGTTTTTTATTTGGGGTTTGGGGATTTGAACTCGGGTCTTCATGCTTCCACAGCAAGTGCTCTTAATCAGAGAGCTATGTCCTAATTAAAATTTTAACAATTTTTCTGGCTGCAATTGGATCCAATGGATCAAAAGAGGCCCATAACACACAGAAGGGAATCTTTTAGGAAGCTGTTAAAGGCAGGAGGTGAAAGTGACTTCGACTAAGGACATTAGTAGGAGTAGAAGTGATGAGATTTGCTGTGTATTTCCAAAGCAGAGTCAAGAAGACCAGGAAACTGATTTAGAAAGTAGGTTAGGAATGAGAGAGGAAAGAGGAGGAGGCAACGTAGAAATCGTCGTTGACTCCTTGGCTTAACTCTGAGAATCTGAGTAGATATAAGCGCAGCTAGAAAAGGAAAGCTTCCTGGGAAAGTGGGGCTCATTTGACCTAACAGAAGCTTGTGAGAACCATGGTTCAAATATCCCAAATCCATGGAAATGCAGGTGCATTAGCTCACGCCTACTAATTCCACGTTCCTACAGTGAGATGGGAGGTGGAAGTGGAGAACCTCATTTCAGTTAGTTTTTTACTTAGCATCAGTCACACTTGACATCAGCTTCTAGCAGCTTCCTGCTGTGAGTCTAGTCAGTTCACTGATTGCCTGACTTCTTTTGTATAGCTTTAGCTTATACCTTAGGCTACTACTGTCTTCAGCATTGTAAGATTGTTAGACTACTGATAGCTCAATTCTCTCTTTCTTCTCTCCTTCCTGCTCTTCTCTCCCTCCCTTTATTTCCTACATGATTTCGGTTAGGACTCTAGCCCATTACTTCTTGCCACTAAGAGGAACAAAGCAAACACTGTACCCTACTCCGCAGGATTTGTACATTGTGACCTGACCACAGGGTACAATGAACTCATAGGTCTCAACTTAGAGCACAGAGCTTCTCCACTTTGAAATGGAGTGAACCTAAGCAGACATTTTTCCAAAGAAATAAATGGCTCCCCAAAAGAGGAGAAGGAATTTTGTTCCAAGTTTACTGCAAAATATCTAACATAAGCCGTAAATTTGTAGCATGAACAGCAGTGGTGAGTAGGGACCAATAGGTTCAAGATTCCTTGTGATAATCTCTCACCATGAAGCCACTTTTCAAGGGATAAAACAATTTGCTCAAAGAAAGGAAGAAGAGACCTTGGAAAATAGTGTTTCTATTCTTGTTTATTTAAAAATCTGCACGTTCACTAGAGTGTTTACCACTGTTGTCCTGGTATGATTCATAGAATCTGGACATTTTTAATGATTTAAGATGTTACAGTATTCTAGGGTCTGACCATGGGATCTTCTTTTTGGTAAATAAACTCATAGGCTTGAATTATTATAATCAGGATGCTTCCTAAAACCTTTCCCCTTTCCACCTTCTAAAATTTAAGTTTATTTCGTCATCAGGAGACTTCTTTATCTTAAATGCCAAATGAGAAAATATAAACAACTATGAATGGAAACATCTAGGAAATCATTAAGTTTTGTCTTTGTGTGTGCATGCATGTATGTGATATGATATGTGTTTGAATGTCTAGGAATGTGAACATTTATGCACTGTGGAAGATATGTAGAAGTGAGTTGATAACCTTGGGTATTGATCCTCATCTTCCACATTGGTTAAAACAAGGTCTCTATTCACCACTGTAGAAGACAGACCAGTTGGCCCACAAACTTAGGACTTTCCTTATCTGCACTTCCCATCTCACTGTAGAAATGCTAAGTTCACAGATGTGCACTAAACCACTGCCTTGGATTCTAGATATTTAAACTGAGGTTATCACAATCACGTGGCAAGCACTTTGACCACTAAGCCATCTCCCTAGACACAAATTTTGTTTTAAATGTGAATTTAAAAAGGCAAAAATGGCCAGGCAGTGGTGGCACATGCCTTTTATACCAACAACTGGGAGGCAGAGCGAGCAGATCTCTGTGAGTTTGAGGCCAGCCAGGTCTACAGAGCAATGTCCAGGACAGGCACCAAAACTACATTGAGAAACCCTGTCTTGAAAAACCAAAAAGAAAAAAAAGGCAAAAATATATCTTACAGTACTCTCCCTCAGTTATTTTTTATAACTTTTCTATTCTTTACCCATCCCTCCTCAGTTTTATTAAACTCTCTTAGCTAAGAGTGTTTATCTCCCCAGTAATTCAGTTCTACTTTAACTTTGGAAATTATTACAGTATCTCTTCTATTACATGTTAGATTTTTGCATGTTTGTTTTGTATCAACTTTAGGGCTTTGGAATAAGATTTTGTTGCCTTCATAATCTCAACAACTAAGCATTTAACCTTGAACCTAAAAGGTGTTACACACTGGAGGATGGAAAGAGTTCTATGAAATGTCTTCTAAACAAGCCTTGGCTGTTGCCACATCACTTCAAAGCAGTTATGTTTAATTACACAAGATCAAGCCAGCTGAAATTCCATCAGGGGGTGTACAGTTTGACTATATTATGTTTTCTGTGCCTCTGGGACATATCCAGTTAGAGGACTCTTGTAGGAAAAACAAAACAAAAACAATCCATCATGGACAGAGGAGGGCATCTGAAGCTCCACCCCTAGCTAAGGAGATACTAGAATTGGATGGCTGCTGGAGAACAGAGGGTCATTTTTCTCTGGGCACGTGGCCCATGCCCAATAGATGGTTTCACATCAATGTACACACAAGTGGCAATAATTGGATTCTAGGTTATTAAAAGAAATGAAGTTGGGAGAGAGATGAGTGTGTGCAAAATCAGAGGCTAGCAGTGAGGGGTAGATATGATTAATATATAGTGTATACATAAATGAGATATGAATAGAATAAATAACATAGTATAAGGTGGAAAAAATGGACCTTGAAAACAGATAAGAAATTAAGCTCCACAACCTGTCCAGGTCACACAGCAGATAAAACCTGAGTCTATCTGTCTTCAAAATCTCCTCATTGTGCTATACTTGTTCCAACAGCTTCTCCATGTTTACACTAGGAGTTAACCAGTCTGGGAGGAGTCAATCAAGACTGGGTAGAGATATTGAGGAAATGAGAGAATATTATATTGCAGATAAATAAATAAAAATAACTAAGAAGCAGAAAATACATTTTCAGAGTGTTAATGAAGAGTAGGAAACAGTGGTACAAATGCTATAGGGGTAACCAACTG
Organism: Peromyscus leucopus; assembly: GCF_004664715.2. NCBI lineage: Eukaryota > Metazoa > Chordata > Mammalia > Rodentia > Cricetidae > Peromyscus > Peromyscus leucopus. Next base: position 56,936,350 of record NC_051075.1, on the reverse strand, counting down.
CTTTCTGATGGGCTGTCAGGCCTATTCTACAGGAAGAAATGTATGTCTGATATTGTAAATCTATTCAAGAACCCATGCTTTGGAAGCCCGGAGGTCCCAGGAGTGAACCGGCTACTATTTTCCTGCTAAATGGACGTAGTATGAAACTGTCCTATTATTTAGAGATATATCTATCTCTAAACCCACAGATTAGTACAACTGTTAGTCATTCCTCAGTAGAGAAGTTTCTTTGTGCAGTGGAGAGTGGTTCATACAGAAACTCACAACTGCCTAAAGAACAGAGAATAAGTGTCTTCAGAGTACTGAGTCCCAAAGGTGATATATCACGCTTTTATCCCTCAAGGCTCAGGGACCATCATGGAAGAAGGGTAAGAGGGATAAAAAAATGCTAGAAATTGGGAAGGATTAAACAATGTATTCTGGACATCACAGGTCCACTGTACTACTGAACTCATAGAAGCTATATTTGCCTTCACAAGCTCAATCCAGTCAACATTCAAGCTTAAAGCAGGAAAGGCCTCAGAAGCCCCAGTCTTGATGGTTGCTGAGGGATGGAGAGTCACTTTTCTTTAAGAGTATGGTCTCTGGCAGCTCAACCATGCTCCAGTGGATATATCCACACCCATGAGTAAGTGGCCAACACAAATTAGAGTCAGTGGGTTATAAAATAATTTTAAAAGGCCACAAAATTTGACAGGGTGAGAGACAGGGAATATATCTATGAGAAACAAAGGTGAATATGGTCAAAATACATTGTGTACCCACATGAAAATCACAACAGAATTAATAAAAATATTATACTAAAATATTTTCAGATGAAAGATGCAGACATAGTACATATAACACATTAGTAAAACCAAAAGAAGTTAGTGTATCTTCTAGTAATGAAGGTGGGGGTTTAAAATATGATATTTGTGAGCATTCACAGGAGACCCTTTTGGTTCCTGAAATCATACTCCCTTAGTTAGCCTCAGATGTCAGCCACAGCAGCAGGTGACAGCTATGAAGAACCACATATAATCCGATGGTCCCTCACCACAAGGAGAACTGTCCTGTGGACCTTCAGAGTGTCTTTCTTACAACCAAAAAGGAAGAGCAGGGCAACAGTACACAAAAGAAGATTGTCAAACACTAATAGGTGGATCAAGCTAATAGATGAATACTATGTCCATATTCCTATGTTCTACGCAGACAAGTCTAGGAGTAATTCACTGTAATCTCCCCAGCTCCACACCCGGGCAATGCACCAACAGTGATCTTTACAACAGGTACTCCTATAGATGTTTCTTCTCACACCACTAACTGCACAATATGAAATAGAAACTATAATTTTGGGGGTATTGATAAAAAAAATAGGCAAATGTAGCACAAATGTCATGGTGGTAACCAAGTCTCTCTAGTCCTTCTCTTCAGATCTTGAAGTTTACTCCAAACTATTAATACATCTCTGAAACTATCTAGTTGTTTGTCTCAGGTTCTGCTCTCAAGACAATTCAAGTCAGCGCAAGTCATGTAGCACTCAATCATTTGCTATTCAGTAACTCAAATGTTATCATGTAATGGAATAAGTAGCATCTATTGCCTCTAATGAAATTCAGATAGGCTGACTTGCCCAAAGCCATAAATCCATTAAAGTACTAAATTAAATGAAGAGTATGAAGTTTCTGACTCCATAGATGGAATTCTCCCTATAAACTCATATATTAGCTGTCTATGAAGCTATCAAACACATAGAAGTCTTGGGTCTATGAAGCCCTCAGAAAACAGTGCTATTTACAGTGTATAGTACTATAGTTGTAAATGGCAAAAACCAACCAACTCATGAACTTATAAGGGAATAGTATGCATCTCAAAGGTGATCCTATAAATCCCATGTGAATCATAGAGGTTTTCTGAAAACATGAGCATAGTCTTTCTTAAGCAGCTTGAGTCTGTTATATGCAGAAATTCCACCCAGGAATGAGAGTTGCAGCTATGAGCTTGGTACCCTGAGAATCTTCAAACTCCAACTGTTTGTACAGACCTAGTGTTTTCTGGATGAGGAACTTTATTTTGATTATAAAGATATAGTTGTGGGGTTTTAAAAACATTCCAAGACAGAGTTCAGTGGATGCAGGATTTTCAGATATCTTGTAATGTTTGTAGAATCTCCTTTCCAAGACAGAAACTACCAAATCTAAGTTAAGGGAAGAAGAAGATATTATAACCTATCTTTTTGGGATTATTAAAAGACTCGTGAGCTTGATGACATTAGCAGGTTACCCACTGAGAACACAAGGAGTAGTCATATGAAAAACAATGTTATCACCTAAGTATACCCTCCTAACTTCTTAAAATTTGACTTATGCAAGGGGATATTTGGGGGGTGTGAGTTGACACTATTGTTATCCCATTCAGGTCCTAGCTCACTAAAGTGATGGTGTTTCCCTTATCTGAAGTAAGATCTATACAGGATTGGAAACATCAGAAATTTTAGCTCCCTATCTGAGTAGAAATATCACTTTATTACATCTTTTAAAATTAAACTCACAAAGCAAGCGCATGAAGAAAAAATTAAAAGCAAAGCATCAATAAAACCAATTAAGACTTTTAATTCAAATGTTGCCTCTGTCTAGGTAAGATCTCAGTGCAGCCCTGTGGTGATAGGCAAGGCACACCCACAACTACCTTGTAAGTATCACTATTGTCCATGTGTTCTTTGTCTTTGTGCAACAGTCTTTGCAAAGCATGTAGTTAACCTTTGAACTGTAACTGTTTTATCCATGCACTGTGGATTCCGGAATAAAATGGGACACCAAGCAGAAGAAAAAATGCTTGCTCCCAAAGAGGGTAAAATCACCTTTTCCAACCCAGGATGAAAAAAGAAGATGAGTTAAATAATGAATTCAGGAAGGCAGGTGGGGATATAGATCTGAGGCATAGTATATGTGCAAGTGCATATGCAAGACCTTTTATGCAATCCAGTCTCACAGGAGAAAAGTTCAGGAATTACTATATGGGCCCTGTTGGCTAGTACCAAGTAGAATGATGAAAAGGGTGCCACAATCCTCAAAGATCTCACAATCCACTGGGGAGGTAGCAAAGGAAGCAAATACTCAGATTTAACAAGTACAGAGTTGTGGCTGGGCTCTTAGTCAACCTAAAATCCTACGTTATCAACTCTCCATTTCCCCTCAGATTTCTTACATAGGTTTGCATAGAACCTGTAAAACATTGACCAAGACCTAAGTATCCATTATTCTCAACTCTTTTTAATATTTATAAATTTTTTGCTTGCATGTGCGACTATGTACCACTTGCATGCTAGATGCCAACAGAGGTCAGAAGAGGTCAGCAGATTTCCTGTAACTGGAGTTATAGTAGGTTGGAAGCCTCCATGTGGGTTCTCAGAAGCAAACTGGGTCCTCTAGAAGAGCAGCCAATTCTCTTAAACACTGAGCCATTTTTCTATCACCTATTCTCAAATCTTAATAGCACCATTCTTAGGTAATACTCACATTTGCTTACAGGGTAGTGGCCTCCAAACACATTTCTGAGTTATTGGCAAACTTTAACTTATTACTTGCACCAATCCCATAAGGTTGGTATGGTTCATTGTACCGTTTTCTTGATATTTGCTATCCCTTCCTATCAGCCCTTTTCTGGAAGATCCATCCTTTCTAAGGGATGACATTTCTCATCTCATTATTTCAGACATGCTGTGTGATTTGTTTCACGCAGCTAAGGAAAGGAAAATGACTTGAACCACTTGGAAAGTTTAAGGGCTACCATTAGCTATTTTCCTTTTGCCAAAAATTTAAGTTGTGACAGACTAGGACTACTTCCCAGAGTCTAGAAAAACAGAAAAGAGAAAAAAAGGGGGGGGGGAAGCAGCACCATAACAAAACTGACAGATGTTAATGGTGGTAGTGGTGTTATATAGCACTCTACACTTCTAACCTTGTATAAGTTTGTATAGACATATTTCTCACTGGAGCAGAACCAAGCCATGCTGACTGTTACACAAATCCACCTAGTACCCATATAATGGAGATAAGGCAATTTACCAAAGACAGACAATGATTATTAACTTACATGTTTGGATTTGAACTTGGGTAGACTAGGTCTATTTTGCCCATACCTCCTAGGCTATTGGGCCCCTGTCAACCTAAAGAAGCACGGAAGACATTTTTTTAAAGCATAAAATTAAACCTCAGAATGAAAAAGTCTGTGCATGAGCTACAGGATCAAGATTATGAAACTAGAAAATCAATGCATACAACACATATAACCTTAATCTCTGGGTGGGTAGAAGTTGAATAAGGTAGAGGGAAAAAAAAAGAAACTGAAATAAGATGAGAAAAAAGAAACCTACAGAGAAAATTATAGAGGAGAAACAGATTAGAAAAAAATCTTATTATTTGTCAAATTGTGCAGAAAGAAATCTCTCTACTGAAAAAAAAAATAGAACTCTTGGGGTCTTAACCTTTATAATACTTCCAGAACACACAATACATAGAATGTGTAGAAACAAGTATTTTAGAAATAACATTCTCATTTCGTCACTGTAAAAATGCCCTCTGTGACCAATATAGAAGGGCAAGTGTCATACTTTTCTCATGCAGGCCAGAAGAAGCGTCTTCTGTAGGGTTGGAATAGTCCTGCCAACTAGATTTCATGTTTTTCAGACATCTTGAGTCTCCACGGCCGGTGGGTTCTCACATTTAAAATTTCATAACAAGCATGAGTAGATTGAGGTGGTATTGTGTTCCCCAAAATATTGTGCATGCTAATAAACTTTTCTGGGGTCAGAGAAGAGAAAAGCCACAATATTAAACATAGAGGATAGGCACTGGCAGCACATGCCTTTAATCCTAGCATTCCAGAGGCAGAAATCCCTCTGGATCTCTGTGAGTTCAAGGCCACATTGGAAACAGCCAGGCACGGTGACTCACTCCTTTAATCCCAGAAAGTGAGCCTTTAATCCCAGGGAGTGATGGCAGAAAGCAAAAAGATATATAAGGCGTGAAGACCAGAAACTAGAAGCTTTTGGCTGGTTAAGCTTTTAGGCTTTTGAGTAGCAGTTCAGCTGAGATCTATTTGGATGAGGACTCAGAAGCTTCCAGTCTGCGGAAACAGGATCAGCTGATGAACTGGCGAGATGAGGAAACTGTGGCTTGTTCTGCTTCTATGATCTTCTAGCATTCACCCCAATAACTGGCCCTGGGTTTGATTAAAAGTAAGAACTTTTAAGATTCCTGCTACAGTAGATAATTTAGAAAATCTGGCCAGCCGGGCGGTGGTGGCGCACGCCTTTAATCCCAGCACTTGGGAGGCAGAGGCAGGTGGATCTCTGTGAGTTCGAGGCCAGCCTGGGCTACCAAGTGAGTTCCAGGAAAGGTGCAAAGCTACATAGAGAAACCCTGTCTCGAAAAAACCAAAAAGAAAAAGAAAAAAAAAAAAAGAAAGAAAATCTGATTCTAGGGCTTAGGGTGGCTGACTCAGGAGATCAGGGTTCTTTGAATGACATTTTACCAAGATCCAGGTATTTGTGACACAGGTTGTAAAAGTTTTCTTAGATTATGATGGCAGAATAACATACACTCAATGACTATGGCAAAATAGATACATTTTCCCCCAGGTCTGGAGAGAAGAAATCTGAAATCATAGGGCCATGAATGTTTTGGAACCTTTCTTTGCCTCTTCCTGTGTTTGGTGGGTGCTATCAACCCTCAGTGTCCCTTGGTTTGTAGGTACATAACCTTAATCTCTACCTCTTTCCCCATATGGCCTTCTCTTTGATGGTCACCAGTCATTCCATTTAGAAACTAAGTCTAATTCAGTATGAGTTTGTCTCACCTGATTACACCACTTCTAAATTAGGGCATATTCCAGGGATGAAGGTGAAGTTTAGGTGACACTGTACAACCCTCTATGTAGGTGATTCTCTGACCATATTTTGGGAAACTGGAGAACAAGAAAATAAACAAATTCTTCAGTTTATTGAATTGAGATTTAAAGGGTCCTGAACCTTGTGAAAGAACTTAGCAATAACCATGTAAATAGAAGCTATGGTCTTACTCCTACCCAGTGCTCTTTGCTCTGTAAACTGCTTCCTGTGGTTCTAACAGATGGACTCCTGCATTGTAGCAGACTCCACTTCATTAGAAAATATTTGTTTCACGATAGTAGCTATACTTCCTCCCAACCCAATCTGTCACTGACAAGGAACCCTTGCATTTTCTTTTCACCATTCTCTTGCCCTTGACCCCTGGTTGTCTATCCCCTAGTGTTGTAAACTGTCTCCTCATGCAGGTATCTCTCCAGCTAGAATCAAGGTACTCTCTAGGTTGGGACAACATTTCTCTCCGTGCATTCTTGCACTCGGGATTCTTATTAAATGAACGAATGAAATCCCTTATTGCACCCATAACTGTTAACCCAAAGCTTTCTTGCCATTAGCAAAGTAAAGGACCCCCAGGACTGGGGATGGAGCTGAGTGGCAGTGCCCCAAGTTCTATCCTTGGTGCTATGAGAAAATGAGAGTGAGACTTTAGTACTCTGGCCAAGACCAACTTGCTTAAACTCTCTCCTCACATCCCTTTCTCCATTCTCCGGAGTCTCAGTTTAATAAACATCGTCTCGTTCCTCTGCTTTTAGGTCCATCTGTTCCCCATTCCCCTTACCTATTCCCAAACCCCACCCACTCACAGCAGCCCTCTGGAAGCTGCCTCTTCTACTTAGCTTCCTCTCTCCATTCACTCTGGCACTTCCATGTGGTCCACACTATATAGAGAGCACATCCTCTCAGATCCCTCCAACTCACTGTCTGCTCTGGAGTGCCCATCCCTTCTACCCTCCTTCATCCTCTCTCGGTACCTTTCACTAGCTAGTTATCTTCTATGATTTCCTAAAACTATATAAGCTCCCAAATTCACAGCTATCTTCTGATGTTTTCTATCATCGCCAAACTTCACCAGTCACCCCCATCTTTCCTGCTGAGACTGTCTCATGGGCGTTCCACATTTGGAACTTTGATCTCCCCCACACCTTCCTTTTCTTTTGCCTGTTAGTGTAGTGTTCCTTGAAGCTCTACTCTGTTTCCTTCATGTGCATGGCTTCTTGAAACTTCCATCAAGTGACCTCAACTATAATTTGATTTTTAGTTTTCCCTTTGTTAATCTTTTCTCTCATCTCATCGTGGTTGTTATTTCTTAGACATCATTTTGTTGTTGTTTTTGTTTTTGTTTTCTGAGATAGTGCTTCTCTGTGTAGTTCTGGTGCCTATCCTTGCTCTGTAGACCAGGCTGGCCTCAAACTCACAGAGATCTGCCTGGCTCTGCCTCCCAATTGCTGGGTATAAAGGCATGCACCACTGCCGCCCAGCTAGATATTGCTTTTATCTTAAAATTTTCTCTCAAATCAAGCATCATATTTAAGATTATCCACTTATAAAACTGTATTCATTTTTGGTTTTTATTGTTTATATGACTACTACTATTTCCTCATTCTAGTTATATGTTAAAGACTTTTTTTAGTTCTGAATTCTACACTGAAGAAAATTAATTCACTAACCTCAGTGAATTTGTTAGTTCTATTTCTTGAGGGGCACTAGAGATTTTCCAGCTGTCTATTACTCACTAGAGATCCCTTGGCTAAGAGCACAGGTTTGGTATGAAAGCAGGAAGAGGGTGGTGGTGGCACACGCCATTAATCCCAGCACTCGGGAGGCAGAGGCAGACAGATCTTTGTGAGTTCAAGGCCAGCCTGGTCTACAGAGTGAGATCCAGGAAAGGCGCAAGGCTACACAGAGAAACCCTGTCTTGAAAAACCAAAAAAAAAAAAAAAAAAAAAAAGAAAGCAGGAAGAGTTAAGAGATAAGGCTCACAAAAATAATAAGGGAGAATAAAATTAATCAAGTGCAGGAACTTAGAATATTGTAAGTTGGTAACAAACTAGTTGGTGAGGAAGAAGATGACTATTTTGGGCAGAAGAATTGGGGGCAGAAATGTTTGAAATGAAAATAGTGGTTATTTCATATTTGGAGAAAATAAATTTGTGTGTCCTGTTGTGGTGACTCATGCCTGTCTAAGATCTCAGTGTCTTATCACCTACTAAGATGCAAGACAGGCCATTCTGGTCTCAATAAGCAGACTATTTCCCTACAAATTAGGAGGTGAAATGGGTGAACTATCCCACATTCTCTAAAACAGACTAGGAGAAAAAAATGGCTATATATTCAAAATGGTTATATGTACACATCATATTAAAATAGACATTTGAGGCTACATGCCTTTTATGGAACCACAATCCTATCACATCAGGGTGATTGTAATCTTATCCATTTCCCTTAGTAGCAGAAAACAAATATGGACACCTGGAATGGTGTACAGTAAACACCTAAAAGATTTGTACCGTGTGTTACTACTAATTGGCAAAGAACATCTACTTGACAAAAAATTAAAAACAGGAGCAAGTGGTCAGTTTGAGAGGTAGACTTATTAGAAGAAATGAGGGTCATGAAATACCCATTAAGAACTGAATTTAAGGATAAGTACAAACTATCCCCTTTTGATAAGAACAAACATCCACCCAATGTTTGCACAATAACTATTATGTATTTGTTACCAAATATTCATTAACTTGATAACTCATTAAGTACTTATTGCTCATTTGTGACACTAGATTTGGGCTATCAGCTTGGGATGAAAGAAGACATAATGACTCCCAGGATCAAAGTTACTTGAAGTCTAACGAAGAAGACAACCATTTACAACAGTAATGTGCCTCTCTAAGTGTTCTAATATTACTATGTAGTCTTCAAAGTGTACTTTAGGAACACAAAGAAAGGGAGAAAGAGTGTATGTACATGTATGTGTGCACATGTATTGCATATATGCCTAACTTTTGCTTTTGGAGTGGGATTAGGAGTACAGTGGTGTTCAAATGAGAATTCTTAGAGAATGCTCCACAAAGGATGAGCAGGGAGCTAGATAGACAAGAGATGAAGGAAGAGTCCCTGAATGCAGAGGTGAAGAGAGTTGGACAAGTCCAAGGAGTAGTGTGTTATTTTATATGATGAGGAAAGGGGACATTTTCATGGCAGGTGATGAGTCTAAAGGAGTAGCCGGGAACATAATTTGGACCTCTATGCTGTGCTAAAAACTTTATTTTATCCTCTACACCATCAGGAGATTGTAAAATACCTTAACAAGCTATAATGAGTGTTGGTTGTATTCTTTAGGCTTTAATGTTGGTATGACAAACAACAAAACAAACAGTATGAGTGTAAAACTCCTATCAGGTATAAAGATTAGAGAGCAAAGAGTAACATTAAGACATGTTAAACATAGAGAACACGGAGCAGCATGTGTGTTGAACAAAGATAAAAAGGGAGCAGAACAAACAGGAAGTTACTTGCTCATGAGAATGAGCAGAACACTTATGAAGTTCAATGTGTAATTGACAGCTGTCATTCCTAAATTGATGAACCCAATAATGGTACTCATTCTGGTCTTAATTCTAGTTCCTACCTACCTTGCTTGAGATATGCAAACAAAACTTATGTTCGGTGATCATGTTAACTAGCAAGCCATTGCTATTGGCAGATCTGCTTGACCCTGTTGCTTTATTGGGAAGTGAAGTGGTGGCCCCAGATTTCTTCCAGTGATCTCTTAACCTCATTGTAGTTCTTGTAAACCCTTATCTCAATATCAGGGAAGGCTGTTTGGGCAGAGCATAAACTGAGACATAGAAATACTATGTAACCAAGATTCAGATGGTGTATGCTTTGTATCCACACCATACTATCCTGAAAGTGTTTATCTGTCTCTTATCTTCTCCCCTTCTTGCTTTTTTTTTCTCTGAGCTTTAGATGGTTATATGCTTTATGTGGTGCTTGTCTTTGTTAAGGAACAGCTGACTCCGTTTTCTTTTTAGTTAAACAATGTTAGACTTTGATCATAACCTTAACTAGAGGTCAACCTTTTTCACTGGTTCTTCCTCAATAATCTTGTGAATAATACATTGTAAATATTTTCCATTGTTCTCAGAACTGACTGACCATAAGATGTTTCATGGTAGTTAACTGTCTGACCATAAACCCATAACATGTACATTTCCTATGATCATCAAAATAACTGCAAATTTCCACTTTTAATTATTTGCTTGCTTGGTATAAAGAGACTACTCTACCTTTAATTGGGGCTATATTCATTCTCTTACTATATAGGAAAATATGGCATAGCCATTATTAAATTTTCACTTTGCAACATCTTGGTGGTGTTAGTTCCTGGTTTTTGACACCATGACATAATGAACTATATAATTATCATCTTCATTTGTCTATAAACTATTCAGTTACATGAATTCTGGAGAAACTGGACTGGGTATACTTGGAGTATCAAGGTGATTTCCTACATGTCACTGTGAACAGGGATAGACTCAATCTAATTATTGCCTTAGAACAAAACAAAACACTCTACTCCAGATATGTGCAATCCTGTCATTGAAAGGTCATCCTGCCATCTGCAACTTTCAAACTCAAGAACTACCCAGTAGAGTAAAAACAAGAAAAAGGCATAAAACCCTCAAATATTGTAAGTAAATATATTGTATAGTCCTGTATGCATGTGGCCACTGGTATGAATGATACAGGTATGAATACCCAACTCTTCAATTGTAAATTTTACAAGGCTGAGAAGTGAGGCTAAAGACACAGGGACAATTCTCCACTGCCTTGTCTAGCCAAAGGTAGGCAGTATACTTTTCCTAGAGCTTTCAATAGGATCCAGAAGCTACAGGCACACACAGGAAAAAATGCCCCCAGGAAATTAAATCTTTTGTTGTTAAATCAAAATAAACTCAACTACAAAGCAAAATCTACCTGGGATGGGGGTGGGGGGACCAATCCTAAGATCGAGTAAGAAAGGCTGAGATTTCTGCATAAACCACGTCCACTTATTCACCCTTGCAGGTACACAGTGGAGTTGGGAGGCCTTGGAGAGATAGATTGTCTAGGATTACAACCCGGTTCCCTATGTGCTGCTTCAGGCCAGCAGGGGGCGCCTTAGAAACTGAAACCAGAACATTAGAAACATTCGAGAGAAAAAACAGCCCAAAGAGAATTCAAATGCCTCATGAGAGTCGTGAGCCATCTGGGTTTTAGAAAGACACAGAACTTTAAGCTAGCTACATTTAGCTCCAAATGCCAGTTCCAGTAATTACTAGCTGAATAGTGTGACCTTGGGTGAATGCCTAAATATCTCTCAGCCTCAGCCTCTGCAAAGATGCAAACTAGTCACACTAATGATTGGTTTTTATCAGGAATATGGTGAGGGGTGAATGCCACAGGGTAGGGACTGCATCTAGCACAGACCCACCTTCTTGCTGTTGCTATGTACAAGATCGTGTAGGTTGAAAATTGAATCATCACCAACTGAAACTGTGGCTATTTCACCAGCCTATCCGGAATGACTGCTTGTCTAAAAGATATTTTTCTCCTTCTAATTCTTCATTTTCTGGCTTCTATCAATTTTAAGGACACATTCCTTTGAGAAACTTAATAGAAACATCCCTAGGTATAAGTAAAGCAAGACACTGGGTCACTTGGATTTTAAGCAATCTGGCTTCAGAATAAGTCCCTCAAATTCTCCTCTCCAGGAAATCTTGTTGGGCCATGAGTTTCAAGACACCTTAAGCAGCTTATGAAACTTTTGTGACAGTGAATTTAACCTTTAAGTCACTGTGTGAAGCTGACATCGTTATATGTCCTAAGAGGTAGAGAATTTCCAGGCAACAGTGAAAATTCAGGGGTCTACCATACTCACATGGGACAGTGATTTCTAGTTCAGTTTCCTTTGAATTTTTTTTAAATGAATTTTCAACCTAATGACAAATATCCTGTTATTGTGAGAATTTGCAAAGGGGAATGGTTATTTGGGACAACAGCTCATAAGATGTGCAGTTATAAAGGGAAATTGCTCAAACATGAACATCCAGCAGTATTGTTTTTCTGCTTTAAAAAAAGAGAGTATTTTCCTAGATGTGCTCCAGCTGTTTCAAAGAGAAATGATACAGGAGAAAAGCATAGCGACACATGACCCCCATTCTGTGAGAACAGAATGTTAAATGACATGCTAGAGCTTTCTGTCTGTGTAAATGTGGGGATTCCAAAGCACATGAGAAAGGGCCCTGTAGAATAGGGTTCATGCGAATGTTAGAAATTAGAAAGGTGCCCTGAAAATGACCAAGTCCAGTCTATTAACATTTCTGATGAGAGATGGAAGATGCAGAAATTCTTAGATGATGTGGCCAAAATCTGAGGGCTAGCAATGCAAATGGAAAAGGCCAGACTCTGGGAAATTACTTCAAGATGGTACTACAGTACTGTCAAGATTCGAGTGACTCTGGAGGCTGAGGCTGAGCGATGAAATTCCTAGAATGTTACTGACAATGTGTACTTTCTAAAAGGAGTGTGTGTGTGTGTGTGTGTGTGTGTGTGTGTGAAGGTACATATAGTATATGTATGTGTTTGGGGTATGTGTACGTGTCTGCTTAGGTGCACGGAGCTCTAAATGCATGAGCAGAAATCAGGAGGCCAGCTCCATCACTCCTTATCTTATTCCCTTGAGACAGGCAGGGTCTCTCACTGAAGCTGGAGTTAGGCTGGCAGATGTGTGAGCAAGCCCTAGCTATTGTATAGACATACACACAGATATGCCCAGACCATTCATAAGTGTTAAGGATTAGAACCCAGGACTTACTCACTAAGTCTTCTCCCCAACCCCAATAATAGATGCCTTAAAACTGAACAATAACTAGCATAACATGATAAGCTGCATATAAATAAAGAATACCCTTTTATAGGCATGGAATATGAAATCATATCCCAATCAAGATGAGTGATGTATCTATTATTCTCTCCCCCTGTGAAAAAAAAATTATGTCACTCTGTGACTCTTCTGAGCTCTCCTGGGGCAGCTGGTGGCCTGTTCTCAGCTACTTATTCTGAATGAAACAAACAAACAAAAAATAGTAGCTAAGTTTAGGGGGGGGGGAAGCTTAGTGAGAACTATTAAAACATTCTGAATTTGAATTGGGGCAGAATGTAATCACAGAAATGACTACCAGACAAGTGGAAATGCATACACAGGATTACAGAGCTAAGTGGAACAGATTATGGCTACAGATACACTAAATATACCCTTAAAGCCCCTTAACTGAGAACTGAGTTATTCATTGATCATGGTCACTTACACATTGTCATACCTTCCCAGTGACACAAGCCAAGACCTATTTAATAGAAGGGAAGTCAGTCATGCTTGAAGTTTTTCAAATTCTAAACATAATTCAGCTACAGAAATTAATACACACTGCTGCCTCAAAGCCACAGAGACGGACTCATCCTGTGCCTTCACCATCTGCTAGGCCCAGGGTGAGACATGGAAACATTAAGGACTAAGTTTACTGCTGTGCTCTTCTTCCACAATACCCTTGGGTCTGGGACACTAGGGAGACCTACTATGTGCTGAGGAGTTGGGAGTAAGGTATTAGCAGGCAAGTTGGAGCAGCAGGCATTTCTGAATCTACTCAGTAGCAGAGTCTGTCTTTCTTCTGAAAGAGAGGGGACAAATGTGTGATCTTCAAAGGTTTTAAAGTTCCATGTGTTCAAAGTCACCTCTGGATTGTCTTCATACATTTCCCCTGTGGTCAGGCATCTGGATCTGCCTGAGGTTAAAGTACTACAGAGTATGAAAACCTGTCCATATATCCCCAAATGCCTTGTGACATTTAAGAAATTAGACAACAGGCATAGGGTACAGAGTGATGTCAAATTTAGAGAAGTCCTCATTCCAAAGTTCAGTGTTTTGTTATTGGGGACTTTTGGGTTTTTTTTTTTTTTTCCTTCCTTATTCTCTGGTGCCCTCTTGTGTTCTGTTCTCAAATAACACTTGACTCTGAAGCTCTAGCTAAAGTAGGCTCAAAGAAAAAATATAAAACAACTAAATTATAGAACCACACCAGCTTCAGCATGTTTCAACAAACACATTATCATCTGAACAGAGATAAGCAGTAACTATTAAAATAGCAGGCAACTACCCCGAATGCTCAAGACATCACTTCCTAGAAATTAGATATCCCTCAAATGCCTAAAGGTCCATTGGTCATAGAGTCAAATAAGGCAAATGTTGTTGGCATAGTCTTTTACAGAAAATTTATAGAGACTTTTCAAGTTGCTTCATTATGTCCAGTTATATTTACGTATTTCATAAACTACAACAATAACTATAAAGGAAGAATCTTCCATTTATTTTTTCATGCTTTCATTCAATTAAATATTTGTTGAGCTCACGAGGCAAATCCCATTCTCATCTAAGTGTCAGAATGGAAAGCATGGAAGAGCTAGCACTGATAGGAAGTCCCCAGCCTCATGATGGAGACAGGACAGTGGCTGGGTCATTTCAGCACAAAGTGACACCTGCTGTAGTAAAGGTACTCACTGAGCATCATCACACCACAAGAGAGGGAGATAATTCAAACTGTTCGCAGTTCTTTCAGATCCCCAGCAAGATGTTGAGTCCTTATGGAACACACTGGTACCCACCTATACAACCCACCACCTTCAGATACTCTAGCCCACATACATGCTGATTTTTAGTCAATTCATAGAACTTCCCCCTCTAATAGTTTCAAGATACTGTCAAGAATAACAATCATAAATCTGAAAGAAATACAAAACAAAACACCTCTCGATTTCTCCAAAGGCCTGGAAAGGACTGGGAAAAGACAGTCCTCAGTTAAACATTAACGGCCCATGCTTTGGGCCTGCCTAATTCCTCCCTCAAGCACACTCAATTTGCTGTATGCAAGCTTCTTGGCTACACCTCACAAACATGTCTACATCTACATCTCTTCTTTGCATCATCACCCTTGTCCACTTCTCTGATGCCACGTCCTTTCTGGTTCCAAGATATTGCTCTTGGACATCATTGTTTCTTGGTGCCCTCACCACTGAAGAGCAACACTACATTTCTTCCCATCTTGGAAGTGTAACTCAATGCTAATTGCTCTGTGTTATTTTCCCCAACATAGTATATCCAGAGTGTAAGGAAGTTTTCCAAGAATCAGCAATGAAAGTGGACTATAGTTTCACTTCTGGCCCTTCAGGTAACTCTCATACCATTAAATAGCTGATTCTTGGGGTCTCTTTCCATCAGTGAAATGGGACTATTAGCCTTTATGCCATAGAAACCCTCAGCAAAACCCCAATGAAGGCTGCTTTCTAGTCCTCACTATCTCTGATCAACTCTATCCATTTTCTTAATATCACAATGTCACCCTATACCTACTGCATGTAAATTAAGTGCACTTTTAACTTTTCTCATTTCTTTTGTGATCCTGTCAAGGGAGAAGCCATTATTTATAAAGTTAGTGTTTCACAGACATCCAAGTGCTATTGAGTCCTTCCATCAAGCTTCTCACCAACCGCCTAACTCAGGAAATGAAGTAACCCTGGGCCTTGACTTGTTTGAATGGAAATCTCATTAGTTTTATACCCAAAAAGCCTGATAATACAAGGGTTGACTTTTTATGCATTATAGTAAAAAAATACTTAAAAAAAATAAAGTCAGTTTCAAATTAGGACTCAATCAGGAAGTGAGAGTAGAAACTCCACATACCCAATTTCTGATGATAATTCATCATCTCACATCCTTGATCTTTCCTAGAGAAATATTTGACTTTCTATTTTACAAAGTCATTCAGGTGCCTCTTCCTTTTCTCCTCTTTATATTCAAATTACACATATACAAATAATCCACGTTTTTCATCATCTTTGTGGTAACCAACATAGACAAAACACTGTTACATGCCCTTGATCTCTGTGGCTCTATACAAAGAGAACCACTAAGGTTTCTTGCAACCAGCTGGTAGGTTACCATAGAGCAGTGGTTCTCAACCTGTGTATGGCAACCCCTTTGGGGTCAAATGACCCTTTAACAGGAGTAGCATATCAGATATCCTAAATATCAGATATCATTATGATTCATAGCAGTAGTAAAGTTACAGTCATGAAGTAGCAATGAAATAGTTTTATGGTTGGGGGTCACCACAGCATGAGGAACTGTATTAAAAGGTCAAAGCATTAGGAAAGTTGAGAATGAGTGTCCTAGAGTATGGTCCTCTGTGTCTTTCTTGCTGACACCAATACAGCCCAGCGTGATGTAAAGAGTCTTAGCTTAGTGGCTGCATGCCTTGATTAGCTTATATGGCTTCTTTGTACTCCAGAATCCTCATCTACCATGCTGCTTCTATTGCAGATTAAATATCTCTATTAATAAAAAACCCCTTCCTGTGAACTTCACTTAAAGAAGTCCTTTGCTCATCCTGATATGCGAGTACCCTTTGGGTTGTAATTCATCTGTTTACACTCTTCTACCAGACTTGAGAGCAGATTTGGTTTTCCAAGTTATTTTAATCTCGGACATGCAAATGAGATGGATGGGTCAAAGTAGGCTCTCTATTAGTGCCTGTTAGGTTCTCGCTTTCGAATACACCACAGTATGTCTAGGCAGAAGCACTACAAAGTGAATTTTTCAACATATTAGCAGAGCTCTAGAAAACCTCCTGAGCATGCCCCGAGCATGAATTCTAACCCCAACCCATCTCACTTCCACTTCATGTTCTCTCTCACTTCCTGCATCACTCCATCCGAGGCATAGAGGGACTGCACAATAGTTCAGTCCTTTCTTAATGTCTCTTTGTCTCCTCTATGGACACAGGCCTATAACTTGTAGGTCAGTAGGAAGCTGATGACTTTCAAGCTGAAAATGTGTAAATGGGTACAACAATGCTGACAGAATTCTTAAGTCCTGTTTTTTCTCTATGGCCATTCTATGATGGTAAAATGAATGTTAGCGTTTACTGAAACCTTGCAATAGCCAGAAACACTTGGCATCTATTGTTTCAGTTAATCTTCACAAAAGCATGATGTAGCTTTCATCAACCCTCTTCCCTGGGGATAAGGAAGTTGAAGGCAAACAATGATAAACCACTTCCTTAAAGTCAAAACCTATAAATAATGGAGCCTGATTTTGTACACATAGTCTTCTTTTAAAATCTCTAACTCTCCTTGCTTACTGTTTTCCTCAAGGAGACCAGATTCAAGATCAGGTAGTGTAGTTGGGAGGTGATTTCATGAAGTAGGGTAAGGATGAAACATTGAGCCTGGAAGGGGGAAAACAATTCAGAACCAGACTCCTGCTGTGGACAATGAAGACCTGATCCCACCCAAGAGCCTCTACAACCCTGCATGAGACATGTGTTAGATTAATTTGAGAGCTAGGAACATTGGGATTTTTATCTATACATCCCAGCCCTGGCTTATTGAATCCTCTGACCCATCACTTTGGCAAGGCCTTAAGCATGGCCTGGCTAGCTTTCCCAAAGAACACTGTAGGTAGAGGGACAGAGTTCGAGCCATTGTTTTGCAAACTGACTCCAGGAGATGTTGGGATGGGCAAAGGAGATGTAGTGTTCACACAGAGAAAGCTTACTTAATGCAGCCACCCAGAACAGAAGTAAAGGGACTATAACATCCAATAGCTAAACTTGCAATGATTAATCATCCAGTCTTACATATATAATTCATCATTGGGATGGAAGGATGGATCTTTATCTGGCAACCACATTTCTAAGAGCTAAGGCTGGGATATTAGCATGCACACAAAATACATAATCAGTGCTTTCTGGCTCAATGAACCCCAGATACACATCTTCCTCACTAGGAACCATTGTCAAACTTTGACTCATTTTATAGCTTTTTCTGCTTTTAAATATAGGTAGCTGAAAAACTGATTTCTTGACAGCTTCTAGGGATGTTCTATTTGTTGGAATATTCCTTATTAAAGAAACAACTTGAGATAGTCTATTCAAATTATCCAGCTGATTAAAAATACAGATCTCCGTCTTTAAGTGTGATTTAAAAGTTCTAGACTCTGTGTTTCTAATTGGAAGTAGAACCAAGAGCCTTGCTGAAGGTTCACTGGTGAGCACCACAGTCAGTTTAAGAAGTCACCACAGGATACTTAAGTAGAATTATGTGATGTGGGATGTCTTTCTGTACTCTGTGAATACATATTGCAATTATTGGCTGATGAATAAAGCTGCTTTGGCCTATGGCAAGGCAGAATATAGCTAGGCAGAAAGTCAAACTGAATACAGGGAAAAAGAAGGGTGGAGTCCAGAAGACACCATCCAGTTGCCCAAGGAGCAAGATGCCAGCAGACTGGTAGTGTCCCCACCACATGGCAAAATATAGATTAATAGAAATGCAGGCAGGACACAGAAAAGCCTCTGGCTACAATTCCATTTCATTGTACAGACTGAGGAGAGAAATCAGAAACACATGCCTTGATTTCCTCCTTTATGTCTAGTTCTGGGAACTGAACTCAAGCCTCATGCATGCTAGGGCTGCCCTCAAGTTGATGGAGCTTGAAAATCTCCTGTGGATTGTTAAACATCAGCTTGCAATTTGAATCTGTTGCTCCACTCCTATGTATCAAAACTCTGGTCTGTAGCCTGATGTTAATTTTTAGAGCTAAAGAAAAACATTTTATGATTTACTTTTTTTTATTCTGGAAAACTTAAGAAAATTGTAACTGTGGACACAATCCAGCACTCAGACAGACAGAGATCTTATGAGTTCGAAGCCTGTCTAAAAGTGATTCCAAAAAGCACAATGCTACACAGAGAAACCTGTTCAAAAAACAAAAAAGAAAATTGGTAGCTCAAAATTTTGAGAACACACTGCCAAAGGAATTGCTCACTATTAGCAAGAGGAAGTCAAAAACTCTTGTACATAACTTGAATTCATAGGATATATTCTCTCAGTTTGGGGAACAGGCTATAGAAAAAGCTGGAGGATCTCAGTTCAGTCACTGAGCTCTGCAGTCAAAGCAGCAGAGTTTAACTTCTGATGTCTGCATTTTCTGTATATGAGATAATCCTGGGTGCATCCCTTTTCCTGTGTGTGTATGTGTGTTTGTGGGTGGGTGGGTAGGGTGTGTGTGTGTGTGTGTGTGTGTGTGTGCGTGTGTGTGCGCGCGCGCATACATTCGTGTGTAAGAGTGCAAGAATACATATGCCATGGTGTCTGTGTGGAAGTCAGAAGCCAATTTCAGGCACGAGGCCTTACTTCCCATCTTGTTTGAGACTGGGTCTTTCATTGTTGACTGCTGTGTATGCCAGGCAAGCGAGTCATCTGTGGGCTTCTGGGGACTCACCTGTCTCTACCCCTCCTCTCATCATAGGAGCACTAGAATTACAAACAAGGGCTGTCACAGCCACATTTAAGCGGTTTTGAACTCAGGTCCTCAGTCTTATACAGCAAGTGTTTGAGTCACCTTCCCAGCCTCCACTTGACTTTTGAGACAGTGTTTCTCATCAAACCTGGAGCAGTTCAACTAGCCAGCTAGCCAGATCTCTCTAGGTATCAGCTTGTTTTTACCATAGCTCCCAGCATAAAGTCACATACATGTACTACTATACCCAGCTTTCATATGGGTGTTGGGGATTTAGATTCATGTTTACATATCAAGAACTTCCGTGGCTGATCCATTTCACCCTCTAATCACACCTTTTCATGTTTCTCTTCATGTTAAAAAAAAAAAAAAAAACAGAGCTGATATATTTGGTTACTATATAAGATCTGTATACAAATCACTTATAACTAACACTAGCATATATTAAATCCATGATTATCATTAGCTATTATACCCACATTCATTAGAGAACATAAGACATTCATTAGACATTCATTAGAGAACATAACATGGCATCCCCAAATGTCTCAGAATAATCTTATAGAAATACAGGACAATTAGATAGATTATCAGAGGACAAAGAAAAGCCAAACAGTTCATTAATATAATAATAACCCTGTTCAGAAGACTCAGTTGTGTTCTCACTCTGAAAACACTTCACACTTGAATACTAAGCACTACAAGACTTACAAGGACCCTCATACAGTGTCAGCTAAGGAATCGATTCATTGAGGTAAATGAATGGATTCGTTGAGCTCAAATAAATGGAAGTCGAGAAACTCAAGAATGTCTCCAAAGGTCATCCATGTCTTCTACAGCTCGGCAGTTCCTCTAATTCCTCCATTTTCTCTTACAGAAGAGAGAAGGCATGTCAATTAAAGAGTGCTGTCTTTATGAATCTGTTCACAACTATACAAAACAGCAAAGCCTTTCTCCTCCCTAAGTGCCATCTTAGCTTCTGTGGGATGCCATGAATAGCTCAGACCATCTAAATCCTTCACAGGCTTTGAAGAAAGATTAGAAAGTCATCTGCTAACTTCTTTTTCATATCTACACAGAGATAGCTTTAGTGTAGCTAACATACCCAAACCTTCAATCCAGATGTTCAGTAAGTAAACTGCCACACTCGACACTGAGAACAGGAAATATCAAAGCCTATTATATCTCTCTGGAGTGGGAGGTGTAGCAGGATATTAAATGTCAGTCACTGTGTATGTCCTACAATGAGAAGGTGCTAGTGGACTTGATGCAGGGCTTGTTGTTAGGGAGACTGTCTCTGTGAGGGGGTGTCAGAGGAAAAGAAGTCAAGGCAAGCCTGCTGCCCACCATCTGAAGAGGCATGAATGACTCGGGTGGAAATCATGACAACAGTAATGTGGGAAGTGGACAGAAGTAAATCTGTGATACCTGGCCCAGTGAGGACATCACTTTATGAGTGGCCAATAGGAAACGAACTGCTCTCACACTAGATGAAAATCCCATGCACATGAAAGATGCCATGAGATATTACCATCTACTCATTAAAGTCAATTGAATGATAACACATCATATCCCAAGGCCCTCCATCAGCTTATCTCAACTAGATAAAGGTCCATAAGCAGGGTGGTCTGAGAACAGAGGCTTCTTGTCCACACTCTGAAGATCTGAAGAACATCTCTCTCTGTCTCTCTTTTTGTTTGTTTGTTTTGCTGTTTTTTTTTTTTTTTTTTAGACAAGGTTTCTCTGTGTAGCCCTGGCAGTCCTGGAACTTACTCTGTAGACTAGACTGGCCTTGAACTCACCTGCCTCTGCCTTCCAATTGCTGGGATTAAAGGCATGTGCCACCTCCTCTCAGCCCTCTTTTCCTCTTTTGTGACCTTAGTTTCAAAACTAAAGACTTGCTTCAGAAATGAGTTCACAAGGTTCACAAGGCAACATTTTCAGATAAGTATATTCTGTAACTAATTCTATTCTTGGAAATTCTAAAATGTGTGAGCCACAAGTCAGAGCATCTTGCAGACATAAGGTTGACACAACTGGCCCTAGATTCACCCTGTCAGTGGTTTTAAAAAAGGGTATTCATATGGGTTAATTGTGATACATCAGCTTTCTGTGACTGTGGCAAAATACATGAGATGAAACAATCAGGAAGAAAAAGAATCCTGCTTGGTTCACACTTAGACTTCAATCCATTTCTATTTGGCCTAGTTGCTTTGTGCCCAGAACAGGAAAGTATATCATAGGAATGGGAACATGAAATAGACTGTTCACCTCACTGTAGCCAGACACACAGGGACAGAAGTGGAGAGAGAAGGGGCCAAGGTCCCAATATGCCTTTCAGGGACATAGCCTCTGTTATACTTCCCATCTCATCCTGTCTCCTGAAGGTTCCACGACCTTCCAATAGCACCACTGACCCAACTAGCAACCAAGACTTGAAACATTAATCCTGGGGACACTTCAGATTCCTACAAGAACAGCAACAAATATTCCACATGAACCTTATGTAGGGAAAGAAAACCTCTGTGTATAACATGCCATGATCATATGTAAACATCTTTTTTGCATTTCAATTTCAGTGAAAATACCAAGGTTGCTTGGCGGTGATGGTGCACAACTTTAATCCCAGCACTCCCGAGGCAGAGGCAGGCAGACTCTGTGAGTTCGAGGATAGCCTGGCTACAGAGTGAGTTTCAGGAAAGGCACAAAGCTGCACAGAGAAAACCTGTCTCAAAAAACCAAAAAAAAAAAAAAAAAAAAAAAAGAAAGAAAGAAAGAAAGAAAGAAAATATTAAGGTTATGATTTCAGCAGAAACAACCTACTCAAAGATTTGAGAAGTTGCAGAGGATGAGATAACCCTGCACAAAACAGGAACAGGATATGAACAGTGCTGATACATGTGTTTGCTGAAGGATATGCTCTGAGCGCTTAAAGGAAGTTTTAATATTTATATAAGAAAATTATACTGCAAATTTCCTGAATTTAAAGAAAGGAAAGCACTAAATTACAGCCCTATATGTTACAGTTTATACTTAATTACTCATTATTTTGTAATTTGAAGGACTTGCATAGTCATGTATACATTTACATTTATATGTTTCCACATCGTTCAGTTCACATACTCATTCACCCCTGGGTGCTTGGTTTTGTGCATGCACTGTTTCTCCCCAGCTAAAGAAGCAAAATTACACCCTGAAATGAGACTTCGAAGCATAGCTTCTATTTGACTACAGTCTCTTGCCCTTCTGCCCACCACACTTCATGGGTTTTGACAAGTATACCAACCTTTGATGATGACCATATCGATGTAATAGGAGTGACTTGGGTCACTGGAATTCTGAGCTTCTCTAATTCTTGTATTTGTCCCACCTTAGCTCCTCTGGCCTGTCCCCAATTAGTTTACTAATTAATTGATGTTATTCACACCTGGAGGTAAATGCTTATGCAAGCAGAAGATAGCTTTTATGCATGCTTATCTCAGCTTCCACTGACCTCTCTAGACTGAACAGCCCTTTGCATAAAAGACAGGGACAATATCAAGACAGTTCACCTCTGTGTCCTCAGTGCCTTGTTCAAGCTTGTGGACACATAGGGAGTTTTGTGGTATAATAAAATAATATGTGACCTTTATCTTTGTTTGCTAGCACAGAGATTCTGTAATCTTTGGGATGTGCTTATTTTTGTTTGATATCTGTAATGAAATAACTCATATAGGCCAGCGGGCAGCTTATCTTTTCAGGGGGCACAGGTAGTTGCCAAAAAAAAAAAAAAAAAAAAAAAAACCCTACTAGATTAAAAGTATAGCACATCCAGTCCCAAACCTGATTTTCAAACCAGGAAGAAGCATTGAAAATTGAGTTCAATCCTTGATGGGCAATGACATAATCCACTGTGCCCATAAAATGAAGCCTTGGCATGAACCTCTAATAGAGTACAAGGAGTTTCTGAGACAATGCACATACTGATGTGCTTGGATGGTGTTGTGTCCACAGAGGGAAATGAAGCTTTGTACCTTCAGCTCACACAATGGCCTGTGCACCTCTGAATTCCTATTTTTTGAATACATGATTTTTTGAATGAATACATAATTGAACAGGCAAAATCAAATATATATCCTTACAGAATTAAAAGTAGTCTCCTATCTGGGATAACTAAGATCTTATTCTTTTCTTGTGTATTTTCCTTCTCTGCTTTGCTTTCTCACTCCCTGCATAATGGCAGTCAGGGAAGGGTGGTCCTTCAGATAAGATCCAAAGAAAAATCAATGTGTCTTCCCTGTAGAAGTAAGTCCTATGGGTGACAAGTGCTGCTTACCCTCTTACTTCACTGTCAATAATATGACAGACATTGATGCCACCAGCCAATTATATCTACTACTTCCAGGTATAGCTAACATTTCGCTCCCATTATGGTTTGGATGTGTCCCCCAGAGACCATACACTGGAAATTGTAACCACAATGCTACAGTATTGAGTAGTGGTATCTTCATAATGCAGTTAGATCCTATGAGCTATATTTGTGAATGGATAAATGCTGTTATGGTGGGAGTGATTTGTTATGAAAGTCAATATTTCTTCCCCTCTCTTCCCATCTCTTCCTCCAACTCTTTTTTTTCTCTCCTCTCTCCCGGTCTCCTCTCCCTTCTCCTCTTCCCAGTTCTCTTCTCTCTTTTTTCCTCTCCTCCCTTCCTCTTTCTCCTCTCCTCTCTTCTCCCTATTACTCAGGCTTTCATAACCTTCCACCTTCTGCCAGTTAATGATGCAGGAGGATCATCTTAACTAGATTTAATCCTGCAAGGTTGGATTTCCCAGCATCCATATCCAGAAGAAACATGTCTTTGTTCCTTACAAATTGCCTGTTGTCAAGTATGTTGTTACAGCAGCAGAGAACAGTCTAAGACATCATTTTGTTGGCTCCAAGTCATTGGCAGTACTTCCTGGCAGAAAAACTAAGGCCTAATACACAATTTGTCACTCTCTTGTCTACAGTTGTGGTCAGTCATAGTCTAGATGATAGCTGGCCTATACACATTAGTCTTGGAGTGAGGGCAACATGGGAATGAGCTTCTAGTCTACCAGACGTAGAGATGAATTATGGGAGATAAAGGAATTCTGTTGTTTTAAGTTATAAGATCTGGTGGTGTTGGCCACAGAGGATATTAGCCTATCAGAGGGGATATAGAAAAACCTAACTTCTTTATTTCAGCACAAAATGCTATGTTGTCATTAATTACAGACATACAGTGCCATTTTTCTGAGAAAGGCCTGGACTCAAACAGAGTCCATCAGACGATGACTCTTAATGCTGATAGCAGAGCTCAGTCCATGAAACAAGAGTCTACAATATGAATTTTCAGCAAGGGACTCTGTAGACTCAAAGAGCATGTGGGAAGCTCTGAGGATCTGGAGTGCCTTTCGAGCTGAACTTTTATTAGGAATCGCTATATGCATCAATACTATACAATCATTAAACTGCATGTATAAGGAATAGAAGGGTTTTTTCTTAATATATCACCGGGGAGAAGATAAGGATGCATTGATGGGAAAATAACAAGCCTTTAAATCTTGAGAAATAGCACATCCACACATCCTTGAGGTAGAAATAGCTGTTGTACAGATCATTTCCCTCTGTCCTTAGCATAGCAAGGGTCCAAGTGCACTTAGACACAGAATATGTTTCTTTCTCAGACTAGGCTGTTAGCAACAGACTGTGAAGTACTTAGCACCAGGGCAAATTAAAAGTGCTTTGTAAAATTAGCTAGCATTGCCATTATAAATAAAGTTCACTTTGAAAGTGCCAAATACAATTATGTAATGTGTCAATTCATAATAATACTGCTTTTAAAAGGATTCTAGTGAAAAAGTAATGAAGTCAAATGCGCCACGTTCAGGGTGTTCACACATATGACTTTGAACAAATCACTTAATCTCTCTGCTTGTCCATAAAATATGTATTAGAAACAACTTCATCATGAAAATTAAATGAGATGTGCAAAGCAATAGAACCTAAAAATATTTTTCTATTATGATGGCAAGAAAAAGGGTTTTTTTTGTCACTTTTTGTATACAGCTTCAAAATTCATAGGGCTTATTTTCTCATTCCTCAACTAAAACTGCTCATTTGATATTCTAGAGGAAAATATTTACCTAAAACCCAATTATCCTCTTCTTGTATAATCTGATAATATTAACTTATCTCTTGCAAAGGGAGATAGACATGGAAAATGACTGCCAATCTGAAGAAAATGGACTTATTATCTATATGAGATCCTTAATGGCTAGCTGCATTGCTTCAGCAAATGTATTCCAAAATGTCTATATTTCTATAAATTGATAAAAATGACCCTGCTTCCAGAAAATTGGCCAATTACTAGTAACACACAAAATCCTGGGTATTAGAAAAGGGTAGTAATTTAGAGGCCCTCTCTCAATTTGCTGTAAGTTAAACATTTTTACATGGGTGATTTTCCAGCAATGGAAAGCTAAGGGTTGATCATTGCTTGAAATGAAACATTTCTCACATAATAAATATTGAGTAAGATTGCATTTTTTTTTATTCTAATAAAAGACCGCCACTGTCATTGGGATTACATGGTTTTCCTTGATAGAAATTATATATATTATGTTCTCAATGTTTATTTTATCCTTTTTGCTATAAAACTAGAGTTATCCAAACCTTTATTGATCACTCTCAGTGAGGTAGGCTTGTCACTCAAATGGTGAATGTTAGTGATCACCGATATGGGAAAAACCAGAATCACACAACTTAATCCTTTCTTAAATCTTCGTAAAAAACCAGAGTGTCCTGCAGATAGAAATGAGAAGTTGAGTGTGGGCACCATGGAGAGTCAGCACCCTATTACCTCCTGAGGAAACTTACTTGGGAAAGTGTCAGAGACAAGAACAGCATACACCCCATCAACCTCAAGTCCTATGGTTCCTTCAGAATATTAAATGTCTCTCAGTAATGACCATTTCCGTGCTACCATTGTGACATTAACTTATACTATTCCCACTTTCTGGGGATTTCTTCCCTATAATCACACAATAATGAGTGTGTGCGTGCGTGTGTGTGTGTGTGTGTGTGTGTGTGTGTGTGTGTCTGTGTGTATGTTGTGTGTGTATGTATGTATGTATGTATGTATGTATGTATATACTGCACTACATAAACATTATGCATGTATGTTTACACCATGACCTTTATACTCCACCAAATTTTGTTTGCCACTTTTGGGTGTTTGTTGACAAGACCATTGATTTTTCTCCATTGAAACATTTAAAAAAAATTCCAGTTGAATGTATCACCTCTCCTGGTAGCACCTATTCATATCATGTCACCTTGTCAGAGCCAACCCTTTAGAAGAACACAATTGGGTCTGTAAAAGGTGCTTTTGCATTGCTTTCTGATACCCTTCTGCCTTCAATTCATTTGGAGCTTCAGCCTTCTTACTTTACTTGAATACTCTGCTCTTTTGTTTAGTCTTGTCCTCTGTCATATTTCCTTTTTGCCTGTCCTCCCAACCCCCCTAGTCTTTTCCACCAAGATTTTTCCAGTTGAATCATCTTTTTGCAGTGAGGTTATCCACCACCCTGTCTTCTGAGGCCACATTTTTAAAGCCTCTCTTTTCCTTTGTCTAGATTCTACCTCTGATCAAATAGGGAGTCCTAGTTCTATATAAGCTAGAATTCAAGAGAACAAATACTGAGCAGGGAACAGCTCAGGGATGACCCAAAAGATGGGGCCCAAGAGCAAGATGAACACTGAAAATCTGGTCCTGGTGAAGGAGTTGGGATACTCCAGAGGCGACTCAAAATCAGCCCCCAAAGGAAAACAAATTTGAGTTCTGAATAGAAAGCAGAATTAAGAGAGTGTAAACTTAGGTGAATTCTGAAGGAAATGACATGTGTGTGTGTGTGTGTGTGTGTGTGTGTGTGTGTGTGTGTGTGTGTGTGTGACATGCATATATATGTGTCACTTATACATACACACATATACTGAAAAAATATATATATACATATATGTACTGAATACACACACACATATATTCAGTACTTTAAAGCTTAGAGTCATAGTATTCTATTCCTTCTCTAAAGTGACACCAGACACTTTAAAGGTTAAGCTGTGTATTTCAGTACTCTGGTGATTATTTAAACCAAGTCCCACATGCCGTGGTTACTCTCATCCAAGGTCCTTGTGTGGTTTCTACATCCCTTTACTATGCTTTTGTTCTCCAGACTGTGTGCTGGAATAATTGCTTGCTTTTTCACTCGCTTGTTATGAAATGATAAGATTTCATTTTCAATAGTCTTTGGAGAAGTTAAACATAGTCCCTGTTGTACTTTTAAACACATTTTAAAAAATTTACAGAATCATATATGCAGAAAAATTTCCAGGTATATGATAGCTATCACTTTCCCCCTTGTTCTTAGACAGACGGTGTAATATTACATATTAGGATATTAGGGAACTATCTTAGAGCAAATACATTACACCAGGGGTAAGAGGTTGCTACTCTTAAAAAAATATATATATCATGTGTGTGCATGTGTATCTATGTGTGTATATACTGTTCTACATAAACATTATTTCTGTTTACACCATGACCTCTATGCTACAAGTAGAAATATATAACTGTTTTTAATGACTTCTTCCCACAATGTTGACTTTAAACACCTCTTATCTAGTAACCTGAAGATCCCCACAACTCTTTTAAAGCTTACAGAGGTGCTAGGGGCTGAACTGGGCCCTTCCAAAAACTCACACATTGAAGACTGGTTCTAAGGCTCCTGAATATGGATGCATTTGAGATGGTGTCATTAAAAAGGCAATCAGGTCATTAGGATGGGCCTCGAGTCAACATGGCTGGTGGTCCTTATAAGAAGAGGAAATGGTGACACAGGCATGGCCAGAGGAAAAATGATGTGAAGAGGGTAAAGACAGGTATGACAAGAGAGACAGAGAGTTCTGGTACAAACTCTCCTCTCATGGTCTTCTTCTAAAGACTCAAGGAAAGCTGCCACCTTGAATTTGGGCTTTAGTTGTAGAACTGGGCAGAAATAAATTCAATTGCATAAGTCACCCTCTCTGCAGATCTTCACTGTGGCAACCTAAACAGATTAATACACGAGGAGGTATCTGTCATTATGTATAATGCTTCTCACCATCTACAATAAAATCCAAATTCCTGGCCATCTTATATGTCGGGACTGGACAGGAGCCCTCCCAGGGTCCATTGGCTCTTGTTCTTTGTTACATAGATTTTTCTCTCATGGACCAGGCTCTGTGGCAATGCACATGCTCCCTCTCTCTCCCACTAATGTGACCACCATGGAGCTTTCCATACCATGGTTCTCATCATTCCAGTCTCAGCTCAAAAGCTCCCTCCTCAGAGAAAAACTTCTGTGTGCTATCTGAAGAAATTACCCCTCCTATCAAAACTCAGTGTCACCTATCTTGTTTTATTTCTGATTTTTCTTTTAAAGCAGGGATGCCAGTTTGTACCATACATTAGCACAATTATGACAAACCCAAGGGAACAGATATTATTAGGTTGCCCACATGCCTGGATTGTCTAAGATGGCACTGATTAATACCAGTTGCAGTGTGATTATTAATAGCATTGCTTCCCAATACCAAAATAGCTTGGTCAATAAATTGTATCACATATTTTAAACAAAAAACCCTTTTTTATTAATTTCCTATATCAAATAACAGTGTAAATATTCCGAGGTTGGGTACTGTGTATACCATGTGGAACTAGCAAGGAAGCAATCAATAAGATAACACTAAGTACTTCTGATACTCATGGGCTAGGAGTTTTCAAGCCAGCACTACATGGATCATGAAAACATGTAGGTGGTATAAGAAAAGCCCCAGAAGCCAGAGCTCCTGCCTTCCTACTCTGTACTCCATCCTCAACAAGAACAGTGTAGGTATTATCTACTTAAAGAATCCATCATCTTATAAAATACCAATTCTCATTGCTAAAAATAAAAATAGCAAAACCTTTCAGAAGAATCAGGGGGTGCCTCACACTACTGAAGACTACACACCCTTAATCTCAGCACTGCTGAGGTAGAGGCAGGCAGAGCTCTTTGAAGTTAAGGCCAGCCAGTGTTACATAGTGAGCCACTACCTTTAAAAAATTGCCACTGGATGAGAATGCTCTGTCTTATCTGCTATGTATTCATAGATGAAGAAGCTGTACTAAAATGATAATAGGGAGTGGAAATATGATTTGGGAGCTGGAGGTGTAACTCAGTTGGGTGAATGCTTACCTCATATGCAGGAAGCCTTGGGTTCATTCTGAATAAGCTGAATGTTGTGGCATACACCTATAGTGCCAGTGCTTTGAGAAGTAAAAGCAGGAGGACCAGAGTTCAATATCATCCTCAGATTCACTGCGATTTCGGGCCAGTATAAGGTATGCTAGACCATGCCTCAGAAATATGAGATGTAGGCGTCATATTCATTTACCTACTTTTGATTCTATGCAGGTCTTCAGTAGATGTCAAAATTTCAGGAGTAAAAAAAATCAGTACCAATTTCATCCTTGCCTTCCCTACCAGAATGCATGGTTTAGTGGGTTCTCAATAAATATCTGTTGGAAGACTGGATGAAAGAACAAGGCTGGATATTTAAACAGAAGTAATACTGGATAAAAACCAATTTCTCTCTCTCTCTCTCTCTCTCTCTCTCTCTCTCTCTCTCTCTCTCTCCCTCCCTCCCTCCCTCCCTCCCTCTCTCTCTCTCTCTCTCTCTCTCTCTCTCTCTCTCTCTCTCTCTCTCTCTCTCGTATGTAAAGATGGAAGGAACTCTTGAATTGGGAAATGAAACTTGGAGGTGGAGACAGGGCTCAATGGATAAACCACTTGCCCAAAAAGCAGGAGAAATTGAGTTTAAATCCCCAGAAACCCATGAAACCTGACAAAGTCACTCATACCTGTAATCCCAATGCTCCCACAGTGAGATGGGTGGGGGAGATAGGAGAATGCCTGGAATCTCATGGTCCAGCTTGCTTGCTTTCCCGATAGACACAGTACTGAACAAAAGACACTTTGTCAACCAGGTGGAAGGTAAGGACCAATAACTGGGGTTGTCCTGTGACCTTCACACATGCACCATGACATTCATATACTCACACACATGAACACTTACACACAGATACTTTCAAACACATAAACAGTACAACACACACACACACAGAGAGAGAGAGAGAGAGAGAGAGAGAGAGAGAGAGAGAGAGAGAGAGAGAGATAAACACAAAACTTGGTTTGGTCCTTGATTTCCAGAAAAATCTCTCAAAACCTACATTTTTATATCCACCTTATAAAGTCTATAGGTCTCCAAGTAAAATCATTGAACACACTCCTGAGATTAATATGTACCACATGCTGCTTTTAGAATTCAAATTTCCAGCTAAGCTAAGTATCTACCAGAGGCTGAGAAGATGAGTTCACCCTCTACATTCTGTCTGTCCTTTGTATCTAGTTTGTGTTTTCTGTCCCCTACAGAGCTGCCATCCATGAAGAGGGTTTTAGTGCCAGGCTCTCTGATTTTACATGGGGACAGTACAGCAAAAGACAATTGCCTGAAACAAAGCCATGGACTGCCGGTGTGCTGTGGAAGACATCCATCACATTACCAAACACACCTTACGTAGAAATATATCACCAAGCATTGTAATAGGAAAATTGAATTTTCCTTGAGTAAGTACTATAGATTTTCTTCACAGATGATAAGAATTGATGTCTCTATTTTTTATTGGCCACCAAGAAGCTTTAAAAGTTCAAATTTAAGGTTTACTGAAGGCAACAAATATCTAAATATTTATATCTCCCTCAGACTATGTCTACCACAGAGTGTTGTGTTTTTGCCATTATTTATTCATCTCTAGACCAGAATTTTATTCATATTTACATCACATTATTATTTCAGTAAGTTGCTGCAATAAGTCGCTACCAATCCTCTGGGAAATGAGGTAAATTATGAACATGCATAGAGAGAAGGCTTTCAAATTATTCTAAAACTGTTTCTTTTTTAAAAAAGCCAGATTGCTGTTATAAATAGTCCATAGTATTTCATAGAAATACCATACAGATTGTACTGATTTTATGAAGTATTTACCAGCTTCCGCACTACAGCCTTATCAAGCATACAGCCTTATCATGTATATAGCCTTATCATGCATACAGTCTTGTGTATATTAAGCCTCATCTTGCATACAGTCTTATGTGTACAGTCTTATCATGTATAGAGCCTTTGGGTTCCAAGCCTCTTAGCAGCATGACCCAAATAAATATGTTAATGTCAATTAACAGATTAAAAGAATGTTAATCAATCTTAACAAAGGGGAGGTTGGTTGTTTGTTGTCATCTTAATATAAAGCTAGACATTTTTGGGAAGAGGGAATCCTAATTAAGAAAATGACTCTGTAAAATTGGCTTATGGGAATATTTGATTAATGGTTGATGTGGGAGTGGCCAGGCCATTGTGGGCAGTGCCACCCTGGGAAGGTGGTCCTGGATGGTATCAGAAAGCAGTTTGAGCAATTTGTAAGGAGCAAGCCAGTAAGCAGCACTTTTCCATGCTTCCATTTTTCTCAAAATTCCTGCCTGCTTCAATTCCTGCCCTGATGTCCCTAATGATGGACTGTTACCTAGAAGAAATGAAATAAACCATTTTCTTCCCAAGTGATTTTGTCTTTGTTTTTATCACAGTAATGGAAACCCCAGCTAAGATGGGGGTGGGGAGGTGGGGAACGAGATCATTGTTAAAGTGTAAACATGGAGACCTGAGTTCAGATCCCCATTAAGTGCTGGAAAGGTTGGAAAGGTGTAGACAGGGGTATCCCAGGGATTGTGAGTGAAGGCTTGCCACCAGTCAGCCTAGTCAAATTGGAACACACCAAATTTAATGACACAGCCACGAGAAACTAAAAATAAGCTGGTGAGGAAAAGAGGAAGATAATCAACATGGAACTTTGGCCTCCGCACATGTGTGCATGTGCATGTGTGCACATGTACACACATACACATATAACACACACACACACACAGAATATTAAGCAGAATGAAAAGTACCAGTGCTCCACATGCTTAGGGTCACCCCGAGGTGCTTACACAACTTAAATATAGATGAAATCATTTCAAATTTGTAACTAACATGAAGCTTTGCAGAGAGCTATTTACAATGTTGGTGAATTATGTGGGTTGTGAAGCCAGACTACCAGAATTGTGATCCAACATTATGCGATATACTCTTCCAGACATTGAATGATATCTAACCCTTATTGTACCACAGCTTTCTCATTTTCAAAATGGGAATAAAATTTTATCTTATAAGAGTTGCTTTTACTATCCAATAAAAAATATATAAAGAATATCAGAGTGCTTTATATGCATATAATGTTATTATGGTCATAAAATAATTTTAATTCATGGTCCAACACCAAATTCAAAACAATGTGAGCATACTGTAATTCTGGATAGAAAGAAGCAAAATACCTTAAGAATACTAAACCTTGATTTCAGTTTTGAGTATTCATTGAATTGATATAAGAAGGAAAATATCTACATTGGAAAAAAAATTCTCCTGAATATTATCTAGATGTTTCATGGACCAATAGATTTTATACAATGCTTTTCTATGTGTTTATTAGATGTCCATCTTGATTCTAGGTGCTGTTAGCTTAGTTAATGTGATGGAAGTTGTTCTGGGGCTCCTGTGTGTCACATCCAGTGGTGACAAAGTGCCAATAATCAAGGAATTTGTTGAAAAAATAACATCAGACAACACAATGCTGAGCTTGGTGAAAAGGTAAACCATAGCCCAGGTCTCGGCAGTGCCCAGACCACAGACACCTCTCTGAGGAAACAGTGGGTTGAGAACACAGCAGGTAGAAAGGTCCAAACCTGTTAACAGGTCTTGATCTAGTTGTGCAAATAGCACCAATGACAGCAGGTACTATCTATGTCAGAAAGTGTTCTATTGACCAAGAGGTCCCTCTTCTTTGCAAACCTACTAGACAACTGCCATTGATCCCTGCCCTGCACTGGACAGACAAGAACTATGCAAAGTGAGCATGAGTGACTTATCCAAAGCTACCTGTGAATTCAAACTGGGCTCCTTCTGTGATATTTAAAATGGAAGGAAAAGCCCACGATATAGTAAGGAGACACCTATGAGGCATGTTTCCTTTCCTTTCCTTTCCTCTTTCCTTTCCTTTCCATTCTTCCTTTCTTCCTCTTTCCTCTCCCTCCTCCTCTCCTCCTCCTCCTCCTCCTCCTTCCTCCTCCTCTCCTTCTTCTTCTTCTTCTTCTTCTTCTCTCTCTCTCTCTCTCTCTCTCTCTCTCTCTCTCTCTCTCTCTCTCTCTCTCTCAGAAACAACAAGGCGTTTAGTTTGGTCAGCTTAGTGCCATGAGCATGAAGAAGACATGATCAGAGGAAACTAAGATGCCTTTCTTTAGATGTTTAAAGACATTTCTTTCATATAATCTAAGTCTCTCACTGAATCTGGACTTCTTTGATTCAGTTAGGCTGGCTGGCCAGCAAACTCTGTGGATGCGCCTATCTCTGTCTTCCTAGGCTCACTGGCACACACTACAGCACACAGTCTCTTATGTTAAGTTCTGGGGATTGAATTGTGGTCCTGTGCTTGTATGACAAGCAATTGTACTGACTTAGCCATCTCCCTAGTCTCTCAGTTGCGTTTATAAAGAGGACTTGAAAGTTTGAAACAGCAGCTACATAATGGAATTCTATACTCCCTGGTTCTGTAATACAAGAAACAAAAGAAGCATGCAGTTATCCTGAGACATTAATAAGGATGTTAGGCCACTGGCAGTGCTGACAAAGAATACCCACAGCTGTGCTATGAGGCTATTTCCTATTAAAGCATCATTCTGTTATGCAGATGGACATCTCTTTTCATCTTGAATAAAGACATTGGAAGCAGGCTATACAGTCTCACATTCTGAATACTGGGGATCAAGCACAGAAGTTGGACAACACAACTCCAAAATCTACACTAGGAGAGAAGGATTTTTAACAAAAACTGATACTTGAATCCACA
This sequence comes from Peromyscus leucopus, assembly GCF_004664715.2. Lineage (NCBI taxonomy): Eukaryota > Metazoa > Chordata > Mammalia > Rodentia > Cricetidae > Peromyscus > Peromyscus leucopus. Next base: position 56,901,996 of record NC_051075.1, on the reverse strand, counting down.
AAGTTCAAAGTTCACATGGGGCTTCATTTTCCCTTTAACCACTACCTCTTCAGTTTGCCCACCTAAGCACTTGTAGTGCATTATAGACAGACGGGTGGAGATGTGACCTATGGTCAACTATGCTCCTTTGTGTCATTTCTGAGATGTTTGGGGTATGGAATCCCACAGCCTCACATCTGCTTAGGAAGGAAGGAAGGAAAGAAGGAAGGAAGGAGGGAAGGAAGGAAGGAGGGAAGGAAGGAAGGAGGAAAGAGAGAGGGGGGGAGAAAGAAAGAAGAAAAATTCAGGATTTTCAGATAATTATTTTAGGGCTTAAAAAGAGATAGTTCGTTCTGTGCATGCTAGTTGAGTGATATTAAGGAAGAAGTTTAGACATGGAGACGTCATTGGAAAGGTCCCTCTTAGTGGGAGAAACAGAAACAATGGGAGAATGTAGCTGTTGTTCAGTTACAGAGCAGGATACAATGTGAAGAAAGATCCTGGGAAACAAAGCTGGAATAATTTGACTGGCATCAGACGGTGCACAGCCTTTGATTAATTTACATCTGATTCACTAAAATTATTATTACACATGTAGCAAGTCTCTGCTCCATTTTCCCTAAGTACCATAAATGTTGTATCCTGGAAAAGCAAGTACAATTGTAATATAATTAAATTTAACAGAGTAGCCAAATTAATGACCATGCACCGGTTTTTATGACTTAATTCTCTATCCATGCCATGGGAAATACAGCTATATTTTAAATTTTAGCTACCTATTCCTTATACAGAACATTAGTTATTCTAGCTTTTCCTAGTGCCCTTACAGTTTACTATGTCCTGTTCCACCAAATTTTATAATTTTTGAATTTTATTTTGGCCCAAGGAACAACTATGGTAGTCTCCCCCAAGGTACTGGTTCAGAATATAACAGTCACATAAACCCCACTTTGGCTTCCTTTCTTAAATCTATGCTCTAGCAGCTTCATTTTAAAAATGCAGATTCCCTTTCCAACTGGGGAAAGAAAAGCCTGCTTTGTAGAAGAGTAGGATATCATTTTATTATTTCACATACAACTCTCAAAATAATTACATCTTCCCCAGATTACATCCTTGACTTTTAGTTTTAAAAAGATACCAACAAGTGCTGGAGCCAATAACAGAAACCAGATTATCAATCTCTGGTGGCAGCAGCAGGTTGACGGGAGAACCTGTCTAGTTGAGATATGATACGTATTTACAAAATATTCAAATGAAGACATAGAAGAAGAGTGAGGATTTAGGACCAAGATGAATGGCACTGAAAACAGAGAAAGAATAGTTACAGTCGGGTCTCCAGAAACTAAAATTCTTATGTAGGTGGAAAGAAGTGTGGATGATTCATCTGGACAAGTCAGACTAGATGATGGAAATCTGCCAGCAAGAAGCATCAGATATTAAAGAGAAGATGGTGTATTACCGGCCATGAAACTGAATGCTGTGAGGACAGGTGTGGGTCAGACACTAAAGGACTTTAAATGCTGATGAAAACTTAATGAAACTCAATGGCCGAAGGGTGCCAGCTAAAGGCATTTGGCCAAAGAGTTGGCTTAGGGAGATTAACGGGGTGGTTGTTGGGAATAGTACTGAAGGAAGAAATAAATAGAGTGTGCAGAATCAACTGGTGACCGCTACAGTGATATGTGATAGGTAAAAAGGACCCATCATGGCAAGGGGCATGGGAATGGCGTGTGAGTCCATTCCTGGGATGGCCATCAGTATTTCACAACTGAAGATGGAAGAAGCAGAATAATGCATACGAGAAGAGGAAATGAACCCAAGACTATCTCCTGGCTGAGAAGAACAATATGTGAGACATCGAAACCAAAGCCACACAGGGAAAAATTAGGAGTGAGAAGTCTTCAGATTAAAAAATCCTGCTTTATACCAGTCAATAAAAATGGTCACCAAGGCAAAGAAAACAAGAAGTCAAATCTGAGGGGGAAATCCAGATTCTATTTTCTCATGATGAATTTTTACATTTTGGAAATCACCTCTATGGAGGCAGCATCAAATCCATTAGGGTGGTGTCTTCTTAAAGGAAGGCAAAAGGATGAAAGACATCAAAGATGTAGGATTGGTTCACATATCGACTTAGTCGTGGAGATTGCTACTGGTTTATTCTTATCAAATGGGCTTTCTCATTCTCAGCATTACTTAGAAATTTAGTTGAAAATTTCTAGTAGATTATGACACATTTTGCAGCATCCTTGACCTTTATTCCTAGAGACCAGGCACACAAACCTTTCCCAGGTGTAACAATCCAGGCATTAGCAACATACCCCAGGTGACAACTTGGTCTTGGGTGAAAATTACTGCCTAAGGCAGGACCAGGCCATGCCACCAGGGTGCCTGACTTTGAATTTCATTCCCTGCTTTACTGTTTGTATAATCTTTGCATGTCACTTAATCTCTGTGACTCACAATTTCATCTGCAAATGGACATACCTATTGTCCCTGCATCACACTGTGTGCTGAGGACAGACTGTGATGATGTCCATAAAGTGCCTGTCAGTGTGTACTGGAGTGGGAACAGTTACCTCACTGCATAAACAGGAGCTGTCTCTAGACTTTGTCTCTCAGCAATCATCCCCAAGCATAGTGGTGACGATCAGAAACACAGGAAGTGCATGCCTTTCTAAAAACAGGGCTTCAAAGCATAGTGTAAAATTGAGGTATTCATTTCCAGTAAAGGTTGCTTTACTGGGGTATGGACTCAGCCATCCTCCTCTTGGAAATGGGGGCAGCTTTTGGGAGGGTGGAGGACTTCCTGTAGCCGTATATCTCATAGATACTTAGAATGATTATTTAAAAATACAAAATATCAAAAACAATGTACAAAGCCCTCAGCCACACTGTAGAACTTGTGGGGATGCTTGCTCCAGCTGGCAGTTGTCACCTTCACCGGTCCAGTTCTTAAACCTTGAATCGAAAATGTCAAAACGAAACAAAACAACAACAACAGCAACAAAACGTTTTTACAAAACAAATAAAGTCATTCCAATGTCTTGGGTTTTGTTTGTTTGCTTGTTTGTTTGTTTGTTTTGGTTTTTTTGAGACAGAGTTTCTCTGTGCAGCTTTGAGAGCCCATCCTGGAACTCGCTCTGTAGACCAGGCAGGCCTCAAACTCAGAGATCGGCCTGCCTCTGCCTCCCAACTGCTGGGATTAAAGGTGTGTGCCATCACTGCCTGGCTGTTTTTTCTTTTTTCTTTTTCTTTTCTTTTTTTTTTTTTTTTAACTTATGCAAGTTAGGTTTTGTTAAAGAAAGGGTATAAAACACAGCTCAGTCACAATCCTCTAAGGAACATTTGGGATCCATGTTGGAAGGGTGGGACTCATCCCATGTCTGCTTGCTTATCCACATTTGCTGGAAGGTGCACAGTGAGGCCACAATGGGACCACCAAGTCACACAGAGTACCTGGGCTCAGGAGAAGCTACTATGAGTCTACACTGGGGAGGCGACAGCATCGCTTCTGTGGAAATTATGTACTGCATTTTTTTTTAAATCTTCTGCCTTCTTTTTGTTTTTATTTTTAAATGGTCAGTCATTGAGCCCCCCCCCCCCCCCTTTTTCTTGTCCCCTTGGTGTATGAAGGCTTTGGTCTCCCTGAGAGTGGGTTGAAGTGGTGAGGTAGACAGGGCTTGCCTGTACACTGACTTGAGACCAGTTTAATAACTGTGCATACCTTACCAAAAATTAAAAAAAAAATAGTTGCTTTACACACGAGTCACACATTTGTTCTAGAGTCCCTAGGTTTATATGAACCTGACAAAGACTTTTATTGTATGAAGTCAATAAAAAGCAATCTTTAAAAGAAGACAAACTAAAGTATGTGGTGCATTAATTAAAAAGGCAAAGTCATGAGCTAAAAGGATTGCCCAGTGGTTCAGAACTCTTGCTGCTTTTGTGGAAGACCCAAGTTCAGTTTCAGGCATCAGTTTTGGGCAGCTCACAAGTGTCTGTAACTTGATTCCCAGGGAATCTGATGCCCTCTTCTGGCCTCTGTGAGCATGTACATTCAAGGGCGCGTGGGGGTGGGGGGTGGGGGGATCACACATACATAATCACACATGCAAATAAAAACAAATCTTTATGTAGAAAATGCAGTCATAATGAAGTCACCTTTTAGGGAAGTTAAATTTTTCAGTTGTAACTAAAAACACTAATAACTTTTATAGCTTTGCGTCATTTCAACATTTCAAGAAATGAAAAAGATGTCATTTGACACACGAGTTTGGGGCCCTTGTTTAGGGTCCCTAGGACCAAAGTTGTTCTAGAAAGATGACATTTTATGCTTTCTGCCCCCAGGTTATAGATCTATTAAGGAGGGAGTAACTAATGTCATGTCACAAGGTGAAAGGCCATAGGAACCTGGGGGATAACGCTGTTCCTGCCTCTTCGGGGAGATCAAGGCTCTGCTTCATCAAAGAGTCCCATCACAGTCGAGACTTCAAAGCTGTGCTAAAGGAACAGAAGGAAGAGGCCTAGGTGGGGCACATCTTCCCATCAGGCTGTGCTGTGTGGAGAGCCTCAGACTCGAGCTATGGCACTGCATTCGAGGAACCAGCTTCACTTCAGTTCCTAGAACACAAAACTTAAGGCAGACAGCTAGCTGAAGAGTTTATTCTGGACTCAACTAGGCAAAGAGAAGGCATTAAGGACTTTGTGTGTGGCAAAAAAAAATGAAGTTTTAGGCTATAGTAAATTAGGAACAGTGAAAAAATGAGTTTATTATCCATGTAGTTTAGACAATTTTTTTTATAATTAATTGCTAATTTTGATTTGTTTTGACATTAAAACTCCTCCCCCCTTCTTCCTTATCTATTATGTTGCTCTCTTTTTGTCCCCCCTCCCCCCGGAGCTGAGGACTGAACCCAGGGCCTTGTGCTTGCTAGGCAAGCGCTCTACCACTGAGCTAAATCCCCAACCCCAGGTTGCTCTCTTTTCTACTCTACTCTTCTTTCTCTTTTTCCTAACAGTATTATTTCAGATCTCACCAAGGGAATATTAAACAGCACTGTAAAATAGAGTTTTAATTATCTTATATTATATACTATAAATTATAACCTCATTGAAATCAGATCATTAGAAATCAAATAAGCAGATAAAACACATAGATACATAGGAAATGACTAAATACATGCCAGGTCAAAACACAGATTGAAAATAATGCTCTGTTGTTGAAGTCTTGGGTTTTAATTTTTTGATCTATTTTTATTTTATGTGTATTACTGTTTTGCCTGCATGTATGTATATGCACCACATGCATGAAATGCCTATGGAAGTCACATGCATGATGTGCCTAAAGAAGTCAGAAGGAGGCATCTGACCCACTAGGACTGAGTTATAGACCATTGTGAGCCACCATGGGGGTGCTAGGAACCAAACCCAGGTCCTCTGCCAGAGCAGCAAGTGATCTTAACTGCAGAGCCATCTCTCCAGCTCCTTGATTTTGTTTGTTTGTTTGTTTTGTCAAACAAAGTCATGCTATCTAACAAGAGTTAGCACCAGCACACTATGTAGCTCAGTCTGGCCTCAAATCATGGCAGTTCTTCTCCTCAGCATCCCAACTACTATGATTACAGTTATGTAACACCATGCCCAGATGTCTTATTACTGTTGTAGCTGCTGCTCTGTTTGAGACAGGGTTTCACACGGCCCAGGCCTGCTTTGAAGTTGCTATATAGTTGATACTGACATTGAACTCTTGACCCTCCTGCCTCTGCCTTACTACTGTCATTATTTAGGTGTGCATCACGGAAATAAGATCTTAATATCAATTAAAGCAATTATTTTCCTCTTGGAAATAATTTGGTAGCTAGCACAAAGTAATAATTCTCCATGCTGCCACCAGAGGGAGCCCAAGTCCAGGTTTCTGCATAGGCCTCCTCCGAAGCCTACCTGCACCCGCCTCCCCCAACCAAAAAACAGAATTCTTTTGCAAATCCCTTTACTTGCTTGTCCATTTCTATCAAAATATTTCAGTCTTGCAGAAATAATTTAGCCAATGCCAGAGTCTATTTAACATGCTCCAGGATGGATCAAGACTGACATGTCCCCTTCGTGCTGGAATCAAACTCTCAGTCCCTATGTCTAGCCTTTTTGCATAGAAGACAGCTTTCACGTAGGCTTCAGGTAAGATGGATTGCTGGCTCAGCCTTGCATCCCACCTTCATCCTGCGTATTTAAGAACCGTTTATGTGGGAAGGAAAGAAAGAAGCAGCAGCAGACGAAGATGGGAAATTCTTAGCTCAGACTTTGCATAGGCAAGGCAGATCTAGAGAACAGGTAGAGATGAAGAGGTACTTTTGGACAGGCAGGAAAAGCTAAAAGCAACTTGAACCGTGGGGTGGAAAAAGAGCATGCTAGCCACCATCTTGCCCACCTCGCACCTAGATCAGTTGCAAGGAAAGGAGGACTGGGCAGAGGGCTTGGTCAGGGAAATATTTGCTTTACAAGCATGAAGACCCCAGAGCTCAGCTTAAAAGAAGCTGCTCTATGATCTTGTAACCCAGAACCACAGAAGTAGAGACAAGCAATTCCTTTGGGCTTGAGGTCCACCTAACCTAGAATACTTATTTCAGGGTAGTGCGATACTTTGTCTCAAAACAAAGATGGACAACATAACCTATGGAAGGAACAATCCTTGAAGTTATCCAGTTACCTCCAAGTTATCCAGTTACCTCCCACCCCCACCCCCAACCCCCACCCGTGTGTGTGTGTGTGTGTGTGTGTGTGTGTGTGTATGCATGTACACACACACACACACACACACACCAAAATGGAGAAAGTAAGTAGGAACTTCCTTAACTTTCTCTGACAGTAAGTGCCAGACCAGAGCCTGAAGCTGGAGATCAGGGAGTGGAACCTTGACATATTTACAATTAAATAAAAAGTAACAATCTAATGAGGTGCTATTAATAATTCTGTCAATAATCATTCCATTAAGTTTCAAAATGATTGCTTTCCCCCTTCCAGATCTAATAGTTAAAATTTCATTTCATAAGCTTTCATTTCATTAGGCTTTGGGGAAGGAAAAAGAAAACACATAGATTCTCCATTGAAAATACCAACTATGCTGGTTGATTGATAAAATCCATATAAATGTTAAAGTATACAAATATAAATATAAAACTATATGAGTTAGGATCATAATATGTTGAACCAAAAATAAAAATTATGATTTTAACAATGAGAGAAATCCCTAAAGTGGGTCCCTACAAATAAATACATACAAAAGAAAATGGACCATAAAATACTCCAAGAATCAGGTTCAATTCTTCCCCTTGAAGTAGTAGTAGAGCTTAAGATGGAAAAATTGTTTTTAAGAGTATCACTGCTAAGCCAAGCAGTGGTGGCACACACCTTTAATCCTAGCACTTGGGAGGCAGAGGCAGTCTGATCTCTGTGAGTTCAAGGCCACTTGAGTTCCAGGACCGACAAAGCTACACAGAGGCAGAGAGAGAGAGAAGAGAGAGAGAGAAGAGAGAGAGAGAGAGAGAGAGAGAGAGAAGAGAGAGAGAGAGAGAAGAGAGAGAGAGAGAGAGAGAGAGAGAGAGAGAGAGAGAGAGAGGCTGCTACTAAGGAAGTGAGGAGCAGGAGATCCCTGAAGCTCACTGGCCAGCTAGCCTACTCAAATCAATGAGCTCCTGTGAGAGTCTCTGCCTCAAAAAATAAGATGGAGAGCAACTAAGGAAGATGTATGACCTGGATGGACCTCTGATATCAACACACACATGCACAGATGTGTACATGCATCTGTACACACGTGGGCGCATATACATGAATATATGTGTATATCATACACATTCATGCACATTCTTTAAGTATCAGCAGAGAAACCATTAAGTCATTCCTTTTGGTATATGTCAAGGAAGTGATGGAGAGGATAGAGAACATTAATTCTAAGATACAGTGTAACTACATGAAGAAAGTACTGGCTCTTAGACTTGATACAGTTCAAGTCTATATTCGGCTCATAGTGTCTTGGTGACCTTGGACAAGTAACATTATAGTGATATTTTACTTGTACTGAAATGTGATTTTATTTGTATGTTAATAAATAAAGTTGCCTGGGGGTCAGAGCTAATAGCAAGCCATAGCAGAAGTCTGGCAGAGGTAGCACACGACCTTAATCCCGGTCACATAACAGGCAGATCTCTGTGTGTTCAATGGAGACCATACCAACCATAGAAGACCTGGAGGTCTGTACAGACAGGCAGTGATGAGGAGGTCATATGGTTGGGTTTACAACCAATGAGAAGGCAGAACAGAAAGTCAATAAAAAGATAGATACACAGGAAGTAGGTCTCTTTCTCAGGAGAAGGACAGCAGCAGGTGGTAAGAAGGTGGTTTTAGTGTCAACTCTTAGCTACTGCTCTGACCTCTTGGGCATTTAACTCTGCATTTGGCTCTGTGTTTCTTTTTTTTTTGTGATATATATTTTTTATTTTACAATACCATTCAGTTCTACATATCAGCCATGGGTTCCCCTATTCTCTCCCCTCCCACGCCCTCCCCATACCCCCAGCCCACCCTCCATTCCCACCTCCTCCAGGACAAGTCCTCCCCCGAGGACTGTGATCAACTTGGTAGACTCAGTCCAGGGAGGTCCAGTCCCTTCCTCCCAGACTAAGCCAAGTGTCCCTGTATAAGTTCCTGGTTTCAAACAGCCAATTCATGCAATGAGCACAGGACTTGGTCCCACTGCCTAGATGCCTCCCAAACTGATCAAGCCAATCAACTGTCTCACCTATTCAGAGGGCCTGATCCAGCTGGGAGCCCTCAGCCTTTGGTTCATAGTTCATGTGTTTCCATTCATTTGGCTATTTTTTTCAATATATATATAGCCTTTATGGATCTATGGGTTGTGGTCTGATTGTTCATTTTATATCTAGAATCCACCAATGAGTGAGTACATACCATAACTGTCTTTCTGGGTTTAGGTTACCTCACTCAGGATGATTTTTTTCTAGTTCCATCCATTTGCCTGCAAATTTCATGCTTTCATTGTTTTTCTCTGCTGAGTAGTACTCCATTGTGTATATGTACCACATTTTTTTCATCCATTCTTCCGTTGATGGGCATCTAGGTTGTTTCCAGGTTCTGGCTATTACAAATAGTGCTGCTATGAACATAGCTGAGCATGTATCTTTATGGTATGTATCAGCATTCTTTGGGTATATGCCAAGAGTGGTATGGCTGGGTCTTGAGGTAGTTCGATTCCTAATTTTCTGAGAAAACCGCCATACTGATTTCCACAGTGGTTGTACAAGTTTACATTCCCACCAACAGTGGAGGAGTGTTCCCTTTGCTCCACATCCTCTCCAACATTGGTTGTCATTGGTGTTTTTGATCTTAGCCATTCTAACAGGTGTAAGGTGGTATCTCAGAGTCGTTTTGATTTGCATTTCTCTGACGATTAAGGATGTTGAGCATTTCTTTAAATGTCTTTCAGCCATTTGTAGTTCTTGTTTTGTGAATTCTCTGTTTAGCTCTTTAGCCCATTTTTTAATTGGACTGTTCAGTGCTTTGATGTCTAGTTTCTTAAGTTCTTTATATATTGTGGAGATCAATCCTCTGTCAGATGTGGGGTTGGTGAAGATCTTTTCCCAATCTGTTGGCTGTCTTTTTGTCTTATTGACTGTGTCTTTTGCCCTGCAAAAGCTTCTCAGTTTTGAGAGGTCCCATTTATTAATGGTTGTGCTCAGGGTCTGTGCTGTCGGTGTTTTATTTAGGAAATGGTCTCCAGGCTCTGTGTTTCTTATTTAATAAGACAGCTACATCTACATAACATGATCTCTTAGACTTGTACATCTTTGAAATGGTTCCTCTAGCCTACTAGGCAGAAGGATCATGAAGAATAATGCGATAACAGATGAAGAGCATCTGACAAGATTAGACACTCAGCTAGTACAGTTGAAACAATCTCCTATACAATGCCAACAGCTAATACTTCCATCTGCCCATTCCTCAGACTTTGTCTTGTTTGCAGTGCAATGAAACCTTAGAAAAATGCTAATTGTACTCTTGGGTCTCACAAAAATCTTCTTTGACATACAGGAAATTCACAAAGAATAGAATCAGAAAGCACCATTTTATATTTCAGGGTTTTATGAAGCTTTACAAAGATAATATGTTTGTATCCTGGACTTAATGGACACCATGTAGAAACAGAAAGGAGACAAGGATTTTAGGAAGGGTGGCATTTTTAAGTTCATGTGTTGCAGTCACAATTGTTGTGGGATATTTGTGAAAGCCACCTTCTGATTGGTTTAGTATACAGCTGAATGGCCAATAGCTATGCAGGAGAGAGTAGGCAGGACTTCAGGGGAGAGAAAGGAACTGGAGATGAATCTAGGTGAGATCTGGTGTGAGAGATGCCAGCAAGACATGGGGCAAATCAGACATACAAAATAAAAGAGAGGTAAAAAGTCATGTGGCCAAATGTAGATTAATAGAAGCAGATTAATTTAAGTTATAAAAGCTAGTTGGGAACAAGCGTAAGTTAAAGGCCAAGCTTTCATAAATAATGTCTCCATGTAATTATTTGGGGCTAGTGGCTGAAAAGAAAATCTGACTACACATAACTATGTAGTATGTCATAAAGCAGTCATCTACAAACTAAAAACATGGGGCTGGAGCAATGACTTGATGGTTATGAGCCATTTTTGGTCTTCCAGAGGACCTGAGCTTAGTTCCCAACACTGACACTGAGCAGATCACAGTCACCGCTCATTCTAGTGGAGCTAACACCCTTTCCTGGCCTCCACATGGCCTGTGCTCATGTGTACATATGCACATAGTTAAAAAGAATGTAAATCTTCAAATGGAAAAATAGAAGGGGGGTTATAGCTTCAGTATTTAATAGAAAGGCGATGATGTAGACCAATGATACCTCCATCTCCCCAGAGATCATGTAAACAAATGGTATGACTTACTGAACTACAACTCTGGACCCTGTCAGGTTCCTCATTTAGTCTGTAAGACACCGATAGAGGATTAAATTCTGATACTTGTGGTTGAGGAATCTAGAACCTGAGATTCTTCATTATAGGTAAGGAATTCTTTTCTATGTCTCCAGTTTTAAGGGCAATGCAAGGTATGTGTGTCCATGTCTTTGTCCATGTTCATGTGTGTGGGCATGTTGTGTACGTGTGTGTGTGTGTATGTGTGTGTGTGTGTGTGTGTGTGTGTGTGCGCGCGTGCACACATGTGCAAATTCTCCTTTGTTCTCAGTTTCCCTGCTCTCTCTCCTCTCTCTTTGTTCTATTTCTCTCAGTCTAGTTTCTCAGTGTCAGTGAGAGAGGATGCTACAAGGGGATCATTGCTTCTTAGGTCCATGTGTTTCACTCTGTGGCATCTGAGGATTTCCTCTGGCTCACAGATCAGAGACTGTGCTCACTATGAAAGCCAAGGTGCAAGAAGGTGAGAACTCTTCAGGTTCCCCACAGGAAGAAGCATTCAGGAGCATCATAGAACTGATTTTAAACATCACTTTCATACATTTGATAGCAGACATTTCTCAGTTTGATAGATGAGGAGATCTACATTACGTCAAGTTGTCCCCTCAAATTCTCTGATGAATGAATAGGTCAGAATACTTAAGTTTCTCACATAAGTATCCACCATTGTGATTATTTCCTGGTGGAATAATATACTTACTAAAATTGGTGAGCAAAGTGAATATTTTATTAGGAAGATAATAAAGACAGAATGTGAAAAGAATAGAGATCTAAGTTCATAAAATATCTATACTATTATCTCTCTCTTTCACACACACACACACACACACACACACACACACACACACACACGGGAGAGGGGAGAAAAACTCAGCTGTGTTTTCCATAACATGCCAGAAGCCATTGTGCATGTCTGCTTCATGCAAACAGTTCCTCACCCCTTTCTCTTGTTCTTGCGTGAGGATAAGATATGAGGAACTGTCCCCAAGCAATTGTCATTGATGGAGTGACAGGGACCCTGGGAAGATTGGACATTTTGAATTATCCTTGAAGGGCATTGTTTAAATAAAGACTAGAGTTTTGATACACACACACACACACACACACACACACACACACACACACACACATATAATCAAAATGTTACCTCAGTTGAAAGTCTTCAGTACTGAATGAGAGACACCAAATAGTTTGGGAGCATTCTAGTAATTGAACTTCAGTCTACTTAAATATGGCACCTACTTTTTATTCTACCATGCTTGTTCCATTAAGAAATTATGCATTTATTATGACTATCCCTACCAAATTTATTAAAAAGAAGGGAGGAAAAGGAGGAATGAATTTGGGAGAGAGAGGGTATGAAACAGGTGGTTATCTTCAGCACTCTTCCACCTTAAAGAGGCCTGGGATTTGTACCACATCTCTGGGTCATAATGCTAAATAAAGTAGAATATGTTCTTTGACACTGATGATTGACATAGCTATATGATATGGAATCTGATGCAGATAAACAGATTGTGAGTTCAAGGATAGCTTACACTATATAGTAAGATCCTGCACAGATATAATATACGTACATACATACATGCATACATGCATACTTATACATACATGAACAAATTGCCATGATTTTCAAATGAGTTAACTGTGAAGAAAAAAAAATAATCACCAAATATAAACCAAAGGACTGCAGGACATTCATTGAAAGCCAAGAACGATTTTGATGAAGAAACAAAACTATGTAATTTTTATATGTAAAAAAATCCTTGATTAATTAAATCATGCACTGTCCATCTCATTTCAACCAGTAAATCCTTGACAGATACAAGGAAGGCAGCTCCTATGCATTGCGTGTGATGACTGTGTAATGTTTGAGCGAGGATGTGGCAGGAACAGGTGGGTTGGATGTGTGAGAAGTGTTGAGACCAAAGCTCATGAGGAACTTGCCATCCCCTGTGCCCTCCTGTTTTGTAAATCACTGCACATTTGAGCTAACATTTCTACAAAGTAGCCTTTCTCAGGGGATGAAAATACATTCCTTGTGAATATGTTCTTATGATCAACTTTCCTTGGAAAAACCAGAAGGTCCAAACAGGACATTGGTCTGGAATGAGACTCACACAGATACTTTATCAAAATCCAAGCTATATTTACCACTGTTACCACGGTACCTTAAAGGAAATACATACGCACTTGTGTATTCAAATATTTGAGGCTTGTGCAGGATAATTCTCCAAAAAAAAATCTATATTTCTATTTATTGCCCATTATTATTTTAAGTGACCCATCCAGAATAAAAATGTAATTTATGGAAATGGATCCAAAAGTTGGCAAACTCAAGGACCATGTGGCATATATTTCTAACATATGAGCCAGATATTCTCCGTTGCAATTATGTACTTTGTAACTTATGATATTGTAATATAAACATAGCCATAGACTCTCTCTCTCTCTCTCTCTCTCTCTCTCTCTCTCTCTCTCTCTCTCTCTCTCTGTGTGTGTGTGTGTGTGTGTGTGTGTGTGTGTGTGTGTGTGTATGTGTGTGTAAATAAGTATGACTGTGTTCAAAGAAAACTTCATTTATAAAGTCAGAGTGATGGATTTGGCCCATGAACCATAGTTTGACCTGGGCCTAGGATCATCAACAGTATGTGGTCATCACTTTATGTCAGCTTGAAAAGAGCTAGAGTCATTTGTGAAGAAAGCTCCATAAGATTGGCCTACATGCAAGTCAGTGGGCATTTTCTTGAGAACATCGATGTGGGAAGGCATAGCTCAGCGCGGGCAGTGCCAACCCTGGCCACGGGGGCATGGATGGTAGAAGAAAGCAGGCTGAGCAAGCCAATGGGAGAAAGCCAGCAAGCAGCATTCCTCCTGCTAAGTTCGTGCCTCTGACTTCCATCCCTGTGTTCCTACCCTGGCTTCCCTCAGTTATGTACGACAAACCATGAGGTAAAACAAACCCTCTCCTCCCCAAGCTGCTTTGGGCCATGGTGTTTTATCATAGCAATAGAAACCCTAACTAAGACAAACAGTTATCCACTAATTAATTCTATGTCACCAGTCCTTCCCATTTTGCCTTCCAGACTGTGCCTAATCACTTGGAATAGTCTAAAAGCCTTTTTTTTTAAAAAAAGATGTATTTATTTATTATGTATACAGAAGAGGGCGCCACATCTCATTACAGATGGTTGTGAGCCACCATGTGGTTGCTGGGAATTGAACTCAGGACCTCTGGAAGAGCAGTAGGTACTCTTAACCACTGAGCCATCTCTTCAGCCCTCTAAAAGCCTTTTATTCTGCTGAGAATGTTCTTTCTTCTCTTTCAGTCAATATCCACTCTATTTGGTCTACTTCATCTGGATGACTTCTGTATATTTTAGCATCTGTAGTTGAGATGTTTTTTATATTAATAGTATACTTTTTTAGGCTCTATGAAAATGCTCCTATTATATGTACACATATACATACATACACACATGTACAAAGAAAGAGAAAGAGAGTGTGTGTGTCTCTGTCCTCATTCAATACTCCATCATCCTCTAGAGGCAACTAATCATATACATATTCCCTTTGTTAACTTCTCAACACCTTCCATAAGCCCTTGGGCAGAGCTATTGAGTTGAATATATGAGAAGAACATGAATCATTGAAATTATAAAATGCTGTAATAGTTAAGCAACATATTTAGTTAACTTATTACTACTATTATTACTGTTATTATTGATATGACTTTACTGAGTCAAAGAGACCAGCTTTTTGCAAATATAAAGAGTTTTATAATCACTAGTGAATACCAAGTGAACTGTTGGGGCTTGTACGGGACTTGGGATATGGCTCAATTGGTAGAGTATTTGCCTACCATATACAAAGCCCTGAGTCAGTACCATATAAACAGAGCATAAAAGCATATGACTATAGACCCAGCACTAGAGACGCAGGGGCAGGAGGATCAGAAGTTGAAGATCATTCTTGGGTACATAGGAAATTTAAGGCTAGCCTAAGCACATGAGATTCTGTTAATCTACTGACTTTAAGTATTTTATATAATTTCATAATCATAAATGAGATTATTAGGCTATCAGCTATACTCTAAAAGGCTCTTCAAAAAGTAGGAAAGAAATCTAGTATAGCAATTATTTAAATATCAGGTAAATACACTGAAAGCCCTCAACAAAACAAATTCACACTTTCCCAAAACCTAAAATTTAGGAGATCAGAAGTGTATAGTAAAGATTCTGGAATGTTAGAAGAGATATGCCCAAGGAGACTGATGCCTTTAACAGCTCTGCAGTTCCACTAGACTATGAAGAGGACAGATGCGACTAGACTATGAAGAGGACAGATGACATTGTTTAGTTGGGTCAAACAGAGACCTTTTAGCCAATGTGCTAAATGATCAGTCTCTGGTGATCATGACTCAGTCCTTCTACCACTAAATATTATGAATCATAGCTACTTGATGGGTGGGCTTTCACCTTTCTTTCACAATAAAGGAACACAGCATGGATTCCCCAGCACCATGGTGACAGATATTCAGGGAGATTAGTCAACACACAGAGAGAATAGGCTGAACTATAACTTGACTAAATGATTGGTGCAATAAAAGACAGAAAAGGAAGATTTTTTTTTTTAATTTTTTAAAGCAACAAACCAATCATCCACCTGCTCTTGCAAAGCGGAGGATCAATTATCGCAACAAAAGAATGCAAGCTGAGAACTGCAGGGATAAAGCCAGTGAATGAATGAGCTCATCCAGGGTGCAGAGAGACTGAAATACACAGACTGACCCAGGAAGTGGGAAAGATGACGCAAGTGGACAGGGAAGAAAAGGAAGGTGGGTGGCCAACCAGGTGCCCACAATACTGGACAAATAGAAGCAATCAGGGCTAGGGACAGAATTATTTCCCTTGCAAAGAACACTTACAATGCTGAATGAGTTGAGCTGCTTGAATTAGCATTGGGAGAGGCCACCTGCCCCACTTCAGAGCACAGTCATTCTGATTGCCAGTAACAAAGCAGCACCAGCGACATTTTTCTTTGTTTTTATGTGGCTTTCTGAAGTCCAGCTGAATCCAAAAGCAGCTGTGTGACTCCTAATTAGCAAACAGCATGTGTACACACACACACACACACACACACAGAGACAGAGACATACACACAGATAGACAGAGACAGAGACACACACAGAGAGACAGAGAAAGAAAGAAAGAAAGAAAGAAAGAAAGAAAGGAAGGAAGGAAGGAAGGAAGGAAGGAAGGAAGGAAGGAAGGAAGGAAGGAAGGAAGGAAGGAAAGAAGAAAGAGGGGGAGGGAGAGTTTGAATATTTCTGGGTTATTGAAATTATTTTCATGCTACATCAAAATAAGGAAGACTGGAGATGTGATGTCTTTGCCCACAACATAGAAATACTTTGTAATATTGAATTATGTTCTTAAAAAAAATGGATAGACTCTGATTGGTAACTATGAGGTTCTAATACATATTATGTATCTGTTTAAACACATTCATTGGATACATGGGCTGGAAAGATGGATACATGAATAAGAACACATTCTGCACAAAAATGAGGACCCAAGTTCAAATCCCTAACATCCATGTAAGAAGCCAGGGGAGGAGACAGGAAGATGGCTGGAGCTTGCTGACTACCAGCATAGGTCTGGGCTCAGTGAGAGACCCTTTCTCAACAGAATAAGGCAGAGAGTAATGAGCATTAGATTTTTACCTCTGGCCTAATAGCACAAAAGGCAGACCATACACACATGTGTATAGACTACACATACTACACATAAAATCACACATATGCACACACAAGAAATACATTCATTGGGTACAAAAAAAATTGTAAGATTGCTGTGATGAAACTTCTCTATTCACAAACCTTTAATGCTCTTCTGTCAACTTTCAGAGAGTTAAGTTCACAAGCCTTCTTCTGCCTGACCTCTATCTAGATTTGTAGCCAAAACCTATTCTGGAAACCAGGCAAGCCAAGTTTGGCTTCTCTTTTCTCTTTGCTTGACTTTCCTTTTCCCTCATTCTGTCCACTAAAAATCATCCTGGCCTCCATGACTAGTTGAAATGATGCTTCTTTCTTTGTGGCTCGTCAACTGTGAAAGCACCTTCAGCATTTACGTTTTTCCTTCAGTCTAGTGGGTCTGACAATGTCTAACAAGTCTAACAAGCTTGCTCCAGAATCCTCTTAAGATACTCTTGAAGCAAACAGACTGAGTGTGTAGCTCAACCCTAGAATGTGTGAGGCCTGAGTTCAATTCTTGGCACTGAATAAAACAAACAAAAAGACCTCACAGATCACTGAGCCTTGACCCATGGTGTTTGTGATACAGCTGGGCCATGATGGTGCACATGAAATTGAATTTATAGTGGTGTACAAATGATGCTAATACCCCTGGGCCACATGCCACACTTGGTGAACCACTACCAAAACATTGCGAACCACTGACAACCCAAACACAGAAATGTCTCATCTCTCCTTGTAAAGATCCTTGGAAGCTGAAAATAATTCTATCTTTGAATTTATACAGCTCTTCCCCACATTTATATTCATCATAACTCAACAAATATTTGTCAGATTTGATGTATGTATACATATATTGCATCATGTATATTTGTGTGTATACATCCATATTCATTTAACAAATATTTATCACCAGCACATACATTTGAAATACACATAGATATGGTAACAATATTTAAAGTACAAGCAGGTTTCTTAATCATTTCACTCTTGGCAAGCTAGAGCAAAATATGAATATGCTATGATCCATTTTGCAAATGTGTTCTGCAGGAGAGCACCATTAAAATTCAGTAGGAAGAATCTCTCTTTGAAGAGTGTCCATCTGTGTTCATTTGTGGTGAACATAGTGAAGCTCTCATCCTGCCTTAATATTCAGTTAACTCATGCTATATATCGCCTCAGCTCCAACACTAGGAAGCATGGGGATTTTATTTCCCATTCTGCGGATTTATGGCCAGCTTCCTGGCATCAATGCAGACATTACTCATGCTTAAGGCACTCAGTAAGACTTCAGCACACCATTCCTTCTCCCCATCGCACATGAGAATACAGATACTAGGAGCATCCTTCTGGGGTTCAAATCCTGACTCTGATATATCTCTAGCGTGGTCTGGGACACACTTCATAACCTTGCTAAGCCTCAGGTAGTAAAGTATGAACAGATATTACAGGTCAGCTTCCCGATAATTATGAAAACTGTGAGAATAAATACACAGAAAACATTCACCTGGTACATCCTCTGAAATGCCACTGTGGCTGTTAAGTCAACATTAGACAGGCAGGGAAATCTCCCAGGAAACTGCCACTAACCTGTCTACTCTGGAGTCAAAGCTGTTATTTTACTCATTTGTCATCTGAAATCACTATCAACTAAGCAGACAACTAAGGAAAGTAGGTGCTAATATCTCAAATGTAGATGGTAGTTTAAAATGACCTGTGTTACTCATTAACAATCCCACTTCATGCTCACCTATCTTCAGAGGCAGATGGGATAATGATGGCATTATGTCAGTGTCTACAATGCTGCCTTAATGGCTGTGACTACAGATTGTCACCATGCAAATCCCACAGATAATACCAAAATCAACACCTACTTTATGCCAAAAAACTCTGACCCATGAAACCAAATTTATAGGTGCCTGGAGGCAATTTTGTTTTCAACCTGTAAAACTAGATTTTGTTTCTCCAAATTCCTTGTTTTACTCAATTTCATGCTATCAGTGGGATCAATGAAACACATCCTTCCTTTCTATCAAGTCTTAATACTGTTAGATTTGTGTTCATACATAGGCTGTGTCAACTTTATTAACATTGACAGTCTAATGAAGTAGGAAGAAACTATGCAAATGAAGACCTTACTTCTATTTGAGATTTTAGCTATGTGATGGTACATGGTAGTCTAGGTGGGGGGTTGGGGGTGGTATACTGCTATTATTTTAAGAACATTGATGTATGAGAAATTGGCAAAACATTCCGTTTTTCAACTGAAAATTAAGCACAAAAGATGTTGGGGAGAAAGTAAAATTATAAGGGATACCTTCTACCTAGATTATGTGATGTTATAGTATGGCTGCCTCAACCCAGTCCCCCACCCCACCCCTTTGTCTTCACATGGGTTTCTCCATTTGTTTCTGTCTTCACCTCTTCCATTTCTTATGAAGCCACTTTTGCTATGCCTAGAGTAACTGTTATATAGGATTGTAAGTTAAACAGAAGAGACACTCTATCCAAATAAGGTCACATTCAAAACCTAATGACCACACACTTCATGGTCAATGAATATGTGTGCCTATACCTTTATAGGTCATTGTGACCTATTTTCAACTCCATACACTTGTCATATAAGGAGTACATTTCGCTTCCAACTAACTTGCAAAGTCCTTGATGCCAGTAATGTTCTATATCGGAGTCTCAACCAGTGGGTTGTGAGCCCTTTGACAAACCTCTATCTCCAAAAATATTTGCATTGCAAATCAAAACAGTAGCAAAATTATAGTTATGAAGTAGCAGAGAAAGTAATTTTATGGTTATGGGTCACCATAACATGAGGAACTATATTGAAGGGGGGGTGTCACAACGTTAGGAAGGTTGAGAACCATTGCTCTAGATTATAATTCCACCAGGTACTCAGTATACAAGCTTTCATGGAATATTGAACATGTATGTGGTATGAGTGAATGTGAATATCACTCAAAACATCATAGCAACTCCTGAATTACTAAAGCAAAGTATTATGCATAAAAGCGAGGAGCATATACCCCAAAGCACAGGGGGAATGAAGCACAAACTGTCAGAGATGCATCTGGTAAAGCAAAGCAACTGAGAGCAGAAGAAATAACGTAACAATCTCCAACTCAAGTCACAAGCCAAGTGGGTTATTTTCTGAAAGGAAAGTGTTCTCAGCAGCATCATGGCTGTCTACAGAAAGAGACTTGAGAGAACATATGGATAATAAAAGTATTAAGGATGTAGAGAACCTGAATCATTTTATTCTTTAATGATCATTGTTTTAAACAAGATCGTTTAAACAAGATCATTGTTCATCATATTAAATGTCAAAAAAAATGAACTTGGTTACTTGAAAACCAATTGTAATAATGAAAATTTAAACTAGTATTGATGATGCAGATAAGAAAATCCTAACATTTTCATATTTCACAGTTTTCAACTTTTTCCCCCACAGGCATGATTTCAACTGACATAATCAATGAAATTTTTCTCTCTTTTTAAAATTTGAGATTATAATAAAAATTACATACTTCCTTCCCTTTCATCTTTCTAAGTCCTCCCATAGATTCCTCTCTACTCTGCTTCAAATTTATGACCTTCATTTTTATTCTCATTATATATAATATATGATATATAATATATAAATTGTCATTATATATGATAGCACACATATATATGTGCATCATATATATATATATATATATATATATATATATACATACATATCTGTCCTAACTATAACCTTCTCATTCCATAATGCTACATTTATGTACATTTTCAGGGCTTACCATCTGGCATTGGCCAACAATTGGTGTGCTCTTCCCTAGGGAATAACATCTCTCCTGTGCCCAGCTTTCCTCAGTTGCTTATAGTTCTTTATGTAGGGTTGAGATCTCATGAGTTTTTTTCCCATCCACTTTGGCATGTTCAAATTATCTCTCCTGTCTTACAAATTTAAAAAAAAAATACTTGCTG
Source organism: Peromyscus leucopus (assembly GCF_004664715.2). NCBI lineage: Eukaryota > Metazoa > Chordata > Mammalia > Rodentia > Cricetidae > Peromyscus > Peromyscus leucopus. The sequence goes on along the minus strand of NC_051075.1, from coordinate 56,881,272 downwards.
CAAAATTAAGTGGCTGCTCCAAGGACATAGGATACAAACTGACTTGACATTGTTTTTCTGGTGCCAAATCTGGTGTGTCTGTGTGTGTGTGTGTGTGTGTGTGTGTGTGTGTGTGTGTGTGTGTCTGTGTGTGTGTCTGTGTCTGTGTGTCTGTGTCTCTGTGTCTGTGTCTGTGTGTGTGTGTGTGTTGTGTGTATTTGTGTGTCTGTCCATTTGTCTGTCTGTGTCTCTGTGTGTTTCCTTCCAAACTGGACTGTAAGCTCCTGAAGGGTCCTGACAGTCATGTCAGTGGTCCTGCCTGCTACTTCCTTATGCCTAACTATATAGTTACTTTGCAGAACAGTTTAAAATTCAGTTAGTGAAAAGTAAGGTTATTTTTTCCACCGAAAGCAAAGCAATGGAGAATAATTTTACATAAACTTTATGAATTTTGCTAAAGACTACTATGAAGGAAAACAAGCATGGTTAGGGAAGATACAAAAATGTCATCATCATCAAAGAAGAAGAAATCCTGTATATCATCCAAGAAGAATAAAATGTCATTTTTCCTAAATAAGAAAAATTAATTTTGAAGTTTCTGTTACTTTAAGTTGTACATAATCAGAATCCTCTGTCATTTGATAACATGTCTCTACTGCATCAAGATGGTATTCACTAGCCAACTCTTACAGGTAGGGGTTATGTCTTAAGTTGGGAAATTGTTACTACATCGGTTGTCTTACTTTAAAAATCAATTTTGGATTCTCAGAATTCAATAGTTTTCTGTCACTTTAGACTTGATTCATTGAATCTTTGGGGATCTACAGAAAGTCTCCTCTCAGGGACACAGTCTCCTACACCTACCAAGTATGTAACATAATCCACTGCTTACTAATGTTTCCTAAGTTAGTAAAAGCCTAGAGACCCTTAATACAGAGCCTAATGAAGAATAATGTAGCAGTTGAAAATCAGATAAAAATGCTCTTTCTGAAATGCCAGTGTATAAACTACCTTCTAGAAGCTTATTTTTAAAGGACCATTGAGTACTTGGACCTAGCTTGCCACTCTTGAACACCAAGAGATGAGTGTTGGGGTATATCCAGCTGACATCAAATATACAGAGGGATAAGAAGTCATCTCATCCAGAGAGTCAGAGGTAGTAAAAGCAGGTTCCAGTGCCTGGTTCTGCTCTGCAGGTTCACATCCCAAGACCCAAGCTGAATAGCTCCTGGTCACTGCAGTTGAGATCCTGTTTTCAGATCCTTGTTGATACACAGATATGAAACAATCCTGTGATCTACATTGACCTTGCTTTCGCCTCCAAGGAACCTGAATTAGCAAGACGATTAAACCTGCCTTTCCTCCTAGAAGCCATCCCTTTTTTGCCTTCGGTATATCTAAGGGCCAGTAGTTCACAGTAAGCCGTACTTTAAAAAAATGTTGACCCATATCCTGAGTCTGCCATCTCTGCAAAACGTTTTTCATAGGAGCTTATGGGTAAAGCTTCAGAATTAGGAAATCCACAGTTAATCATATAAGAACATCTTTGCATATTTTTAAAAGAGATCACATAATACAATTCAGTGGTCTAACTTTCTTGGGCATCAGAAACTATGGACTTAATCTTTGTGTAGGCAATGCTTAATATTTTAGAGGTCCTTGGAATTTCAACAGCACATTCAAATTCCCTAGGAAATGGCCTGGGATTCTGAAACCCTGGGGAGAAAGGTCATAGATACTTGAATTGAGTCAAGTTTCATTATATGTTTTTGTTTTTTAAGACAGGGATTCTCTGAGTAGCCTTGGCTGTCCTAGAACTTGCTCTGTAAACCAGGCTGGCCTGGAACTCACAGAGATCTGCCTGCCTCTGCCTCCTGAGTGCTGTGATTAAAGGGGTGTGCTTCCCCCTCCCAGCTTATATGTGTTTCTTTCTTTTTTAGGTTATGCTAATGTCAATATTAAACCTCTCCACCTCTTTTTTTTCTGGAAGAAAAGATAAAATAATATTTCTCTCTCAGTAACCTCAACAAACAACAACCAGCTTAATGACGAGGTTATATAAGCTCTGGGTTCAACCAGATTTGTATTTGAATTCTGCCTCTTTCTAAGATGTCTGGCTTTAGGTAAATTAGAAAATCAAACTAAACATAATTCTGTAGATTTCTAAATCCCAAAGAGGGCTGATGAGAAGAGTAAGAGAAATAATATATATGACTTGATTGGTACAATGTCAAGTACATAATTGTCAGTGCTGAATTAGCAAGTGGCACCATCATCAACATTACCATCAGAAAGAACACAGTTGAGACATGATCAGGATTGGGCATATTAAGTCTATGAAGGCATGAAATGTTTCGCTAGGAAATTCTTCAAAATCCTAGGGGGGAAAAAGCAGATCCAGGCATACCATGACAACGAAGTGCTTTGTTTATCATGGCATACAACGTAGCTTACAGGATGATTTGCAACAGAGCACCAGATGACTTTCAGCAAGAAATGGTCTAACCTATGCAGAATCCCCAGCCTAGGCCCCAAGGAAGGTACTCTGTGGAGCCTGGGGTCTCATTAGCACAGAAGGAACCCCAACACAAAGATGGAGAGATCAACGTGAGATCCCAACACTATCTTACCCATGGGCTGGCAGAGAACTCAGAAAGGTACATTGGTCCTTTCGAACACTGTTAAACATTTCAATGAATGACTCTGAAAAGTATATTTACACTTTATATAAGTGTCTCTTCCTTTTTTCCTTGTTATACCTCTTCCTAAGTTTTAATTTGTCTCTGACTCTCATTTATCACAGTACCTTGATGACAACCTTTTGTAAGGGTTTTGGATCAAGAAAAATAAAACAAAGGGAGAGTTGTTCGGTGAAGGGAAGAAGGAGAGGAAGGGGAGGGAGAAGGGGAGGAGCCAATGCAGCTCTGTTTACTACTGAACACTTTCTGATGTTAAATAAAATTATAAACTCCGTGTCAGAGAACAGAGGAACAACAGAGAAGAAGGGGACCAAAGCAGGAATATTTCTATTGCTATTGAGTTCATTAATGCAGGTGTCTGAGGGATCATTCATCCCCTGCCAAATACTTGTGTTCCTTTTGATACAGCTGAATTGTAACAGCAAAGTAACATCAATGGGAACCTACCTTTCCCTTTATAGCCCAGCCTGCAATAAATTCCTGGCTAGTGAAATGTGGTCCAAAGTGATGTTTACCATTTTCAGCAATGTTTACCAGCTAGAAATTGATACCAATGGCCACTTTGCAAGCCTTACACTTCATGAAGTTGGGCTTTTTGTCACCACGAGTCCCAGTTGTAGAGCATGAACTCATATCCCTTCCTCTACCTCTGTTTCAACTTTGCATAAGAAAAAACAATAATAAAAAGCTACAAATAAAACAGGATGAGACTTTTCTTGGGTTATTTCTTGGATATTTGTGAATCTGATCATATAGTGGGTGATTATACTTGCTAATAGAAGTTAGAAATCTATATTCAATTTGCAAACAACCAGAGTTATATGCACATATATTTTATGTGCACTTAGTAGCAGATCAAACCTATGGTCTAAGCTGCAGTGATTCTCTGACTTCTAACTAGATTCATAAGAGACTGCATTGGCTGTCAGTGATATCATGGAAATCTAAAAACACAGGGCAGTTTTCTGCCACCATATGTAGGGTAGTCAAAATAACTGTTATTGGTTGCTAAATAATTATTTTAATAGGAGAATAAAGCCATCATCATGAATTAAGTAAAATTTGGGTGGTGGGTAATATCACTTCAAAACCCTTTCAATTTAGTATCATCTGCAGATTTCAATCTATGTTCAAACCAGTGCTCCCTTTATAGAACATGAAAATTCCTTCCCTTTTTCTTGCTTTTGTTTTCTTTGTGATCATTTCTTCTAAAAATGTCAACATTAGTGATACACCTGAACAGGTGAGGATCTTACAACCAATCCTGAAAACTTGGGTTAATCTCCAGGATCTAGAAGGAGAGAGAACTGATTCCCTACAGTTGTCATCCGATGCCCCCTGATAAGTTGTAGTTGGGGTTACGCCCCCTAAATGAATACACATAACAAGAATGTTTCAAACAATAGCCATGTTAGTGAATGCTTAATTCATTAATCAAAGCCTAGCTATGGCCTTTACACATGGGGAATTTAAATATTTAACATACAACAAACTTTGCATTAAGCCACTTTTAAGACATCCAAGAAATCTGTCATTATTCCTACTTCATGGATATAAAAATAAAAACTATGCTCATAAAAATAAAATATCTTAGGAGTAGGAGAGATGGATCATCAACTAAGAGCATGTACTGCTGTTGTAGAGGACATAGGTTCAGTTCTCAGAATCCACATAGTGATTCACAACCACCAGTAACTCCAGTCACAATAGATCTGATAACCTCCATTTATCTCCACAGGCTCCTGTATGCACATGGTGCACATAACTCACAGAAGCAATCACAAATACACACAAATTAAATAGGTAGATAAATAATAAATATCTTTATAAAATTCAAATACAATTTCATATATGTTTTAAGTGAAGGACCAGGAATGACAGAAAGATAGCCATCCATCAGACACTCTCCCAAACACTATAGATTTGTTAATTTACTTAATATTTCAAGCAAGTATAAGAAATAGACACATTTATTGCTCTCTTGTAGAGATGGGATAACCTAGAACTGGGCAGTTTGAATAATTCATCTGAAATCAGACCCATTAGTAGGTCTTCAAACCAGAATTTTGAAACTGGCTTTTGTTTTTAACGCTCTTTCTGTCAGCTGTCTGCAGTAGGTTACAGTAAGTGATTTTAATGAAAAAGAACAAAGGCAATCCATTGGAATATGACTTGGAATAAAGTCAGGTATAAGATAAAATTAAATTCTATTATCACCATGTAGGCAAGAAGAAGACATTAAAATTCCAAGTTAGAACAAACAAGACAGTTAAGAGCCAGCTTCACACAATCCCATCAGTATCAGGAAGGGTAGTACCTGCCAAAGTGAGTCAGATCTTGGGAGGTATTGATGGGCCAGGAGTGGAAGAAAAGTCCAGCCTCGAATTCCACAGACATTTCCTGTTAGTCACACCTACCCACGTACACTGTTGTTTAATCTGTCCCCCACATCTCAGGAGCAAAATTCAATCTGTTTTATTTTCTTAAATAAAAAAAAACTATTTGATTAATATGATGTTTTCTAATTATAAAGGCAATGAATGAGGGGAAGTAAGAGTGGACTCCACGTGACATGTAGTACAAAGAACGTCCTAGGTTTCAAACAGGGCAGTGAGAGCAATTAGAAGCCATTAGAGTATAATATTCTTAAAATACCAATGTCATGTTTAAATGGACTAAATGAAAAAAATAAACCCAGGTCTTAATTTAAAGGATACATTGACAGTACACAAAAAAAAAAAAAAAAAAAAGGAAAATAAAAGAAGCAGATTTAATCATGGAACTATTCATCTGAATGATTCAGTGACACTTGACCATTACTAATCCATCCTTTCCACATAACAAATATAAAAGGCTAAAGTGACTGAGCATAGAAAGGTACACTACATACCCATCATGCCTAAAGACACTCTGCCCCAGGAAACTATCAATCAACAAATTCAGTAAAGGTGACTTCAACCCAAAGCTGAGCTGGGATGAATGTATCTTAAGCCAATAATCCTTGACAAGAAAAACTACCCTGCATTTTCTGAGTGTGTGATTTTTGGAAATGTGCTTAACTTTACCTCTCAGTCAAATAAGTTTGAGGTGTAGCCCCATGCAATGCTGAAGCCATGTAGCTCAGTCTGAGTTGTGTTCCACTCAGGTCCACACCGATACCCTAAGAAATATACAAAGTGAATACATTCACCTAAGTTTCTTGAGGAATATCCACTGTACACTGCAGATGAACTAGCATTGACTTCTCCTTTCTCATCGTCTTTGATTTGTCATTAACCTGTGCTGGTGTTCTACCTCCCACAATTACAAAGAGACTCTTGACTCACTTCTAGTCTCTGCTTTCTGGTCCTTCCTCTCCAACCTCCTTATTCACTCTCTCCCCCATTCATTATAGATATCAGCTTCTTACTCTCTTCCAGGAAGAATCGCTCTGTATACACACCCACACCCACAACCACACACACACTAAATAAATAAATAAATAAACAAGCAAACAAGCAAGCAAACAAACAAACAAAAAAACCTTCAAGAGAAGGGCTGATGATCTAGGATAAGGAAGGTTTCTGTGAATACAACTTTTTATTATCTTTTTGTTCCACCACATGGAAAGAATGAGGCCCATCTTCAAAAGGTTTTATGGGTGTTAAGTGAACAATACCTGTGAATTTTCCTTAAAGGACTAACACCTTTCTGCATGTAAGTCTACATGTCATGGCAGGAAAGCCCCTCATTACATACATGTAGTAGGTAGTTTCATTCTTTTGATCTAGTCTCCATCCAACCATGCTCTCTGGGAAGTTCATCTTGCTTCATCTAATGGGAAGCATATGTATGAAGTGAGGGGGTGGGAAAAGTGAGCTCAGACATCAGCTAACCCTGTGTTCTCTGTCAGGACTAATGCATGTCCTGTTGGGCAACCATCTCCAGTTATAGCAACACTCTACATCTGGATTCCGATATAGTTTGAAGGTGGTTTGGATGTCCACCAAACTTCCCTGTGTTAAAATTCTATCCTCATTTTCAGGTATTCAGACCATGGATTTTGTAGTTAGGGCCTTCAATAATTGATTAGGATAAGTTAACATCATTAATGTGAATTTCTTGTGCCTGAATCTTGGTAGGTTTACAAGAAGAGGAAGAAAAATCAGAGGAGACACATACACATAGTATATTCTTTCCTTCTTACCAAGTGATAGGCTATGCTCCCTCTCAACTGTCAGTAAAATGACATGACCAGATGGATGTTCTACACCATGTCACTCCAGAAACTTAAGCCAAAACTAGTTGTTTTTTGTTTTTTTGTTTTTTTAGACTGCCTAAGATATTCTTCTGTAAGAACAAAAAGACAAAGATACTTCCTTTCTACATTTTGGCTTAGGAGTGGTAATGGCTACTAAAATGCCTCACTGTCCTTTATTGGCTTGTCTGACCATAGACTTGCCCTGCCAACACCATCAGCAGCAGGTTGACTCATCATATTACCCCACTTGAAATGCCATGTTTTAATGTATAGAAAATGGATGCCACTCTGAGGGGTTTTCATCCATGCATTCCTCTTAACCTAATGTGGAAAAAAGTGGCAAAAGGCACTGTAAAAATGGTGGACTTTTCTCATTAATCCCCAAAGCACAAGTGTAAAGGTAATGAGTGAGTTCAAAGAGGAAGAAGGTTGAGGGTCAGGAGGTAGGATCTAGAGGTCTCCTGCCATAAGAGGATCCGTTTTTCATCTTTAAAGATATGATGGTAGTATCCAAATCAAAGATAAAATCCTTTATCTGAAAAGAATTTAAACAAGTCATTGACAAGGAAACCAATAACCCAATTTAAACATGGGGGAAATCATTTTTAAAAAAAAAGACATTTCTGCAAAAACAAAAATAAAATGTTCATACACATGGTAATATAAAAAATGGCTGACATCAATAATCTTATAAATTATAACTACAATAAAATATCACTCACACTTCTTATAATGCTAGTAACAAAAAGACAAGAGCCAAGTGCTAGAGAAAATGTAGAAAAAAGGAAACAGGCACACTTTTGGCACATTTATAAATTAGTGTAGCCATAATGAAAAACTATATGGCAGTGTCTCAAAAACAGATAAAAATACATCTATTGTATGATCCAGTGATCTCATCACGGCATATACATGGAATAAAAATAAAATCAGAATGTCAGATAGACACCTGAACTCCCACATACATTATGAATAATGATTCACAATGTTCTAGATCAGTCATTCTCAATCTTTCTAATGCTGTGACCCTTTAATACAGTTCCTCATGTTGTGGTGAACCCCAACCATAAAATTATTTTAATTCCTACTTCACAACTGTGATTTTGTTATTGTTATGAATCATAATGTAAATATCCGTGTTTTCCAGTGGTCTTAAGCAACCCTGTGAAAGGATCGTTTGATCCCCAAAGGGATCACAACTCACAGGGTGAGTACAACTTGTCTAGATGAAGAAACCCTAGGTGTCTAGGGATAAATGAATAAAGAATATACAGTATGTATACATGGCGAAGTACTTTAAAAAAAAAACCTAAAAAGGAATGAAATCTTAGTATTGATGACACAATGAATGAAGCTAGTGATCATTTATTAAGTAAAATAACTCCAGGCTAAGATAGATAAATACCATATAAAATCATTTATATGTGATGTCCAAAAACAAGATGAATTCCTGGGAAACATGGAGTAGGAAGGCAGTTCCCAGCAGACAAGGAAGAGTGATGAGGTGAGATTATCAACATGTTGGTCAATGGAAACTTTTCAATTAGACATAATGAAGACATTTGAGAAACACATTGGTAACTAGAGAAGCAGCGTGGTAACTAGAGTCACTTCTTTCATTTGCTTGGATTTTGCTTAAGTATATTTTTCAATATTCTAATCACAAAAGAAGTACGTGAAATAATGGCTATTTTAAATCATTTCATTCAAATGATCCACCAAATAGACATATTCCAAAACATCATAAATATTCAAGTTTGTAAATTTAAAAGTATATAATGGGACTTTCTAACAACTTTTTATTGGTCTGGAGTTAACAGCAATAAATTAGTTTGCATGATTGAAGAAAGATTTTCTTTTCTTCAAAGTAAGCCAGACACCGGACAACACTGAGAAATGCAGTTTCTATCATATTGGCTGGATTCACGTCAGTACAGGATTGCATATGCTTTTTTAATTAAGATGTATGTGCAGAAATTTTATTAGTTAATTTTTCTTGTTATGTGGAAATATTCTCTGAAGGTTGCTTTTGCCCTCTAGACTTTTCAATAAGCGAAGAAAAGTAAGTTTAAGTGGCAAAGCCATGGTTTTCAAAACTCATTACCAATGAAAATAGATCAATGTACTTTGGTATGTGTATTTATAACTAAGTAGGACATGCCTAATTACCTGTGTTTATGAAAAATAATTCAAAGCAAATTTCACTCGGCAGCTATAGTAACTTTTTAACTAGAAAATGATTTGCCTGACCTACTATCAATAGCCAAATTCAATTTAATGAACAGTGACCACAATGTTACAATTAATAACAGACTGAAACAGGAGACAGGAACTTTTCATTGACCTCTTTTTGTAAGGCATGATCTAATGTTTAATCTGCAAAATCATGTTCTGGAATTACTTTATAACTGTTCCTTATTTATTCAAGACTGCAAGCTTCATAGGATGGAACTATTTATTTTCTTAAATTGAAATCCTGGCACTAAGTGTAATATTTGGCTTGTGGAAGGTGTTCCATATATGCTTATTCACTGAGTAATAGGAGGGATACAATGTAAGTGGAGTTCTAATTGGTTTCTAATTGTAAAATATTTTATTGTTAATTGAACATTAAAACTGCTGTGTCTTTATTTGCTTTTACTATTTCTACATAATTCATAGAATTTGGTGTTGCATATGGGTTTGCTCAAGCCTGTTTACTCATTAATCAATTATAAGTAAGATACATGGTCATGCTCTATGGGGGACAATGATACCAATTAGGCACAAACCTTTCCTCTTGAGAATATAGTTTTAGCAATGAAATATACCTTTCTACACTAAAAGGAAGTACGTTGTTCAGGACTAGCTAGAATAAAGTAAGAGGAGAGGAAACTGAGACCCAGATGCATTGCGAGGACATCAGGAACATCTTCAGATATGTTTTCACATGGAGCTGTGGAGGAGGCATCAAATATAGACCTTCTGAGAATATTTATAACCAATAATATCAACAGCATGGAGTTTAAACATGAGCATGTTTTCTATACATCATCATTGGTTCTTCCTAGAAACCCATTGGAATGGGGAGGAATACCTTAATTTTAGAGAATGTTAAATGTGGAAATTTAAGATCTAACCTTGCTCAGCATGAAATTGATCCAATTAATGAATATTGCCTCCCTGGAAAATAAAGAATAAATAGTACAACTTACATTTGTTGAACTTTGCATTTGAACTGCATGTTCTAAAACCCAAATGAAGAGAGATCTTTCTTTTCAACTATAAGTCATTGTTCTTTGGAGGAGGGTTCTTGGGGTAGAAATATCCACAAATTATATAGTAAGCCAGTGGGGGGAGGACAATGATTTACTGAGGCTTCAGGACAGCAACGATAGAAGTACAGTCTTTTACAAAATAACCCCTCTGGAGTGGCTGACAACAGTAATAATAGCTAACATTTATTGAGTGATTTTTTATGTGAACACACATACAAAGCCTTACCTGCATGCTCTCCTTTAATAATCACAACAACCCTATGTGGTAGGGGCCATTATAAACCTATCTGTTCAAATGAGAAACACTAGGTTCTGGATAACAAATAACTCAAACAGGATCACACATTTGACGAGTGACTCCACAATCATTATCATTATTAACAACCCCTTGGAAATGCAACCAAACCTTTAATTAGGAAGACAAACAATTCACAGGCACTTTGTAATAAATATTACCCGTGAAGAAAAGTTACCTGGCCTTGGAGTCATTAGCGGTATTGCTGGGTCTAAATATTCATCTACTTTGTTCCATCTATATCAAGTTGGCTCTGTCACAAGTAATTACTGTGCAATATCTAAGTACACTGTGAATGTAATTAGGGGGTTTCAGTTACCACGGCGAGAGACAAATAAATCTGCAGATCCATGAACTTCTATTGATTCACTGCAGAAGAAAATCTCTTTTTCTCCCATTTATGCAGTGATAGTTCCTTGAGGCTGGCTCACTGCCTTTATATTGAGCCTGACATTCAGACATTCAAACTAATTCGAAGGCACAGAGTTTCCCTTTCTCTCTCCTTGCAATCATCATTGTTGAATAAAACCAAATATGCCAATTACTTTGACTTTGGGGGAGGGGGCAAAAAATGCTTTATTTTTGTCCTTCTGCATTTGCGTTTTTAACAAAGTCAGGCATGGCTGATTTAATGTGACTCAAGTCAGAATCAGGCCCACAGAAGCAATTCATTATTCTCTTAAGTGGAATGAAAATAAGCTTAGGATACAAAGAATATTGAAATGGTGGTCTTAGAAATGGGACCTGGTTCTGCCGTTAACCAAACGTGATGCCCAAGAAGACTTTCTTTGTTACCTCTGTTTCCTCACCTCACAATAATGGCAAGGGCTGACTTGTACATTAGTGTCTTTAATCTGGAAAATCATATCATTCCAGTGCATCTGACATTTTATGCGTATGTACACTTACTCTTTGTTCATTTTTTCTCTACAAATTTTTAGTTAGTACCCAGGACAAATGCTACAGATTCAGTGTGGTAAGTTGAGGTAGGGCTTGAAAGGCAGTTCAGTGGGTAAAGGCACTTTCCCTCGCAAGCCTGATAATCTGAGTTGGATTCCTGAGGTCCAGAAGGCAGAAGGAGAGAACGGACCCTGGCAAGGGGTCTGCAGACCTCCATAGTGTGTACAGATGCACACTAAGTTTAAAAGAAAAAAAGTTAAAATGTTTTGAAGTTGAGGTTAATTCCTTAGGGATATTCTCTTCACAAAAAATAAATGGATTGAATGAGTTTTTCATAAGGAAAAAAATAGATCTCAGCATTTAGAAGAAATCATCTACTTAGCCTTTTTATTGGATGAATGTTTAAAAACGAGCTGAGGAAAGGTATACAGAGAGTTAGTATTTTCAAAACAAAATCTTTAGTATGGATTCCTAACCCACAGTATTGCATATTTTGCAATTTCTCATATATATAATAGTTGACTTCCAAGATGCATTTTTATTAATAGCAGTCTGTGCTTTATGTTTAAGGACAAAATAATATTTTTAAAGTTGATGAAGGCAAAGGCCACTTTATGCTACATCCAAGAAATGATGAATGCTGCTGTTATTTTTGTCAGTGGAGCAAACTTCTTCCATAAAAAATGTGGGCCCTTGGCTTCCTCCAGACTAACTTTGCCCTATTCCTTCTTAGCTGGCCACACCATGTCTTTTTATGGTTTGTCAGTAACAGACATCTCAACTAGTTTCTGATTTGAATTGTTCAGCAAGATGACTAGCCAGCTGGGTTAATAGTCTTCATGATCAGATCCTATTTTTTTTCAGCATACTTTTAAGGTTCATGGAACTCTATCTCTAAAGTTTTCCCTACAGAGTTCATCTGGCTTGCAAAATCATACTACTCCAATGCTCAAATTTTCTCACCCTGAATTCAGTTCCATGGTTTTCATTCATGGATTTACTCTCTTGGTCTTTGTATCATGATGGCACAGGATATCAAGCATCTAGTTTTTCTAAAAGGTGACTCATCTTGCATTCTTCCTTTGCACTGTGAAATTCATCAATACCTTCTATGACTTCTTCCCTAGTCAAGTCTAGATATGATCCAGGCCAAAATTAGTATGAGATCATAACAAATACCAACAAGTAGAAAGCCAAAGAGTTAGTCATAGATCGAATGGGGAAGAATGGGAAGACAGGTGTTGCCAATATCCTGATGACCGCAGACAATTTTCAAGAGTGTATGGAACTGTAGACAAGGATGAGAAAAATGGGACCAGATATGGTAGTTCTGCAGTTTCAGAAGGTGGAGATTGAAGGGAAGATGGTAGCGATTGGAATATATTTGAATTCCCTGCCAGACACGAGGAAACTTTATGCACATTCATGAGGACCCGATTTAGCACCCCCAGCATCTACTTAAAGCTGGGCATGAACTTATAAATGCCTATAACCCCAGTGCTACAGAAGTGAAGACAGAAGGATGCTGTGCTGGGGAACACTGGCTACCATTATAACTCCAGTTCACTGAAAGACCTCGTCTCCAAGGAATAAAGTTAAGGTGGGTATGTGCATACATGCATGTGCACACACACACACACACACACACACACACACACACACAGGCAAACACCATACACATACACACAACACATATACAAAATCCTCTTTTAAGTTTCCTATGATCAGTCTCATCTGAACATCACTTTACCTGTCAATTCTAGCAACAACCTTGAATGATAAAACTGTTATGCACTGACTTTCAGTGAAATATAATAGTCATGTCCTTTTAAACCTTTAATTCTGTAATTTCTGAGAAATTCATACTTGTAGACAATGAGATATAATAATATCTACCTCCCATTTTCCCTTCTAGCTTCCTCACATTCTTCCATTATTCCCTCTTTCCAAACTCCATATCATTTAACTAACTCACTAGATCTAGTTAGTGTTTCCACATGTGTGTGGGTGTAGAGCTATCTGTTTGAACACAGAAAATCTGGAAACCTAACAGCTGATACATCCTCAGTAAATCGTAATTATTGCTCCATTAACAAGTATCTACTGCTAATTGCTCTTCAACATGAGGGTGGTGTGAAGATTGTCCACCCCAGCAATGATAGGATTTTAGCTAACCTTATCTTGTGTAGATCATGTTTGGCTACTGTGAGTTCATGATCATGATAGCTATGTTGTGTCCAAAAGACAGCATTTCATAGCTCACCTCCCAATCCTGCAGCTCTTACATTCTCTCTGCCTTCACTTTTGCTATGTTCCATGAGACTTGGTGATGTGGAGCTAATATAGATGTCCACATTTTGGCTGAACACTTGTTTGAATAATCAAAGAACCAGCAGGGAAGCACACGAAAGTATAAATTCTGTTTCAGTAGGATATTGAAGGAGAATAGAGAATTGGCATTTACAATAATCTCCCACATGATGCACAGGTATCCAGATAAGACTCTGGACTTTGAAAAGCCAAGTAGACATGTCAACATCCATTCATATAATCTATCAAGTGATATGAACATCTCCACATATCAATAATGCTTTTGCTATTGTTTTGATTTACAACTTCAAATATCCTATGGAGGATTAAAGAAAGAATATCACCAAGAATTTAATATTCATCCTTCTGGGAAACTGAAATGTGGGTTACCATTCCTACAACAGCCCAGCAACAGAGGCATGTAGAATAAAAAATACAATCATCAAACTCATGCTTGACTTTCTGATTTTCATTAAGTAAACATGGTATTAAGATAGTGACCATATTTTATACCATACATTAAAATTTATAAAACATCGTAGCAATTTATTATGGCACTATGAATTAAATTCAGACCCTTAGCTGCACTTATTTTCAAATTTCCACTCAAAGGACAGTAGAGGAATAAATGTTGTATAGGTTCACAGTGACAAAAATTATTGGGAGACAAGGCAGCATCAGGGGGGAAATGTTAGTGAGATATGAAAGGAAGAATACACAATGATGAATAATAATTGACACAGGGCAAAAAGAGTTGAAAGCTAAATGGATCCACAGAAATCAGCAACAAACAAAGGTATTGTGCTGTAGATGCTGGCCAGGTGAAGCACCTTTTGTTTCTGAATAGACTTTTCAGAAAGAGATGGTGTTGAAAATAAGAGTTCATTGGAAGCCACATAGGAACAAGTGAAACTATAGACAGCCCCTTCATTGGAACACTCAGATGTAGAGACACAGAATTTGACCAAAGAAGAATTTGGAACCTGACTTCAGGATGCTGAAAGTGTGACAGATTGTGTCACTTATAAGAAATACATAAGCATACACACAAACTTCTGAGGCCCAATTGTCCAGCATACACACAAACTTCTGAGACCCATCTGTCCATTTGACCCCATACCCTCCTCAGTTCTGAAGATGGTTCTCTACCCACCAACACAGACAAAATACGCTCAAGAGGAACTGGCTCATACCCGAGAAGCTGAACTCATGGAGAAATCTAATGGCTTAAGACAAAAGATCTAAGTCTGTCATATGTTGAAGGCTAGTTCTTTGATAGAGTTTCTAGAGCCTTAATTATAAGTCTTACAAACTAATTAATAAAAACTTCTATAACGATACTACATCTAATTGACTTGTGAGAACTTTACTGTAACTGACAATAAACAGACAGAGTTCACCATATATCATAGGATATTCTCTAAAGTGAGTATGAACACCATAGACAATGATGAACATAGAGCAAGAAAAACTGATGAATCTATAACACAATCCCATACCTAATGCTCATGGAACGCTGTGGAAGAGGGGCTAGGAAGACTGAAAGAGTCAGAGGATCAGGGACTTACGCCGTGAGACTATGTCTTCTGTATATTACATGGAGTTACATCTATGAAATCTCAACAATATGGTGACCCAAACAAGATCTCCTCAATGACAATACCAGTTGACATCCCAACATGGATGAGAGAACTCTTACAAATCCTCAGCTCTCAATGAAGAGCTACAGACAATCAATGTCTGCTAAGAGAGGGAAAAATCCATGTCCACTCAGGCCATGTGCTGTGGCATATGTGGTGCATACATGCTTACTAATTAATTAAATATAACTAAAAGGTAAGTGAAAGGCTTAAATATTCTGGTGACAAAGCACTCTGAAAGAAAGTTATGAAAATTTCATTTATGTAATAATTTAAGAAGAGAGAAGATGACCTCCTAGCTCAATGAGTTACTTATTTTCCTTGGGGGTAGAGAAGAATAAGATATATGAAAGATTTCTAGAAATACCAATTTAGAACCAGAAAAAAAATAGAATCTAAGTTCACTCAGAGAATACAGAGAGCAAAAAAAAAAATATGCTTTGTCCCTGCCTGAGATGAATTTTAATACTCTGTATTCAGTTCTTTGATAAATTGTGTTCAAGGCAGAAATGGCCTGGATGTTAAACTGCCAAAATTATGAAATAATAGCCTCAAATTTAGGCTGCAGGCTGAGCCATTGTCCTTTTAAAACAATAGGCCAACCTCCTGGACTCAAAGAATGTTGGAGAACCATGATGTCTCATTTATCATACATTTGAAACCATGTATCTAATGGCATTATGACACACCAATTGCAAACTGATCAGCACATAGAACTCTACACATGCTACTCTACATTCTTCCTGGATAAGAAGGGTAAAAAGGAGAAGTAAGAGCTGGAACTACTGTGCATGCTTGGAAAAGTTGCCAGCTCAATTATTCAGGATGTTCAATATTAACTTCATTTTAGGCCACTAGTAGGCTCTGAATATTCCTTCATGCCCTCAATTCATCAGCTCTTTAGTTATAAGTTTCATTCTTCCCCCACTTTCCATCTCCCTTCAAATACTTATTCCAAGTTTCCATGTTTATGATTTCTTCCTTTCTCAATTTCCTGACTTACTACTTCCCATACTGATAGCCACCGCTCTAAATTATATCCTTTCAATTTTTGACAAAAGAATATGATAAAGGTGATAAACCACTAGTCTTGTAATTACGCTAAGTTGTACGACAAAAAAAAAAAAATCCTACCAATTCAATTAGAATTCCTGATCAGTTGACTTGGGGTTGAGCAACAGTAAGAGGGCAGAGCTAGCTAGGCCTGACCCAGTCAGCCAAGGGTCTCTAAAGAAGGCATAGGCTTCCATGAAGAAGTACAGACACCCATAGCTAGGTATGGAGACACAAGCTTTCTTGAATTCTGTGATGACTAGGAATGAACCTGACCACTGCCAAGGAAGTATAGTAACAAATCTATAACTCAACAAGCCTACAATTGATGGCTCAGACTGACCAACAGCTTGATTTCAGCTTCAAGTGCAAGGTCAGACCATGAGCAAAGGAAACAAAAAGTAGTTGGTCACACCTGAACCTTAGGCCTATAACAACCATGAGTAGGGACTGTTTTAAACCACAAAATCAGTACTAATGAACTGTTCACTCATAGTCAATGGACAACCTAGTCTACTGAGTGATTTACCCCCTTTTCTTTATACATGGCAATGTCATTTTTATTATTATCTTAGTAACTATACACTTTTCTATTCATGCTAGACGTATGATTAATCAGTATTTGCTCAGCAAATACCATGAACCAAACATTGTGCTTAACAAGATATAGGATGAAAAAACAGTTATTTTCTTGACCAGATTTTTGCCAGACTCCTGAATCTTCTCCAAGGCCCATCTATGGGTCCATCCTTCACAAAATATAGTTTTAGGAAAAAGATCACCTCAATCACTTTAGCCAGAGCTAC
This sequence comes from Peromyscus leucopus, assembly GCF_004664715.2. Taxonomy (NCBI): domain Eukaryota; kingdom Metazoa; phylum Chordata; class Mammalia; order Rodentia; family Cricetidae; genus Peromyscus; species Peromyscus leucopus. The sequence continues at coordinate 56,864,093 of NC_051075.1, read as the reverse complement.
TCATCTTTGATATCTGATCACCCTCAATATCAGATCAGTTCTCCATTCTCCACATTGCTCTAGTTAATATGTGATCACTTTGGCCTGCCTTCAGCAATAACCATGTTATGTCATTTTCACCAAACCATCACTTGCCCTTGATATTACCTATTGATAGTTATCCATACACTCACACTATCCTGCTATTAGAAGATCGTTTCCTAATAGTCTATGCTGTAGTCAGAGTCAGCTCCAATTTCTCTTCCTACATAAGTACTGTTGCACAGGACACTGAACCTATGGTGCTAGTCCTGAATAAAATCTTCCTTGGCGAGGACTCTTCAACACTGGATACATCTTTTCTTTCACAAGCTGAATAAGAGCAAGTATGAGCAGGTATGGCTGATCCAGTGGAAATTAATGAATAGAGTTGTAACTTCACGCCAGAAAAGAGACAGTGAGCCCTGGGTAGGAGTTTTGCTATTGTCAAAGGATATGAAAAGGTATTTAAGACAAGGGAAAGGCAGGGAAACATGAAATGGACTGTAATGTTTGGGAAACCACAAACTATTTCACATTTTAAGACGTTATCAATGCATGGGTTCATGAGGAAAGCAGCAGGGTATAGATATCGAGCCTATGAGGTGCCTTCAGCAAAGAAAAAAATGTGGTTAGATTTAAGGATTCAAAAATCAGGATGATCAAAAATGGGAATATCTAGTAAACAAGCCAATTACATGCCAACAGAATAGGATCTTTCCTCCTTCTGGGATTATGGTCATCCTGAAAAAGAAAGAGTGTTGTCTAAAGAGATATTTGTGCCTGTCCCTTTGGCTATCAGATCATTGAAACAATGGAACCCAAAGAATTAGACTTTCCCTAGGAGACTCATAGTGGGAGAAAGAAAAGTATAACCAGCCAGAGGAGAAGCTTGTCTTCAGGGAGGAAATTTACTGCTTGTCAGACCACACTGCAAGAAAGATGGGAGCCAAAATTATGATGGACAGGAACATATCATGTGTGTACTGCTTGGTAACGCATACCCTTAAACCTCTGTTTAAGCCCAAATCATGTTACAACCTTGAAGACAGACTTGAGGAGTTAACAGAACTCTTTGTCCCTCTCCTTAATGTGGCCACATTGACTAAATCCCATTTTTCTTCTGTTCACTAGTAACCAAGGTCATTAAAGGATCTATTTACAACAGGTGACTGAACCTGGTTGGGTAAGCAGCTGCCAGAGCCCAGGTTCTGATTCTAACTCCAGTAATTAAGGAAAATAAAGACACATGACAGAGAAATTAATAGAGATAAAATTAGCCATTGGGATGGCTATATACCAAATATTACAGGTCATGTGTCAGGGATAATTTCAAGGTCTTTTGGTTTGTTTAGCTTGATGTTCAATGCTCTGACCACCATGGCAGAATAGTTCTTGTCTCTGCCCTAGGTATTTCATATCATCTTATCCACACTCTTTATATCTTATATTTCATGAACTACACTGATTTCTTCCTTGATTTATCATCTACAAATAACCTAATCTGTTCCAGGCCACTCAGAACCTATATGACCCCTGGAACATTGAATTGTTGGTTCTGATTGCCATAAGTTGAAGCTATTCAACAGAATGCCTTGCAATGATATTTAGAACATCAGATGTCATTCATTTGCAAAGTTATGCTTCGTGAAGTAGTACTATGGTCTTAATGGATACAAAATGCTAACTTTTAACCATGCATACAAATGTGAAAAAATATGTGTATTTATAAACATAGTCATACATGTTTATATATATATGTATATATATATGTATGTATATATATAGATATATTCATTGTAGATGTTAATATGCTTCCAAAAGTTATTTGTAAACAACTATTGACCCCAGATTTGCATTTATAAAGGCCCTAGTATCATGGTTTCTCCTTTGTCTCTTCTCCAAAGCAATTTAATTTCAAGGACTTTGGCTCTTCTTTTCCTAATTTTTATATGCTTTGATACTGAACAGTCACCTTTAAATACAACTTTTATTTAGGTCAGGTCAAATGATAATTAAGAAAAATTCTTCTTTGGGCCAGGGTTGGCATGGGAACAAGGAGCAAGGGATAATTTATCAAGTTACCAAGAAGTGTCAGATGCTGTGCTGGGATCAGAATGTTCTCTAAATTGACTAGAGATTTTAAGAAACATTTTTCCCTATGTAGGAGAAAAGGTTTCTCTTTCATTTCAAGGCTCAGGTGTGAGACATCTGTAACAGAAGGCCAATGAGCCTGGTCTGGACCTGCAGGTCAATATTCCCAGTTCTTAGAGGCTCTGACAGAAGAAATGGAGGTTTAAGGTCAGTCTGGGTAACTTAGTGGGACCCTGTTACGCACACACACACACACACACACACACACACACACACACACACACACACACGCACACACGGCAAGGCTGGATATACTTCCCAGTCAGTCTTAGGATGCCTGCCTAGGCTGTGTGAGGCTGTGGATTTTGACTCCTCTACAGCATGGAGGCAGAAGAAAAAAGCATGTGATTTAAAATGAAAGGTTTACAAGACACAGGAAAAATATATGTTTTTATGTGGATTTATGGAAAATAATTGTGGAGAAAAATGATTGATAGAAAGGGGTGTGATCATGGTCTGTTTGCTCAGTTCCCCATGCTAGTGTCAATAGACTAAGAACTTGTCCTTCCTAGAGCAGTAGGATAAAATCAGATTTAGGGGAAAGAGATGAGAAAAATTCTTACTAATCCCCTCTTCCCATGTGTGTATACAGACATGGCTGTGGATGCATGTGGATATGCATTTATATGGACCTGCATATGGTAGATATGCATTTATATGTACCTGCATATGGAGGTCTGAGGACAACCTTCAGGCACTTCCATGTTTGACTTGAGAAAGGGTCTCTCAATCGGTCTGGAATGTTGCTATGTAGGCCAAGCTACCTGGCTTGAGAGCATCCAGGGATACTTCCATCTCTACCTTCCATCTCTCCAACACCACGATTATAAGCGTATGTTGTCATGCCCTGCTTTTCACGTGTTTTTTTGGAATCCAAAGTCAGATTGTTATTCATGTAAGGCAAGCACATTGCCAGCTGAGCTGTCTCCTCAGCCTCATGGCCTGCTCCTGTGTTGTAAGAAATAGGGTAACATTTGAGTGTCATCACGTTTGTCCTAAATCCTATCATCTAACATGAAAAAGTTAAATGATTATGGGCCATTTTCTCAGTCATGATATTTAATATTATCTGGGAATACAAAACAAACCGTTTTTGGAATGGCATGTGAAAGCTGACAAGAAAGATGTGTGGTCTATATTTGGGTGGGCGGGACCAACCAGACTCAGTAGGTTATTTAAAATAAAAAGGGGAAAAGGACATGAAGCTGGGAACAAGGAGCTGGGGATGGGCCCTGGAGGAGAGGAGTGTAGCATGGATATAATCTGAATAAGCTGTATTCACATATGAAATTCTAAAAGGACAAATTTTTAAAGTGGAGTAGCATTGGTTCAGGAGGTGTTGTGAAATCTTGCCTGAGACACTGCCACAGCCTTTGAACTAAGCAGTAGAAAAACCCACTACACTCACTTCATGTGAGGGCCACCTTCAGATCTGGTGAAATTGAAGATTTTTCTTTCTAACATAATGAACTTTGCTAACCTTCTGTTCAATGGATCTTTTCCTCTAAACTAACCAGAAACTGAGACTGCTTTCAATTTCTTTCTTTTGTAGTTTAACCCTTACCAGCATCAATCACTCTTCCTGAACAATAAGGGTGTGGTTTCCAACTCTGCCCTTTGAGCTTGAAGGCTATAAAACTATCATGTTGTACATACATTCTGAATACTGCTAGACTCTCTCTTTTGTCAGATTGCCATCCTAAGTAGACCTAGCTAAAAGGAATGTTCTTTCTTCTAAACTTAGTTGGTTTTATTCTTGGTCAATATGAGAATTCAAGAAAATGATAAAAATTAATTATCAGTAATTATAAGGTTAATCAGTTCTCTACTGAGGCAAAAAATATATATTAGACTTGGCACCTGAGTGCTGAGGATTCAGTGTCAGCATTTCTGAAGTTCTGTGTGACTTTGGGCAACACCTTCAACTGGATTGTGGTTTTGTGTTACTGACAAAATGGATGTTAAAAAAAAATCTAACTCTCACAGTTATAAGAGTACAAAACTATCAAATATATGCAGAACATTTGAAAAGTGCATGTCACACCTGAGTACCACACAGTAGCATTTTCTGCTTTCTTTGCCTCTGGACCTACAAATTCCTGATCTCTAGAATCTTGCTGAATAATATCTTTGACAACGCAAAAATAACCAGTCTTGTGAGTTTGGGAAGCTGTGACAGGTCCATCAATCAGCAGGGACACTATTTCATTAAGGCAAAGTCCTCATGAGCTTCTCTCGACTCCTTTGCAGTCTAATCAAGAAAATGAATGCAGGCTTCTTATTTTCACCACCAAGTGCTAAAAAATGCTAAACTGTGTTCATTCATCATAAAATTACAATATGGCCCTGTCATTAGCGGGTTAAAGATAGCTTGTGTCACTGCTTCCAGATTTAATCAGACTTACTAATAATCATTCCTCAGTGCACGGGTAATGATACATATTCCACACAAAATAATGCTGAATTTTCATTAATGCCTCGGGGATCAAATGATTATAGCCATCACGATTCTAATTTCGTATAATCAACACAAAATTATTTGGGGTTTGTTGGCACTTTTTCAGCACACTGACTTTTCCAGTGTGGGAATGAAAGATCGTCCCTTTTTCCTTTCCTTTCTCCCCCAAATATCATCTTGTTCCTGCAGTCCTACCCTAGAAAGAGAAAAAACGATCTGAGCTCAACTTTAACACCATCACAGACTACAGGGTGTGTAGGTCTTCAACCATCCAGCCAGATGGATATTTAAATATCACTCATTTTCAGAAGCAGGCCTGGGCAGTTCTAATGATTTGGTTATGATCTTGTGAAAATTCACTGCTGCTTGGCTTGCTTTCTTCTGACTCTTGATTTTTTTCATACTCATTAAAGAGTAAGGGTCATTATAGAAGCAACAACTGTAACATATTTGACAGGAAAACACTAATGCCCTAGTTACAGGCTCTGGAATTTCCTGGCTGCAAAATCATGCTGCACTAAGGGGCATCACTCTTGATAAAATAAATGTTAGTTTTGGTCATGACACAAAACCTCTTTATGCTGATTGATTTGTCTATCTTATTTCAAAGTTACTTCTGTAGTAGATGTTGAAAAAGCACAGTTTCTTCTCTTTAACTCTAAAAGAAACTAATTTCAGAAATATCTACTTTGATATATTTGGAACTAAGAATAGTTTACTGGAGACTATGGCAACAAAGGAAATGGTTTGAATAAGTCACAATATATAAATCTAATTTTCTTCCAATCAAAGTCTTGGTATTTAAATTTGAAAGGTTCTTTTACTGGTCATACATTCGTTTCTAGAGGCTGCACTCTCTAAGGGTGACTACTTTAATGGGTTCAATTCTATATGCACAGCCAGTGTCAAGTTGTCACATTTTGTTCATCGTTATTTACCTCTTGTACTTTTCAAAATTCTTTGACTTTCAAGCCCATTAAACCCTTTTACTTATAAAACTTCATCATCAATCACTGTTTTAGTCATTATGCCAATATTGAATTACCTGCCTGCAGAATGTTAAACGCCTTATTAAGAGAAATGGTAATATAATGTATTCCAAAGGTCACCACAATATCGTGGTCAACAGATCAATTGCAATCAGCTGTTGATTGTGAGTTAGAAATGGTTGTTCATGAATGGATAATCACTATAGTCCAAGTCTTTCCTCACAACTAACACATTTCAGTTTATGGCACTAATGGGTGTCATGGATGGAAATTACCCTCCCAAAATGCCAAGGACTTGGTGGAGCTTAGGATATGCTACACCAACACATTACACTCTGACACTGGAGAAAGTAAAGAAGGAAGGTCTTTCACCTTTTCCTCTGAGCAAAGTTGAGAAAGAATTTTTTGACCATAAGAGTTTTTCATCACAAGAACTTAATTCAAGGTGTGTCTTCTTCATACCCAAAGGAAGCACTGAATACATGGAGCCACCAGAAGGAATCTAAATTCTTGGGCTTACCAACATTATACTATTTTTTTATTCAATGATAATTCTCCAAGATGGTATATTATGCATTAAAGCAAATCATAAGACTATAAAGATTCCCTGGCACCTTACAGATTCATTCTGGATGCTGTGTCTCTCACACACACAATACATTAATTAAATAAATTAAATTTAAAACATTGATTAAATACATTGTATTTTTCATTATTTTATTCTTTGACACAGATTATTTTGGTGTGAAATTAGCTATGAATGAGAAAACAACTATTTCTCTTTCTATATCCTTAGATCAAGTCCTGATGGGGAACAGGGTATCTTAGGAATTATGGATTACCAAGGCATAAACAGAATGTGCTAATGATAATGATGAGGAGTTAATCCTGTTAGTCAATGTTTACAGTGTTTCAATTTCTGTACTAAATACTGAGTACTAATTAACCAATAATCCTGACATAAATCTTCAACATGACAATATCTTATTATCTCCAACATACAGATGAAAAATGGTGGCTCCATTGGTTGAAGATTTATTCAGGATCACATGATTAGGGATTGGTAGAGGCAGGCAAGTTTCATCAACAGTTCACATATTTGGTCACTCTAGACATGTTTGTATTTTTGAACTACAAAGGCTAAAAGGTAGAAGTACATAAAAGAGAGATTCACACACATCTTTCTTCAGTCATTGACTATCAACACTACCCTGTCTTCCAATGTATTTTTTGGTCTTTAAGGCAGAAAAAGAGGTCAATCCTAAAAGAAGCTAGTGATATTTAGTGATTCTCTTCACTTTATTTTCATGCTCAAGAATAGTATGTTCATATAGAACTACAAATACTTGTTTCTATTTGAATATGCTAAGCATAAAAGCCTTAAAAATATTTAAGTCTATATTCTATCCAGATCTATGGTTCATGTGAAGAATCTTATACCCCTCCACAAAACATCTTCTCAATCGTATTTACAATGATGGGAAAAGGAGAAGAAAGATGAAAAAAGAAGGGAGGAGAGAGGAGATGGAAACAACAAAAATGAATATCATGTTTATTTTTTTTCATTTTTTTATGTGGGCAATTAAATAAATTGATGTCTTACTTTAATATATATATATATATATATTGAAATAAAATCACAATTATTTAACAATCAGATTATTTGTTATCTAAAGAAATAGGGTTGAAAGTCAATACGCTTCTGGGAAGAACTCCTAGGTATAAACTGTAATTGAAATCTGGGTAAACACGGGCTGAAGAATGCACTGTCAGAAGACAGGACAGAGTGGGAGCCAGGACAAGAGTGTGTAGGTGTATGTGAAATGATACAAAGAGCAAGGTGGGCATGAGAGATAAATTAGACAGTGAAGAATGAGACAGTAGTTGACCCGCATGCAGACTATCACCACTATATCTGCAAAGACTCTCCAAACCTTGCTATATGTGCAAGAAGGACCACCTGGACATGTTCAGCGCAATGGACAGATCTTGAAAGGCCAAGGTGGTAAAATTCTAAGCAGCACCCTTCTTCTCAAAGCCTCAGTTCAACTCAGAGTTTGTTTTCACTTTTAAATTTGTTTGCTTAGTTGTGTGTTGCTGTGTTGTCTATAGCCCACTATGCACAGGATCATATTATAACAATCCAGGAAATCTACCTTGTTAGAATGAAGTGGGTATTTACGGTTACATCAGATCTGGAGACCAAAATGAAGGATGTCATCATCCTGCATCTTGAGTAGGAGTAGCTTTGTTATAGAGCCCTTTATGCATATCATAGATTTGTTATCATTCAGAGGGGTGAATTAACAGCAATTTCCATGAATTTAAATTTATCAACTTCTCCCCTATGGCATAGATCATCACATAGACATTAATCCAGTATCATAAGTAAATGCCAAATGGGTTTTTTTTAGGCCAAAATCATATTTTAACCTCCTCCACATCATCTGTATTTGTGTGAGCTACCACTGCCATCAATATTCTTAACTAAAATACTTCTTTTTACTTTTCATACTTGACTGGGGAAGTTATTTTCTCTAGAAAACATACTCAAATCTTTGGACATCCATGTGTTTGGATAGGTTTTCATGTCAGCAAGGTCTGGATGATCTTTGTATGCACAGATCCTAATGCTCTGCCTGATTTACAGTAGGGACTTAGTAAATAGTTGTTCAAAAGACGATGTACAGGTGACTAGCCATACAACCAGTTACAGTGTATAATGCACATTATATGAATACAAAGCAAAGGCTTTGATAACACAGCCACATGACAACTATTAACTGTTGACTCAATAAACCACTTATTCAAGTTCTCTAACCTCAAAAATTCTCCTGTGTACTGGTGGCACAGAAGATTTGGCCAGCTGAAGCTCAATTGTTGCTTCCCTGTAAACTATGTGCGCTTTTTACAGACTAATACCAATAATAATCTGTAAATACTCTCTCAACTTCACTGGCCAACCTTATCTTCCAACACTCCTAAATTTCGCAAATCTCAGATTCTTGGCCACCTACAGGTTTGTCCAACTTTGCTAAGTATGCATTTATTTTATCATTATTCTTGTGGATAGAAACTTATTACTAAGTTCAAAGTTCAATGTCACTAGGCAGAATGATCCCTTTAAGGACCCAAAATGAAAAAGGTTTTGGAAGTGCTAGAATCCTGAAGAGGTGGGTGCTGGTAGGAAATCCTTAGGTTATGGGGTATGACTTCAGAGGACATTTCTAATGGGACATCATGAGTGCTCTTCTTGGAGATGTTATGAGAGAACTGTCTTGCTTATTCTAGCCTCTTTGATTCTGCCTTGAGATAGAACTACTTGCTTCCCAAAAGCTCCCATCTTTGCTATCTATGCTGTGAGGACGTATTATCAAAATAGCCTTTTATAGCATATGCTGAAATGGACCACTGTGACTAAGTAAGCATCTTCATGAGCATCCATGTTCTAGAGTGGTGTATGAACAGGACAATGAAAATATGGTATGGAGTGTGAGGAGAGGATATTCTGGGGAGAATTGATTCTATTTTATTTATTCTGTCACAACCCTTATCCTGGATGGAGGAGCTTGATCCCATGGGGTCAAGTAGATATAGGTAAATTGTAGACTTATAACCTTCACCTTAATAGAAATCTAAAAAGTCATGTCTCAAACAAGTGCATGGGGCTGGCTTAGAATGTTATCATCTGTTTTATTTTTTTTTTAATCCTTTACCCCATGACCCTCTGGATCATCTGTGCCTATGAAAAAATGTAAGAAAATGCACAGATTGAAAAGGGAATCTGAAAAAATACATGAATCGTGAACACTCTGTAATTTCTACTTGATGCTTAGAAACACTGAAGCTTAGAAGTCCAAACCCTGAAGATCTTAATTAATGGAGAGAAAATGAGCTAACACATTTGACTTTATCTTTCTCCTGGGAATGAACACTTCAAATGTGCTGGCTAAGGAGTCATGTGGAGGAGAACAAGGGCTCAATCAAAAGTTATCAAAAGAGAGTCCACAGAGGCTCAAGTCAATCAAGAGCTTAAATGTATGTAAAATTGGATCTCAGATACTCAGATTAAATATCAGTTTAAGGGAGGATAGAATTCTTAAGTAGGTGAGAAATTCGTAAGAACAGTGGCCAGCTGAAGGTGGGTTTTGTTAGTTGGCTTTATCTAAGCTCTATGGGTCTCAAGACTGTGAATGCCTTAATGAATGGAAACATGGGCAATCATGTTCACTGGACAATCTTCATCTTTCACTCTCTTACCTCGAAGGCCATGAATTCAAACTGTTCTAGCAGAGTATAACTCTAATGTCTAGTTTCCCAGGCTGTAAATCCAGAAACATAAATGCCCTCCCATTATCCCTTAGCCCCTAAAACTCTACTTAATACCCCAACAAAGACAAATTTCCCAGTGTATGGAAGCTTGAAGATTGTCACTAAAGATTCAATTTCCTGGACAACTGGCAGAGCCATAGTTAGAGGAGGCCTCGTTGTTGACATTTGCTCTGCATTGACTCTTCATAGAATCTCCCAGCACTGCTGGCATCTTCAATAGTGATTCCTTATTCACAGTGTTCAGAGAAGAAACATAACCCACAGAATGTCCTCTCAATCATAGGAACTCCCTTAGTGCATTTATTTTTGATTAACATTCAAACAGTTTCCTTATTAAGCATACCTCCTCCCCTTTTTTTTTGCATTCTACCTCCCATTGGTAGAAGCCCTAACCAAACCAAGGTAGTGTGTATGTGTGTGTGTGTGTGTGTGTGTGTGTGTGTGTGTGTGTGTGTGTGTGTGTGTGTACAGTCATGGTCATTCTTTCCATATCATCTTATTTGTGGATCTTTCTGAGGCTATTATCTCTGTGGGGAATGGTGCTGAACAATTTACATCTATCTGTCTGTCTTCCTCTGTTAATCAAAGCTTAGATTCACCTCAAACTAGATTTTTAGGACATATTCATATCCCTTAATATGTTTCAACTTCCCAGGTATCAATTTGTGGGTGTGAACTACAACACACTTACACACTTATTTTAGTTACACATTTCTATTGCACAGACCTTGGACTTCCTTAAAGTAATAACAGAATTTGGAACAGTAAGACTTATAGCATTCTCATTCCTTAAAGAACCTCCTTACTTTCCCATGGATTGTGAGACTCAGCCCTAAAAAAATCCTTTCTGTACTGCTTTATGCAGATTTCCTCTTTTTCTCATCTTAATTATGTTCATTTCCCAATGTAAATGTTAAAAAAATACCACAGAAAAAATCTACATATTCAAAAGTTTTAAAAAGTGAGAAAAGGCTTGGCAAATACAGCAAATATCTTAACCTCCTCTTTTGAGAGAAATAAAAGCAATTCATGTCATGATGATTCTCGAGAGGCTAACAAACCTTGCCTAAATAGTCTTATACTTAACATGGAGCATGAAAGCATTTTTAATCACATAATATATGGAGCCATGAGGAAGAAAAAGAAAACCATGAAACACAAGGAGAACTGGGTGAACTTCAGTCTTAGCGATATTATTACATATCCATATGACCTTCTACATGGGGTGAATGTATCTGAGGCCTTAGAAGTCTATAGAAATACTTTCAGTCTTTTCCCTGAGCTTCACTCTCTCTACAAAAAATGGTATGATCATTTCAGGACTGTTGATGGGATACCATAAAGTCAACAGAGAGCAATAGAAGCCTATTCTGGGCCATTAACTGGCTTAAAAAATGATTTATAGAATATTTGCCACCTTGAGTTCCCAAGTATTCAAACTATGCATATAAATTCACAAGAGAGTTAGAAAACAACTTGGGTTAATTATTTTCCAAGTGGTTATTGTATGAGAGCTTTTCTTTGGCTATTGCAAATGCTTTAGGTTTTAACTTTAGTCAGCAAATAATATGTATGCTGTTCCATGCCTTCCGTCTAATCTTCAGTATAAGAATTTATTCTGAAGCAAAATTATATTTAAGAATTTTTCATAAAAGCAAAGGTTGGGGAACTCACAAAAGCCGCTTGTAGCATGTATGTAAGTGCAAGGAGGTTAGAGAGTCTTATCAAGCTGTCATATGCAGTAGATTAGGGGAGTGCAGTAAAACCTGAATACAAAATATCCTCCACAATCCATGGTACCAACGACAGGAGCCTCAAAGAGATGATAACATGGCTTCACCAGGACACATGGTTACATGGTGGCTGTACTGTGCCTATAAATAGTCTATGGATCTGTCCATATTCCAGGATAGTCTTTGTTATCATATCCCGTAAGGAAAGACAGCATATACAATCACATGGCCATAAAGCCTTGTGGAATATACAGAAAATGCTATTTCTGTAAGAAAATTCCATATGTGCTATGAAATAAGCTAATAGTGAATAAATCACCACTGGCAAATATCCCAAAGTAAAATCTGAATTGTGGCTAAGTGTGGGGAAAAACAAACAAACAAAAACAAACAAACAAACAAACAGAACCAGATACCCTTGCTTCAAATTATTCTTGACAGCGACATTCATTGCCTCTGGGCTCTTTGAAGTTGGTAAGAAAGGGACTTGATTTTTCTGTGCTGAAGCTTTTGTTCTTTGTGAACTTAGCTTCTAGCAGTAAATGCCAATCTTGTAGATGAAGTGCTTTGTGGAGAGGTGGTACAGAGAAGCATCATCTAGGAAAGCAGGGGTATTGCATGCAGCACTGACACCAGGATTGTGGATTCAATGCAAAGCTGGGTAGTTTCCAGCTGTTTCCCCATAAGTCACTGCCTTAGTATGGACCATTATCAGAAGATATGAATGAACTTTGGAAGACAACGCTGCAGCAGGTAGGGGTTTTATCCTGTGCATTTCCTTTACTTCTCTTCAATCCAGTAATGTCATAAACACTTCTCAACAGGACTTTGAATCCTCAGAAAGGAAAACACAAAGGCTACTTTATGCCAAGACTTTATAAACCACTGCAGAATCATGGATTGTATTCTTATGACTCTATCCATTTTTCATCCCAGCACACCCTTAGTAAAATCCAAGATTTGAAGAAAAACAATAATTTACAAACCCAGAAAACTTCTAATTCAAGTCATTCACCATACTTCCACTTGCTAATTGAATCATATTGAACAAAAATATATAACCTCTATAAATCCTAATTAATTCACCTGAAAAGGTAAAGAAAATTATGTACCTCACAGGATGGTTCAAAGGATCAAACCAGATCATACACATATATAATCAAGCAAGCAAGCAGATTACTATAACATGTAGGCTTTTAATAAATATTGATTTAATCCATTCACTGTCAGCATTCCAAACATATTTGTTGGATTAAACTGGGACAAATTCATCTACCACTGAAATGTGGCCTGTTTGGGGGAAGAAGCTAACAGATGTTTTTGCTGATTAACTGATATGCTATGTAGAATTTTATGAAATTAAGCAAAAGTAAAGCTGAGAGAAGGGTCTGAAGTCATGTATAGCAACAGCCTATAGTAAACATTGGCCACTAATGCATCAAAGCAAGGCTCACAAAGTAATTAGCTCATCTGAAATGAATAATACTGGACAAATTTGAAGGATGCGTTGTAGAAATGTGGACAGGAGGAAAAGCCCTAAAAAATAGAGCAAATCCAGCTGATGACAACTTCACCAAGCATATATGGTAGCTATGAAATAAGAGAATGTGTAATCAGAGAAGATGTGACCTTGGCTAAGTGGATTATTTCAACAGGTATAATTAAAGGCTACCATGTAACTGTGGAGCACTTAGTCACACAGTTGGCAATGACTTCAGAGGCAGGAAAAGGAATTTACTGTCAAGCAGACACCTCTCACCTATGGCTTGAATATAGATGTTACTATACCGCTAAACTGTGTCTCTGCTGCAAAGCCTTCAGAATTCTAACATGAAGTACATTATGAAAGAGTTTATCATTGTCTTTTCCTATGTCAGTCTTTTTATATAAGAGATGTGGGATGGTCTATATGTCAAATTGCTCTGATTGATCAATAAATAAAACACTGATTGGCCAGTGGCCAGGCAGGAAGTATAGGCGGAACTAACAGAGAGGAGAATTGAGGAAACAGGAAGGGAAGAGAGATACTGCCAGCTGCCACCATGACAAGCAGCATTTGAAGACGCGGTAAGCCATGAGCCACATGGCAAGGTATAGATTTATAGAAATGGATTAATTTAAGGTGTAAGAACTAGATAGCTAGAAGCCTGAGTCATTAGGCCAAACAGTTTAAATAATATAAATGTCTGTGTGTTTATTTTATAAGTGGGCTGTTGGAATGCTGTGGTTTGGTGGGACTGGAGAGAAAACCAGACAGTTGGTTATATCTGCAAGAATAGTAGAGATGGAATGAGGACTTTGGATGCTAGGATGATGACAGGTACAGGGTATGTGTCAAGCAAGTACCAAGCAAAGAATTGTTGTGGACCTGCCAGGCTGTACATCAGAAAGATAAATTGCTTATTTCAATGGAAAGATTGTCTTTGGGGGACAGTATTGTTAGAATTCTAGAGAGTGAATCATTCCTCAACTGTAGCTAGGGTAACTGTACATCAAATTCAATAATTAGCAATATCAAATGATGTTTTATAAATTTAATGTTATGATATTTTTATATAATATGGAACTAATATATATATGTATATATATAATTACCAATATATATTGAGAAATTACTATATATTTGGTCCTGAAAAAAATGTTACATACCCATCCTGTTTAATGTTTTGTATAACCCTGGGAGGTACATTCATTTAATTCCCAATTTATATCTAGGAAAACTCAGGTTTGGGGCGCTCAACTAATCTATTAAAGTTCCCAGAAATTTTATCAAAGAAGAGCACAGGTGGAAACACATGAATCTGAGAATTATGTCTACCAATGACAGAAGGACAGAAAGAGAAAGTAAGTAGGTGTCTGTGGGGTTGAGAGCATCTCTTCTAGTCTGGGGATGGTGGCAACACTCTCTCAGATGGAAGCTCGGCTTACAACCAGAATTTCCTCACGCAAAACACATCTATCAATATAGGCAATTAGAACAGTGCCATTGCAGTAATGTGCTAATTTATAATCATTGTCAATTATAAAACATATTAAATAACATACACTACCACCAACAAAGATGATAAAGTACCTCCATTGGGAAGAAACTGACTCAGGCAGCCAGTTGCAGACTTCCAGCATCAGCGTATTGGCATATTAACCATGACAGATGTGAAAGGAAGGCATTATAAATTTGGGAATGGAGATTCTTGAACATCAACAAGAGGGGAGTGAGATGATGGACTATTCTCTTTTTGCCAGATACCATTTCACATATTCAGTAAAATAGTCCATCCTCTGCCTGGAGGCAATGAATTGGCTTATACGGTTTATGCAAAACTCCTATGTCTGCCCTACTTCTTTCCGAGGTATCAGATGGAAATATAATTTAATTTAAAGGTAATTAGTAGGAATCTATTCTATGTCTTCCTACACATGGACTTCTTTATTGTTAGCTCTATTTTTAAATGCAACCTAAAACCTCCTGTTAATTTATTGTGCGTATTTATGTGTGTGCACACAGGGGGAGTGCAATGGGCTGTGCCATGGCACACATGTGAAAGTATTAACTTGCTGAACTCACTGGAGTCTGTTTTCTCCTCCCACCATGTGGTCCCAGGGATATATCTGAGATCTTCTGGTTTGGCAGCAATTAGCACAACGTCATTGTAATTACATGCCAATTTATAATAATTATTAATCAGAAAACATGCAACATAAGCATTGTCTTTTGAAATAAACAAAAGTTTTACCACTTGACATTCACAAAGATAATTTTGCTTCTACCAAAACGATGGAGATTTAAAATGAAGTTCTTCTTTTTAAGCATCTGCCTCACACTCACTGTGTACTTTGGCTAAGAATCATTCTAAGTTCTTACTCCTATTTTCCTTTTTCTTTACATATGAGTGGCATTCCTGGTACTTCATATTCAATCCAGGTTGTTGCCCTACCAGACTGATAGCCTGGGAAATTACTAGCTCTTCTGGATCCCAGCCAGCCTCTATATAACAAGCATGCTTTTTGCCTTTTGCCTTCTTCTGTAAAGTTTTGTAGGTTTTAGTCCCATGGAAGCACTAGTGGCATAAGAGTGTTTAATGATGAGAAACAGAAATGATGACCCACCAATGTGTCACACAGGGTTAGGGAGAACTACACCTAGAGTTGGTACCTAAAGACTGCATTGGCCTGTAAGAACCTTGTATATGGATCTCTGTCCAACACCTAATTTAGTGGAATCTTGTACATGACCAAATGAGAGTATTTATATCCCAGAGCACTGCCCCTCTCCAAAGACACAAATGAAACATACACAAATATGACACTGTGTTGTTGGTGTTTTTTTTTTGTTTGTTTGTTTGTTTTTTGAGAGGGAGCACTGCCATCTAGCTCCCAAATAAATCACACATGGATGTTTATTGTTAATTATAAATGCCCAGTCTTAACTTGGTTTGTTTCTTGCCAGCTTTTCTTAACTTTAAATTAACCCATCTGTCTTTTGCCTCTGGGCTTTTACCTTTCTCTATTTCTGTATACCTTTCTTTCTTACTCCATTGATGGCTGTGTAGCTGGTTGGCCAGCCCTAATATTCTCCTCCTTCTCTCACTGCTAGATCTCTTCTCTTCAAGATTTCTCCTTCTATTAATTCTTTCTGCCTGCCAGCCCCACCTATCCTTCTCTTGCCTTGCTATTGGCCATTCAGCTCTTTATTAGACCATCAGGTGTTTGAGACAGGCACAGTAATACTGCTTTACAGAGTTAAACAAATGCAACATAAATAAAAGTAACATACCTTAAAATAATATTCTCCAGCAACTCTAGATGGAGGTCCCTGAAATTACGGTCTCCATTTATGTATCCCAGTATTCAGTTCCATTGATAAAGAACTCAGTAGAGGATACCATCTAATGCACTATCTCACTCCAAAGGTTACTGAAAGATTTTCTCCCAATTGACACAGTGTCAAAAGGGTCTGTAAAGGGTATTTATCTAGTAATACTTTTTTAGGCTTGGAAAGAGAATACAAAAATCTGAAGGAACTGTCAAATTATAAGCAAAATAAAATCTACAACTATATTAACACTCTTTTAGGGATTGTTCATATAACCCTTTTCAAAAAATGACAAATACAAGAGGAAATTTTCATTTTTATTACTTCCCATTTTTCTTATATCTTGGATAATATGAATAGCTTAACACGTTTTTATATTTTTGCGCATGAAAAATTCGAAGCGATGATTTGAGCAGATTCTCTCCAGTGGTGGTGACAGCAAGATTGTATGCTCAGCATCACAAGATGCTTGCCCTAGTTATAATCCTGGTAGCTTCCCCACTCCATCTCCTACAGAGCGACCACATTTTCATCTCTTTATTTCTACAAAACACGTAACATTTAAATGAAAGGAGCTGTAAAGAACAGCCACTGATTTAAACGTTTTTATTACTTCATTTACTTAGCCATCTATTCATTTATGTGTGCATCTGTGTGTCTGTGTGCACAAATGAGCAAGAAAGCGCACACTACAGAGGACAACTTGCTTGTAGGAGTCTGTTCTCATCTTACCTTTTAAAGAATATGAACCTCTTTAAGAGGATACATCAAATCTTAATCTGTATTCAAATGCACTAAAGTAAGTTTTACCTCGTGGGCTAATTTGAATCACTATAGATTCCATCACACGCAGCATCTTGGAGAGAATGTAAAATGGATCAGACCTGAGTTCTAATTCTTTGTCACCAGGAGCTCTCAGAACCTGGAGCAAGTTCTGCACTTCCTTCTAAAGCTTGTTCTCTCAACTGTGAAATTAATCTAGAAGGCTCCAAAGCCTACCTTCTCTGGCAGAGGTCTCTCTCTGTCTTTCTCTGTCTCTCTCCGTCTCTCTGTCTCTGTCTCTGTTTCTCTTTCTCTCTCTCCACCCTTACTGGTGGCCTACAATCTTCTCAGCTACAGGCATCTTAATATAACCTGCTGTACATTGTTTGAGTTAATTAAAGGGAAGCAATTACATTTTGCCTTTCAAACCCTGCTAACCTCGGTGTTAGACCGCCCTTCTCTGCATGTGGATCATAGAAGGGTGCAGTACTTGGGCACAGGGTGTTCTTGGGCCTGTTCTTCATGAAACATTTGCTGTCATCTTTCCTTCCCACCCCTCATAGGTTGAATTCTACTTCCAGCCTCTTGTTCCCAGAAGTCCCCGCCCCCTTCTACACTCAGGCTATGATCTTTGTTCAGTTTTCTTACAGCAACTTTGAAGAGCTGACATATTGGCTGTGGATAATAGTTACAACCCCTCTGCTGCTCTCCATTCTCCCCAAATTCAACCCCACTCCTCCTCAAGGAACTATAGAGAAACAGCTTGAGAGAGCCATTTCAATGACAGACTGCATTACTTAAAGCAATGGTATTTTTTACCCAGAACAGAACAGCTTGAACAAAATTTAAACATGATTTTGGGCATCAAATGTTCTTTTGTGCTATTACTGTCTCCCTCTCTCAGCTTTGTGTGGGTCATCCAGGACTTTTAAGAACCACTCAGTGTTCAGGTTGGAAGTCCTTGAGTGGCAGCAGCTCATTGTCCACCAAATTCATGTATTTGCTTTAGAAATTCTATTAGACACTGGGATGAGATAGAGGTTTAGCTAATCCTAGACCTTTCCCCTCTTTTCATCTCCTACTTTTTGGATCTAGACAGTGCTTGTATCTGGGAGTCTGAAACTACTTGTGTGTGTGTGTGTGTGTGTGTGTGTGTGTGTGTGTGTGTGTGTGTGTGTGTGCATGTGCGCATGTGTGTGTGTGTCAGAGGTAGAAATTAGGTATCTTCTATTGTTCTTTCCCTTGTTCTTGTGAATCAGCAATGCTTTCAATCTGGAGCTTACCCATTCAGTAAGAATGGCTGCCCAGTCAGCCCCAGAGATCCTCCTCTCTTTACCTCCTGACACTAATGTTCCAGACATGCCATGTCTAACTTTTATGTAGATTCTGAAGATTCAAACTCAGACCTTCATGCTTTCACAGCAAGCAATAATCAAGCCATCCTCCCAGACCCTGCATTTTAAAATCTTATCTCAGTTTAACAGAAGGAGAAATGGTCATGGAGAGACTGAATAACTTGACTGAGGACTCATAGATGTCAGGCCTGGAGTTTCAATCTATGTCCCTCATTCTCAAGTCCAGAGGCTACACTGCTTCTATCTTCGCAACAAATACCTAAAGGCCCCTTGGATTCAATTTATAGCAATGCCCTGTAAATATTTATACAATTACCTTCTCATCTATTTGCCATCTGTGAACAGTATGCATTTACCAGCAGATATTCAGACTTTCTTGATGCCAACTTCTAAAGCAAACCCTGACTCTGGTCTCCTGCCCTTAGATTTAGAATGGTCATTTTCTTTTATAATCCACACTTCAAAGCATGTTTGCATTCACCACCTCAAGTAACTCTTCCCAGAAACCCAGCTGAGTAAGGAGGTGACTTAAGAACCAATTGACCTACTTCTTCTTGCTATCTAATTTCTTTTGAATTCTGAGTCCTACGAATCAATAATAACTTAAGTTTTTATTAGTCCCTCACTGGGCCACAGCAGAAGTTTAGTAAAAGACTCTTTATTCTTGTTGCTCCTGAAAATGCTTGGTATAACATATACATTGATAATCTCATTAGTAGGTTGAAATAAATACACTATTTTAAAATTCACCCAACTGAAGACATTTCCTGCTTACTAAAACAGCCTAGCTTGGTGTGTTTACTCATGCTGGCCACCAGATGGCTGACATTCCTTTTGTTTCAGGTCTATCCAATATCAGAGATGGAGTCTCTAAGAAATCTGGAAAACACTTTGCTAAAGCATCTTTGGTGACTCTCCTCTCTCCGGGTCATCCAAGTGATAACACAGAGCTCCTAACTTTGTTCTAGTTTACCGGCAACTGAGGAAGTTACTTGCACACTGTTAACTTAAGTCTGTTTAGTAAGCACAGGAGTCCAGGAGTAAGAAGAGAAGAGAGAATGGGAACAGAAAGATCAGAAGTAGTACTGTGTACCAAAGCCCACGTGTCCTGTCCGCATTCACTGTAACACCTTCGTGTTGTGTGGTATGAACCCAGGGGAACCCTTTAACTGTCACTCCTTCGTGGATAAGGAGACATCTGTTCTTAGAAAAGCTGCAGGGGGCGGGGGAGTCTATTAATATCCTTTGTTCACTGAACTGCCCCAAATATCTCAAGAACCAGATTTTCTCCCATGCAAAAAAGACAGCCAACCCTGGTTCCTTATGAAGTCTTCTGACAGCATTACAAGTAGGGTGGTGAGTGACCTTTATTTCTTTGTAAAAGGTGTGTAGAGATGTGCCTATTCATAGAGATCTGACAGAGCTGACACCTGCTTCTCCAAAAGCGTAGCTTCCCTCTAACCATATTCCACTGACATTTATAGAATATGATTATTTTTGATAGTGGGGGACAAAAGGGGGAGGGTAATCAGAATTGTAAAGCAGAGACTTTTATCCAGCATCCCCCACACTGAAAAGTGAATCTTATTTTCAGGATGGATGAGCAGCACCCAGAGGCAGAACATTACTCTCTCTTCCTGGGAAGAGATGGCTTGCCTCTGGGTTCCTGTCTGTTCCTCTGCACCCTCATTTCTCCAGGCTTTCCTCTTCTCCCAGACCTACAGAGGCTGTGTCCAGGCAACCACACAAAACTAATGGTTCCTTGAAAAATAAAGTGCTTTTTGAGCAGTACACTGGTCTATTCCCTTAAGTGCTGGGGAAAGGCCATCAAATTCTGATCAAGATGCAACTTGAGTCAGGCCTGACATGCTGAAAGTTAATGATTTTATTATGCTTCATGGTTTATAATTCAGTCATAAGGCATGGCAGGTTGGGTGCATTCTTTCAGGCAGTAAAGAATTGGGAGGACTAAAGGCTGTTGGCTTTACCAGATGGTCATTAACTCAAAACATGTTGTTTAAGCAAGTTACACTTGGGATGGGGGCAAGGCTCTCATATACAGTTTCAGTGGCCAGGGACCTCTTCACACCTACCTTCCAGGCAAAGCAAAGAGCTGCAGAGAAGAAAGACATGCTGAAAGAAAGGGATCAACTTACCTGCTTTCCATCTTCCTTAGACCATGGCGCTGTGGCAACATTTGCACTGTGTGGATTCAACTTACAACATTAGAAATGATACAGTCATGTATCAGTATCATACCAACTCATGTCCACATGCAGTACTCTTCACAGCATGCTTGAGACCACATGGCAAGTGGAAACTTGGTGCAGTATTTATTAAGGCAAAAATACAAAAAAGGAAGGATTGAACAAGAACAGAAAATATAAGGAAAGAATTAAGGAGGGAGTGGGAAGTGGTCTTTTATAATTGGCTATGTTTGTTTCAACTACTTTCATTACCATAAAAATTCACATTCACTTTACTGTACCACATTGGTTCAGGGGACACTGAGGTAACCTCAGAGCTTCTTAGAAACTCAGTGCTTATGTTTAATGATACCCCAGAGAATCCAGGTTAGGAGATAAGTAAGATAAATAAATGCATGGAAGGATTTCATCATATAACCACCTGTTTATGAGCAAAACCCAATCATAAAAACATCTGTAAGCAGAAAACACAGAAACAATACTTTGTCCTTTTGACACACATGATGGTATTTAAATCCCACAGCAGCAGCAGATTGTAAAGAACTGATTGTAATTGTCATAGTTAACCGTATGCACTTCTCCACTATATTGTATAGTTTTGCAACTGGCAGACTTGATCAGGTATAAAAGAAACAGAGCTTTTAGAATCCCAGGAGATGGAGGAAATGACCCTTATCCAATTCCACTCATTCTAAATTACTGTGGGTAGAGGAACGCTAAAATTCCCCAGCCATTTCAAATATGGAAAACATTCATAGACAGGACACAATCGGCATCTAAATTCATATTGGCTTTTTTTTTGCCATTTTGAATGAGCTTTGGAAGGGGTATGTTGTAAAAGAATGGAAATGATGGGCAGATAGGATGTTTACAAGTGCTGAAGCAGATGTTGTCGAAGTCGTTTCTTGAAAGATGTGGAGTGGTTGTGTGAGGGAAAGCAGGCATATCTTACAGAAACAAACTTACCTGGAAATTCTGAAGATCTGTTCATTGGGTAGAAGCAAATTTCAGTCATCTCCCCCTCTCTCACATGTACACACACAGGCACAACAACATGCTCACACTCTCTGGGAATATCTAGGCCATACTGTGAATTATTTATCTTCTAAGAAGTCATAGTAATCCAAAAGCCAGATAAAGTTATGAAAAATAACTAACAAATTCTTTAGGCTGAAGATGAAAGTAGAGTAATAGTCGAATCCAACTACAGAATGGGAGATAGTAAATACTGAGGAAAACATCCATAAATGAAAAGATCCTTGGACTGAGGAAGAAAAAAGCTAGACAGCAACATAGCCATAACTACACCATGCCTATTCTGTCACCTGCCATTACATTTACAATAGCTTACTGAGCAAAAATAGATGCATAGTCAAGGTCAATGTTATTTTCATAAGCAGAAAAAGAGAGAGAAGCCAGAGAGCATAATTATGTAGATAGGAAAAAGAGAGAATTAAACAAGAAAATATCCAAAAGTATAACTCTAGGAATTAAGTGACTACAAATGAGATGGTAGAGGAATGGGGAAAGTTTACGCTTTGAAAAATGCTTTGACTTTATGTTATGCATATTTATTATTGTTGGCAAAATGGCTTTAGTTGTCTCATAATTCAGAGTTGCTTCAAATCACAAGAGAAGACCATTAAATTGGCACTATAGTAACACAATGCATGGATGACATAGTTGTAATGATCTGCATTAGTGGGTGAATGTGTCCACTTTCATATATATATAAATCATAGTTCAATTAAGAAAAAGCCTGGAATGTGAATCCCAAAACAACTCAAGCAGAAATTCTGCAAATGTGAATGATAAATTCTGTTCTTCTTATTTTCATTATTTTTTAATTTGTTTAGCTTAGTTTTGTTTTATTTTCTTGTTTGCTTGTTTGTTTTTTGTTTTGTTTTGTTTTGTTTGAGATACAGTCTCATTGTGTAGCCCAAGCTGGTCTGGAACTCACTATGTTGTCCAGGTTAGCATTAAACCTGCTATAATTCTGCATCAGCATGCCATGTGTTAGAATTACAGGCATTGACTACCATGCACGGCACTGCAACACATTTTTTTTTCAGGTCTGTGATATAAACATCACTAGTTTGCTAGTCAAGCTACCCCTTATTATTATTTAAAGATTTTGGCACTGCACAGGAATGTGTGATAAAATGTGCTAGTGCACAGAAGCAGGAGCAGAGCTCTGACAGAAAGAAATAATTAAATGAGGCATGGCCAACATATAATGGTTATCAGAATATAAAACATTTTCATGGCTGCCTATGTATAATAATGAACTAAGTTAAATGATTTCATAGTTGCTCAAGAACGTTTTCATCCTAGTTACCAATGTTAACAAATTATTGGCTAAATGCAGGTTATCTGTACACTTCTCTTCAAAGTAAAGTTGTTTAAAATCTGCTTTATCCTCTGAGGGCCTAGAACTGTGGCAACACATTGTGCTGAGAATTAGGTATGTTGAGCGCTTATATTTACCCTTTGGGTTTTCACTGTAACTCTGTAAATCTGATATTACTTCTCATTTTACATATGAGAAATATGAATCTCAGAGAGGTCTGGTCACTTAATCATTAAAAATTAGTTTGAGGACAAAGACCTGAATTCAGTTTAAGTGGGTTAAATGACAGACCCCCAAATGATGTCCTAATCCACAGAATCCATGGAATTACCTCCTTTGGTAGAAAATGAACATATGAATTTACAGGAAAGTTGCTGATAAGCTAAATGTCTTTGAAAGATAGAGCTTATC
Source organism: Peromyscus leucopus (assembly GCF_004664715.2). NCBI lineage: Eukaryota > Metazoa > Chordata > Mammalia > Rodentia > Cricetidae > Peromyscus > Peromyscus leucopus. Next base: position 56,840,511 of record NC_051075.1, on the reverse strand, counting down.
TTAGATTAGTCAGATGGATCTTAAAGGAAACCACATGTATGCTTATAAGTTAAACACAGAGGAGTAGGCATGAATAGAAGAGAGAGCCAGAGGTACAGAGACTGGAATGATTCAGCTACAAATCAAGTAATGTTGACACATGTCTCTTGTAGAACATTGTCCTTTGTACATTACAGCCAGTACCATCAGAGCATCTATGACTATGTGCAAGAGACCCTCAAGATTGGGCCAATTAACATTCCCTGATAGAATCAGGAGATGGGAGCGTCCTTATGCCCTCACCTGAGATTCCAGTTTCTCTTTCCTATACTTCCTTTTCAGTCGTATGTAAATCTGGTCAAGCTGAACTTGATTATGTGGTCTTGGGAGGTGATGAGTATAGGATGGAGAAGGCTAATTGAAGAATGTACTCCATCTATACAACTACAGGGGACATCATCTCTGATGAGCTAAGACTTTTTGGTAATTTGTCTGCTTTGGAGTTAACTCATACTCTATAATTAAGCCAATGAATTCATTGGCTTTCCAAGATAGACTTGTATAGAGTTGTCTTTGATCTGCCGTTGATATCAGATCTGGGAGAGTAGACATCTGAGTCTTCTTGGGGAAAGTCCATGCAACATATGCCAAAGGTGGAAGACATAAGAATCCTGCCCCCTAGAGACTCTGAAGTAAATGATGTTTGCAGCACCTTAACCTCAGACCTCTTGCTTCAAGAATTGGAGAGGATAATTACATTGCTCTAAGTTACCACTTCGCAGTAATTTGCCAGACAGCTATAGGCAATTGATCTACTGGGTCATCAAGTATCCTTTCTACAAGACTATTGTGGAATATTTTTTAAGATGTGTTACATCATGCTGTGGAATATTTGTTTAATGATGCAAAGATGTATTACATTCTTTTATTTTGCATTTGTTTAACTCTGTGAAGATGTGTTACTTTGCCTGTCTAAAACACCTGATTGTTCAATAAAGAGATGAATGGCCAATAGCGAAGCAGGAGAAAGGATAGGCAGGGTTGGCAGGCAGAGAGAATAAATAGGAGGAGAAATCTGGGAGAAGATTAAGCAATGAGAAAAGGAGGAGAGGAGGACTCTAGGGGCCAGCCACCCAGCTACACAGCAAACCAGAGAGAAAGAAGTAAAGAAAGGTATATAGAATAAAGAAAGATAAAAGTCCAGAGGTAAAAGGTAGATATGGTAATTTAAGTTAACAAAGCTGGCAAGAAACAAGCCAAGCTAAGCCTGGGAATTCTTAAGAAAGAACAAGCCTCTGTGTGATTTATTTGGGAGCAGAGTGGCAGCCCCCTCAACTCCAAAGAGTAAAACAAAACAAAACAAACAAACAAAAAAACAACAAACCAACTACACAAGACTGGTCAAAGATTCTTGGCTGCAGATATCTGAGCATGGTTCTCCAGATGTTCCTCATGTCAACTCTAGCTTGGAGCCATCACAGACTTACAACCATGATACTTCAGCACGAAGATGAAATGCCATCCTTTCTACTAAGTTCAAACTACTTGAATTTGTGCTAAAGAACAGCAATAGGATTTTCAGAAATGACTCCTTCCTCCTCTGAAGTGAATGGGATGAACCAAAAAGAGGTAAACAAATATGAATGTTCCTTTGCTTACTGTTCTTATTGAGTCCATCCTGACGTCACACAGACTGATTCTACAGCTGATCTCTTTCCATGCTCACAATCTGTAGCATGAGGGTTGATTTGCTCTAAAAGATTTTAAAATTCTTTCTGGCTCTATGAGTCTCTATAATTATCTTTCTGTTTCACAATAAATACGTGTTAAATGAATAAAGAAATAAATCAGTGAATTAAATGTTGCTCTTCCTGAAGCCAAAATAATCAAGCCTCATTGTATCTCAGTAACAAACACTGAAGCCAAAAAGAATTAATGTCATACCAAAATATCATTTTGTAGGACAATAACTAGAATCGATTATAAATGATCAGATTACAGGGAATAAATAACTAAACCTATGGTGATGTGGCAAGTGAGCTCACTGGGTTGAACGCTCACAGAAGAAAGAAGAAAGTTGAAGCATAATTCAGGGTAAGAAAAAAAATATCTGACAAATGAAATTTAAGAGAAATTTTGATTCTCAAGCCAAAAGCCAGTAGTTAAAAGATATTTCGTAACTCACAAATTAAGTAAAGGTCTTTGTGACATCAAACAATCCACCTTCAAGCAAGCATTCCATCGGGAACCTTCTAAGTTGCCAAGTCTCAATGCGAACTTCAGATCTGGAATGGCTACCCACTACAAAAGTAGACTTGTTATTTTCATGCTTTCTTTTGACTCATGGATTCTAACCTCATCATGAACTTAGTGAATCCTCTCTCCAACCCGAAGAAGTGCACCTGTTATGTTTGGTACCTTACAGATGAGGAAAACAGGCCACATGACTCAGGAAGACCTAGAATCTCAGCTACTCAGAAATGGGGGTAGAAGAAATGCAAGTTCAAGTTCTGCCCAGGATACAGTGAGAACTCAAGGCCAGCCTGAGTGACTTACAGAACGTGTAAAGGATTAGGACTGGAGTTCAGTGGCAGAGAGGTGGACAATTTGCTGGACACACAAAAGGCTCTGGGTTTGGTCCACAGGATCACAAAACAAACCAACAAAACTCAGCCAGCCAACCAAAACAACACCTCGCTACAATTGTACAGTGAGTAAAGTGGTTAATTCTAGAGATGAAAATAGCTATTGCATATTGCAGTGTCTGTCAAAACACTGGTGAAAGATGATGGACACAGGGTAGGAGAAGAAGAGAAGAAGCCTGAACTTGAACCTACCACTTGATTAGTGTAGCATTCCATCTTTATTTTTTTGTCCACGTTTGGACAAATAATATATGTTGAACATTTCTTAGCATCCATAGAAAACAAAATAATGATCTGGGCAGATGTTTAAAATAGAAAGGAAAGATTTGATTCACACATGGAAAAAAGTAAAACATTAAAAATATTTATTGAAATAAAGTTATAATTGAATCCAGTAAAATCTGTACATGCTTTGTTAAAACTTCATTCACCTATAAGCCTTTCCTACCAAGACATCAGTGGGTATAACATGAAATGGGCTAAGCCCTGGTTGGCCAAGATGTCATCAAAGAGACTCAGAGAATGTGAGATCAACTTTTAGGGACTCCAGGAGGCTGTGCAAATAAAAGATGAAGCAGAAAAAAAAAAGCCAGAGATGAGTTTATAAGATAATCTATTTGAGTCTAAATACCAAAGGGACCAGAGCTGGTTTCTAGCAAAGGAAAGATGCTTCTCAGTGATGGTTAGTGACTATGTCAGAACTCACACCTGTCTGTTCTTATGAGCCCTACATTATTCAGAGCAAAGAATGTCTGCTGCATGACATGAGATTGGGTGGAAAGCTCAGATTTTTGTATTCAGAGCAAGTGGGTTTGACTAACAGCATCGCTAAGCACCAACTGTGTGGCCCCTGGTAGGTGACTCCAAGACTCCAGTTTTAATTCTATCATCTTCATACTCTCTCTCTCTCTCTCTCTCTCTCTCTCTCTCTCTCTCTCTCTCTCTCTCTGTGTGTGTGTGTGTGTGTGTGTGTGTGTGTGTGTGTGTGTATGTTTTGTTTGTTTTTGTTTTTCAAGACAGGGTTTATTTGTGTAGCTTTGGCTATCCTGGGACTAGCTCTGTAGATTAGGGTGGCCTTGAATTCATAGAAATTCATCTGCCTCTGCCTCCTGAGTGCTGGGCTTAAAAGCATGCACCACCACCACCCAGATTCTGATAGCTTTCTAAAGAACTAAATGTATTAATTTGTGTGAGTCACTTAATAAAACAATTAGTACAGCTAGTGTTCTGGTTTATATAAAACAATTAGTACAGTTAGTGTTCCCTAGCCTAGTAGGAGAAGGCTTGAGAAGTGGAGGCTTATGATAAAGAGGTCTTGAAGTCTTTGGATCTTGTCATCAAAGAGGGAATGTGGTATTTTAGTCTCTCAATTTATGTCTGTGTTCTCGATAATGACATCATGGCTGACTCTGACACTCATCCCCACAATGATGCCCTGTTCTCACCATAGACTCAAAACAATAGAATATTCTCATAGAATCTCCATAATCATGAGACAAAATAAATCCTCTCTGTAACTGCTGTTATAGTAACATGAAGCCAACTAACACAGTAATTGTTTCATTCCTATATTTCTATTTGATTAGTAAGTCGACCCACGGCAATGGTTAGAATTGGTGTTTTTATTGATGATGATGATGATGATGTTTTACTTTTCCACAGATATTCAGTCCTTACTTAAGACAAGTACTAGTATTGAATTACCCTGAACTCTTGGAGGTAAGCATGATCACATGCCTTGTCAGAGCTAAACAAACACAGATGGAAGTAAAGTACAGCTTAAGGACAGAAATATTTTGTGGCCATTCACAATAACGCTTATTCTTTTCTTCTTCTAAAGTAACCAGAAAGACTTTAATTGGAGAAGGCTTCCTCGTCTTAGGATCCCTCAATAATGACAATAAAAGGGAAAAAATCTGTACATCTTGTCATAAATTCAAAGCATGGACTGAGGAGGAACTCCATTTCATTAAGCTACCTAGGGGTTGGGGTTGATTTGTTTCCATAACCTAATGTAAACTAATCCTGACTAATGTAACATCTCAGATTTGGTCTCCCCTTATAATGCCTTCTTCCCATTTATATACTGTTCTAAGCTCTTGATTTTAATCCTTGCTATCTTTATGTCCCCTTTAACCATTCATAGATCAAGAGTGTCGCACAGCTTGGCATTCTCACGGGACAAAGATTACGACTTCATAATTCCCTTTATATAGCAGAAAAAAAGTATCAATAGGATTTGGCAATTAGTAAGTGCCTCTTTGACAATGAAAACAATGGTGGTCATTAAGCTATCTTCACAATACTCTTCTTTACTTCCCTATAGCAAATAGATCTCTCAGAAAAAAGACTGGTATTTTGAAAACAAATGATACCAAAGACAGCATGTAAGCAAGGATTTTGTTCTCTGTCTCAATCTTCCTATAGAGAAAAGAAAGATAACCCCGTAGAGTGTAGAGCTGACACTCCTGGGCACTGCACTGATATTCCCATACAAGCGAAAAAGTCCTACATGCTCATGCCCTACAAAGGAAACATACAAACAATGAGTCTTTATTTGAGGTTTCTTATGGCACACTAATGTATAAGAATATTTAGAGGCTGTTTGCATGTCTCAGAAAGGAGGCCACCGAGGTATCTGTACACAGATACAATGGTTGTCTTTGTCTTTCTCCAACCCTCCAACATCCCAAGATGTGAACTACTACCCCGGTAAGGTGAATTAGTGTCTAGAGTGCCAAGACTGGTCAGCTTGCCTTGGAAAAGGTTCGGAGACAGAAAGATGGGCAGGGAGGATGGTGAGCATGTTTGTGAGGAAAGTGATGTGCCTATCATTTACACATCTTCACTTTACCCCATTCAAACAGAGATGTGCTGAGTCAACCCTGGTAGTAGACAGCTTATCTCAAGATCTGCTCCTGTTGCCTGTCAGTTACCCTTTTCTCCACATGGCTCAGTGTCATTGAGAAGGCTCGGGTGAGTGACATGGACAGGCAGAAAGAAGACTGAAGAATTTGGGTAGATCAAGATGAAAGAACACACATGCAGATGCCTTAAGATTAAACATAAAAGCCCTTCTATGATTTTTTTTACAGCCCTTCTCTACTTTTGTAGTCTCATCCAGACTCTCTGCTTGCTTCTCTCAACCAAGTTTACTTTCACTTCCTTAAAGGACTTTTCTTTCTCAATCTATACGTGCCTCTCATCTGTCATTCAAAGCAAAGCTCCCTTGTCATGTATTCAGCAAAGCTTTCCTTGACTCTTCCTGGCCATTTAGAATAGACTGTTTCTAGTCACACACCTCATCCTCCACAGTCACTTTGCATGGCACTGATAGAGGGAACTATCTAACTCTGCACTAGTGTGTTTATTCGGTGTCTGTCTCCAGCATAAACTAGCAATCTCCATGAAAGAGATGTCACCTAATCACCAGGAATCCAACACTAACTCTCAAGCACTTCTCAACCTGACACATCTGTGCTCCCTGGGCAACTATTGAATGAGCAAAGCTAGAGCACAGCAGGTTTCTTTTTTGTGCAAAGCTACTTCCATCTTGCCTCCAGTATCTGCTTCCCTAAAGCCTCTCTCAACAGGGATCCACTTGCCTGCCTCTGGCAGAGAAGAAGCCCAGATGTACAACACATTCTACAGTGTACCCACCTAACAGGTGCTGCCCCAGAGCATGAATGGGGCTGGAAAGACAAACTCTCAGAGAAAAGGACAATTTCCTTTACTCTTCTCTGGCCATCATTTGGGGAATGTCATTTGAATCTGATGCTAACAGAGATAGACTATCAAAGTCTTCTGGAAGTTCCCATATTTAGGAAAGTTTAGGATTATAAAAATTTCTGTCTCACACCTTCATGTTTTTGTCCTGATGAGTCAGATCTCAGAATTGGGTTAAGAGAATGTTTAAAAAAAAAAAAAAAAAAAACACTGCTCTTCCATTCTGAGAACCAGGCCAAAGGTCTGGAAACTGTGATAGTTCTTTTTTGAAAGAGAACACCAATGCTTGGGTCATTTTTTTTTTTAATTTTCAGAGGCAGCAGAGCTGAGGTTTCCAGGCCCTAATCACAGGAAGCACTGGCTTTGGGCTGGGCCAAAGGAGCAGAGAATGAGGATGTCCTTGTAACTTGCCATGCCACCTATTCCAAGTGTCTGGATCTTACTGAACTGAGGTAAAACTTCATAGGAGGGGCTGGATAGAACTACACAACAGAGGTCTGCGAGTTAGTTCAGTGGGAGAGCATGTGCTTTCCATGCATCAGGAAGGCCCTAGGTTTAATATTTAGCATGAAGGAAAGGAGAAAAGGCAAAGATGGAGGCATGGAGGGATGCAAAGGAGGAAGGGATCTAGCAAAGAAGAGAGGTAGGGAGGGAAAAGGGGGTGCACAAAAGAATCGAGCCTTCACACCTCTGCAGAGACAAACAGATTTCTCACTCTTAACAGTCAATTTCAGAGGTTCTAGAATAACACTGCAGAGAGCTTCTAGGAATACCTGTGAGGAACTGTCAGGATTTGGTTAATCAAGATAGAATGAACCACTTCCCATCTTGGGTAATGTGATTCTGTGGGCTGGTAACCTGGAAAAAAGAAAGCAAGCTAAGGACTAGCATTCATCTCTCTCTGCTTCCTGACTGCAAATACAATGTGACTAGATGCTTCATGCTCCTGCCTCCATTCCCACTCCATTATGTTGAACTATAGCTCAGAACTGTGGACCAAAACAAACCCTTCATTAAATGGCCTTTTTTTCAGATAGTTTATTGTAGCAATGGGAAAAGTACTTAATACACAAACTGTCCAGGGCAACCTCACACCCATGGCTAGAATGGGGCAGGTGGGCTACAAAACATTACCAGGCCTTCGCTCCAGGGAACTCACTGGACTCACTCTGGTCATTACAGTTCCTTCTCTTCTAACAAAAGATAAAAGTCTCCATATCAAAACTTAAATCTTGTACCAAAACTATCTAGCTATACTCATAGTAGAAAGAACCATGAACAATGGCAATTCCCTCCTGCAGGAATAAGGGTAAAATGACAATTTAGAAGGATTTAGCATGGGGTGAGTTTGGTCCATGTATTTAATGATCATGAACTTTGCAAGAAGGCTGGCCCCAGTTGCTAGCTCATTTTCTGCCCATCCCTAAAGGGTGCCTGTCATTAAACTCATTGATCTATATGTGTCTTGATTTTTCTATCTGTAAAGTAAAAATGAACAGTACTAACTCCTCAAGGTTATTCCAAAAAATAAATAAAATAAGTCATGCAATATCGGAGGCCTAGCTGACAGCAAGTACTTAATATATGTCAGCCACTGTTAGCACAGTGGCTTAACATGTATGATTTCAATTCCGTTATTATAAACACATTTTTCAGGAATATTTGTGCACCAGTTGTTTCCAGACAGTGAGGGAGTCTGCAAGAAGTCATGAGAATGCATTAATGTTTTTCACAGAAGCTGTTGGCCTTACTATGGGCCTGAAATCATAGCATGGTTTGAGATAGGTTTTCTGGAAGATTGCTAAAATGAGAGTGATACTTTAAGACGGATCAGTGGAAGGGAATTTGCTAGAGTAAGCTAAGCAAGTTGACTACAAAAACCCCATTGTATCATCTGGATAGTTGAGGCAATGGGGTGAACAAAAAGTGCACAGCAGTATTTCTTTCCTTTCCTTGGTGAGCACTACACCTGATACTTAACATCAAGAATGAATTGTGTTGTTCACATATATCTATACTAGGTCTCCCTTTATCTATCACTGCTCAGTGCAAGCGATGTCTAGTCATCTTGGCCTCCTTAGATGTATCCTCATCCTTACATCCTCAGCAAACAACATGAGAAAGCATGCTGCCCAATCCAACACTAATCTAAAAGCATAAAAAGCAAGATTTTACAATTTAAATATTGGTTTTCTTGGATGCTGCTATTTGGTGATATACTATGAAAAAGTGGGTCTTCATAAAAGCTGAGAGTTGACATAACTGGCATATTTTAATGAACAATTAAATGAAGAATAAACTAGGAAATGGTTAACCTAAAGGGCAACTTCTCTCTCTGGTTCTGAAGATGGCAGGGCTGGCATCAATGGGCAGCAAGTTTTTCCTCATTAGACACGTCTTTTTTTTAAAAGAAACTGAAGAAGGATCCTATAGAGAGTATTCCTCATTCCTCTCAGAAAACATACTGCAAGGGAAGAGGATGGGGATGTGGATTTAGATGTGTTTTCATTTGACATCTTCCAGAAGCATTGGAAAATCCCAATATGGCCATTATCCATAATTGGATACAACATGAATTTCCTAAAGGAATAAAGATTTTATTATTAATTGTGTGTGTGCACATGTCCACACTTGCTTATGCACGCACAGGTGTGATATATGCACAGAACTGCAGTTCCTGATGAGTCCAGAAAAGAGCTGGAGTTACAGGCTGTGAGCCACTTGACAAGAGTGCTGGGAACCAAACCCAGGTCCTGTGGAAGAGCAGTGCCTTGCTCTAACTGCTGAGCCATTTCTCTAGCCTGAGTAAGCATGTTTCTGTCAAATAAAAAAAAAAAAGTATCATACACGAGGCTGGGAAAAGCTTTAATATTAGGAGGAGGCTGGTTGCTACTTTGAACTCAAAGGTAATTTGCTACTGGATTGAAAGAAAAGCTTTAGAATTAAGGCTAGAAATGTTGTTCTGTGTCTCACACAGGGATAAAGGCTGGACAGTAGGTGGCGATACAAGTTAAGGAGTAAACCCAAATATAGCTTCTTATAAAATCAGACTTCAGAGACTGAGCAGCTGGTGCTATCCTATGGTCCATCGAAGGTTCAATGCTAATAGAAGGATATGTGGATTTTATTTGAATCCTGAGTCCCAGCAAAGAAAATGCTAACCCACACACACTGTAGGAGTGAAACTCAAACCTTCCCCAGTCTGAGTCTATGTAATACTCCTGGCCTAACTCTGATATGGAGACTGTTCCTACCAATGTATATCATGCCCTTCATACCTCAATACATATCATTCATAGAAGGCAGTAATTATGCAGTGAAATGAAACCAAAAATTGAAAGTCATGGAAAAAAAAAAAAAAAAAGCCCATGATAGATCCCACAAACAGTCCCAGAAGACAAAGATGATTTAATTTTCCCACCATTTCCTCTTCCCAGGAACTCCAAATTACAGCAATCAGTTGCAGAAAAATTATTATCATTAAACAGCCTACCTAGAGACTGTCCACAGCGGAACCACAGAACACACTTATCTAAGTGCACATTCTCAATCTCAGCACAATGCATTAAGTCTGATGCTTTGAGAATGAAGCTGAAGAAACCATCTTGGAACTATCCTCTGCCTTGGGCCATGTAAACTTCCTCCTTATCCTATACTTGAATGCACAGCCTACCATTGTCAGCAAGAGCTTCCTTGGGTAATACTGTTTATATCAAGGGCATTTAAAGAGAGAGGGTTGCTTTCTGGACCTCCTCCTCTCACTATGGGACACAACAGAAGCAACTACATCCCTTCCCCCTTCTTTCCATTTATTTCTCATCAATCTGCTTTGGAGAGTTTGAATGCCTCATCTTTTTAGGCAGGTACAATTTTGGATGAAACAGACACATTTTGAAAGAAAGCATGAAAGGATTCGGTGTGTCCTGGGTGTCAGAGCAAGGCCAGAAGCTTGACACATTCTATGGGGGACTCTCACAGCACTTAGAGGAACATGCTTTATAGAGGCATAGTGGTTGGAAAGAGAGTGGATCATAATTTGGGAGAACATGCAAGATTGTTTCTCCCTGGGAAGGGGCAGAAGGACAGCACCATAAAGAACAGTATGTTTTCCATGTGACACAGTCTTAAGGAACCTAAGATGTTATATTTATTTATTTATTTATTTTACAATGGCATATTTATTTATTTCATAGTACTAGGCCCAGTGACCCTGCAGAAGCAGCTTGGTAAATGCAAAGGTCCTGGGTCAGATCCAAGTGTGATGATAAGCTGTTTTGACTTTTGTGTAGCTGAGTGTGCTAATGGAAGGTCCTAGTCACACACTCAGTAACCTAGAACTGCCCTCAAAATGGTAGACATATAAAATGTGAAAATAAAACCTTTCCTTCTCACTTATTCCTTCCCGCATTAAGAAAAGATAGGGGTGGGGGGAAGACAGTCAACATTTAGAAAGAATGCAGGTAAGCTGTGCCATGTGTGCAGTGTGTGTGTGTGTGTTTGTGTGTGCGTGCGCGCGTGTGCGCGCGTATGTTATGATGAAAGCATGTGTAAGGCAGGGGGTGTCCTCCTGGGCAGGAGTCTGCCTTGCCCCAAGCCTGTTACTTTCAGTTCCCCCTCCTCCTGAAGTAGAGTCAGCCCGCTGCTGCCACCAGCTCCCAACTGCAAGAACAGCTGGGGGAATGTATTTAAGCACAGAATCTTAGTGAAGAGCGTAAATCCCATAAGGGGCAGCTGCAAGCCGAGCGATCACCAGCCTGACTGAGCTATTTTGGGAACCATCTTAACTGATTGTCCAATCCCCACCCCCACCAATCCTCCAATCCACCTTCTTCTCCCAACTCCCCCCACCCACCCCCACCAACCTGAGCCATCCAAGATTGACTGATCAATAATATGATAATGAACAGGCAACCAGGAGAACTTGTAAACAACTGCCACCAGTAGATAGATGCAGAGGAGATACACAATACAAGCGACATGATTGAGGCTTTGGTGTCTCTACACAAAGAGCCATATAAAAATTCAAGCATCACAGATGGGCTGGGAGGAGGGAGGGGAAGGGAGCCTGCAATATACAAAAAATATCTTAAGCAGCCTCTCTCTCTCTCTCTCTCTCTCTCTCTCTCTCTCTCTCTCTCTCTCTCTCTCTCTCTCATCTGTAACTGAATTCTTGATTTAGCCAGGCAGGATAAAGTGGCTCAATTCTGTTTGCTTCTTACACTATTATTTAGGATGTTTCAGTGATACTGTGTGGTGACACATGTCTTATGGGAAGAATAAAAATCAGCAGCACTGTTTCAGGGAATCTTCAGAGGAAAGTAGCTTGCCTTGCTCTTAAAGACCTGAAAACAAAGCCTTTTCCTTCTTATCATATGTATATACGCACACACACACACACACACACACACACACACACACACACACACACACGCAGTTGCCTCCTCACAGCAACCTGGTTACAGGAGCTCAAAAACAATACTGTAAAGGCTATCTATACAGGACTGCTAGTCAGAAGCAGGCTAAATGTCTCGGCACTAAACGGCATATATATATATATAATATATATATATACATATATACGTATATATATATATATATACGTATATATATATATATATATTTTCCTAAAAGAAAATAGGGTTTATTCTTTGTTTTCAGTCTCTCATAGTGGACAAGGAGTAAAGTGGAACTCAAGGTGACAGGGTTCAGAAGCTCTGGGGCTCGGGTAAGCAGCTGTACTGCCTCTGTCTTCCCTCTGCATCTGCCTTGCCTTGAATGTATTTTTCAGCCTCTGGAGGCCAGAATATTCAAGCTGGATCACAGTATTCACGGACACAGCACATTTCTGCAAGCTTCCTGTTGTCCCTAGAATAAGATCTATCCCCTCTTCTTGGACTGACAAGAACCTGCCAGGTCCTCACTCAGTTTCTTAACTCCCCGACCCCTGCCCATGGACACACACCTCTGGCATGCCCTTCTTCGCTCTCTAGCAACATGTCTCCTATCGGTCATAGGAACACAGCTGCCCATCCCCACCTTTGTGCTGTCATGGCTCTCTGACTGCATGTCTTCCCCACAGGGATGGCTTTCCCACTCATTCTCATCTCAGCTCTGTGGCCCCTCTTTTGGACCCGCTGTCCTATTTGCCCTCTTATACCTGGTCACTCCCATTCCTGTTGCTTAGCCTTGCTATTCATTATTCATTTGCAAATTGCCTCACTCTTCTCTGTAAAATATAAGCTGTCTTATTCACAGCTGCATTATTAGCACTTAAAAATATTGGCACTCAATAAATATTGTATGAATAATGTTGAATACACTTAAGTTTCCTCTCCGAAAAGGGGAATCATAATACCTCATTGGCAGGGTTGTTGAAAGGACAACCTAAGAAAATGAACATTAATTTTATTCACATGCCTGAAATTTGGAGCTCTTCAAATATTTGGCTTTGTTTTCTCAGAATTGGGGAAAACTCTCTATTATTGTAACCATCCCAAGTAGTGCTTCTCCATTCTAAGGGCTCAAAATTCATTGAATATTTTTCAAATGCTCTCTCCAAATAGATTTTCCTAGCCTAAGATTACTCCTGTATATTAAATTGTTTTGAATCTTCTTGGCTTATTTATTAAACAATAAATGATGAAATAAACTATTCATTCATTCATTCATTCATTCATTAAAATAGAAACAGAGCCCCAAAAAGCCTTTGGGTTTCTCAGACTACACATGGAAGCAAGGCCACATGTTCGTTCTTCAGTCCAGAGGATGTCCATCTTGCAGTGCTTAAAAGATAGATGGACACTGTTATGACTGTAGACAGGTGAGATCAAAGCTGCAAAGGCCCTTGAAAAAAACCAGTTAGTCCCAAGAGGGCTGAGGGGGAAATAGGAAATGATATAACCAGGATCAGTAAACAACTTCTTATGTATAAATTACTCTGGTTGCTAAAGAACTCTAAAAAGAAATCAAATTATTTTCAAATCCCTAGAGATAGAACTTGGGCAAGATCATTGTGGCTGTGGTTTGAAATCTAGGTAGGTAGATGGCAGATGGGGGCATGTCATCTCCAAAAATGTTCATCCCCAACTCCTAGGTTACAACTCTTCAGAATTTTAATCTTCCCTCCAGGCAGCTGTTTCATGAACAGAACTCAGTGACAAATTCCAGGAGCAATGAACGATGACTGCCTGAGTCTTACCTCTTATACAGGGCCCAATATAGCTTCCAGAAAACCAACACATCCCAGCCTACATGAGAACCCCCTTCTAAGTCTTTCAAGACATCATTTGTCTTCTACGGGACTAAAACCATTAAGGTACAAATATACTGTTAAGAATATTAATTTTTCTCTGCTCACAAAATTTGACCTAACACTAGTTGAAACCACGGCCAAGATCCATTTGCATTTGAAAGCTGGAGGCAATTGTCCCAGAAGACTGTTCTTGCTTCCAGTGGAGACTACTTTAATCTGACCATGTTGAGGCATTCATTCACCTTCCTAACTTCCTCTCCTCCACTTTTCTTCATTGAAAAATAGCTGAAATTAGCCATTGTTACACAGCAAGGCATAGAGAAGATGCGTACAAGGCACACATCAAGAGGGCAGTAGAGACTAAACTGCCGCTCGACTCCTCTGAAGCCCACTTCCAAACTCTCAAGTATGTGCTATCTTAGTTGGTGGTTTAATTATGAAATACCCAAACTCTTATGATTACAGCTGTTTTCCATGAATGGCTGCTTCTCTAAAAGTAAAATATTGGGCTAAGTAGTCACACCTGGAATCTGGAATAATGCTCAACAAGAATGACTGAAGAGAGTAGTCGATTGTGTTAACTCCTTCCTGGGGCTCCAAGAAGCAGCTATCATTGACAGTTTGATTGATATAATTAAGTGCAATTAGAAAGGCTGATAACTATTTTTGATTCATGAAACAAAGCTAACCTGTTTTTGAGCTTGTAAAAGGGATTCTTTTGAAAGTCTTTCTCACACAAAGACAAACAGAGAACTTTCTGGCAGCCAAACATTTTCATGTGTGATCCCAAGAAGAGGCTAAGAAGAGAGAACAATTTCATCTACACCAGTGATACTTTCACTGTATGTGAAGCAACTCTAAGTGGTGATGATAATTATGTGGATCTTTGTGGACTGTGACTGTACCCCTATTGGCATTCCACACCATAGGGTTTCCTAGGAAATGTGAAAACTCCACTAAATCATCATTAAATTAACATGTTAGGATTGTATCCATTGAAAATCATGACTAGCATCATCAAACTGATACCTACAATTTATGGCTTGAAAGGAAAAGTGTAAACTTTACTGTAATATTAAGTGACAAATCTCATGGTTTTGGATTTCCAAATAGTTTAGTGGAGAAATTATATTTCTACCATCCTGTTCTGAAGGAAAACATTTTCTCAGCTTATTTAACTTCCATGTCTGATCAAGATGTATTTCTTTCTACTTTTTTCATTATAGATGATTATCGTACCAGGAAATGGTCTTTGAAATGTGATTCCTGACTTTAAGGTTATGTGAAATATTTTAAATATTTGTTGAGCTTTTAATGCTATTCAGTGAAGCTTCTATAGATGCCCAATGCAGCATTAATTCCTTGTTGTCAGAGATGGAAGCTGAATGTGACATGTACAACAGAAATTTGGTACATTTGGCCCTAGACATGATAAAGACATATTTCAAAAACATTCTTTGCAAAATATTTGCTGCTAAAAGACATCCACTGTCAATAGGACAAACTGCAGCCTACAGAATGGAAAAGATCTTCACCAACTCCACATCTGACAGAGGGCTAATTTTCCAAAATATATTTTAAAAAACTCAAGAAACTAGATATCAACAAACCAAATAATCCAATTAAAAATGGGTTACAGCTCTAAACAGAGAATTCTAAACAGGAGAATCTCAAATGGCTGAGAAACACTTAAGGAGATGTTCAACATCCTTAGCCATCAGGAAAACACTAATCAAAATGGCTCTGAGATTCTATGTTATATATGTCACAATGACTAAGACCAAAAACTCAAGCAACAGTTCGTTCTGAAAAGGATGTGGAGCAAGGGGAACACTCCTCCACTTCTGGTGGGAGTGAAAACTTGTACAGCCACTTTGGAAGTCAGTGTGGCAGTTTCTCAGAAACCTGAGAATTGACCCAGCTATGCTGCTCTTGGGCAAATACCCAAAGCATGTTCAATCATACCACAAGGACACTTGCTCAACTATATTCACAGCAGCTTTAATTGCAATAGCCAGAACCTGGAAACAATCTAAATGTCCCTCAACTAAGAAATGGATACAAAAAAGGTGGTATATTTACACAATGGGTTATTACTCAGCTGTTAAAAAACAAGGACACCAGAAAAGTAGATAGAACTAGAAAAATATCATACTGAGTGAGGTAACCCAGATGGAGAAAGACAAACACAGAATGTACTCACTCATAAGTAGATTTTAGCTGTAAAATAAAGAATAACCATGCTACAATCCACAGACCTAGAGAGGCAGGAGATGAGGGTAGGGAGGAGTGGGGGTGGGAGGGTGTAGAGTAGGAGACTATTTAAAAAGAGACTACTGGAAAGGTGGGGCATTTCAGGGTCAGGTAAAAACCTGACACAAGGGAATATCCAAGGAATCTATAAGGAAGACCCCACCTTGGACTCCTAGCAATAGCAGATACACAGCCTGAACTGGCCATCTCCTATGACCAGATTGGTGCCTAACCCAATTGTTATCAGAGAGGTGCCATTCAGCCACTGATGGAACCAGATGCAGACCCACAGCCAAACATTAGGCAGAGTTCAGGGAATCCAGCATGTAGTGGGTAGCCATTCCAGCTTGGATCTGGAAGTTCCAACCCCCATTGAGACTCTGGCAACTGTCATGCCTACAAGGCGGGGCAAGTGGAGGTGCCTGGAGACCCAAGACCTGGATGGGGGAGCACTCTCTCTGTTCTAGGACGCTGAACGGTGGAGGTGGACCTAGCAGAGCTCCAGAGAACACCGCTGGACTGTGATATACCTTCCACAGACCCTGCGACCTACCTATCCCTTAATTTGTAAGTTACCCACTAAATAAATCTTCCTTTTAACTATGTGGAGTGGCCTTAATTTCACCAATACCAGCAGAAGAGGAGAAAGGATTGTAGGAGCCAGCGTGATCAAGAATACCACAAGAACACTCACAGAATCAACTAACCTGGGCTTAAAAGGACTCACAAAGACTGAAATGACAACTAGGGAGCCTTCGTGGAAATGACCTAGTCACTCTGCATATATGTTACAATTGTATAACTGGGGTCTTTTGTGGGACTCCTAACAATGGGAACAGGGAATGTCTCTGACCCTTTCACAGGACTTTGGAACTCTACTCATCATACTGGGTTGTCTTGCCCAGCCTTACTGACTCTTTCACAGGACTTTGGGACCCTATTCATCATACTGGGCTGTCTTGCCCAGCCTTAATACATTGGGAGGTGCTTAGTCTTACTGCAACTTGATATGCCATGTTTTGTTGATACTCATGGGAGATCTGCCATTTCCTAAACAGAAACGGAGTGGGTTGGGGGTGGGAACAGAGGGGGACATGGGGGGGGGAACTGGGAGGAGAGGAGGGAGGGGAAATTGCAGCTAGAATGTAAAGTAAATAAATAAATATGTATTTTAAAAAATAAAATATTTGCTGTTGTCTCTTCATAGCCACAGAAACTCTAAGACACCATTACATACATTCATACACACACACACATAAAATATATATATATATATATATATTTTATGTAGGCTGTTGCTTTGCCTTGTTGACTATATCCTTTGCTCTACAAAAGCTTCTCAGTTTCAAGAGTTCCCATTGATTGATTGTTTCTCTCAGTGTCTGTGCTACTGGTATATATATATATATATATATATATATATATATATATATATATCTTTTAGTACCTACTCTCCCAAGCAACTATACTTTAGAAAGTTTATAGTGTTAGCAGAGATGCTAAATTTTGGGTTCTACCTCTAATGAAACTTTATTAATTCTCAAATTGAAGACCCTGACAATTAATCTGCACACCTATGAACATATAATTTTTGACAAAGAAGTCAAAAGTATACAATGGACAAAAAGAAAGTATCCTCAACAAATGGTGCTGGCATAACTGGATATCAGCATGTAGAAGGCTGTAAATAGATCCATATCTGTCACCATGCACAAAACTTAAGTCCAAGTGGATCTAGGACCTCAACATAAATCCAGCTACTCTGAACCTGCTAGAAAAGAAAGTAGGAAGTAGTCTTGAATGCATTGGCATAGGAGATCACTTCCTAAATATAACACCAGTAGCACAGACACTGAGAGAAACAATCAATCAATGGGACCTCTTGAAACTGAGAAGCTTTTGTAGAGCAAGGGATATGGTCATCAAGGCAAAGCAACAGCCTACAGAATGGGAAAAGGTCTTCACCAACCCCACATCTGACAGAGGACTGATATCCAGAATATATAAGGAACTCAAGAAATTAGACATCTCAATCAAATGCAAATTCAGAATTTAACTGAATCTGGCCTAAGAAGTTCCTTTACAGCCTCCATAAAGGATGGGCTTGAGAAGCAAATTAAGACAGTCTGCTGGGGCTCTTACTTGTTTATAAAAATATTTAAGTATGCCACAAGTAACTTAGAAGAAATATTTTACTTTAATCAACTAAACTGGGAATAATAACTCAGGATTTCATATTCCCTGAGATCATTTATTATGACAGGGGCTCACAGAGATCTGGCTGCCTCTGCCTCCTGAGTGCTGGGATTAAAGGTGTGCGCCACCACTGCCTGGCAACTTTTCTGTAACTCTTAATAGAACACAAAATTCATTACTATTCATCTCAAACACTGGTATCAAAATTATTCCCTAGAAAAGTAACTTCTTTTTATTGGAGGTAGGGGGGAACTCTAACTTCTCTGAGCCGGACTTAATTCTCTTAGAAGAACTTCTTCAAATTCTGCTTAACTGAAGAAAAGGACTTGAATTTTTAGCCAATTCAACACAGGACGTTTTATTTAGACACAGGAAATTCTCTTTGGATTTATGTTTTTATAGCTCCTCCCCCCAAAGTATTTCAACTAATTTTCTTTCTCAGCATTCAAAAAATTATAATACAAGACCAGACCAGATATGGTAGTCCCTGTAAAATAATATAAGCTGTTTCTTTTGAGGAGAAGGTATTTTTTTCCTAGTCTATAGTAGTCAATAAACTGATGAGTCAGGGCTCCTAAGAATCCACAGTAAAAACTAATGGCCAAACAGCAATTAAAGATCATTAATTATTGTAAAATACACTCGATTGCCTGACTGATTAGTCTTGTGGACTTGATACATGGATTTCTTAACTCTACAAGTATAATCTCTGATATTGTGATCTCATCATTTTTTAAAGTATGATTTAAATGGCATTTTAATTGCATTTCAACAAAAGTATTGGCTTGCTTCTAGTATAATAATAATAGACCACAATTTATGAAAAATTTACTTTGCAGACACTGCACATAATTGTGAATTTTCCTCCCCAAGTGAATAACCAAAAACAAAACAATGGATTTAATGAGTCACAAAGAGCTCCTTAATGCACTTAAAGATTTTAATATAGATCCCTTTAGTGGAGACAGTTCAAGATAGACATAAATCCCTTTCTCTTCTCTTTTCCCACCAAGCTAGAGTTCCTGTCCCACAAACACATCAAGTATATTCTTCCACAGTGCTTGACCTTTGTGAGGAGTAGCTTGTGAGTGCTCTCCCTCTCAACCTTCTCAAGGCAAGATCCTTCTCAGAGTGTGTGCATCAAATGTCTAAACTCAAATGTCACTTTCTCAGAAAGGCTTCTGGGACTGTCCTTTACAAATTCTTACTTCCTCTCATCTCCAGGTATTTATTTTACCCCATTTAACTTTATGTATTGCCATTTGCCATCATCTGTACTCAACTATGTGTTTATACAGATCAGGCTTGGTCATGTTCAGCATTGCATTCCTAGGAATAGAATAAAAATCACCTTTAGTAAATAGTTCTTCAAACTCCCTTATGTCTTAGAATTGGGAGTTCTGGGTAAACTACTTCCCAAACATCATTTCTACATATTTACATTTCCTATGATGTAAGCACGGGAATCAAAAAACTAAGGTCTCTGGCTCCAAACTGAGTGCCTACATTAGTAAATCAAGTTTTGTTGGAAGCCAGCCTTTGCCATCAGTTTATGTGCTGTCTACAACTACCTTTTGGACACAGTGGCAGAACTAATAGTAGTGACAGAGTCACTACAGCATTTACTATCTGGCCATTCGTAGGAAAACTTAGCTAATCCCTAAAAGGACTCCTCAAGTCTTAATGGAAACACTCAGAGATGAAGTTTATTCACAGCCAGTGACTCCCAGGGTGAGAAGAGCACTGAAGGCCACCATTATTTCCAGATAAAGCAACATTCTTTATAAGAGAGGGCATAAACATGTAAGCCAGCCTGCCTTCCCCACATGTATTTTAGCATCAATAGAATTACTCACGGGCAGCACTTAGATCAATAATAATTGAACTATAAACTAAGTGGTGATTTAGAAAGGAAAGCTAAACCAAAATGTAATCACGTAAGCATGGAATGAAATCCTCATCAATAAGTGCTTGCTACCTGCAGTAAATGTGACATGAACTGACAACCTAACTCTGGATGCAGGGAATTCATGTGAACCAGTTCTTTGACACAAACCCATTTGAACTGAAGGACATTACCACACTGTAGGACAGTAAATGTCTTCAAAGGTGGTAGCAATAAAATCATGCATCACCAAGTGCGCAGTTACACAGAGCAAAGTATACTTGTAAGAGTGCAAAGTATACTGCTAAGTACAAGGAAAAGCTCTTCTGGGAATACAAATGTTAGATGAGGTCTAGCTCCCTGAAGGGATGTTGTCATTTTCTTCTGACATTGTTTTGAGTAAGGACTGGCCATGAGGCAAAGATAGTCAAATCACTCAGCATGTCAGCTCCAACTGCAGAGCCCCAAATCATAATGGAGGCAAGGCCATAGCAAACCAGTACAGCTGCTCAGTGGAAGCCTGCATAAATTATTCCTTCCAGCAAGACACTGAAAACTGGCACAGTCTGCTTACACGTAGGAACAGCAGTCATTGTGCCTTCAGCCCGCGTTTCTCTTTCACTGATTAATAGAAAATTATCTTGATTTTATTCTATTGCAAACAGTGTTGAAGAGGACATGGCTTTTGTTTAAAGTATCTACATAGCGTTAAATAGTTTTTCCTTCTTCCATTACCTTTGAAGGGAAAGTCATTGGACTTATCTTTAAAGTAGGTGAAGGTGATGTGAGAAAGTAAGTCAGAAATGATGAAGATCTTATAGCACTCTGCTAAAAAATGGTGAGATGGTACATGGATAATTATTCCTTAAATGTTCTTTTAACCCCCTCTTTACCCCAGAGGATGTCTGAGGCAATGGTACATTAGTGTGATAATGTCCGAATTCAGCTTTTTAGTCGCTGTTGACTCACCAGAGAATCAAATGGTAATTAAACCTATGAATGTTGAGGTTCAGTGAAAATGGATGAGGAACTTGGCTTTCCATTCATGCTGGACACCAGGGGAAACTGGTCCATTAGAAGGAGAAGTGAGGGCCTCATGACATGAGCACTGGTGTGTATCAAGACATTATAGGGAGAACTGATCTTTGGTGATGAAATTAGCCTAGTCATAGAATTCAGACCATTAAGAAATGATAGTCAAAATTAAACATGTTTTCACTTGATAGGAAAATGAGATGGTCTGTTCTATGCCACCATGTGAAATTTTGTGGGGAAAAACAACTTATAAGATTCAACATTTAATTTTGGCCATGGCAGAAACCATGTAGAAGTGATTAGGAATTTCTGAAATACAGTACTGAAAGGAAAAAGAATGTAGAATAAGCCAATTATGCAAAATAGGCATATTGTGTTTCTGTAACTAAATAATAGACAAATATATCACAAAACCCACCATAGTTTCTGGGAGACACCATTTCTTCACTTGGAAGCCTCAGAGAGCAAGTGTGCCTCTTTGCAATGTGGGTTTCAAAGGCAGGAAACATGTGCATTTGCAGAGTCTTAGGATTTGGGGGAATCAGTGTTTTGTAGTTTCTGCCTTGAGGTTCTTTAGAATTTTATATTAACTGCATGCTTTACAAGTGAAACTCAGTGGGACAATAGGCATGAGCCAGGGATTTGGTGTCTTAGCTCTTGATTGGTCCTGGCCACTCAGTTTTTCACCCTTGTATATAGAACTATGAGTTTGGAGCTCAAGTGACTCTGAGTGTCTGTACTTGCCTCCTGTTTTACAGATTGTGGAAGAAATTATGGAGGAATGGGGAAAGCCTCTATCCTGTTCTTTGAACAAGGAGCCAGCAGCTTACATTTGCATTCAGAACCAGGTCCCACAAAGTCCTATCTTCTACATATCATTTTTGTAGGGATTAAAAGATATATGTGGGGATGAAAAATATGCCCCAGACAATAAAGTGCTTTCTACACAAGCTAAGTTTGAATCCCGAATCCCACATAGAAAGTAACATTTGGGGCCACAGTGACATATGCCTTTAATCCTAGCATTCATGAGGTCTGGGCAGATCGATTTCTGTGAGTTCAAGGCCAGCCTGGTCTACATAGTGAGAAGAAACAGAAGTACACAGTGATACCCTGTCTCAAAACAACCAAAAAACAAAAGAGAAACAAAAAAGTTATGTTTGGAAAAACATTTCTGTAATCCCACTATAGGGGAAAAGGTTGGAACAGGTAGACCCCTACCACACATTGTCCAGCAAAGCTAGCTGAATCAATGAGCTCCAGGTTCAGTGAGAGACTTGCGAAAGTTAACATGGTGGATAGCAGTAGAAGAAGGCAGCAAGTATCAACCTCAGGCAC
The DNA here is from genome assembly GCF_004664715.2 of Peromyscus leucopus. Lineage (NCBI taxonomy): Eukaryota > Metazoa > Chordata > Mammalia > Rodentia > Cricetidae > Peromyscus > Peromyscus leucopus. The sequence continues at coordinate 56,818,202 of NC_051075.1, read as the reverse complement.
AGGCACACGCGCGCGCGCGCGCGCGCGCGCGCGCGCGCACACACACACACATACCTTATACACATGTGCATACATTCACATAATTACATACAGCACACATGCTCAAAGGATGTATGTTAACAACTGAAAATAAAATGAATCAGAGTCCACTTCCATCAAATGTTAACTTTTTTATAATATTCACTCTGTTTTTTTGTTCCTCCTGCATGTATTTCATTATGGGCAAACATACACATGCCCGTTACTCATCTCAATCAACTATATCAGGGGCAGTTTAACTCCTGTGAGACTGAACTGAACAACTGATCCCTGTGACTTCAGTAGAAGAGAACATTCAACCCCTAATAATCTGATATTCCTTGAAGAGAAGTAAAAGTCTTTGAAATTATTTTGTATAAGGTTCTACACCAGCTGCCACAAACCCTTCCATCAAAATCCTGGAAATTGCCATAGGTTCACTCAGCTTCCTCAAACACCAATCCTGTCCTGTCTCCTTAAGCATTTTAAAAGAGAAGCAATTCCCTTTGACAAATCAGAAAGGTCAGAGAAATACCCAAGAGGACAGAGAAACTGATGTTTCTATTGTTACAAGTTCAAATGATCAATGAGCAGTTCATGCTGTGAGACCCAAGAGCTTTTAAGAGCATCAGCAGACTTGGGTGTCTATTTAAATGCTAGGATATAAAGTACATGGTGGGGAGCTGTGCTCTGTTCATTTTCCTCTTCATTGAATGACATTATAGCTTTTACCATTAATAATGGGGCCTCAGAGAAACTGCCCCAGGACCAAAAGCTAATTATTAGGAGAGCAAGTTCAACAGATCTGGAAGCTCTCGGTCATTGCCCTGTGCAATACTGCCACCCAGGTTGGGAGTGCTGTTTGTTTATTATTTTGTTTATTTTCCTGGGCCATCCCTATTCTCTTTAAAGGATCAGTTTGAAGCTTATAAGAGTCTATGAAAATGATACAAGAATGGATACAGATTTGTATCTAAGATGGGTAAAACATAAAACATGAATTTGACATGTTCAGAAAAATACTAACTCAGAGTGAGTTGTATCTTAGATATCTATACAAATACCCGCTCTTTAGGGGAAAGATGAAATTAAATTTATCCATATTTAACTATAGCTTTCTAACATACTAGGACTTAGGAAGGAATTCTGAAAACACATTTTTTTTCAGAGATTGGACAAATACTTATAAATGATTTACTACAGTATTTTCATCTGTTTTGCCAAGATTTCATATTTAATGAATTTGGAATAATTTTCCTTATACTAAGAAATCTATATTGATCTTCATAGATGGATCCTGTGGTCCAGTTTCAAGACATTAAATTTAAGCTTAACGATTGATTTAGTAAATGTGAATTAACGTCTTCTCTGTATCTGACCTGGTATTGGTCAGTGAAAACAAAATAATCAGTACATCTTTCCATGTTGGGAGGGGCTGCAAGATGGATTCAGATGTGTAGGCAAGTAAATAAAGTAATGACCATGAAGTGAGAGCTCTGAGATGTGCACAGTACTATGAGACCTCAAAGGGAGACAAAGTTGGTGTGTCTAGGGTGGTAAAGAAAGACTTGTGTGGGTTGGTACAGACATCTGGGTTGTCATGGAGTGATGAGAAGATGGCTGTTAGGCAGAGAGGAGCGGTCTATGCACTATAAAAAGTAGACTATGGGTAGAGGAATGGGAGTGTACGAGCACTCAGAGAACTGGGGCAACGACAGCCTGCTGCCTAAGACTAAAGCACTAGGTTATAATGGAAAGAGACAAGAGACAGAAATATCCATATTACCAAGGATGCTCAATAAAGCGTCAGGTGCAAATTGGCAATTCAATGATGAAGGTAAATTCGATTTCAGCTTTCTAGTTACCTCATTCAATGTAGTCTATAGGCCTCTATGGTAATTCCTAATTTAGTCTCTAGCATTTAAACCCCAAGTTTATAGAAATAAACACTGTGTTAGAGTCTAGTTATGAATAATGATGCAACAGTAACATAAATATAGAACTCAGCTAAGAATGACTCCAGATGGCGCAAGGTTTCAGAAAGACAAAAGAAAAGAAATGGGATTTAACAGTGAATGATTGAATGTAGACTCCTTCACACTCACTATTGGTGGTAATTAGCTGGCCATTCACTGAGTATCAACATTCCCTACAAATAGCAGAGGTAGTAGGGATTAGTAAAGGTTCTGGAATAAGGCAAATAGAATCAGAGGGTAGGGTGAGTATGTATCTCATTTGCAAAAGGAGGATAGTATACCACTCTATAAAATTGTGATGATAATACAAACCAATCCCCATTTCTGTTTCTCACATGCAGAAAGCAATCAATGGATGCTATTAGATTTTACATAATTGGTAAGAATCTATAAAATCCAGGCACTTTAAGACATAAGGTACAGGTGATCAAAGATTCAGTGTCCTTATATACAGACTTAGCCTCCAGTTGTGACAAAGGAATGAAAAGCCTATAGGAAATACTGATAAAGGGGGAAGCATGAGGTAATGACTTCATGTTCAATTTCCATGCCACTGAAATATTAATCATGGTTTTCGATGTATTTGTGTGTCTGTGTGTGTGTTTCTTTTTAAACAAGTATACATGTGTATAAATAACCACACCATAAAGGAACATGTAAGCGCTTAACTAGTCATGTGCTGGGATGATTCAATATCTAGCTTTTTTTTTTTTTTAATTTCCCCCTATCTCTGTTTCTCTTGTGAATTGGTTAGTCATCAAAAGGCATTTGCTTGTCAATAATAGTGATCAGTGAAGCTGAACAGTCTAACTATGGGCAATTATATCTACACAGTGGGAGTTTACTTTCAATTGCTTATTTCATCTCACAAGGAGATGGCCATTCTTCTTTACCAGGGAGTTGCTAGACCAATCAGGTTTTTCTCTGTCCATCCTCCCCTGTGTTCTCCCTGTCTCTGTGGGAAAGGAAAGTTGCATGTGTTTTCCATCACAGGAAGACCACTTACAGTAAATAAGCACACTTTCACCCCGCCAGCTCTTCTGTTTCTAACATCTTGCTCTTTATTACTCCTGGAGAAGGAGTCACCCTCTGTTTATTGCTGTAGATTTGATCTTGCCCACGCTGTGGAGAACACCAATTGTCTTTCTGTCATCTCCTAAATTTCAGAACTCAATTTCCTTCCACTTCAACTGCAGCTCATGCCACCAGCATGTTAGGCTGTTTGCGTTTTTTATGTCTTTGGTAGGATCTTTGAGCTCTTTGCTTGTGTGTGTATGTCTGTGCAAGTTGTTTTTGTTTTTACTAATTCTGGAAAAAAATGTGCCAAGCTTAATTTAAATGACAAAGGGATACTTGTTTAAGAATCTAAAAACTAAATTTATAAATACTCATGGTTGCCATTAGTCGCCCTGAGATCTGCAATGTACTGGCTTCCATGGGCTCCAGTTTTTCCATCTGTAATGGTTGATATTAAACATGTACCCCAAAGTTTAAGGGGCTCCTCAGTTCATAATCACTCAATTTTTTTTTTTGCCTTAAAGAACAGTCTCTATTAAATTTTTCCTCTCATGCAACTTAACATTTTTCTACTGCAATATAACTTCAGCTATTCAGATAGACAGCCATTTGGATTATTATAACTGCTCATCACACCTCTTACTTACAGCCTTGATACGCTCTCTAGCTTTTCATTTTCTAGCAGGCTGCTGTTCAGTAGCCAACAAAGCCCTGCTGTTGACAAAGGGTAAGAGGACTGTGGATAAAAGGATAGCAATTTTGTTTCTGGATAGTACATAATCCAATAGTCTCTAAAACAGCCCAATTTCCAGATGAAAATATGTACATTTTTGGAAGGTTCACTTCCATAATCTACACTAAAAACTGAGCATTTCCTAATTTTTAATAAACTCTTTAAAATGCTTTGTGATTCCAGTTACTTAGACAGTAGAATAGCCAGAAAAATATCCAATATTCTGTTAGTTTTTTTTTTACATGTTAAGACTATATCTAGTGTCTCACTGTGTGTGTGTGTGCATGCGCACGTGTGCATATGCTTGTGCATGTATGTGTGTGTGTGTGCACTCAGAAGCCAGACTAGCCTGTAATAATGTAGATGCTGAGTTACAGTCTCTAGTCCTCATGATTGTGTAGAAAGCTCTTTGAACCTTTGAGAAATATCTCCAGCACAACTATATATACCATTTCTTTTAGAACTAGCATCCCCTCATCTGTCAATTTCCTTCTAGGGATTGATTCTGAAACTGAAAACTAAATTGGCTGAAATTCTCAAGTCAATAGGCAAAATTCTATTTGTGGCCAATGGCTTCAGGAAGTCTAGAATTCAAATTATACTCTTTTATTCTGAGATTTAGATAAAACCTGACATTACATATATAAATATGAATTATATGTACATGCTTTCCATATAATATGTATACATTGGACCTAATGAAAGCATAATCTACATTTGGATACATTTCCTCATTACCAAACAGGAATGGAGAATTTTGGTTGATAACATTAACTTTGGCAAATGGTCACTGTATAGTTTATACCTCATAATTATTAAGCAGCCAAACTATTAAAAAGGTAAAGGTTAAGGAGCTCTTCTGTAGGAATAGAGAGGATGCATTTATAGAAAGGAGACAGAAGTAAAGTGAAGAGAGCCTGTGATTGGTTATTTGCAAACATTATTTGTTCTATCACATTGGAAAGTCTGGTTAAATAAATACTGGATACTTCTCATACATTGGATTTGTATTCTGATTTTTTATATATATGGAATAACTAAACATTTGCTTGTTCATTTATGAGGCCTACCTGGCTTGGTCTGCTTAAGAATTCCTCAGGCATAAATCTCAATCTAAATTTACTTCATTGTCTCCTAATCTTCAATATAAAATTTGTGCCCTACTGATACTTAGTGAACTTAGCAACCCCCAGACATAACTATGACAGTTAAACAAAATGCATCAGAGTACATAAAAATATTCAAAGGGAAGAAGAAAAAGCAGAAATATCATTTGGGCTTAAAATTACAGGTGTCTGAAATGTTATCTCCTGAAAGGAAGGCAGGCACACAGTTTACAGAACTCTAAGCCCGTGGTCATATGATGATGTTCAAGTCAAAACTAAGAAACAAGAAAAAGGGAGAAAGACATGGCCTGGCAAACAGTCCATGTTCCACACCTCAACACAGATGATGCACATACAATGTGGAAGAAGAAACTGTTTTTGTTTAACCAAATGTCAAATTTTCTCTGAAAAATAAATCTGTGAGAGATTTACATGGATTCTTCAGATAGATGAATTGAACATTCAATTTCTCTAAGGGAAACAAGGTATGGTGGGGGTGAGGTAAAGGGGGAGACAGGGACAATCTTCAGTCTATGAGAATTTCTTCTGCATTTCCCTTGGGAATACACAATGAAAAAAATGCCTAAATCTGACATACAAATGTAAGTAGATCCTTGTAAATTAAAGTTTTTAATCCTTGTTTGGTTAGATTGATAGTATATGTAAAAATTAGACTGACACCAACTTAATATAATATATCCTAACTGCTTGGCTCATGGTTCACAGAAGAGCAATCTTCAATTTAAAAGGTTGTTTGCCTATTTATAAGGTGTTAGACAGGAAATTTTCACTATCTTATATCTTATTAAACAACTCTTCAAATCTTGTTTATACCTATGGATTGTGATTTCAACAAAATATAGTTTCTCTTTCTTTTCTCTTTTGTTATTTCTTCTGCCTTATATGAGACAAAAACACCAGCAAGTCACTCATCCATACTTAGCTCTTTAAGCTCACATTCTATCTACATCTACTTTCTTATTAGCTGCTTGATCCGAATTCTTATTTTTTTCTAAATTCTATATGAATTACAGGTGTTGACAAACACATCCAATAATACTACTGCATGTTAGATGTTCACTGTACAGAAAACATAATTCTCTATAGCATCAGGGAAATGTTAAATATCATAGAAAAGGCAGCATTAATTAAATAAAGGCACCCTAGAAAACTTTTCTTCCTCTGTTAATGTTTGGTCTGACTTGTTCTCAAAGGACATCCTCAGAATCTGGAGGTGAATGGTATTGTAGTTTCCACTGTTAAATAGCTCATTCATTTTCTACTTCTCTGAGAACAAGGTAAGGATCTAATAGCAGAGTCACCAGCCCTGATCATGTATGTAATTTGAATTATGCTGCAGGCTGGGTATGAGGAACTTAACATGTTAGCTCATCATGCCACATTTAAACAAGCTGATTGAGTCTGAAATAAGATTCTAAAAGTAGAAATACCCTTTTCAAAGAAAGCTAGCCCTTCCTTCTCATCATTGCCTGCATGAAGCTGAAGACTTTGAAAGCTACAACAGAGAATGTGTCAAGAGACCAAAACAGGCATCACTTTTCTCAGCCAGAAATCTACACTCTCATCTCAAAACTTATTTCTCTGATTTTATTTTGTTTTAGTTCCAGTTTGTATTATGTAAAAATTTATATTTGTAGCCATTAAAGGCAAAAATGTGGTGATATTATCTAATCAGACCTATGTATTTTAAAGAGAACATTTTCATTTTAGAAAAAAAATTAAGCTTTTATTAAAATGATATCAAGGTCCCCAAAGCAAATGTGTAAGAATTTGCAAAGACAAAACATTTCCATTAGTTCTGGGTGAACAGCAAGTGTTTGACACATATGCAGTGGAGAACAAATCTCAACATGGCCTAAAGGGGGCCTCATCAAAAGTTATTCATCACGTTATTAATGTAAAGTCCAAGGGGATCTCTGATGGCTCTGGAAGAGTCTGTCTTTGGCAAAACTAATTGGCTGGAGAAAATTAGAATGCTCATCACATGGATATCTACTGAGCAACTAACAACTATCACTTAAAAACACATGGATATCTATTTCCAAACATGTGGAGTTCCAAAAAGAGCATCTTTCCAGTTGAGACACTATGGTAGCATCCATCATCACTATCAGCATCATTTCTTTAGTATGTTAGCAATGTGTCACCTGTCCTCACTCAGAAAAGTACTATGATATCTCCATTTTAGAAGTGAGAAAATTGGGACTTGAAGAGATTCTTCCAAAGATGCATAGATCATTAATGAAAAAAGGCAAGTCTTGATCTCAGCTATGTGGCTCCAGGCCCCTCCTTATATTAAATTGCCTTTCCCTGTTGACATTTTAACAAAGGTCAACATTAATATAGAAAAAATAAGACAAAATTACTATGATATATTGATGCTTTCCTGTGATATTTTCATTAACAGAACAATATTAAAATATTTCTGGAAACAGTGGTTACCAAAACTTTGAACGGCCATGGTCTCTGTATATCTGAAGAAATGAAAGAATAGAAGTATCTATAGGTAACAATGAACTGCCATTTTAGTATGTGCCAGCCACATTTTGAAAATCCATTATTTCTTTGCAAATAATGTGCAAAAAGTTTGATACTATAGGACAGTATGCAAAGATAAGGGAAAAAAGGCATTCACATTTCAGTTAATTATATGTTTGTACAACCCTGTTAGAGTACCTATCAATATTTACTGATGCTTGGCCCAGCAATCCCACTTATAGAGATTTACCCAAAAGAGTAGATGTAAACAAAGACTAATTAAAAAAAAAAAAAAACATTTTCTTACCTTTTGTAGTAGTAAAAGAGTGAAAAATTACCAGCTTACATCAGTAGGGTATAATAGTTTAAAAAACAGAATATTATAAAATACTGTATCTTCTCAAATGTTGTATGATATGATCATTTAAAAGAATAAATAAGACTTTAATATTCTTCCATGAACTATTTCCTGTCTTAGGTATTTTCTTATTGCTATAACAAAATGTCTGATAAAAGCAATGTACAAAACGGAGGGTTTATATTGCATTACTGCAGCGAAGGCATGAAGTGGGAGGCGCCTGATTGCATTGTGTCCACAGTCCACAGACAGAAAGACATGAATGATGGTGCTCAGCTCACTTTCTCCTTTTATTTGATCTAGGACTCCAACCTGTGGAATGGTGCTGCCTACTGTCAGAATAGATATCCTCTCCTCAATTAATACAGTCTTAAAAGTTTGCCACAGACAAGCCCAGAAGTTTGTCTCCTAGGTGACTCTAGATCCTGTCAAATTACATTGATAATCAATGTGAACCATCCATATTCCCTTAGAGAATTTATAATATTTGAAAAAATATGTGGAAGAGTGTGTTCATGATTGAGTCGAAAAGAAGTAGGGATAATGAAAATTACAGCCAGTATGTATTACAAATTTACAGAGTATCTCTAGAAGAATATGCAGGAAAAACTGATAATTCGTACTGCCTTTGAGAAATGGCTTGTGTGGCTGAGATCGAAGTCAGAAGGGAGAATTCTGACTGCCAATGTCTTTTATTCCATGTATGTCTTTAAGTATTTAAAAGTAAAACCAATTTGATTTAAAAGGAAAAGTTTGGCTATCATCATTTAGTATAAAAAGGGAAACTTTCAGGTGCCATGCTCACAGACAGATCAATAAAGCATCATTATGCATGGGATTTTACTTTGTGATTTCCCAATCCACTAAAGCTCTAAGATAAGTGGCTATCAATGATGGGAATGAACTAAAGACAGTTTTAGAATTTCCTTCCAGAAAAAAAAAGTCTTAAGAGTGAAGAATCAGCCTCCAGGAGAGCGTGTGAAAAGCATTTCAGAGTTAAACAGATGAGTGGAATAAAACATTTCATGACTCTCAGGTAGATCACATCACAGGATAAAATCACATATTCTGATACTACTCTATGGAAAAGAGGGAGACAGAGTGAAAGGGAAAAGAAAGGCAGTATGGAGGAAGTAATAGGAGGGGGGAAAGACAAATATCTATCATAACAAAATGCACCCTGCTAAGCTATGCTTAAATTAAGTAAAAACTACTCAAAACACTGTTGACTTTACCAAAACTATAAATGGAGTAGGCTTCAAGAATGAAGGCAGGGAGCAAAGACAAAAGACCAGGAAGATAATAAAGAAGCTGATATAAGAACGGGAGGAACTCTCTAGAAAACCTAAGTAGTTTTAAGAGTCAGGATGTGAAAGAATGAATCCTTATGACAAGGCCCACATATCTCTGACAGTGTATGTCTCCTGCTGGTGTCATGTGCATGGTAAAGCAGACAAGCTCAGAAAAGTTCCCCAGTGGTACCTGGGTATTTCAACATCCATATTTTTTACAGACCTCTAGTTATGTCTAAGAAAAATATGGGACTATTATAGAAAAATTATTATGACTTCAAAGTCAAAGTAATTAGCAAGAGAGATTGGGGTTTCTACATCTGCCTACGTAATGAAACACAAGCTCAAAGTTCTCATCGGCCACAGCATAGGGCAGCCAAACTGAATGGAGGTTCAGGTTGAGAAAACAAAAGGCAAAATAAAATCTGTCAATATATATTCACTAGATTTATTTATACTATGGTCACACTTAGTAAACACAAGTGTCTAGCATTCATTCATATATCACTGGGCTTGAACCTGTAGAATGATTAAGTAGGGTGAGGGCTATACCGTAATCACTTAAGGTAAAGGCCAGCAAATCACATTCCATACTTTCATCCCAGCAAACATTCCAATCAATGAGAATACCTTACCTGTTTTTAGAATGGGTTGTCTCAGGGATTGTGGACCACCTCATGCAACTGGAACCATGGCTATAGGCAATTTCCTCCAGAATTCTCAGAAAGCAGTCCTGATTTTGTTAACTGACTCCCAGGTCAGCCTGGAGTTCAGTCCCCCATGATGACTGCCAACTCTGTTGTTCTTTTGCATTTTTAAATTAAGTTCTACATTGCAGCCTTCTTTATCAAATAGCTTCAAACACATTCTTGGCAGATGAATCAAATCTAGAGTTGACTTCAATTTAACCAAAGAACTTGTTGTGTGCACTCTGATATGTTGGGTGACAGTAACAAATGAGGAATCTATGATGAGCTTCCTAGAAGGATTTGGAAGGCAGAGGCAGTAAGATTTAGAATAAGTGATGATAAAAAAAAAAATCAGGGATACCCAAAGGAGAGAGACAGTGTTGACAAAAGAATATGAGTAGAAACTCATTGCTTCTTCCTCATAAGAAACTCCCACCATGGAGCATGATGTGGTTACTGATGGGAAGGCCAAAGGAAGCTGGCCAGAAGAAACCTCTCTGCCTCCAGATTATCTTTATCTGCCTCCATTTTCATATTTTCTCTCCTTTAAGAACAAAAATCCCCTGAAAAGTATCATTTTCCCAGAACCTCTTGCAGCAGATAAACAGGAAATACATGGCAGATGGAATCTAGTATTTTCCCTGAGTAACTTTTCAGAGAACCAGCATCCTATAAAAGGGATATTTGAAATGTTTCTGAATGTGTAGTCAAACTTTACTCATTCAATTCACTATGTCTCCTGTATGGGAAAATCATCAAAGATTCGTTCAAAACTTGAATGGAGACACTGTGCTGTTCATTGAGATGGCAGCAGGAGACAGAGCCAAAGCCTCCTCCCTCCCAATCCCAGGCCGCAAGGTGATGAGATTTTCTATACAATGAATTCTAGCTGACAATCAGGTAAGAAGCAGCAAGAACACACATTCCTATTAAAGAAACAACTTCAAACGTCAAATGAGACTAAGCTGTAAACCCTGACATGTAATCAACAAGAAGAGAGGATTAGACATTCTAATCAGTTGTACATGATTTTTCTCCAAATTTAGATGCATGGTGTTCTCAAGTTCTTCCATCCGTGTGCCAACAATACCACAGATGGATTAGAGAAGATAAGCCATACAAACAAAATGCCTTTGAGTTCTTTTTTATCCCTTAAACATCTATACTTATTACAGACTTGTGCATAATGCATCATTTTAGTTCCAATTTCAGCCATAACAATAATTCAAAACTAAACTCTACTTCAGGAAAATGTATTACATTTACTTTGTGACTCCACATTACTCTGGGTATATGTCTGCATATTTTCAACACTAAAGATCCTAGTTGGTTTAAAGAAACTCTTTTCTTTTTTTAAACAACTATGGTTCAACCGTTAAACAGTATACTACTATTCTGATGGGCTCTGTGAGGTTAACTGTCAGCATTTTATTTTATTTATCTATTTATTTATTTATTTATTTATTTATTTATTTATTTATTTATTTAATTTATTTATTTTTGGTTTTTCAAGACAGGGTTTCTCTGTGTAGCTTTGCACCTTTCCTGGAACTCACTTTGTAGATCAGGCTGTCCTCAAACTCACAGAGATCCACCTGCCTCTGCCTCCCAAGGGCTGGGTTTAAAGGTATGTGCCACCACCGGGCGGCGAACTATCAGCATTTTAAATGATTAGCATGAGAACTGAAAAGTGAGACCTCAAATCAATTGTGACCCACCCACTTATTAACTGAAGACCAATTATATTCTTGATGTTGTGATCAAAGTGGGTGGAGAACACACCCTTGCTGCAATTTTTCCTCTCAATGCCATTTTCCATGTTCTGAATAGAAAACATTCTACCAGGCTTTCCCAGGGAAAATAATTCTGGTATTTATCTCTAGTACCATCCAGGACTGGTCATATGGAATATATGAAATTGGCTAAACCAACAGATGGGGCTCAAACAGAAAACCACCTGTTGACATCTTGATCTGATAGCCTCCAGTTCTTTCCAAGAGAGTCTCAGAAGCCAGCACACTCTTGATATGTGAGTTTCTACCCTCATGTTCAGTTTCTGTCTTTTTTCCCCTGTAAGTCAGTGCAAAAGGAAAGGGGAAAAAATCTTCTCATAGCAATGCTGTAATTTTTAAAGAAGTCAGATTCAAGTGATGACAAACAGGATTCCAATATATGAAATGTCCAGAAAGGACAGATTTGCAGAAAAGATGTCCATCAGTAGTGGTCTGGGGCTAAGGGGAGAAGCAGAGATTAAATGCAGATGGATAAGTGAGAAATCTGGTAGGTGACGACAATGTTCATAATGTGATCTAGGTGATGTCTGTACAAATTTATAGACTCAATTAATGTGATTGAGTTGTAGGCTTAGGATCACTGACTTTAGGGGATAAAAATTATAGTCCTAAATGCTGTTTAAAACACTACAAATTTCTAAAACTACAGGCTATGAAGACAAAGAATGCTTTAATTAGGCTTTTAGCCATCTAAATATCATGAGGAATTTCTGCCTAATTAGAAATATTTTAGCACAGCAAAATAGGACATTGCTTAAAATAAGTGAAAGTAATGCCAAGATATGCATAAAACTTTCTATGAAGTATTTGTTTATATATTACATATAATATATATATATATAAAATATATATATTATATATATATATTCTTGCTTTTCCTTAAGTTATAAAGAACATGTCCCCTAAAATGTATAGCACTATGCTTTATTAATGTCATCCTGATACTATAGCTAAAAAGGAAGGCTGATCCAGCATCTGCAGAATTCATGTACAATGGAATTAGCAAGTCAGTGAAAGATACAAGTTAGACAGTTTGCTCTCCTTTCTTTGCTTTCATTCCTCCAGGAAGACTCTAGAAAAGGCCAGAAGCCAGATACCACCATGACTTCTGTGTGCTAGGATGTTCAAATAATTGAATTGCTCTTCCTGCATGAAGTCCAAAGACTTCATTTCCTATTTCCTTTACATGCAGAATGGAGTCATATCTGGTGAAGACAAGTGTACAGAAGTGATGAAGGCTACTTTCAGGCAAGGCAGTGTAGCATATTGTTTAACCACCCAAGATTTCTCCTCGATGTGGATACAGAACTGAAGATCTCCAAGGGGGTTGGGGCACCTCATGGAAGAATTCTGCTATCTTGAATTACGTCTTTGAAAGGAGTGGTCTGGGAGAGCCATTCAACTGGCACTAGACTTCTTCTAAATCAGAAAGAAATTCTTCCTTTGTTTCGAGTCATTGGAATTTTAGGATGACTTGTTATATCAGGGAGTATAGCCTAGTTGATATAAGACATAAGAGCCCTCAATGAACATTATCCCCTTTTCTCTTTTAATCCTTATGACCTATCCTTTCCATTTCCATCTTTCTTTTGTCTTCCTTTTCCCTTCCTGCTTATCTATAGTTGATGTTCACTTTTAAGACAGAGGAAGAAAGATAATGAAGTTTTTCAGCATGTATGTTCTTAGGATCTTTCAAGAGCTTGGACGCTTGAATGAGCAATGGGGAAAATGGTGAATTGTACTCCTCCTTTAGAGGAGCCATAGTGAGTCTGTTTGGTTAAATGTAGCATCCTCTCCAAACACAGGCTTTTGCCCACCGCTCTCAAATTTCCCACAGTGATAAAGGCCAAGGAAGAAATGTCAGAGTTGGCAGCCACCTCTGGGTCATGAACTTTGCATTTGTCATCTACAGTTTTGGGTAGTGAAGAAGTGCATGCTGGTTGCTCTAAAGTTTTTTTTTTTTTTGTTCACCCCAGGGGTTAGTTCCTGGAGATAATAAGTACATTACCATTTCAATTCACTTTCAAGTGACTTCAGGATCCACAGTCCTTTCCTCCTTTTCCGCATATTGAACAAATGCAAGGAAAGAAGAAAAGGGCGGCTCTCCCCATTCAGAGACAGCACCCCTAGCCACACAGAGTCCTTGCAGGGACTACCACCCCAACCCTCCACCTTGTTATGCCTGTTACTCCCCTTAAAACTTGTCAAAAAATAAAACAATCCAAACAAAAAACAGCTCATAAAACAGTAAACAAAATAAAGTCAGTTTTTCTTTGCTTTTTTAAAGAACAAAATGAAACTTGAGGAAAAACTTACTGGAGTTACAGTTTATCCTGATACAGTCTAGATGGGGAAAAATAAATGAAAGATGAAATTGCATCCTTCAAGGTAACAGCTGCAGACATCCAAAAACAATCAGTCCACCCTTCCGGGGACAGACACACGCAAGAAATGTGGCCATTTTATATATATACATATACAATATGTACAAGATTAAGGGTGGGTGTATATGTACAGTATATTAATTAGTAAAGTTGGATACATATATATATACACACACACACATATATATATACACATATGTATAGAGATATATACTGGTATACATATATATCCACAATAGACATCAAGACTTTCTTTTTTTGTTGTTGGTTTAAAAAAAAAAAAAACCTGTTCATTTGTATAACATATTACACAGTTGGATTTTGAAATGCTAATTGGTTAAACTTAGAGAATTAGAAAAAATTTCCCACCAAATACAGATTATTTCCCCCTCAAATTTATATCCTTAAAAATAATCGTTGAGAGCATTAACAAGAATTTTGAATTAGTGTTCCAAGTATAATCACCATTCTGACACATTGTATCATTTTTTTTAAAAAAAATATGCCCTTGAAGTTTCACAGAGTAGTATTTAACCCTTTCTCTTTTTCTAACCCAACTCCCTCCGCCCTCGCTTTAGGTTGGGCCCGGAATACTATAGAAATTTGTATAGGCACACTTGCCATCACCCTTAGACATAAGGAAAGGGTTAATACCACCTGGTCATTTCCTGTCATAAAATGGCCACTTGCAAACAGCTAACCGCACCAACACCCATCACAGATTTTAGAGAGGTGGGGTCAATCAGGTGTAGGGTACAAAAACACCCTAGGATGTTATTACAATTGGTTGGCTTTCCTGATTGTTATTGGTTCAAAGGCTCCCGGACCAACCCACTCACGAAGCCTATCTCTGTCTTCCTGCCCAAATGCCCAGACTGAATGAAGTGTCTACAGCATTCAGGGAGAAGGCAGGGCAGGCACGTGTGGAGGAGGTCATGGGTACCTTTGACATCCTGCCTGTTTTACCCTGTGATTCTGCATCACAACAAGAGAAAAATCCTTTGGTCTGGGTTTTATCTCTTAAATGGGAAACATGGGAGAGACTTGTCCAATTGCTTGCAGACAACCACACTAGGTATTCTGTGCCAGAGGTCTGAGTAGCTGTTGCTTTATTCACCACTGTCTGGCAGTCATGGGCACACACAATGGGAATTCCCGAGTAGAGTCCGTGAGTAGGAAAGTGAGCAGCAATGGCTGGCGTAAGTCTTGCTAAGTGTTACCAAACTGCCCAGCTGAACCTAGGGTTGGTTCATGATGGTGAAAATTCCAATCAGTATTTATATAAAGCAGGATATCTAGAGGTCAAAGTCAGTAATGAGAAAAGAAAGCAAGCTACCGGGAAATATACCAGTATATAAACTGTGCTCTTCCGCTGCTCGAGGTTCACCTAATCGTTTTCAGAGGACTAGTACAGCATAATGCCACCATTTGGATTCCCCTAAAGTCAGCTATTTTAAATGAACAAGTGAAATAGGAACTAGTGGCACCCAGCCCAGTAGAAGAGAACTATGCTCAACCCAGTTAGGAGCAACTCATAAAACCCAGTCATCCTGAAGATGGAGGCAGGCAGCTTTTTGTTGTTGCTGTTCCCCAGAAGAACATCTCTTGAGAAAAATCTGGGTTTGGTTTCGTGCGGTTAGGTTTGTCATGTGTCGTCAACCGCAACAGAAAAGTGGGAGCAAACAGCCCTGGAGCAATTGGTACGATCACCAGACAGAGGAGGCCATGCCCCTAGGAAGGCTGAGGAGGCAGGGCAGGCAGGAAGGAGGGGTGGGACTTGAGCTATTGGTTGAACCTAACCTCACCCAAAGCTGGAGAAATACCTCTTCTCGAAAGGTAGGGGAAATGGATATGGGAAGACATGCTTAGGAGAAAGAGAAAGGAGTGGACCTAAAGCCACCAACCCATGGACTGCAAACAAGAGAGTTTTTCTCTTCAGTTGTGTGAAGCTGAGGATTTTATCATTAGTCAGAAGTTTGGTTCAAGGAGAGGTATTTCAGTTAGGTTAATCTTCCTGGGTGTGCAAATAGGCCCATGAAGTCTAAAGTGTACCTTTAAATCAGTGTGAGAACTGGGGACTTTCAGGGAAGGCAGACAATATGTTTAAGTGAAGGCACATTGAGTTATTTTATTTTACCTAAACAATAAGTAAGTGCTATATGGGGGAAAATATCTTCCCTAACATCTTCTTTTCAAGCTATAAGGCTACAGTCTTGTTGGTGAGGGTATGCATTTTTTTTTTTAATGAGAAATGAGCCAGGAGAATTGATTTGGGGAAGGTCATGTCCTTTACATCTATCTTCTGCAGTAGCCAGAGTGCTTTCTCTGAATGAAAAAAGTCTGCTCGAGTGCATGTGGGTATGTGTGCATAAGTGTGCTATCTGTTTTGTTTAGTTCCTTTGCCTTGTTTCAGTGAAGTGGGAGAAATGACTACTTTGCATACTGGTGAGCTTTGCACTGAGTCTGGAAGCCATGAATGCTTCTGAAAGCTGTGCATTTTCAGTTATGCAAAAGCAGTATTCAGGATGTCTAGAGAAAGGATATCTGGAGAATGTCAATGTGATTAACTGGATGCCTATCACTGCCCTTAGAGTCTTGAGCATGGATGAAGGGCTCCCAGCACCACTGAGCACATCTACATCTTCATCCCTATCAGTGGCTTCACTGTGATGCAGCACAATTAAAACTGAGCACGAAGGCAAAGAGAGATCCCCTATGTGGATGTTTCAAAGGTGACTGTCATGAATGTTGCCATTAAGGCAATTCCATCACTGAGCCATAAGGCAGATCTGTGGAGCCAACAGACAACACCATAATGACCTAGCGGTTTAGAGACAGGGGTTCTAATGTCAGCTCTGCTACTAACTTCCTACAGAAGCTTCATGTCTATAAAAGTAAACATAAAAAAAAAAACACTTTGCTAAATTATCTCTTAAAACTGTTACTAGATTAAAATAAAACACAGTCTTTGAAATCTTTAAATGTACTTTGATAGCAAAATACTGTCATTCCCTCTTTTAATGCACAAGGAAAAAATGTTGGTTGATCAATCACCAGCTTTGTAACTTTTCATATCATGCTGCCTAGTGTCCAGTACCTTATATGCCTTCTATGGCCACATATGCCTGTCTTTAGAAAAGAAAACCTTAGGAAAACGCTAGCCGCATTGGCATGTAGAAGCCAGGTTACATCAGAAAAAATAGATACTAGGTTTGTCTCATAGGCACTCATATGTGTTAGCAATTTGAATGAACTTGAATATCTTTAGTGTGCTCTGTAAAGGGGGAACAACTTATACAAGCACCCAAGAAGCTAACCTGAGCAACAGAGAACTCCAGGCTAGCTTTGGCAACAGAGTGAGACCTTCCCTGAACGGGGGGGGGGGGGGGGGGGGGGAATATAGTAAGAGAACAAAGTTAGTTTGGGAGAGGCAAACTGTTCTTGGAGATAATTTTGTTTGTGACAAGGTAGAGGAAAATACTTGGGAAAGAGAGTGAAAAAAAACCTTTGGACAAATCCTAAATATGAAGCCTGTATACAGCATAAAGATTAATGTTTGGTTTCCTATGTCAGGCTTGAAAGTTAGATAATCCAAAATTGTAGTTGTGGTGGACCATGCCCCGTGGGCAGAAGCAAACAACTCTCCCTTTTTGCAGGAGAACAGTGCTCTAATGCCACTGAGACTCTTTAAGGCAGGTTGTCTCAGCACAGTAGGAGTTAATGGTGAGCTAACAAATGCTGAAAGACAGAAGCTATCCTTTTAGAAGGCTTGGGTCCCAGGTGTGCCCACAGTTTAAAATAGAAAAGGTATGAATGGCGTGTTTCTGGGAATACATTTAGGATCTATGACAAACTCAGTGTGTGCATGCGTGTGTGTGTGTGTGTGTGTGTGTGTGTGTGTGTGTGTGTGTGTGTGTATGTGTGTGTGTGCGCACGCGCGCATGCACGGTATCTGAAATGGGAAGCGGGGCTTTCATCTCATTTCTTCATTGCTCATCTTTTATCCCTTTCTCTAACCGCAGTTTTCCTTGTAAGCTAATGCCTACTGAGGTTGCCTTTCTAGCCTTTACACAGCAGCATTTAATGAAGAAAAAAAAGCTGTCTGGTAAAAGACACACATCCACCCTCTGCGATGCCTTGTTTTGTTTTTCTGAGGGCCAGCTAGGTAGAGTCTGGTGTTCAGTTTTATCTTTTGTGTTATGCTTTTGGGTTGGTCTTTGTTCTTTCTGCTGTTTTTCCGGGGAAGTCATGGTACCTGGTTGTTGGATTTAGGCAGTGTAACATGCTTAGGTTGGTCTAGTTAAGGTGGGGAGGGTGCTGTGGGAGGGTAGGTGGGAGGGGCAGAGGTATGCCAGTCCCTGCAGGCTTCTCAGTACTCTCTGTTCTCAAGGCTGTTTGCTATGCGGGCCGCAGGCTTTGGGCCTTTGAAGGGTTGAATACCATCTTTTGATTTACCATGGTGGATGATGGGGAGGATTGAAAACTCAAGAATACAGATATACACACACAATAAAAGATCCAGCAATAGAAGAAAAATAAAATCCCGAAAAAAATCAAATACATATACATATACAAACAAAAGAAAACCAAGAGACACACTAAAAACAAAGAGCAGGTGAGATTAGACAGGGAAAAAGCACACTGTGTCATAAATTCTAGAAACCAGAGGTAAAATAAGAACACAGAACCAAATGAGCCACTACTCAAAACAGTCCCATGTCTTCAAGGTTTGTATATTTTGGAATTAGTACCAGTTGATCTGATAGTAGAGAAGAGTGGTGTGGATTCAAACCCCATCTTTCAGCCAGGTTAGCTAGGGTTTTCTCTGGTCTTAAATCGGGTACATTTGTCTGTGGCTCTAATACATCGTTATGAAAGAGCTTGATATTCAAATATGGTCTACAAGCCCACACGAGTCCATGAGCTTAGAAGTACAGACTCAGCTAAATCAATAATTCTGACATCACTGAGTATTTGGTTTTCTGCTGAGTGCAGAAACAGAAGTATTTGTTTCCTTTCAAAGCCAAGAGGTTTCCCTTCTCCACAGAAAATAATTAGGAGCCAGTAAAAAGAGTCAATAGTGGGAAAGAATGTGAGGCCAGAAGGAGGAGGATTTTCCAAGTATCCGTTATAGGCAACTGCTGAGGAAAAAACACACCTTGGCCGAATAAAGCTACAAACATGAAGTTATTATCATGTTTTTTTCAAATCTAGGGCGATTGATACATATGACATGGAGAAAATCGGGTAACCGGTGGACATTGGGAGGCAACAATCTTTACATAAAAAGGGCTGTTGACAAGTGATTTAGAACACCAGGGAAGCAAACAAGTGTGTGTACATACCAGGAGGCTCTGAACTTAGAAAGACTGTTTCCAATGGGATTAAGGGACAATGTAACCTGATGTCCTCCTAGAAATAAACTTAAGATTTCAGAGACATTCAGGCTGCCAGAACTAACCACAGGAATAGTCGCTATGGAACTAGAAACAACACACTGGGTGGCTTTCTCCCACCTGCCCTCTCATTTTGCCTCCTCTCCTCCCTGCCCTGGTCCTCAGCCTTGACTGTTTTGAGTGGTGACCAAGGAGTTGGACTTAATGGGAGCATGATTGATTGATCAAAAGATGGACCAAAGTAGCGTGTTTTACACAAAGCTAAACAATTCCAAAAAATCAAGAAAGGAAACTTAGAAAACGAATAATCCAGTAAAGAAATCACCACTGTCAGAGACCAAAAATTGACATCAAACCCTCATGCAGAAACAGGGAAAAGGTATTTGTTGCTATTGGTTTTTAATCCATGGTCTATTAAACAACAGGTGAGCAGCTAACTTTCAAGAAACAAAGAATTCAATGAAAATCAGAAAAGAAGGGAAGACAAGCCCAAACAGAATGACAGAGGGTCCTTCATACGATACCTAAGTTAACCATGAGCTTGACACGCCCACCATCCAACTCTAGACGTAGTGTATCTGCAGAGTCCCTGGATGTTGTGGCCACCAGCAGCCCATAGGCTCGCTGTGACATGAAGCGGAAGGACACATCTTCTGCTTCCGTATGCATAACCATGGGCATGATGACCTTCATGTACATACTGCCGTCATAGCTCAGGATGGATGCCTCTGTCAAGAAAGAGAATAGAGATTGTTAGCACAAGGAACTAATGAAAAGCCCTTTTCCCTATTGGCTGAGCAGTGATAGCACCAAGCTGGTAATGAGGTAGCCTGTGTTTGATAGAACTCTACTGGTATTGCCTTTTGAATATGTGACCTGGAGCAAGTCACTTAAACTCTAGGTCAGTGGATCTCAACCTGTGGGTCACAGCCCTTTGGAAGTCACATATCAGATACTCTGCATAGCATATATTTACATTATGACCCAGAACAGTAGAAAAATTATGGTTATGAAGTAGCAGCAAAATGCTTTTTTTGATTGGGAGTCATCACAACACGAGGAACTATATTAAAGGGTCAGAGCATAAGGAAGTTTGAGAACCACTGCTCTAGGTCTTCATTCACTCTTATTCTTTAAATTGTTTTTCATTAATTGTTTCTCATACAGTAGTAGTTGGCCAACACAAAATGGACTCCATATTTTCTCATGCAACTTTTGTCTTATTTTGGGACTTTTTAAATCATATTCTATGATGTATCTAATGCTTGTTCTAGGATGCTCAAAGACCTGTGAAGGGTACAGAATTGAACACTAGTTATGAAAGTATTTTGCAAAAGTAAAAATGCCCTACAAAATGTAGTAATTATAATTCTATGTGTTTTAGAGAAATGAATGGTGCAAAGTGAACAACTTGAAACCTGTGTCTTATGGGAAATAGGGAAAGAAAGTTTATAGCCATCATGTCAAATAAACATAAGTCACAGAGAGATTTCTGCAGGAGGACTACAGAGTGGACAAAACTTATACCCACTACATGTCATGGTAAGAGGTACTATGATCGTGCAGTGAGTAATGGGAACTGGTACTAGAAGACAACAGCAGAGTGTTGATGGTGACCTTGACAATTTCATTTTATTTGTATTCAAAGAGAGATTGTATAGGGAATGAAGTGAGCCCACTTTCACATGATGCATTCTTCAGCCCAATCACTTAATTTAGAAAACCTGAACTCCCACCCACCCATGCCATCAAATACCATAGTTATGTTGTAATATGTGTCTATTTTTTTCTACTTTCAAATAAAAATTCCTCAGAGTGAGACAATGACATCTCAAAGTCACACTAGCTTGAGGCATTATCATTATGTTAGATACCATGTGTATGGCTTTTTTTTTTTTTTTTTTTTGCAATACCATGATGATCATCCATTGACAATATCTACAGGAAGAATAATAAAGAGATTACTCTCACTCCTATGAAGCTAGCCTATCTCTAAACTCAGTATCATTCACTGAATATGCTCTACATTAAACATTTACGGTTATCAAATAGTTGTTACTTATATGTCCTGTGGTGAATACACAGCTGAAAGAGAAACTCTATGCTAAAAAGAGAACCAACAGGTACAAATAACTATATGAAAATATAAAATGGGCAAATGACAAAACATATAGCTGGTAGTAACATTTAGAAGAGTAAGAATTTGGGCTACAGGCGACTAAGACAAGCAAAGTGGTATCTGAACAGGTCTTGTGGGGGGTTATAATGAAAGAAGCGATAGCATCAGCTCTTACACAAGGAGTAAATAACCTCTATAAGCACAAAGGAAAGGAAGAAAAGAATTATAAGATAATAATGAATCATTCTATTTAGAGCAGTCACCTTTATGTATCTACAGGTTTTATATCTGTGGATTTAAGCAACCATGAATAGAAAATGTTTGAAAAAAGTCATCTGTGGCAAACAGACACGACTATATAGAATTGCTTTCTTGACATTATCTCTCCAACAACAAATCATAACAACTGTTTACATAGCATTTACAGTACATTAGACATTGGAAGCAATCTAGAAATTATTTAAGCTGTGTAGGAGTACATGTGAGGATTATATTCAAATATTGCATCCTTTTATATTGCTTGAGAAACCAGAGTTGGCATCCTCAGAGATCTAGGACCAATGAGCCACTGATACCAAAGAAGGGCTTCTCTTACTTGCTGTTAAAGGTAGCTTGAGTCTGTAATAAAATCAGTAGACTTTGGACCTGGGAATTTAGTAAATAGTTGAGAACTTAAGATGAATTTTGGATTCATTAATTAGCATGTTGTGTACACCAAGCACCTTCTAGATGTGGGCTTAATAGCAACAGAAACAGATGAAAACTCTCATTGTTAAGTATGGAAAGAACTGGAATAGAGAAAGATAAGATGTAGGTAGACCACAAGAAAGATTTTGGAATTGTCACAACCCTACCTTTACATAATAGACTGAAGATCTACGGAAGGTAATGTAAAGGCACCCACTCACATTTCTGGAAAGCAACAGCACTCAGGTAGAAATCATACCACCTAAAGCTATATGTTGTAAATTAAAAATTCTAAAGGGATCATAGAGAAAAGTGTGTCAGCTACAAGAACCATCATAAAAGAAAGCACATGATAGTCTGTTAGGCAGGAATCATAATCTAAGTCTGCACATGCCCCAGGTATGAAAGGAAATATTTTATCTCCTAGAAAGGCAAAAATCAGAAGATCAAAAATGATATCTAAATTTACTGAGAATTTGGTGTTTTGGGGTGCTTTCTAAGACTGTGTATCCATTAAGATGCCACTTAATCCTTGGGGAGACCATGAGAAAGATATTGTTATATTTTATATGGATACTGGATCACACAACAAATACATAGCAGAGCTAGAGACTGAATGTAGCTAGTATAATTCTTGGGACTGTGTGTTTAACCAGATGCCAAACTGCAAAAAAATAAGCTAGAAACACATCACCTTTCTAGGTATCCAAGCATAGCTATGATGCTTCATGATACAATGTGGCATTCTCTGTGTGTGTGTGTGTGTGTGAGTGTGTATACTTATGCTATTATTTACACCCACATATTATTCATAAATGTCCAATTTACATAAGTAAATATAGTATATGTATTCTAAATAATTCATTGTTAAAATAAATATGCAGTGGTGTGTGTGTGTGTGTGTGTGTGTGTGTGTGTGTGTGTGTAATTAGGAACCTCATTAATCATCACTGTGCCCTGTTTATACATATCCACACAAATGTAGACTCCTCTTCAAGAGATATTAGGACATTAAGTGAACCATGAAATGAGTGGCTTTAATGTATTCAACTTAAATATATTTCAAAATCAATGGCTGTTCCTTTTCCTCTGAATATGTGTATGGCCAGATCATAAGTTTAAATGTAAACACGTTCTCTGTCAATATTAATAGCACCAGAGAATAAATATCACGTGACCATGGAGTAAAACAGTTCCGGGTTTGAAATAAGGTGTGGTCTCAGTCTGTATCTCTTTTTGAGGTGCTGCATGTTCTATTACTAACACGGTTTTCAAGGTGTGGTTGTTTATCAGTTAGATAGTTTAATTCAGAAGTCAACTGAAACAAAATCTGTTGTATGAGTTCTTATAAATTTGCTTAAACAATTTTAAGTACAAAGATGGCCAGGACTAGAATCCTAATATTTTTGGGGTGAGTATGAATCTATAAAAAGTGACTCAATCTATAAATACGTCATATAGATTATTGAAGATAGAGAGTTTAAACCATGAACGGACTGCATTTTGGTACTTAAATGCTACCTGTGATGGTATTTTGATCCCCAAATCATCAGGAGATACACCTCTGTGAGTATGGTTCCACGTGGCTTTAACTGAGAAGGAAAGACCCACCTTGACCATGTTCAGAATTAGCTTATTATTTACTGTGACTCTATTCATTTCTTCATTTCTCTCTGTAGATTGAAATTACCATCTGCTGTCATTTCTCCTTTCAAATATAGCTTCATTCACTTGGCTTTTATTGTCAAATATATGGCAATTCTATGTGCTATAGCCACAACCACACAATTTTAAAGATATTGCTTTATGCACTTAACTTTTTAAATCAATAAGAGAAAAAATGTGTAATTAAAGAATCTTTTCTTATTAGATAAACAACCACTATTACTAGAGTTCTTTTTTTCCCACCTAAATTCAAATTAATTCATATTTTCACTTTCTTTCAGCCTCAACAAATTGTTAGTTGTTATTGCAAGGGAAATGCACTAGGGATGCATTTTATTTATAGTTTTGCTCATTTATGGATATTTGTTTCACCTTCATTTTCCAGAAAACATTGCTACATGTTATCAGTAGTTATTTCCCATAGGATATGTTGGATAACATCCCACTGCCTTTGACCTCCATTGTCCCTGAAGAGATGTCAGCTGCTAATCACATTGTGGTATTTGTATGTGTATGTATATATGTATGTATAGATATATGTATATATGTATATATATATGATGAGCATTTTTTGCTTCTTTTGTTTATTTCCGCCCATTTCTGTTTTCCAACATTCTTACTATTTTTACTTTAATTGTGAACATTAGAGAGAAATAGAAATTTATTTTTATATTTATCCTTCTTAGAGTTCACTGAGTTTCTTGATATATATATATATATATATATATATATATATATATATATATATTAGTAATTTTCTTTTGGGAAAGTCTATAGGGGCAAAATTTCAACATCTCTTCCCCCTTTCTATCTTCCTTACTTAATTTTCCCATTATACATATGTAGGAACACTTAAAGATGTCTCACAAGAAGATATAGTTACCCATATTCTTTTTTGCTATTTACAGGCCCAGACTGTATTGATCTGCCTTTAAATTGATTCTTCTCTGATCAGTTGGAATCTACTTTTGAGTCCATCTGGTAACTTTATTTAGGTACTGTACTGGCCAACTTCAAAATTACCTTTTAGAGATAGTTATTATGCATGATTTTATCCTTTATTAATATGCCATATTTCAGAGATTCTTAGCATTTTCCATTTGTGAGCCCCCTTTGCTTAAGAAATTTTTACGTGAACATGGGTATATAAGTGTATAAAATAGGTATACAATTCAAGTATTACTGATAATAAACCAAAAAGAAATTTATCTTAATATAATTCTCTGGTATACATATATTTTTACCATTTATTAAATTCAAAAATAAATTTGCATATTAATAAAATAGATGTGTTTCTTTATTTTTACATAAAATTATATTCCTGCTTGAGTATGATACTGTAAGATGTAGAACATCTTTAACATTTTTGAGTCAATATTTTGACTTCATAATCAGCAATGATGTGAAGAGTGCTTTGTATGAACAAATATTACAAAATAATATAAATGTAGTTCAATCAAGACCATTTCAGAAACTGTTGCAAATTCTGTCCTAATTCCAAGCTCCAAATTTTTTTAATGATTTTTTTTCAAAAATCAAGTCCTTAGCTCAAACAGCAATTTTTTTAAAAAATTAAGCACTCTAACACAATATAATCCAAATATATTAATTTGATATTTGTATGTTGAGGAATGGTAGCAGGAAAGTATTAAAATTTTTTGTTTTCTATAATTATAGTTATTTTTTAAGAGCAGAGGACACCCTGTGTAGAGTAAAACACATTTCAGTTCATAAAAAGCAATTGTTTTCCATCTGAGCTGAGCTATTGTCAATGGCATTTCTGGGAGTTGCATAGCACAAAGACATCCATGGTGAAGTATGCATACTGTGTGTTCAGAACCAAGGCTGCAGTGAACTTCCATGATATGACGTAGACAAGTGATTCCAGAATCATCCCAGATTTGTTGTATCTTCCATTTTTAATTAATGTTTGGTCAGTGCACATTCATAAACATTTTACTGTTGCCACATTTGCCCAACATTGTATTGAGTTACATGAAGTCTAATGGAGTCGTGATTCACAGTTTTAAGAAGTTGTGTTCTATTTAATGAGTCACTATTGTCTTAGATTTTGAACACATTTCTAACATTGACATTGTAGTTTCATTGGTAAGATCCAAAAATACATATCCCTGATGGATTTCCTGTCACCTACATGTATTTCTGTGTATAGATCTCACTGTGCTATTTCTTTGCATATTGGGTAATATATTACTATAAATCTAGATACTGGTCTCACAACAATCAAAGTCATTCTTGTTTATTTAGAGACTTGGATGAGTGAATTCTAGGTTCTATTTTCCTAGTAGTGTGCTGCGATATCACTGCTCAGACATTTCCCCATTTTACTGTTTGGCTTGCCTCCCTAGGTGTTACTCCCAGATCAATATAAGCCACTTGCTGGTCAAATATAGACTTAAGCCTCTTTAGTGAATTTGATTTTTACCCTTTTGTCTATCGGATATGTGTGACTTAGAGACTGCTTTCAGGGAGTCTATGATTTTGTCTCACATTTAGCCAGAGACTTGTAGTGGGTAGCCATTCCAGCTTGGATCTGGAAGTTCAAACCCCATTGAGACTTTGGCAACTGTCACGCCTATGAGGCAGGGCCAGGGGAGGCGCCTAGAGACCCAGAGCTGGATGGGCCAGTGCTCTCTCTGTGCGCTCTCTCTGTTCCGGGACCCTGAGCCATGGAGGTGGACCCAGCAGAGCTCCAGAGAACACTGCTGGATTGTGATACACCTTTCCCAGACCCTGAGACCTACCTATCACTTAATTTGTGAGTTACACCATTAAATAAATATCCTTTTAACTACGTGGAGTGGCCATAATAATTTCACCAATAGAGACTAGTATCTTGGCAATAGTTTCTGTCACTAATAGGACTGTACCTCGGGAAAAAGCACAGTTCTCAGTCTCTCAGACCATAAAGGATGAATGTGGTTTTATTTTTAAGGCTGATCTCCAAGGGGTATGCCCCAAGTAAGAGCAGTTTATTGCTTAGCCAAAAAGATCATTCTTAAATGCTGTGAGCCAATAGGATGTCTTGAGAATGCATTCAGTTCTACCCATATCCTGGTCCAATTACCCTGGATTGGGTGTAAAATAGTGCTAATGTGCACAGTTGTCCAGATATACAAGAAAGAGTATGATCACAACAGTCCTTCATAGCTTTTTATCCATCAGATTTTATAGTGAACTTCTGGGTGGTTTGTCACTTTGCTCATGGCCTCTGGTCCTACAGAGCTATCTGCTGACTGTGAACTGCTTACCACCAAAGATATATACTGTTTTTTTGTTTGTTTGTTTGTTTTTTGTTTTTCGAGACAGGGTTTCTCTGTGTAGCTTTGCGCCTTTCCTGGAACTCGCTTTGGAGACCAGGCTGGCCTCGAACTCACAGAGATCCGCCAGCCTCTGCCTCCCGAGTGCTGGGATTAAAGGCGTGCACCACCACCGCCCAGCTCAAAGATATATACTGTTTTACAAATATCTTATCCATGAGTATTTCTAAGCTCTGTCCCAGATATTCATTCCCTTTCCATCTTCACATGGCATGGAATCAAAGTTCTCTCTACTATATCCCAGCTGCTTATAGAAGTAACAGCCTAATTATCTCTGAATGTTTCTCTTACAGGAGTAGGATCTGGAAAGACAGTAGGGCAGTGGCTTTCAACCTGTCGGTCAAGATCCTCATGGGGTTACATATCAGACACCCTGCATATTGGATAGTTACATTATGATTCATAATAGTAGAAAAATTAGAGTTATGAAGTAGCAATGAAATAATTTTATGGTTGGGGGTCACCACAACATGAGGACTATATTAAGGGGTCACAGCACTAGGAAGGTTGAGAACCTCTGCAGTAGATGCTGGTCTTCCAAGATTTCCCTTCTTACAAGGAACATCTTTCTCATGATTAAGCTGGAGCAAGGTCAACTTTAGCCCTAATAGTATTATTGGCTTTCCAGAACTGAGATAACATATTCTTCTGTTAAGAGTAGGGCCTGGTAGATATAGCCCCATCTTCTTGGTTGAGACTACACAGAATGCTGTTTTTACAACAAAGAATCTGGGGAAAGTTAAAGGGTTCCAATAGTGTATCACTTCTAGGATAAAACTACAGTCTTGGGAAATGACAGATAAAGAGCCATTGTCCTGTCTGCT
Source organism: Peromyscus leucopus (assembly GCF_004664715.2). Taxonomy (NCBI): domain Eukaryota; kingdom Metazoa; phylum Chordata; class Mammalia; order Rodentia; family Cricetidae; genus Peromyscus; species Peromyscus leucopus. The sequence goes on along the minus strand of NC_051075.1, from coordinate 56,790,305 downwards.
CAGTAGAGTCACCTGGAGTAAAGCTTCTATAACAAGCAGCAGAGTGTGATGCAGATGCAAGCAAACTGTGGTTTGCACATCATGACTCTTGTTCCTGAGAATGAGTGTATCTTTTTCTCTGTGTGTATATGTGTATCTGCACATATGCAGCTGATTTGCACATGTGTGTATGCATGTGAAGGCTAGATGTTGGCATCACATGTCTTCCTCTATTACTTTCCACTTTATTTTCTTGAGAAAAGTTATCTCACTTAACTTGGAGCTCACTGGTGAGTCTAGACTGGCTGTCCAGTGAGCTCCATGAAGCTTCCTGTCTCTGTCTTCTTCCATCTCCCATAGTGTTGTCTGTGGTTATAGAAAAGCACTGCCATGCCCAACTTTTATATGACTGCTAGAGATTTTAACTGAGGTCCTCATGCATCCATGTCAAGCACTTTACCAGTTGATCTCCTAGTAGATCTCTCAATAAAATATTCATTTGATATCTTAGCTCATAACAGTCTTTGGAGAGTTTAAGAATTTATATTTAAACTTTCATAGCTTTACATGTCTTGCAACCTCCCAAACAAAGTCACCCTAGTTTAGGCTATTACAAATGTTTCCTATGTTTTTCTACAGAAAATTTTTTCTTATTTTCATTTGTCATGGTAAATCCATTTTTGTTTCTCAATTGGTATAAATAATATTAGCAGCAAGTTTTATCTTATTTTCATATTATTTTGCTTTTATCTGACTATTATGTCCTTCAATCTCAATGATGAATAGCTTTGGTTCTCACTCTGTTTTTCTAGCTAGAAGGACACACTATACCCCATAGTCAGAACTCCCTTTCTCCCAAGTAAAGATAAAAGAGGCTAGCACAGGAATACTGAGCAATGTGATAGAAGTTAAAATGTGTTCTCTGCAATCCTTGTGTTAAATATTCTGGAATGAAAATGGTTTTGTGAGGGTTTTTTTTCTGCATAAAGTCTGAAGTCCCTGAAAGTGAGAGGAACTCTCCATAGCATGTGCTAAACTAATGTGAGGATCATGAGTTCTTTAATTTTTTAAAAATTTTCTGTCACTTTTAAAATATTTTTTTAATCAGAGAGAAGAGATATAGACATAGGTAAGAAAACAAAAATAAACCTTCCAAATCAGACCACTAAGATGTAATCACACCACCAAGAGGTAATCACACCACCAAGAGGTAATCACACCACCAAGAGGTAACCACCTTTAACAGTAGAGTGACTTACTCCAGGTGTTTTTCCAAGTATATAAATATATAAAAGGACAAACTGAAGCTTGTTTAAAGATGGAAATGTGTATATGCTATTTTAATTAAAGTGAACTTTAATCTTCCTGAGGTTAACACAATTTTAAAAATTTGAATTTTTAAATGATATATTTTAAGAGATGTTATTTCCCAAGAGAACATAATAAACTTTACAAAAGGTATTATTAAAAATGTGGGAAGATTGATGACATTGTTTAACTCAGCTTCCAATTAGAGGCAACGAAAGGGGAGAATAATATTCTCTTAAGTTTCCTCTTTCTCCTCTGAATGTTGGTTGTGATATTGTTATTTTTAGCACATATTTTGAATGAAACAGGGTGACACAAACTCTGCACCTCCCCAAGGGCAGTCTATTTTGGTGACTGGCCCGTTCTGTCTTCACAGAATGTTCTAAATGGTGAATGTGCACACTCAAGACCCAGGTGAATGGTGTCAGTTGATTAATGTGGAAAACAGACAAGGTAACCTTTAGGAAATGCCTGCTTTCCTCTGGGGTCTGGAGTATAACTAACTGAATCAGTCAAGCAAGCATTGTGCATCTTTATGACCTAACTTCCATAAAAACTCTGAACTCCAGGCGTGCATCTCTGGATGTCAGCACTTTGCATAGGTTCCGTCTCCACATACTGTTCCACAAACCATTGTCCTCGGTCATACAATAGAGATGCAGAAATCAGACAGACATACTCTTTATGACCCAAATATGAAAAAAAAAATGTTTGGTAACTTGTCATTCTCCATGTGTCTTTCCCACTGCTGACTTTTCACTTCACTTTTGCAGTCATAACTCTAACAGCAAATATAGCTGCCTTGGCATCTTCAAATCTACCTAGAAAATTATTGGATGTGTTAATTGTTTTCTTATTGTGATAAAACATTCGATGTGTGCAACTTAAGAAAGAAAGGGTTTAGCCGGGTGGTGGTGGCACACACCTTTAATCCCAGCACTCAGGAGGCAGAGATAGGTGGACCTCTGTGAGTTTGAGGCCAGCCTGGTCTACAGAGTGAGTTCCAGGAAAGGTGCAAAGCTACACAGAGAAATCCTGTCTCGGAAAAAAAAAAGAAAGGAAGAAAGAAAGAAAAGAAAAAAAGAAAGGGTATATTTCATCTCATGGTTTTCAATGATGTGGCTCATTATAGAAAAGGAAAGCATGGTGGTAGAAGCATGAAATGGGCTAGTCACATGGTAGCTAGCCACGGTCAGAATCATAGGCAAAGATGGATGTTGGGGCTAAGCGTTCTTTCTTCTTTTTTTCTTGTTTACTCAGTTTTTGGGACACCACTGCTCTCATTCGAAGTGGGTTTCCCTCATCAATTAGACCTTTTTGGAAATGTCTCTCAAGACATGCCCAGAGTTGTGTCTCCTAGGTGGTTCCAAATCCAGTCATAGTAGCAGTGATTAACTGTCATATTCAGATTGAGCATGGCTTGGGATCTATGATATTCATATATGCTTCATTTATATTTATTATGTATAAAGTCACATATTTGCTGTATATATAAGTAATTTCATTGTTCTCAACAGGATTTTTAATTACAATATTTTCATAAGATATGGTTACACCGTATGTATTTTTATTAAACCTCTTTTAAAAATGGAACTCACATGTGCTCATCTCCTGAATTTGTTCAGATATGTGAATATCTGCTTATGTATTTCTGTTTGGTTTACATTATGATTTTCCATTATTTGTGTCATATTTTATGGTATAAAGAATTTAACAATCATTAATGTAATTTACTTGGAGTTATATAATTTCAGCACTAGTGGTAAATAATTATATTGTTTCCATTTACCTTACAAATATTATTTTAGTACAATAGCAAAATCAGTAAGTATCTCAGATAAGCATACTATACAAAATGTTATTTAGACCTGCAGTTCAGGTCATTTTTCTTGTCTTTTTTTTTTTAATCTGGTACTGAGGATCAAACATGGGGTCTGGAGCATGCTAGGCAAGCATTCTACCACTGAGCTAAATCCCCAACTAGACAGTCAGTTCTCATGCTGAAAAAATTTCCAATTTGGTATTTTAGGACAGTTTCTTTTTTAAAAATGCTCCTCCTGACTCTCTCTCACTGCTCTCTCCAGCAAAATCTCAGTCTGTAGCCCAAGTCAGTTCCAAACTCACTGTGTAGCTCACAATGGCTTAGAATTTATAGCAACACCCCTGCCTTATCCCCTTGGGTGCGGGTACTTTTTTTTTTTTTACTTTAAAACATCTGTTATCTATCTATCTATCTATCTATCTATCTATCTATCTATCTATCTATCTATCTATCTGTCTGTCTGTCTGTCTGTCATCTATCTATCTATCTGTATGTCTGTCTGTCATCTATCGATCTGTCTCTCTGTCTGTCTGTCATCTATCTGTCTGTCATCTATCTATCTATCTATCTATCTATCTATCTATCTATCTATATACATACGTATTTACCTACATACCTTTCTACCCAGCCAGCCAGCCAGTCATTCATCCATTCACCCATTCAGCAATCTATCCATCTATGTATCCAACTATCCATGTATCTATACATCTATCTGTATCTATGTATGTATGTATGTATGTATGTATGTATCTATCTATCTATCTATCTATCTATCTATCTATCTATCTATCTACCTATATACCTACTTACCTTTCTACTCACACATACATACATCTATCTATCCATCTATGTATCTATATATCTATCTATATATCTATTTATCTATCTTATCTATCTCTGTAACTGTGTTTCTGTGTATGTATGTATGTATGTATGTATGTATGAATGTATGTATGTATGTATGTATTATGTATGTATGTGTAGTGGTATTGTGTTCCCCAAAATATTGTGCACCCTAATAAACTTATCTGGGGTCAAAGAACAGAACAGCCACTAGCTACAGAGGCTAGAAAATGGTGGCACTCATGCCTTTAATCCTAGCATTCCAGAGGCAGAAATCCATCCGGATCTCTGTGAGTTCAAGGCCACATTGGAAATGGCCAGGCATGGTGACAGATGCCTTTAATCCCAAGAAGTGAGCCTTTAATTCCAGGAAGTGATGGCAGAAAGCAGAAAGATATATAAGGCATGAAGATCAGAAACTAGCAGCATTTGGCTGGTTAAGCTTTTGGCTGGTTAAGCCTTTAGGTTTCTAGCAGCACAGTTCAGCTGACAGGTATCCAGTCTGAGGAAACAGGATCAGCTGAGGAATTGGAAAGGTGAGGTAGCTGTGGCTTGTTCTGCTTCTCTGATCTTCCAGCATTCACCCCAATACCTTGCTCCAGGTTTGTTTTTTATTAATAAGACCTTCTAAGATTCCTGCTACATGTATGTATATATATATGTATGTATATATGTATGTATGTATCTATTTATCTATCTGTCTGTCTGTCATCTATCTATCTATCTGTCTGTCTGTCTGTCATCTATTTATCTGTTTGTCTGTCTGTCTATCTATCTTTGTGCATACCAAAGTACAGGCATGGAGGCCAATGGACACCTTTGTGGAGTTGGTTTTCTTCTTCTACCTTTATGCATGTTCCAAGGATTAGACTCAGGCTCCCAAGCTTACACAGTAAATGTCCTTACCCTCTGAGTCATGTCATGGCCCATTTTGTTTTTCTCTCTAAGGTGGAATTATCTTTTCTGTATTTCAAGTTTCTCCATTTCTCTGGGGTGGCACCCCTCTCTCCTTCCTCTGCTTTTCACTAGTCCTCACTGTGGTGATTCCAATATTTCTTTCTGGCAACACTTTATTAACAAGACTTTCCTTGTCTCATTTTGGGGTGAAACATATCAAGTCAGTTATGTGGCAACATTGTTTTCACTCTCTATTGCCTTCAGCCTACAACCTCTTTTTCCTTTCATTCAGATTCAATGTTTCAAATGATACCTGAGAATTACCATGCCATTATTCAATTTTCTTAAGTGTCTCTATTATATGAATATGTTACGGAACACAGTTTGGTGAAATTGTTTCGTGTTTATCTCTTTGTGGTAGGTGAAATCATTTGCATTTCTAAGCTATTTCCCTTTCTTGGTTTTTCTTTCTCTTCTTATTTTGTCATGCCCTCACCTTTTTACTTGATTACACTCATGTGGCTCTGTCCAGGGTTCCTACTTTTTCTAAAGACAGATTTTTTGTTTATTTGTTTGTTTGTTGTTGTTTTGTTTGTTTGTTTGTTTTTGGTGATGTGTGGGTTCCTAGTACCATCTATAGCTCAGTGGATAATAAGTAAGCTCTACGTTTCTATTTTTGCTGTAGCTTGAGACCTGGCAGAATGAGGGAAGGAAGAGAGAGGGAGAATGAAGAACTCAGTCAGAGCTCCACAGAGCCTCCAGTTTGTTGTCTGTGCTGTGTGACTCTCTGGAGTTACATTCCTGCTTCATATGTCACCACACCCGATTAAAGAGTGCACTCTAAGACCACACAGGGGACACACAGGGACTATACAGTCCTGGTGACTTCTCTTTTGATTCAAGTGCCACTGCCTGCCTAGATTATTACATATATTTCTCTGGCACAGCCATTTTCAAGAATCTTCAGTAAAAAATTGAACAGGAAATTTATATGTAAATTTGCTTCTTTCCTTACACACCTCTGCCATAGGGAAAATTTATCAACCACATAGTCTGGAATTGGCTGAGCTTTACCATGCTTGACTTTTCCTCTTTTTGTTGCTTCAGAATCATCTGGAGGCATCCCACCTTTCCAGTTGTATGGCAATGGATTTTGCCCTTTCTCTGCTTGAATTTAAACATCAGTTGTTTGGAATGCTCTTCTTTCATTTGACAGAGAAAGTTCCTGCCATAAAACACTGCCCTTCTGTCGGGCGGTGGTGGCGCACGCCTTTAATCCCAGCACTTGGGAGGCAGAGCCAGGCGGATCTCTGTGAGTTCGAGGCCAGCTTGGTCTCCAAAGTGAGTTCCAGGAAAGGCGCAAAGCTACACAGAGAAACCCTGTCTCGAAACAAACAAACAAACAAAAGACACTGCTCTTCCATCTTCTCACTCACTTGTTTCTTTAACCAAATTAGTCCATAGGAACTCCAAAGACTCCAGAAATAATTTTTAAAAGTATAGTTGTAACCATTTCAACCATACTATAGACAGGTGTTCTAGATGTGACACCATTCTCTTTTAAATTTTATTTTATTGCATCCGCTATGACATTTTAATAATAAGTGGAGATTTTAGGGGAAGAGGGCCAAGTGAATAATACAGAGGTTCTTGCCTATATAAATTAGGGACACTGACTCCATTTCATCCTGTATGGTCTTGAAGGACAGGCAGGCAGTGACAAGAAACTGAGATTAAACAACTGGTGTGATATCACTACCCAATGCAGGAAACAGTACCATGAGCACTTTGCTGTGTTTGGTCATGGTGTGGACTTTGCTGTTTTCATTTTGCATTGGCATGCAAAAGACTTATTTTTCTAGCACCATGCTGTCTGACATCTTCCATGAAAATAAGGCAGCCTCACAGAAACCCTAGAAGCAAGAAACCAGTTGCTTTCTTCATCTTCATCTCTTTCAGTTGCCTGAAACACCCCCTCCCCCTGCCCGTCCCAGTCATGGCTTCCTATGCTCCTGAAGAGTATTTCTGTTTTCCTGACAAATGTTCCAACATCCACCGATTTCTTCTCCATCCATACTAGGCTGATCTTAAACAGTGTGTAAATCTATACAGGGATGCCTGCCAGCTTCTAAATATGAATTTTGCAACAGCAGGAGCACCAATCTCCAGTTTGAACAGAGTCAACAGTGGCCAACTGATGGAGGGAATCCAGAAAGTGGATGTGGAGAGATGTCCTCCCTCTTGTGGACGGGCTGCAGAACTAAAGTTTCACATTCTCAGTATGATACAGTCCTGACATTCAGTCATGCTGTTTCTCATTCTAAAGAATGGGAAAGAGATGATATATATTTTGACTGATAGTCCTTATTAAAATAGCAGGTATGTACTTTTTCGTGCTTTTTAAAATTTATAAGAGAAACAAATGGAATGTAGGATAGAAAAGCTCTGGCTTACACATGTATACTTTTTTAAGATTATAGTATAATCACATTTCTCCCTTCTCCTTTTTCCTGCCAAATCTTCATACTTTCCTTCAAATTCATGACCTCTTTTTTTAATTGTTATTACATGCATATATGTATATGCATATACACATATTTATAACTATAACTTGTTCAGTCCCTATAATGTGTTTTCAGAGCTGACTGTATGGCACTGGACAACCAATTGGTATACTCTTCCATGGGGAGGACTACCTCTGCCACTCCCAGTTTTATTCAGTTGCTGATAGTTCTTTATGTAGGGTTGAGGATGAATGGACTTTTTCTATCCACTTTGCCATGTCCATTCATACATACCATCCTTGTCCAGTTCAGGTTTGGGAAGTCATGATGGTGAGACTTTAGGGGTGTAAATTTTGTTATTTATATTCCTAGTAATAGAACACTGTTCTCCAAGTAATTCTGATATTACTAAGAGATAAAGAAATGCCCTGATCCTCTGGATCTTCCAACCTTTCCTACACCTCTTCAACAAATGTTCCCTGAGCTTTAGGTGTGAGATTGTGATACAGATGTATCCTTGAAGACTGGGCTCCACACCCCACATTTTTATTGGTTGTAGTTTTCTGTAGTTGCGTCCATCTCTTGTAAAAAGAAGTTTCTTTAATAAGCCTTCTTTTGAATCATTGCCTGGGGATGTCCAAGAGACCCCCAAAGCATACAGCCTATTGCTATTGACCTTGGCTATCCACAGAGGTGGAAGATAATTCCCTGTTGCTAAAGACAGCATGCATTTCAGAAACAGTCCAGAGGCACGTGAGCTAGAACCGACCTGAATGCTCCCTTTCCTAAGGACTAGCTTTTGTGGTACCAGAAGGCACCATGCGAGCTTCCCAAAGGAGGAAAGCAACCAACAGCCCTACCCAGCTGTGGTGCCTATGAATCACATCAATGCCAAGTGTGGCATGATTACGCCAAGGGTCCATTAATGGCATGCATACCTTGGTGTTAATTTGCTAAGCTTGAAGGATGAATAACAGATGGGAATTCAGCACAGTCACCTATCCATTTGTCTAGAGATGTCAGAGAAGTGTATGTTACTTGTGTTTCTGTGATGAAAAGGAGTGAGTCATGGGGCAGACAGTACAAAGGCTTACCAGCTGAAGGCATCTTGTATGAACAAGCACAGAATGGACAAGTACATGGAAGTGAACTTACTAAACACAGTGCTTGGCACACAGTATGGTGAACAGTGTTGTATCAACTTAAGGGACCTGTGGTTTTCTGTATGTTAGACTGAAAAGGGGGTCCTCAACAAGACAGCAAGATACTTGGCATTATGAACTGAGTGGTTGTTGTGGAGACTGTGTGAGCATTATAGGATGGTTAGCAATATTCATGGACTCTGCCTACTAGATGCCAGGGGCATCTTCTGTTGTTCCAATGACCAACATTGTTCATAGACACTGCCAAGTGTGCTTTTGTGGGAAAAATCACTCCAACTGAGAAACACTAAGCTACAACAAATGGATTGCTGTGGTGAGAGTTAAGATTAGAGACCACGCAGAGGGTCTATTATAAAAATGCTTATAAGCATAGCATGGGTATGTTTGACATTAACTCACATACAGCATTGTTTTAGACAGCTGGTGACCCAATCAGAACTGTTTTATCAAGCTGGTGCAGAGAAGGCAGAATTACGAGGTGAGCGACCAGATGTAACGCTATCCAGTTTTCTTACAGGCGTTCTTGCTGTTGCTTTAGTTTGTAGACACGTTATGAAATCTTAAAACACGACTCTTGTAAATGAGAATGGCAGGCTTCAGGAATTTCTCTGACTCTGGGTCAGTTCTAGAGAGCTCCATCCTGAAGAATGGGCATCATACACATGGCCCAGCCATCCACTGCTGATCAAGGCTTGGAGTGTGGCCCATTTGAGGATAGAAGATGTGGGCCGAATGCAGGCACTGTAAGTTATTTAACTGTGAAATCCTATTGGACCTCAGTTTTCTATTGGTGAAATTATTAAGGCCACTCCACGTAGTTAAAAGGGATTTAGTTTGTGGAGGTAACTTACAAGTGAATGGGTAGTTTACAGGGTCTGGGAAAGGCGTGGCGCAGTCTGGCGGTGTTCTCTGGAGAACTCTGCTCAGTCTACCTCCAGCATCCAGGGTCCAGGAACTAAGAGGGCCTGTGCATCTGGAACCCGGTCTTCAGTGTCCTCTCTTAGGCCCGCCTTGTAGGCGAGACCATTACTGAAGCCTCAGTGGGGGTTGGAGCTTCCAGGTCAAAGCTGGAATGGCTACCCACTACAATTTTCCTACTCATAATAATGTGTAATCATAGTTCCAAGTCTATCCACATGCTAAAGGAAGCAATTGACTTACTCTAATTATGGTGTTTAGTGAAAGTTTTATTAAGATAATATTATCAATGAATAGATAGGGAATAATGAATCTTCCAGGATTAATGTAGCACTCAGTTACATGTTTTCCATTTCTAGGTGTGGTCAATTACCAAAACCCAGAAGGGAGAATAAAAAGGGTGAGAAGGACAAAGAATGTTGCCTCTCATAAAAGTGATGCCCTAGAATCAAGAAGCAAACTAATTCCTACCCTTTCCTCGAGGAGAGAATCACACACTTCATTTCTATCCTTCCTTCTCTTTACTCCTAAATGCTTCCCTTTGGTCCTACTCCAAGGGATAAAGAAAGCAAGAATGTCTGTTAATAAATCTATACAGGGGACCTTCTACAATGCAAAGTCGAGTAAAGCAGGCTGAAGAGTTGAGAATGTATTCAGAGTTATAGAAGAACCCTAAAACATGAATATGAAACTATCCAAACAGTATTTGGGCATAATGTGTACCAATAAAACTTGTGTGTACATCTATGGATGCATATATTTTAATTTTGGGTCCCTACACATGGCCCCATTTCTTCCATGTGCAGACAATACTTTCATGCTAGAAGTAGAATGGAGTGCTGAAAAACAGCTTTTATCTCAAGAGGGCCCTGCTCCATCCTCAGCTCTGTAGGAAAGTCACACTTCTCTGACCTCTCCTTTGCATAATCCTGAACAATGTTCAAAAATCAAATAAGAAAGTATGTTTGAAAGAGCTTTGCAAATCGTGAAGTGTCACGTAACAGTAGAAGGTCAATTGTAGTGATTTTTTTTGTCTTATTCCTCATTAAGAAGTCTATTTTGATTAAATGGAAAAATCAGGTAGATATTCTGCTTCATTCTGTTGTCGTATTCTTTATACAATGGTTCTATTTTCACGATAATGTTACAGAGTGAACCCTATAACACTGGAGATACACCATTTACTCTTATCTTTGATGGTAAATGTGGCTCGTGTCAGGCATGAGCATACTATATTCAAGGAACCAATCTCTTGTCATTTTATCAGGAAAACAATATAGCATAAGAGTCCTCCAATTACTTGCTCTGAATTGCACAGAAATTTGGAGTTGGAAAGAAACTTAAAATTTACCTACATCCAGGCTGGGGAGATAGTTCAGTCAGTGATGTGCTTGTCATCTCAGTATAAGCACCTGAGTCCAAACCCCAGCACTCACAGAGAAAAAGGCAAGTATGATAGCATGGGCATGTAATCCCATCACCCAGGAAGCAGGAACAGGTGCATCCTGAGGCTATCTAGCCAGTTTAGCCTACTTATTAAGTTCTAAGTCAGTGAGAAACCTTGTGTCTAAAAGCAAGGTGAGAGCCTGGGGAGATAGGTCAGGGTTTTTAGGGCTACATGTTGTTCTTGCAAAGGACCTTAGTTTGGGTCCCAAAACCCAAGTTTGATTGTGACTCACAACTGCCTGGGACTTCAACTCCAGAGGATCTGACACCCTGTTCTGGCCCCACAGATATACACATGTAAGCAAGAATGAAATAAATCTTTAAAATGAGGTGTATAGCATCTAAGGAATAATAATCAAGCTTGTCCTATTCTAAATACATACACAAGCACATGCACACACGCACATACACGCACACATGCACACACACAAAGGCACACACACACTTGTATATCTATACATGAATATACACACAAACAAATTACCTGTATTGAAATCTTTTATTTCATTTCTAAGGAAATCTATGATAATATTTAATATTGTGAATTCTTTTCACAATGGAGGAATTATAAACTTGACTTCTCCCATCTCCCATTTTGTCTCATCTGCTTTCACAATGATGGTAGAGATTGGACTCAACAGCCCTGGAAATGCAATTTCCAAAATCATATTGTATAAAATCAATTATATTCCCAAACAAATGGATTCAGTGAGTCTACACAAAATATACCTAAAGATTAAGTCATACACACATACTTACTACACTATACACATGCTATTTCCAATTTCTACTAACAGTTAGCTACAAGATGGAAACACAAAAGAAATTTGATAGTACTAGACATCATAGACAACCCACACAGCACAGGAAATACAATATCCATCATTTAGTGGATGTAGCTAGGAGCAAAACAGAATTACTGTGGGGAAACCTCACAACTCTACATTTGTGCACAGCAGAATTGAGAGTCACTAGGTTAATAAACTGTCCCTCAAATGGAAGGTTTTGCAACACAGAATGCTGTTAGAATGGATATTACTTTCTATGTTATGTCTCAAGGTTGATACATTAGCCCCCTGGCCAACACTCAACAGAACATTCTCCTCTTGGGAAACCATCACCTGTGGCACTACCTTCAATTATTAGAGTAAATTTATTTTATTTATTTATGTCACCATTTAAACTTATTCACCTGGCACATGGTTCTGAAATTCCAGGCTCTGTTTTAGATAGAAAAAAAAAAAACACCAAATTTCAGACCTTACAGAGCTTCCATTTTGGCTGTAGCCACAAATGGGAATTGCTTACTAAAAGATTCCTTCCTAGCCTAACAGCATCAATAAAAAGGCTGCTATAGTCTATACCATCGCAGAAAAGGGCCAAGAAAGAAAGAGAAAGAAGATAATTGTGCATGCATACAGGGAATGGCTTCTCTCTAGTGATCACATCTCAAGCCTTCAGTCCCATTGTATGGAGAGGAGAGCCGTAGGTAACGTGTTTGAACTCCCCTGTCCTAAGGCTGGAGGAGCATGGCCATAAGGATGGCCATCACAGCCTAAGGTAATAGGATTCTGGGGGTGGATATTAAGCAAATCCTGATGTTGCACTTATCTTGCCAAACACAATGACAACAAAGTTGTAACCGCTTGGCAGGTGACTAGGATATATTATGCACAGGCTGCTGCTGCTACAGAAACAGCAGAGAACACAGCGAAAATTAAGCCATAAACATCTCTTCTTGTCAGGGCTCTATTTCCCTGGAAACAGAAAGTTGTTTTATAAGGCTGGCCAAGTGTACTGTAAATTATATTACCAGCTTCACAGCTGATGGGTTTATATGTCTGCAGGGAACGAGGTATCTGGCTCAGTCACCATGTTCAGCTTGCCAAAATTGCACGTGGACACACCAGTCAGAGAGAGATTGCTAAAATTTAGAAATGAGTGGTCTGCCAGGAGCACTGGAGTGGAAGGGGAAATGTGCAGGGTCCACGACACTAATTTGTCTCTGAAGTCTTCCTCTTGGAGCTGTCTTTATGACTCAGCGACCCTGTTCAGCAGTCCCTGAGTCAATAACTAATTACATTGTGCACCCCTGACATGGAGGCTGTATCTGATGAATGGGCGAACAGTTTGCAGTGAAAAGTTCTCTCACCTTATGGTACTGCCTCTGTAATGTTTCTGGTTTCTTGTTTATTTTTCTAAGTAGCAGAAAGTGTCTCTATTTTCAGTTGGTTTTGGCCTTTCACTTTAGTTTCTAACTTTATCCTCTTCTACTTGGACCAGAGGCAAGTTTCTAAACCATAGCAAACATGTCACTTTTCAAGTCAAGTTCTTCTAAAGGCACCATGGTTTCTATAACTTAGTCCTGGATTCTTTATCGTTCATGACCAGGCTCTCTATCATATCGCCAGCTGGAACACCTACCCAATACTAAATTCAAACCTTCCACCCAAATCTTTTATATTCTCTAAGATCTGGGTCCTGTCTCCTGGGACATTGTCCACGTGACTCCATTTGTATGGAACATTCTCCACCTCTCTGGTAGGAGTAATGCTCACTAACTCCATTGTCTCCCAACATAATGAGACCATACAGGTTTTGCACTCTTGGTCTCAGTCACCATGATCTGTCTTCTGACAAGACTTCTGAAGTCTCCTCCCAATTTCTCTATTTTCATCCTTTTTATTCAACAATCTATCCAAACGGCAACAAGGAAGACCACTTCCTTCCCTGTTATAGTTTCCCATACCTTTCTAATGCACTCCGAAGAAATATATCCTTCTGTGTTGGCTCACAAAGTCCTACAGGAATTATTTCCTCTCTATAGAATGATTCCATTCATCCCATTTGTCCCAGGCTGTCCATTCCACTTCTTACATTCACAGGTAACTGATAGTAACACTTACTGCCTTTTACATGAAAGTGCCCACTTAGACTTAATGCCACCCAGTGACTGTACTTGACAGTTTCTTTTCTGCCATTCTTCCATCATCCCATACAGCCTAGCATGCTGGCCTTTTACTTTCTCAAACACACACCTATCAATCTGTTCTCACATTCAGGCAACAAGCAAACCTGTTCTTCACTGCAGAATCACCTCTTCCAGGGGCTCCTTCTCATTCAGACTTTGTCCCAATAACTTCACTATCATCTCAAAAGGTCTAATAAAAGCCCTTCTTGGCAGTCATGTTCTATATCAGTTCATTAGTCTTTCATGGTAAGGCTTAAATTATAGGAATTTTTAAAATCACAATGGTTCTGGATCTGCCTGTTATATTGATTTGTTATTTCTCTTTAGTCTTTTCCAGTTCATAACTTTCTCAGTCTTTCCTTTGCCTTTATGCCTTCTTTAAAAAGAGATTTATTTTGTCAAAAGTCCTCAGGTTTAGTGTGCCCAGTGTTTTCTCAGGATTGGAGAGAGGATATGGGTTTGGGCAATAATATCATGAACATTGACCTTCTGGGTTCATTGTATCAGTGAGTTCATGATCATCGTGCACTCTGTTGCTAGTGGGGATTTCTCAGTTGTTTGCTAAAGTTGGGTCTCTCCTATGTCTCTTTAGTCTTAAGCTTCTCTCTTTCCTTTGTAGTTGATAAGACACTAGGAGAACATACTTTGAGCTTATGAAAATCTGATTTGTTTTCAACTTTTCCACACACATTTCAGCATTCATCAGTGGATATCATCTGCAGCATGTGCTACTATGCTGTTGGCCCAACTGTGATGTCTTTTCCCCATTTTCCAATTAACATTCACTTATTAATTGGAACTCCATCGTGCTCTTAGTCATTTTTAACTTTTCTTGATACTCAGGTATCTGGAATACAACATACCTCACCACATATAGACTATAGCAATGCAATTAAAGTTCTGCTTGGGTACCTAGGCTGCAGAAGACCAGCCACTTAGTGATGCACAGGCATCATGCCATAGTAACATGTGGAAATAAGTCAAGACTCTCCTGTGCCTTGCTTTAGACAGGGTCTCTCATTGGCTCATTGAGTACTCTATGGTAGCTAGCCTGTGAGCTTCAGATGACTCTCCTATCAAAGCCTCCCATCTCACTGTATGAGGAGCCTTAGGGAATATAGATGTTCATCACTCTGTCTGCCTTTATATGAGTTCTGGGGATATAAACTCAGATCCTTGTACTTTACATACTGAGTTATCTGTACAGCTCAAGCTTCAGTTTCTTTGTTGATAAAGCAAGGCTATCTTAGAAACCACTTACACTTCTGACTGGATATGCTGTTCATTGCATGCATTCGCTCAGACTGCAAAGGTGTAGTAAATGAAACAGTCTGCCTACTGTCTAAGATCCTCACACCTAGTCATATCTACAGTGACCACACTAGCCTCCAGCCACACACCTACAGTTATAACTTAAAACTACGGAGCTCCCCATTCAATCTGACTTCTTAGGAACTCCACAAAGATACAGTAAAGACTCTCTTCAATCCCTAACCAACCACAGACAATCATTGGAGTGTCCCAGAATATGAGCATTATGAAAGTTACACCTTCACTTCACCCACGGGTATGAAATTTTAGTAATTAATGTTGCTCAAACACAGCAGAATCCTAGTGGGTGAGACTGATTAAAACACAAGAAAAATCTTTAATGAAAGGTAAATGTTAGAAATTTTTAAATTAGGGCTTGCTCCTCTCCAAACCAGTCTCCTTAGGTCGCAGTCTATAGATGAACAGGACGGTCACTGGCACGTGGGCCAGAGGAAATATTTGAGAATGGAGAAAACTGTAGCTGGTAAATGTTACTGCTAGCTCTGGGAGGTGAGGCCAGCAGGGCTCATATGGACCTGTTGGAGTTCAGCAGGCCCCCAGGGAAGCCCTGACTAACAGGCAAGCAGATCATACAAGCGGAGTCCAAATGTCACGCTAACATTTGCAGAGCTGCATGTAAGTGCTGTAGAGAGGTTTCCACCGCGAAGGGCAAGGATGGAAACGCTGCCTGGGGAGCGGAGGGTTGTAGGAGGATGCAGACATTTTGTAGAGGATTGTCTTCCCTTTGTGTGAGCAGGATTTGTTTTGTTTCCTTTTCTATTAACCTGTGTGGTTTTCCCACTCACCGCTGTTGATATAGACAGAAGACAAAAAGCCAATCTCTGCTTTCAGTAGGTGAGAAGAATTCCCATATTATTCTGAATTCTTTCCCAAGCAACATATTTATTTATTTATTCATGCATTTATTCAATCATTCATTATTTTTGTTTTCCTTTTTATACTCTAAGTTCCCAGCTGGTTTTGCTGTTCTACAGCTGGGCCTTGGTCTTTCGATGTTTAACATTCACAGTTCACAAAAATCTCAACAGTTATGCTGCATGGCCATGTGCAGTTCAGTTGAGTCTGAAATTCCAGCTCCATTGTAAACAGAGAGAGAGTCTAACAACTTATTGAAACAGGCTTAACTGAACCCTCAGCCTCATGCCTCTGGGGTGGTTCTTTAATTCTGAAATATTTCAAAGGGTGGATAAAACAGTGTAAGCATCTATATAGTTACTGCTAGTGTTTATTAATTGCTAGCATTGTGGTCCCTTTGTTTTAGATGCTTTTTGAAGAAATACTAGAGGCATAGCTAGGGTCCTTGTGGAAAATGTCCTATTTTCCCACCCAGAAATAATGATACCAAGGTGTGTTTGAATATTCTCAATACCAATGGATCTACACATAAAATATTCCAGATTATTTTGCATGCTTGTAAACCTTTGTAAACAATATTATTCTTAATACTACCCTATAGGTTCACTTTCTCATTCAGGATTATAGCTTTAGGGTACACTATCATTACCCGAGTTATAAATTATTTTGCTCTACTGTAGGATAATGTTTTTTATAGAGATAGTACAATATAGGCACTTGTCTGCTCATTTTAATTTTTCTTAATTTGTTAACGTTACAAGCAATGAATATTCTAGTAACTACCCCAATGTGAACATTTTTTATAGCTTCTCTAAAGCAGTATGATAGTCAGGCTTGACTTCAATGCCCAGTTGTCTTTGACAATGACTAGCTCAGGTTTAGATTTTCAGCAGAGTTAAGATAGAATCATTTCTATTTTTTTTCTCCCCTTTGCCAACACTTTAATATCATCAGAGTTATTGACTTTTGCTACTCTGGTGGTTTGAAGTCTTATTTCAACAACATTTTTAGCCTCAGGATATACTAGTGTGGCTGCAGATACTTTGATATGCACACTCTGTTTTGGTTTTGTTAATCTGTCACTTATTTATTCCATTTGGATGGTCTTTCTCTTACTGACATGTGGGACTATGTTATACAATTTATACATCAACCCACAGTACATGGCATGCACTCTCAATATTTCTCATAGTCTAAGGCTTGTCTTTTATCACATATTTTGTTAACCGTAAGTTCTAAATTAAACTGTGATCCAGTTTATCAATATATAATTTACCATCCACATTTCTTCCTTGTACTTTTTGAGAAATCATTCACCCTTCTATATGACAAAGCTATTACCTTGTTTTTCAAATCTTCAAAGTCTATGCTATTACATCTAGAACAATATATTTTCAGGTTTTCCATGAAGATGAAGGATAATTTAGATGTTGCTATGTGAGTAACCAGTTATCTCAGCCCTATTAATTCATTAGTTTGTTCACTAATTCCACTGATTTCTAATGCAAACCTTATCATGAATTAATTTTCTACATTACATAGAACAGCTACTTACAATTTCATTTAATAGGTCTATGTGGCCATTTTGTATCAATGTCACACTATGTAGAATTATTTATGCTATAACAGTCATCTTCAAATCTGGTAGGACAAGTTTTCCTTGAGCTTTGCTTGTATTTTTCTAGCATTATCTTGGCTATTTTTGGCCCCTTGTACTTACATGTGGTTTATAAGAGAAGTTGGGCTTAAGTTCCATCATATCTCCTGCTTGAGTTTTGAATGGAATCGCATTGGATTTATGGAATAACTTTGAAAAAATTTACATTGTTACATTATTAAGTCTACTCACATTTGAATATGATAATGATGATTTAATTGGGTCTTTATTTATAAACTTTAATGATATTTAGTCACCTTTCCCATAAAGATCCTGAATGATTTAGTATCTTGTTCTTGGATATCATTTTAGCTATGGAATACAACAAGCTTTCTGTTTTGCATCTTAATTGAGGACTATAGAGAAATTTTAATGAGATTTATGTTTACCATCTTCTCCCCAACAAATTTGGTGAAACCATTTCAGTTATAGCAACTTGCTTTAGACACCTGTGGACTTTCAACACATAGAAAAAGTTCAATCTATTCTTCTTAGTCCTTCTAGGACTGATTCTTTGGGCTTGTTCTGCTGGATAGTTTCTCTACTATGATAATCAACAGAAGCAATCATAGTCCTTATCCTTACTCTATCCCTACTCTAAGTAAACATGATACTTCTTGTGGGAGTTTGGTAACTTCCCCTTTTCAAGGTAAAAATATTTTATCCCAGTCTAATGCTGCTTTTCATTGACTTTGGCAATGTCAAATATTTCTGCATTTATTTAAATTACTGCACTGTTCTCATTAATACCATTGCTATCTTCTTAAATTTAATTAATATATTTTATGATGTATCATCCTCATAATTCCAAAGGAGATAAAACACTTCTTGTTTGTGATATATTTATTTAGATACTGAATTTAATTTTCTAGTGTTTTCTTGAGCAGCATATATTGAAATATGCACAGAGGCATGCTTAGGAATGGATAATGAAATAAAGCTGGATATGTTTTAGTTTCAGTCAAAATATACTCAACACGTAGGATGAGATTAGTTTATCTCTGTGGGAACTGTGATATGAACAGATAAAACCAGAAATACAACTTCAGGTTAAAAATCCAAACCAAACAACAAGAAAAACCCTTGATGTTTATTCTAAGTGCAGCAGAAATCTGCATTAGTTCTCCAGCAGAGAAAGAACTGGATTTGGTTAGTATGTCCACATGGGTGACCCTGCTCTCAATCTGTTCTCCCTTCTGCAAAAAGATCTTAAACACTATCTGTGATACTCAATGCACAGTTTCTAGATCAATAGTACCACCTGGAAAACTGTTATCCATGTCTATTCAATTCACAAGACCAGCTAAGCCTCATACTTGTGGTAGAAGCTAGCAAACTGCACTGTAAAATGTTCCTCAATTGGGCTTTAATGCACTCCGAAGCTCGAGAGCATCTGGATTCCACAAACTCTGGATACTCCTAGCTCCCTGGCCTACAGTTTGTAATCAAATCCTTCATGGAGCAGGTGATAAACCATACAAAGTCCTTTATGAAACAGGACTTGAATCTCAATAACGAAAATCCACCATCTTCCATTTTTCCATCAACACTCTGTTTTAGAGAAGAATCATTGAAAGAAAAAGAAATAACTACCTATGAGCAGATCTCCTGAGCCAAATATGATATGAGCCAAATATGTAATAAAATGCAAAAGAATGAATTCCTTGTCCCAGTCATTTACATATTTCTACTTGTGGTTATCACAATGAATTTTCTTAAGTCTCATATCCCTATGTGATTGTCTGCCTAGATTTATGTACATTTTAAGACTATTAGGAAGGTTATAGATATCTCAATGTTTTATAAAGATTGACAAAGAGAAAATATTTAATCCAAAGCAGAACAATATGATAGAAGGAAAGACCTTTGACATCACATAAAAGTTGTTAAAAGTTTAGGATTCACTAGTTGTCTGAAATAGCAGTCTGAGAACGAGTTAAAATATAGAAAGGATCTGACAAGCATTTGGTATAATCTAAATATCACCATCATTGTATCTGCACATCCTTTAAGGACTATTCATAAAATAGCCTGGTTTAAAAAATTTGATTTATCTATAAATCAAATTTTGAGCTGTAATTTTCCTAGTCACTTTTCAAAGTTGCCTTGTCTAGTATGAGTGTGTGGCTGGCTATCTGCAACATGACTCATATCAAATATAGAATTGGTTCTTGCACAGTTCTTAAACAGTTAATACTACTTAACAATTACTTATTTTAGAATCATTTAAAAATAAAGATATCATTTATGGTCTTATTTAATTCACTGAAAAACAGCAAAGTGAAGGAACATTGGTTTTTCTCTTCATCGGAGATATTGATTGACCTAGTAGAATATTCTAGGCTATGTAACTCTACAATGATACCTCACTCCTCTGAACCACAATACTAATTTTGAAATTGTTTCAACACTACTGTTAAAAAGCATCTATCCTATTGATGTGATGCTTAATGCTCTTACTAAATTGCACATATTTATGTATTACACCCATGATAAGATTGTCTCTTAAGTAAGTCCCATGGATTTTACCTCTCTGTATTTCTCAACAGAACTGATCATAGTGAATTATACACATTAAATAAAAAATGAAAAATATTGATCACATTATCCAGGAGGCACAGAGACTGAAAAATGAATTAATTCAGGAAGTGCCCAGATCAGTCTTTTGGAAATATTAAATGAGTACTGTGTAGTGGATTAGGAGCATGGATAGTAAAATTAGACAACTGAAGTCTAAGCTTAGCTTCTCAGTAACTATGGGCTTTTTAACTTCTGCTTTTTTATTCTGTTTCCTTAGACATAAAGTGGAGACAGTAGTATATACCTTAGTAAGAGTCACAAATATTGACTAGATAACATAGGTGATGTTAGATATCAATATGTAATAGCTCTTAAAAATAATGTAGCATGGGATCTATTTAAGAATATATATATATATATATATATATATATATATATATATATATATATATATGAAAGGCATCACAATATCCTTCAAACACCAACTAGATAGATGGTTGAATGAAATAATTCTTTGGTTCATTTGTCAGTGGAATATTAGGGTCTTATGATTAATTATTAACTAACCACATAGTAAAACAATATGTAGCCACTTGAAATTGTTTTAAAGAACATCTATCAAGTGAGAAGGCTCATGGCAAAAACATAAATGCACATATAAATATGTAAACACATGTACACATTTATGCTAACTTACGTGTGTGTGTGTGTGTGTGTGTGTGTGTGTGTGCATACTTAGAAAGAGGGAAGGGAAGAAACTAAGCTACTATGGCTTCCCTAAGAGAGTTCAAGGGCCCATTCCCATTTAAATGGAAACAAAAATTATTATGCAAAAGGCATAGGGGCCAATAGTTTTAGAAATTATAGTTTTTAGCTTGTTAATATTTATGTCTATATGTAGAAATGAACTTCTACTTAGTGCTTATTTATGTCTGTATTCATGAAGAAAATGTACCAAAGGGTAATATGTATTAGCTGTAAGTGCTAGAGTTATGGATTATTGTTCTTTCTTAATAGTTTTCAGAATTCATCCAATTTTCTATAGTTATTATCTATTGCTTTGATGATCAAGGAGGAAATGCATATAATTTAAAGAAATTAAAAGACTCAAGGCTTTTAACAATAGACAAAATTGCAAATAATAGATTGCTAGGTGAAAAATTGGAAATTAAAAAAAAAAACATGCCATCATCTGCATACAGGAAGGTGTATGCCATATAAGAATATGTAAATCCCTGTTATCTCTGTTGACAAATTTTAATCAGTTATATTTTTGTCTCTTTAATATTGACTGGCATTTTGAAAATAGTCATGCTGTTACACTGTTTTTGTTATTTTTTTCACAATACATACAAATACTTGTGCACACATAAATGCACATATAAATATGTAAACACATGTACACATTTATGCTAACTTATGTGTGTGTCTGTGTGTGTGTGTGTTGTGCTGTGTGTGTGTGTGTGTCTGTGTGTGTGTGTCTGTGTGTGTGTGTCTGTGTGTGTGTGTCTGTGTGTGTGTGTGTGTGTGTGTTGTGTGTGTGTGTGTGTGTGTGTGTGCATATTTAGAAAAAGGGAAGGGAAGAAACTAAGCTACTCTGGCTTCTCTAAGAGAGTTCAAGGGCCCATTCTTCATTCCAGATGATCTCTCTACAGCAAGATGAGTTTCAGGCTGGGCATTTCACTTTTAAAATGTGTGGGTGCTGAACTTTTGGAAGGTAGGATTTAACAGTTTAGCAGAATTCATTCCACACTTCTAGGAAACCTAACAGGAACTAACAGCTATCATAAAGCATGCATTTAAGCAAACAAGAAAGACTACCATAGGACTTATTATAAGTTGATTGAAGAAAACCAATTTAAGTGAATAAATCATTGTGTTTTGTTTTTTTAGGGTGGTAAGAATATCAACATTGAGGGAGGGCACCACACCATAATTATAGCCTAATGACAGACAGTATACGTGCTCAAAAAGGCTACAGTACACAATTTCATTTGTGACACTTGACTGAAGCTTCTAGACTTCAAAATTAAAGGAAAATAAAATAAAGCTAAGCCAAGCTCCTAACTACAGGGAAGCAAGCAACTGAATCCTAGTGAGGTCTTTTTATCCTGTTGTCGGGGCTTGCCCATCTTCAGCAGTCTTTCTCTAGAAACAGGGAGTATCAGGTCTGCCTGGTGGGTCGCTCCCTGCTACAGGCCTGCTGAGCCCTCTCCCTTGTGAACTTAGGAGGAAGAGGATGGAGGAGGAAATCCAACCTCTGAGCCTCACAGCACTTGTTAGCCTTGAACCCAAACTCTCCCTCCAGAAGTCCCAGGCCTAGGAAAAACATTTAAAAAGCTAAATAATCTTGCGGTTAGCCTTCAAGTGTTCATAGGTATTGAGCCAAAAGCACCTAGTCAAGAGTTAAGAGTGTTTGAACTGCTGCAGTGAATCTGCCCCTGGACTGGACCTTGAAAGACTTCATTTCTCAAAGGTGAACAATCACTCTTAATGAAACCACAATTTTACACCACCTTGCAGAGTAGCTATTTTCTACTTGGGGTGTATTATGAGTTAGCCAAACCTCTGTGATTACATGAAACAAGATCCAAACAAGCAAAATTAGTTATAGAAAAAAAATGTACACTCAAAGGATGCTGCTAAAAAAAAACTGGGTAAAGAACCTTCCTAAACCCACTAAGTTTAGGAATAACTCTAATTTTCAAATTTCTTCTTTTCAAATTTTAACTTGAACAAAATATTGTAATGGAACAAGGCCATGGAGTTGGCACCAATTCTCTTCCACTTTGCTATCACATAAAGTTTTATGATTCAATGTGCAGTCACAAGCCAGCACCGTTAGCATCCCAAGGACCTTGCTAAAGATTACCCACCTACTGAATCCAAATTTTCATTTGATAAAATGTCCAAATGATATGGTTGGCAAGTTAAAGTTGGAGAAACTGACCTAAATCTCACATACAAGTATCATCTGGATTGGTTATTTATCATTATCATTATACTACCTTTGACTCCTCTTACAAGATAGTTGGAGTTTCCTTTGGAAACTTGCTGCTGACCTACTGAATTGTTTTGTTATTCATCTATTTACCACATATGCATAGGCTCTTATTATGTCTAAAGCCAAATCTGAGTACTCTGCAGAAAGTCTTCTCCATGTGGAGAAGAAGAGGCAGTAGGGCTAAAGAAGTAGAAAATCATAAGTGGTCCATGAGGAATGATTTCCCTGGAATATTAATGATGGGTAATGGAAGGAAGACTAAGAATACGAAGACCAGAACAATACCCTACTGTGAATACCTGTCAACATGTCTTCCCAAGTGTTAATCATGGTGCAAGGGTGGCAGACAATATGCCCATCTCCATAGTGCCTGAATGATTATTAATATCCCCTTTCTTTAATGGCTTCACTTTGACTCACATATTAAAAAATTATTATAGTGTTATCAATGGGAAACTAGTCTTGTGAGACTAGAGAGATTAACCATGTAAACAGAATAACAATAAAGTTTTGGTAGATATTACTGCTCACTAAAGGCTCTGAGGCTGAACACTGACACTCTCTTTCACAAATAAGGAAAGTTAAATAAGTATTAGGGGCAATTAGACATGAGATAAGGCCAAGTAGGGCTTTTTTCCATTGATATTGCTTTATTCTATTGAAGCTACCCTGCACATTTGCACTCATTATCTTTAGGGTGTCCCTCGCCGCTCAGCATTCACTCTAAGGTTAGCCATCCATTTCTGTAAAGCATACCCTCTTTAGAATTCAGCTATCCTGATTTCCTCAGTTCTAGAAATAGCAGCTCCTTGAATATCTTCTCCCTCTGCCCCTGGAACAGGCCATCTGATGTATGAATCACAACAACTGATGTCCCTTTGTCAACTCTGTGTGCTTGCTCTGACCTTATGACTCAGCTTTGAAGCCTTCAAAATGCAGATGTCCCCCATCAAGAGTAATTAATTTATGTGATGACAGTTAGATTGTACCCACTGAGGAAACACTGAGAATCCCTAGGAAGTAATGAAAGGCTCTGAAGAGCTTAGACATCGATCCCTCGAAGAGCAGTATTAAATCTTCCCCCACTTCCAAAGAGCTGCCTTGCAACATCTTGCAAGAGGTGGTTTTCACTCCAGAGACCACAAGCAAGTCTATTAGAGTTAGGGTTGCTCAGTCTTACTTCTTGGTACCACTTCTGAAGGTGTTTAGCACAATTAGCAGCCCTGTCTTTCTTTAAGTGGTATAAAGTATTTTCGGAACCCAGGAGACCAGAGTAAGTGAAACATTAACAATAGTGCATATCCACAGGTTGCATGTTCTAAATGTTCCTTTAGTACCTTGTGAATGCATTACCCCTGATAACAAAGAGGGAGTTAAAATACTTTTCCAAGTGCAAGATTGCAAACGGCTTCCTTTAGCAGCTCCAATTCCAAAATTAGTGTACTTCACTTTACAGATGTTCCCTCTACCATCACTTCCTCTCTAGTCATGGGTCCTTGATGTATATTGTCCCTTCTCTCCAAATATCTGCTTTATATTTTCCTTTAAAAGTGTATTTGAAAACATATTGAACTTGGGATTCAAAAGCTTTATTACATCATCAGTAATTTACCTTTTGATTTGGACACTTACTCTTTTATCAAAATAATAATTTAAAGTCCTTGATGCCACATCTTCTTCATAAGTGCTCCTATCTACCCAGTCATTTTTTGTCATTATGAAACAATTATGGAAATTCAAATTGTTACAAACAGTAACAGGTTAGCAAGAATCTTCTTTGTACATCTTTACTCCAAGGTGCATTTCAACCTACATTTCAGGTTCATGGACATTATTAAGTTGTCTTTGAAAGCCCTTCTAATCATAAGCATGAAGCCCAAAAGGACAGGACAACTCACTCTGTGCAGAACCACAGCTAAGCCCTCAGCAACACACTTCAGATGTTCCTCAGGAGTCAACTGGAGGCCAGGTTAACCATGTGAGTCCTGAAACCTGGGCTCAAGGTATAGATCAAACACTAACTAGCCGTGTGTCAGCCGCGATGAAGACTTCGTTCATTTGAAGACTAGAAAAATGAACATGGCCAAGATCATGTGTTGTGAGAATTAATATTTTGAGTGTGTTATCACATAGTTTTAATAAATGCTATTAAATTGCATAGAGATGCATTCCTTGTACACAAGACATCAGGGCAAAGTGTAATGTTCTGTCTATCACTTAATAGTGAAAGTATGAAAATCTCATACAAAGCCTTTTCTTCATTCTCCATGACAGAGACTCATGAGCTATAACTGTATGAATCCCTGGTCCGCTAAACATGTTTCTACAGCCTTAAATAAGGACCACTGCTCAGTCACTCCATGTATTCCATTGATTCTCACCTCCAAGGATTTGGTGATGCTAATTTTTCTTTAAAAAATTTACATACAATATGTTTTGGCCATATTCCTTCCCTTCCCCAACTCCTCCCAGATCCTCCCTCCCTATCTCTCCAACTCCATGTTCTTTCTAAAACAAAAGCAAAAACACCCTAAGCAATAGTTCTTTGAGGGTATCTGGGCTGGCAAATACATTAAGATGCTAGGTGGGTGGTGTATAGAAATTGTAGAGAGAATATAGAAATTCTCCACCCCTTCATATCTTCCAGTTATCTAAGCCATAGTCTTCACAGCAATCTTGAAACTTTGAGTATTTTCCTGAGTCCCATAAGCCACTGTAGAATATTATAAGATCCAAGGAGAGGGATGGCTGGTTTATGATTGGCACTTGGTGTGGGGCAGACTTACAGAACTGACTCGTTAAGCTGTGGGGTCTGATCCTATATCTAAGTGGTCAGTGTCAGAACTGAAGCAGATTGAGCGTAACTAGTTAATGTCAAAGGTTTCTTTGGGGGAAGATAAAAGACATACTTAAGGTTATAAGTGGTACTGGGAAGCCTATGGTGATATTACAGATAGTTGTACTACCACATACAGTGAGAAGATGGGCACATGAGGATGGAGGTGCAAATCAGAGTGATGTATCTACAAAGCAGAGAAGGTTGAGGATTCCCATGACCATGAAAGGCAACAAAGAAAGAGACAGATAAGCTCCTCCTCTAGAGCCTCCAAATATGAGCTGGTCATGCTGGTACTCAGAGTTTGTACATTAGCTTTTAGGACTATGACATACATTTGTGTTATTTTAAGCCACCTAGTTTGTGGTGCTTTGTTGTGGCATTCCCAAGAAACTACCATAAAAAAACATTTCCATGTTACTTATAGAAAAAAAAAGCACAAAAACCTTTATTTTAATTAGGGTTTTCTAATAATATGCCAACATCACATACCATACTTTATTTTTGTGGGGTGTGTGTGTGTGTGTGTGTGTGTGCATGTGTGTTAACTTGCTTGTGTAAATAAACAGGGAAATAAATGCACTTATGTGTATGTGAACACCAGAGGTCATATGAACTTTAGGTGTCTTTCCTCAGGGGTTCTCTCTCTTGCTTTTTGAGACAGGCTCTTTTGTTGACCTGGGCCTTCCTGATTTGGTTAGACTGGTTTACCAGGTAGCCCCAGACATCCTCCTGGCTCTGCCTCTCCAACACTGGTATTAGAGACGTACACCAATAGCAGCACCTGGTTTATATCTCAAAATGAGTTATGGGATCAAACTCGGGTCCTTACACCTTCCACCGAGCCATCTCTCCAGCTCCTACTACACATTTCATATGATACATAAACACATTCTGTACTATTCAGTATTAGAATATAAGACCTTCCACTCTTAGAGCTGCACTCCTCAATGCTTTTTCAAGTGACTTACCCCTCTGTGAAGTATTATTTCATGATGAATGCAAATAATGTAAAAAAAAAAAAAAGTTCTCCTGAGAGGTCATAGTCTTGAAAGTAAAGTGTCTATTAATATTTTCAAAATCCCATGTTTATTTCATAAAACAGACTAGAGAGTCAACCACAAGCACCAGGGCTAAAATAAAGTCAAAGACTTAACAAACATTTTTCTGAGCTTTCTGGAAATTGACATCTAGTGCCCTAGACTAAGTGGCTACTAGCAAGTATTGATATCTAGTGTTCAACTCCATTTTCAAAACATTTGAATGTTTATTCCATGCTTTCACTGTGTGGCTATGTACTTAGTAGGGACACATTCTATATCCAAGTGCAATTTCTTTCTATAAGGAACTACTTACATAAATTTATGTGTGTTTACCTCAATCTAGGCAAAAACAAGATATAAAAATCTTCTCTCCATTTCTCTCAGTAAAGTACTCTTTTCTTGCTTCTTAGCCTGTAGTGGTCCTTTATGTATTTAGAAGAACAAGGTATTCCCAAAAATCTCCCTTAGGTCGTAGAACTTTTCACTGATAATTCCTGACTAAGGACATCTTATTAACTCAGATGAGCTGTAGATCAATAGCATGTCTCTACCATCTCTGGAGGGCTTGTTCTTGTACATGGATTTCTTTTTGTTTGTTTGGACTTAAATTGAGCGTACAGATGGGCACAGAGTGTCCTGTTATATCCAAGGTTCAGAAAACAATGACTAATAGCATTCCTAGTGTTCCACTCATATAATCACCAAGGCATGATAAGGAAATTCTGAACACATGGAAAAGAACTCAAAGAAGAACAAATATTTCTAATAAATGCATTTACTACCAAGGGACTTACAGCCTCTCCTTTTGTTGCTGTGTTAATATCCCTAGTCATCTAACCTGTTACTTTTTTTTTCCTTTGTGAACTCTATCACCCTGTCATCTGTCTGTTTTTCATATATTTCTCTGATTTATTTTTCTGTTCAAAAATAAAGGATTCCTACTGATGCCACATGAGCTACTACTGTTTTCACTAAATATTTGTGCATTGACAACTGCAGGCATAGGGCTAATGTTCTCTACCTCAATGCTGAAAGGTCTAGAAGCCAGTCTCAGTTCACCAAGGTACAGTAGAGTTCAAGGAGAGTCAATGGGGTAAAATCACTTGCTAACACTAATCCAGGGTTAGCTTTTGTTCAAAGTGTTCTGAGACTAAGCTGGCCCCATGGAAATCAAAATTCCTGAATCCAATACTTTTGCTCACACTGCTGAGTGAAGTGAAAGTGGTTCACCTTTCCCAAGTGCTTGATATCTTTGGTTTCTTTAAAAAAAAATAGAACTTATTTCTCTGATACAATCAATGACTAGTACAGATAGGAGAACACTCTGTGACCTATGCTGAGGTTGTAGCACTTAAGAGAATTGAGATCCCCAATAATGCAGCACCAGACTCTATGATTATCCCCAATAATCTTCCTAACCCCTAGATACCCACACTTTTGAGTAATCTCTGCCTCCTTGAGGATGGTGGAATCTGTGACTTGGTTCCAACAAATTTAATATAGCAATGCTGATGGGATGACTACTACTGTGAATAGACGCAAATTTCTTTCTTTACTATTGGCTTTTAGGGAATTGCTTCTATGTCATGAGTCACCCATGGGAAAGACGATTCAAGGGCAGCTTCTATGAGCTGACAGCCACAGTCCTGTAGCTATTAGGAATTGGATCCTACCAACTACTGCATGTGGTTTTTAAAAAAAAGTCTCAATCCTGACCTTAAAGACAGGTTTGCTGGTTGAAATAAAAGTGACCTCCATAACTTCATACTTTGGATAATTGTTTTCCAGCTGGTGGACCTGTTTGGGAACTATTAGGAGGTGTGGCTTTGTTGGATGAGGTGTGCCACTGGAGGCAGGATTTCGGGTTTCCAAAGACCTGTGCCAGCCCCAGTGCGCCTGTTCTGCCTCCTACTTGCCGATCAATGTGCTTTCAGCTGGCCCCTCAGCCCTACCTCTGCTCCACCATCACAAATTCTAACCTTTCAAAACCCGTAAGCCCAATTAGATGCTCTATTTTATATCTATTTTATAAGTTGCCTTGTTCATGGTGTTTTGCTATAGCAATAGAAAAGTTAACTGAGACAGTGGGGTTCTAAATCCTTAAAGGGAAGACTGAACTAACTCTTGCCTAAACATACAACCTATAGAGATGATACATAGGCATTGTTTCAAGCAGTTAGGTCAATGGTAACAAGTAATACAGCAAAATATTATCAATAAAAATCTGAGTTACTGGGCAATTCTGTTAGAGGAGAAGTAGAACTTGGATGTTGAGGCCTTTGCTAGACAGGTTTTCCCAGTTAGGCATCAATACACTGGACAGTGATACAAACAACAGTACCCACATTAAAGATGAGGGGAGGAGGTAAAAGGAAGTTCAATAACCCTGTCTGAGATAATTCGATAATAAATGTCAAGCTGGGTTTTAGACTCTCACAGGTTTATCTAACTGAAATTCCACGTTATTTTCAAGATACTGTGTAGTGAACTCACCAGTTCGACTTGGCTGATCTCCCCTTGTTTGCAGTGTGAGGTTTAATGGCATAGGATCAGTAATCTACATTTAAGCTTCCAAAGAAATCAATGAAAGGACTTTCAGAGTTGGAGCAGTTGGTCTATCACATATAACTAAATGTGATTTTCTGTAACAGGTACCTGATTCTGGAAGTTCCTATTCTCAGACCCAGACCTCAAAATGAAAAGAATTGATATTATGACAGCAATAGAAAGGTGTAAGATATTTGAACAATTTTTAAATCTTTTAAAAACTCTTTAAAAACAAGACTTTTGCAACCTAATTGTTAGGTAGACTATACACATTTTCCCTTTTATCAACATCATATTAAATTAAAAGTTTGTGATTATAAATTAATATGTAGAAGGCAGACATCAGCAAAATCACTTTATTTCTGCAACATGATATATCCTTTCTCTTCTTATTGCTCATCTTTTCCTTCAGTCTCCTTGACCAGAAGCTGTTCCAGTTAAAGGATGCTGAGTTCCTACAGTAACAGGCATTAGTGAGGGTACATCCATGGTTTCTGAAAATGCACTAAGATGCCAACTCTAGCTGGGGAAGAACATCTTAAAACTTAGGCTGAGTTCCCTCTCACTGGAGTTACTGCAGGTACCAACTCAAACCTAGAATGGATTGATGGACCAAGTTCCAGGTCTCCAAACAAATGCTATTACATCCTCCAGCTGAAGGTATCCAGTGTGTCCAATAGAGTCTAGATATGATCACAGATGGTGAACATCTTTTCCGTTATAATTATTGAGAACCTCAGAGAACATCTCATTCCATAATACAAACTGGCCACTGTGAAGTTGTCATAGACTCCAAGAAAGCAGAATGGATCAAAGAGAAGTCAAGTGGCCTTTCCCAGAGAAGCAGTGAGTGGGATAAAAAGGCAATGGTACACGTTTTTCAACAATTATTCATTCAACGCTATGTACTGAAAACACTTCAGCCAGTAAACTCACTCTGCTAGAAAGCAGAAATAGAAAGAAGAAGCAGTTGCTTACAATGTCACCCTGGTTCTGTTAAAAAGAATAAATTATCGAAGAATCATTGTAACATATGGAATCCCTTCAAAGACAAAGGTGGTAGGCATGATACCTGCCTGAGGAAAGTAGTCTCTAACAAGAGTATTTTGGAAATCTTCAGGAATGATTCAAACTATGTGAGGCAAGCAAAAAGAAAAGCAATTCAGGAAAAGACAACATTTTCTCTCTCCTGCTAGAGGCTCTCTCCAACTGTAGCACTCATAGCATAAATTAAATTTCTTCTTTGGTTGTCTGCCCTAATAATTCTATTTACTCTCTTTAGTAGCAAAAAAAAGGTATACTTGCCAGTTTGGGTAGCATGAGTGGCATGAGTGGTTTGGACATGTGCACAAAATATTGATCTCTCAGAGTTAGGTGGAGCAGGGCAGGCTACACAGTTATCTTTTGCCAAGAAGCCTAATCAAGTGACCCGTGATGGTGGCAACTGAGCGAGCCTAACGTTTCCCTACCCAGGAAAACTCTTAGAAGCCTGATACCACGCCCTGCCCCCAGTACCTTCCCCCATTTCCTGCATTATCCTAATCTTAATAAGCTTTTCTCATCATCTTGTTTGTTCAGGAAATGGCCCCTTATTTCTCCTGCCCAGTTGTTTTTTGTGACTTATGTCCAATTCCCCTCTTAATTAGCAATTGCTTTGGCAAAGTAAGAAGAGAATTCTTAACATTCTTTCAACATATCCTAAACTCGGTGACTATTATTCACCATGGAGCCAAGGAAAAAACTAAAGATTTGAAGAGCTTAATGGAGAGAAATGTTGGCAGAGTATGGTGGCACACCCCTTCAATCTGAACCCTGGGGAGGCGGAGGCAAGTACATCTTTAGATGTTCCAGGCCAGTCGGAGCTACATACTGTTAAAAACAAACAAAAACAACAGTAAAAAGTTTGACTCAAAGTACATCCTTTTCTCAGTCATAGTGTCATATGCTTGGAATCTTAGGTACTTTGAATGCTCAGGCAGGAGGATCGTGATTTTAAGGTCTGTCCAGGTTACATAGTTAATACAAAAGTCAGTCTGGGCAGTAAATGGTATCTGTATTCGGCTAGGGTTTCTCTGGTGGTGTATAAGGAAGATGTGTGTGATTAGCCCTCTTTGTAAAACTGTTCTTATTCCTAGAGTGTATCATCTCCTCTACCCCACATTCAAATCCTTGGATTCTTTTTCTCTAACTGCTCTGGTCCTTGTTCTTATTAGCATCGTATAACCAGTAACTTCTCTGCAGGATACCTAACTCCCATTGCTTTGTTTGACCTTCTTCCCTCTGCTCTTAACTAATTGTATGCATCATCAACATGTGGATTGTATATGGCATATTCAGAACTCATTTGAACTCTAATGTTTTTGTGTAGTGGATGTGTGGTGAAAGTGTGTCCCCCAATATATTGTGTACCCTAATAAACTTATCTGGGGTCAGAAAACAGAACAGCCACTAGACAGACATAGAGGCCAGAAAATGGTGGCACACACACCTTTAAACTTGGGAGGCAAAGATCCATCTGGATCTCTGTGAGTTCAAGGCCACACTGGAAACTGCCAGGCATGGTGACACATGTCTTCAATCTCAGGAAGTAATGGCAAGAAGCAGAAAGTTATACAAGGCTTGAGTACCAGGAACTGTTTGTTAAGCTTTTAGGCTTTTAGCAGCAGTTCACCTGAGATCCATTCGGGTGAGGACTCAGAGGTTTCCAATCTGAGGAAACAAGACCAGCTGAGGAATTGTCAAGGTGAGGTTAGCTGTGGCATCTTCTGCTTCTCTGATCTTTCAGCATTCACCCAATATCTGGCTCCCATGTTTTTTATTTATTAAGACCTTCTAACAATTTGTGCTACATGGATGTCTGATTTTGGACAAACTACTAAGTGTTCTATAGACCGATCTGAAGCCAGTGCTCCTAGGTTAAGAATTTTGTCATGATGAAAATTATGGTTTCCCTTCCTTATTCCATTCTAACACCACTTGTGAGCACCACCACAGGCTTGACATTACTTTGTGTATCTCATGAAAATACAAGCAATGAACTAGCCTAAGTCCCATTTTACAAGTAGGGAAACTGAGGCACTTAACGATGGTACAACATACTAAGAGGCAGAGACACAGCTCACAAGAAGTGTGGATGCTATTAAAATTTATCTATGCCTATTCATTACCTTCCCAACTCTGTCTTCTGCATTTGGTGTAAGAATAAATGCTTCTGATATATATATATGTGTGTGTGTGTGTGTGTGTGTGTGTGTGTGTGTGTGTGTGTATTACATGAAATGAGTGATGCATGTTGCATTAGGTGGCAGAGTCCGGAAGTTGTCAAAGCATCATGACTTCCTGAGACAATGGGTTCAGACTTACATGGACAAGGACCCATTTCTAAGAGTCAAATAGGATGAGCACTGCACAATAGTTTGCTAATGTAGGAAATGATCTCTAGAGTAAGCCATACCCAGCCCTAAAACCTCTGCCATTTCTCCCAAGCTGACATTTCTAATACATCTGGGCCTCTATTTCCTTCTCTGTAAAATGAAATAATGGAGACTAGGGGAATGGTACAGTTAGTAAAGTGCTAGCCATGTAAGCATGGGGGTCTATGCTGAGATCCCAGTACTCAAGTAAAAACAAAGGAGCCAGATCCCATGGAGCACACCAGTAATCCCATGGGGGCAGTTGGCATAAAGACAGTAGGGTCCCTGGGGCATGCTGGCCAGTTGCTCAAGCAGGGTTAGCGAGTGCAAAGTTTATTGAAAAAGGCTGTCTCAAAACGCTGACCACCATGTTCTCCTGCCCCATTCTCTCAGATCACATCAAATGCTGCCCAAAACCCCACCTCCAGCCCTCACTTCTAACAATGCTGATACGTGGTGTTCCTGAGGGAAGCTCTTAAGAACTAAACAAAAAAACAAAACAAACAACAACAACAAAAACAAACAAACAAAACCTCTTCGTTTATCCTGCTTAACTCTTCTGAGGCCCCAAAGTATACTTTAGCCCCAGCCACAGACTCGTGCACTAACACAACTGTTATTATTTTTCAGACTGCCAGGTGGATTCCCAGTGTGTCATCGTGCTGATAAAGTTTACAGATGAAGGAAGACAATGCCGCGAAAGTTCAACCTCCGACCTCAGTGTTGCTCGGCACCGATACTGTCTCCTCTGCCTGAGATGAGAGATGAGAGCATTATGAGTGAAAATGTCAACGAGTTAAACAAGCTAAGGATCTGGAGAGAGGCTGATTTAGTGCGCTATCCCCTCTGGAAATCAGAGCCATCCATGAAGCGACAAAGCCACCTTATTTCATGGGCAATTCCCCCTGGTTTTTAATGGGATTTGACTTTTGTACTCTCAGCCCCTTGGTAACCTAGGCCTCATTTCTTTCAACTTTATCAGCAGCAGCAGCAGTCCAAATACCACCTGGATTAATTCCATTTTCTGAGGCATCGGGTTCTTCTTAGGATAAATGGTAAGGGCTCGAAGTGACTATGGGGGAATTTTGATCCATTTCTGTCTTTCCTACAGCTGAATTCTCAGTGAAGACGGTTTTAGTGATTGATTTCCCTTCTCTTCTTCTAGACACGGCATTTGACTCGGATAATATAATGAAATGGGCTGTAATGCCTTCGATTTATATGCAACTTGCATATCTCGGAAAATTACAAATATGTTATTATAGAATCTTAACTGCCCTGTTTGGAAGTTGGTCTTTTGAAAAACTGAAGAAATAGTCGTCCATAACCAAGGTCGGATTAGAATTAGTGATGTTTTACCTGCTGTTATCCAAGATATGAGGCATCCTACTTCCCCTTGCTGATTTTCCACATGTACAAACACATCACATGTGTCAAACTCAACCCATTTGCTAAGGCTCACGAGGGTTGGAGGAGATGGCTGCCCTGTAAGCATGAGGACCTGAGTTTGAATCCCCAGCACCCATGTAAATATCTAGGCATGGCTATATACACCTGCACCCCCAGCCCTGGGAGGCAGAAAAAGGCAGATCTTGGGAGCCTATCAGCCAGCCAAATCAGCAAGCTTCTTGTTCAGTGAGAGACCCTGTCCCAAGGAAATAAAGATTAACAGAAGACAGCCACCTTCCTCTGGCCTTTATATGTATGGTCATAACATAAACACCCAGACCTTCACATGCATCTCTCTCTCTCTCTCTCTCTCTTCTCTCTCTCTCTCTCTCTCTCACACACACATACACACACACACACACACACACACACGAGAAGAGCAAGGAAATAATTATTTCATTGGACTATAACCAACTAAGTATATATTAAGCACTTGTCTAAGTAATTATATATAACATACATCATGCAGGACTATAGACAGAGTAGCCAGGAGCATATGTAGACCTGGACAGAGTGACACCCCTGACCGAAGGAGAAAACAAAACCCAAACTCCTTAGGTTGGCCCCATTCTACCTTGCCAAGTGTGTGTTCACTTTGTGGCCACCAGAAACACCATTAGCATGTCTTCCTCTATAATGTTTTCCTTGCTCTTTCTTCTACCTGGAAAACCATCCCTCTTTTATTTACCAAACATAGAAGATATCCACTCCTTCACTGTAATGAAGCACTGATTATGTGACAGATAGTTAAAATAAAGGAATGAATGAATACAGGAAGTCTTGAAATTCGGTGATGTGTTAGAGAGTAGACTCCAGATCCACTGCAAAACTACAGTCTTCCTTTGAGTGGACTGTGTGACCTTCCACAAGCTTTCTAACCTCTATGTACTTCAGTTTTTCATGTACAAAATGGGTGTGCTAACAGCATGAATCTCCCAGAAATGCTATGGGTGCACATGCTGGTGTGTGTGTGTGTGTGTGTGTGTGTGTGTGTGTGTGTGTGTGAGCATGCCATGGTGTGTGCATCAAGGTCAAAGAAGAACAATATTCAGTGTTAGTCCTGGCTTTCCATCTTGTTTGAGACAGGGTCTCTCTGTTGTGTATGCCATGGTGTGCAGCAGATTAGCTGGCCCTTGAGCTTCTGGGTCTCTCCCATTTCTATCTCCCATCTTCCCATAGGTGTGCTAGGCTTGCTGACGCTCATGTCATGAAGCTAGCTTTTATGTAAGTTCTGGGAACTCAAGCTCAGGCCCTCCCTGAGTATCTGGCCAGCCTTGTATAGGCTTTAAAAATTAACTAACAGCAGCCAATGTCAAGAGGTGGATAATAGAAAAACCCTAACAATGAAGTTACTATCACAATCACCTCTACTTATCTAGACCCTGGGTCATTGTTCCAAGGCTAAGCTGAATTTCTCTTCTTCGGCGAAACTTTCCTTTGGCTACCTCAGCCCACAGATTTTTGTCTTCCTCCTTTCCTTTAACAAACATTTATTCACTGAATGGAAAATAGGATTTATCATCTATGTCAACCCTAATCAAGAAATAATGACTGCTTAGAGTCAGAGCAAAGAAGCAATGTGAGGCCAATTTCAGAATCTCCAGGGAGAAAATTATATGTAAAGATTGATGAATGCTATGTGATGTGAATGAAGAATACTCGTGAGGAAAAAAATGCTGAGTGACAGTACTCCTCTATGTATCGGTGTAGGCAAAGTAATTTTCCCTCTGCTTCCCACGGCCTTGCACTTTCACATGGGAAAACTGTTTAAGCCCCATTTTCTTTATTTGAAAAAAAATTTTTTTTCAAAGAATTGTATCTTCTAGTATTGGGAAAAATCATAAGAAATACGACATACACATAGTATTATCTATCATCACTATCTGGTATCACTAAATGCCATGATGGCTTAGAGTGTGAGAGGTGGAAGCCCTCAGTCCACACTCCCCAGTTAGATTGCCTGTGTGCCAAAGTGCCCCTGATCTTTAAATGCCCATGGCTGGTTGGGATGAGTGGCTCCTCCATGTGCATTTGTGTTGTTGATGAAGTTTGGGTGAGAGTACATATTCTTTTACATCCAGCTGAAGAAGGCCAAGGCTAGGGGGGAGGTAAATTACCTGCTTAAGGCCCCTCCTTCTTAAACTAGCCATGTGACTTGGCTGGGCAAGAAAGAACGAAAAGAAAAGACAGAAGTGAATTTTAGATGGTTTCCCTCTGGGGAGGATCCATGGCTATCCTTCTATGCTAGAGACATTGGTCAGGGCACAGTTCAGACAGTGTAAGATTTTTCTTGCTCCCAGTACAGACTGAGCATTCCGAAATAAAGCAGCAGAGAACAGAGTGACAAAGAGAACCCCGGAGGCACATGGGGGAAAGCATTAGAGCATTCTTAGAAAATGACACATTTAGCAGAATGCTATTGTTGTAAGGCCATTTGAGGCTCAATAAGTAAGAAAAATGGATAGAGCTGCCCCCAAGGTGGAACTTTGGGCAGAGCTACTGAAATACATAAGGAGCTGTCTGGATTTGCTATTTGCCACACTGCAGGTCAAGAAATGGCTGCAATACACAGGCTAACCACTAGAGGGGGATAAGGCACATATTTGGTTATGTTTTCAGGGAAGGACTCGCCTGGTTTTGATAAAACAGAGGAGGAGGAGTTTGGATTGTCAAAGACTGAGTCATGTAGGCCATGGATGGATAGCTTTTGGATGCCCCTAGCACATTTCCCAAGCACAGCAATTATAGGATTTGCACAGCGCTTCTTCATTTTACGTTTACAATAGGTAGTACCATTATCTGCACAAGCAAAACAGTATGCCCATCATGTAGATAAAGAACCTGACCCAAGACCAGACAATTATAAAGTAGCAAGCAGGTATTGCATTCTGTGAATTCAATCTCAGTACCCGCTTCAGAAGGCCATGTTTGCTTTGCAAGCCTTGATCTACCATAGGCAAGTTAATTCCCCAAAGTCACTAAATTCTTCACACATCTCCCAAGGTGGGGATGGGGTGCAGATAGTAGAGAGGCTTTAAAAGCATTAAGTATTTATGGAAATCCATGGTACACTCTTCACAAGATATTAGCATTGACACAATCCCATTGACTACACTGAAGAAGGTATTCATTGTGCATTTTTTTCCCACTCAGCCTCTTCCAGCTCCAGGTCCCAACCCACTCAGCAACCATATTCAAATTCAAATGTTCAACACAGCATTTAGTGGCCCTCATCTGTATCTTTGTGAAACTTAGAATCTCGGTGTCTCTAACACAAACTATGCCTCTCCTGATGTCCAGCTTTGTCTATGACATTAGAGGTGTTCAGCTGTTGATGAATCCTACTTTAATAACCAATGCAAAGTTCTGCATTATCACTCTTAAGATTCAGGAATTTTTAAGGTAGGTGCAGAGCATGTTCAAATACAGATAAACAGTTTCACAGGCTTGTGAAGCTAGTTTTCAAATTCAGAGTAAACATGAAATGAAATTGGTATCAGCTGGGGAGAGGGACACTTCTTTTGAAGCCTCATTGCCCTCAGCCAAATCCAATAACCCACCAAACAGAAATCAAAGAAGAAATACAGGATGTGTAAGAACCTAGCAGAAACGTAAATAAGATTTTAATCAGCCAATCACATGGACCAGGCTGGTGGCACACCATTAAGCATGCTCATCCTGAAACTGGATCTATGTATAGCAGTTAATTGTGCAAATTCCCTGGTTCCTCAATGCCGTAATTCTAAACCAGCTGCCGAGTACAGCTGTTTTTTTGCTTTGTTTTGTTTTAAACAAAAGCAATTTTTAAAAGTGGGAGTGAGAGAGAAATGAAGTAAATGATTTGGGAAGTAAAATACAACTCAACTTCCATTCTATGATGAACCATTTAGGAGTGTTGAAAATGTATAAATTATTTGCCTTGGATATTATACTTCCCACATAGTACTCATGCATGTTGTCTAGGATAGTCCTGAATGGCTTTGGGTAAATGATTGAGTGAGAAATAAGACGCCCCTAGTGTTATTTTCTTGCTATGAGCAACCCCCATGAAAATAGTTCTCATAAATTCCATGTCCAAAATCATGAAAATGCATAACTTGTATTTTCAAATGTAAGTATTTTGTATTAGAATTCTGTTGTATCACTATCTTGGCATTTTGTATTCACTTGGCATTTGAATAAAAAATGTGAATCCACAACAGGGTTCCATGCTCACACACACCACAAGCAGGCAGATATCAAGATAATATATGGTCTTTGAAGACAGAATTCATTTTGGTTCCCCCAGGAGCATGTGGTACAGTATCGTCAATAAATGCTTTAGTAAAGGAAGAAGGCAAGCAGGTTCATTTCAGATGGTGCAAGGATACCTTTCTTCAGTTCTACCCATTAAATAGTAATGAAATCTATTTAACAAAGACACTGTGTAGCAATACCTGTCCTATTGTGGACATTTTCTCCAAAGGGAAAACTTGCAAATTCATTGGACCTGTCACACCTATGTCTGCTTTAAGTCCTTAGAACCACGAAAGCCTTTTATTTTCAATCTGTAAAATTGAAATAATTCTTCTTTAAAAAGAAATATCTTGATAGAGAGAGACATCATGTAGATAGGGAGAAACCTGGTGCTAGGGAAGTTCCCAGGAATCCACAAGGATGATGCCAGTTTAAACTACTAGCAATAGTGGAGAGGCTGTCTGAGTTATCTAACCCCAGTGATCAGATCTCTGAATACCCTAACTGTCATCAGAGAGCCTTCATCCAGTAACTGATTGATGGAAGCAGATGCAGCGATACACAGAGAAGGACCAGGTTGAGCTTCAGGAGTCCAGTCAAAGAGAAGGAAGAAGGGTTCTATGAACAAGGGGGGCGGGTCAAGATCATGATGGGGAAATCTACAGAGACAACTGAATCAAGCTCATAGGAACTCATGAACTTTAGAACAACAGCTGTGGAGCCTCCATGGGACTGGACTAGGCCTTCGGCATAATCGAGACCTTTGTGAAGCTTGATCTGCTTAAGGGGCTCCCTGGCAGTGGGATCAGGATCTGCCCCTGGTGCATGAGCTGACTTTTTTGAAGCCCATTGCCTGTGGTGGGACACCTTGTAAAGCTGTGCCACAGGGGGAGGGCTTGGACCTGCCTCAACTGAATGTACCAGGCTCTGCTGACTCCCCATGGGAGGTCTTGCCTTGCAGGAGGTGGGGATGGGGGATGGGTTTGTGGGGGAATGTTGGAGAGCAGGAGGAGGGAAGAGAGAAGGATCTGTGGTTGGTATGTAAAATGAATAGAAAATCTCTTAGTAATGAAGAAAAAAGTGAAGAAAAAAATTCCTTAATAAAGGAAAAATATGTTACAAAGTCAAACAAACTCATTGATCTATGCATGAAACTATTAGTTGAATGCACAATACATAGTTATCAAGAAGTAAAGGCATCAAGTGAAGAACACTAGCTCAATCTCTGTCCAGATGGAGCCCTAACCATGAGGGGAGAAAGGCAAGAGTTAAGGATGCATACCAACACAGAAGTTTCTAGCTCTTGTATGCCTGGGGACCAACACGACAGTTTGGTAAGACTACATTGCTGGGCCCTATCCACCTGCAGAATCTGGTTGAGTAGGTCATGGGTTGGGTTAGAGAATTTGAGAGAATTTGCACTTCTTGAACAACACTGGTGCTAATAATAAGGATGTAAATGACACTTCGAAAGCCTCCTCACTAAGTTAGAGACTTTACACTTTTCACAAGTACAGACATAGAAAGGTACATGGAAATAATAAAACCTAAAATGTCAGTGATCAAGGTAGAGAAGTTGGCGGTGGCTTTCCAGAGTGAGCTATCATTCAACTGAGATGAAAGTTTCTGTTGGGAAAAAAAATGCATAAGAAAAAAGCAAAAAGACATCCCAGGTGTTGAGAATGAAAAGGACAAAGGTTATATAAATAGGAAGAAACTGAGCAAGATGTTGGAAATGAGAGAAGGCCTGAGTAGCCAGAGCTGACAGAATGTGGAGTGTCCAGATCTAGGGCTGAGTAGAGTAGGAGTACATGGGGCAATTGTGGACATGACTGATTCTTGTTTGTGGTAATGCATTGTGTCCCCCAATATACTATGTCCCCCAATAAAATTTATCTGAGAATCAGAGGGAAAAGCCAGACACTATAAGTAAACATAGAAGTCAGGCAGTGGCAGCACCTGCCTTTAATCCTATCATTTGGGAGGTAGGGATCTGTCTCGATCTCTGTGAGTTCAAGGCCACATTGGGGAACAGAGCCAAGCGTGGTAACACATACCTTTAATCCCAGCACTAACCATAGAGGTCTGTACAGACAGACAGTAAGTGACAGAGCTGGGCAGGAAGAGGAAGTGATGTAGCTGGGCTGAGAGAGCCAATGAGAGAACAGAACAGAAAGGCATATAGGCATGGGTATAAAGGAAGTTGCTCTTTTTGGAGCCTGAGGCATCGGTGAGGTAAGGATAGCTTGTGGTTTTTCCTATTTCCCTGATATCTCAGGTTTTCACCCCTATATCTGGCTCCATGTTTTTTTATTTAGTACAACAGTTTAGCAAATCGTCTACGATTGTTCTCTGAAAAGGTTTCATTTTCTGCCTTTTTATCTGTCCATATATCATTTTATCTGTCTATATATCAATCATCTTTCTATTTTTTGAGCACCAAGGATGATCTAGGGTATGGCACCTGCTAGGCAAACATTATAGTCCTCACCTCAGGCCCTGGCTTCTCTACTGAGAGGACAAGTGTGTGCTGTGGATATTGCTCTGTATAAATAAAATGCTGATTGGCCAGTAGCCAGGCAGGAAGTATAGGCAGGACAAGCAGAGAAGAGAATTTTGGGAACAGGAAGGCTGAGTCAGGAGACATTGCCAGCCGCTGCCATGAGTACCAGCATGTAAGATACTGGTAAGCCACAAGCTATATGGCAAGGTATAGATTTATAGAAATGGGTTAGTTTAAGATAGAAGAACTAGAAAACAAGAAGCCTGCCACGGCCATATAGTTTGTAAGCAATATAAGTCTCTGTGTGTTTACTCGGTTGGGTCTGAATGACTGCGGGACTGGCGGGTGAGAGAGATTTGTCCAGACCGTGGACCAGGCAGGACTGGAGAAAACTCCAGCTACAAGTGTGTAAAGCACCTTCCTAGGCCTATACACTACAAGAGCTCAAACTTTTTATTTAGCCCTTAGTTCTGCCAGCTATAGCTCTGGTAAGTTTTCTACCATTCAATGCTTCCATTTCCTCTCTTACAAAATGCTGCTTATACGTTTTTGTGAGGCTTGACGGAACTAATCACATATGAGAGTCCCATATCCAGAACAGAATAAGCATTTAAACTTAGCAGTCATTGTCATCATTACTCACTGAAAGCATCCAAGACTGATGCTATTGAGCAATGGAGAATTCTCCTTTACATCCACAGGGGCAAGAGAAAATAGATTGAATCTCCTTAAAAGCCTTTTCAGGTAACCTATCTTATGGTAAAGGTGACAACAGTCTGAGCCACAGAGGAAGAGGAGAGATGCTCTAAATAGCCCAAAGCCTGAGCAGTGTCAATATCTGTGAAATAAAGGACACAGTGGTGGAAACCAGTGAGTCTCCCAACCCCCAATCCAACCCCCAGCCCAAAAGGCAAGCTCCAGAGACGTAATGATCATTGTTTTGTCCCAGTACCTACTCTTGGGACTTGGGACTGCTTGCTGAGTAAGAGTGAATACCCACCAATGTCATTATGGTCAAAATGAATAATTCACTTTACAGGATATCACCAAAAACTCCAGGCTCCTCCCTCTTCCTGGTTTCTGATCTTCTAAGGCAAAAGCTATGCATGAGTGTGTCGTTTCTGACCTGACACCTGGGGCCCTGTCTGAAGGCATAGTCTGTGGGTCACTGTAACTGTGGAAGCAGCAGTGCGCATATATACTCACTTCCAATCTGCAGTGTGATCTGCATTCTTTAATGTCGCTATACACGGACAGTCATGTTGCCCTGGTGAGAACTCTGTTAGGAAGCCCTGGACAGCTTCACTGTACCTTGAAAGTAAAGCTATAACCAACCACGCTTTGAGACTCCTACAGGAACTGAACCATATTCACCACATCTACCCCTGTACTCTGTTGTACTTTATAGCCAAAAAAAAAAAAAAAAAAATGGATCCAAAGGATAGAGCTTTGGGGGCTCTGGCTTCTTCCCAATATACCAATATCCTTTATAGCTCAAGCATCATTTTAGCATCTTTTCTCCCAAAAAGAGACCCTACTGTTTAAAAATTCCCCCAAGAGGCTTGAACAGCAATGTCTACTGAATCTCTCCTTCCCAGTAAATGCCTAGAGAGGGTTTCACGCTTGCTTTGCATGCTATCTATGATGCTTGGCATAGAAGTTCTGAATAAGTGTTCATCCAATGATGCCATTTTTCTCCTTTAAATGGTGAAAATAGATGCAAATCCACACAAACACAATTCCTTGGGGATGTCACAGATACTCCTCACTTGCCAGTTGTTGACTTTGGCTTCTACAGCTATGAATTCTTTCTGTGGAGCAGCTCAGGATTTCTCTAATAATGAGGACCCTCCTGTATAGGGTTCTGGAATTCACCCTTCTATTCCCTGCTCCCAGTGCCTCTCCAACTCTAACAAAGCAAGGAATTGCCTAGAAGTCTTGTTAAACTACATAATAAAATTGAGCAGGTCTAGGAGGGGCCTAAATGTGTGTTTCTGCCAGATGCCCAGGTGTGTTGCAGATTGAAAACCGCAGGTATGAGGGAAGAGCCTCATTCACAAAGAACCTTCCCCCTTTACTTTCCATGTGCATTTCCTACTCCCACACCCTCAAGACAAGCACAGTCTCCCAGAAGCAGCCAACACTCATGGAAAAATAAGAGTATCTCTTTCTTAAGAGGAGTATTGTAGCTGGGTAGTGGTGGCACATGTCTTTAATCCCAGCACTCAGGAGGCAGAAGCGGGTGGATCTCTGTGAGTTCGAGGCCAGCCTGGGTTACAGAGTGAGATCCAGGACAGGCACCAAAACTACACAGAGAAACTCTGTCTTGAAAAACCAAGAGAGAGAGAGAGAGAGAGAGAGAGAGAGAGAGAGAGAGAGAGAGAGAAGAAGAAGAAGAAGAAGAAGAAGAAGAAGAAGAAGAAGAAGAAGAAGAAGAAGAAGAAGAAGAACTAGAGTACTGTGTCTACAATTTTAAGACACTGGTAGCCATGTCACATTGCTAACTTTGGAGAGTGTGCTATACTTTAAGAACTGTGACTTGTTGATGAGTATTGGTCATGAAAATAAAGTGAGGGTGACAAAAACCCTAAAAACTAAGAGAGTGAAGAGGAAAGAGGCAGGGTAGGGAGGGTCAAAAGGGGAGAGAGGTAACTGTTGTTTCCCTCCCTTGAAT
Source organism: Peromyscus leucopus (assembly GCF_004664715.2). Lineage (NCBI taxonomy): Eukaryota > Metazoa > Chordata > Mammalia > Rodentia > Cricetidae > Peromyscus > Peromyscus leucopus. Next base: position 56,746,385 of record NC_051075.1, on the reverse strand, counting down.
TAGTCTATTCCCAAATGTCCAACATCACACCAAGGCAGCATCATAATTGATTAGCTGTAAAAGAATTATATCTCCATATAAGGAAGAAAACGAGCTCTTCTTCCTTCATCAGAATTCAGGGAAGCTATGCAAGGCAGCTAATTCCCTTTCCCACCTTAGCCTCTGCAGATTAATGTAGGCACCACCTGAATCCTTGTTTGCAATTTCTTTCTGGCCACAGAAACCAGAGTATAGACATTAGCTATGAAATTGTAAAGAGTGTAAGAAACAAAATACAACAAGAAGCAAAGCCTTGAGCATAACTGGTATTACAGTCAAAGCCTGGGATTGCTGTTATTTAAGAGGCTTCCAACAGCCTAACGGGTCTTACTGTCTCTCCTGAAGCTAAGCTGCATGACAGAACCAGCCTCCTCATGTAGGAATTATACCTGTCACTCTTAATGTCAACTTAATATATTCTCAATATTGCAGAACTGTCATAGCAGGATTCTGAGAAACTATTCTCTTGGGGTCTTTGAGTAATAAGTTATCAAAGACAGCCTGAAAGAAAGGCCAGCATTGGTTAGCAGAGCTCTGGGAACTCTGGCTACTGGAGAGCCTCAGAAGAGACCCAAAATACTAGAACCATAGTCACTAGTATGAAGAGACAGGGAAACACAATAAGGCAATGGAACATGGTTTGTTTGTTTGTTTGTTTGTTTGTTTGTTTAGAAATTTGTCTACACAAGCACACTAATGACTAATGAATCAGGTTCTAACATCTGTAAGTTTGGGGCTGAGTGACCACATAGTTGTTAGAGGACTTCAGACTAGTTGTCCTTAATCTAACATCTCTGATATCACAAGGTCTTGTTTTCAGATAACTTTCTCAACTCTCTTATCATTATAGTTCTTATATTGCCAGCTCAGCACATTTCTCTTTAAAAGAACATATCACAATTTGCTCCAACTCCATAGTCCAAATGTCTTTGCTTACAGCATCACACCATACATGAAGCATGGTGAGCTCACCTATGACAACACACAGGAGACTGCTCCAAGCTTTGAATTCCCACGACTGGCTACTCCTAGCCTAAGGAAAGGTTCACTCCTCCATGGATGAGAATACATCAGCTGGATCTGCTGCTCTGCAAATGAGCAGAGTCTCATAGTGTGTGTGTGTGTGTGTGTGTGTGTGTGTGTGTGTGTGTGTGCGTGATGGGGGGGGAATCCCTTATCATGGGTCTTCTAAAAGATCAGTTATGTCAAATACAAAAAGAACGTTTTGGGGCAGTAGTGGTTTGAATAAGAATGGCCCTCATGGGCTCATATATTTGAATGCTTAGTCACCAGGGAGTGGCACTATTTGAGAAAGAAAAGGAGGTGGGTGTGGCCTTGTTGGAGTGGGTGTGGCCTTGTTGGAGTGGGTGTGGCCTTGTTGGAGTGGGTGTGGTCTTGTTGGAGTGGGTGTGGCCTTGTTGGAGGAAGTGCTTCCATAGGGATGGGCTCAAAGTCCATGTCAGGCCTAGACTCTCCTCTCTCTCTCTCTCTCTCTCTCTCTCTCTCTCTCTCTCTCTCTCTCTCTCTCTCTCTCTCTCTCTCTCTCTCTCCTGTAGCTCTCAGCTAGTTCTTCAGCAGCACACCCACCAGGCCCTGCTCCCTGCTGCCATGCTCCCTACCATGATGACAAAAAAAAATAAAAAATAAAAAATGCAAGTTTCTGAAAATCGAAGTCCCCAGTTAAACACTTTCTTTGATAAGAATTGTCCTATTGTCCTGGTCATGGTGTCTCTTCACAGCAATGGAACAGTGACAAAGACAGGAGCTGGCAGAGAATGAAAAATCCACCTCATGATGAACTCTGCTCTGAGGGGTAAACTTAGAACAATTCAAGACAAATCCCACCTCCACCAGACAATGCTCAAACCTTAATGGCCAACTTTTAAATATCCTTCAGGCCAATTCATGGGTATGGGCCAGGTAGAAGAGGTATTATCAAAAGAAGCTGGATTCATGTAGCCTTCCATAACATTCCAGAAAAAGGAATCCCACAGATCTATGTAGGAAGGGACTGTTCTCAACAGCTGAAGGCCAGGTTGGGATATTGTAGGCAAAAATTAACTATGGGTAATTACATAGCCTAATATTAATCCATAGATTTCTTGAGGATTTCAAATCTTCAGATAATTTTCTTGGTGGGACAGAATAGAAAAAATTCAGAAATATTCCTCCCTGCACATATCCTAGAAAGTAAAAAATAAAGGAGCCGCAGCCAGGCAGTTATGTTTTGGTCTACTTTTGTACCACCTTCTCCGACTGGAAGCTGGAGAAGAGAACCCCAGAGGGATGAAATTTGGGTGCTTCTGACTCCTTGAAGTAGCCAGCCTCTGCCAGGCCTTTTCTTCATTTCCAGAGGACTGACATAGGCACACGAAGACTGTAAGTGAAACATAAAATCAAACCCTAGACCTGATGCTTCCTGACAGCTCTGCCTTCATATTTTAAAACTGGTGCTAAACTAGGTCCTCTTCTTTGCATTTACAGAACTACACACACCGTGTCTCATACCCACAGGGGGTGCTGATGAGCGTCTCAACAACCAGCCCAGAGAACCAATCAGCTTTAATGAATCAGTGCTTAACTAAAAATGAAACCAGGGAGAGGTCTGAGGACACAGATGAAGGGCGATGAAGGTGAAAGGAGCATGAAACTTTTCTTAATAATAGTGCTGGGCAATCAATGGGTACTATTTGGGGCAAATGATAAATTCTGATTGGCTGCTTAGATTGAATTCAGTCCTCATTTGTCAACTAGGAATCAATAGCTTCTGTGCATTCCTAGAGCCATCGCTTTACCATAGGGCCCATGTCCATCCATCAGGAGGCCCACACAGAACCAGAAGGAAGTCAGTGCTCAGCCCACTTGGCAATTAATTGGTTTACTTCCCCAAGAAAATATTGGCCTCCCCCTCTCTACGTTTCTAAGGGAGATTAACAGAATGTGGCCAGACTCTCATTTAGTGTCCTGTGAAAAATAGCAGAGAAAGAACATTTCAGAGCTGCATGGGTCCACTTGGTACAGTGTATTTTAGTCTAGCCAAGTCAGAAGCTATGTGTGCAGGACCTCTACTCATCTACTCCCCAACTATAGTTCTGCTGCATTGTCTGATATTCCTAGAATGCGTATTCCTTTGGATGTAGGCATCCAGACTGCTATTAATTACTAGCTAACGTTACTCCAGCCACAGCTTTATACGTTCATATGATAGCTCAACTCAGTTGATTCAATTAGCTCGCAAAGCACAATGCATGGGTGGGCACTTGGATTTCCCTTTCTTCCTCACTTTATATAGCTGAATTAAGAAAATATCTTCTCATTTCTAAACTCAAACATTAACCCATTCACTTGCTTCCATTTCAGCTATAGTTACCTGAGTCTAAGGTGGTCTTTTAACTGTGCTATGTGTTCCTTCACTTACTGCCTGCCACTTAAGCTATTGGGACACTTCAGTCGTGGTGATGATTTTTAACAAAACTGCATATCACACCAGTGACTCCTTTAAAGCCTCCAACAGGTCTTCATTATCTTGAGGATGCAAGCCCTAACTTGTTTATCATACCCATGTCACCCTTTTCTGCCCTTCATCACATCATCACATTTCCTCCTTTAATCTCTACCCTCTGGCAATACTACTTTTTTTTTTTTCTCAAGACAGGGTTTCTTTGTGTAGCTTTGGAGCCTGTCCTGGAACTTGCTCTACAGACCAGGCTGGTCTTAAACTCACATAGATCTGCCTGCCTCTGCCTCCCAAGTGCTGGGATTAAAGGCATGTGTCACCATCACCCGGCTAATACTACTTTTCTTATGTGACATAGCTTTTCTTTGCATTGGGTCTGGGAATGTATTGTCTCCTTATTATGACTAGCTGCTAATCAACCTGAATTCTCAGTGCCTAGACTGACCTGACTAGAAGCTCTGTATTCCCCTTGGGGTACCAGACTCATACTTAATTTTATATCAATTTTATATCACCTAAAATTAACACATTATCCAACACAGAGTGAGAATTCAATATGTATTTATCATAGAGAATTTAACTGGGAAAAGTGAATGAAGAAAAAGTGGAAGAAAAAATGCACAATGCTCCTCCCTTCCATCCTCCCTGAAATGTGTATTTTATCTAATCATACCACAAGAATGCGGGTATTGCTTGACATATAAAATGAAAATGAAAAGGTGTGGATAAGAAGACTCATCACAGATCAGTGACTAGATCCAAATTGGTCTGGGACAAGGACCCACAGGGAGTAAAAGCTTTGAATGAGGTCATGAGAGATGAGGAGACACAAGACATAAGAAGGGAAAACTGAGGAGGCAGAGAAGGTCTTTAAAGGGAAAAGCTATCCTCAAGTTCAGAGAGGATGCTTATGCCAGAAGGGTGACCTTCAGTTTTCAGAGCAATTGGCTAGGTGCTTACTATAAAACGAAGGAGTTTCCAAAGCAGGGTTGTGTCTCGATGCAATGCCGTATTCTACAGAACTCCTCAGAATGAAACAAACAATAAAACCCTGAGAGTGTGGATTGAAGTAGGAGAAGGAAAGGGGAGATGATGAGTACCAGTTCTTGGTGATGGAGGAGGGAAACTGAGTGGGAATTTATCATAGAGAATTTAACTAGGAAAAGGAACGAAAAAAGTGGAAGAAAAAATGCACAATGCTCCTCCCTTCCATCCTTCCTGAATGTGTATTTTATCTAATCATACCACAAGAATGCGGGTATGATTAGAATGCTGAGGCCAGCATGGACTACATAGTGACCTGCTGAGAGAAAAGAAAGGGGGAAGGAATGAGTGACGGAAGGAATTTATGGAATGGGAGGGAAGGGGAGAGAAAAGAGAAAAGGGAAGAAGGGGGAAGAGCCACTTCCACAAAAGAAAGCTGGAGAATTCCCTGTAGTGGGCTCAGAAAATAGCACCAAACAAAACAAAAAATTGGGGACAGAAAAAATATATATATTTGAACCCTCGATCTTCTACTTCTACATGCCGCAAATTACTTCAGAGGTTACTAAAGTTCACTGTCCCTTGCTTTCCACACTGAATATTAAACACACACACACACACACACACACACACACACACACACACACACACACATTTTCTATTTCATCTACATAAGAAAAAAATTTATTAACTTCAGATCACAGGTGAGGGAACTGAGGACTACAGAGGTTACAAGACTGACTCATACTCCCATAAAGCACAAGACTGTATTTTCTTGTCCCTGATGACCACACACACCCTGGTCAGAGAGGCAATGTGCTGGAGTGTAGAACACTGGACTATCAACCTGTGTCATGGTCTTGGTTCTGCCATTTACAACCTTGGAGACCATGGAAACTGACAACATACTGGTATCCAGCCTTCTTCTTCTGTGAAATATGCAGTTCATACATGCCGCTTATCATCTAACAGGAGCAAAATTAGATTTTAACATCCAGGGATCATGATGCAGGCCAGCACCAGGCATTAGCTTTGCGTAGCTGTTGAGACATGACTTTTGTGGTCCATATTTAATTTTCACCAGTTTTAACAACCGCAGTAACAGTTTCTTTGACAAATGTGTTTAAAGGGCAATGTTCTTGGAGAATATGAACATGATGCCCCATCCCCATTTCCATGTAAGCTATTAAATATGAAAAATGGTGAGAGAGTAAATGAGTTGAAGCTATTCATGCACTGCACAAGCACAGATGATAATACATGGATGCTCAGGGATGTGCACCTTATTTACAGACAGTTCTATTAGCTCACGCTACCTACATTTCTTACATAAAACAGGCTTTCCCAGTTCTCTTTTTTAGACAAGGCCAAATGGTACAATTGTTTAGGATGTTGGGAAATCTCCTCTGTGCTCAGTACCTCTCATTTTGGCACATCAAGACATGGAGAGAGGCTTGTAAAGTCAGTAATCTGCTATCATCCTAAGGTACTGGGGTTTTGTCTCCAGAGTATCTCCATTGTAAGAACTCCTACTGAAGGTCAACACACAATTACATGCTCTAGGCAGAGAGCATGCCTTTGGAAAATGCAAAAATCTCTGTATGTTCTCACTTAGAGCAATCCAATGTGATAAGAGAAGTGTGTGTGTGTGTGTGTGTGTGTGTGTGTGTGTGTGTGTGTGTATGCACATGTGTGATATAATGAGACACAGGGAGTATGCCAACAATCTATGTAACTTCTAACCTGACTTAAAAAAAAAACAACAACTTTCCTCTATGTACAAAAAAAAAATTGCTTATGCCTTAGAGGATATTAGCAGCATTTGAATCTACTGAGCCCTGGGCATCCTTTCACTTTTTCTAACATACCATAACTTATGGCTTTAGCTGTCAGAATCAGAGCATGTAAATACCAGTCCATTCTTCAGCATATTTAATCTCTCTTTCATAAAACAAGACCCTAGTTTAAGGAGGAATAAGCTACCGTTTATTGAGTTCTTACTATGCATGTTAAATAAAGCAGTGCATTTAATCTTACTTGAGCTTTATAATCCCTACAAGTAGTCCCAGCAATCTTACATTCACAGGGAGGACTGAGGGAGGGGCAGAGTGAAGGAAATATCAAAACTGTAATTTGGATCCAGTCCTGATTGATCCAGCAACTCCTTTTATGTTCTCTATAATACACACTTGCTTAGAAAAAAAATTAATTTAAACCAAAGAGGATCAATTGTTGAGATGCAAAAAAGGGAACTACTAAGCATGTCCCAGGCTCTGAATGAGATCCAATGCCTGTAAATAAAGTACCAAAATTGATCCTTTCAGTATTTAAGGAGAAACAAATGCATTATACCTGATGTTGTGTCCTTAGCCTTAAGTAAGAAGCAGAACCAAGGGATACCAAGAGGCACAAATATAAAGGAAAACTGTTTCATGAGAAAATAATAAAAAACTAATACAGAAAAAAATCAATGCAGAGAAAAACAATGCAGCTCAAAGAAGTGGAATGTTTCTCAGGCTAAATCCTCTGTGATAATATGACAGGGAGTTTTAATGCAGTTGAAGAAATGGTAAGAAAAAGAATTCATTAGCAATGGAAGATGGGGGAAGAAAGGGAGCATCCAGAAAGCCAACTTTGGCAGGCTCTGTCTCTCTGTAGGAGACAGCATCTTGGAGAACACACTTAGTATTCTGGTGCTATCAGCAAGGCTGTGTATAGAGCAGACAGCGGCAACAGGCTATCACAGCTGAGGAAAACTGCCCAAGATGACCTGAGCTCCTTTGCTTTTCCTCTTTTCTTTTTCTGATTCCTATCTCAGAGCACAACTTTCTGATTAGAATTTAGCTTCTCTGCAAAACAGAAAAGTGCAAGTCATGCTGACAGAGGAGCTCAGGTCTCCTGAGGTTTCGTTTCTCATTGCACATTCATTAGCAAAAGAATATTATGATCTTTCCATTAGTGTCTTAGAGATTGGCTGATGTTGAGTCAATGCCTGGGAGCTGAAACCATTCTGCATATGAGGGCCAAAACTGTCCATCACAGGCAGCAGGGCTCAGATGCTGCAGGGTTGCCAGGAAGGCTAAATTAATTGAGAAATTGCCAGAATAGGGTCTCCTGAACATCCTATACTTTCCAAGTTGTTCTCTCTGGTCTGATGATTCAATAGTTTATCGTGGTTTCCTTCAAACTGTAGACTTTTCACACAGTGGTGTGCAGCAGATAATTTCATACAGAGGGTGTGTATAATTCCCAGAGGGGTATCATGGAACATATGTGCAAGGTGATATTAAGAAACCGAGGTTATTAAAACTTGGACACTGATTGGCTTTAACTTTAGAAAAGTGACAGCCTTCACAAGCCTAGCAGCCCTGTACTTGTAAAATAAGGATATGGATTTTGCCAAGTAAATCCCCATCAAATTCACATCTTTTCAATGAAACTGCACATTAAAATGCATGGAACATGGACAATTGAAGGCATCTCTGTCCCCAAGGCAAACTCATTGTCTCTCGACTGGATGACACCAGTGAAAGATTTGCCATCTGCCAGATGAGTGACCTTGGATGAGCTGAAAAACATGTGGTGTAGCTATCAACTTGTTATAAAAGAAAATTTTACCAACTTATACACTGGCGCCTCCAAGCTCTGAGGTTTCAGCTTTAAATAACCAAGATTTCACTGTCTGGAATTCAGTGTTATCTTCCAATGTGAGATTTTCCGCCATGACTTTGCTTTGCTTGACTTCAGTAAAGCTCTCTTTGATCCACGGCCTAAATGGAACTTAGAACAACCTTAATGATACTTAAATTTGGTTTTGCTACACACTTGTGAAGAGGCACTCCATTGAAGGATCCCTTCATTGCCTTTCAGAGTAGATTCCATTTCCAAGTTTACATTCAAGGTCTTCTGGTGTCTTCCTCTATGTCTGTTTTCTCCACACAATCATGTTTGCTTTTCTTTTTCTTCTGTTTTTTGAGACAGGATCTCATGCATCCCAGGTTCATCTCAAACTTGCTATAGTGCTGTGGATGACCTTAAGCTTCCATGGCTTTAACCTCTTAAGCTTGATGCCCATATCTCCATCTCGCAAACGTGGGATTACAAGTGTACGTCCCTATAACGATTTTATGATTAGTAATGCTAAATTATATTCAGTTAAGGACGATATCCAGACACCTAATTTTCATACCTTTCAAAATTCTAAAGGTTCTTTCTTGGGCACATGAATTTGGATTTGAGTACTAAATAACTATTAAAATTGTCAAAAACACAATTGACCATGTTTGCCCGAGGTTCATGGGAAGTTGTGGCCTAGTCAGAGAGACAAATGTTGATTTCATGAAAGGCAGATAATCCACTCAGGAAGATACTATGGATAGCAAACTCTGTGATGGAATGCTAATTAAACACTAGAATCCAAGGACTTGACATTATTTTTCTCTGTTCTTTTGGGGAAAAAATACATCATTTGAATATTAGAAACATTGTGAGAAAATGATCTTGCCCCTCAGTGATAAGTACAATGAGCAGAACAGATTAATTATCTTCTAATGTATTCTTCAGAAAGATAAACAAAGACTTTGGGAAAGGTCACCACACCAGTTAAGCAAGGAAGCTAAGACACATAACCAAATAGTTTTGATGAATACTGAGGGTCTTAAAGTCACTGTTCTGTATAAATCAGACAACATAAGACTTATCCTGCTCTGTTGGACAATAATGGGAGCAATAAACTAAATAAAGTTCAGTTCAAACAAAGAAGTAGTTGTAACTGATAATAAAGGGATATTAGAGTTTAAACAATGAGTTGGTTAATGGTACTGCTTGGAGCTTAACTAAGCTGTTTATTGGCAAGAAATAGAAAATTAAGCACTTGTAAGTGAAAGAGGAGCATTCTGATCCTTGGAGTCTATTTGAAGGCAGTTAGCTGTGATGAATTTTTATGAAGGGAAAGTTAAAGTTTCATTTGCCTATAAACATTCATTACCTGCAAAATAGAGAAAGAAAAGTATCAAACAGTTAAGAAAGGGTTTTCATTACAGTCATAAATCTTGGAGGGCATGAGGGATTTGTGATCAAGTTGTCAGCCATATCCTGGCCAGATTTTCTCTTACCCCACACAGAAAATCTGGTCAGTTATAATACTCTCTATATATCATAAGCTAATAGAAGCTCTCTTTAAACTTAATGTTGCTTAACTAATGTTTAGACAAAACCAGCTAGTTATATATGTGTACAGGTGATCCAGTTGATTTGCTCCTATTTACAGTAATTACCTTCCATGTCTCTAAAATAACTCTTAATTGAATTTCCTCATTATTGTTATTTAGAGCCTAATACAAGCTCTTTGGGGCAAACAGTGACACTTCAAAACCTGGCATGAGACCATTTTTGGCTCATGGTGTACTTGCCACATGCCCAGCTGTACAGCCAAGTTCTGGAGGGGGCTGATGAGTTTCTGTGTACTTCCCTGTGGCACCTTGGTTCATCCAAACTGTTGTTGTTTCAGACACTTCTGTGACATTCTAGATGAAGACTTGGAAATAAACCATCGCCAGATGCTGGCGGTTCCATTGGGAAGTCAGCTAGGAGAGAGAAACCTCACAGGAAACAACATGAGGAAACAATTAGCTACAGTGATAACTTCATTTGTTGAAATGGAAGCTGAGCCACAAATGGGGGTAAAATGAACAGCTTCAGAGTTCAAGTCAGAGTTCTAAGAAACCAGAATTGAAGAGATTTCTCTATTTCACCTACACAATAAAGCATCCTACATGTTTTTCACTACTAGACAAGGCAGCAGGCTACAAGGAAGTCAACTTTCCCTGGACTAGGAAGAATTTTTGTGGGTAGGGTTTTTGAGACAGAGGACACTAGGAAGAGGAAGGGGGAGTCTCAGGAGTTGAGAGAGACAGAGAGAAACAAGATGAAGGTGCCATGTTGAAAAAAAAGGTACAGCTATGTGGCGGAGAATGGATAAGAAATATGGGTTAATTAAAATTGTAAGAGTTAGCTAGTAACCAGCCTGAGCTATCAGCCAAGCATTTATAATTAATAATAAGACTCTAAATGGTTATTTGGAAGCAGCTGCTGAGACACAGGGAAACTCTGCCTACAGAACTGGATACTGGATGCTAGTAGAAATGTTCACTGGGGCATCATGTGAAAGGATAGAAACATGAGGAGCAGACATAGGGGATTGATTAATATAAATAAACTAAGAAACTTATTTGTTGTCATTGAAAATAAGAAATCTCTATCATAAATTGAAAGTGAAGATTCTAGTCTTCCTCTTGAAAAGAATTTGGCTACAAGATGATAGAATGGAAGGAAGACAAAGGGAGGGAGGGAGGGAGGGAGGGAGGGAGGGAGGGAGAGGAGAGAGAGAGAGAGAGAGAGAGAGAGAGAGAGAGAGAGAGAGAGAGAGAGATTTTTATTGTACCAGTGAGAAGAGTGAAGAATTACCTTAAGCTCCCAAACATTAAATGATGTTCTCTCAGACATATGGAGTCAATTTAAGCACTAAGCAGTGCTACAAAGAACCACAAAACCAGTTTCTACTAGAAATGCCATCCCCCAAATCCTTCCCAACATTCTAATCCAGAGACTGATGCTCAGTTCTGAAAAGCTGAAAGTGGGATGGAATATCAGAAGTGGAAAAAGACACTGGTGTGGATACCACTGTACTTTGCATAAGGAGATACACATTCCTATGTCTATCCCTCAAATTTTTTATTTAAAATTTTTATTCATTATACATACCAACCACAGATCCCCCTCTCATGCCTCATCCTGCTCCCCACTTCTCCTCTGGCCCACCCCTCATCCCCTCCTCCAAAAGGGTAAGTTCTCCCATGAGGGGACAACAAAGCCTGGTACATTCAGTTGAGGCAGGACCCAACCTTTCTCCCCTGCCTCAAGGGTGAGCAAGGTGCTCAATCATAGGAAATGGGATCCAGAAAGCCAGCTCATGCCCCAGAGATAGATCCTGATCACACTGTTAAGGGCCCCTCAAACAGACCCAGCTACACAATTGAACTGGCCTACCCTGGTAATCAGATTGGTGAATACTCTATCCCTCAATTAAGAGGTTGTAAAGATGCCAAAGACTTTAAAAATCGCAGCCTCTGCCTTGCTATCTTCCTTCATGATAGAATTTGTCAAGAAAGGATCAGAGACCTTGTCTCAAAACTGTAGACACTTGCCACACCCACAGAAAGCAAAGCACAATTGATTCAACCTAGGCTTGGTGACTGATCTTATGCTTCAGGGATTGGGTGTTAGGATGGGCATATGGGCTCTTAAGATTCAAGTGTTCTGTGGAGGACTATCAGAGCTTCCACAGACAATTGAAATGTTTTCTTCATTCCTTTAAGCTGGAATGAGAGTGTGATGTCTGCTTGTACAGGAACTATATTGCAAACATGATATAATAGAACGCAGGCTAGAAATTACCCTGCTATGGCTGGAAGAAAGTATATTGTCTAGTGGTGTTGCTTGGTTTTGCTATGAACCCGGGAATCTTTAGCTCAGAACTCATTGATATGGAAGAAGAAAGCCTCCTATCCATGAGTTGTTCTCCAACTTCCAAGGATGGAATCCCTACTTGACACAGGAGGAAGAATGTCAGAGACAGCAAAAGAGATCCAGGTAAGGAAAAGAATAGCAATACCCATTGTGTTGATTTAGACCTGCAGCAAAGAGGTAAGAATCTGTGTTGACCTGTTTATGGTTAAGGATAGAGTCTGGAAAGGAGAACTGGCATTCTCGGGTGGACCTTGGCAGAGAGTGGAGAAGGTTTAATAAGCCCACTGTGGTGCTGCTTAGGCACTACATGTCTTATCATTCTCATCCGCATTCACAGTCTACAAGGCTTGTACTTTATGGCCACAGTGTTCTCATTTCTTACCTGGGCCCGTTAGCCCTGTAAGCACTGCATGGGCCCATGCAGATACACCCTGCATTTTGCTCTACTCACAGCCCCTTCCTTCGTTTGCCTTCTCATTATTCTCCTGACAGGATACAGTTGCTCTGTGCTTGCCTTAAAAGCCCACTTAAAATGTTGAGGTGAAAAACAAAGTAAGGCGGGTAAAGCAAAGGAAGAGACATCCATAAGGAAGCAAGAATGAGGCAAGGTGTACATCTGTGTGCCCATGTCATTCCAGTCACCCTTCCCAGGCTTGGGGCTCATCCTTGAAATGGGCCAGGACAACAGACAGAAAAGAAGATGGCTCTGAGGCTGGTGGCGTACAGCTCCAGGTAAGTGTTCCCGGTCCCTTGACAATGCTGGGCAGCAACACCCAAAAGGAAGCCCAAATAGTTATCACTGCATAAGGGTGGAGTCTGTGAGGCAGATGGGAGAAAAGGAGGTATGTTTTCCATATCAGCTATTGCACAGACTGCAGGTAGGTTGGGAATAAGGGAAGAATAAATGTCCATGCTTCTGTCTGGGGACCAGATTTGGGTTTATTAGGGATACTTTTTAATCCTTTCCATTTGATTGGCAGTTCCCTGTGGGGAAGAGCTCTGCTGCCTGGTGCTCCTCCTTCATTTTCAGCTCTTAGCAGGAGCACAGCATATGGTACGTGCTCAATGAACATGGAGAGATAAAATGGTGCAGGTTTAAAGGATGCAGGTTAGTGCTGGGGAAACACTTGCTGATGCAGCTGTTGGGACATCTTGAGGCTGCACTTGCTCTCATTGCTGTCACTGGTGTGATGCTGATGGTGACAGATGGAAAAGGACAAGTCCCCCTGGACTCCCTCACCCCTTAATAATTAAGGACTCTATTACTTTCTTCAGGCCAATGCTGGGGCAAAGCTTTTCCTGACCCCATTAACTTTGCTTGTCTAGTACTATGCTCCCCAATCTTCTCATTGATTGACAGACTCACCACAGTCATTCCCAAGGACTTTAGGGAGAGGCTGTAATGGTAGCAGGTATGGTGTGCCTACTATACTGTCCATCCTCCCCTTTCCCTGCAAACTACTTACCAGCTCCTAAGCAGCTTCTAAAGACTTAACTGCTTGGTAATGCCTTTCCCCCTTCCTTAGGGGACACATGCTGCTGCTGAATGGAAAGACAGTTTCAGTGATTAAACCCACAGCTGTCGTTTATAGCTAAGACTAGATTTCTGAAATTAATTTGCAAATGTTCCCATCCTTACCCCCCTTTTCTGCTGCTTCCTGGTAAATTTGTTCCCTCCCCTGCTTTGGGGTGGGAGATGGGAGTTGAGTAGCAAAGCTCTCCATGAATACAGCTGCAGCTCTACACCTTCAGTGCCTGCCTACCACCTACAGACTGAGCCAGACCCCCCCCCCCGACTGCCGCCCAACTTAGCTCACAAGGAACACAGACCAGGGGAGACCCTTCCTGGGCTCAGGAGGTGTTTAGAGTCTGTCTCATGGGTACAAGACAAGGCAACACAGTGCTAAGTCTTATTTGTTATTTCCTAATGTGCACCTGGTAACTGTACTTGGATCCTAGGGTACCAATGAGACATTTACAGGATTCCAAATCCCAAACCCACCCCAGCAGATCTGTGCAACCTGAGCAGAGATATTAAAAGATAGGACCACTTCCTACTTGTTTTTATGCCTTTTAATCCTCCTGGAACCAATGGGGGATTAAGTGGGTAAAAGGGCAGATAGACAGGCTTATAAACCACTCACTTTTTTTTTTTTTTTGGTTTTTCGAGACAGGGTTTCTCTGTGTAGCTTTGCGCCTTTCCTGGAGCTCACTTGGTAGCCCAGGCTGGCCTCGAACTCACAAAGATCCGCCTGCCTCTGCCTCCCGAGTGCTGGGATTAAAGGCGTGCACCACCACGCCCGGCTTAAACCACTCACTTTTATATCCTGTCAAATAACACAGTGGCTATTGAGAGAAGGAAGGAAGGGGGAAAGGGACCATTAATCAACTACTAAACTTCACCCCCAAATAAATCACTTTAAAGGTGCATATAGTCTACTTATGTACGTTGTTTCTAATGCCAAAACATCATTCAGTTTACAGGTACACCATGACCCCTTCTATACTACATATGGTCACATGGAGCAACTGCTCCATCCCTTTACTCTAGAGCACTTGCCTGACATCATATATATATATATATATATATATATATATATATATATATATATTCAAATACATTCTACTTTCTGTTTCTCCCCACTACTTCTCAGGTTCCATGAGGCTGAAGCTTTTACTTTTTGTCCTGTGTGCCAATAAGAGTACCTGGGTTCAATTCCTAGTACCCACATGGCAGCTCACAACTGTCTGTAACTCCAGTTCCAGGGGACCTGACACCCCCACACAGACATACATGCAGGCAAAACACCAATGCACAGAAGATAAAAATAAGTAAATTATTAAAAAGAAAGAAAGGCTGGAACAGGAAAGGTGTTGATTTCCGACTAGTGATTTTAAAATGTCCAAATAAAAGAATGTACGCATGACTCCAGGCATTTTTAATATAAACGCTTAGAACTATTGTGTATTTTAAAGTGAGGTCACTGTGACTGCCCACCTCTCTGGGTTGTGATAGTAAGATTACATAAGGCAATGACAATATTTGCAGGATATCTAGCTTGTAATACATGCTTTGTAAGACAGTGACTGATATTATTAAACCCCAATCCAACTGGGCAAAAAACAATTATCATCCCTCTCTAGCAATAAGGAATACATGGCTTAGAAAAATCATATACTGTGATCAAAATAGAGCTGCTAATGAATGGCAGACTTAGGATTCCAACACACCTCTACCTGTCTCTAACAGTTGTAGTCTATCCAGCACCTGTCATTCATGTACACCCTGAATCCCAGGATGGCACAGCTATGCAAGATGATTGGAACCAACTCCGGGAAGCAATTAGCCTGAGTTCCAAATTCTTTCATCTAAAATACATGGCGGCTTTATGGATACAGTAAGGAGCTGCATATGTAGCTCCATAAGACCCCCCCCCCTCTAGAGCAATTCATCAGTCTATCTAGAAGTCATGACATCTTTCACATGGAAACAGCCATGTAAAGAAAAAAGCCATTCCCGGGCTAGAAGGCAGAAGTCTAGGCTTCTGACCACCGTTTTTCCTATCATCTATCTATGATGTTTTGGATACACCAATTTCCCTTCTTTAGGCAACGCTTTCCTCATTAGTAAAAAAGACAGTTGCTAAGCTGAGTGCTTAGCTGGCTCAACTCTGACATCTCCCAATGTTGTATGAGCAAAAGAACTTAAGGACTTGAGAAAATGCTAATAGATTTAATCTTACCATAACTAAGATGGTGACCCTTCACAATCCAGAGGAGGGGAAGGACTCCCTGAGGGGCCGAGAATATTCTACTTTCTACCTTGCCTCATATACTCACAATGACTCCTTTCTTGCCCTTTGATTTGTCTTGACCAAAAGTTTCATTCCAACAGGCCCCTAAGGTCTCTGCCCCCCAAGCTGAGCCTGCATAAAAGGGGAAACATATTCACCATATCAGTTTCTCCAGGGAATGAACCAATCACAGCAAGACCATGTGCCTGCTAAACCCAAACCATTACCTCTTGCCTGTTCAGCTCCTCCCCGAAGATCCTGTTTATCTCTGTGCCCCACCTTCTTCACCCTAGGAAGGAAAACTCTGCCTTTCCTCTTGATTGTTGTTATGCTTACAAACCATACCACCAGAGATCCCTCCCATTGCTACTGGACCTTAACAGCCCTGAATAACCCTTTTGAGTAAGTCTATCCTTTTTCAGTCTGAGTTTGTTTTTCTTTTATGTATCAAATTCTACAAATACAGGACTTTCCCACTATATTTTAAACTGATCCACTTCCCTTCATATACACTTATTTACTTTTTTTTTTTTTTTTTTTTTTGGTTTTTCGAGACAGGGTTTCTCTGTGTAGCTTTGAGCCTCTCCTGGAACTCACTTGGTAGTCCAGGCTGGCCTAGAACTCACAGAGATCCGCCTGGCTCTGCCTCCCGAGTGCTGGGATTAAAGGCGTGCGCCACCACTGCCCGGCTACACTTATTTACTTTTAAACAAATATTTTCCAATACTAACCCTTTCTTAAAGAGCACCTAAAATAACTCTTTATCCTTCTCACCCTAAAGCAAACTGATATCTAAAAAATGAGTTTAGGAGATGAGCAAGTTGGCCCATGCCTATAATTCCAGTACTTGGAAGACTAAGACAAGAGAATTGCAGTTTGTTTGAGTTTGGGCTGTTTAGTGAGACTCGAGTCATCCTGTGCTACAGGGTAAAAACTGCTGTCCCCAAGATAAAAACACCAGCAATATACAAAGAAATAAACACATTTATTCATGTCACTCTCTGCTTGTAGCAGTTCCAACAGTTTGCCCTTAGGGTAAATTCTAACCGAGTATCAACAGACTCTGCCTTCTTTCTCTCCTTCATCATTCCACACTTCCTCTCTGGGAGCCAACATCACAGACACGCCTGCTGTTCCATGAACTCTGTACATACTCTTTTCATCCCTTGGATTTTGCAATAGTTTCTGCCTGGTGGTCTGAATCCACTCTTACCACCATCCAGTTCAGCTCAAGCATAATGCCTTCACATGTTTTTGCATATCATCTCACTCATCTCAAGCTGAGAATAGCAGGAAACCACTGTAAACTCTGAGATTCCAAGAGTGAATCTGGTTTTGTCCACCATTGTGCCCACCAAGAGCTAGCAAGCTATCTGATATATAGATTTAGTACTAACATTTGAATGACTGATATTTTGAATAACAATGTGAAGAGTATTATACAAAAGGTCTTTTGTCTATAAACCTTGAAGGCATTGACCCTATGGATAAAATGACTTAATTTTCACATTGGCCCAAAGCTAGGATAGTAAACTGGAAATGGTGTGTGTGTGTGTGTGTGTGTGTGTGTTCATGTGTGTGTGTATGTCTGTGTATTCACATGTTCATTCATATTTTGCAAATGCAGTTTCATGTGTGTGTGTGTGTGTGTGTGTGTGTGTGTGTGTGTGTGTTCATGTGTGTGTGTATGTCTGTGTATTCACATGTTCATTCATATTTTGCAAATGCAGTTTCATATGTGTGTGTGTGTGTGTGCGTGTGTCTGTGCATGTGTGTGTGTGTGCTTCACTTTTTCTCCCCAGTATCAGAGCTTTATTAGGAGGGGGACAAATGAACCAGGTTTGGGGAGAAGCATGTGCTGAGAGCAGAGAGAGACAGAGAAGAAATGGTGGGGGGAAGAGAGAACAGAGAAGGGGTGTGTTTGGCTTTTTAAAATGTGTGTATGTTTTTTTTTTTTTTTTTTTTTAATCAAGGCCATAATCCTAATGGTTTCCACATGCAGTGTCCCCAACCAAAGGCTAATGTACTGAAACCTTGGTTCTCAGCTGCTGGGTAAAATCATTGAGAAGTGACTGGACCATGTGTTCTCTGATCTAATCAATAGATTGATCTATTGACAGATTTACTACCTGAAAACATTAGGAGGAGCTGGTGGAAACTTTTGGAGGTGGATCCTATTCGAAAGAACTAAGATAAAGAGGGCATGTCATTTAGGGTTTGATCACCCTGGCTTCTTGGTTCCCATGAAATAAACTGCTCTGTTATGGCCTCTTCACCATGGTGTTGTGTCCACCTCACCTTAGTCCAAAAGCAATAAAGCCAGCCAGCACAGACTGAAAATTCTAAAGCCATAAGCCAACATCAATCTTACCTTCTTTAAGTTAATTTCTCAGGTATTTGTCTCAGAGATGGGAAACATTAATGTGCAAGTTGAAGCAGGGGTTTCACTATCTCTATGAGGAAAGGCTTTACTGTGTGCATTGTTAGGGGAAAATCTGGCTAAACCTGGGTCTATGTTTTTCCTTATTTTTCTTTCACATACAACCAACCATGTATCTCCAACAAGATCACCCACGCATGCATGAGAAAGAAATTTTGATTGAATGGACTTTGTGTTAGTAGCTTTTTGTCAACTTGATACAAGCTAGAGTAATCATAAGAAGGAACCTCAATTGAGAAAATGCCTCCATCAAATTGGCCTATAATCAAGCCTATGGGGGCTTTTCTCAATTGATGATTGATATAGTATGGAAGGGCCAGCTGACTGTAGGTGATGCTACCCCTGGATGGGTAATCCTTGGGTGTATGGAAAACCAAACTCTGCAAGCCATGAGTGTACAAGTCAGTAGGCAGCAGTAAGTTCTATGGTGTCTAATTTAGTTCTTGCCTCCAGGTCCCTGCCTTGAGTCCATCTTGGCTTCCCTTAGTGGATTATAACCCAAGATATGTAAGCCAAATAAACTCTTTACTCCCAAAGTTGCTTTTGGTCAAGTTTTTATCACAGCAACATAAAGCCGACTACAACAACCCTCAGACAAGTCCATTACCTATGACTCTGAGGGTGACTTTTGTGCCCCTGTAGGACTAAAGGCACAGTTTATCATTTGTCTTCTTTACTTTTATAATTACACTTATTCTATGGTAGGCTTTCAAAACTTTTTTTTATTAAACAGGAGTAAATGGTAGTGATAAAATATGGCTATCTATAAGATTCTATGGTTTCATCTTTACACAATATCCCTTCATCCCAAAATGCTCCCTAAGTTATTTTTTCCTCCCCTGTACATTCACCCACCTTACTCACTCGGTGTAGCTGACTTAGAGAGAGAAGATCCTGGAAAAAATTCCTACCAGAGAAAGTTCTCTGTAGGAGACAAAAGTCTAAGTTCCGAACCTAATCAACATGAAGTAGTCTCTTTTTCTTTTGAAAATTCTTCTTGCTTCTCTAGCATTGACTTTGGTCTTGACATCATCAAATGCTGATATCCTTTCCTTAGAACATTATACTTTAAATTAATAAAGAAACCAAGGTTTCTGTAAGAAATCTTGGCTGTAAGGATGAAATCTCAGCATGAAATAAAGATATATACATTGAAAGAAGAACACACATGCTAAAAATTTAAAAAGCATCCTCCAGTATATGGCCACACATCTAAGAACATTTGTACAGCAGAAATTAGTCTTGAGGAGCTTTTGCTTTGTTTTGTTTTTATTTTGTTTTTTCTTTATAAAGAACACAAAGTTAGGTGGGTTGGATCTGAGAAGAATTGGGGGTAGTGAATATGAACAAAACATATTATATGAAACCCCAAACTATAAAAGAACTAATAAAAATGATTTAAAACTAAGATTTTGTAAGGCTTTTGATAAAAAATGAGCACCCTCATGTCCTGAGCCTGTCACCAGCACCAGACCTGGATTGCATATGTTATGCAAGGCAGCATGAGACAGAAGATAACAGAGTAGCTATGGCCATACCTTTCATCTCATCTGGGAAACACAGCATGAATTTTTTAATGCCAATTGAACGTGAGGAACAGAGAAAAAAAAAAAGAAATAAAATGAAGAGGTCAATCAGCGGAGAGCAGGAATCTGAATGTTAAGAGCGGAACAGAAGAGGCAATGATTAAGCCTGAATACTAGAAACCCAAACAATGTGCATTCTTCAAAGTCCTGATAAAGTCTCCAGTGGAAAAAAGGATTCCAGATTTGAAGAGCAAATTGGTACAGTTCAGTGATCTTTAATATTCATAGAAACAAGAGAGAAAACAAATTCTGTCACTCTCTTGCTCTTGGAGGATCCATGCAGATACTTTGTATCTTTGGCTTTTCCTAGTCTCACTCATGTGGATTTTGTGGCAACAACTCTTGTTGCATCAGATCTTTCTTTCTCTTCTCTAGATCCTGGAGCTGATGATGTTCTAGGACTTTTCCTTAGGGATAAGATGTCATCTCTTTGAAACTTTCTAAAATAATGGTCTCAATTATTCTCTGCATGACTATCATAGATCTTTACTTATCTGGTCTGGAAGATGTCTGTGAAGCCAGATACCAAACTTCTACTGGTAAGAAAGAGAGATCAGCGCTGAAAAGTCCAAGATAGGATCATAGAGAAAGCTGGAATTCTCTCTGGAGCCCATGTTGTAAGAACAGTCTTAGATCTATCAACATGGAAGCACGTTGAAGGTTAGAAGAAAGAATCACTAACTGGCCTTGTCTGATCCATCTACAGTCATTCAATGGAGCATTATGTGGTCCACTAGAGTAAGCTGGATCTTCACAATTCCTCACATTCTCCCTCTTTTGAATTATAATCCCACAACCTTTATCAATGGCTTTTTGTTGCCACCCATGACAGTGAGTATAATATATTAACCCACTTCATCTTGGCTTGGTACCTTCCACTATAGTGGATAAAGCATACTAACCCCTTTGTCTTTAATTGGTACCATCAGCAACAGTGGATATAGTATAGTGATCCATCTATTTAGGCTTGGTACCTTTCACTATAGTGTATATGTTATATTATCCCACCTATCTTAACTCAGTACCTTTCATTATAGTGGATAAAGCATATTGTCACATATGTCTTTGCTTGGTACCTTAATCTGTAGTGAATATAATACATTAGCCCACCTCATCTTGGCTTGTTATAGTCAACCATACTGGCTATAGCATATTTCCCTACCCATCATGACTTAGACACATGATTTTGCTTCATCAAGAGAATGTGGACAGAGGAAAGAAGTAGCAATAGGTGAATTATTGACTAAGATACCAAAGGAATTAAATGCTTCTGTGTCCTCTCTTGCATACCTACTTTTAGCCAAGAGTAGAATGTGCCCTGAGTGCTTTCCCACCTAAGGAAAACATGAAAATCATGAAACAGACCTGTTCTAACAGGAAGCCTTGAGCCATATCCAGACATTAGAACTGGGAATCCAACCAATCCACAGATTTGTGGGTATAAAATTTAAATACTGTATGTTACAAGCCACTAACTTCTGAGATAGGTTGTTGACAATATTCCTGAGGCAACAGTTGGAAAGTACAGCTACTGTGACATCATTAAAATTATGTTTTGAAGATTTCTTCATTATTTAAGGCAAAGGTTATATAGTGCTATATGGAAATAATGCTATAATTATGTGATTATGTGATAATTTCTGCAAAAAGTTTAGAACTAAAAAGCTGGGACTAAAATTACTTACAATAACACTAAGATACATATTTATAGGCATATACATTGCCTCAAAGAGTAGAATAAGACGTATAAATGTGTTAATAATGGCTATTTATGACTGGTATATTTATATTGGTTTTAATTAATTTATCTTTGCCTGTCATTAAATAAATACTGAGCTAATTTTGGTTATATTAATAAATTTCTCCACAGGCTACATTTTCTACTGTGAACATACATTACTTTAATAATCATAAAAAAATCAATGTTTGTTTTTTTTTAAAATGAAGATCCATGACCTATAATGTTGGCAATAACCCACTAATGATAACTCTTTATGAGATTCTTCTAATAGTGGTAAGTATGCCTAACAAAGCTATCATCTAGAGATTGTTTTATTGAATTGTCTTTCATGAAGATAGAGTAACAGTTCAACCAAAGTCAAGATTCATTACATCAGTTATTCTATCAAAACCCTCGGGAATGTTGTTCTGTAGTTAATGGAAGAGGTCAAACATGTTATTCACATTGGAAATAACTAAATATGCTTGAAGAGATCATGGACAAGAGGAGATGGAAGGTTCAAGAAAAGTGATGAAGAGGTAAGAACATGGAAGAAATAGTGGGAGACAAGGGGAAAATGCAAAGAAGTAATCCTTCTGAGCGTCACCCCAAGGACATATCTCTTTCCCATCACAACACCATCATCCATTTCTATTTATATAAAAGCATCTGAGAAAATCCCACATTAGACAGAGAGTGACTCCATCCTGGTTGTCAGGTCATTTCCTCAAATAGGAATTGCTAGTCCTCCACAATTGATTTATTCCTCACATATTTTGGCCAGTAAGTTTCATTGTCATTGTTTTCCCCTTGCCTATATTGTTTCCTCATTTAATAGCTTCCAGGCTATACAATATGTTTAGAAAGGTCATGGGGCTCTGGTCTCCCCCCTCTATTAACCAATACTTAGCTAGATGACTGTTAGGCACCAACCACCCTGTGGTTTGGGGTAGCCCTTAACCCCTGTCCAACATTCTGAATAAACACAAGTTAATTTCATTGAAAAGATCATTAAAAGATAGGCATTATTGCTGTATCAAGGAGAAAAAATAAAAAGTATGTACTCTGTGTATGTTAATTATGGGGCAATAAAAAAGATGAATAAGACATAGGAGAGGATACATAAGGGGAAATATAGGGGTCTAGAAGGTAAAAGGAACAAGAGGTGGGGAGGGAAGAAAAGGGTATCACTCATTAACCTCCTTTTACCTTCTTACAGGGACACGCCTTGTTACATGTGATAAGGGTAAAGATGCTTGCCCTGGAGAGCAAGATGGCTTCTCCTATCACCTTCCTGGTCTACCTGCCCATCTATTTCCAGTAAGTAACATGAAATCTTGTCTCTGCATATCATGCTGAATTACAGGAATAGTTATTATAGGCCCAAAATGTTAGGTCCTTGAGATTCTGTTCTAGGCACATCCCTATTTCTGCCCACCAGAAAATTATAACGTATTGGAAGGAGGATCAGATATTCACTGGGCATTGAGCTTCTATGAATGCCTAAAGTAATAAACTAGAATATGAGCTTGAGTTATTCGCACTAAATTTGGCTTTCATTAATCCTTTCATTATTTCCCTCCACAAATAACACTGAGCTCCTTTTC
Source organism: Peromyscus leucopus (assembly GCF_004664715.2). Taxonomy (NCBI): domain Eukaryota; kingdom Metazoa; phylum Chordata; class Mammalia; order Rodentia; family Cricetidae; genus Peromyscus; species Peromyscus leucopus. Next base: position 56,723,231 of record NC_051075.1, on the reverse strand, counting down.
TGACTTGGGCACTAGGCATATATACTTAATGGTTCATAGTCCAGGGAATGAGATAGACAAGGAAAAGAAACATTACACAGATCCAGGCTTGTAGATGAAATACTGTGAGTATAAGTATTCATGTATGCACACATGTGCACAATATATGACTATAGATATGAATTGGTCTGTGTTGCAGCCCCAAATTAATTATGAAGAGAAAGTTTTGTCTTCCTGGTACTTTTCTTCCCATCCAAATTCCATGGATCCTTAGACTTCCTCTCTTCTACTGAGAACTGTATAGACAGCAGTATGTTGAAGTGTCTGATTGCTTTTGTTGAATTGTGAATTCACTCCAAGTGGCTAACTCCCATCTCAGCTTATCCATTATGTCTGCTTTCTGAAATTCCTCCAGCAGAGAATGGTTGGGGTTGCAAGAAAACAAAGACTGTCTTCCACTTCTCATAGCTTTTTCTCCCTCCCCTAAATACCTGATCAAAGTGTAGCAGAAACACTCTAGACTGTACTAAGAAAAAAAAAAAAAACATCCCTATATCCAGTCTGCTAACACAGTAACTATGACAAGTTATTTAATCTTTCACCATCCTTGGTTTAATTGTCTAAATATAGATAATGCTATGAACTTTATAAACTTATTCTAAAATGGAACAAGAAAAGAATACTACTCACATATTAAATAGTTACGAAGGTACAGGCATTGTGCTAAGATGTTTACATAATTATCCTAGTTAAGCCTCACAAATGCCTCAGAAACATTTCAAGAGAACAGAAAAAAAAAAATGAGTCTTAGAGGGGTTAACAGCACACTCAAGAGCATATGAAATACATGTGATGAAGCTGTCAATCAAATCCAATTGTTTGCCTCTAACCTTGTACATCATAAGTATCAAATTATATCCAGCACACCCAACACCATACATGCGTAATCAATGTAAAGAGCACTCTCTCCTTTCTTTCTCTCTCTCTCTCTCTCTCTCTCTCTCTCTCTATATATATATATATATATATATTTTTTTTTTTTTTTATATATATATATATATATATATATATATATATATATATATGTGTGTTTGTGTGTATTTGTTTTTGTTTTTTTTAAGATAGGGGTTCTATATGTATCCCTGACTGTCCTGGAACTCACTCTGTAGACCAGGCTGGCACATTTGAATCCGGAGATCTGCCTGCCTCTGCCACCCAGGTGCTAGGATTAAAGGCATGCACCACCACAACCTGGCTCCCTTTTCATATATTCTTAACTGTGAATTTCAGTTGATTTGATGCCTTCAGTACAACCCTATACTCTCTATTTCAGGTTAGCCTTTCAGGGGTTTTCTCTTCTGTGGATATGATCAGAAATCTGCATTTTCTCTGCATGTCTCTTTTCAAACAGACCTGTTGATCGTGTAAGGTTTGGGTAATGAGATTATTCCCTAGGCCATGAATTACTTATTTATGTGAATTAATTGCCTAGCTTATGTGAAATAAATAAATGGACTATTAAGTGGGCAAATTCACAAAGATCCACCATGCTTATGTACAGAGACTGTGAGCTTCACTATCCCAAGGTCTCACTATCAACACTGCAAGGAGACAAGCTCAAGGGCATAATAAGTAAGAGGAGGACCTTCTGACACTGATCTTGGATAGACAACTCTGGACTAGGATTCAAAATGCTGACTGAGGAGTCCTCCTGTGTCTATTTACTACCCAAATGATGGCAAGTCATAAAACCTACTCTGACCTCAGTTCTTCCCGTATAAATCATGAGCACCAACATAGCTGACTTGTTAAGGCCCTGACCAGCTCTGTCATTCTGTGACTCAATATTACCTGCTACTTGACGAGACTAGGATTTCTTCCATCAGTGATATCCTGAGATGTTCCGACAGTCAAGTCTCTGTTCAGTTTTGCTTCTGAAATGTGTGATTTAACTACACTCAGCCTAGGGCCACATTGATAAATAAGATGAGGTAATAAATAAGTTACCTATTGTGGACCAAATACATGTTTTCAGGATAACAAACAAATATGACTCCTATAGGAAACAGAAGTCCACCATCCATACATATGGTAATATCTAATGCCCATCTGCATTCCTGTGCCAATAATGCACTCCTATAGCTTAGACATTCTCTACTTCAGTGAACACATTGCCTCCTCCTATCTTCCCTGACTTTATTTTAGTGACTACTGGATTATTAAGAAACTCCAAATCACAACATGTAAGAACTAGTATTAGAAACTAGTGATGCTGATCCTGAGAATGACTAGAAATTCTACTGGAAAAACAATAGTTGTCTTTAAACATCTAAAGGTTGAATGTTTGTCCTTAAACAAGCTTTTAAGCTTGATTGGCTTTATCAGCCCCAGTATGCCTCATTTGAATTTTTGGATTTGTCTTTTGTTGCTGTTCTTTTCCTTTTTCTTTTTGTTTGTTTGTTTGTTTGTTTTGAGACAAGGTATTGCTTTATAGACAAGGCTGAACTTGTACTCAGTACATATCCTATGATGGCCTTGAACTCCTGATCTTCCTGTCTCAGCCTCCTGAGAGAGATGTTTGAAGATATGTGCCATCATACCAGTGCTAGCCTATGTTTCTTCATTGAATACATCTTTTTATAGGCTCCAGAGCCTGAACCAAGATCAAAAGAAAGGCATTAGAAAAAGAGAGAGTTTTGTACTTTTGTAAATAAATACGCTTGCCAAGAAGAAGGAGAAGGAGAAGAAGAGACTTCAGTTCACATAATATGAATTTTTTTTATTTTTACTATAAATGGACACACTTCTTCATGAAAGATCAAGCTCCATTCTTGCTTAGCTAAGAAGAGAGTATTGATCAGAAAAGTGCAACCTTGGGGCTGAAAGACCCAGAAGACCAGCTGAACTGTCTTCTAGCTGGGTAGTCTTAATTCATTTATCCTTGGGCAAGTTGGTTTATCCTTGACCTCAATTCCTCATCTATAGATTAAGAATGAAAACAACATTTCTCTTCTATGGCTATTGTAATAATTAAGCTGCCCACTTCAAGTTATTATATTATAAATCATGGAACCTAGAAAACATTCCCATAAAACATTTAGGAAATTTTTTCAAGGGGAAGTATATGCAGCAGATATTGAAAAAAGCTCCAAAACTTTGGAGGTCCTTTTTTGTTATCATATATATATATATATATATATATATATATATATATATATATGTGTGTGTGTGTGTGTGTTGTGTGTGTGTGTGTGTGTGTGTGTGTGAAAAGAGTGCATCTATCCCAAATCCCAATGAATACTTCTATCCCTTCCTTTTATGGCTATCAAGGTTGTCATATAATTTCTTCCTCTGTTTCTACTCCCAACATAGTCTTGACTTTGTGACATCCCACCAGAAGTGATTCTGTCTCATGGAGGCTACAATGCTGGGCTGTTTGTGTATGTGGGGGGGGGGACTGTTTTATTTCAGATTTAGCAATGGGACAAAGAGAGCAGAGATATCTGGGTAAAAATGATGGCTTTGAGCATCAGCCTACCATCATGGGCATAGTGACATTAAGAATCAGCAACTATCCTCAGATCCAGAAAGCATGTCTTAGGGGTGTAAAGAATTCAACTTTAAAAAAAAAAAAACCAGAGCACTTATCTTTCTTTTACAACATCGCTGGTAGTGATAAAGAATGTGCCAGCCTTAGCTGGTGCCAGTGTGTGGCCATGAGCAACTATAAGAAAATAATATTCAAATACCAGCAGGCCACAGCAGGAAGTTTTAGACAAGGGGCCTGTGGAGAAGATTAAAATCTGAAAGGCACAGGACTTTCTTTCCCTGGGGGAACAGCGAGGGGTGGGGGCATGCTAATCCCGTGGATTTCATAAGGTTTCTGATTTACTAGCCTCTTAGAAAGCACTGTTGGGGATTGTCATTTTGATGGGAAGGCCTTGCTGCAAAGGTTAAACATGCTAAGAAGCATGAAATGATCTTCTCCAAGAAAGATCGCATCTACTTGCCAGGGAAATAGCCATCCAACAGCCCACAGAAGGGGGTCTTTCAGGAGTCATTCATACCCAGGGTTCTTAGGCTGTATGCACTTGGTACTCCAAAACACTCTCTGTCCAACTGAGTTTATTTATCATTTGTGGGGTGCAAAAGGGATGGATGATGAAAGAGAAAAGAAATACATTGCATATCTTCCCTTCGCATAGCTTTTCTCCCAGTCAATTGCCAAAGTTTCAAATAAATATTACCAGAGAGAATGAATTATTGAAGACTAATTGAACAACATTATAATGCCACATTCTACTGCTTACTAAATCATGGAAACATAAACACATATCTTCACAGGTAATGCTCTTGCTTCAGAACATCCAACTCTAGGATAAAGTGCAGATCTAAGAAGATTTTACTCTATTAAAACTTGGGCCACTCAATTCCTACCTGGAGGCCACAGTTCCTCATTTAAACTGAGAGAAGGGGTGGCTGTGCTAGAAATATTCAGACCTTTGTTCTACTGACAAGATACCCAATTTTGGCATCTTTTATACTCTAAGTTTTAAGCTGTTTTGAGTTTTGAGTTTTAAACTCAGTTTTAAGTTGGGGATTTGAGGTGTCTTATCCATGAGGATTTCATTTCTACTCTTCCCTCCCTCTAACTTCAGATTGGATTAAAATAGAACCTATGATAAAAATAAAGTGGAGGACCATCTCAGACATGAAAGGGAAAACTACACACACGATTTGTGCATACACACACACACATACAGCCCTTATAATTACCATCAAGGCTGTAGAGTGTGAAGGAGAGAACAGAGTGGGGAGAAATTAAAACTCTGACTTCCCACCTTTAAGGAACTGATCTTTTGGCTTAATCTTAAATCTAGATACTTCTGCAAGATGACTAGGGACAGGATACAGCTAATTTTCCCACCAAGTATATGCCAAAGCTACACTAAGCATGCCACAACCATAACACATTCCTAACACATGTCCGTATACCACCCCCAGACTATTCGAAACGTAAAGAAAATACACACTCTGGTGTGCTTTCATGGTTCCCTCTTCCTGCTTTTAAACTATGCTTGATATCATATGCTGAAACAGGAGAAAACTAGAAAAGACCCAGTGGCTCCAGAATTTATTTTGTCACATTGTCAAATTACTACATTTCTGATTCATAGGGGGGTCACATTGAGGACACTGTGTTGTATAACAGAACATCCCAGAAAGACAACAAAAGAGCCACTCTCAATGTGTTAAGTGTAGGTATGAAAACTGAAGCACACCGTGACAGCAAAGCTGATGTCAGTGAGACTCCTTGCTGCATCCCCTTAATAGTAGCCTTGTTCTTCCTCATTCCTCCCAAGATCTTCATTTATTCAAGATAGCCACAAGAAACAATGGACTTTGATGGACATACCCTTGTTTTCATTTACTGCTGGCCACCTTCCAGATACAAGCAATCAGTGACGAAGTTCTAGTAACATTTCCCTTCTACCTATTAGATATGTATCCAAACTCAGCTTCCATTCTGCCTACCTCAGTGAGGTCTCTCATCTCTTTTAATGCCAGTGCAATGTGCACTCATGTGTATGGACATGCTAGCCTTTTTTCATAAACTTTTCTTCCTCTTGGAATAATATAGTTTCATTCCTGGGCGACAGATTTCTCACTTATGCAATCAAACCTCAGCTCTATCGTTATCCCATCCTTGATGCTTTCCATGGAATTTCTCTCTGCATTTGAATACCACCTTTCTTGGACACCAGACCATCACGATCTGTTTATGAGGCAAACCATAATCTCCCTCATATTAAACACACTAGCTGGCACATAGCACATACTGAGGACTTTGAAATGAATTGGGTCTTAATTTCTTCAACTAGAGACTGGTAATCATGATATATCATCTGCAGAAAGGATGTAAGTGTGAAATGGCCCAGTGAATATTAAGAACCCAACATAGAGCAGATGCATAATTCCTTTCAATAAAAAGTAGGTCTCTTAACTTTCTTTTTCATCCAAACTGGAGCGAAGAAGGATTCGTCTATTTGTGAAAGGAACCATGAAGCCAGCAATGATAGAAAAGCCTGCAATGGTCCCCTTGTGTTGTGTTTTGAAGCACTTGTTCCTCATAATTTAGCAGCCTCTCGATTTATTGTACTATAATAGGCAGATGTCTGCTGGCAGTTACGCCACTTTTAGCAAACACAATAACAAAGGTATTGAGCAGGGATGCAAATGGGCATTACGTCCCTGCTTTTGAGGACACTGCAGCCACTGAAGGTATAAGAAGCTTTCACACACTGCAGCAAACAACGGACTGACCCTCACATTCCTCTGGCTGGATGCAAGTGTATGGCAGACTTAAAAGAAAAAAAAAGAAGAAGAAAAGATCTCCAGTGCCCCTACCTGTTAATTTCAGAATAACAAAAATATACATTCTCAACTCTTCTTTGGAACAAGAGGAACACTATAATGAGAGCTCCCTCAGACCCCAACCAATCATGTTCATTCATGGATCTTGATATGTCTTCACGAGAACACATGTTGGTCATGGGGAAAAGACACTTGAAGAACTCAAGGAGACAAAATAGGCTGAATGTGAGGGGCCTGCTGGATATTACCAGAGACTCATTAAATGACATAAGCAACCATGCATAAGAAAAACTGGGGTTTTGACTGATGTCAATGAACTGCATAATTCATAGGAAACCCCCTTTTCAGATACATGTCATTATCCACCCTAAGAACATAAACAATGGGCCAAAACAGAGATAGCCTTTTAATTCTCTGAAAAAATTACAGGTTATATTTATTAATATATCAATACTTTGTGTCATAAGCCTGAAATTCACTCCATACAACAAAACACTCATTTTCTTGGGCAAATGTATTAGAAAAGTAAAAACTTCATTGCACTGTTGATAAAACTAAAGCCAGCATTCTGACCAAGAGAGATCTGCAAACTGCAAGAAACGGGGACTCTCCGTCCTGTTCTGCCCTTCATTCACCTTTATTCCTCTACTTGGGAACAGAGGAGACACTGCCAAGCTGGTGACATTTGAGAATCACAGAGTTCTAGAGTTGAAGGGCCCTAAGAGAGCATGAAACTGGATTGCCTCATTTTATTCTTATAGAACAGAGAGGCCAGAGGATCCAAATAACTATTTCAAGGTCATATATCTAAATAAAGGACCTGGGTATCCCAGGAGGTAGGGAGCACAGGTACATGGCAGAATCTCTCCTCAGTGACACAGAGACAAGTGGAAACAACCAGCACAGTTGTATTTGACATTGGAGTCCAGAGCTGCTCTTGCTCCCACACTAGTTAGTTATTCTGACCAGAACAGTTGATAAAGTGGTATGCCATGTTGTCATATCTTATTTTCTAATTGCTTTGTTTTTCTATTCCTATGATTGCCCTTTGAACTATCATACTCTGTAGATAATATTAAAGCTTAAAGATTATGTCTCCATCCCCTCTGCTACATTATAGGCTCATGGATGACACAGAAATGTGTCCTTTACTAGTCTGTGTCTTCAGGACCCCATTCCCTTTTTTGACGTGGAAAGAATCTGAAGACTTGTTTATTAAGTTCCTGTGCCAATGTTGGTGTTCAATAGCAAGCATCAAAGTTTCATTTCCATAGTCTTATAGACCCAAGGCTCCTGAAAGTAGTTACTGAAGGTAGTAATGTGTTGAATGTGCAGAGATTTTAGTAATTTACTGTAATACTCCACAGATGCCACAAGGCACATTTGAGTTCTTCATTTTCATGTTCTACTTGCTATCTAGTTGTCCAAAGAAAATATCAGTATTTAGCCCTGTCATGATGCAAGATGCTTCATATGAAGACTATCAGGACTTGATTCTTGGAGAAAATGTAACAAAAATAAAATGACCAAGGACAGTGGCAATGCCACTTACTGAGATGGGAGGGACAGAAGTAAAATAACTTTGATGTAGGGAGGAAGGAATGATTGCAGGTGTCACCTCAGTTTTTAAACTGAGATGCCAAAGAGGAAAATATGGGTATAGAACTTGGGGTTTCCCTGGAGAGTCCTAGGCTAGAGATCTCAATTTGAGCATCACTGATATAAAGATGACCTTTGATGCTGTGACAATGAGTAAGAGCACCAAAGAAAGTATGCAGACAGAAACATGGAATGGAGACCTGAAGTGCTCTGACACTTAAAACAACACAGCATGAATGTATGCATAACACAGTGCTAGGGATTATGGGCACATCAATATACTTCATAAACTATTTCTTTATCCTCATTGATCATGGAATCCAGATTTTGTATACATGGAAAGAAAAGGCTTCTTAGTGTGTCGTGAAAGAAATGGAATAGAAGCCAAGGAACTATAAATTCTAGCTACTCTTGAGCTCCAAGATAAGTAATATCAGCTTTTCTGGAGTATTATTCTCCACCTGCCAAAATGAGGATGAATCTCAGACGACCCCAATGCAATCTACTCACCATATTGCTTTCTGACATCCTGATTCCTGTGTGATGTATGTGTGACATTCACATGACACACTCCAGCCTCACTACGACCTGTGCCTCTGCCTTTCCAGGCAGAATCTACTGCTGGTATTGCTGTGATTATTGCCAACCAGGACCACACGGACAACCAGAGAGTTGACTAAAATGGAGGCCCTCAGTAAAGATTGGAGAGAGATTCTGTTGCCATCCTCTCCTCTAGGAACAAACCATTTAAGAGATCTTATATCTTTCTTGTTGTGTTTGGCACATGGATATGACAGATAAACAAAATCCCAGAGGCCTGGGGGAAGTATGTCCTGTCTTTCTTAATTTCACAATTCTGTAAATTAATGCTCTCAAAATCATTTGTTTTCTATAAGCACAGTTAATGTTTTATTTCAGCATCCATGAGGAATGGCCAAAATAAGACAAGATAAAAAGAAATATGAAGCAGTTTCATGCAGCTAGAAGTCTGTAAAAAGTCTATGGCCATAGGAGTGAGGGTTGCCTGCCCTAAACCATGGAAGAATGAGCAAAGGGCAATGAATCAATAAGATTGTATTAACTTACATATGTATAAACATCTATGTGATTTATATGTAACTGTGCACTCACATATGCACATGTGCATATATAAATATATAACAATTAGGAAGATAAATTTGAGGTTTCGATATGATATTCAGTGGGAAAAGGAGAACACACATTTTTCCTATAGCTTGATTATATCTGTATGTAAGAACAGGCAAACTCACAAAACAGGGAAAAGACTAGTCACAACTGATTTAATGGTTAGTTAATTGTGTTCAAGTCTTAAGTGTTTTTTGTTTGTTTGTTTGTTTGTTTTTCCTGATTCTTGGAACTTGCTTGTATTTCCCAAGAATTATTTAATGTACATCTAATTATTTTATAGCAGTGGCTCTCAATCTTCTTAATGCTGTGACCCTTTAATACAGTTCCTCTTGTTGTGGTCACCCCCCAACCATAAAATCATTTTGTTGCTACTTCATAACTGCAATTTTGCTACTGTTATGAATTGTAATGTAAACATCCGATAGGTGACTCAAAGGGGGTCATGATACAGGTTGAGAACCACTGTTTTATAGCATGTATTCCTTTCCAGATAGTAATGTTTAAAACTGCAAAGAGTCACAATGGCCTCTGCCATTTGTTGTTTCTTCCCTACATCTTAAGTAAAGAGGGGTTTAAAATTAAAGGTGTGTTTCATTTAAACAATGTAAAAAACAAGTCTCAGTTTTTGCTGGGAAAAGAATTAATCCATTCTCCTGATTTAGGCAAAAAGCTTGGACTTTTCACCTACCTGAAGCATTTGAAAATTGAATTCCATCTTCCCTCTTGGGAACTGTTTTAGTCTACCATGAGCATTGCCCTATGTGAACAAGACTCATCTGAACAGGGAGAAGGCCCATGCTTGTGCAAAAACCTTGTCCTAGTGGGGACAGGATATGGAAGACACTGCAGCAAGTGTCTTTTCCTCATTATCATGACCTACTCTTCTTAGGGAAAAAATCCTCAACAAGAGAAAATATTGAAGTATATTCATGGACTTGGGCATCATCTGTGCCTAAGAACTAAAAATGCCCATTATTATCAAGCTCTTAACCTTAGGGTCTCAGGAAGCCAGGGAGAAGTGTGATCTGGCCTATTCTATCCCAGGTAACTGCCCAGCTGGACAGAGCAGACCACTGTGGGAACAAACAAATACACAACTCTGAAATAGGACTATTCTCATTTTTTGCAAAATGAAAACTCTGAATCAGAAATTTCAGAACCCAGAGGTCAGAGGATCTTAATTATAGTGACCTGGAGTTCCCAGAGATGTTCTGCCTTCCTCTCTCTCTAAGATCATTATTTGATCAACACTCTTCCACATAATCATCCCATGAAACTCTACTTTCTTGATATCATGGTTAATTCTGGAGATTTCAAGTTAGTGAGGGAGTATAATATGTTCATTTCCTAGATAAAGAACTGAGAGATCAAGGGCCTCTATGACACCTTGCTAATTAGTAACAGAACCAACATAGGATTGTAGGTCTGTCTGACTCTTAAACTATTGCTTTTAATCATGACGTCATTTTGCCTCCAAACTCTGTACCATAGGTTATTCTTCTTGACATAATAATGGACTTTTTCCCAATAAATAAATCCCACATATATCTATACAAAGCTATTTAAAGATAAACATAGAATGCACAATGGATTCAGATTTAGCTTGATGGTCTACTGAGGAATTCTCATACTTGCCTTACCAGAATACTCAACAGCTGAGCTTACCAGTTAGCCCCAGTGGAAAGGAGACTGCCTTATATTAATGAAGGTCAAAAATTCATAGCTTTCCAAGAGAGGAAAATTCCAGGACAGAATAAGACAGATCCAATGGTATTTTTATCTACTATAAGACATCATAGGAACCAGCAAAATGGCTCACTGGATAAAAAGCAGTGATGGCTGAAGTTTAACCCCTAGAAACCACCTGGGAAGGAGAGAACCAATTCCCACAAGATGTCTTCAGACCTCCATGCTCTTATACTTACACACACACACACACACACACACACACACACACACACACACACACCAAATAAATCAATGTTAAAAAAGATGTCATAGGACTTCATAGAAGAACAAGTCATCTTCCCAATTTTCAACTTAACTGATCACAATTAAGTAGCTACTATAAGCTTTTGCTTTTAGGTTCCAGAGATGGCTTTCACCTTACTGTGAATAGGACACCAAAAAGGCTAAATACAAGAATGATGGACATCACTGTCTATATTTTTTTAAAGATATTAGCAAGCCATTTTGAAAAAATGCTAAGTGCCATATCAGATCAATTTTCAGAAGCTAGTATTTAGTTTCTTCTCTCTGCTGAATGAAGAACTATCTTGTAAATGTTAGAAACAAAGGTGGTCCAATTTAACTAAGTAGAAAACTATCCAAGAAAATTACATTAGTCTCCATCCTTGTATATTCCTAGTTCCCTTGCCTTTTTGTTATTTGGGGAAGACAACTCTGATAGAAAGTTGGCCATTAGACCAATATTATTTAGATGGTTGGCAGTTTTCATCTAGTGTCATACCTGAGACTTGTCCAATCCTGAACTGAGGTTTTCATCACCACACTCCTACTTTCTCAACTTTATACACATTGGCTCCTACTAATACCACCATTTCTATTGTGAGATAACTGATATAAGTGAGCCAAGGCATAGTTGTTTTAGGCTCAGTAGGGCACATCTTCTTAGGAATTTTCTTGGTCTTACTTTGGTTAGTAAAAATGATTAATTTTAGGCTTAAGTCTAAAGCTTCCAGGAAAAAATTAGAGAAATAATTAGAGATGGTTATCTGTGACCAGGCTGATACTACAGTCAATGGGAACTATTCCTTAACCCAAAGGGGCACATGGTCCTATACAAAGAGAACATGAAACATTCTTCCTTCACTATTACTCATCAGAAATGCATATAGATTCTGAAGATCAGAAGTGGAAAACTCCACAATTTTGTTAGAAACAAAACAAGAAAATCCAAGAATCTTTGGACCTCCTTCCTCCCACCATATTTCCCCATATGAAAGTGGCCACTCCACCTATCTGCTCTACAATTGCTCACAGAAGTTGCTCATAACATCTACCACACATTAAACATATCAGACATTACCCTTTGCTTCTTTCACATGACCACCTACTAGTCCCCTGATCCAAAGTATGAGATGTGCCCAGACACTTGCTTGCTGTTTTAATTGGTCTAGGAGGTTATAGGCCTCCAAAAAAGTGTATAAAAAGTGAAGAAAAAAAATATTCAGAAGTCTCCACCGAGGAATCCATTTCAATGGGGGAAAAACAATGTCATTGGAAAGCTCTATTATATTCACTAACAGTGCAGTCATACCATTTTTCCACTCCAATGATTCATTCTGAACATGGTGTCAGGAACAATACAGGGGCAAAAAACAATTAGTGGGGGAACAAAACAATCAGTCGAACAGTCTGGGGCTTGAGCGATGTATAGATCAAATGTCTCAAATTTGCTAGGCTGCCTCTCATTTGGCCAGAATGGATGGCTCTTGGCTGCACTGTACCAGGAATAATTGTCCCTCATATATCCCCAATCAGCTGCCTTTTAATGACTAGTCAAAAGTGACAATGTAAAAGACGCAGTGACTTTCACTGTACTTGGCCAATTTTGGACCATCTCCCACTGATTTGCCCTTGGACTAGGTGAGCTCATAAACACCTTGCACAGCTGGCTATGGTCACTGCTTCCTACCTCAACACCACAAGGCCTGTGAGTTACAAGAGGAAGAAGTGAGATGTCTGAGGTAGCCTTATGGTCTTACATTGCTTTTATAAACAGTGTAATATCCTCAACACCTTGGCCTACATCAAATCAGTCCCTTACATCCCAGAGGTCAAATGACCTTTCCAGCTCTCCAAACCAGCACTAGGGTAGGCTGGCTACCCTACAAAGACATTTGGAAAGAATCCAGGCACTTGACAGACTTAGCAACCCCATGTGGCCTATTTCTATTCCAGATGGCTTCCTCCTCATCTTAGCTCATATTATGGCTGTTGCTGCTTTGAAAATGCAGTGAATTTAAATTTAAATTCCAAAGCTACAAGAAAGTTCTCTTTTTCTCCTTCACCCTAATGTCCTGTGTCTTGTTTTTGGTATGACTGTAGGGAAGATTTACAGTTCTCATGAAAAATGGATTTCTGAAATGTGGAGAGCATTTAGTATGTGTTAGTGATTGGCTTATAATTGGTTATTAGTATCAGCGTCATCAAAGGAAAGTACAGAGTATCAAGGGGACCTAGGAAGTCTTGCTATTCTCCTGAAGTAACACTGTGGAGCTCACAAGAAGCACTCTTTGAAAACAACTGCTCAACACCACTCCAGCCCTGTCCAGTGTCTCCCATCACCATAGTTTCAATCCCAGGAGCTCTGATTTCTGATGATCTTTAGCAATGAAGCCATGCAGATATGTCTTCCAGTGATTCTTTATCTCTCTGCATCTTCCTCCTCTGACCTCTAGCAGGATACATGCTGCTATCTTCTGCTTCTTTTGTAAAAACCTACACTCCTTAGTCAAATAAATGATAAACTCCCCTAGAATAAGAAGCATGTCTATTACAGATTCTATATCCTAGCCTAAAAGATGTAGAACTGAGGGCCTCAAAAAATCAATAATTGTATAAAGTGACCATTCATATAAAGGGGGTGGGTGATTACAATCCATAGCCAGCATGATTTTGTGTGCCTTCTCTATAAAATAGAGCAAGCTGCCACCTGGGGATGGCTTTCAAAGAAGAATCTCCTGGTCATGGTGTTATCTCTTTTGTTAACTTCCAGATCTTTTTTTTTTTTCACAAACTCTAAGTTGAGTGCAGATGTAAAATGGTTATGTAGTGCATGGAGAGGAAATCCATGGCACTCTGCCTGTTCTGTAGGTTCAGCTTTCACAGCTACATCAACCTTTCTTACCCCCCATTCCATTATGACTTTGTTTAGAAGAGTATAAAGCATCTAACATATTTCCTCCCTCTGTCTTGGTTTCACATCTGCCCTCTGGTTTAAAATATACTTCTTCCTACGACCTTTTTGCCAAATTAATGCCCACTCATGTTCAAGTTGTCTCTTCCACCCCACTTCTTTGCAGAAATACTATCTGAACCCCTGCAAAATGCTGGGTCTCTCTGCTCCTCTGCATCTTCCCTTTAGTGATGTTAATACTAATAACCAACCACACAGCAATCACTAACAGGTACTAAATCATGATCAACATCTGATGAAGTATGTTCCTGGTTGTCTGTCTTTTGCAAATGAGTAAATAAATTACCAGAGATAATTGTCTTGGTGAAGCTCATAGGACAATTGGAGGGCCTAAATGGTTCCAGAGATCATGTTCATAACCATGTTATCACTCAGCCTCTTAAAAAAAAATCACCATGTTTGTTAAGTAGTTATTTAATCCCAACAGACAGGCAGCTCCATGAAGACAGAGATAGACTCAATTTGTTCAATATTCTGCTTTTAGAGACCAACCCAAAATTCAGCCTGCATAAACCACTAAGGAAGCATAAGTTCAAGGACTAAAGGGGAAAAAAAAAGTTGGCTACTTATAGAACTTTCACTATCCATAGGAGATATTTAAAGTATACTGTGACCATGGGGATATTTATTATAAAGCTCCCCCTTTCTACCATCTAACTGATCAAACAAATTTAACCCTTCACAATTAGAAGGGATGATAGCGGCAGACCGCAGACCCCAACACTGTTGTTTGGAAGCAGAAAACCACAAGGTGAGCAAAGATGTCCTCAGCCCATGGAACACTCCACTCAGACCGGGAAATCCCACTCACCTCTTTCACAGGTTCTTCCCCAGTAGCCGGTGCCAGTGCAGTCACAGATGAAGCGGTTCCAGCCGTCCTTGCACACGGCATTGTTCTTGCAGGGGTAGCTGTCACACTGTTTGGCGCTCATGCGTGAACAGGAGGACTTGACGCCTGCTGCATTCTGCATCTCCGCCAGCTGCCGGATGTTCTTGCTGCGCCCATCAATGAACAGGTCACGGATGCAGCCCACGTAGCCGTAGTTGAGCATGGCAGTCCAGAGTTCCGTGGGGAGAATGAGGCCAGCTCGGTTCTCTGGCAGTCCGCCCAGATACATGTCCCCCTCCAGGTCCAAGATTTCACTCTCACCACTGGCGGTGAATGGCGTGCGTCTGCTGTTCACAGATATGGTACCTGGAGTGGGAGACAGGCAGCAAAGTGAGTAAAAGGCCTTCTTGCATCTCAGGTGAGTTTCTGGAGCTGCTTAAAGAGAAGCAGCTCTGCAAGTGAGTGGGGAGATCAGCATTGCCTAGGGGGAGATAGCACTGCAATCAGGGAAATATGGCTGCAAGCTGGTGGGAAGGACCATTTGGTTCCAGTCCCTGAAGCTAGGATAATCTGGGCCATAGAAAGACTCAGACAGAAACCTAGTGACTAACTCTAGTATAGCTCTTCTCTCCATAACCATATCCACTGAGAGATAAGATACACAATAGGGTAAGAGAAATTTAAATCCTAGCTCTGCCAACTACCACCTTTATAGCCTCGAAGAGGAGACTCCACCTTTCATTTCCAAAAGGGAAAAATAATTATCCTCAACGAGCAGGCTGCTGTGATGATCAAAGAAATGCCTATGTATAGAGTGCTTACAGCAAAGACTGAGACAGAATGGGCTTTGTAATGCCTTCAGGGGTTCATGATTCCCCAAAGGATTGGGCATTCTCCTTTCTCTTTCTCTTTCTCTTCTCTCTCTCTCTCTCTCTCTCTCTCTCTCTCTCTCTCTCTCTCTCTCTCTCCATGGATATCCTGTAAACTGGGCATTGATTGCCCACTCTGTCAACCAAAATTTTGGGCATTGCCTTGAACTATGTTTTTGTTGTTGCTGTTTTTGGCTTGTGTGTTTGTTTTGTGTTTAGACAGAGGCTCACTCTATAGCCTGCTATGAAAACTGAACTAGGCTTAGACTTACAGCCATCCTCCTGCCTTTCCTTCCTGCATGCTGGAATTGCGAGTGTGAGCCACAATACCTAGACAGAATGTGTTTCTTCATGCGTTATTAAATACATGGTGAACACTTTTTCATTCTCTGGTAATAGTTTCAAGTACAGTGTTAGGCTTATCAGGCATAGTCCTCCTATTGGGCTTATTTTGAAAAGCATACAGGCACAAAAGCAACAGATAATCTAAGAATATTAGCTAATGGCCAGTGTTATAGAAATAGCCATATGAATGCCATGAGTTTAGCTCATAGGATCAACTTTAAAGTGTATAGTCAGTGAAGGGGTCGCCACATGAAGAAGAGTTAAGCCAAAAAGCTGAAAAAGATCCAGCCCTGCAAAATTCAAGAACAAGAGCATGCCTGTCAGAGAGAGTGGCAAAGTCCTGAGGGGACTGTGAGGTCGTTCATTGGGCAAAAGAGTCTATGGATCAAACCTGCCAACCTGAGTCTGATCCCCAGAATCCAGAAAAAGGTAGAAGGAAAGAATCTTCACAAAATTGTCCTCTGAATCCACATGCACTCCATAGTACACATACACACACTATATTATTATTATTATTATTATTATTATTATTATTATCATATTATTATTATTATTTTATTAAAGCCCTGATGGCATGAAGAAGTTTGTTTACAACCAAAGAGGCAAGAAGTGGTGAGAAAAAGATGAGACCAGAGGCAATGGTTAAGCCCTGGGAGGGGCCAGATAATGGGTTCTGTCAAATGAGATTCTAGAAGCTGCAACCTAGTGCCTGACCTGGGAAAACAGAAAAAGTACTTCTGTATTCCATGGCTGTTCCACCCTGTGCTAGCCCCTCGGCACCTTACAACTCTGTTTCCTGAACTGTAAAATTGGGAGATGAGCAAGGTGGTATCACAGCATCCTGCAGAATTAGTTTTTTAGTATTATTCTTGAAATGCTTTGTAGGTGCTGAGAGACGTGGGCTTTGTCATCCATTAGTTGGCCTCTTCTCTGGCTCTTCTGCTCCCTCAGTTCCCTCAGCCAGAACATACAACCTAAGAGCTGAAGCCGACCAAAAGAGATCACAAATATGGCATGTGTGCCCAATTACACCAGGAGAATGGAATGGAAATAACATAAAGTGCCCGGCTGTGGAGTTGGATTCCATTGAATCAGCAATCCTCCCTTAACTCTCTTTAGAAGCCATCTCCTAGAGAAATTTGGTTTGCCTATTTAGTTCTTCATATTTCAAAAACCCACACAACAAAAAATAATATCCTGGTTAGCATTTTAAGCATTTTACATATTCTTAATTTATTTTATTTTGTATGTATAAGTGTTTTTAAATTCATTTATTTATGCACACTACATGCACGCCTAGTGCCTCCAGAGGTCAGAAGAGGGCATCAGATCCCTTGGGAGTGATGGATAGTTGTGAACCACCCTGTGGATGCTGGGACTCAAACCTGGGTCCCTGGCAAAAGCAATAAATGCTGTTAACCCTGCTGAGCCATCTCTCTTACCCCCTCACTTTATGTATTTAAGAAAAAAAAAAAACATTGACTGACTGATTTTGTGCATTGCCACTCAGATCTAGAGATTCACACGTGAAGAGTTTTACTCTGCCACTGAACTACACTGCCATTTATGTGCATCTTTTAGACTCCTCCCTCAAAATAATTTTGTGATGTAGGAGTCATTAAAATTCCAGCATAGGTGGGAGAGGAGCTTTCAAGGCTCCTCCTCTATCTGAGGAGCTATTGCAGCTGATGGCTGCTGAAGAGTAGAGAGTCATTTTTTTAATCGATGTGTGCTGTGGGATAATGCTTTTGTACACTGGCTTAATAAAATGCTGATTGGCCAGTAGCCAGGCAGGAAGTATAGGCAGGATAAGCAGGCAAGGAGAATTCTGGGAAGAGGAAGACTAAGTCAGAAGATGTCAGCCCACTATCCAGAGCTCAGCATGTAATGGCACACAAGTAAAGCCACAGAACACATGGTGACATATAGATTAACAGAAATGGGCTGAGTTTAAATGTAAGAGCTAGTCAGTGGTAGGCCTGAGCTAATGGCCGAGCAGTTTTAATTAATATTGAGCCTCTGTGTGTTCATTTGGGTCTGAGTGGCTATGGGACTGTGGGACTGTGGGACCGTGGGAGCCGGGTGGGACCAGGAAAACTTCAGCTACAGATGTGGCTGATGATAGGCTTTCCATGCACCAGTGGATGGCACCAGACCCATGCACACATGACTAGCACTAATATGACTGGGGGAACTATTTTTTAATAATAATAATAATAATAATAAATAGAATAATGAGTTATCAGGGAGGTATATTGGTGGGTCCTAGGGGAGCTGGAGGGAGATAGTAGGGGCATGGATAAAATTAAAATGCATTGTATACATGTATGAAATTCTCAAAGAATAAACAAAATTGCTATTTCAAACAAGGAGGAAGTTGGGATTTGTGTCTCTTAATATCTTCTCTTACACAACTTTCTTCATGTCTTCTAACAGGGCTAATGTGATCATCAATTAACGGGGTAATGTGGTTTGAGTGGGAAACATTCCGTATATGCTCACATGTTTGAACACTTGGTTCCCAGCTGATTCTCCATTTGGAAGGTTGTGGAATGTTTAGAAGGCAGATCCTCTCTGGAAGAAGTGGGTGGTCACTGGAGGCAGACTTTGAGACTTGATAGCCTGGCCCAACTGTCTGTTCACTGTCTATTTTCTGAGTGTGGATGCAATGTGAAAGGCTAGCCTCTTGTTCCCACCACCATGTCTACTTTGTCTGCTGCCATGCCTTCCCTGCCATGATTGACTGTACCCCTATGGAACAGTAAAACAAAAATAATAAATAAATAAATTAAAAAAATCCTTTCTCCCGAAGTTGCTTTAGTCATGGTGTTTTATAATAGCAACAGAAAAGTAACCAAGAAAAGAGACACATAGACTGCCAAGTATAGACAGTATGAGAATCAATTTGAAATTCAGAGCCTGGACTGTATATCATGGAAAGCCTATGCTCAGAATATACGGCTTAACACATTTTAAATGCACCTATTGGGTTTCAAGATTCAATGTCTCCACTGAAGAATAATTATAAAATGTTTTCTGGATCATCTTTCAGGCCAGTTAGTCTTCTGAATACTTGAGGAAGGAGGCACATTTGGACATGCTTATTTTACAAATATCTATTTTAGAAGAGATGGATAGCTAACTGGAAAAAAAATACTGGAAAAATATCCTCACAAAGAAATGAAGTTTCATAGACCATATTGAAATGTAATTGTGGGATAATGCTTTTGTACACTGGTTTAATAAAATGCTGATTGGCCAGTAGCCAGGCAGGAAGTATAGGCATAATAAGAAGACAAGGAGAATTCTGGAAAGAGGAAGGCTGAGTGAGGAGATGCCAGCCTGCAGTCCAGGGAGCAGCATGTAATGGCACACAGGTAAAGCCACAGAAAACATGGCAACATATAGGTTAACAGAAATGGGCTGAGTTTAAGTGTAAGAGCTAGTCAATAGTAAGCCTGAGTTAATGGCCAAGCAGTTTTAATTAATATAAGCCTCTGTGTGTTTACTTGGGTCTAAGCGGCTGTGGACTGGGCAGGACACAGGAGAAGTTCCAGCTACATGTAATATTAAACTGCTTTCTGTTGTGTGATGTTTGATGGTGTTCTGACACATAAAGCTTGCTTGGAGTCCGAGAGTGGAGCTAGACACTAGCTGACCATAGAGATTTAGAGGACTGTAGAGAGAAGAGACAGGAAGTAGCAAGGCTGGGCTGAAAGAGGATCTCAGGCCTTTTTGGATAGAGGAACAGAAGATGTAGGAAGCAACTGGCAGCTGTTACCTGTTCTCTAATCTTTCAGGTTTTTATCCCAATATTTGACTCCCAATCTTTTATTGGTAAAGATTAATTAGATTATGCTTCAGCTTTCCTGGACTCATTATTGTTTACTTAATAAATTGTATGGGCTTTGATCAAAATCATCAGTATTTCAAAACACTGGCCAATGCCATAGCTTCCACATATGAAATTTAAGGCTCCTGAAATCCAGATTTATTTGTGGAAGATGGGTTCCCTGGTAGCTCTAAAAATGCAAACCAAGATAGTTATACTATTGAACTAGATAGCTTTATGTCAACTTGACACAAGCTAGAGACATCTGAGAGGAGGGAACCTCAACTGAAAAAAAATGCCTCCATATGATCAGGCTGTAAGCAAGCCTGTAGGGTATTTTATTAATTAGTTATTGATGGGAGAGGGCCCAGGCCATTGTGGGTGGTGACAGCCCTGAGCATGTGGTCCTGAGTTCTATAAGAAATCAGGCTGAACACATCACAAAGAATATGCCAGTAAACAGCACCCCTCCCTGACCTCTGCCACAGATCCTGCCTCCAGGTTCCTGTCCTGTTTGAGCTTCTGCCCTCACTGATACGGGACTATGAGTGAATCAAACCCTTTCCTCCCCAAGTTGCCATTGTCATGATGTTTCATCACAGCAATAATAAATCTAAATAGGACAACTAGAAAAGGCAATTAGTGTTGAGAATAATAAAAAAAAATATGGTGTCTTTCTGTATACTAACCTTCTTAGAATACCAATGGGTCACTGCTAAGTCACAGCAAGGTCATGGTTAATCACCCATAAAACTCTTCAACCATAACACACCTCCACACATTGTCTTAACCAATAACAGTGTTTTATAGACAATTCTGAGACAGTATTCTAGTGCTGCCCCGGGTGGCATTTTATTGATAAACTTAAGAAAGACAGAAATTTAGCCACCAGAGATATTTTTGTGTGTTTTTCTTTTAAAAAAAATCACAGATTGTTCATTCTTGCTCAACAAACACATTTAATTGGAAGCCTCTTGGTTCTGACCAGATTTCAGACAATCAAAAAAGAATCCTACTGGGCAGTAAAACATCCAAGGCCACAATCTGCCACCGACTGCATTCTACATAGACCCCATCCAGATCTTCCTGAGGGCAGGATCACTCATCTCTGCCACCCCTCTAGCTGAGGAATTACACAGAAAAGCTGACATTCCACAGAAGCTCACCCGTTTCTAGTTTCAGCTTTCTGGGGGTGCGGGGACCTCTTGTTTTGTAATATTGGTCAAGGGAACCTAGACATAAAAACTCCCAGACAAGGACTTTTGTATGTTTACAGAAGTAATCTATACAACTACAGCAAATGAAGCTAAAATGAGTCTTGTGTGTGTGCTACCCAGATGAGGAATCAGGAAATGAGCCAGAAATTCAGATGCTATTCTAGTCCTCCTCTTGAGGAAACACCCTTACTAATAACATAGAACATGACCATCATTGCCAGAGGGTCCTTAGAAAGCCAGGCAGACTGGTTAGGCATTCAAAAGCCCAAATTTTCTGTCTCTGCTACCCCCACCCCTTTTTTCTTACTCTTCCAGAGTAGCTATGTACTGCCCGGGGCTAGTTTGTTTGATCTGCAGCTACAGAAACAAACAAAGCCGTTTAAACCAAATGTAAAAGGTTATGAAGAGGAATGGGGAGTTAGTGAAGTCTGGGCAGAAGAGTGAAATATGGGTTTTCACACCAAGGAATGGCTTTAAATTGAACATGACTTCAGGAAAAATCAATTTGCTGTTTCCTTTCTTGTCATAATTCCTCCCTACAAACATGACCATTGCCAATTATTGAAGGGCTATCATTACATAAACTCTTGCAATGGAGTTTTTCCCACAGAGTAATCACATAATGTAACATCGATGATGTCACAGTCAGTTTCCATGGTGATAAGAAAAAGAAAAAAGGGTGGGGGATGTCACCGCATGACAGTCCCTGTGGTAGAAATAGAAATGCTACTTATAAGGTCACTCATGTTGCTAGGGTCCTAGAATTATCATTGAAACTATTGGGAAGAATGATAGAGAAGCTAAGAATGCTAGACATCCACAAGACAGTCATCTTGTCCATAAATATCATTTTACAACAGCTATTAGAATCGTGGGGGACAGCTGAGCATGCAAGTGATGACTATAATAAATACATAGAGCCTGGGGAGAAAGCTGTTGCTTTCATCTAGTCTTAGTCCTAAACCATTTTTACCTGATCTGCCATCACGCTGAATGTCCACATGGTACCATTCCCCATCATTGGCTTTCTTCTGAGTGGCCTTCACTTTGATGGTGCCTGAGCCCATATCAAGTAGCAAATACAGGTTGCCATCAAGAAGTTCTACAGCAAAGAAGTCAACTTTTGTGTTCTTTTGGCTCCGGACATCTTTTCTTTCTTGGGGCTTCCCATGAGTGAAGAGGATCAGGCCATTGGGCTCAGTGGTACGAAAGTCAAAGGAGATGGAGCCCATGCGTTTGGTGTTCCACTTGGGCAAGCTGATGTAAGCCTCTGGGGTCTCAAAGTTGATGGGGTCCAGTGTGGCCACATTCTCGCATTTGAACACAACTTCACCGTAGATTTTCATCTTGGTGTCCCCAATCCGGGCCAAGCGAGACAGCTCCAGACGGATGTCATTATTCTTATAAACAACCTGTCAGAAGCCAAACAAAAGTGCCATATGAATCAATCTTGCAAATAGTATCAATCCATCACTCACTGGGCATCCAGGAAAAGGGTCTGAAGCATCTTCAGGACATAATGGTCTGAAACAACATGGGAAACAAAAGACTCAAAAAAAAAGCACCCCAAGAGATAGATGTCTGGGGCATATACAAGCTCAGAATGAACCTCTACATTGCCACTCTGTACCTTTTATCTTTCTCTTTGTAGCCAGTTTCCGGATGTCATAAAGTTATCAGTATGAGTTTATGAGCCAAATTCAAGAGACACTGAGTTGTACAGGTACAAAATGCACACATATTTACTAAAGCATCCTTGGTAAAAGGTCACAACCTTAATGATCATCAATAATAAATGACATACCTCTATAATGGAATACAATGCTGCCCTTTAAAATTAGGTATTGCCTCTCGTTTTTATATGAGTCTTTCCAACTCATTTTTTAAGTGGAGTTATAAGCAGGACAAACTGATAATTACCTTACTGTTGTATGAAAATGGAGAGTCATAAATACATAGGTTTATAAAAGTATAAAGTATCTTTGGAAATAATTATGAACTATGAAATTTTTAGGACAGTGGCGTTGTGGAATTTATATTCAGGACTGGGAGACTTCCATTGTCACAATATTCTCATGTTTTGTCTGATTATTCAAAACTATGTGGATGTATTGCCTTTAAGGATGACTGACTGGGCCTGAAGAGATGGCTCACTGGGCAAAGTGTTTGCCACACAAATGTTAGGACCCAAGTTTGGATTCCTAGAACCCATTTAAAGCTGGGTGTGATAGTGTGTCTATAATCCCAGTGTTTCTACGGCAGGATGGGAAGCAGAGACAGGAGACCCTCCCTGAATTCCATGAACTGGGTAACCTGGCATACGCATCTGCAAACAACAGACTGAGTCTCAACCTAGGTGGAAGTTGAAGACCAACACTTAAGTTTGTTCTCTCACCTCCACACATGTCATGGCATAGGCATGTCTTATTCATACACATATACTCATCATAAACACATGCAAAAGATCTTTTTAAATGATTGAGAGCTATGAGTGTTGGTTAGGAGGAGGGTGCTGTGGAATATTATTTTTAGATGTGTTATATTCATTTATGCTGTGGAACATTTGTTTAATGATGCAAAGATGTGCTGCATTCTTTTATGTTGCATTTGTTTAACTCTAAGAAGCTGTGTTACTTTGCCTGTCTAAAATACCTGTTTGTTCTAATAAAGAGCTGAATGACTAACAGCTAGAGGAGAGAGAAATAGGTGGGGCTGCCAGGCAGAGAGAATAAATAGAATAGGAGAAGAGAATGAATAGGGAGGAGCGGAAAAAAGGAGAAGGAAAGGAGGATGCCAGGGCCAGCCACCTAGCTACACAACCAACCATGGAATAAGAAGGAAAGAAAGGAATATAGAACAGAGAAAGATAAAAGCTCAAAAGAAAAAGGTAAATTAGATAATATAAGAAAAGCTGGCTAGAAATAAGCCAAGCTGAGGCCAAGCATTCATAAGTAAGAATAAGACCCTGTGTGTTTATTTGGAAGCTCGGTGGCAGTTCCCAAAGAGTTGGGGAAAAAAAACTACAGGAGGGTATGTGAAGGATTTTATTTTATAATCACATTGAATATGCCCTCAGTACAGACTCAAAGGATAATACCCTAATTTAGTCAGTTGGGGACATTTACTTACATGAGAATTTAAATTTACAAAAAAATTAGTTTATACCAGAGATTAATCTGTCTTATAAGAGATACATCAGGGATTTCCATCTCTGTGTTCTCCCCAAGGCAAAGTCCACTTCCACATGACCATGGCCACAGTCTCAAACAGAGAGGGTGAGTGGGAGGGGAAAGTGAGAATATCAACTAAAGGCTGCTATGGATTTCCACACCTGGAGTAAACCATAACAACACAGGGATTAATATAGATCTCCCCAAAACATTTAAAATATTTTACCTTTATTAGTATTTTGTATGATCTCCCCCTGCCTGTGTGTGTGTGTGTGTGTGTGTGTGTGTGTGTGTGTGTGTTCTTATGTGTAAGTACAGGCATGTATATGTCATAGCATGCATGTGGAGGTCAGAAGACAACCGCAGGCATCAGTCCTCATTTACCACCTTATTTGAAACAAAGCCTCCTCTTTGCTACCGTTTATCTGGTCTGTGAGTTTCTAGAGATTATCCTGTCTCTGTCTCTATCTCACCACAGGTACACAGAGATTACATATGCACACCGCTGCTTCCGGCTTTATGTGGGTTTGGGGGGGGGCGGTCTGAACTCAGGTCCTCACACTTGTATAGCAAGGATTTTATCTGCTGAGTTGGCTCTCTAGCCCCAGACCTGAAATTTTTATGCAGTATTTCTACATGATCTTCAATGGTCCAATTTTTGAGTGACATCACATCCATACAATAATACTAACCATGGCAGATGGAAGGGAAAGGACGGAGAAGGTATGCAACTTTGGCATAGTCTCTTCATTTCCTGTCTAGCAATGAGAGTTGAAGAGCGAACTAATTTGTGAGGAAGAAAGACTTAAGAGATGCAGGAAGTGTACAAAAATCTCAGGTATTTGGGGGTGGTTGTAACACTTACTGTTAATCTTATATCATCCTTTGCACACTCCTGTCTAATTTACACTTTTGATAAAGTAAAAAGGCTTTGGGGCCAAAATCAATCTTACCATCCATCCTATTTCAGTGAGAAAACATTAATCGAATGGGTCGCTTTTATGTGTATAGTTTGCTCTGCAACATCCAACTACTGACTCTTTCCCTCCTCTAACCTGTCACCAGGCAATAATCAAGCAGAGCTGTTGACTTTGAGCAAGTACAGCCAGTGTGATCCACAACTATGACAAAGCATTGAAAATTCTTCACCTATTATGTAACCTTGACTGTGGATCTAACTACAGTCAGTACCATTGAGAATAGTAATGATTTTTAACACTTACCAGACACCTAATACCAAGCTCTATAGTAAAGGCTTATCATCTACCACCTCACCACTCAAAGGCTGCTACATGTAGAACAAGACTCAAATCCAAGCCATCAGTTCCAGAGTCCATGGACAGCCCTGCCCACATATTTATTAGTACTGCCATCCATACCCAGGATGCTCCTTATTGATGATGTAGAAAGTCATATGTGATCAGCTTTCCAGTTCAAAAGCTGAATTTCTTATTTTATTTTCACCAGACTAACCATGAACAAAGAAGAACAGGATCCTCTGGCAACCACTCAAACAAACAAATCATAAAAGAAACAATCAGAGTTTGAATGACAGTGTCTCTTTTCTTATCCCCAGTATGGTGCCCTAGCATGTGTAATCTCTGTATGGGAACCAAGCTCTGCCTTGCTCAGTATCTGGATGAAATGCTTTTGACTTTTCTCCCTGTAAAAGCTATTAGTGGGCAGCAATAACTCATCCAAAAGAGAAAGAGGAGGCTTGGTACCCTGAACAATAAATAGAGAGAAAAAGCTCAAGCAGCTGTCCTCACAGGGATCCAAAACAGAAAGTGAAAAGACAAAGGTCTTTTAAATGAATATGAGGAGAAGGGTACATTTCTGAGCCTAGGACTGACAATGATAAGCAGAATGAAGATTTCTGAAGAAATGATCAGGAAAGTCAGAAGCAGAAAGTGGTTGATGATAACTAGACTTCCGTCAAAGCCGCTTGGTAGGCAAGCTCTCCATCATAACCCCAAAATTGCTTGTCTGTGTATGTGGAATTTCTTCAATGGTGAAATGCTGTGGATATCGTTCTGTATAAATAAAATGCTGATTGGCCAGTAGCCAGGCAGGTAGTATAGGCGGGACAAGCAGAGAATTCTGGGAACAGGAAGCCTGAGTGAGGAGAGATGCTGCCAGCTGCAGCCATGACAAGTGAAATGTAAGGTACTAGTAAGCCACGAGCTATGTGGCAAAGTTTAGATTAATAGAAATGGGTTAATTTATGATAGAAGAACTAGATAACAAGAAGCCTGCCACGGCCATACAGTTTATAAGTAACATAAGCGTCTGAGTGATTATTTTATAAGTAGGCTGTGGGACTGTGGGGGCTTGGCAGGAGCTGGAGAGGAAAACTCCACTACAGTGAAAAAAAATACACCCAACATCTTCCTTTGCTGACAGTTAAGTACTCTTTCTGATTCTCAATTTTATTAGTCTCCTCAATCTACACCTTCACAATGATCACCTTGTTATTCTAGGTGAACGTCAAGAAGAAATTAAATGCCACACACAGTAGAACACAGCGACTTCTCAACTGGCACAAAAATCTAGGGGAAAGCAATGTGACGTCTTGATGTGCTGCAGGGTCGGAACTCTACTGGAAACAAGTAGCCTAAAGTGAGATTCTGTAAACTGGCTACTACCAAGAAGAAAGGGACAGGAGAACAGTTGCCTCACAGCCCTGAGACACAAACTGTCTAGCTCTGCTGCTGCTACTGTCCCTGCCCCTCCTACACATACTCTAAGCAGAACCTTGCCACAGGCTGGCAGAAAAATATGGATGCCTTGGGTGTGTGTACTAGGGCATGAAACAGGAAGGCCAGCCAGACCTTTGCCCAAGGTGAATGAACATTGGTACCGTGTCCTCTGGAAAATCTGGCTCTCATTTAAGCAAGTGTACCCAACTGATGGCTGAATCTGACAAAACAAGGGGCATCAAGTGACAGAAAGCAGCCTTGGTTGACAAGCAGTTCTGGCAAGAAGCAATTAAAGACAAAGTAGAAACAGTGCCCGTGGGGGAAGATGTCACATAGCCTGAGAGGTAGAGTATAAGAATGACAAGTTGGTCTTAACTGTCCTACCTATGGATTTGTAAAGACTATTGTTTGGACTTATAACTAGTATTTAGGAGACCAGCTAGGAGAAGAGCTAAGAACAGAGGCTCTGAGTTAAGACAAAGTCTCTTTGAACAAATATATTTGTTTTCATCTATGATCATGATACAGAGGCATATAGATAAACTATGAGTGTGAGAGCAATATAATAATAGTAGTTACCACCAATGGAGAGCCTACAATGTGCCAGGCTCTTTGAAAAACACTGTTATATATCATCTACAATAAACAGCTGGAAACACTGATACTAGCCTTATATCATTGACAGGTGCTGTGGAACATAGATAGTAGACCAAAGTCACATAGCCAAGGAGGGGCATAGCCAGGACTTGACCCTCTAACTCTCTTGTTGCACCAGGGCAAAGGTATGCCCCAGAAATGGTCATTTTTAGACTATTTATTAGGCCATATCTACACATAAAGCAGAAATCCCTCAGTAGTATATAAAAGTTATCTTGACACACAAAGCTCTTTGTACCTACCAGGATCCCTTTCAAGCAGCCTCTTATACCTGCCTGTCAGAGTCACCTTGAAAACTTCTATATGGATCTTGTATTCACGAGACTCTATCTTTGCTCATCCAGTCCCTTGGACTATAGTTTTCTCTCTATTCTCCAAGGTGTATAAATAGCACCCCTTCCTCGGGACCTCCATCCAAGTCATCCCCACACCTTTCTACCTATGTTGATCCCACCATTTGACAAATCAGAACCCTATGTTGCCAGTAAGTGATGAAGGGTTTTGCCCCACTGCCTCATACCTTTCCCTGTTTGGGAGTCTGCCTGTACATGCTGAATTTTAACATTAAATTCTTCCCTGATTACTGAGTTGTAGTTGTAAGGCAGATCCTGAAGAATTGACCAAAGGTTCCCCCTTACAGAAGTATTTTCCACTCCCCTTCCACCTCATCTTTGGCCATACTTAACTTTTTGTGAACAGATTTGCATGAGATCTGTTCTAAATTCTATGCCCCCCCCCAGTCCTCCACCAAGAAAACTGGAAGGAATGAAGTAATGCATGCCCAGATGGCACATGGAACATTTATACTGTCAAGTACTAGGAGGTACAAACACTTGGCCTTTTTTTTTTATCTTGATTGTCAAGCATCTTTAATCATTTGTGGGGTTCACATATAGGACAATTTCAGTCAGCTCACCTAGCCAGCTTTAAGATCTAATCATTGACAAGTATGTATGTGACTTGGCCACTGAGCTCCACTGTGATGATCCAGATCATTGGAGGGTATTTGAAAGTGAGGCCATTGGAGACACTCTCTGAGATATTAAGAGGCACAAAATACGGTGCTGGAGAAGCCAGCCATCAGGGTACCTTAAGCAGAGCAATGTTAACTACAAATATCAATATAGTATTTCTGCTTTATACCCACATGTGGAGCCTGTAAAAAACTAAAACAAAGATAGTTGATTCGCCACACCAATTTAGTGCTTTGAGAATAGATAATAATGAAATGAGCTTTTGGTTTCTAGCCTCCAGAATGCCACAGTTTTAAAGAACACTTTTGGGCTAATCTCATCATTATGTGACACTTCTTGGGGTAAAGAAACAAATAAATGACTAAGAAGAATTGCAAAAGAATCCAGGTTCTAGGGTCTCCACAGAATCTCATAGCCTACTATTTCTGCCCCTTTCTCTTCTGTGCCCCAGACAACTGGTGATTCTGGTCAGCTGTGATTTCTCCTTCCACTGAACAACCTTCTCTTTATCTGTCACTTACAACAGTTAACTTTGTTACTATGAAATAAGTACAGTCTGATCTTCTCAAAAGATCTCAAATACCCTATTAGCAAAATGTAAATACACCAAATTATACATTATACCTTTTAGAGTATGAACTAGTTCTTAACTGTATAGATGCTCAACAAATCCTCATACCTTTATTAAATTAGATACTAGACTCAAGTGGCAGTATGAGGCCATTGTTAAGATCATGGACTAAAAAGTCCTCCTTTGTAGTGGGTAGCCATTCCAGCTTTGATCTGGAAGTTCCAACCCCCATTGAGGCTTCAGCAACTGTCACGCCTACAAGGCGGGGCCAAGGGAGGAGCCTGGAGACCGGAGATCCGGATAGGCCAGCTCTCTCTCTGTTCCTGGACCCTGGATGGTGGAGGTTGACCGAGCAGAGCTCCAGAGAACACCGCTGGACTGCGATATACCTTCCCCAGACCCTGCAACCTACCTATCCCTTCATTTGTAAGTTGCACCACTAATAAACTTTCCTTTTAACTACATGGAGTGGCCTTAATAATTTCACCAATACTCCTTTGTAGTGTTTAAGCCTCATCTATCCACACCAGCTACTTGGCATTATGTAAGGTATTTAACTTGATTCAGATTAGAGACAATGGATAATGTAGATGGCAAGTCCCCGTTACAGGACTGTAAGAAATATGTGAGATAATATTACTCAGAATGAAATGACTTGACATAGTTCCTGCTCCTTAGTGAGAATTCAGTAAATGTTACTGTCTGTGAAAAGTTATAAATTAAATCAACAGTCTATTTTGGCATGGCATTTTTGTCACAGGGTAAGTCTTAAATGTATTGTCAGCCCCAAAGATAGGGTTACAGCTAATGATACACTTGATTTAACAAGCTCCCAAATTAAATATTTATATATAAAATAAATTGTTTATATTAATCATTAATGTGATATTTATTATATATCATAGATGCATAAATGGTGACTACTCTTTCTCTCATACTCACACAGATTTAAGACTGATTATCATTAATACCATTTTCTATCATATTTCCTATCACCAATTACCAAACTCTAACAGTGAAGTCCAAGCACAAATGTGGCAGCAGATGGTCCTCTTAGCTTCCAAAGTCAGAAGAACCTAATATCTGGCATGGCCAGGACCACATCTGCAGTTATGATCTTGCTAACAGGGGTCAGTAAATTCACTCTTCCTGCTGAGAAGCAGCTGACATCCAACCTGGGGCTTCCAATGCTGACTGCTACATACTGTAGTGCCTGCTATTTGCATGCTTTAGAGTTTGATACCACTGGTTAGTATCTGCCAAAGATTAAAATAATAAATAAGTAAAAACAAACACTAAAACCATAAACAGGAATTGAAACTGAGTTTCAGACTTTCAAGGCAGGAGCCAGGAAAAAAAAAAAAACTCAGTTCTAGACCTCAAAATAAAAGGTCAAAAGGATTCCAGCTAAACTTGAAACCAGAAGAATACCGTTGACAAGTAATTAAATTTCTTTTAAATGCTGTGTGATCTAGTAGGCTATAGATCAAATGAAATACATCTACAAGCTGAGTCCCAGTAGGGCCTACCAGCCTGTGTCCTCTGATCTATGGTACCATCTGTGAGAGTTTAGCTAGGAAACGATAAAAGGGACATAGGGAAAACTGCAGTAACAGACAAGCTGGTGTTGAATAGTGAAGTACTAATACCTAAGTAATTCTGAGTAAAGCTACCCGGTCATGTGAGCCTGCATGCATGGAAAGATAGAGGGGGTAGAGAGATGGGTAGGGAGAGATAACTGTGGACCGTGCTTCATGGATCCACCCCCATGAAGCAAGGAACTACAATGTCAGCCCAAGTACCTCACTAGGCAAAATCAATACTATGTGTATTCCAGTTACGCTTAGGCTTACACATTTATTTGCCGGACACAGTCACAATGGCACAGAAAACCCTCCCATCTCTTTGATCCATATTAGCAAAGGTATTCCTCTACCCTTCATAATGGAGGATGGTGTTCCTCAGTAACGAATGTTATTACATTCTTCTTTATCTTTTCCATTCAACCCAAAGAAAGCTTCAGAACTCTCCTCAAATTAAATGCTCAAGAAATTAAGAGGAACTCTTCTCTAGCTTTACCATCCAACACAAAATCCAACTTAATAAAATTATTTTCCTATATTAAACTACTACAAAGCAAACAATCCATTTAAAGGTCTTAAGCAACCATTAGACTTTTAGCTCTTGACCATGGAGGATGCAGGGGAGCACAAGAATAACCATCACCAATCAGCTGGGGGATGCTTGACAGAGAGATATTTTCAGAAGCAGAATTACAGTGAGATATATTTGTCTCTCTGATTGATGCTCAAGGGCATATGATTAGAAACTTGATGCAAATTGGATCTTCCCTGTGCTTTCCAGGAATGACACTCTTAAGATCCTCATAGCATGAGATTTATAAACAGAAATGGTACATTCCTGATGTGACCATAAATGCATCCCCAAGAATTAGCAAAATCCCTGGTACCTAGTAGAGAGTAGGTAAACATCCACTCTCATGTCTTTCCCTTTCCTATGCACTAAGCAGACATACCCAGTGAACACCTACATTCCCTTCTACCTTAGAATATTTGATGAGGGCACAGGCCTGACTGGAGTATAAGTTTCATGTCACAGAGCAGAGGAGCTAAAATCAGGTAAGTACGTGGTACCTGATGTTCAGAGACTCTAAAAATACTTACATTATGCAACCGATGATAAAAGAGGAACCTATTAGCACATAAAGGAAGTCTTTAGCAGTTTGACTAGAAAGGTGACAAAATTGAAGTGGTGGCTTCTGAAATTACAAGGGATATACTATATTATTTTTATTCCAAAGTCTAGAAATGGCTCTAATCACTGCATAGTTTTCTTTAAAAAAAAAATCTTTCCAATGGCTCTTCACCAATTTCAGAATTAAATGAAGATTGTTTTTTTTTAGCCTTATATAGAAGACCCTGCCCCTCTAGTTCCCACTTTGTTGTCATCTCACTGAATTATGCATTTCCTCCAACTCATTATCCCAGGCATGAGTCTCACTTGGTTTTGCTGGATAATTGCTATTGACCATATGAGTCATGGCTTAAGTAAACCCCCCCTTGGAAACTTTCCAGGGTTCCTATTCCTTACATGTCCCCTGGCAGTCCAGCTCCTTTCTCAGCACCAGCATGGCTCCATGTTATAACTACTAATGTCTGTCTCTCCTGGTAAGTTGACATATTCTCAAGCAGAGTAAGCCACACCTTTCCTTTCTATGTCTCCAAGTATTTGTCATAAAATGCATGTATGAATGATCAAGTAGAGAGGTATGTGGAGAGGAAAAAGGAACAAGTAAGATCACAGGACTGCTTGCCAACCCCTCTGAGACAGTGCTCATCATAGTCAGGAAAGAAACCTCTAGGTTTGTTCTGCCTGACAATAAGTGACGAGATGGTGGAGACAGGCAGGTAAAAGGCATTTGATGGGACCACTAAATGTGTGCATGCTGAGGAAATGTGCTATAAGGCTGCCTATATGGAAATCTCTGTACTCTAGAGTGGCAGTTGTTATTATTTTATGTGCCTTGGTGGAACACTGATGGCAAAAGTACAGAACTCAATCATAGAGTCCATCAAGATCTTCTAAGAGATTAGCTGCCAAAGCTTAGCACCAACTCTGTCTTCTTCTCTGGAGTATGCTAAAGGGTCACTATAAACTTCTTCTATGACAATGAACCTTGGACTTGTCATCTGCACATGCATGTCTTGCCTCGGAGCTGTTGCCTTCTGTATCCAAAGCCAAAGAGAAGAAATTAATTCCAGAAATGACGCTTTTGGCCATAACTGCTGACTGTCAGCAGCTAAAGTGAAAAGAGGTGGACGACAATGGACATGGCAGCCAGAATTTGGAGACAGAGATTTTATGGAAGGTCGAAATGCAGAAGAGTATAAAATTCTATTAAAATATGGCGTGAAACAGAATCTGCATGGAGTTTAGCAGAGTTGATCAAAAACAACAGCAGCATACCAGACAGGCAAGTATTGTGAGCAGTGACGAAGACCAAGTAGCTGTTCAGCACCATGGATAGTGACAGGTTTTGCAAAGAGGAGGCTGCTTATGGAGGGAATTCCAGCAGTACTCTTAGGAGCTAAGAAGATACGTTCATACAACACATCACTTTATTGTATGAGACCTATGGGCTTCTTTGTAGCTGAGCAACATCCAAAGCGGGTCTGCCTGTCAAAAGCAATTACAAACTATTTCTTATCTGGCCGGCTAAACAGTTCTGCCTCTAGCCTAATGAACATCCTAATCAGATGGCTTTTCCAAGAGGTCCAAAGAGGCGCCTCTATAATCAGTAGGAGACATGGGAAAGGTGGTGGAAAAATAAGACATGCTGGTAGGTAGCTGATAACAGAATTGTCTCCATTGCGGTGCAGAAGACAGCAAATAAGAATTGGATCTCGTTGACAAGATAGAGAGAAATACTAAGGATGTTTTTTTTTTTTCTTTTTCTGAGAACAGTTCTTTACTCTTCATTAACTTTACACTAAAGAGTCATTTGACAACACTCCCCACCTTCTTTATGAGTTTCTTCTCAAGGTGGCAACCAATTTTAATTTTTTAATTTAATTTTTTCATTCAATATATTTTGATCGTATTTTCCCTCCCCCCAACTCCTCCTAGATATGTCCCACATCCCCTGCCACAAACACAATTTCATGTTCTCTTAGAAAGAAAGGGAAAAAAATCATGATGATAATCTTAGCCTGAGCTCACCTGTGACTTTCTATTCTTTTTTCTAAATCTGCAGAGAACTTGATAACCACTAGATGTCCCTTATGCTATGCACAGCCTACCTAAAATGAATTGCACTACCAGTTACACAAATTACATTCAAAGACATGTTTCCGAGCCTTGACTCTCAGGTGCCTACCATAACTCCCTCCTCTGCTTTATTTGCTAAACCACCTCTATAGCATTTCAATCGCAATTTAAGGCAGGGTATCACTGGTTCAATTAAAAAGCTTTATCGTTATATAAAACAAGTAGAGATAGTGGACAAACAGTTGAATAGGAATATTTGAGGAAATATTTCTCAAAAAACTAGGATACCTAAAGAGGTTCAAAATTTATTACCACTTTCAAAATCCAGTATTAGTTTTAATACAGACAGAGAAGACATAGCTCAGTTTAAATTCAGATTTTTGCATATCATGGGAGATTGGACTCTCAGAGTCAATGCAACTAGGAACAGCAAGTAATTAATTTCACATGTCAAATTTGAGTAATTAAGAGTGGCTGCCTAGGAAATGAAGAAGGAAGGACTTATGCTGAAATCAATAGACAATGTCTGTTACAAGAGTAAGAAGGTATACTTGCAGAACCTGAATTAATGTATTAGCTCTATCCAGGGTCCTGGGTGTGCGATGATGGTTCTTGGTGGAGCAGAGTGGTTAGTAGCTAACCTGAACAGAGGGCTTCCGAGTTGATCACTTGTTAGTGTTTTACATAAAATAAATTATTTAATCCTGATTGAGAAACATAATTAAGCCAAGACACCACAATAGTGTTGACAGCAAATAGGGGGGCACTATTAAAACTCACTGGAATGTAAGTTTAACTTGGAACTTTTCAAAATTATCTGGGATACAGGGCCACAATATTTGATCATTACTATTTAAAGGCATGTAGGTTCACTTTGTTATCATGTAACAAATTTCTTCAACTTGAAGTGCGACATTGTATACTTACCTGAAAGGTTTACATAATTATTACAATTCTTTAGCCAATATCTATAGACTAGCTCATGTGCACAGCAAAAGTCTATGACTACTACCTTCATTTTACAGAGAGATAGAATATAGGAATTACAAATGCTGCCTATATACCTAGGGTTATGCCAGGATTAGGTCATGGAATCAGAATAGAAATGAATGTGAGTCTGGCTTCACAGTATGTTACTGGACAATTACTAGCATCCTATGACATAAGGTAAGTTGAGGTTTCTTTAACATACTTCCTCAGAGAGTGGAATTAGAACAAGGAATCACTAGAAAAATTAATCTTTCCTTGCTATGCCAAAGCTGATACATTACCATCAAGCTGCTATGAATTAAGCACATACAGGCACTGAGGGGGGTCTCCACTGGACCCATCTCTTTCATGGGTTGTAAGAGAGTTGGAGAGGTAATGAAGAAGTCAGCAAGTACCTGCATCACAATTTCAAATACAAAAGCAATTTTTTTGAAAAAAAAAATGAAATCCCTACTCTGACCTTGCATGGTGGCCTACCCAAGCACACAAGACTCTCCTGATGTCATCTCAACTCCCCTGTCAAAGACCACCTAGACCCTTTGTGACTTTTCTCATGGAACAGATGGCCAGAGCTACTGTTGGACACAGAAGAGTGAGTGCCAGGCCAGCTGAGCACACCTGTTCCCACAGACCTGGACCACTGTCCACTTACAACAGCCAGCTGGTAGGAACTGGCTGCCACTGATCCCTTGTCCAGAACTCAGACTGGCTCTTCCTCTTACTCATCAGCTCCTCAGTCAGTATAATTAATGGTTTATTTTCATAATGAGAGCTGGGAATGTTGCCATACACATCTGTTCAGGGGCATTTGGGTGACCTAAATCAGACCTTTCCTGACAGCAGCCGCTGGCTTCGTTCAAATGGGCCATCACTTTGTTTACTTATGGGGTATAGTTGTAAAAAAAATATCCCTGGAAGATCAAATACTTGAAGTCTGTAAAGGGGAATGGCATCTGCCTTTGAAGGAGTCTGAAAATGGTCCTTAAAGATGTCAGACTCTAAGCACTGAAACCTGTAAATGTTCTCTTGTTTGGGAAAAAAAGTCTTTGTAGATGTGATCCTGTATTCTCCAGATGGACCCTAACAGCATCACCTGTATCCTTTTAGGAGGGAGGCAAAGGTAGATTGCACATACTGAGAGAAGACAATCTAAAGATCGTGGTACAGACTGAAGGAATGTAGTCCTGAGACAAGGAATGTTAGCAGGTACCAGCACCTGGATGATGCAAAGAACTGATTTAGACTCTAGGGGAGCATGGTTCTGCTGGCACCTTTGATTTTAGCACAGTGAAACTGACTTTGGACTTCAGAACTGTGATAGAATGAATAAATTTTTGGTTTTTAAGCACTCACGACTGTGGTCGTATAGAAACAATACGAGATTAATGCACTTACTGTCTGTTCTTTCCCTAACCCCTGCTAGGATTGGACTTGGAATAAATCCCCAGAGCATGGCCTGTTTTATTTGGTATTTGCTATCCATGAACTGCTCAGGTTGGTAGAGAAAGAACTAAGTTAGAGTTGAAAATTCTTTCTAGCACTATTAATAGCAGAAATTCACTCTTTGGTTGTGACTAGTCCTTGAAATGTAAACCACCATGAAAATGTAGCTGGCAGGCTTTGGCTCCTCAACATTTTGAAGTATAACCTCATGGGGTACACAGAAGCTGCCCAACCTTCATAACATGCCATAAGTGAGGTTCACGCCAAAGCAATAATTAATCACAAGGACTGCACAAAATTTTTTTTAAAATGCATGAATTATGTAAATTTCATCATACTGGAGATTGTCTAATAGGTTTGACATAACCTTTTTCCTAAGAACTTAGGATATTGTGAGTAGACAGATATGTATCATTATTTGCTCACTAGCCACTTATTGAGCAACTAGTACACATAAAGCACCATGCTAGGAACTTTGGAGCATGGAAAGAGTGGTAATTGGCTTTTCCTTCAGAGAGAAGTCTAAGAGACAGATAGATAGATGCATTTATTCAGTTGTTAATCCAACCATCACCTCTTCAGTGTCATAGTCTTAGAAATAAAATTTTAAAAAGCATATAGCAAGAAAGCTTCAGCCACAAGTGACCGTGCCAGAAAACTTGAAAATTAGCTTTTTACATGAAAATGTTTTTAAGGATATTTCCACCCTCAAAGCAAGGATAAGGCTCCTAATTCAGGTTGTGAGTAGGGACAGGGAGCAGTCACAGAGTACTTTCCAAAGTATGGAGTCAAGAGGCTGTGGCAATTCTGCATACGGGAGACAGCTGTGTAGCTTGGTCTGTTTGAGGAGTTCCTGGCAGTGGAATATTATTTTAACTGGGCAAAGGCATGTTTATGTGTTTATGCTACAGACTATTACTTTAACTGTGTAAAGGCATATCACTTTTGTTTAGTGATGTGATGATGTGTGTTTAATTATGTAAAGATGTGTGGCATTTGTTTCTGCTTACCTGTCTAAGGTACCTGATTAGTCTAATAAAGAGCTGAACAGCCAATAGCTAGGCAGAAGAGGGATAGGCAAGTCAGAGAGAATAAATAGGAGGAGACCTCTGGAACAAGAGAGAATAAAAAGAAAGAGGGGGCACTCCTGAAGCAAGAAGCTAGGCAACTGCCAGACAGCCAGACACAAGAAGCAGTGAATGGAAGATACACAGAAAGAAATAAAAGTAAAAAGACCTGAAGCAAAAAGGTAGATAAAGAGAAACAAGTTAATTTAAGTTAAAAGAGCTAGCCAGAAATGAGCCTAAGCTAGGCTGAGCATTCATAGCTAATAATAAGTCTCCAATGTCATGATTTGAGAGCTGGTTGGTGACCCAAAAGAAATGGCTTGGTACAATGCACTGTGAAGGGCCTTGGGCTCTGTGACTGCCTTTGCATTCCAGTTACTCTGGATAGAAGTCTGAGAACATGCTTTCTTCAACCTCTTGCCTTCATGGTTTCTAAGGGAAAGTCCCCAACCTGGGGTTTCTATGACCTTAAACAAAACCTCACCATAATACCTAGGTTGTTACAAACTTGACTTGGTATCACTCCATTTAACACATAACCTTGGAATTCTACTCAATAGCTAGAAATACTGGTACTATCTAATTGGGGCTAATTGTAGCCAAGGGAACAGGGAAATATCCTGAGAGGAACCTAAAACTCTTAAAACATAGTCTTGCCTTGGCTTTTGAATTTTGAGTTTATTGTACACAGACATAGAAATAGCCACCACTGAAAATGCCGTTAATGGTTTCTAAGGAGGTGTGTACACCTAAAAGGAATAGAGCAAGTTTTTTACCTATGAATAAAGTTGAGTAACACCTAAAGAAGTTCAAAGTCCCAAGTTTCTCCACACAATGTTCCCTGGAACTTTCACAAGACTAAACCTAAAGGGTCACTGTGTCCTTCTCTTCTACTGGGCCATTTATTGGTCATGCTATTGTCTAAATTTTCTTTTATCCAAGAGGAAAAAGAATCTTCAAGTTGCTGCCTGACATAATGATGCAGCTTTCCTGACTATTAGGTATCACTTGTATGTGCTACAATTCTAGAATCAAGGAGAGTGAAGAGAAATGCTATCCTCCATCCTTACCTTTTGATGGGCTCCCTGGAAGAAAAATACTATCAGCATGGCCCTTTGCACCTGAAAGATTCTTAGATCCTTATAAAGCTCTCATCACTATTATTCAACTTGTGAGTAGAAAAATGAAAAAAAAAATAAAGATAAAATTCAACAAGAGTATTTTTGGAATTCAAGTAAAAGGCATCAACTTGTATTCTATAAAACCAAAAATCTATCAATTCCAAATAATGAAAAGCAAGAACCGAATGTGACAGTGGGCAAATCAAACATTGCTTGTATCTCTCTGCTTTCTATCACTGGCTTCAACTTGAGTATGTAGCTAAAGTTCCACGAGAACCAAATAAAAGACTTTCATTTTACATACGACAAAGGAAAGAATTCTTCCTACATTGTCTCTGCAATATTCAAAAGTTGCTTAGTTGCTCCCCAAGAAAAGAATAATGTTTAACTCATGATGGAAAAGTTCTAAAACAGCATTACTAGTGTCCTATCATTTCAATTTTAAAAAGCAGTAGCATTTAGAGTTCTCAAAACAGGCAATAACTATCATTTTTCCCATAGCACTCCATCCTCTAAACCCTCCACGCTTGGGTTTAATCACTGAACACTTTCCAAGAAACTCTTGATGACTAATTTTCTGCTTCAATCATCCTCTTCCTTTCCCCGATTCCTTCAAATTGGGCTTTCCCCAAGCCTCTGATGAAGGCCATCTTTCCACCTTACTACTATCTTCCACTGCTAATTCCATCCATTCATACATCTTTACCTGGAAACCAAACCCTTAGGTCCTAAATGTGAAGTGTCATCCCCAAAGTAAACACAGTGACCTTTTAGATTTAGCCCTGTGGAAGTTCCAGGGAAGGTCCTTGGAGAAACTTGAGACTTCAAACTTCATTAAGTGTTACTCGATTTTAATCATGGGGAGAAACATGCCCTATCACCTTTAGGTGTACACACCTCCTTTCAGACACTTCACAACTTTTCTTCCCATGCTTCACAACACTTCAGATGTACACACACCTCATCAACCTACAATTAAAATCAATCTGAAGAACCTCAAAACCAACCTGTCTAGAAGTGCAACCATCCAATCCTCCTCCTGACTTCATTATTTCTTGTCATGGTCACTCAAGTTCAAATATTTGAAGCTGTATTTGTGTGCACATACCCCCCACTGTTCCCTCCAAATTCAATCTCTTGTTGCCACGTCCATTTGATTCCACACCGAACATCTTTCTCATTCATTTTTTTTGTATTCTCTTCCTGTTGACACATTTATTTCTACCTGCATTGTATTTGTTCACCAAGTTCACAGCAGTGGAAAGCTTACTAAGTACTAAGCTCTGTAATTACAAAATGCTCCCTGGTTTACATTGTAGTGAAGATATTATACAGGAAAGCACATTTGGACAGTGGTACTAGAGATAAAAACAATATATAGGATATAGATGTTTCTGGATATAGAAATAGTCAACTCAACCCAAGAGAATAGGAGTCTAGATCAAGTCTCACACTGATTAGTAAAGTACCACTTCCAAACTATTTCCTAAGTTGAACTTCAAGATCTCTGTTCTTCAATATATCATGCCATGCGCACTACTGTACATGTGGATGTGATGAGTAATGTTCACAGGCAGACTGGCTAGCCTGGGAGAAGGGAAGGAATAGGAGAGGAAAGGAATAGGACTCATTGGAGTGAGTGAAAGGGAAGAGCTGGAACACAAATTAAGAGAACATGGTTTGGTTCAGAAAAGAATGATGAATAGTTGAACTAAGAGAGTGGCAAGAAGGTAGATGGACACAAGGTGTCCACATACCTTAGGGGAAAAGGAGACTTAAAAGATGTGACAGGAGAGGAGAGAGAAATAAAGTTCTCTGGGTCTTGTAGGTAAGTGGGTAGATAGCAAGTCACTTCTAGAAAAAAAGTAGTAAGAGTAAGAGATGGTGGCGAAGGGAGAAAGAAAAGAAGGGATTAGAAAATGGAAAGGACAGAGGAATGGAGGGGAAGGAGGAAGAGGAGAGAGGAGAGCATCAGAGGTGTCAGAAGTGTCCTAAGACCGCATGATGCCTGGCAACAAGGAGGATGGAGGCCGTTTTTATTCCATTTAAAAGTGATACAGACACCACTCTTCACATTCCTAGGCCATT
The DNA here is from genome assembly GCF_004664715.2 of Peromyscus leucopus. NCBI lineage: Eukaryota > Metazoa > Chordata > Mammalia > Rodentia > Cricetidae > Peromyscus > Peromyscus leucopus. The sequence continues at coordinate 56,682,527 of NC_051075.1, read as the reverse complement.
CACAAATATGTGCTTTCTGCAGCCAATTAATCTAAATGGAAAGACATTTCTGCCAAATAACATAATGTATCTGTGGTCTCAGTATCGTATGTTTCCCTGACATTTCCTTTCTCTGGTATTTCCCTAGAATTGAACTTAAAGAGCTTAGTTAAGGAGTCTGCACCATCTTTGAGACAGGCATTTTGAATGTATTGATGGACTGGAGAGATTGCTCTTAGGTAAGGGCATCTGCTGCCAAGCCTGGTAACTGGAATTCGGTCTCCAGGACCCACAGGGTAGAAGGAGTGTACCAACTCCCTAAAGTTGTCTTGTCATTTCCACATTCCAAACACACATACGCAGGTACAAATAAATAAATAAATGTAATAAAAATAAAGGTCACATATCATATGATGGAAAGTAATGTAAACAATGAAGTGGAATGCATTTTCCCTGGGGAGAAATTATGAAAATGAGCTCCAAGCAAATAATTTAAATTACAAAATGCTTTATTTATTTATCTATTTGTTTCCCTAATTTATTGACAGAGTCATGTGATGCAACCTAGGCAGGACTGGAACTCTCAACCCTCCTGCCCCAGCCTCCGGAATGCTCTAGAATTACAGGTGTCTGTATTATACCTAGACTGAAATAATTACTTCATTGAAGTTTTGTGGCAATGATTATTTTGACCCTGGCAATGGTACATGATTATGACCAGAAATAAGAAGAGATGGAAGGAAAAAAAAAAAGGAGCATATGCCACTTCAATACCATTTAGAAAAAGATTTTAAAAAACTGAGAGAAAACAGCAAAAAATAGAACAGCAACAAAACATCAACCATATTCCAAAGGTTTGCAAAATGATTTATCCTAAGTGTCCCACAGTTCTTAAATGCAGACTATTTTAAAACTACAGAAGTAATTGCTGCAAATTTGGGCTGAGAGTACAGGACATGCACTACGTATTTATAAGAACACAGAACATGAAAAAAAAAAAAAAACCTCTTGCTGGCATTCTCCTCAGTTCCATAACACATAATGTACTCAAACTATTTTCTCAAATAAGTTGTCTTCTTGTTATTTTGTTAAGGTATGTTGCGTAAGGGTCATCCTTGACATCTTCTTTCCTCTTACTCTATACTTTACTAGAAGCAACCTACATCCTAGGACTAAGTGGGCTTCATGCAGATAGCTCCTTGATGTTAGGACAGCTCTAATTTTGTGTGTGTTTGTATTCATATTTCCAGCTAAAACCTGAGTGTTCTTCACCTTGATGACTGTCTAGTAAAACTATGTACTTATATTACAATGTATTTATTGGATAAAATGTTCTTGCATGTAATCCTTCTACCTTTTGATCTCATATCTTTTTGGAACTGTGTTCCTTCTCATGACAAATCCCACTGTGTTGTGGAATAATCTTTGTGTACACCATGAAAATGTGTCACTCAGATTATTTAATAAAAAGCTGAATGACCAATAGCTAGGCAGGATTTAGGGGCAATAGAGAACACTGGGAAGAGTAAGGTGGAGTTGCCAGCCAGATGCAGAGGAAGCAGGATGTGCAGGAGGAGAGATAACAGCCACAAGCCATATAGTGGGACATAGATTCATAGAAATCAGTTAATTTAAGTAATAAGAACTAGTTAGAAACAAGCCTAAGTTATAGGCCGAGCTTTCATAATTAACAAGAAGTCTCTCTGTCATTATTGGGAGTTTGCTGGCAGAACAGAGAAAGACTCATCACACCACTTCATTGCTCTGATTATAGCAGCTCTTCCAAAAACTACCCACACTTCTCACCACTGTGCAAATGTCATTCTTTCCTTAATTCACTTCATATCAGTGTCTTGTCAGCTGGTTTGGTGATGCATACCTAGAACCCCAGCACTCAAATGACTAAGACCAGATGTCTGTGAGAGCCAGAACAGACTAGGTGACAGAGCTAGACCCTATCTCAAAAATGAACAAGAAAACAAACTACCTGCGAAGTTAAGTCTCTTTTTAGCACCACACTAGTGATATGATTGATGGCTTTCCCAGACCAATGCTTGAACCTGTATTCCCTGGACCTTTCAACACCCTTTTTCTTGTAAGATTTACTTCTCAATGATGTTTAAAGCATTCTCTGCATCTCTGACTACCATTATTAGAATCTCTCTCGGATTCTTTCACTGGCATCTCCTCTGTAAGAGCTCTTCATGTTGAAAGACCAAGAGCTCTTTAGCCATTATTTTGATCTCAACCATACTTAATGATTAAACTAAATATAACATATATGCTATTATTGTTAAAATTTACATCTCTAGCCATATATCTCATCACATGCTCAGGTTTATATCTTCAGCCATCCTTCTGACATCTATTCAATAAGCAAGTTTACTCAACTAAACATGACTAATTCAGAAATAAGGATTCAGCTCCCCTAAGCCCATTCCTCTTGAGCATGTTTACTTAGCTACAGTTAGCTAAACCTGAAAGACACTGTGGAGTTGCTGGTGAAACTGTTTTGGTAGGTTTTAACTCTTTGTCTGTGGGGTATGAGAAAGGATTATGTTTATTGAGTAATTTATGGTAGCTGAAGCCATGTAGTTCATTCTGGCTAATTTGTTTTGAGAATAAATGATATATTCACCATCAGGCCAAATCTGATTTTTTCCCAGTAAGAAAACCCTCTGGCTGATGGATGGAAAGATGGCTATTCAGTTAAGAGCACTTGCTGTTCTTCCAGAGGACCTGGGTTCAGCCTATATTAGGTGGCTCACAAGCACCTGTTACTCCAGTTCCAATGGGTCCGACACTCTCCTCTGACTTGCTTGGCCACTGTGCAAAACTGGTACATGTACACACACTTAGAAACACATAGACATACACATAAATATTTTTTTAAAAAAGAAAACCCCCTAAAATTTCTTTTACATTGTAGTTCAACCAGGAATGTTCCAATTAGTGACTTCTCTATTATCTCATATCTCAAAGTGAGAAGAATAATAAACAAAGCAAAACACCAGTGAACACACAAAGAACATGGGATAGCAGTGAGAAATAGCTCCTTTGTTTTAAGCCTTTTAAATTTTAGAGTACTTTCTTGCCTTATCACCGCCCAGCCCATTTACTAATAAAGATATCCTCAAGGACTCACTCCTTATACCTAACATTCAACTCTTAATTAAATCTACTGACTCTACCTCCTAATCAGACTCCATGCCATCTGTTTATTGTACTTCCATTGCCACCATCTAGCCCACACTGCCCGATTTTCTTGTCTGGAAGGTATAAACTGCTGTCTATCCTTTTTCCACATATCAGAGAGAAGAATCATTCTAATTCAGAATAGCCACATGCAGGATAAAAAAGACTCTGGTGTATGTTTTTATTGTATGGCTGAAAATCTAACTTGTTTTCTTTTTTTCTTTCTATATTCCTTGACTTCATAAATCACCAGCTCCTAAGGCCTATGCATTTTCTGGTCCTTTAACGTTTTGTCAAGCAAGCTTCAACTTCTTGCAACTCAGCTCTCTAAAATTGCTTTGCCCTATCTCGTCTTTCTTTTATCAGAACTTATTTTGTTTCCTTTCTTAACAGCATTAGCATCACTGTTTATAATTTATATTTATTTTCTTGCTCTCTTTTTCTACCTACTGATATGACAGCCGAAACTTTAACTGTTATTGTTATCATCCACTATATTAGGTCTAGGCTTGTGGGGGGGTGGGGGAAGCATCAAACTAGAAGAAAACAAGAGTCCCAAAAATCTCCAATTTCACTCCCCTTAGAATCAAAAGTCCTGTGGGGAAGTCAGAGTGAATGGAAGGTTTTTAAACCTTTGTGCCTTTGAGTTTGTTGATTTAGCCTCTTTGGGTCACATGCATGTGTACTAAGGCCTATACATGCACTTCTCTCTCTCTGTCTCTCAGGCTCTCACTCTGTTTCTCTGAGAGTCTCTCAGTCCCTCTCTGTCTCTTTGTCTCTCCCTTTCTCTCTCTCTCTCTCTCTCTCTCTCTCTCTCTCTCTCTCTCTCTCTCTCTCTCTCTCTCTCTCTCTCTCTCATGTACACAGTACTAATCAGAAAAATGGATGTTACCAGTTGAGTTTCTGAGCATGGGGTAAGCTCTTTCAGACAAGCACAATTCTCTCCCACTTCCTCTCTGACCCTCCCCCAAATGTGCCTTTCAAATGCCACCATCTTTTCCAGTGTTGTATGCTTCCGTTACTGCAGATAATTCATGGCCATTTCCATCTGTGAGTGGAGGCTGTTTTGGCAGAGCCCAAGAATTCCTGAGAAGTCCTGATTAAGTCTTTTATTCCCAAAGAGAACTGTGAAGTCATCCCAGAATAAAAATGATACATTGAAAAATAAGAGCTTGTTCAGGTGCCAAGAGGAGATACTCACCATACCACATCCATCCACTCATTAACTAAATATATGTGCAAATTGTGCCAGAGAAGAAAAATAAATTATTTAATCAGTGAAAATTTACTGAGTGGATACTATGTGCCAGAAATTGCTTCAAAGTAGACACAACAAAGTCTTTTTCACATGGCTTTTAATGTCTAAGTGGATGGAGTTTGTGAAGAAGGGAATTTATCGTTGTGTCAGAAGATGATACACAGACAAAAGGAAAGAAAGTGCTGGGTAAGGTAGGGACTTGTTCCTGTTTATATTGGGGAGCATAGCAAGGCCTTTAAGACACAGTGGTGTCTCTGTAAAACATAGGAAACAGGAAAGATAAACAATGTGGATTTTGGTAGGGGATACTCTTAGGCAGACAGATGATAAGAACAAATATCTCGGCAGCAAGTGAACTGTGTATTTGAAGACTACCAAGAGGGATCAGATATGGTTGGATAAGGAGAGGATAAAATAGGATACATGAGCAGGGAACCAACGGGGCCTGGTCCTATAAAATCTTATAGACATCTAGGAACCTGAACTCTGAATCTGAACAAAATAGAAATCCACTTTGATGGGCTAGAGGGATAGCTCAGCCGTTAAAGGCTAGGCTCACAATCAAAAATATAAGAAATCCACTTTGAGTCATGAAACATACATATTAATTGGTCATTTCATGAAGAACAACATCCCACTGTTGAGGAGCTATAGCTAGAGAGAATGTGGAGAAAACAGAAATGGAAGTATTTTGGAAGGCTGTTGTAGCCATCTATTGAGAATCAATGGAGGCTGGGACCTGGGGGTCGCATACCACAGCCTTTCTTCCTGCCCTGAGGCTTTAGTGTCTATCTCTTGTTCTTTGTCCCTAAGGCACCAGGAGGTATCTTTTATAAAATGCTTCACAAACCGCATCAGCATCATCTACAGGTGGGTTTCCCTAGCCAAACGGGAGCTCTTTTATCACCAAATACATGTTGGAGATGCTCATTCACCTCTGCCTTTGCCCATTAGATATATGAGACAGCAGCAAAAATGACAATCCTGTTTTATTTAAAACATAATCCAAGTCAGTTGACTTCCTAACAGAAGATGTAGTGCAGTGAAATTCTATTATCCTTATATGTAACTTACACAAATTCGACATTCTACTTCTGAGGGAAGAAAATTTCTATTTGCCACCAAGTCCTTTTGCTCATTCCAGATAGGCTTGCCTTCATACCTCCTGGAATGGCGTGCTTCAGGAAATGTGAAAGGGTCAACAGAAGTAATTTGGTGTTTGCAAAACCCCTAGGATTTGGAGACAGTGTTATCTATGAACAAGCCTTGTCCTGGGCATATTTGACTGTAAGAATTATATATATATATATATATATATCATGTGCCAGTTTTAGCAAATGATTGCCACATGATTTAGGCTCTTCTGTGCCTCGTCCCTAGATGCCTACACATGCCCCAGACCTAGGGCTTACATAGACACTTGCTCATGATTCATGAGTCCTACTTGTGAGGCCCTGACATCTTTTTAGGGACTTCCAACTCCAAGATAAGCAAGATTAACAGAGAGGAAGGAGGGCCTCAAATAAGATGCAAGTTTTCATCAGATCTTAAATGACAAAGATTTAAGAAGAGAAAGAGAGAGAGAAGGTCATCTAAAACCTGTTGTTAACACTCTCCTATTCTTACTTGGTTCATAATTCCATGTAGAAAGATGTCAAGTTTTTATTCAACTGCTAAAAGTATAGTTCTACCATTGAGAACTCTCATAGGACCCCATACCTAGATGAGGAACTACTGGCAATTAACAATTACCAAGAGAGGGAGAATCAGTCTTCCTTCAGTCTGGGGACTCCTAATTGATTATCCAGCACATAGTGATCAGTCTTAAAAACATACACATATAAATAACACTAAATGAACTCAGCAGGTTGTATGTATGTATGTATGTATATATATATATATATATATATATATATATGAGATTAGAAGTAGGATGTAGAAATTATATGAAAAATTTAAATAAATTTAACATAAAATTGTTCATATAAACACTGATGGGGTGACTGTGATGTCCCTTAAATTTTCATAAGGAAATCATTAATCTAAAACATTGTTATTAATATTAAGTAAGGGGCAGAATCAGAAACTTGAGTATATCATTAACTACAAAGCTAATAATGACAAAAGTTTCTGAGAAACAAAAAGCCCCAAAGTAAGACACTTGGATAGGAAACTTTTACGGATTTGAAGACATTTCCTTTTCTGATATCCATAATTATTTATCATCTAACCCCAAACTACCTTCACACAAATACACTCTCTGCTCTCCTAGAAAATATTCATTCTCACTGACATGGTGCCAGCTATATATTCTCTGTCCTCCTATCTAAATTCCAACCACTTGTCCATACTTATCTATTTTTATTTAAGTATATTCACTTAGACTATAAAAGTATTCTGATAGGAATCTGGGGCACTATGTTGTAAAATAAGAATAATTCATTGTGATACTCTATATACTATGTGTAATATCCTTGAAATTGACCAAGTACCTCTTCCCATAATACTTTAATTCAATGGCCTTAAACTGACCAAAAACTGATCCAGGTGAGTTTCTAAGTTTCAGAGGTATGAGAAAAGGGTGCTCTGTGTTATCCATATGTTTTTCCATCTTGAAAGGTCCAACACAAATGTAGAATAAGCTATAATACAATCTTACATTTTCTAGTACCTACTTTAAAAAATCAAAAACAGTAATATATAAAATTATTTTTATTTGTACATTTTATTTTACACAGTATGTCTAAATATGAATTATTTCAAAATACAATAGGTATAAAAATTGTTTAAAAGTTTTTTAACCTGTTTGCTGTTAAATTTTCTAAATTCAGTGTGAATCTACTCATAGCTGGCTTCATTTTAGAATAGACATACTGTGGAATAATACTTCTGTACACTGTGAATATGTATTACTCTCATTGGTTAATAAAAAGCTGACAGGCCAGTTGCCAGGTAGGTAGTATAGGTGGGACAGCCAGAAACAGAGGACTCTGGAAAGAAGAAAACAGTGCCAGATGCAGAGGGAGCAGGAGATGAATGTGCCATTCTAATAAAAGTAGTGCCTCATGGCAGAGTGTAAATAAGGAATATATGTTAACTTAAGATGTAAGAGCTAGTTAGTAATAAGCCTGAACTATCGGCCAAACATTTATAAATAATAATAATATTAAGTCTCTGCGTGGTAATTTGGAATCAGTTGCCAGGATGGGGAGTGGGTAGTCAGGACAGGAAAACTTCCAACTACAAAGATGTATTTCAAGCAATGAGTCATCAGATGGAGCTGGCAGATACTCTACTGTATGACTTGTACAGTTAATGCTTTCCTCTACAGGCACTCAATATGTTAGTATCTGAATATACTACTAAATTACAGATGAATTGTTGGTACTTTATAGAATAGTTTCTTCATTTCCAGTCATCTTTGATAGATACCTGCTGTGGAATAATGCTTTTATACACTGATTTAATAAAATGCTGATTGACCAACAGCCAGGCAGGAAGTATAGGATAAGAGGTAAGCAGACACGGAGAATTCTGGGCAGAGGAAGGCTGAGTGAAGAGATGCCAGCCCACCATCCATGGAGTAGCATGTAATGGCACACAGGTAAAGCCACAGAAAATGTAGCAACATACAGATTAACAGAAATGTGCTGAGTTTAAGTGTAAGAGCTAGTCAGTAGTAGGCCTGAGCTATGACCAAGCAGTTTTAATTATTATAACCCTCTGTGTGTTTACTTGGGTCTGAGTGGCTGCAGACTGCGTGAGACACAAGAAAACTTTCAACTATAGATATCTGTTCCAGGGAGGAAGTAGAGGAATGATTATGAATACAGCTGCTGGAACCAGATTGTGGGTTTTAACTCCAGTCATGCCTCCTTAAATACATTATATGTGTTTTGATTTCCTATCCTCCTACTGATAGCATCTTGCCACATTGAATCTGCCTGAAGATTAAGTAAGTCCATATGAATTAGTACTGAGGACTCTGCTTAGCACACCATAGTGCTTAGTTACTATCATCTAGAACATGAGAGAGAGAGTTAAACTTCTGAGGGTATATGGCTAAGGATGAAATTATAATTAAGAAAATTCAGGTTGGGGATTTAGCTCAGTGGTAGAGCACTTGCCTAGCAAGCACAAGACCCTGGGTTCAATTCTCAGCTCCAAAAAATAAAAATTCCAGAATAATTCAGACAGCTGTCATCCTAAAGGCTCAACCACCCCAATGACCATTAAGATGGCATACATGACTCTTGTGTGTCACTATTATGCAAACATCTGCTTGTTGCCCACCCCTTTCACTACTGGCTGTCACTACTGGCTCCCCCTTCTGCAGTCCTGAAAGAGAATTAGCCTGAATAACAATGAAAAGACAATAAGGTCAGAATCTAAACAGAATAGAAAACCAGTTTCAGATTGGCTTTGGTAAATTCTACCCAATTTCCAAAACAAGAATGAGCAATGATTGTGAAGACTGCAAGTATAGGGAGGGTTTTGCTTTAAAGAGATGAGATTCAAATAGATCTCAATTCCAAGTCTTGCTTATTTTCCATTCCCTGTCATCTAGTACTTGTGTCTATGTGAAAAAGGATTTGATGGAACACCATAAAGCTGGACATGAAGAAATCTATGTAGAACATCTACACATGGATGCTAGTTCCCATCAAGATGAGGATATGACCTTGCTCTGCTATGTCTGGGTCAATAAACAACAGAGAGCAGTATTCAGAAATGTTTCTTTAAATTTACATCATGGACTGTGTCAATACTTTCAGAGCATAAAACATACCTACTCATATAAGTAGTACCACAGTAAAAACTGAACTCTCCAGATTGTAAAGGACCCAATCCCCCAATAGATACCAGTTACTTATTACTTTGAAGAGGTATGGACCCCAAATGGAGGAAAGAATACATCTGTCTTTTTCCTGTATAGCCATGTTTCTGATAATAATTTTATCCCCGGGTAATTAACTCAGAATGAAATTGTGTGCTTATGGTTTCTTCCTGACAATCCACAGTCCATTTGAAATCCCAGGGTATCAATTAAGGATGCATTTTCTAAGACAGTGGACAAGCTGTTTCAAGAGACAGATCAGTCATGTCAGGATGGCACAAGGGCAATGAGATCCTCCAAGTAGGATTTTATATTGGAAAAAATAACTTAGTGATCCTTTTAAAGGAGAGGAAATGTACATAACATACAGGAAAAAAGGAGTTTCTTCAAGTAACTTCCCTGATAAAAAGAAATCTAGGGGAGAAAAGGATTTATATGATTCACAATTCCAGATTAAAGTCCACCATTGAAGGACAGTCAAGAAAAGAGGAAGATGAAGTAACAGTAACCTCCATGGTCTAAAGCACAGAGAGAATGAATGAATACATACTTCAGTTTAGCTTATTGTCTTCCTTTGAAAATACTATCCATGACCCAAGCCTAAGGCATGGTGTCACCCACAGTGGGTAAGTCTTCCTGACTCAATCAGTGTAATCAATACAATCCCCCACAACAGGCCAACACGATCTATACAATCTATCATTAAGACTCTCCTTCCAGGTGATTCTAGGTTGTGGGAAGTTGCCAATTAAAACCAACTACCACATGGAGGAAACCAAACTATCCCACTTACAGTTGCTGTAAATTAACTTTACAAACAAAATTCAGCTTGTGTCTTTAGCTAAATCACTTATTTGTCTTCTTATTTATGCTCTGTGTACCAGATATACTAAAATGCTCATTGATTTAAAATAATAAATATGTTATTTTTGTACATATAGCTTAGTTTGATGCTTCTAATGGAATATTATTTACTATCTCCTCTGCCTGGCAAAATCATAACCAATTTTCAAATTCCAGATCCTTCAAATCCTCTGTAAATAAAATATTTTGATTCTAATTCTTAGATGATAAAAAATTTAAATTTTGTATAAAATTAAAATAAACATTTAGAAAAGTGCCCAAGTTGGAAAGCAAAGGCTCCAGTAATTTTCAAAGGAGCCATACATATGCCAAGGAGATCTATACCAAAATACAAAATAGTCCTGGTACCCTAGAAACTTCTTTTGCCCTTACTCTTTTATTCAAATTTCAATTATATGGATTTATCCTGTTTTAAATGTTAGTGAGACAAAAATCATGACATGCATTCTTGGCTACTTTGTTTGTGAAATTTAGCTACAATGATGTAGTTAGTTCCATTCATTTTTATTGTCTTAAGACACTCTGTTTTGTGACTCTTAACAAAAATCTATTTATTCTGTTGCTCCTGGCCATTTGGGTCTTCCAGTTTGAAATTATTTTAAGTAGTGAGCTTATGAATATATTTGTATACATAGAATTATGTGCATATGTATGCATATCTGTTGCTGTGTTCCTAGAAGTAGAATCACAGGATGTACCAGTTGTCAGCTTTACTAGTTGTCAGAATATTTTCCAAAATATTTGTATCAGTTTTCACACAACTCACATGTCAATCCCAGAATATTCAACTTTCTGTCATTTGTCATCCTCTGTCAAGCGTCATAAAACACTTTATGTTTGTCAGTCTATTTGATATATCCATGGGTGTTTGTATGTAGTGGGACTACATTATAAGTTATATCTATCTCTTAACTAATAGTCATTTAGATATATTTACTTCTTCCTCTCAACCTATTTAAGTTTCTTGCTTATTAAGAAATACTAATGTTTTCTAATTGATTCATGGAGTTCTTTATAAATTCCATCACAGACTCTTGTGGATTTTAATCTTTACAAATATCTTCTTCATGCTTCAATTTCTGTCTCACTCTGTTGAAGATGTCCTTTAGCATATTTAAGCATGATCCGGTTTCAGAATTTCAATACTTTTGCATGCCCTGTTTAAGAATTTTTGCCTGGAAAGACATTCATTTCTGTTTTCGTTTTAAATGTTTAAATGTTTAATGTATACAATCAGGTATACAGTATATTTAAGCTTGGAATATATTCATGATCTGAGGCAGAAATCAGTATTCATTTTTAATTGGACATTTTTTGAGAATTTCATACTGCATTTTCATCATTTCCATCCCTCCCTCAACTCCTTATGTGCCTCCCACTCTCTCTCAAATTCATGACCTCCTCTACACTAACTATTTTTGCACACACCACTTACTAACTAATTCCATTTAGTATTGCTCATGTGTATATGCTTATGGCTGATCACTTGATATTTTATATCTTATCAGGGAACTTGTCCCTCTAGAGAACTGACTCCCCCTCTCTCAGCCTACAACTCCTCAGCTCTTCATCTAGGGGTAGGACTCAGTAAAACTGACCCCATCCACACTGGTACATTGTGGTTATACCACAGGTCATTATGTTGACACTAGCATGTCAATTGTTATTATACAGGTTTTGATTAGGCAACAATATTGCTGAGATTTCATGACTGTTATGTCTAGAAGGTGCTCCTTTATATCAGGCTTTCTGCTTCTCTGGCTTTTGCAATCTAGTTTCTTCTTCTTCTATAATGTTCTCAAAGCCTTAAGCATAAGGGTTGTATTATAGGTGTACTAATTGGGCCTGGACATCCAATGGCCACTTATTCTCTACATTTTGACCAGTTGTGAGTCTTTGTCTTCTTAAAGAAGTTGCTTCTTTGATTAGGGGTGATACTTCTATGCAAATTTTACTTTTTCTTTACAGATGACTAGAATTTCATTCTGTATTTTCATTATCAAGTATTCAGTTGAAAAAATAATTATTATTATTTGGTTGTGAGCAAAGCCTTTAACAACTGAGCCATCTCTCCAGATCCAGTAAAAGAAAATTTAAGAGAATATCTATAAAATAATTCCTTCCAATGAAAGTGGAAAAATGGTCAAAAGGAGAAAGAATGTATAAAACAACCAGGTAGAACACCTTAAGTTTCCCATAAACCTATAGAGGTAAGAAAATCCACAGACACAAAGACATAGCTAGATTGTAATTAGCAACAAAATTATCTAGTTTCCATCACTTCATGCTGTTCTCTGACAGCTTGAGAACATAACTGAAAGAAATCTTGGTCCTTCTTCCAAACCAAGCATACCTAAGGCTACCATCCTACCATCATAACCACCTTCAGTGCCTATCTCACAGAATTTGCCTATGTTCTGGCTGATCCAGCTCAGTCTGACATTCAGATGACAGAGCTATCGACAAAGCAGCATAACCATATTTTAATGTGTGGACAACGTATAGTCTAACTGATATGAAACAACACATTTGCTCATTGCCTATGCCTGTACCTTCACCTGAATCTTTTCCCCCAAACAACTCTATCTTTATCTAATTGGAAGAATTCACATTTTCTGCAGAATCTATCAGCTTCTCCAACTTAAGTGATGGTGAATCACAGAAAGAAGATGAGTTTCCCCTGCTTTCTTTTAGTAGGCTCATATGTTGAGGAAGCCCGGGATTGGAAACCTCTTCCTGGATATCCTGTTGTCTCACAGTCAGCTGCCTGGGGAAGTGATACTATAGTATAAGAACCCATCACTGTACTAGAGAACTTCAGTTCTAGAGACCAATACTAACTCCCCAAATGCTCCTCTTCCTGCAAGTGGCAGGATAGCCCCAAATGTCCATCAATTCAAGGCCAGTCTTTAAACCCTTCCTTATTAAGCTGTTGACCAAGTTTAATACTAACAACCTCTTACTATTTTCTTAGTGTACAGAAAAATTCACCTGTAAATACAGATGGCCAACAAGTTTCCTATAATAGAAGTTTATTTACATATTCAACTCCTTCAATGGATTTTCCACTTCTTCCTCTGAACATTTATTTATTAAAATTTTTTTCTAAATTCCAGGCCTGAGAATCCTTAACTCTGTTTAATATTCTTCCTGAATTTTCTGTTATTTTTGTCATTTAAAATAAATCCATATTTTTTTCTGTTTTGTAGAGTGTGTGTGTGTGTGTGTGTGTGTGTGTGTGTGTGTGTGTGTGTGTGTAAAATGCTAGGGATTAAACCTAGGGTCTTACATATTCTAGGTAAATGCTTTGATATTGAACCATATCACCAGACCCTTTTTCTGTTTTTATTCTGAAGCATAGTCTCGGGAAGTTTCTCAGGCTGGCCCTGAACTTGCAATCTTTCTGACTCATTCTCTCATCTGTCTGGGTTTGTGGGCCTGTATTACCAAGCTTAGCTACCTGTTCCCATTAGAAATAATTCTTTTGTGAACTATTAAATTTCAACAGAAGAAGTGGTTGCTTTCTTTCAGCATTTTGAAGATGTTGCTGCTGCCTCCTGCCTTCTGTCCTCCATCAAGTTAACATTGTTACTGTTGTGGCAAGTCCAGTGCCAATGAGTAATAGTTATTTAATATACATTTGCTACATTGAATTGAGCTAAAATTGAGAGAGATATAACAGAATCACCAACAGAAAAAAAAGTCTTTCCCGCTCCCTTAACACTACTTATAAATGTAATGAGCTTTCTCATAAAAAATATGTACTTATAAATATTTTCTAACTTTGCTTTGCCCTCTCCTTATATGTATTTATATATTAAGAAATGCCCACTCCACTCTAAGAATCCTGCAGAAGAGGGTGAGGAAGGGTTGTAGGAGCCAGAGGGGTCAAGACACAAGAAAACAGCCCATGGAATCAACTAACTTGAAGTGCACAGGACTTCACAGAGACTCAACTGACCATCAGGGAGCCTGTATGAGCAAATGGTGGAACTGAAAAAAAAATCATTCTGAGCAAGGTAACCCAGACCCAGCAAGATAAACATGTCTGTCCTGTCTGCAGAGTGTTCTAGGACCCCAATGCATAGCAAATTGTCATCAAAGAGACTAGAGATACTTAATCCTGCAAATTATGGGAGCAGATGCAGAGTCCCACAGCCAAACATTAGGCAGAGCTTTGGAGGACATAGGCAGTCCTATGGAGGAGGTGGAGAAAATATTGGAGGAACCAGAGGGCTCAGGGACACCAGGAGAACATGGCCCACAGAATCAACTGATCAGGACTCATGGGGGCTCACAGAGATCAGGGAACCAGTACGGGCTGACCTAGCTCTTCTGCAAATATGTTAGGGTTGAGTAGCTTAGTATCCTTGTGGGATTCCTAACAGCAGGAGCAGGGTCTGTCACTGACCCCTTTGCCTACTTGTGGGGCCCCTTGACTCCTACTGGGTTGCCTAGTCCAGCTGTGATGTGATGGTACATGCCTGGTCCTATTGTAGCTTATTATGCCCTGTTTGGTTGATGTTTCTGGGGAAAGTCTGCTCTTTTTTGAGGGGATACAGAGAAGGGGTGGATCTAGGGAGAGAAGAAGTGAAAAGGAGAAACTGGGAGAAGGGAAAGGAGGGGAAACTGTGGTTTGGATGAAAGAAGAACTTTAAAAAATAAAGAAAAATTTTAAAAAAGAAAGAAATCTCCAGTCCATTCTATAATCTTTTTCTGTGTTCTTTTATTTACAACTTCCCATATTCAATTACTAAATATAAGACACATTTATAATAAAAAGTCCTGTTTGGGGTTAAATATTTAGAGTTTAAAAGAACATTTATGATTTCATATGCAAATCTTAGGCTAAAGATGAGATACTTTCATGTAACTCTTCAAGTTTAAATGCAGACACCATAGTGAAATAGTGATTCTTCTATTTCATAATGAAATCTCATGTTCTTAGACATTATATTAACTCAAAAGTTTATGGAAACAAGATCTCAGGTTAAAACCTTCTACCTAATCATTTCTAATATTTGCCATGGTATCTGATATCTAGAACTCCTTAATTCATAATCATTTGACAAATTAATCAATGAATGCTAAATTTGTTCTAGCCCAATAGTACAAATAGCCAAGGTCCCATCCTCACCAAGATACTTTACCAGGTTGTCCACAAGACCTTTTATAAACTCAAACTTTTTTTTTCTACTCACAAAGAACAAAAGCCAAATTGACTCTAATCTTTCTAGGAAAAAAAGATATCAATATACATGTCCTGAAATCCATCTCCATATAGCAGCATGTTACTCTAGTTATCAAACTAAAATTAAGAATATTCTGTTATACTATCAGACCTTCAGAATAAAATGTTTTTATCAACCTGAAAAATGCTTTGTTTAACTAATATAAAACTTGTCAGAAAAAGTCTATTTTCCAAGGAAAGAGAGACCATGATAAATGAAGACACCATGGGAATTTGAAGAATCAGAGTGCTAGAGAGGTCCCCAGGAATCCACAAAGAGGAGTCCACTATAGACTACTGGCAATGAGAGGGTGCCTGAGCTGACCTACTCCGGTGATTGAATGGCCGAACACCCTAACTGTCATGATAGAACCCTCACCCAGTGACTGATGGAAGCAGATACAGAGATCCATGGCCAAGCCCCAGGCAGAGCTCCAGGAGTCCAATTGACGAGAGAGAGGAGGGATCATATGTGCAAGAGATATTGAGACCATGATTGGTAGAAGCACAGAGACAAATAGCCAAACTAGCAAAAACACATGAACTGTGAACCAATAGCTGATGAACCCCCATGAAACTGAACTAGGTCCTCTGGATAGGTGAGACAGTTGATTAGCTTGAACTGTTTAGGGGGCCCCTAGGCAGTGAGACCAGGACCTGTCCTTAGCGCATGAGCTGGCTGTTTGGAACCTAATGCCTATGCTGAGACACTTTGCTCAGTCTTTGTGCAGGGAGGAGGGAATTGGACCTGCCTCAACTGAATGTACCAGGCTCTGCTGACTCCCCAGGGGAGACCTTGCCTTGGAGGAGGTGGGAATGTAGGGTGGGTTGGGGGGAAAGGCTGGGGGTGAGAGGACGGAGGACAGAGGAATCTGTGGTTGATACGTAAAACGAATAGAAAATCTCTTAATGAAAAGAAAAGAAAAAATACTCGAATGAAATAATGTTGCTCATGAAAAAAGTCACTAACACTTTTATTTGCCCATCTACTGAAGATTATTTTATGTGTATATTTGTCCAAGAGAATGTCTTAAACACCTATGAGTCTTTGCTAACAGAAGGAAAGGAGTAGGCAAGACTGTAAGAAATGGCTCCAGGACTGTTGGATGACAGGGACTGTTACTCTGATAGATTCCAGTTTAACTACAAGTTTTAAACTTGAGGGAGAATATAAGGGACGTACCTACCTATCCATCAATTTCTCAAAAAGAGAGAGCCTAGAATGAGGAAAGAATGAATACATTTGGGAGAGCTTGCCTTATGAAAGCACTCTTCGTTAACAGCTTTGGTGCCTTCGTTTTCACTGCTGTAGTCATGGTGGCTTTTAGGATCTGACTGTGTTTTGCTTTATCCTCTACGTGAGTGAGGGTAGCCCCGCGCCCACTCATGTATTCTGACAATTTTGATGGAGACTCCGTGGGAGATACTGGGGCTAAGGCAATAAGATATTCTAAGGACTGAGCGAACTACAACTGTTTTAAATAAATGACAGCGAGTTACTGCTGATAAAGAAACGACCAACTTCAGAGTGACACCTGAATGGGAGGCTTTTCAGTGGGATTAGTAGAATGAGAAACGAGACTGGAAATGTATAATTTATATATCCTTCAAGTCTCTTCACCATCAGTGGGAATAAGGAACTCGATGTGAGAGAGGATTTTCAGCATGTTGTAGAGAGTAAATCTCATTTACAGTGTACTGAGTGGATTTATACTAAATTATCTGGTTTAGCAACAATACAAAGAATTGCCATGGTTCAAAGAAATGCGGACATATATGCCTCATTAGAGTGTAAATTTCTCCACAGCTTTGGAGAGCAATTTAACAATATCTGGTAAAGTTAAAGCTGCACTTAGCTTGTAACTCATCGGGCAATTTCATGTCTAGGGATGTGTGCTAGACAAAGTCTGAAACAAATGTGGATCAAAACCACTCAGGGCTCTTTCTACAGCTGTAACTGTAATGTTGAAAACAAAAAATAACATAAATGCTTTTCCATACAAGAAGGGACAAGAATAAGTGAAAATGAAATCAGGAATGCCACAGTCAGTAGGAACACATGAAATCTACTTGAGTAAATGCAGATAGATCTTGAAAATACATTTAAAAATAACCAGGTGGCATGGTGGCATTCACATAGATTTCAAATGTTCAAAGCATAGCATGAATTGTTCAAATACATACACACATATATGTTGATTTTCAAACACGGACTCAGAAGCTACAAAACTGCTTTGGCATGGTTGCCTTCTGTGACAACAGGACCCTTTCTCAATGTTACCAGTACACCTGAGCTGACCTAATAATAAAAGCTAGGTGCTTGTGCTATGTTCTTAAGTGGAGCAAAGCATCTATTTTGCAGTCTACACTTAAGCTCAGAGGTTAGTTGGAGGCAAAATGAACTTATCAAGGATCCAGGGATGCTGTCCTGGAGTTACTGACAGCTTTCAGAGGGTGGAAGATATACCACATGGAAATGAGTCTGCAATACTGCTAGATCCGCATTTAACCCTCTTCTTCTTCCTTTGGCCTCCTTATACTTACTGTCTTCATATTTATGCTTATATTTATATTCAAACTAATGCTATCTCTTTGGCCTTTCTTTTTGTTTGGAGATGTTTAGTTTCCTCTCATCTTTTTCCCTTTTCTCTTCTTTTTTTTTTTATTTTTGGGACTGTAATTCAATTACAACATTTCTCCTCTTCCCTTCCTCTCTCCAAAACCTTGTCCCTGCTCTCCTTCAAATTCATGACTTCCCCCTTTTAGCAGTTATTATTTGTCATAGGATTTTTATTGCTGTGATGAAAAACCATGATCAAAAAGCAAGTTGAGGAGGAAAGGGTTTATTTGGCTTACATTCCACATTGTAGTCCATCACTGAAGGGAGTCAGGACAGGAACTCAAACAGACCTGGAACCTGGAGGCAGGAGTTGATGCAGAGGCCACGGAGGCACGCTGCTTTACTGGCTTGTTCAGTGTGACTGGCCTAGCCTGACTTCTTATAGAACTCAGGACCACTAGCCCAGGGTGGCCCCACTCACAATGGGCTGTGTCCTCCAACATCATAACTAATTAAGAAAATTCTTTATAGCTAGATATTATAGAGGTGTTTCCTTAGATGAGGTTCCACCTTTTAGATGACTTTAGCTTGTGTTGATTTGTCATAAAACTATCCAGAACATTATTATATGCATATATG
The DNA here is from genome assembly GCF_004664715.2 of Peromyscus leucopus. Lineage (NCBI taxonomy): Eukaryota > Metazoa > Chordata > Mammalia > Rodentia > Cricetidae > Peromyscus > Peromyscus leucopus. The sequence goes on along the minus strand of NC_051075.1, from coordinate 56,663,965 downwards.
TACATGCACACATGCATGTTTCCAAATATAACCTACTCTGTCCATACAATGGTACCTATATGTTTTTAGTGCCGACTATTTGGCACTGAACAACCAATTGGTGTGCTCTTCCCCGGGGAAGACCACCTCTCCTGTTTCCAGCTTTCCTCAGTTACCTATAATTCTTTCTGTAGGGTTAGGGCCTCATGAGCTTCTCTTCATCCAATTTGGCATGTTTATTGGTATTATCCTTGTTGAACTCACATTTGGGCAGTCATATTAGTGAGACTTTAGAGGGGTAGCTTCTGCTCTCTAATTGGTCTTAAGACCTGCTCAACAAGAAGGTACTGAAAACATAACTAACTACTCAGTAGGAGGGAAGTCATGGTTATTGAATGAGAATTTATAACCATTAATTGACTAAACTGGCATGATATCTAACAACAATCCATAAATATTTGTCCTTATACTCACAGATAATTGTATTCCTCACCCCTCATGAAGGAGATTTTTCTTTGCACTAGACAGAGACCATTTACCAAAACCCACAATCAACACAAAATGCAGAGTTGTGGAGCCCGGTCTCAATGGATATATTTACAAGACCCCTCTGTCTCAAGGCTCAGATAATATTGCAGAAGAGTGGGTGAAAAGATTGTAAGAGCCAGAGGACCAGGGAATTTTCTGTGAGACTGTTTCCTCTGAATCATTATTCTTTTTCTTTCTCGTGGTGCCTATAAGGTGATCCTGGACTGATTTTCACACAGGAAGCTCTCTCAATTCTCAGAAGGCCAAGTGCTAAGAAAAAATGAGGGACAAATACAAGGAGCTCTTGCCCTGTGTTTCTAATCTAGGCAACAGCCAGCAAAAAGGACAAGAAGACCAGCAAGACCTCCAAAGCATGTGTAGTCCAGTACATGCTATATAAAAAATGAGTGTTTCTTCTGATACAGATGATGCTTTTTTGGCCACCATCACAATTTCCAGCTCTCCTTAGTTACCATTACAATTACTCACCAAATTAACCATCTTCTGCAGAAGACCTGTTCTGTTGAGAATACACCACTGTTGTTCATGCTCCTTCTTTAACTCAATCATTTTTGCACTAAGTTTTATATCTAAAACAGATTGTATTCCACATAATAAAGAAATCCTCATTTGTAATAGGAAATTATGATACTTGAGAGATATTTTCTATATAGATAGCTACAATGAAGACACCAAATTTAGGATGAGACAGAGTGAACCACTTTTGTCCTGATTTAAGAAAAACATTTTAATGTGACCTGGGAGATGTCAGAGTCACTGTTATTGGCCCGACAAGTCATCTGCCTCTCTACCCCCTTCCTCTTAATAGTCTATAAATATTGGGCTGCTTAGACCCCCTGGGCCAATTAAGGAACTTTTACTCACCACACTCACTGCTAATGGATCAACAGTGTAACCACAACTTCTTTTGCCCCAAGCACATAAATAACCATAGCATGTTTAAGAAACGATCACCAAAATTACCTGAACATGGGCCCTAAGCACGAGATGTTACTTTTTCTTCATTGGTACCAATGATTCATTTCTAGAGACAATGAGTAATTGGTATTATTCCTAGCCACTTTGGGAGTCATATGACCGCACATGCACTGTCATCAGTCAGGCAAAATGCTTAGTCACTCCAGGGCCTTAGTCCTATGTAATCCGTGCACGTCTTAGTCACATAATATGCAGACAGCATGATCAAGTAATCTATGTGCATGTGTGGCATGCCTACATAAGCCCATATAGGAATGCACAAGGTGACCTATAAAAGCAGGCACTGCCTGCTCTCTTCTCTCCTCCTCTTGCCAGAGGTAGCTTCCAACCTCTCAATTCCCACCCCTGCCCTTTCTTTCCCATAGGCCTACCCACCTCCACTTTTTCTCTTCCCTAATAAAAACTCTTAACGTGGGTTCCATCATACCCCCTGTTTTCTTGTACCTGGTAAATAATGCCAACAAATGAATAGCAGTAATTACTTTTTTACTGTTTAGATGATAAAGTTCTCTCAATTAGTATTAAAGATTTCAATGTATTTGGTGTAGGGGACATTAGCCATGATGATTCCATAGAATCCAACAGTCCTCTCATTATTTAAAGAATGAAAAATCAATTCGGACCTACAAAATATTAGATGTCCCTAAATACTAAACACCTATCTTTTAGTATAATCAAATAAATTTGAAAGCAGTCTTTGCTACATCAGGCTATCTCTTCCTTATTTCAATCATCAGTCAACTCAGTTTGTTTTACCAGGTCACCAGGCTTTCAATTCCTCTATTCCTGAGTCAGTGCCAAGAAGGACAGGATCTCCAACAGTTAGCTCTGCCACAGTTTCTGGTTAGGAAACTAAGGTCAGGTCTGAAAGCCCAGAGGACATTTAAGAAACACATGACACTGGGTAGCTGTGACTTCACTTGTGTCTCCTAGGCGCACTACTGTTCTGAGATTTCAGATGTGATTCTCTGAGAAATGCGTCCTTATGCTTCATTCCCGTCAAAAGACCTTAGAAAACTAGCAACTTCTGTGAGCTTAGAGAGAGCCAGGACAAAACTTCTCTGGGACAACAGACTGAGTGATATGTGTGTACTTGTGTGTATATGTGTAAACACATACTTGTGAGTGGAAACCAAAAGTCGATGTCAAGTGTCTCCCTCAATCACTCTCCACTTCACTTTTTAAAACATGGCCTCTTCCTGAATGAATCTGGAGCTCACAAATTGACCAGACTGGCTGGCCAGCAAACCCCAGGGATTCCACCCTCCTGTGTCTCCACAATTGCTAGGTCGAAAGTGGTCCCCAAAATAGCAATGCTTGTGACAGTGTCCTAAAGAAAAGGACTCTGATCAGGTGAACAGAAGGATTGATATTGGGTAAAAAGAAGTGTAAATTCAGCATTCTTTAGGAATCTCACAGGGCAGGTTTCTGTTTACCAGGAAAATACCTGCCCTCAAGGGTCAACTCTCTTGGGCAAGGGCATCCAGTTGATGATTCATCTGCACAGCCTGCAGCATCTCAAACACCTCCACCCTGTTGACTATCTTGCAAAACCTGCTTGCTTTCTCACCCAGCTGCTGTGCTAGTCCCGTGAGACGACACGACAGTTTGATTTCCCAAATAAACTTTTCTTTCTACTCATGGGCTGGTCCTATTAGGTAGTTCCACTGCTCCTTCACTTACAACCACCCCACCTCCCTTTTTACCCGCATTCTAAGTAACTAGACTCAGATTCTCATGATTAGGGCAAACACTTCACCAATGGAGCCATCTCTGGAGCTCCCTACAGGCTGAATGCGCATGCCCCTCTTACTCAATTCATACATAGACATTGATATGTAAGATGGAATTTGGGGGAGGTAATTAGATCATAATGGAACTCTCATAAATGGAAAGACACATGAGATAAATGCTTTCTCTTTCTGCCATAAGAAGGTATACAAAGGCATTCTTCAAACCAAGGAGTGAATGGCCTTTCCCAAACCAGAGCTGTGGGTGGGCACTTTTCATCGTGTACTTACAGAAGCGTAAGAAATCCAAATTCATTATGGAAGCACTAAGTATACATTGTTCTACTAGGAGAGGTCTAATAGAACATGTGGGGATCTGGGTATTTATTTTAACAGTCCTACCCATAACTTGGAAGGTCTCTTGGGACCACACCCTGCTCCACCCAAAGCTCCTCTCTTCTACATGTCACAACTGCTACCTTCTGGATGACAGGATCAACACCGGCTCGGCCACTTGACTGTACAGGTACCTCATGAAATGAAACAGGCAAAATGGAAACTACCAACCAACCCCTGCAGCCTAATTGGCTCAGCAGGCCTTTGTGAAACAGTCCAAAACATGAGCCCCACCCACCAGGGCTTCACTTTTCCCTCTTCCCAGCCTTCACTTGTAGGTTTCTTTGTAAATGCTAATCCCAGCAGGACTAGTACATACCTGGTTCTATTAAATTGATGACAGGTGACTTAGATTTCAGGTCATGGGATTTAACCCACAGCAAATCCAAATTTGCATAAGGATAATGGGCATTCTACTACATTTTATGCCATTAAGCCCTAATATGGTAATTAACCACTGAGCACATTCACTGATAAGCTATTCATTAGGAAAAAAAACCTGACAACCACCAGTGTTATCAGACTCCACAATTTTCAAATCTCTTTCAGAAATGTTTTTTTGCCTATAAGGATTAAAAGCTAGCAAAACCAACAAAGGAGTCACCCTCAATGGTACTTTTATGAAACGCCCTGGTTTGATGAACCCTGGGAGGTGAGAAGCAGTTTATAGATTTTTTTACTTTATATATATTTATAAATATATGTATTTTCTCTTAACTTCAAGTTTCCTTCATAAGAAATGACAGTGGTGGGAACATTTGGCCATTGCCTTGTCCACAATGAGGAAGAACCGGCTTGTTCTTCTGCAAGGAAGGCATGTTTTTATGAATAAATGCTCTGATGGTGGAGTCCAGTGGGTGTGTCCAAACCTCATTCATGGCAGTGCCTTAAACATTCAGCCTTCTCTTCTCTTGCAAGAATGTTTTCACTCCTAGGCCTGTGTAGGTATTGGTCTCACTGGCTACTCATTTGTACCTCCATTCTCTTTCTCAACTCCATTAGGAAATAGCCACTTGTCACTTGGTCTCAGCTGCCTCAACTGTGTTAATCCAATGTCCAGGGAAATTTAGCATTGACTATGTATAATCAACAACTGGTAGCCATAGTGGCTACCAACTTTAATAAGATGCAATCTATCTTTAAGCAACAAGCAGGATTCTGATACTCTCCATTACCCCTTTGTTCTTTCTCACTCTGTTCCTCCATTAAAAGTCATTCAGCTATTCTGGAGAAGAACATTTAAACCAATATATACATGGAGATGGTTCCAGCATTCCAGTTCATGCTGGTTTATTACTCCCTTCCTGGGAAATCTTCAGTACAAGTTGCTTTCTACCCGATTCTGCCATGTGATAATAGCATTTCACTATTTTTCTTTATGATTACATTCTTCAAGTGCTTTGTGTAGGTAAATGATTTCTCACCAACTACATCTTTATTTGCTCCAAATCTTTTGCACGATAAAGATACAAAACAGATAAGACGGCAAGCTATTTTGAAAGGAAAAAGAATTCCTGTCATGTCACTGTTAAAAGTGTACGGCACTCAATGAATGCCTTAGATTGAATTGAACTCAGCTGAATTGATATTGTCCTCCAGATATTCATTGGTATCTTATATTTACAAATCTATGAGGTATGTGTTCTACTTGCTAAACACATAAATATGTATGTATCTAAAATTTTACTGTTCTGTAAATGTGACTTTTAAATTGTATTATGATGAATAGATACTGAGTCTCTCAAACACACACTGGCTATAAAATCTAATGGTAGAGTTAATCACATAGAGGAAAGGATAATGTAAATGCAAACAATGAGTTGTATGAATATTGCATAAAGTATATCTTTTAAAAAAATTAGATCAATTCAAAGTGAGGCTATAAAATATTTCTTATATATAGTTTTTAAAAAACATTTCATTCATTCTTTGAGAACTCCATACATGTATAAAATGTATTTTGAGTAGTCACTTCCCACTTCCCCCCTCTAGATCCTTCCCTGCTATGACACACCCCTCCCAATACCATATTCTCTAGTCACAACCCACTGAGTCCAATCAGTGTTACCTGTAAGTGCGTGTGTATATAGAGCCATTCACTGGAGCATGGATAGCTTTCTCTTTCACATTTCACATTTCACACTGGGGAGTGTCCATATTTGAAGACACAATATCAACCTGTGAAAATCTTGATCTACATATGTAGTCTTAGTACATTATATTGAAAATGCCAGATTTTGTCTACTATTTTTAGTAAATCCAAGAGTCAGTTTATGCTATCCCCTTTGGAATACATACAGTTCACTTAGGCCTCTGTATATAGGGTTGTGTTTTAAAACAACACAATTATTTATTTGCATGTTACCTTTAGCTATTTGTATGCTATGCAGGCACAGTTTGGTTGTTGTGATATAATGTATGGTCAGAAAAATCAAAACTGCTTCCCATCATCTGACTCACCATTTCTAAGCCTCAGGACTACAGTACTTTGAGGCTGGATAATTTCATATCAGCTTAGACTGCACTATGCATTGTAAGATACACATTACAGCAACATTCTTGGCTTCTACTTATCCTATTTAAGTACTGATTCTGTCCTTTACTCCTCCCCAATGTTAATTTAAACAATGAAAAAAGTCTGTAGCCATAGCAAAACATTTTCTTGGCTCAAAATTGCTTCCAGGTAAGAACTATTAACCTGGCCATACAAAAGAAGCCAAACCAAGCCCAGAACTACTACTTTCCAAGAAAGAAATTATCCCTTATGCTTTGCATTCAAAATACCATACATAGAACATAAGGGAAACACATTAAATCAGTCATTTAATGGCATTTGGAGGACTATAAGGCACTGTAAAGCAATTAAACATTATAGAAGAGTATTCAACTTGAATAGGATATGAGTGATGATCAAACTGATATCTATTTTTACAGATGAATTTTTAAATCATTTTAAATATCATCTATCAGGTCCATTAAGGTAATATCAATGAAAAAATGCAGGCTAAGAAAAATAAATTTCACCAGAGACCATTTGGTTGCAAAGAATTTTTAAAATATGAAATTATCACATTCAGATTTCACATATGCACATGCATTTAATTTATCCTGGAATAAAAGATTTTAAAATGTACTCAAAGAATAAATTATTCTAACCATGGCAGAATGGATCAATTTAATTATGTAAAAATGTAATTTAAAGAAGTAGCAACTTCCTTATAGTTAGTCCAGAAATTCTATTGAGGGTTATAAATTACTTTCCACTCTTTTATAAACCTATAGTATGAACAGTATTGTTAGAACTACAAAAAGTCTCTGCTTTTGAAGAGATTATATGTATGCTGTAAAAGCTAACAAATGACTCTAGAACAATGTGAGGAAGAAATGAATGCCAATAATAGCCAGTGTCTATGGAGTATGCACCATATGCCAGACTCAACTGAAAGTTTTATTGCATCATATCATTTAACATCATGAAAATTCTATGTGGTAGGGACTACTAAAACACCTATTTAATAATTGAAGAAAATGAGCATCAAAGAAGTTAACTTTTCCAAAACTTATAGAGAGTATTCATTAAAAGTAAAGTTCAAGTCTAACCAGCAACCCCTAAAGTCTGAGTTCTTACACATTATAATACATAAATATGCTTGGAATTAAAAGAAAAGACCACTGTTAATGCAATGAGTAGTTGAGAGGGGACCAAAAGACACAGCTTAAAATAAAGAGTAGCATTCAGAAGAGAGGCAGGGAGAAATGCATGCGAGGAGAAACAAAGAACTCATCCATGGAAATATGAACTGAAAACTTATCATTAAAACCAACCAGAAATGGTTACTCTGGCTTGATCTGGAGGATCTGTAAGAAAGCAGGAAGAAGGAAGCCACTGTATAAACACTTGGGTAGGAAGCTGAAGAGGATGTGATGTGCTGGGCACTGTATATTTCTAAAGAAAAGCACAAAGAGTCAAGTGGGCCAGAATGTAGACCACAGAGAAGAAAGGTAAGAACATCCATTATAATATCACGACAGGCAGAAGAAAGGTGGAAGAGAACTGTCCAGAGAGGGAGGACAGGAATGACTGAGAAATAACAAAGGAATCCTAAATAGGAACTTGCAGCTGGTGAGAGAAAAGAACAAGAAATGGGGGTGTGGAGGAAAATTCAAAACTCACTATGAGATTTCTAACTTGGATGAGTGGAAAATGATAACAGTCTCAGCTGCTCTTAGATTACACTAACCATATTATCATTCTCACAATCCTTCTCACTTCTAAATGATGCACAAGCCATCTGATGCTGGTTTCCTCACCTTTACATTCCCAAATCTCCCTACCATTTGTTTTGCCTCATTTCCTACCATCTCCTGGAAAAAGGCATTCTTTGTCTTCCTGAATTCTAAAATCTGCAAGTCAAGGTTTATATAAGGATACATAGAGGAGCACCTGTTTTCAGAAGAAGCGCCTGCCCGGAAATGGTCAAAGTTGCAAAAGAAATTTTCTAGGGATATGTGATGCAGCAAGATGCATAAAGATAACAGTACCTATCTATATATGTATATGATATTTGTTGTTATGGTTAATTTTGATTGTCAACTTGACGGGATTTCAAATCACTATGGTCAAAAATCTCTGAGCATGACTATGGAGAATATCCATGTTAGATTAACTGAAATGGAAAAAAAATCATGTTAAATGTGGGTGGTACCATTCAATGAGTTGGATCCTGGACTGAATAAAAAGGAAAAAGCAAGCTAAGCAAAAGCATTCATTTCTGCTTCCTGGCTATGGATACAATGTGAGCATCTAACTCCAGTTCCTGTTGCCATGGATTTCCTGCCATAGTGAACTGTATTCCCTGTAAGCCAAAATAAACCCTTGCTTAAATTACTCTTATCCAGTATTTTACATCCAATGTGAGATAAAAAAAAAATGAATACAGATATATACCTAAAGAATCATTAAGGGTAGATTCACATTGCATGACTTTTTGTTTTGTTTTGGGTGGTTTCTTTCTTTTTATTTAACTAAATATGATTGCAGCATTTCCTCTTTTCCTGTCCTTCTTCCAATCCTTCCCAGGACTACCCTCTCCCCAACCCCTCTCCCTTTCAAATTCATGGCCTTTATTCATTTAATTATTATTGTTACACACATACATATATGCAAATAAATATATGTAATGCAACGTGCCATAATTATATGTATGTATGTATGTACACACACAATATATATATGTATATATATACATATATATATATATATATATGTGCTATAAAAGAGAGTGGGGGTAACAGAAGAATGAATGAAGTCCAGTTGGTAGAGGGGAAGAGAATCAGCAAGCACAATCACAGGTAAGGATGACAGGGAGAACAGCAGGAGGGGGAGGGCTAATTCATAAGTTCACACACTATATTATGTATGTGTGCCTGGACTGTAGAATGATGCCTTGCTCTTTAGGATGAAGGGAGAGAGAAATTCATCACAGATCTGGGATAACTGGGGTGGAGACTCTGAAGTGGAGATAAGCTTGGTAAGCTGATATTGCCTGGCTCAGATCCTCTCAGAAGGCACAAGCAGCTGATCTCATCACAGCCTCTCCCCCTTCCTCCCACACTTCTCTCACTCAGTCACATGACCTCCTTGGCCTTTTCAGAACACACCAAGCTTCCCCTTGCCTTAGATATTTCTGACCCTTGCTGCTTCCTCTGACAGGGTTGTCCTCTCCCCAGATCTGTGTGTCCATGACTCCTTCTTGGGTCTCAACTTAATTTTCTATCACCACAAGGAGTCAGTCTTTCCTAGCCATTCAGCCAAATGGAGAACCCCCTCACTATCCCAATATCCTCTTTGCTTCCTGCACAACATTCTTCCTTTTTAAAAAATATATATATATATTAGATTTATTTTCCTTTATGTGTATGAGTGTTTTGTACACATGTATGTCTGTGCACCACGTGCATACCTGGGGCCCATGGAAGTCATAAGAGGACATCAGATCCTATGGACCTGGAGTTACAGGCAGCTGTGAACCACCATGTGGGTGCTAGGAATCAAACCCCAGTCCTCTGGAAGAACAAGCTCTTTGAGCCACTAACCTATCTCTTCAGCCCACTGGAAATATATCTTAAAGAGTTATTGTCACATTTACTCCTGGATTCCTTTTTCCACAATTTGAGTTCCATTGGCTCAGGAACCTTCTGTATGGAGTCATATAGCACATTCTTCAACACTTGGAACAGATCCTACTGAACAGTGGGCATTCTGAGAATATCTACTACACTTGAAATGAGTAATTGAATTGTATGCTGATGAGAGCATGAGTAGAAACATACATTGAAACTTAAGCAAACAATTCTATTACAGTATTTATTAATAACTTTATTATGAGTGTCAGCTCTTCTGGACTATCATTGAAAATAATAACAGATAAATGATCTGTCCAGGTGTCTCTTGGAAGTGTCTTATCTTAAAGCACATGTTGATTGTAAAAAGTGATCATTTCATGGTGATATTTTCATTGCCAAAGTAATTGAAGCTAGCATCCTGGAGAGATACACACTAGTCACAATAGCCAAATTAAAGAGCATTTTTAATATACTCATAAGTCAAGTTACATGTTTAAATCTAAAGCCCAGTCCATATATATGTTCCTGCCATGCAGAAACTTGAGCTATTGGGAAACACAGATCACTAAAATATATTGTAATAGAGGACTATTCTAGAAATTACATGTGATAAAGCTGTTAACTGAGAACCTATAATACAGTGCTTCTAACATATGAGGGGAAACAAGACACCACTATTAAAAAGCATGAAAGGCACTAAAGCCTTGAGTTTTGTATGCACATAAGGAGGGTGAAGGGTTGATCATGAAGTAGAGATGACAGGAAGTACATATAGCTCCCCAAGTCATGGGTAACTAATATGCTAAGCTGTAAACTGAACAGGAAGTGAGATCAAGGAAATGCCTCAGACCATACCTCTACTAAGTAGAGGGAGCAGAGCCAAGGTGAAGAGAAAACCAAGGACAATTAAGGACAGACTGAATCTCCAAAGAAGAAAATCGGAGAAATAGTTATGCTTGAAGAGGAGGAATAATTATCCTGAAATCCAGGCATAAAGAGGTTAGCAAGGTAAATTTGAGGAGACAAAAGGAGAGGGGGTTAATATAAACTAAACTCTTTCTATTTTCTGTGGAAAATATTAGGCCACACTCTGATAGTAGTAAGGGAAAGAAAGTATGAGAGAGAGGAGAAGAAAATTGTATTGGCTGATGATTGGTATGCAATGCTGCTGCCCTGTGCTGCATGCTCACTTGTTTGTGAAGTAAAACATTTACTTCTGCATCTCTCTTGAAATCTGTGCAGAAACTAGTTAATTGTGAGGCCTAGTCCATGGGGGGAGTAGAGCACAAGGCTATTGAAATACCATAATAATGGAATAATTGTTTCCACATTCGCTAAATAATAAAAAAAAAGTGGCTAATCAATTAGCTCCATGATTGCTTTATCCCTGTAGGTGTATGTGTATAAGGAGTAGGCTTTTTAAAATCTCCTTTGAGGCATTCGAAGACACAGGAGATTTTGTCTCAGTGGGATTGTTGTGGTAGATTGCATTTGCTGTAAATAGTGATATTTTCAGAAAACAATAAGTTCCACTGAATTTATCCTGAAGGGGAAAAAAAAGAAAGAAAGAAAAGCTAAATAAGAAACTCTCAAAAAACAGACTGAAAATGCCTAAGCCAAAGGCACTGGAGACAAATGCATTCAACTTCACAGAAAATACCAAGCTGAAATAAAATGAAGGATGCACCACGTATCTCAAGACAAAAGGCGTCTACTGCTTGGCATTTGCACCAGGAGAAGCTCCTTCCGCTCTAGTCTCATAATGAAAATCATTCCTCCATTAGCAGGTTGAACAATATCAATTTGCCCAGTCAAAGTGGGAAATCAAGCAAAAACCGCCCGTCTTCGCAGAACAATCAATGGCAAGGTAAAAGAAATGGGTAATTGTAGCTGGTCTCCCAGCAGGACATTCTTGCCTGATTAAATGACCTTTCCTATGAAGTGTGCTCTTCAAATGATAGTGAGCAGCCATTCCCCAGGGTGAGTTTAACCCCAGAGTCACCAGCCTTCTCCAAGGAGCTTTTCCCCTTTCCCTATCAGAGAGTTTCATGACTGAGCTGATAACAATGGTGGCAGGAATCATGATGCAGGAATATTTAGTCTTCCTCGTTCATGCTGATAACAGTGGCAATGGGCACAGCACTCTGTCCCTCTGAACTCAAATTAGTAATGATGACAGAATTCACCTAAGCTTTATGGGAAAAGTAAATAAGGGATAAGCATAAAGTGCATAGGACCTTGTAGACACACATTTCATATACATTTACTTCACGGTGTGCTTGGTAATTACTGTTATGGATGTAAATGTTATGACTGTAATGGTTTTAGAAGTGATAACCCTCAAAAGACAGTTATGAATGACAAGTATAAACAGTTATAAATAAGTAACTGCAGTGGCTAGGACCTCAACTCTGACCATAAGGGCAATCCAGTGATCTTCATGGGCTACGCACAGTCAGTTGTCTAGGAGATTGGCGAGAAAAGTCTTCAAAACAATGAGCCTGGTCAAATCAACCAGCATTGCATTTTCTTCTTTTCAGGGAGCTCATCCACTGAAAAGCCAAACAACTCCCTGGAAAGAACCATCTGCTCATTTGACACTGAAGTCTTCACTTAGATGCCCAGTCAGCTTAGATGGCCAGAGTGGCAGAGAGCTCATTTCTTTGACCATGAATCAAAATAATAGTTCTCTCTGTCTCTCACTCTTTCTGTCTCTCTTTGTCTCTATCTCTCTGTCTCTGTCTGTTTGTATCTCTCTCTCTCTCTCTCTCTCTCTCTCTCTCTCTCTCTCTCTCTCTCTCAGTTCCTCTTTGTGTTAGATACCTAGGTTCTATTCATTAACCTAGTAAGAACATATGAACCAAATTGATCTCACTCCCATAGGGCAAATCTTCAGGTGTAAGGGCAGTGCTTCACTTTTGAGTGCAGGAATCTTTTCTATCTCAAAGTAGAGGATGTTGGGTCTGTCAGTTTACTCTCTTAATGTGAGGACATTGGATGTCTTCCTTCATCTGTTTTCAAACTCAGATCTACGAGTGATATGATCTGTCAATTAGTTAGTGTTTTAAAGGTGTATGATTCCCAGTCATTGTACTCACACGTGGAGGTGATATGCTGATGATAAGTAAAATAAGCTGGGCATTTGCTATCTTCATCCATCTTTTTATTGGCCCAAATGCCCATATACTTGTCAGAGAATAAATAGGATAAATAGGAGTATGGGGAATTCTCCTACATGAACAAAGGCTCTATCACAAATGACAGAAAGCAGGCCAAGTTGGTTTAGTCAAAGGATGGGATGAATGCAATGAATTTCCAGCCATAGCAGTCCAATTTAAAGAATGCTTGACTCAAGACTTTTAAAATGTAACCAAAACCTAGACCTACTTTATCCTCATCTTTCTGCTCTGGTTTGCAACATTCTGGTCTCATATTTGTTTGTAACAGCAGACGTACCAGTACTCAATTAAATAGCATCCCAAATTCTGACACACACACACATACCCAAATGACAGATGACTTCCTAAAACTTATGAACCAAACTCTTGAACCTACATGTCCCTGTCTCAGATTTAGTTCGAAAAAAATTGTCATGGCTAGAGCACACAAGTACCTGAGTACACAGGAAATCACATACTCATTGACAGAGACAGGCATAGGGAGAGGGCCACTGTGTCACCAAAGTTTAAATAAAAAGCAACAAAAACCAGTGAATGGTTGTCAGAAAGTGGGAAATGGATATCACATCATCAACAACAACAAATCATTGTCTGTTTCTCAAAAAAATTCATCGACAAAGACGTGGTAGTTCAGGCCTGTACCTCCCGGTACTAAAGAGCATGATGTAGGAGGATTGCATCTAGTATAAGCCAGGCTAGTCTTCTTTGTAACTGGACATCTTAGGCTACAGTTTGAGACGTCAGATCAAAACAACCAAGAGTAGAGGGAAAAGGAGAGAAAGCTTAATTTTAAAGTAAATGAAGAGTCTCTTTCTCTTTGTCATAGTACTATAATGCCCAGTAGCTCTGAGGAAATAGTACAGCCTCACAGTACTCCACTTTCTTATGTCCTGGGGTAAGTGATAATGTCTGCCCCCTCTTGAAACACACCTCATGCATGTCACAAATCCCCAGAAGATACAGTTTATCCCCTCTTCTTCTTTGCCACCAGAGTGTGCATTTGGCCTGGCAGTGATGCTATTCTGATTCTACAGATTAAGACATGGCTCTCACAGATCAAGAAAAGCTAACATTTCTGAATTAAGGACTGACCCCAGTAGCTGACTTCCTAGTCTTTTTCTCTAAACTCTGTTGGATGGGTTTCTACAACTTTTAAACTATAGAAACAGCAGAGAAAAACAAGTGGTTACCTGGTTTGTTTGTTTTTTAATTGATAAGTAAAATTATATGAATACTGACTCCATTAGTATTTTTATAGTGTTTTTGTTTTATGAAGTACTTCCAGTACTTGGGAGGAAGAAGCAGGCAGATGTGAGTTTGAGCCCAGCCTGGTCAACATAGCAAATTCCAAGATAGCCAGAGCTTCATAACAGAAAGACCCTGTCTCAAAAACCAGACAAACAAGAAGTATCTTTTCTTCCTACATTGAAATGTTTAACATAACTTATCTAGAAAAGAGGGAACTGAGGCATAGGCAGTCCAGTGACTTGCTGTATGTCAGGCAAATTTTCAGGGGTGAGTTAGCGAGAATACAACCCTGGACTCAAGTTCCTTCTGCATCCCTCACACTGACATGGAATCCTTCCCTTGGACTTTGCTGACTCTGAGCTGCACAATGTTTTAATACTAGAGAAACAAGGATGTACAGGTCCAGACCATGACCCCATGTCACCTACTTACAGATGGATAGTTGTACCCACCTAATAAATCAGGAAGGATACAAATACAAAGTCTTGCAAAACACTGAATTGAAGGAAAGGAGGAAGAGGTAAAGGGGAAAAGGCAGTGAGTGGAAAAGTGACAGGACAATGTAAAAGTAAAATTAAGATATAGTATAAGAAATTAAGGTATAGCATAACAGATTAGCAGCAGAAGACAGTGAGACATAATAACACAAAATGAGTATATTTTTAAGGCAACAACAAACACATTATTCTGAAGCTCGCAGGTGCCAGCAATTCAAATAAGCATATAGCAATTAACAGAATTAACACAGCCTTAAATAGCTTGGCTCACCAGATGTGGACTACTATCAGGGTTCTATAAAATGTAAAGTTATTACAGATTAAACCATTAATCATCTGTTCAGAGACTATCTCTGGCTGCAAAGCCCCATTCAATTTTAAATGTCTAATAATCACAAAGGGATGTGGAATGTAATGTGCACAATGGTGCTCCCCTCAAACCTTTTTCCTCTGAATATATGTTCCATCCACCCAATTTTCCTGGTTTTCCTTCCTTCCTATTAGAAATGTCATGAGAAAAGATGGTGAGTAAAACCAGTCTGTGCTAGTGGTCTCAGTCAGCATGTGGTTTCCCCATGGGCAAAGAGAGAGCCTAACACACTGGGTGCAGGGGAGAAGTACCAGATGGAGGAGAAAGGAGGACAATGCAGACAGAATCTAATTGAACAGCGCAGAAGGTCCAGCATGTAGGAGGGCACTGTGACGGGCTTCAGTGAGCTCTCTGCTTCTGAAGGAATCACTATGCGAGTCAGTATCGGCATAGGTTGCCCATTACTACGTGTGCTCCATCCAACAACGACAGCTTAGCAATGCCAAAGGCAGAAGAAGGAAAAAAATATACGTCCTGACAGAAGGGCACTTGGAAACTGAAATACAGGTCAAGTAGAAATGCTTTTCTGTGGAAACAGCTCAGGCGAGTTGTCTCCCTGCCCAGTGCGGTACCTGATGGATTTCTCTTTCCATGCCTGCTTTTCAACTTCGTGGAAAGAAAATAAAATACCCTGGGTGCAGATAGTAGATAGATGACCTTTGATCCAGGAATTAGGGCCTATTGAATAGCATGCAACAATGACAGTGTCATTCACTACTTAAGATCATTCAGTGGTTCTGTGTAAATACAAAATAAAGACCAAGAGTGCACAGCATGGGATAAATGACCTGGGCCCTAACTAATTTTGTAGCTATACCTCCATAACTTCTGATCTTATGATTTTGATATTTATAAACTGTTTATAAGTTCCTCACTCTTTATCCAGTGTCCTGCCTGCTTGCCTTTGCTCACACTGTCTCATTAGGCCCACCTCCCTTTCCTGTTTTCTCCCTCCCTATACCATGCTAAAATGTTGACAGGCCATAATTTGAAATCCTAACCCCAGCATCATGGTGTTTAGAGGTGAACACTTTCAAGTAATTAGATCTTGATGAGATTTATTTAAAAAAAAATCTGAAGAAATTCTTTAATCCACCAAGTGAGGAGACAGTGAGGAGACACTCTGCTAACCAGAAGATGCCCTCACTAGAACCTGAGTATGACACATACTGATCTCAAACTCTCAGCCTCCAGAGCTAGAAGAAGTACATTTCTATTTTTTTTATAAGCCAGCATGTCTGAGGTACTTTGCTATACCAACCTGAACTAAGACAGTACTGACCTAAACCTCACCAGATCTTAGAGCTCCAAGCAGCTAACTCACTTATTCCTTTATTCTAGATACACCATTGAATGCAATTTTTAGAAGCATAAACTGTTTACTAAGAATGAATAGGCAGCTGGGTGCAGTGGTGCATGCCTTTAATCCCAGGACTTGGGGGGGCAGAGCCAGGCAGATCTCTGTGAGTTTGAGGCCAGCCTGGTCTACAGAATGAGATCCAGGAGAGGTACAAAAACAACACAGAGAATCCCTGTCTCAAAAATAAATAGACTTTCCAAGGATAAGGATATAAGGATATAGTTGAGTTGCTAGCATACACAAATACATAGGTTGCACCCATAGCACCACATACACAAGATGTGAAGGCACACAACTGTAATCCCAGCATTTGGGAGACTGTGGCAAGAGAACTGGAAAAGAGCCAGCTGAGGTCTACATAATGAGTTTCAGGTCAGCCTGGGATACATGAGACCTGGAAGGAAGGAAGGGAGGGATGGAGAGAGGAAGAGAGGGAAAGAAGGAAGGAAGGGATGGAGGGAGAGAGGAAGAGAGGGAAAGAAGGAAGGAAGGGAGGGAGGGAGGGAGGGAGGGAGGGAGGGAGGAAGGGAGGGAGGATAGATGGATGGATGGATGTACTCATGATTGAACACAATTTTTAATGCCAGGAATTTTTCTGCTTGCTGTGAAATTATAATTATGTCTTCTTCTCATGGAGCTTGTATTTTAACAAAGGGAGATTGATAGCATCAAATAAATGACTGAAGATAGAAATAAGGGAAATGCTGAGGAGGAGTGGATGGATTGCTCCTCTTTTTACAAATATGAGAGACTTTTATTAGGTAAAACCTCAAAATAAAAGGTTTTCCCTGAAAATGACTTGCTAATAAAGTAGTTACAGAGATCTCTACAGGCAGATGCACTTTCGCTTAGAGTCATGTTCACAGCTGCTTTATAAGTGGCTATACGAAATTTTTATTAGATTTCTAAGATATCATTGTATAATAATGTTTGCCTTATGCCCATAGTTTCAGTTGTCCTTAAGAAGAATGCAACATAGCTCTTAGGATTACCTCATTACAAATTGGCAAACTAACACTCATTTAAAAAAAGAAATCAGTGTCTAATTCTAAGTCATATAGTGCAATCAAGTTTGTGTTCCTAACCAAGTTTACTAATTTTCTTTTTTAATCATTAAACTAATGTATTTGAGAATTTTGCCTGTATGTATGTCCATGTACCACACACATGCCTGGTACTCATTGAAGCCAGAAGAAGGCATCAGATTGTCTAGGACTGGAATTATAAATGGTTATGAGCCACCATGTTGGTGCTGGAAGTTGAACCCAGATCCTTGGAAGAGCCTCCAGTGCCCTTAACTGCTGAGCCACCTCTCCAGCCCCAGGTCTACTAACTTTCAATTCAGTTATTATTTTCATTATACTATCCTGCCTCCTCAGACTCTATGTGTACTGTTCTTCCTAAAATAGATTTCAACCCATCTTTCTTAGCTGTGTGGAGACCCTTTATTTGACATTTCCCTCATACTGGTTATCTGAGAGATCTTGAAAGATTCAACTATTGCCATGGCAAAGTATTCTTTATGAAGCCAAGTGATCAACAATGCCTTAAAATGACTTATCTGAGAAATACTATTTATCCATTTTGAAACGTGATACTCCCTCAAAAACTAACCTGTTGAGAGCCTCCACAAAGCTAAGAACAACTTTGGGGCCTGGGGATCCATTAAAAACAAAAATTAAACAGATACACTAAAACAGGAAAAGACAAAAAGGACCAAGATGTCAACTTGGTGATATTTCAATGGCTATAAATGTAGTGTGCAGAGAACCACAAGAGTTTGATGACAACTTGGCTGTGGTGTGAAGGCCCACAAAGGTTTCCTAATGAAATCTGAGTTTGCTTTACCCAGCAGATCTGTATTAGAGGATTGCTTGACCATGTGCATGGTTATGAGGTGATTGGAAGGGTCTATACTTGCCTGAGCTATGGGGAGGTCTTTTGGTCTATCCCTTGGCATTCCTATAAATAGCCCTTTAGAAGAGACCGTAGGGCCCATTGGATCCAGGCCCTCCCGAGGCTATCCTGTGTTTCTTTCTGTTTCTCTTCCCCTCTGTCCTTCTATCTAATATCTTTTCTCTCTCTTTCCTCCAGAGTGCCCTGTTGTAAAATGTAGGAGCCAGTCTCCCAGCTGGGCTCCTATACTGAGGCTTTCACAGAGATGTCAAGTTAGGAGCTATGTCCACAGGCGACATCCAGTCACCTTAGCTCAACAGCAGAGTCAGAACTGAGCTTTCAGGAGTAAAGCAGATAGAGTTCCCCAAATAAAACCTGTTTCCACAATAAACAAACTAGTGTCTATGGTCCCGTCATCTCTTTATCATGTCCCAAATTTGGTTAAATGGCACTTAAAGTACAAAATTTAACTTGGGGAAACTTACAGCCACAAATGACAAGAAATGATAAGAAAAAGAGATAGAGAAGGGATGGTGGCATTGTACTGTAAGAGGAAAGTCTGTCATGAGGTTAAATGATCAGAGAGGGTCCATCTGCCAAGAAGCTAAAGTCTAGTGGGGGGGGCAGCTCTCCCTGTTTTGATAAGTTGTCAAAGACAAGTGATTTCCCCAGGCTTCCTCGCAGACCAATAAAATGCAGGGATTAAACAGAAGAAGAAAACTACGTCAGAGCTTCATTAGACTCACAGTCACATGCATGTTCAAGCTCTCAAGCAAAGTGGAAGACCTCACAGGCCCACAGGAAAAAAAAAAACCCATGTGTAACATGGATGAGGTGGGACCTAGCAATGTTCTATTTTACACACCACTTCCTGCCGAGTTTCTGTCATCCCCTTCTCACAGTCTAGACTTAAATACAGCTTTAAACTGCTTGATAACGAGGAAATTTTACCACTAATTGCGGTTGCTTCAAATATTGACTCTGTTCTCCAGAAACTTTTATATGTACATGTATGTGTGGATGCACATTTCTGTGTGTGTGCTGATGTCATACTCAGTTGCTTCACCTTGTTTGTGTGTACGTGGGGTCATATATACATGCAAATGTGTGCACATGTGTGTGTCTGTGTGTTCATGCATGTGCATGTGTATGTGAATGTATTTGTGTGTGTGTGTGTGTGTGTGTGTGTGTGTGTGTGTGTGTGTGTGTGTGTGTATAGGCTAGAAGTTGATTTGGGATGCTTTTCTCAGTCACTGTCCACCTTAATTTTAAAGATAGCAGTCTCTCACTGAACCTGGAATTCACAGATCTGGTTTTATTATTTGGCCAGCAAGGTGCTTTTTTTTGGGGGGGTGCATATTTGTGTGTGTGTGTTGTCTTTTTTTCTTGCTTTTTTGAGACAGGGTTTCTCTGTATAGCCCTGGCTGTCCTGGGACTTTCTCTGTAGACCAGGCTGACTTCAAACTCAGAGATCTGCCTGTCTCTGCCTCCTGAGTGCTGGGATTAAAGGCATGCGCCACTATTGCAGGCTTCTGGCAGTCTCTGCCTTCTCAGACTGGAATTAAAGCCTTAAACTTTGACTTGAGGTTTTCATCTTCCATGTGAGTTCTGGGTGTCAAAGTAGGTCCTCATGCTAGCCCCACAAAGTTGCAAGCTATATAACAACATTAGACAAACTTCTAAAGGGTTTCCTATTTTTTACATAGTCTCCTCTATAACTCTCTCTCTGTCTCTCTCTGCCTCCCTCTCTCCCTCTGCCTCTCTCTTCCCTCTATCCCCCTCTTTATGTTTTTATGTATGTATGTATGTATGTATGTATGTATGTATGTACATGTATGTGCATGTTTTGTTTTAATCTAAATTTTTCATGGGTAAAGCCATTATAGGTATCATGCTATTTTTATACACATTCCAAAATTCTCAGAGGTAACCTTCCTAGTTAATAGATAAAAATTACTATAGTTGGTAAACTGACTCCAAATATAATTTAGAGATGATTTATGTAATGGTGTATAAGGGAAACGTGGCCCCTATGTTCCCTCCAGAAAACAGAAAAATGGAGGACTATGCTATGTCAATCAATCCTTGATGCATTCCTGAGCCAAGTCCTTGGTGGCAGGAATGTTGAATCACTTTCTGATGAGAGTACACTTCAAACTAGGGTGGATTTAGCAGGGTTTTAGAGCCTCTCAGGGCTCACCAGACTCTGAGTAGTGTATGCCCTTATTCTATTCAAACAGGAGTGACTCCTGGGGAACAAGTGCTGTGTGCCTACCATACTCACTCCAGAAACAACAGTGGCATCCCTAAAGTCAGGGGAAGCTGAGATAACCACCATCAAAGAGAGGGCCACAGTTTGGATTCTCCTCTCCATGTGTCCTTCAGACCAAGAACTATACAAAGCTGTAACTGAAATCTTCCTCTGCCGTGTCTTCGTTTTCACCTCTTCCTCTCAACTCACACATGGCTTATTGCAGTAATCATTGACTCAAATGTCACCTCTTCTCTAAAACTGACTCCCACCTAAATTTTATCTGTTTCCTCTGCTCAGTCAGAGCAGTCTGCAGCACTGAACGCATGGTCCTATGCTGTCATTATTCACTTACTGATCTCATCTCCCTTCCCAGACTGTGAAGTCTTTGAGCATGGAGACCATCGCTTATAAAGAGCCACCAAGATTAAATATCACATAGTTAAAGGTCCATCATGGTTGCCTGATAATTCAGTCCATTCAATAAATCTTTTCTGTCCACCTACTGTGTGTCAGGTATAGCAGAGGCAATTCCTGTTCATCATCTAGTGCCACTGACGGAATCCATGTATGGCATCATCTACTGTATACCCACTGTTCAATAAACTCCAAATAACTATAATAAGAATAAAACATTTGTTCCAGGAGGAGACTCACAAGATGTCACAAGAAATTTTTATCTAGAAGAAGTAACACTATCAGATTCTCGACCAATTTCCCTAAGGAAATGGTATGGATAGCTCAGGCAATCAAGCTTAACTTAGACTAAAGAAAACGTGCAGTGTACTGCTTCCATGACACATCATGGTGAACAAATGCTAACAAGTCAAGGCTGATTCTTTTTGCCTCAACAATTGACCTTAGAGGTTGAACTTACACTCGACTGAAGCTCCTCTGCTCTCAGACAGAGGTCTCAGCGCATCAGCTACAAGGGTAATAAATGAGGAACGGCAAGCCCTGCTGCTCTCTCATTGCTACAGTGACTAGCTTTCAGGAAAGAAAAACAAAGAGAGAAAAGCAAGCCCATTTTTCTGAGCATGAACGTTACATGCTGAAATGTTTGTCTTTATTTTGACAAACAAGAAAACAGGTTTTGGGATTGCCACACTTAATAAAGATAAAATCATACACATGCTATATTTCAGATGAGACGCATACACTGTGTGATCTCTAACAATAGCTTCCCTACTTGCTGAACAAAGAGCACAAAGTCAACCTTCACATGTGTGCTTGTGATTTCATCTATAGAGAATAGTTCGTTCGCATTGCACAGCTATCTGAGCAATGATAAGCGTCTTCGTTAGTTAGAGGAGGAAACTGAGCCATAGAATAGTTAAGTAACCAACCCAAGGTCACTCGACAATCTTTATCTTGGACCAAAAGATGGGACCTTTATTTTAAAGTTCAAAGTCTTGTCTTCTACAACATCTATTCACACTCAAAGATGATCAGCCATGTGCAGTCATTGGTCTAGAAATTTCTTTCTATTCTCAAGCAGTTCTACCACCATTACTGCCCCCCACCCTAGCCCTCCGTTCAATGGAAGTGTATCAACATTACCTCCTTAAGGCAGCCCATGAAGTTGTTGCTCACAGGTGATCCTGGCAAGTCGGCAGTGCTGGGGCTTCCACCAACATAGAAGAAGTCATCTGAGCCCAGCATGGTGTAGTCCTCTTGAGTGTAGCCCGTTGTGGTAAGGATACCATCCACAGAGATTGTCACCTGGAAGTGGGACATAGGGACAAAAAAAAATCCCAGCAATGACCTTACAATCCTATTAAAACTCAATGGCTTCCCCTACATGTGGTTTGACCTCCATTAAGATTTTTGGTGAGGTATTCTTTCTATTTTGGCTTGACTTTGGTATGTGCAGCCAAGTTCCATTTTCTGGTCTGCCTTCCTATGTCCCAAGCCTACAGTCTTCCCTGGTGGCTAATGGGACAATGTGTTAGAACAGCTAAGCTGAGAACCTTTTTCCACCCACTACATACTTTATATTGAGTCAGGCTAGAAAATGGAACCACTCTTACACAATATCACTAGTCTCAGTTCACTGCTAAAAATGATTTATTTTTTCTTATGATTGTTATTTATGGTGGTAATGAGAAACATTAAGGGAGACATTCGACAATGGTATATGTTAGGGGTTGGTCTTTGGTTGTTAGTGGTTTTTCCCCCTTTTTTCTTTTCTTTTTTTGTTTGTTTCTTTTATGGTTCACACCACACTAACAAACATGCATTCAGGGTATGGAAGGAGGAGGGTCTCTGTCCTAACATGTCCAGAATGATACATGCTATGGACCATCCCAGGGATAGGACCAACCCCAACACCCCCACCCCTTAACTACCACCACCAACAGAAGAAATGACCCAAACTTAAAAAGCAACCTTAACAAAAAGAAATTAATGATGAGGCAATGATAACCAAAATAATAACAATGCCAACCAGGAGGATTAGCACCCATACACCCACCATCCATAAGCAGAGGGCAGAGAGAAAATATGGAGCCTCAGAGCATGCACAGACCATACACTGACACACCCATGCGAAAATCATATGGAGATGAGCGAGAGGCAGGGGGGGAAAGCAGTTCTGTGGGAAAGGATGAAATAACAGAATCAAAAATCCACACCACACATGCATGCATTAAACAAACTGAAGGAAAACAAAATGGAAAGTGTGAGGGGGAAAAAACACTTAAAACTAAAGGGTAACACTTCCCCTGCCTGCCACCTCCCTCACTGAAAAAAAAAAAAGAAAAAAGAAAAGAAAAAGTCCAAACCCAACCCCCAAATATGTGAAGGATGATGAAAGGAAGATGAAAATGGGGAAAGACGAGTGTGGAACTGGGTTGATGGTTGGTTGCCAGTTGTTAGTAACATAGAGGTAAGTAGGGGACCAAGTTCTGATGCTGATGCGTTTCCCACGAGACAGGACCATGCCATGCAGTGTGGATGAAGAACACAATTGGTGGCCCTCCCGTTGGCCACAGTGAGGAGTGAGGTCAAAGAAGGGAGAGGAAGATTACAGGAAGCAGCGTACTTTCCTCCTCAGATCATCTGTGGATCATCATATCATCATATGCAGCCACAGCCACATAAAGGGGACAGAGAGAGGGGGGCTAAGGCATAGGGAAGGAGACAGAGAGAACAGGAAGAGAGAGGAGAAGACGACAGAGGGAGAAGGAAGTCCTCAGTACAAATCTCTGTTGTCCCTGGACTGTAATTTGGAGGTTGCAAAATAGGTAAATAAAAATAGAACTAATTGAGGAAACTTTCTTAAAAAAAAATAACTTTTGGGGAGGGGGACAGCCAAACAAAAGAAAACTGGAGAAAAGGGACTGTCCCCATCAAACTTGAATAAACACTGATTTCAGGACAGCTACATTTCCTTCTATTTTTCTTTTTAAAGAAAAAGGCTTGCGTTTAATTTAAGAACAAAAAAATTGAAAGGAAAGAAGAAGTGAGTCTAAAGAGGACAAAAGGGGGTTGGGGGGGGGAGGGGGCAACACACGGCAAACCCAAAAAAAGACAATAAGAATGATATCTACCAGACAATGTAGTTTGTTTACCATAGCGTGTCCGATGCCTGAGTGCTTTGCGGAGAAGGGGGAAGAAAGGAAATTAAAAATTGTGAACAGAACGATTGTTAATTAAAAAAACCAAAAACAAAGATGAGTCGTTAGGGTGTTAGTACATTAGTCGGTTAGTAAAATGACACATCGCATGAATGATCTTGTGTTAGTCTCTCAAAAAAAAAAAAAAAAACAACAAAAAAAGGCACCCAACACAGAAAGAGTGGGGAAAGACAATGAGACCAGGACTCTATGGAAACTCTTGCTTAGGGACTCAGTCACCAGTCATGGCAACTGCCTGTTCCCTCCAGCTACCATTCAAACCAAAACCTCACTACTTAGAATTAGTATCATACTTACTTCAGAGGGCTCTTCTGAATGAATGCTGTCAGTGTTCCCTTCCCACCCTCTAACAAATGCATACACATTCCCTTGTACTGAAAGAAAAGACTCCCCCACCACCGCCCAATATACCAGTCCATATGTAGACAAACAGATAACTAAATACTAATGATATGTTAGTATTTGTTTTCATGTCTGAATCTAACTATATAGATGGGCCATCCTGCAAAGAACCTAATGCTAGCACAGAGCCTCAGACAGCAAGCCTTGATTACACTGCATACGTTAAGTCTCTACAGACTGTCTATGACCCCATTGATGTCTGTAGATTTGTGAGCCAATGGGAACATTCTCAGATTTCTTTTCCTTATAGTTTATAATCTTTATGTCATAATGATACACCACAAACTGATTATTTATTACCCAATTAAGTTATTAATTTCTTTACTTTGCCAGAATGGCTGGGGAGAAATCTCTCCCACTACTCCTCTGGAACATTGAGTTTTAAGCCTTTAAACAATTTTGTGAATGGATATCAGGAAGAATGGCAGATTAAACATGATTAGAAAATACCTCGCTACAATAATTTCCTCTTTGCTACTAATTTTCAAATTCTAAACTGACGGCACCCTTTGTGCTGGGTGTCTGGAAGGCTGGAAGACCTGCCATCTATTTTGTGTACATGCTTTACCAAAAGAGGCACCCAGATGTAAAGCAAGTTACATGATAGACATGACTTTGGGTTCTAGTAAGATAAAGGACAATATCCTTCTCTCTGTGCAATAAGCACACATGCGCACATGCATAAACACACACACACACACACACACACACACACACACACACACACACACACACAGAGTTTTGGCTCCTAATCCCAACTATAATTTGGAACAAACACAGGCAGTTCACATTGAAGCCTTTCAATCTGAAGCTCCTATCTGGGCTTGGCTGTGAGTTGACATAAGGACAGAACCACATACTGGTGGCCATGGAAAAAGAAAGTAGTAGTTCTGCCTTCCTTGGTAAGGGATACTCTCATGAAACCCCAGGCCAATTTTTCTCAGATAAATCTTTCCCACCAAAGCCATCAGATTTTGCCAAAAAAAGTAGATGGGTTACCATCAGCTTGTTATCAAATATTTATGAAGCCATTTACAGTTTATTTGAAATACACAGAGGCTTCTCATTTTTCTAATGTATTCTAGGGAACTCAAAAAGGATGCTATAAATATTTCAATGGGTAAAATAATAATCTTAGATTATACAATATTGAATGGACTTTATTTGTAAAAAATCAACTCTCTCTCTCTGAATGTGGATTTCAATGAGTTTAAATGATACACATATTTTTTTACATGAGATCAAGATTATTTCAGCTAAGAAATTCTTCAAATCCCAAGAACTCCATAGCTTTAATTATAAAAGGAAACTCCATTTCCCTGCACCCTTGGCAGCAGGCAGAAACAGTCACCTCTGAGACTGAATGCTCGGCTTGTAAATCATTTGCACGTCACAGCAAATCTAGCACCCAGACCATGGATGAGCTCATAATCCTTCTGGAACAGAAGGCACTTTGCATATTTAGCCACCACACAAGGCTCAGGAGCATTGTAATCAGAGTTTGCAAACACACACTGTGATGCGGGAAGGTGAAGTGACATATCCAAGGTCACAGAGAGGAACCAGACCTTCAAACTTGGAATATATTAGAAACTCTACAAGGTAAATTTTTTTCACAACGCTCCTGACTGAAACATCATAACAATAAATTTGAACTATCATTTAATTTATCTGCTTAGTTTAAAGGGATTAACTGGGGCCTGATAACTCTGGAAAAGTGTTTTTAAGTAGAAACAAAAGTGAAAGTTTTGTGAGCAACTCAGAGTGGTTCCTGAATAAGGAGGATGCATGTGGGGCAGGAGCAAAAGAAGCAACTTGTTGAGACTTCTGACCTGATAATGCTACCCAGAACATAAAGTTTCCCCTCAGATGACTAAGGCTCCAAGGATATAATTTTGGCCATGCCAATCAAAACTGGTCATAATTCAGTTTTTGGTCTAGAGTTCACAGGCCAGATACATTGAGTCTGTCCATGTTTGCGAATGGAAATTTGATTTGGGAGTCTCTTGATTGTTAAGAAGTTCCTCTGGGTAGCAATGAGTGGAGGTGATGAACAAAAGTACTTACATATTAGAATTATTTGACCTTGAAGGAAAATCATAGAATAATGACTCATAAAATTTGAATTCCTATGTGGTGAAAATGTTGGGGACTCTTAAGTCTTGTGTGATTTGACAACTTTACTATAAACAGGATGGGATCTTCCAATCAGTTGGCTTCCTTGATATACTTAAATGTGCAGATGAGTGTTTTCACTATAATGTGTTTCCAGTGTGTGCCAGCCTATGCCACTTGTTTAGCATTTCTTAGGAGTCATACTTTTATCAACCAGAAAACGTATGCAAACACCTGTCATGTCTTAGGCTTTCATGTTTACACAAGACAGCATTAAATCAATCATATTGCAGAAGAAAATTTGATAAGCACTTTCTGGAAATTTGCATACCGCTTTCTGATTAATAAAGGATGAATGCTGTCCAACTGGTTTGTGTGACAAATTTACAAGTAGAGAAAAATACCAACTGAAAATAGAAACATGAAAAAGGCAATCTCAGCACAGACCTTGGCTTTGATGGGCAATGCTTTTCTTTGGCTGATGTGTACTGATAAGATTTGATTATTATCATTATTAGTAATGAAATGGAAAACAACTTCGCTTGGCTCAGGCGTTCTGGACCTGGTGTCACCTGACGGAGTTGCCTGCTTAGAATCCACAAGCGATGGGAGTTCTCAAGCACACACAGCATCAGGAAAGCTGCTCCACAGTTGACAATTTTATTTGGGTGCTTCCACTTGCCAGGCCTCCCAGGCAACTGAAGAGTCTCGGAGGTAGAGACAAGGGCAGTGAAGTAGGACCACAGCATCAGGGAACAGAGAAACATGATTTCAGAAAGATCCCAGCTAATTAATTCCAAGGCTAGAGGTTCACATAACAGTGGGAGAAGATAAATAAATAAATAAATAAATAAATAAATAAATAAATAAATAAATGTGGGGAGGGATGCTAAATTAATAGGAGAAAGAAAAAGGTTTGTTTTTTTTTTTCCTGGAGTGAATTAAAATTATTATGACATCATGGCAATGGCTAACTTAATTAAAAAGGAAAACATATACTCAAAGAAAGAGGACAATCCATCAAGCTGTGGAAACAAAATGCTGTCCCTAATTGAATTTAACAACACTATGATAAGATTTGAATGTAATTAAGAAAATGATAAAAGGAAAGCAGAATAATAAGGATGGAAGTACTTATCATTTTTATTATCTATACAACTGTTATTCTTTCCTCTAAATAACAAGTACAAATGTGGAACTAAAGTATAAGGAGAAAAATACTGTAATCATTTTTTTCCTTGTGAAATTGCAAAAACGTGGAGACAGTTTAACTTTGACATAATCTACATGCAAATCCCTAGCCTTTGACACCTCACCAGTCACCTGCCCCACAAAGTGCCTGCCTAAGATGGCCCTTCCAGGCTCGCTGTCCCCGGGCCATTACCTGCCGGAGATTGCGTGTCACTTTGACATCATGCCAGGCGTTGTCGTTGAACTTCCCATTCACGGGCTCCACAATAGCCTCAAAGGCCCCGGAGCCCAGGTTAATGACCAAGGAGACCGCACCATCCTTCAGAGCTAGGTTAACATAGTCGGCCGACTTGCCCGTGTGTAGGATGAGCCCATTGCGTTGCCAGGTCTTAAAGGAGAGGGTGATTTCATCGCTGCTGCTCTGGATGGGGTTCTGAGACAGGTCATAGCACAGATACTCTGAGCCTCGGAAAGTGGCCACATTCTCCTCTCGAGCTGTAGGCAAAGAAAAAGACAAAGTGGTCATGCTTTGGCCAGCAAGAATCCACTCTAGGTGGCTCCTACCTAACCATGGAAAACAGGAGAGCTGACTACAGAGAATCTATGTGTCCATACAACAATAGAAAGCAAACAAAACAGTTCAAGGGAGTGAGCTGCCTTTCCTTCAAATGTTCTGGAAGAAAAAAACCTGTGGAGAAAATTCATTCAAAATGGTCAAGTGGGGCTTCCATTGCTTTTGCATCAGGGATGGTATTTAAATGCTTGCAACAGATCTGGTTCAAAATAGATAATTAACTGTCCTTTCTAACAAAGGACTCCTTAGCTCTTGGTAAATTCTATTAAACAATAGGTTGGAAATCAATTACCTCAAAAGGTTTGCCTTTGATTTCTGTCCATCAGAAACCTAGCTAACTGTGGTTTCTGTGGTCAGGTCAGGAGCCCCATGGAACATGACTGAGTTATTATTAAGCAGAAGAATGGACTAGGGAAGGAAATAAGTCAGATGAGGGAAAGGGTACAATATGGAACATGGTAATGAGCTTTGTCCAGAAGGCAACACAAACCTGTAGATGCACTCAGAGAGCCCTTATGCTCTGGGCAGATAAGAGGTTTCATATCAGAATGCCCCTTCCTGACTGGACTTGCTCTTGACACAGCCATATCCCCCAAGGATAACAAGGCCAAGGCAGGATTTCAGTGCAATCTAGACTGTCTTTCAAGACCACATTTCTGACATTGGCACCTTGAAATTCCTTAATCCAGAGCCTGTTTGAGGAGGCATCTGCTCTGGACCTACTGTTTTCTGAAAGTAAAAGATGGTGCTGGCATCTACACATCAGTAAACAAAGCTTGTGAGGTAGATTGTGGCATCCATATGCATTAATCCTAGATACCTTGAAATATAAGACAGAGCTGAATGTGAGAAGAGAATTAAGGAAGTATAATAAGTTCATGGGCTCAGAACCAGAGGGGTGTCTAGACTCCCTGCAGCACTATTACCCAAGGAGTCAAAAATTCTAAACTCCAGCCTTGACTTCCAGGTACTTACAAAGTGTGCTTTTTAACTTAAGAGAATAACATACAGCTAATTTGATTAATTTGTAGTTTATTTGATCCACAATATTGGCACATAGAATATGAACTTCTATGTACTCTCTTGATAGGCAAACTCAGAATGTAGTATTTCATATCAGACTCAGTGAACTGCTCTTTAAAAGAACTTAATTAATGAAAGAAAATTGGCAATTAGATACATCTAGATATGTAGTTTCAATTTAAAGATTGGGAGCTACAAACTGTGGATGGGGAAATTCTATTTTCCCTTAGCTAACCTACATCAACCTTACAAGCCTGTTGTAGATACTATTCTGTATTCTGTGAATGTGTTGCTTTGATTGGTTGATAAATAAAACACTGATTGCCCGGTAGCCAGGCAGGAAGTACAGGTGGGATGAGCAGACAAGGAGAATTCTGGGAAGAGGAAGGTTGAGTCTAAGGGTCGCCAGCCAGACACAGAGGAAGAAAGATGTGAAGGCAGAACTGAGAAAAAGTACCAAGCCATGTGGCTAAACATAGATAATAATTATGGGTTAATTTAACTATAAGAGCTACTCAGTAATAAGCTTGAGCTAATGGCCATACAGTTCATAAATAATATAAGCCTCTGTATGTTTACTTGGGTCTGAATGGCTGCAGGACTGGCAGGTGAGAGAGATTTGCCAGGAAGAACACAGAAAAACTTTCAGCTACACAAGCCAAAACTAAATTTATCGCAGCTCAGATTCCTATCAACTAACTCAGCTCTACATAAATTACTTAAGCAAAATAAAACATATTTTCAAATCACATGGTAATAAAATGAAGTAAAAAAGTCACTCTTATTATGTTAAGAGACAAAAACCTATTACAAATAGCTAAATTAGTCATAACATCATAGTACTAAACTGTGAAAGCAGGAATTAAAACTACAAAAAAAGAAGAAATAAAGTTTCTTCCACATGTTACACAGAGGCTCAATGGTGTGTCTACCTGCATAGTTTTGTACACTTACAGTTATAAGCAACGATACCTGCTTACCTATAGATAGCTAAGTTGCAGCAGGTATATGTGTGTATGTTTCCAACCATAAGTGTGTATGCAGCCATATAATTATATGTGTGTGTGTGTCATCCATATATGTATTTGTTCATCCATATATGTTCATAGCCATTCATATAGTTATATGCCTCTTCATATATGTGTATGCCTATTCATATTATATATGGAATAAGCAAACAAGTAACGCTTAGCACATACTTATGCCTGGTTTGTTTTCTTAAAAATATCCTCAAAAAGTCAGAAAGCTGAAATGACACTGTCTGTGTATCTTTGAAATATACTCAATCTAATCCTATAGTGCCCTATCTACTATCATAATCTCTCCTCTCATTTGTGAAGATGCATGCTTGTTAAAATGCAACTAAACAACAGATCTGTAAATGACTGTGATCTAGAATAGATGACAATCACACACACACACACACACACACACACACACACACACACACACACTTGTCACAACTAAGTTATTTCTCTATAGAGAGGGAGATTCACAACAACTGCTATGTGGTCCTTAGCACCACACACTGCAAACCAACGGACATCTTCTCTGAAAACCTAAGTTACAAGTTGTAACTGCTGAACTAGGATGAGTAAGCAAGGAGAGCAATGCAGAGCTCACATTAATCATGGAGGACCCTTTAAAGGGGAATGCCTGGACACACAACAGCAAGGTATCGGGATGTGATTTAATGTGCCAGACTGTGCTGAATAGTTTTCGTATAATTAGAAGAAGGAATCTGTCAAAATAATAAATTTTCGAGTTATAAGGTATTTTAGGGATTGTCTGATTTAATGCCTTTATTTTATTAAGGAAGAATTGATGTGGAGGAGTAAGTGAGTGCCCAAGATGACACACTGTGTGGTAGCCAGGACACACAGGGTCTCTGATCTTCACCTGTTCCTGTGACTTTCAGAATATGCTACAAGCTTCCAACTAACTTCTCTAAGTCTGTGAGTGGTTCCATGGAGCTGTGGACTTGTAAACCAAAGTGACACTAGGTAAAGTGAGCTACAAACCAACCCCTCTCCGTCCCCCAAGGTTAACCACATATGCTGATCAAAAGAAATGTTTCCTTCTCCTCTGTGGATCCTGAATATATTTTAAAAAAGAAATTTTCTTTTATGTAGAAGGCCACAAAAAGAAAAACAAATGGTGGCATTACCACAGAAAAGAGAATACCACAATAAATAAATAAGATATAAAACTATTGTGAGAGGAAAATGTCTATGCAAATCATGTGTTTATTTATGCTAATATCCCAGGGAAAATTGTATGTAGCCAAGTGTCTTCCACTGCAAATATCTAATGGAGATTGTTGAAGCAGTTCACAGCCTCCCTGATTTATCCATTGAATGGTGCATTTGTTCCATTTACCTCTTCCCTGGCCAGAGCTGGTGATCAAGAGTGGCATCATCCCAACTGCCCAGATTTCTCATCCCAGCAAGTGTCCATTAAAAACAATAGACAGCTGTGAGGTTTTCTCCAAATCATACTCTAGATTAGCAAACTTATTTCAGTTTTAATTCATGGGATTTAATCTTCCTGAGTTTTGAGAGGAGACACCTGACAATGCATGCCCCATTCTCTCAAAGCAAATAAAGACTAGGAAGAAGACAGAGAAGGACTTTTAGAATATTATCCTATTGCACACCCTCACAGTGGAAATACTTTTTCTCCCGAGACTCTGACCTGTCTTAATTTGTCCCAGTAGCTGAGACTCAAGCATATTCTTATCACCTTGAAAGCCACATCGGGCTGACAGTCAACATAACCAGAAGGGCAGAGCCAGAGAGTGACAATATACATTTCTGAGTTGATTCAATTCTCCAAACCCTTCACTGGAAAAAAAGAAAACGGTGTCCCAAATTCATTTCCTATACACGATGTTTATAGTGAGAAGGGGGTCTAAAAGGACAATGCAGTCACCTTGTACGTATTCAAGCTAAACAGGTGGAGAAAATGAATGCAGGGGATTATGTAACACAGCACACAGCAGCTTAGCATAGAGATATGGCTTGGCAAGAGAGAAGGCACCAACGCAGCTAATGGGCTGTTGTGATCCATCTAAATGATATCATGCAAAAGTTTACTATCTATTGTGTAAGTATTAAAATAAAAGTGCTACTGTCACTGTGTGAAAGCAGAGCTCAGCTCCTTATGACAGCAAATCATTTACCCATTATTTGTAAGTGTCCAATTGATTAAACACTAGATGGAATCTAGATATGTATAGCTAGAGGTTTTAAATCAGTTTGTGTAAGGTACATGAAGTACTGGTCTTTCAAATAGCTTGCTAATCAAAGTACTGAAATATACAAAGCATTAACAAGCATTTATTCAATTCTGTTCTCCACAATTCCAAAATAAAAAGCATCCAACTAGTGATTCATAGAATAATAACTCTTGAAGAAATTCCAAAGCAGCTTAAAATATTCTGTGAAATATTTTCTTACTGTGATAAACAAGAAGTGTGGCTTTGTGGCTTGGTGTCTTAAAACCTCAATGATGTCTATAGATTAAAATACACACACACACACACACACACACACAGAGAGAGAGACAGACAGACAGACAGACAGACAGACAGACAGACAGACAGTCATAGGAAATTGCTGAACAATTCATTGTTTGGTGTTTGGTTTAGTTTTGACACATGGGCTCATGAAAGCCTCCAACTCACAATGTAGCCAAAGACAGAAGGACCTTATGACCCTTCTGCCTCTTCCTCTATAATGCTAGAGTTATAAAGCATGCATATCAAGTTTGGTCCATTGCATACTTTACTGATAGGAATGAAAGATGCTCAATTTTTACTAAAAGATCACAATTTTTGTAAAAACACATTTGAACCCAGGGGTTGATAGAGTGGCTCAGCCTCTTGGTCTCTATAATTCATGGAGTGGAGTTTAAATTTTACTGAGCAAGAACAAAAAGAAGCAAAATGTCCCTAGCAGAAACAGCTAAGGGAAACTGCATAGTAGTGTGGAGAGGGCACTCAAATGAGAAGCATGTCAGGACTGGGTAAAGAGGAACTCAGGGACTTTTGGAAGCAGATGTTTACAGCTTTCTGTATGTGAAATGTATTTCCAAATGCTTTCCTAACTTTACTTGTATCCTCTCAGCTGTCCATGAGACCAGTGTGAGATCAGGGTGATGTGTTTATACCAATGTGGTGAAGTAAGACACTGTGAGGAAGTAGAGGTGCAGGGACACTGGATGGATTAGCCAAGACAGTAGGAAACGGTGCTTCCAAGCCCCACAGTACTGGGACTGATTCTCAGTCCATTGCTTTTGCTATTCTATCACAGACTCACTGTGCCTCTAAATCTCAGGAAAGGTGCAGAGCACCCACTGTGTGAGGTATCACAGCTGAGTGAAGTTCAACCTGTCAAAGGGTAAAATCAGTGATCGTGACAGGTAAGGACCACCCAGGCAGGAGGAATCCAAACAGGGAAGCAAGGGAGGAGGCTGAAGTTCCCTCTAAATTCTCTGGTGGAAAAAGTCAGACACTTGAAAGAGCTTATTAAAATGCAACCCCCTCTGGAGTGGCTAAAACCAGTGGCCCTGCGCAGAACACCTGCTGTGCTCCAGACAGCTAGCGAAGCCAACCTTCCTCATAATGAGCCTCCGAGATGAAACTGTGCACATCATGCTATCCTTTGTCCTTCAAATTGGCCTCATCCAGCCTTACAGTACTTCAGTCTGCACTGATGCAAAGATAACCCTGGCTGTCCATCCTGGCTTGGCCCACCCAGAACTAATGAGGCACAAAAACACATGGGCTGTTGCTGCCCTCCCTACTAGACAAAGAGCTGGCCTGGGGCCTCAGACTGGTCTGCAGTCTCATTTCATCCGACTCCACAAACAGCAGAGGCCATATGAGGCTTCCTCCCTATGCCCACAGTAGGAAAGAATGGCTTCCCTAGCTATGAATTCACAGATTGCTTGGCTGCTCTGACCATTGCTCCTCAAGGCGAAGAGGCCCTGAGAAGGGGAATGATGCAAGGAGTCCAAAGCAGGGGTAACACAGCTGTGGGGAGAGAAGAGTTGACAAATTTACAAGTATTCCGCCTGTCCCTGGGGGAAGGAGAGGGACGCAAATGGAAGAAGACTTCACATCCACTCAATTCTGAAAGGCGCCTTGGGCTGAAGCAGGCGAATCAGCAACCAGCCAAGTACAAGTCACGGTTTGGACGATTCTGTTCCCTTTCCATGCAACATGCTAAAGAGCTAACATAAAAACCAGAACACCCCACTCTAAGGGCCTTTCAGAGCTGGGAGCCAATGCAATGCTCAAATGGTCTGCTAGGCTGTGTATGGATTGTATCTGCAAAATGAGAAGAAAGTAAAACTCCTTGCTAGACAGATGTCTACTGTGCAAAAACCTAACCGCACATACCAAGTCTGAGAAAGAACACATCCTCACATAGGTTAAAAGACAATAGACTCATGTGACTGCACTTCTGACTGTGCCTGTTCCATTCTCCGTTCGAGATAGGCCAAAGCATGAAGACGCACCCAACTGCAGAGCTACCCTTCCAAAGAAAAATGACAGAATCCTTTGCTTGCCACATCTACCCCACGGGTATTTTCAGAACAGAGGGGACCAGAATACAGTAGTATTTATGTCACTATGAGCAAGCCACACTACAAAGGACAACACACAGTACATCTGACCTCCTTGGGCCATTTCCAACCCCCTATCCTCAGACTGTTCATAGGAAAGATGCAGCAGAGAAATAAATGGACTTCTGCACACTACCTGGGTCCCTTGCCAGCCTGCAGAGGCTTCTTGAAAGTGATGAGAAGGAAAACAGTAAATCAAGTTGTCACTTGGAAAATAAACAGCCTGCATCCTGGTGAGGAAAGCTCCCTCAGTCCGTGAAAAAAAAAAAAAATGGCCTGGGAAACCACGCTTCACTGCAATCACTAGAAAGCTAATGGCATCCTGAAGCCTTGCAACACTCTCAATTGCACGACAGTATATTGAAATTTTTGTTCATCCCTGTAAGGAGGAAAGGGTCACAGGTATGCCCTGTGCTGGTGATGTACCAAGTCCCAGGAGAGAGGAATAATTGGGTGACCTTTTACAAAAGAAGAAAAGCCCTGAAGCTAAATTGTTTTGAATGTCTGTTGAGTGCCAGGGACTGCCATGCTCATACTAATGGGACAACCCATAGAGTTGTACTATTAATTTGATGCTTGGCTTGTACCGATAAAGATTTTCAGTTGGAGACTTGGATCTCACTATCAGCTTCTCAATTTACTGAAATCTATAGGAATTTAGCCTTTTCTTAAATTTCTAATTATGTATTTGTTTGTTTGCTTATCTTCCTAATGAAAATAATGTATATCATTTGTTCAGCTGATATGTGGCATGTGTTACAGTTGGTCTACCAAGAGGTGAGCAGCCTTTGTCAAAGGTCCCAGCTGCCATGAACTGTGTCATCCTACCATGCCTTTCCCACAACAATGGACAGAGATCTTTAGAAACATGAGATAAAATAAGTATTTCCTCCTTAAATTATCTGTGTCAAGTACTTTGGCCACAACCACACAAAATAACTAACACAGCACGAAGACCACCAAGTCCTTGGCTCAGTTCCCAGTCTTAGAAATATTAGCTGTCATGCCTATTGAGAATGTAAGCACAGACACAGAATTACACTTCAATGTAATGAGCATCTCAGAGCAGATCCAGGCACACAGAAGGTATAACAGATCATCATACAGGAGAGTATATTTTAGCTGTTAAGAGTTCACTTACAAAGGAAAGATTGAAAGAGCAGTTGTAAGTAGTAGCATTTTGTGAACACCTAAGAAAGCTTAGGTGCTCAGGGGGTGATCAGAAGGTCAGTGACTGCTTCAGTGGCATCTGCATATGGTTCATGACCCATTGTGGGACCAGAGTCCCCTAGCACTGTGAGATGTGAAACCAGAAAAGAAAATCTTCCACTTCTAAGTAGCTCTATTATTCTTGTCTGAGATTCAGACAGAGGACAACAGCCACTGAGGTAAGAAGGCTCTAGAAGACATTTCCAAGGAAGAAGAAGAGCTCTTGCTAGAAAACCAGTAGTGAAGCCAATTGTGTCGCCTGTGAATGACTGCTTGCCACTTAGAATAATTTATGTAATATGAAGCATATTTTGTTTACCCTTAGCCACTGGGATGCATGTTCGAAAAACTAATTACATATTTTTTACTACCCACTTCTCTTTTTAATTGTGGGCCAACCAATACACACAAATGGAATATTGTATATTGTAAGAATCTTTCTCTATCCCTATCAAGCCCTGAGAACATCTCCTTCCCCTTCACCCAAGCAGAGGTTGACAGTAACACTTGAATCATGTCATCTCCTCTGCACAATGTGTTCTTCAATGAGAGGGAAAGTGATTGATCTCTTTGGTAATCAGGAAGGTCTGATACACAGAAGCTGATTCTCAGTTAGGTGTCACTGCTCCATTGTGGGAGAGGCTTCTCTCTCTTGCAGACTGCTTTCTTCAGCTTGTGAGTCCGCTAGAGTCTTTGTGTTAGAAGCCATCAGAGTAGACTGCACAAGAAGCTGCATTCCAGTCTCTGCTGACCACTGAGTGAGTGGTTCTAATTCACAGGAATGAATAAGGAAGCCACCTCATGCCAAAGGAAAGCCGTGAACTGAAAATGCAGCTAAGCTGATGTTTAGAGCCTAGGCCTGGCCCAGGATGTCATGCTTGGGCCACTTGCACAACTGGGTCAGAAATTAAGCCGAGTGTTACGACTGTTATCTTAGAACCCAACAAACATAGAAAGAGGCACTAACATAAGAGCATCAGGAAGGATAAAGGATACTAACTGGCCCTTTGCTTCCAAAACCCAACATGCTAGAACCAGGAAAAATTACAAGTAAATACATCATTAATTTAATCACTAACTCTGGGTTCATAGTATTTCTGAAGACTTTTCTAAGTTACAAGTATATAAGTGATTTAAAAAATGGTAGAGAATTTAACCCAGGTTGCCTTTCTAGAAACAAGATTTAAATTGTTTTTATTTTTTTTTAATTTTAAATAGTTACATAAATCCACATGCATGCCCATAAGTCTATGAATCTTCTCATGTTTTGGCCTAGATCAGTAAGAGTAAGATGCATGTTTATAGTTTTGTTCCACCTGCTTTTCTTTTTTAATCTAACTTACAAACTAAAGAAACTATATTGTCAGACAAAGTAATGCATTGTGAGAACTTATCCTGTGTCCTTTGTGAAGACAAAAGTTATTTACCAGTGGCTTAGAGCTTGGAAGAAGTTGAAAAGAAAGTTAGGGCTGGTGAGACGGCTCGGATGGTGAAAACTGACTAGCGTGAGAAAGTCAATTCAGAGTCATAAAAAAAGAAGTGTGCTCTTATGGGCTGGTGAGATGGCTCAGCGGTTAAAAGCACTGGTTGTTCTTTCAGAGGTCCTGAGTTCAATTCGCAGCAACCACAAGGTGGCTCACAACCATCTGTAATGAGATCTGGCGCCCTCTTCTGACCTGCAGGCAGGCATACCTGCAGGCAGAACACTGTATACAAGCTTTCACTATTTGCTGATGACATGATAGTATACTTGAGTGACCCCAAAGATTCAACCAAGGAACTGATACAGCTTATACAGCTTCAGCAACATAGCAGGATACAAGATCAACTCAAAAAAAAATCAGTAGCCCTCCTATATACAATTGACAAACAGGCTGAGAAGGAAATCAGAGATACATCACCCTTTACAATAGCCACAAATGATATAAAATACCTTGGGGTAACTTCTAAGCAAGTGAAGGACCTGTATGACAAGAACTTTAAGTCCCTAAAAAAAGAAATTGAAGAAGATGTCAGAAAATGAAAAGATCTCCCATGTCATGGATAGGCAGGATTAACATAGTAAAAATGGCAATCTTACCAAAAGCAATCTACAGATTCAATGCAATCGTCATCAAAATACCAACACAATTCTTCACAGACCTGGAAAGAATAATACTCAACTTCATATGGAAAAACAAAAAAAAACAAGGATAGCCAAAAGAATCCTGTACAATAAAACAACCTCTGGAGGCATCACCATCCCTGACCTCAAGCTCTACTATAGAGCTACAGTAATAAAAACAGCTTGGTACTGGCATAAAAACCGACATGTGGACCAATGGAATCGAATTGAAGACCCTGACATTAATCTGCACACCTATAAACATAATTTTTGACAAAGAAGCCAAAACTGTACAATGGAGAAAAGAAAGAATCTTCAACAAATGGTGCTGACATAACTGGATATCAATGTGTAGAAGGCTGCAAATAGATCCACATCTGTCACTGTGCACAAAACTTAAGTCCAAGTGGATCAAAGACCTCAACATAAATCCAGTTACTCTGAACCTGATAGAACAGATAGTAGGAAGTAGTCTTGAACGCATTGGCATAGGAGACCACTTCCTAAATATAACACCAGTAACATAGACACTAAGAGAAACAATCAATCAATGGGACCTCTTGAAACAGAGAAGCTTTTGTAGAGCAAAGGATATGGTCAACAAGGCAAAGTGACAGCCTACAGAATGGGAAAAGGTCTTCACCAACCCCACATCTGACAGAGGACTGATATCCAGAATATATAAAGAACTCAAGAAATTAGACATCAAAACACCCAACAGTCCAATTAAGAAATGGGCTATAGAACTAAACAGAGAATTCTCAACAGAGGAAGCTCAAATGGCTGTAAGACATTTAAGGAATTGCTCAAAATCCCTAATCATCATGGAAATGCAAATCAAAATGACTCTGAGATACCACCTTACACCTGTCAGAATGGCTAAGATCAAAAACACTGTATACATAATAAAATAAATCTTTTTTAAAAAAAGTGTGCTGTTATGCAACTGTAATCCTCGAACTAAAGAGGCAGAGACAGGAAGATGCTCAGGAGTTAGCTGGCCATAGCTTAGCCAAATTGCTGACCTCCAGGTTCAGTGAGACAGTCTGTCTCAAAAACTAAATGCAGCATGGTTGAGAAAGACTCAGTGTCAACCTCTGGCCTCCATATACACATGCCCATGCAATTATATACATCAACAAACACAGGGGAGAGAGAGAGGTGGTGAGAAAAACTTAGGGGGATAAAAAGTACCCATAGGGAACTCAGAGCAAAGAGTATAACAACAGCACACACATGGGCCCTAGTTAGTACCAAAATCAGATGTTCACTGTCTCTACACATGTATGTTCAGAAAGAAATATAAAGTCTTGAAAAGCTCACAGAATTTTTAAAAATGCACAGATACTCAGAAATAAAAATACCAATTTTAACCCACATGGATTTTAAAAATATTTGTTCCATCCAATTTCTCTTTAGTTTATGATGAAAACAAGTGCAGAACCCTCCACAACAAATTACCACAGTGTAGAGGAAGCCTTAGAAAATGCTTTATGGTATCTTCTCTCTCAGGAAGTCTATAACTAAACTATCTTATCAGCAAAGCTCTCCAGTATGAGTCTCCAGAGAAAATGAGGTGTTCTGAGAAACTTCCTTTACAACTTTAGAAGTTAAAAATTCCCATCATGGGAGGGGAAAGCAGGGTAGTGGAATTTCTAAGGTTAACTTGAGTAACCACTGGGAAAGTACAAAGCATTAAGTATACTTATATTTGACCCAATATTTCCTTCACAAAGTCCAGAACATATAGAGAGTAATGAACACAAACTATAGCAGGGTATAAATAATGTAGCTACTGTACATAGTCATTGTTAACCATTATGTTATTTATAGTAATAATAATAGAAAACATGTAGGAGTATGCTCATTAATTTTATATAGTGTATACTCCCAAGGAAGGAAAAAATAATGGGACCAAGACTAAATCTTCCTTGTAAAATTGAGTTAACCTGCACAGCCCAGGCTGGCCTTGCATCCTCCTCTTTTAACCTCATGAATGCTGGGATTCTACTTATCTTGTCATCCCAGCAAGACCAAGTTTTTATGAAAAGACATAAAGCAAACAATAGCAGGATATTAAAATTTCTTCAATCTAAAGGTTGATTCCTAATGGTAGTAATAACTTCCACTATAACTACATACTTTTTAATGACTCGAATATTCCTTATTTTTACAAGTTAAAATCTCTGCAGGCAATTCTAATAAAACACCTAATCACTCCTCTCCCCCAATCTTGGATGATTATTAGGTTGTTTTATACAAAGATGTGCATATAACAGCCATACACTGTGAGCATCAATTTCCCATGCATTTTCAAAATCTTCCATGTAGGTCCAAAAGGGCTAAAGTCATACTGAATTAAATAGATATGCAGTTGAACTGATCAATGACCCTGAATTCACCATTGTTTATTTGTGTCCTTCATTGAGTATCGTACTCCTGCTTTGCCCAGGACCTTGGTACCACTGACTTCCTTAGGGGCAAAGAGAGACTATGTTGATGGATAGAAATCTTAGGATAGAATAAGACACATGAACTTGCTATGGTGTAATCGTTCCTCAGCAGATACCTGGAGCCAGGTAAGCTGTCATCTGGGATGCGCCACACACCTCTCAACGTTTTATTTTCCCCACAGCAGAATAAAATCATGGTAGTCCTTTAAGACCAATCCCACTGAGAAAGATGAATTGGTAGCTACTCCCTCAGCCTTTCCTACAGAGGAGAGAGGGCAGCCTGCATCACAGACCCTCCTTTGTTCTTACTGCGGGCTCTAGCCTGCAAGTCTAGACACAGTGGTTTGTTAAAAGGCCCCGGAGTCAATGCCTGGACAAGATCAATACGGCTTTTTATGACACAATGAAAACTTTCTATTTTGTTAAATGTGGCTAATCTACCATTTCTGCCGTACTCCTAAAGCTTTCAGCAGCGAGCCTGAGCCCAGGTGATTAAAGCCCTGTTCAGAGATACAAACTGGGGGAACTTTGCCGAAGGAGAAGCACAAATCCTGGCAGCCCGAGCCAGGCTTTCTTCTTAGAGCCAACTATGCATCTCAGTAGTCACAAGAAAAGAGACACAGGCGTGAGGAGATGCTGCTGACACTGGTAAAAATGTAAACTGCCCCGTCCCCAGGTTTCCGAGTAGGGAGAGGTAATCGTAGACAGCAATTAAAGAAAGGCTCTGAATAAAAGGGCTGTGAGGATCCGTCCCATCAGAGGAGAGTGAAATCTCTAGAAAGGATGTTAAAAAAATCACTGACCTGACTCTAGAAGCCTAAATAAAAGGCACACAATCTTTAGTAGTTGCAAATTCAATTGTATTACCAATATTAGAGACAAAACCAGAATAAAATATTTATTTCATTTTCATCACTTCTGTGTCTCAGCTGTAGTCCTTGGTGGAAGCAGAATGTTGTTTTGGTTTTTGTTCATTTGTTTTGCCATAGTATAAAAAGGACAAGGAGAAGAAAACATTTTGAATCTGTAATGCTTTTCCATATAGAAAAAGTCCCAGTAGAATACGTATTATATTTATTTATAATGTTCGATGGCAATTAGCCAAGACCTCTTTCAACAAGCTAAAGGCTATAAGAATTCAAACATTGCCTGCTAAAACCAACATATCATTAATAGTAATATCATATCTATGAATTCATATGTCATCTGAAGGTGAAATCTTTTAATGTGGGATGCTTGGTATGTTTCTAATTTAGTCCTCAATATTCTTTG
The DNA here is from genome assembly GCF_004664715.2 of Peromyscus leucopus. Lineage (NCBI taxonomy): Eukaryota > Metazoa > Chordata > Mammalia > Rodentia > Cricetidae > Peromyscus > Peromyscus leucopus. The sequence goes on along the minus strand of NC_051075.1, from coordinate 56,621,794 downwards.
GCAATAAAATACTTTATTGGCCCTATTTTATAAATAAATAAACTTAAGTACAGAGGATTAAATTCTCTTACAACACCACAGCTGTTAAGAACTAGATTCCAAATACAAATCAAAGTCACCCTCCAAAGACCAGATTCCTTCCATGGGGCCTCCTTGATAAGGATTGAGTATCATGCACTAAACTCTTATCAACAGCACTCTCATAAATGATCTCTGTTTGTGTATGTGTGTATACATGTGCTGCATGCCTGCATGTGTGAGTACGTGTGGAGATGCACCATGGATGTGCATGCATCAGCCAGATGCACAACATAGGCTGTCGTTCCTCAGCACTGTCCATCTTGATTTCTGAGATTCACCTTGCAGGCTAAGCTGGCTGGCCAGTGAGCTCCTGTGCTGGGAATACAAGTGCCACATTATCATGCCTGCCTTTTTGTACTTCTAGGGATTGAACTCAGGTCCTCATGCTTGCAGACATGAACTTCTCTAATGCAGGCATATCCCCAGCCACTATTTTCTAAATACACAATTTGCAAAGGGCGCTGTACATCCCAAACCACTTTCATGTCCATTATCTAATTCTGTGAAGTCTGAACATCCTTTAAAAACTTGTCTTCTCCACAAGCCTAGATTTTTAGCACTTAGATGTATTAGCCACCGACATTTAGATGTGAACAAAGACATGGATGACAGGTGAAATCATGGTCATTCTATATATTTGTACAACTTGAAATACTTATGTGCTAAGAGAAATATCAAAGTATAAGCAAGGAAGCCTACCCTTGAGGCATTGAACCTAAAATAGCAATTCTCCTTCTAAGTCAGAAGTATCCACAGACCACTTACAGATGTTGCACCATTTGGCAACAACCCATAGAAAGTGAAACAGCTGGACTATGAGCTAAGAGCCCTGTTAAAAATAGATACTCAGTGTTTGGGCCACTGTAGCTATTGAGGCAAATGAATTTAGTTGAGATGCAATTTAAAAATCAGGGAAAGACTCTAAAATGGAGGCTCAAATTATTTTAGTCTCATATCTCATACACTAAATGTGACAGATATATTTTATTTTACAGTTGTAAACCTCAAATCCTAACCTTCTCCAGAAATGCCAGGAACATTTTTATTTCTTGGTTTTGAGAAAGAATTTCTCTATGTAACCTTGGCTGGCCTCAGACTTCATGACTCTCCCACCTCTGTCTTCTGAGTGCTGGGATTATAGGTGTTTTTATCTATGACTTTAAGAATGGAATCAGTGCTTTGATTAGCTCATGTCTGGCATGAAGATTCTGCACAGGCAATCACAGCTTACAGGAGTTGTATTTGTGTCTATCCCCAGCTGGCAAAGGTTTTAGACTACAGTTTGCAGGTAAATGAATCAGAACAAGGAAAAGTAAGGAGACTTGATTAAGACACATCAAACCATTATCTAAGACTTAAGCAAATGGGGACTGGTAGCTTTTCCTCCCAGGTGTGTCAAAACCCCCAATAGGCATTAGCAACAATGCATCTAGATTTAAGCTTAAGTCTAAGAGGAAGCTGAGGACTCTCTTTCTCCTTTTAAGACTTAGAAAGTTAATCTTACTCTCTCTAAATGCGATCAGACCATGAAATGTGGAGCACACCAGCTAAAGACCAGGCACAGGCTGCCATTATAATAATGTACAATAAAAATACAATGTATTATAAAAATTCTTTAGTCCACAGATTTATACTGATGATTAATGATTTCTAAATAATGTCTCAAGTAAAATTTCACCATGCCATGACATAATTAGAAAAGTAAGGAGGGGCTGGAGAGATAGATGCCTCAACAGTTAAGAGCACCTGATGCTCTTCCAGAGGACCCAGGAGTTCAATTCCCAGCATCCACACAGTAGCTCAAAACCCTGTGTAACTCCAGTCCCAGGAAATCCAAAGCCCTCTTCTGGCCTCTTCATGCACATGGTGTGCAGACATACATGCATGCAGAACACCTTCACACATAAAATAAAATAATGATATAATACTTTTAAAAGAAAAAGCTAAATTTGCATAGCTCCCTTTGACAAATATTGATATACGACCCACTTGATATCAGATACTGTGATAGGCAAGAGGAATATAGAGATGGGCACAGTAGTAGTAAGACCCATAAGGACATTTATTCTTCTCTTTTCTACTCTGCTAGTTTTAATTTTTCTTCTCTCTCTCTCTCTCTCTCTCTCTCTCTCTCTCTCTCTGTGTGTGTGTGTGTGTGTGTGTGTGTGTGTGTGTGTGTGTGTGTGTGTGTAGAACCAGATGTGTCTTATTCCTGAGAAAGCCATTCATCTTGTTTTTTTGAGACAGGGTCTCTCACTAGCCTGGAACTAATCAATGTAGCTAGACAGGTTGGCCAGAATTCCCATGGGATCCTCTTGTCTCTGCCTCCCTTGAACTGGAATTACAAGCAATAAATACTATGTTCAGCTTTTTACATGTGTCCCAGAAATTGGATTCTGCTCCTCATGTTTGTATAGAAAGCACTTAACCAGTTGAACTATATTCCAAGCCAGGGTTTGGAATTCTTTATCTCTCTCTTTAAAGATTTATTTATTTCTATTTTATATGTATGTGTGTTTTACCTGTATGTATGTCTATGTCTGTGCACCACATGTCTGCCAGAAGAGGACACTAAATACCCTGGAAGTTGAATTATAGATGGTTATTACCCATCGTGAAGGTGCTGGGAATCATAGCCAGTTCTTCTAAAAAAGCAGCCAATGTTCTTAACCAGTCATCTATTTCTCCAGCCTCAGAGTCTAGAATTTTCTATTCTTAATGAAATAAAGAGGTTGACAGACAAAAATTTTAATGTCATTATTTAGAAAGAAAAGTTCAAAAGCAAACTGAATGAGAGCCTTTCTTTGTGTGCTGTCAAATGCTGAAAAAAGAACAAAACATGGTGCTTTTCCCATTCCCCTTCTTCTCGTTCCCCAGACATTCTCTCCTGCTTTCATGTCCCATATGCAGATATGATTTTATATCCATATACAATCTAGGGGGAGAAAGAGAAGGATAGGGAGAATATGATCAAAGTACATGATATACTTGTATGTAAATGCCTTTCTCAAATCCATTACCCTGTATGATTATGTGCTCATAAAATTTATATTAGAAAATCATAGTTCTCCATTGAAAAGCAGTTCACCAAATGCTTCAAGTTGAGTTATCAATCATTCCAGTGCCTCCGGAACTTTGAAATTTCCCTGAATGTGGGACTTACAGTGATAAAATAGGGCTAGTCCGTGTCATAGCTGAAATGGTTGATCATTCTACCGTCACATGTCAGATGAGGGGAAAAGGTAATGCAGATGAAATCTGAATTCTCACTCACCTAGACACATTGACAAAGAAAGAAGCTTCAACTTGTGAGATATTTTTATTAGCTATGGATTTCTAGCCAGTCCCATCTTCACATTCTGGGACTTGGAAGAACTCAATCACATTGATTATATAAGAAATAAATTAATTGCTATGATATGTTACTTTTTAAGTGATTACTTTTCATGAACTTTAAAAAAATGTCATCTTAAGAACAATCACTTGAGGATTCAGAGGGCTCTTTGTGATTTTATGGTACCTCTAAGTCATCGGGCTCATCGTCAATTATCATCATACACTGCCAGGAATCAACAACATTTGTTTTCTAATTGTTTAAATTTGGGAACACAAGTGTCCCCTGTACGATAAGGAGCTAATTATGCTGTATGGAATGATTTATGCAAATAATTGTCCCCTTAGGGGTGACTCAGATAATTGCAAGAACAGGCAGAAACTACAAAGGGGTTCACAATTGCAGCCTCTGGGTACTCAGGTGTGGGTATTCTGTTGCAGAGAGCTGCTCTTTCCTTCCTCCCCTCCCTGCATAACCACCACCTCAGTTGACAAAGAACCCACCTATTTCTTGGATCTTTTGAGGCCTACTAATGACATTGCGCAACTTTATAAAACTAGACCCTGCTGCCCTCAACTCATTCTAGAAAAGAGAGTATCACAAAATAAGGTGGATGGAAAGGAGCTAGGACTTACTGGTGGCCTATGGAGTACAACAAGAGGGTTTCAAATACCATGTTTTCAAACTTACAGTAACCTCAGAAGGAAAAGGCATTATTATTACTATTTAAGATGCAAGGAAATGTCCATAGTCCCTGAGATGAGGGTAATGGTGCTGATGCAGGCTACCATTTTTAAAGCTGACTATAATACAGGGACTTTACCTCTGTCAGTATTATGCAAACACTCCTTCCTATAATCTTTACAACATTTTTAGGGATTATTATCTGTGGTTTTTCAAGAGGAAAGCTGAAGTTTGAGATACTCAAGGTCATCCAACTAGAATAATAATGACCATGAGGAAATTCGGAATGTTCTTTCTGGAATCCTGCAACATGTTTGGATTTATGTGAAAGGCACAGCTAGTCTGAGATCATGAGCCAAGCAGCCCCCACGGTGGGAAGCTAGAATCTCCAGGGTTTCTCCTATGGACAGCAACCTTCTTTCCAATGGCTTATTCATGCTGAGCCATAGGGATTCCTAATATAACCAGATTACACACTCTACACCTCCAATGTTGCTATGGAAACATTTCTATGTCCAACCATCATTGCCCTTGACACCCATGAGAGCCAATAAATATGACTGACTGTGTTATTTCAAAGCTTGAAGTTACTACTTGAGGGCATTTGTCATTACGGAGTAGGTCTGTTGTAGACAGAAGAGTCCTGGCAGGTTTTAGTATATCCTTTTGAATGAAGGTTAAGGTTAAACTAGGTCACTGCGAAATGTGAAGGATGTTTGAAAACACATGAATCACATAAGGAGATGGCATTGTTGCTCATATTATTTATTCCTTTGTCCCACCCCAGGTGATGGCCACCATTTTTTTTTTTTAAGCACAAGAGGATTCCACCTTGAAGTTTATGACAGGCAGGGTATATGGATGAGTTTCAAGAACCCAAACCTGGGGTTTATCTCAAGGAATTCACAGAGAAAAGAATTAGGTAGTTTTCACAGCCGTGTCCAAGAAGCAATATGCTTTTCGTTTTCCACTTCACAGATGGTGTTGATAAGATAGAATTGAGATGGCAGCAGCAGCAGCCCACATTTATTACTTGTTTTTAAAGCTGAGCACAATTCAGTGTTTTCATGGAGGTACAGGAAACAGAATCCAAGCTCTCTGACTTTCACTCTATTAGTTATAAAATAAATATGTGACCAACATACAACAAGGAACCCCTTTGGAAGTTTGAGCTGCTAGGCACTGGCTGCCTAATTCCCAATTGAGTCCATTTTCCACAGCTCCCTTTTTCACATGTGTCTCCTGCACACACCCATTCATGTCCATGTCTCAGTGTCACATGGGTCAGCACTGGACTACGCCTGCCGTTGGAATCCTTCTCCAGACAGATCATACAATGCTCAGTGCCCATGGCCAATCTGAGAACTTTATAATGGGCTGCCTTTCCCATTCATCATCTGTTTTTTTACACACACACACACACACACACACACACACACACACACACCTGCAATGGTATAGACACTGTGACTCCAAAGAAAGAAGCTGCTAATGACTGTAGCCTATCTTCTGAAGGCCTTATCAGTGGCCTGCAGTTTATCTGAGGAAGGCTGACCTTTGCTACCATGTTCCAGTCCAGGGAAAAACAAAAGCACCAGAACAATTAAAAGCAGTAAAAGGGAAGGGAGAAGAGAACTAGCCTAATGAGGAACAGCCTAACACAGGGTCAGAAAGGAGGGAGGAAGGAAAGATGGAGGAGAGAGAGAGAGAGAGAGAGAGAGAGAGAGAGAGAGAGAGAGAGAGAGAGAGAGAAGATTGAATTATCTTGGTCCTTTTCATTCCTCTTCCTGATGGCTGCAGAAGGCATGAACATGCTGTTAATAAATCTGAGAGCTGTGTGCTGGTAGGGAGAAATAAAGAGGACAAACAAGAAGTTAAGGCGTGTGAAACCCTGTGCTCTATAAAGTGCCTTTCCCTCTCGGTGAGCCCCCACCAATGCTGGAAATTGTAAGATTGCTCTCCACCTCAGATTCTCTAGAAAGAGAAGTTCTACTTTTTAGTCACACAAGACTCCAATCTGTTGACCTCATACCTACCCCCTATGCAGCCAGAGATAGCCCTACAAAGATCCATGCCTTCTGTGTTGTCACCCCTTGGCTGTCTGCAACCCACCCCTTTCTCATTTAAAATGCATGCATTTAAAATTTGCACGCACCATTTGTGGAGAGATATATAAACATTCATCCGTACAGAAGTCTGAGCACTGTCAATATTTTCAATATAGTTAATTGTAAACAAACACACATAGATTTTTTTCTTTTAAGGTTGGGGACGTTTTCAACTCTCTGGCTAACTTAGGAAGAGCTGAGGATGGTGGTTTTCTATAATTCTGCAGGGGACGAATCTCCTTTCCCTGTACCTGTCTAATATGATATAGGGTAAATAAACACAGCTGGAACTCCATCCACTCATCTTTGGAGATGTGAAAAAGAACCATGCCTGTGGTTAGATGTCCCTGTTCCACACGCTACACAAATGGAGGTGAAGCTGAGGTCTTCAGTGGTTGCTGACATTCAGCTTCCTTCTCCCCAGCATCTAAGTGTTTTCCTCAGTTGCTCTAATTGGCTTGTTCCCTTATAAGCTGCTTTTCATTGGTCCTCTGGCTGTAGGGTTTAGCAATAGTAGCAGGTGAATTTGGAGGGCTAGCTACATGCTGAGCATCACCTCCTCACCTGAACCATCTCCTTGATCCAGCACAACACTGATAGACAATTACTGCTCTTCTACAGGCATGCAAGTTGAAGCTTTGCAAACAGCCTAAGGTAAGAAGCAGAATCAAAGCATGAAACCAGATTTGGTTGACCTTAAAGCTCTTACTCAGCCTTTATCAAGACCTGTTACTGTCTCACCAGGTGACCTCCAGCCTCACGTGTACTTGAGTGTGACTGATCAGCCAGTGTCTGGTTCAAATCCTCACATCTGACTTCTCATCTCCTAGTGACTCAAGCCTGGAAAGTTCTAAGTGGTGAGTGAACATTGAGCATCATTTCTCCTTCATGTCTGATGGAGAAATTAACCTGGGTCAGCTCAGTACAGAGGGGTCAAAAGTTCATTTCAGATTCTGTGAGTGGGGTCTTGTTGTAGAATATTATTTTAAGATGTGTTACATTTCATTTATGCTGTGCAACATTGTTTAATGATGCAAAGATGTGTTGTATTCCTTTATGTTGCATTTGTTTAACTCTGTGAAGCTGTATTACTTTGCCTGTCTAAAACACCTGATTCATCTAATAAAAATCTGAACAACCAATAGTGAGGCAGGAGAAAGGATAGGCAGGGCTGGCAGGGAGAAACAATAAACAAAAGGAGAAATCTGGGAAGAGGGAATGACAGAGCAAGAAAAGAAGGGGTCAGCCACCCAGGCAGACATGGAATGAGAAGGAAAGAAAAGATGTACAGAAACCAGAAAGGTAAAAGTCCAAAGATAAAATGTAGACAGGATAATTTAAATTAAGAAAAGCTGGTAAGAAACAGACAAACTAAGCGCGGGCATTCATAAGTAAGAATAAGACTCCAGGTGTGATTTATTTGGGAGCTGAGTGGTGGCAGGCCCCCAAAGAGCTAAGAGCAAAGAACCAAAGAATAAAAACAAAACAACCAACAACAGGACTTTCTTCATTCATTTCCTTCCCAAATGTAAGAACCCCAACTAAGTCCAGGAGGTGCCTGCCTCCTTAGGAGGTGCAAAGGATGTGGCACCTTTCTCAGCATGGGATATTAGCATGCCCAGTCTTCTAACCATCATAATTGAAACAAATGAATGAATAAAACAAAACAGAATGAAAACCAAAGATATAACCTTAATCTCTTCTGCTGAAGCTGAATGCTAGCTGCAGTATTTTAACAAGATGAACACTCTTTGAGGCTGTAGTCCCTCAAGTTGTTTGACTTACATTCTATCACCCATGGATCTTGAGAAAGTCACGTGGTGGGGGGGGTGCTTTTGCCACAGATGACAGCAGGGAACAGCTTCTCTCTGTACAGCACCCACCACTAGGTCCACCTCTGCATGATGGACATATTGTTACCCCCTTGCCAGGCCAGATCTCAGTAAAATTCTTTCCATCTTCTTGTCTACCCACATACTTTCTTCTATTGCAAATGTTTAATAAGCATGTACAACAAATAGAATACTTCCCCATCCAGAATTTGCATTTTCAAAGAAGGAGGTATTAATCCTATGGCACAAAGTTATACTTGCAGAGTGTCATACATTGGTAGCATTTTTTTTCTGAAGGTCATAAATGAGATTCATTCAAATCACACCCTGTAGCAACTATTTCTTACTCGACAGAACACTTCCCCTGCTTCATTTGAACAGTATATGGTATGTTTGCTATTTAGCTAGATAAACAAAACAAATTAATCTGCTAATCTTCAGGTGTCAGCTTTCAATTATAGTCCAGAGAAAATTCATAAAGGAAGATGGTTCAAGCCTCCAAATTACGTTGTGCCTTGGAAATTGTGTAGTTATAATACAAATCACTTCACCACTTTAAGCCTCAGTTTATCTGAAACTTGGTAGAAAAAAAATAGTAATTTATAAGTCCTGAACTTGAAAGTACTAAGAGACATAAGCAGAGCATTGAGCTCTCATCATTAGCAAGTAGTTAATAAATGTTAGCTCTTACTATTATCAGTCTATCTCAAATGACAAAATATTAAAAGAAAATAAGCTACATCGATTCCTTCATAGAAGCTTAATACAAAAGTACAATTATTAAGAAAAAAATTTCTGCCGGGCAGTGGTGGCGCACGCCTTTAATCCCAGTACTCGGGAGGCAGAGCCAGGTGGATCTCTGTGAGTTCGAGGTCAGCCTGGGCACCAAGTGAGTCCCAGGAAAGGCGCAAAGCTACACAGAGAAACCCTGTCTCGGAAGAAAAAAAACAAAAACAAAAACAAAAAAACTTCTGCTTTGTGATATGTATACAAGGAGAATATGGTCAAGAAAAGCAAGAGCCAGAAGATTCTTCCACAAGACTCATATACATGGACTTGGGACAGAAGCATTTGCTAACTTGAGACATGTCTCTGCCTTTCTAGCTCTGCACCCATCACTCTGTACTCACAGAGATGTTGTCTAGGTGCCACCTTAAGATGCTGTGTAAGAAGCAGCTCTCTATGTGAGCTGTAAGAGTGTGACCAAGAATTGGAAAACTGATCAGTTTTCCCGGAATTCTTTTCCAGAGCTCAAAATTGCTTTATGGATCAAAATTAAGGGAAAATAAAAGCTTGAAGCTTTCCTTGGCTTCAAATAGATGTCCTATGAGATAAGGTCTTCAGGACATCAAGGCAAATAGTCTGAATTTTACACAGTAAAATTTCACATCCAGGAATCATCACAGAACAAAATGTCTGTGGAATATGGTACAAGAATCATAAAGTGTGGGGCTAGAAAGAGATGGCTCAGCAGTTAAAAGCACTGACTGTTCTTTCAGAGGACCTGGGTTTGATTCCCAGTACCCATATGACAGCTCACAAATGACTATAATATCAGTTCCAGGGGACCTGACATCTTCTTCTGGCCCTGGGGATGCTGTGTATTCTGTATACACAGCATATGAAAACATACATGCATGCAAAGCACTTATGCATAAGAAATACTAAAACAATATTATGAAGGCTATTTCCAATACTTCTGCCGTGACCTCTTTTATAACATGTTTTTTGGTTGTTTCATGCCATGCACATAGTTTGTCTTGGTAAGAACAGAGCAAGTGGACAGTCTTTGAAAACTTTCAACCCAACATCTAGAATTCTAGAATGTCCTCAAATTCTCCAAGATGTTACTTATTCAACAGGTCCTCAAAACACCAGCTGAACTCTGTCCCATTCTCTATCTTAGCTTCAAATACGAAAGCAATTTTCTTTGCTGCCAATCAGAAAAATCTCATCTTTCAGAGCTAATGTTTTAGCATCAACGAGTCATACACAAATCCCTCTATGTAAATATTGAGTTGAGCACCTGTCCAGTCACCTACACAACCATCACAAATCCAAGTGTCCCCTATTCATTCAGAGTCATCAAACCATCTTGCTGAAAAATGGTGGCAGTTTAAAGGCTGGATCAAACAGCAAATGTGAGTAAGCAAATTCATCAGCCTACAAGAAGAGGGCATCCAGGTAAAATCAAATTATTCAAGCCAGTAAAATAGAGCCTATATGTTAAAAACAATCAAATCTCCACTAATTCCTTCGGACTGGCAGAGAGGCTGGTGAGATTGAATTTAAAAAGGAAAAAGAAAAAAGAAGTGATTTTGAGAGAAGTGCTTATCTACCATTTCCAAAAATACAGAGCAGAAAACAAAAGCCTATGTTGTGTGGGGGACTCTGCAAGCCATTTGAAAAGAAAAAAATCCTTTTGTAATTAGTGTATTTGTTACTTGAATATAACTGATTGTCCTGGGGTAGAAGCACTAACCTGCTGACCTGGCCCCACAAACACTGACTAACCTTTTTCTTCTTCTGTTTTATGACCCCTCCGCTCAACCTACACTGTGCATTGATAAATTCTCACTTCAACTTGACTAAACTGGGAAAATACATAAGTAAAAATTATTAAAGAAAGAGAAAAAAGTGTTATCTTAGTTCTGCTTCTTAGTAGGAAACTGAAATAATTTTTCTAGGTAATTTAATTTTTGGGCCTCAGGAGTTGGGGTAACTCTACCCAAGAGTCCATGTTGTCCTTGGTGGTTCTTAGAACATGACCAAACTTGGTTTATAGCCTATCTTCTTCCCAGCCCATGTTTTTCCTTACCTCAACAGCCCAGAGTGGTCAAAGTTCCTTAAAAATACCAGAAAATCCTTCTGAAGTTGAAAAAAAAAAAAATTGGGACTCCAGAATTATAATCTCTTCCAAGCTAATATAAACTGTTAATTTATTTATCATCTCCTGGGGAGTCAAGAGGTGTTCCTATCTTAATGTGAATTATTTATGTTTATGGTTTGGGGCAAGTTATTTAAATTCTCTAAAGTTCCATCGCTTTACCTATAAGATAGACATTTTTAAAAATGAACAGGAGCTCTCCACTGGGGTTGCAGCTAGGCTTAAATGAAATCCTGGCACAGAAAGCATCTAAGCAGAGCCCAGTGCAGCACAAACATTTACCACAGGATCATCAACTTCCTCTTCATCTTTGTCTTGGATGCCATCTGCAGCACCATGAGCTAAGGTCATCCTTTCATCTTCCAGCCCATCCTCCAGCTTCCCAGTGCTAATCCACACCATCCACTCTGGGAAAGGATGTGCCTGCTTCATCAGTAACTCTCCCTTTTAACCAGGTCATCCATTCTGTGTGGTACCACCTACCTGAACACACCATGAACTCTACTAAAAAGCTATTTATTTGCTAGCTGTTCCATATTGATGTGTTTACAGTGAACAAAGACTCAAAAAGGAAGGGGAATAAATCAGAAACTGTTCTAGCAAGTTATTTTTCTAGCTGCTTAACATGATATTTGCATGCAACTAAGGAGTGTGCTATCCAAATATTATAATAAAGAGCCAGGGCAGTGCCTTGGTAAACAACCTATCTGCACTTACCTAAAATGATACAAAAAAAGTGAGCAAAACTTGGAAGGTTTTCAAATGCAGTGAGTGTTTCTCTCCTTTATTCAGACCCTACCATGGTGTGCCCAACTGCTAGCCAATTCCAAAAGAAGTCAAATGAAATAACCTTTTGCCTACAAAATCGCTCCAATTTCTCTTTCACCTATGAAGCAGAGACTTAGCTGGCTTGAGCTGAATAAACACCATTATCATAACACATGTTGAGCAGTTTAAACACTATTTATTTTGCACAGTTCTAAAAGTTGAAAAGTATAAGATCAAGGTGGCAGCAGGTTTGGTATCTGAGAAGGAGTCTCTGCCTGGGATGCAAAGAGTCTTCTCTATCATCTCCTGTGGCTTAGATAAGAGCTCTGCTCTCTTCTTTCAATGAAGACACTAATCCCATCATGTGAGCTCCACCCTCATGAACTCATTTAATACCAATTGCCTCCAAGAGGCCCCACATCAAAGCGCTGTCATTTGGGGAACTATGGCCTTGATGTCTGAATTTTCAGTCCATCTAGAAGGAATAAAGGAAAACTCAGCATATACAACCTTTGAGCATCAGGGTGCTCCATTTGAATAGGTGTCAGTAACAGTCAGTGGGCCTTCCCAACATGTGTCAGTGTTCATCAGCTTCTCAGTTCTCTAACATGCCATGTGGCTAGAGTAGAAGAGGAGCTACATGGAGCACGTAAGCAGCAAGCAAAGACTTCTGGCTTCTGCATTATGTTCCTCCTTCCTGGTGGAATTCATTAAAGAGATGACCTCAATTGCCACAGTAATAAGGTTTGAAGGTCGGTTGTGTAACGTTCCAAAACAGCTGGTAAAACACAGCCTTTGCATCAGAGAGTCATACGAAAGGTCACAGTACTAATCAGAGGGCAGAGACAAAAGCAGCATTTCTCAAGTTCTAATAATTTCCTTTTCCTTGTTTGGTCCCTATAGAAGTCCCCTTCTATTTGGAGAGAGAAATTGCTTTTTCTTCTTGGGCACCAAAGCAATAAAAAAATGTTCTCACCAGAACACCCTAATGTAAAGCGTAACCTTGGATAGAGTCAGTTTGTTTCCCTCATCCTCAGTTTCTTTTGCACATCAACAAGGCAGTGTTACTTCTTGGCTTGATTGATGATGAGCTTAGAGAATGCAAACACACAGAGAACGTGATGGAAACATGGTAACACCAGTTCTCTTGGGAAAGCATCCTCTTCCCTCCCAAATATTTTCTAGGCCCCTGTGCCAGAGTCAGCATTCCCAAAACACCGTGTATTTCATTCCAAAGCTGGTGTGCTGACCTTGTCCCTCAGTGGACAAACCCAACACATTCAGTTCTGCACTCTGGGTCTTAGCACTCACGGCCTGCATCAGTTTGCTGGGTGAGTATGTGTCAGGAAGCCCTGAAGACCCAGAGGAAAGAGCCTCAACAAAAGCATACCTCAGCCTGAGTTTTGTTTCTCACTTGGGTGGCATCTGAGTTCTTTTGTTTCTCCCTCTGTCAGAGCAAAAGCGTCTGCATAACTAATGGGGTTGCCTGAAGACACTATGTGCATTGGCTGTGCTACATGGGGGTTTTTCTTTTCCTGATTTATATGTTGATGAATTCCTGAACTATGCACCAGCACAGGCAGAGGCATAGTAACACTGACAAAAGGCATATAAGTGTTGGAGGTGCCAGCAATACACTGAGAAGTGAAGCAAGTAAACAAATAATGACACATGTCAGATAAATAGATGATGATAGATGGTAGATAGATATACAATAGATAGGTGAATGGTAGTTATAATAACATATGTATATATTTATAACATGTACATTTATCTACATGTTTTTGTTCCAAGACTAACTTTCCTAATTCAGGGACCAGTGGTCTTCCTGATACCCATCTCATAGCTAAAGGGACAGAGGCCCAAAAAGCTCAGATCCTCTCAGGTCCTACAGCTAATTCAGAGCAGGAACCCAGGTTTTCTTCCTCTTCTATATGCTCCCCACCCCACCAGCATGTGGCAGAGAGACAAAGAAAGAGGAAAAGAAGAGACATGCTTGGTTAAGAAGCATCTTATCTCTTAAGGAGGCTCAACTTGGGGTCAGCAGTAATACTATTGGATATATGGGGATTTGAAATTCTCATTTTGTAGAGCAAAGTTTTCTAAAAAAGCCCTCACCCTATACCCAAAAAATCCACCTAACCTTAAAACCTGCCATTTTGTGGTGAAGCATACATGTGAAACAGAGCCCAAAGGAACATCTCTGGCCCCCAAACAGCATTCACGTGATGAGGGACAGTGATCTGTATCTCTCCTTTGGTAGTCACTTAATAGGGAACTCCAGTCAGCAATCCCTTCTTCCAACAGATGGGAGACTGGTTTCTGCAGTTAGCTGCCATTTGTTTCAATTATGTGTATTAATCATAGCCTTCATCCTGATAGTATTCTTCAGGGAACAGAAGTGTCAGAGCCTCTGTTTTGTAATCACACAGCTTTTCACTCAGAACAGAATTTGGTAGCGGCAGGAGAAAGGAAAAATGCTAAGTCAGAAGCTGTTTGGGTTCAAGTGCAGTGGTGCTGAGTTTGGAGACATGCGGCCCACAGAAAGCAAGGATGGCACTGCTGTGATTTGTGGGAAAGTGACATCTCAACACCACACATGCTCAGAGAACTCAGCTTTGTTTGCAGTGTAGCAATGTACAGCTGTCATTCATTCTTTAACTATACCCCAATTCATTTATCCAAACACTGATCAAGCTACTAAGTCTCAGAATACATACTTTTCCAAGAACCCCTAGTTGCATTTCCAGCAAAACAAACAAAACAAAAAGTAGAAATTATTTCAGGGGCAAAATGGCTTCCTGGGCCTGTCATCCTCTGATTTTCATGTTTAACAAATATTTACAGTAGAGTAGCTCTGAAGCAGGCAGTAAGCTATGTGCTGGATATTCACTGGTGGGCAAAATTGCCATGGACCTTGATTTCATCAATCTTGCAGTCTAGTGAGGGAGACAGCCCTCAGACAGAGATGCATACATATAGACTTAACTCTGAAATGTTTCATCTCTGTGGGGACAAGATCAGAGTAGTATGAGAGATAAAAGAAAGTGGAGAGGGCTAATTTAGACTGAAGGACTAGGGAAGGCCTCTAGCCTCATTTAAATTTAAACTAGAGTCTGCAAATGAGCATGAGTTGGCCTGTAAGGAATGGGAAAAAAGACAAGTAAGGATAGAAGAGTACCTGGAGAGTTGCAGAGCAAACATATCAGGAGTAACAAAAGCCGGTGTGGTGGAAATGGCCAAGCTATAGATCAATGGTTCTCAGCCTTCCCAATGCTGTGATCCTTTAATACTTATGAACTATTATTACTATTATTATTACACTTATCATGTTCCCTATGTTGTGGTGACCCCCAATCATGAGATTATTTCATTTCTACTTCACAACAGTAATTTTGCTACTGTTATGAATCATAATGTAAATATCTGCTACGTAGAGTATCTGAAATGCAACGACCCCTGTCTGTGATGTACAGGTTGAGAACCACTGCTCTAGATCATAGTGGGCTTGCAACATCTGGTTAAGGAGCTTGGACTTTATCCTAAGAAAAATGAGAACTATCACAATGTTTGAAGTTTGGTTAGAAGGACTCTACTTTTTTCGGGGTGGGGGGAAATCACTCTGGTTGCTGTGTAAATTATCAATCAGAGAGATTAGGAGTAAAGCAGGAAGGACTATTGACAGCCTCCGCAAGTGACTGTCAAGTGATGGATGGTGCTAACTGGCTACAATAGTGACAGTGAAGATGAAGATATGCGGGTGGATTTGAGTTTTAATTTGGGGGCAAAATCAATGTCTGCCCATCAATTAAAGCCTTCACTGAGCTTGTTAATTTTCAAAGGTCTTAAAAGTAGTTCTTCCTCCCACTCTGTAGGATTGCTGGAAGAACCCAATGAGATAAAAGTGCAATTTTAGACACATGAAACACTATCATTTTATGGGAAGACCACCAAGTCACTATGTTTGGTTGGTTCAAAAATCTTATCCCATAAAGAAAAGGCACTTTACCTAACCTGATACATCTCTATATTTGTCAATTATCCAACAAGGTTTTAATAGAAGTAGGGTGCAGGTTATTTTAAGGGTACAACTAAGTTGTGCTCTATTGGGGTGCCATAACACTCCCCAAGTGGAAAACTGGGCAATGAAGAAGGCTTAGTTATACTTTTAGACCCCTAGAGTTTCACTGGGCCGTTGAGCCCCAAGCTAGTCTATTACCAGTCTAATGCACTAAATTGCATCATAAGGGCCCACAAGAGCTCTTTCATTGCTTAATTTATGATTAGGGAGTACCTTGGGCAAAATTGACCCGGAAAATTATCATCTAGCATGGCCCTACTGTCTAAAATTTCCCAGAAATGAAATAATACTTAAGGAAATCAACAAACTTTAAGGGCAAAAATACATTGCTCTTTTTTGTTTTGTTTTGGTTGTTTTGCTTTTTTTTTTTTACATTGAGGCAGCACAGTTGTGTTATGTTACTATGACAGTAAAACCTTCACTTGAGGTATTGAGTCTATAGAGGAATGATTATTTTAAGAGTTTACAGCTTTCAAATATTTGATGCCTTTAAGGAAAAATTTTTAAATGTGTTACATGTTTTCCCTATGTTAGGAAACAGAATAAGTGGGAGATAATTTGATTAATTAATAAAAATTTATTGATAATACATCATCCTGGTTCTGCTACTGTATTTCTAGACTTCTTCGGATAAGCCACATAGCTTTTCAGTTGTAAAAGGAGGAAGGCTCTCTGACTATAAGTCTTTCAGTAAAGGTTTAATTTTTTTTTTGGTTTGGCTTGGTTTGGTATTTAAATATCCATTTTATTCAGGCCAATCCATGCCAGTTGTGCAGAACTAACAGTTACCTATGATTTACCAGATAAGAATAAAAACAATGAACTCTTTGCTGTCCTGTTGAACAAAGCCCAAACACTTTTACTCATGTGTACACTCCTGCCTATGAAACTACTATGAAAGCATTCTACAAGTTGGGGATATGGCTCAGTTGGCTAAGTGCTCCTTATGCAAGTCTAAGGACCTGAGTTGTAGCTCCAGAACCCACGTGATTAAAGTTGGGCACAGGTGCGTGTGTTTATAATCCCATACTATGGAAGAGGAAACAAGTAAACTCCTGAGTCTTGATGAGCAGCCCAAGCACAATGGATGAGTTCCAAGACAATGACGGACTCAATCTCAAAAACAAAAGCAGAAACAAAAACACCAAGGTGGGTGTCATCTTTTAATATTGACTTCTAGCCTCCACATAAATACATACACATGTGTTTATACACATGTAGCCACACACATACATATACACACACAACGTGAGAAAGGGAGACAGAAGGGGTAGGGAAACAAAATGCAACCTGTTTCAATGTTGGCTCTCAGCTCTTGTATTTACACCTCCTGATGACTAGGACAGCCCGATGTAGAGGAAACACTTTGAAAACTCTGAGAAAGATGATTTTTAAGATCTAAGTCAAACAGTCAAGGATTTTATGATCTTCAGTTATCTCCCTGGTGTTCTCACATAATCATGGAGTGACATTGTTTCCTGCAAGTCTACTTTTTGTGTTCTCTGTGATTTCTGAGTCTCCGAGTTTTCTGATTTAAGATATGCTGGGTAGATGGATTAGCAGTTAATACACACTGCTCTTCCAGAGAACCTGAGTTCCGCTCTTAGCACACACATCAGATTCACAACTCTCTGTAACCCCAGCTCCAGGGCATTCGCTTCCTTCTCTGGCCTTGGTAGGCACCCACACTTATGTGGACATTCCCCTTACTCCCTGACACACAAATAGTTAGAAGTAAAATAAATCTTTAAGAATTGTTTTCTTTTAAACTGATTTTCTTAAGACCACTGCTTGTACCTTAATACATACTGACCTCTAAGTTATTGTCCTGGTAATTTGGGGGCTGCCCCCACCCCCTCAGAGCACTTCTCCCATCACTTTCAACATTCCCCATCAGTTGCAGTTTTTGGCTGCAACCCAGCGAGGCCCTTTCTAGCTGATATTCAAAGGCAGCACTGAGTCCTTCACTAATCCCACTCCTTTCCCAGGGAAGAAAGCACGCAACTACTGGACAATTTTCTCTTTGGTTTTAAAAGCTGTGTTCTCCTTATCTGTGAGTAGCTCTAGATTCACAGTTGCTTTGGAACTTCTAAACTTCCAGCAGCCAGATAAAGGGCTTATTATCCTTATAGTTCCTTGAATAATGAATAAAAATCTGATAATGGAGCAATTTCTGAACTATCTTCTAAATACTAGAATGTAATTTTTAATTAATTAAAATGATAAGGCATTTTAAAATATTTCTCAAGCTTCGGAGTGCTCATTCCCCAAATCTGTCACTTTTCCTTTGTTAAGAATAAAATATAACTCTTCAAACAGATACAGGGACATTAGTCCCCTGCCTTCATAGTATGCCAACCATGGATTTAGCTGAAGGATGACTGTAAACCCACTAAAAAATTTCAGGAAATCAAGCAAGTCAACGAGGGAGATAGGATGAGATAGCAAGAGGGTTAGAATTTGGCCAAGGACTTGCTATCTGTTCAGCCAGAATTTGAACTAGAAAATTCCATAAGTAGAATTTCTGGCTCCTCCTTATTGTAACAGTACATAATTGGATAACATCCCTTGTGGTTCATTTCACACTGGGGAACCAGTGATGGGAAATAACTGCCCAGGGAACAGAAAGCAAGTAACAGCAACTTGATACACCCCACCGTGTTAACAGCTTGGCCCCTTAAACTTTCTCACCACCAGAGAATATCTTTCCAGTAGCCTGTTTGAGTTTCCAAAATGAAATGTGAGTGTGGTTGGAGGAAGAGGTTCAGAGCACAGAAGTTAGCATAAAGAATTATCGACAGCGGAACCAGCTGATAAGAAGAGCCAACTGCTGAAGATATCCCACAGTTTGGTTGGAGGACAGAAAGTTGTCAGGCTAGAATTAAGCTGGAAGTTTTCTTCCTTTAGTTTAACTTATATAATGTCATAAGGTGCTATGCAATTTTTTGGAGGGAAAAGCTCATCAACAATTTTACCCTGTTATGAACCCTCTCAGCTATAATACCAACCTGCCAGGCAAGACATACCCACTGATGCAACTGTGGTAGTGCTGCTTTAGGTTTAACCAACTGATTGCTGGTTGGATTTGAAGCCTTACCTACAGGTGGGAATTCTTACCTGATACCATGATCCTAGTCAAAAGCCTATTGCTTGGAGGTCCTAGGAGGCTGGAGGTAGGGGAACTACTGTTGTTTTGCTAAGTGGACATGGTGTCAAGTTGCCTTCTAAACTTCTAAACATCTATGATTAAACACACAGATTAGTGCTGCTCTGGTCAGAGAAATTTCTGTTTCTACCAGGGATCAGTGAAGGCAGAAACATATAACAGATCAAAGTGCTAAGCATAAATGATTGTTGAATGTTTATCCCTAAATGGGACATCCGTATCACCCTATCCCAGGTTCATGTAATGTCCTGGAAGAGGAAACAGAAAGGGAAGAACTGGAGAACTGGGAAGAGTACTGGAAAGTTCACTCCTCTAGATATGACACCACCATTGCCCTATGGATTCATAGTACATGTGGTTACTTGCACAAGACTTAGACAAGATTCAGCCCCTCAGCATTCCTTCATGGATGGGGGAGGGGTTCATGAGGCCCCACCCTTCACTGAGGAGCTATTGGCAGTTGATGGCTATCAGGGGAGTGGGAGTCACTTTCTTCAGTGGTGAAGCCACTAGTGAGTTGCCCATCTATGTTCATGCAGACAATCCTAGTTAGCACAGAAGGTCACAGAAACAACAGCAAATAAGAGTTGAATATAGAAGGGCAACTTGGTGGGAAGCAGAGGCTCAGTGGGAGCTGGATTAGAGACAGTAACAAGGTGTGAAATGGTTAAAATACATTATGTACATGCATGGGTTTTTTGGAGAATGAAAACAAAACAAAATGAAATAAAAATAAGGACAGTCTTCATTCTTATATAGGTTTTAATAAAAGAATTCTAGGCTTAACAGAAACAACGCAGAACACAATTTCTTATATGAATCACAGCTTCTAAACCCCAGCCTGGGAGAATGAAAGTAATTTTTACAATCTACAAACTTGGGAATCGGTAGGATGAAAACTGGGTTAGCATGTTCAAACCATGTGGGTTGAACTGTTATACTTTTATATGAACTAGGTCTTGTTCATATAAAATTTCGTGTGTATTTTAAAGAAGTTTCACAGACTCTAGATCAAAAACTTTTGCTGTAAAATACAATCATTACTTTCTTTTCCATGATTAAAAAAATCACTATATTTATTGCTCATACTGTACCTTCTATAGGTATCCACATGAAATTTTGGTTATTAGGTTTTTTCCTCAGCAACCACAACTAGAAATGAAAATACTATTGAAATTACCCATTCACACTCCATTTGCAGTCTTTTCTACAAGACTCAAAGAACTACAGATTTGATCTCAGATTTCTCCAGTCTAGAAAGTACATGATACCATATTTTAAAAACAGATGTGAACTTTATGAAGATCCAACCAGAAAGATTTACAAAAGTATGATTAATCAACAGCAATGAAGAAGGACTCTCTCTGTTCGTCCAACAAAAATGTCCCTTTGCTTTAATGCACAATAGTCTTTTTTTTGGGGGGTGGCATTCTCAGCCACCAAAATGACCTCATTTTTAAGTCAGACTATGCTATGTCCCTTCTGTATATCATGATTCCATGATGATACAATGGGTGGCATTGGGTAGACAGGTACACTGGGTTTAAAAGATTAAAAGCAATCCACTCTTACCAACAAGTTAATTCCACTTTATTGGGAGAATCTATAAGGGTCTGAATATGTAAGAAAAGAACTATAGACCTTATGAAGACTGGAAACTTGAAAGATTCGTTCTTATCCTAAAGATTAGTAGTAATTAATATTAATAAAACATGATCCCCGCTGAAGTGAGCAGACACTGGCAATGGGGCATTCTCCATATAGTCAAAAGAGTCCTGTGTGTAAGGCGGAAAATCTGAAAGGAAACAAAGGTTCCAACAGTTACTTGTGTAAATCTGAACAAACTGTTCAACAACTCTGAGACCTTTTTAAAACCTACAGAACACTTACCAGCATGCAAGCCCTACTTGTCTTGAAGGGTTGTCTCACCAGCCAGATTGGGGGGAAGTGCGTCTGAATGTGCTCTGTGACTTGTAAATCATTATGCAAATAATTGCTATTATTATATGTGCATGTGTCCATGCAAAGCTGTGATTGATTCAGAAAGGGGAGAAAGTATGGAGGGAAATACAGAAAAAGAGAAGATACAGAAAGAAGCAATGGGGGTGAAAGGGGGAAGAGAGAAGCTGCCACGGTGCGAGAAGGAATAAAAAGAAAGGAAGGGATGTGGAGAGAAACCAGTGCTGGTACAGTAACAAATAAATCCCCCAGCATGACAGCCTTCTGCTGAAGCATTTCATTTTCCCACAACATAATGGTGTGTTATTGCCCATTATCTGTTCTGTCAGTGCCAGAGTCGATATTAAATGAGGGGCAGCTGCATTTAGCTGCCATTTTTCAGCTGTCTCCACGTTGCCATGGAAACCCAGTTGTTTCTCGCTGAACCTGCCTGTAAAGAGGAGTGGGGGGTGGAGAGAAAGGGAGCAAGTGCTGCAAGAGGTTGGGGTGTCAGGGTGTGGAGTGAGAAGAAGGCCAGCACCTAGGGCCGAGGGACAAGGCAGAAAAAAAAAAAAAAAAAAAGGGAAGAAAAGAACCGCACAAAACAGGTTTGTCACACTCTGCCTGCACCTGATAAATCGGCCATTTTACAAACACTATCCATGCTCCAGCGGCAGATTCTCCTCTGCAGAGGCTCTCAGTCCAGACTCTCCCGGAGCTCACCGAATGTGGGTTCTGCCTGAATCATCCAGTTTCCCTTCCCTACTCGACACGCTTCTCCCTATCTTCTACTTCCTCAGCCCACCCTCGGAGAATGGCACTGGATGGATCTCTGATTGTCTGACGTACAGGAGAAAAAAAAAGTCTCATTTTCACCAAATATATTGATATTTGGCCTCTGCATAATCCATGTGCCCTTTTCTATAATGTATTCTTTTTCTTTTTTTTTTTTAAAAGAATCATCAAATGTTTAGTTTAAGAAATCACTGACTATCCCAACATGGCAAATTTCAATGGAAAACAGAGCCAGTTCGTTGGGCTACTGAGAAGTAGGCCTGGAGCATGTGACAAGCTCAGAGCCTGGAGTGGTGGGTTCTCAAGAGAATAAAAAAAAAAAAAAGATTTTTCACTCAAAGGGAACAGCAACCTTGCATTCCTGGAGTATGGGAGGCTGGAGGTCCAATCTTTTGACTTTTTTTTTTTCTTTAGACTCCAGAAACTTTCTTAGGGTAAAATTTCTAAACTATAAATATTGGTTTAACTTAAAAAAAAAAAACTATCTAGATGATGGCTACACGGACTTTTGGTTTGTAATTGGCTTAATCTAACCTAGTCCAAAACGAAGCACAGGAAGACGGAAAGCTTGACGCACCTCCTTCCTTCCCCACGCCTAACTCGATACTTTGCCATCTCTCCCCTTCCTTCCTCCTCCTCTTCTCCTTTGCCCTCATGCAACTGAGGAAAGATTCATCTTTCTGTGATCTCATCTCCAATTGTAACCCCCCTTTCCAAAGAGTCCCTGTTTCACTCCTACTTTATCTCATAAGCGTATTTTTGCTGGTGAACAAGTGCGTCCTGAGAATCCTGATAACTGTGAACCAGCTGTCAGGGGACCACACATTGACTCCCCAGCACAACAGGGCCTATTAGTACCCTGCCCATGCCATGCCTTTTCTACTGCAGCACACACACACCCTTTGGACTCTTAATTAACCACTTACAAAAATAAAAAAAAAAAAAGTAAACGTGCTTAGTATATATTTTCTAACTGAAATCTTACAAGCACAGTATGATTCTGGTTATTAATATCCTCTTCGGCAGGCATTAAAACTGAAGATCAGTAACAATGCACTAGCTCCTACAACTAGTCGGAGAGCCAGGCTGGGAATCAAACCGTGTCTATCAAACCTCAAGGACCTAAGCCCTGCATTCGATTACCTCCCTACAAAACACATAAACAATCCAATGCCTGTGATCACGATATCCTACTAATTGCATTCTGACCTCAACTTTGGTGTGCCTGCTACTGTCAGAGACCAGCTTAGGGCACCACACCCTTAGCAATAAGTTTAATTAATAACATCTTTTATTAGAATCCTAGCTTAAGGATCACTTTCATCACCACTGCAATCTCATTCTTCTCCCTGAGGTTAACTTCTGGTATTTGCCTAACTCCATTTTGCCCATCTGTATTTCTGTATTCAAATTACAGGCAGAGTGACTTTCCCATTGGCAAATCAAAGTCATCAAGATATCTCTATCCTAACCCAAGCCACATTGGAATACTTTACAATCTGACTTCCCCATGTGATCTGGCCTATGCTGTTCTCGATATCCTCATCCCTATCTCTGCCTGACAAAGCATCCTGATACCTGGGGTAATGATGTTGCCAGATACCTATTGATCCACCTAGAGCTCCAGCTATCACAGTCTGCCACAGACCTCCACCAGCAAAGTCCTTTTCCTAGAATGCCCCCAACCCCCTTTCTGGGTCTTAGTCACTGTTTAAAACATAGTTCAAGCCTTATTCCTCCAGGATGCTTTTGTGATGCCTGGGTCTGTTCCATGTACTCCTTAACTGAGTGTTCTCTACCCCCAGTATACCAGTGTGGTAGTAATTACCATTTCACAGTGAGATCTTTTTTCAGGACAGGGACTGAGCCTGGACCACTCAATTCTACATTCTGGCACACTGTGGGCGGTCATTAAGTGACTACTGAAAACATTTCCTATTTCTGTTGACAAAGATATAGAATTTTTGATAAATCTGAATAGACTTTAAGTACAACAGATCAAATGACAAAGGGATAAGAGGATTTTCTATATCCATACCATAGCATACCATACCATATAGCAGCTTCCAAACAGTGCTTTTCCATAACCATGCCCAACTAGTACAGTATATAAATGAGCATGTACATAAAACATACACAGATAAGGGAGTGGATTTATTTATATAAAAACAATAGAGAGAAATGTTGTAATACAGAGACTTCTGGGATATGGTCATTCTACAGAACAAGGTTAGAAGATGCAATGTTACCCAAGGAATACTCAATCTTACCACAAGGACACATGCACAACTATGTTCATATCAGCATTATTCGTAATAGCCAGAACCTGGAAACAACCTAGATGCCTCTCAACTAAAGGAAATTTGGCACATATACACAATGGAGTACTACTCAGCAATAAAAAGCAATGATATCATGAAATTTGTAGGCAAATGGATGGAACTAGAAAATATCATCTTGAGTGAAGTAACCCAAATTCAGAAAGACAAACATAGTATGTACGCACTCATAATTGGATACTAAATGTGAGGGAAGGGACGGCCAGACTGTAACCCACAATTCCAGAGAGGCTAGCTAACAGAGAAAGACCCTAGGAGGGACACATGGATGACCCTGTAAAGGAGAAGTGGATGAGATCTACATGAGTGGACTGGGTGTGTGTGTGGGGAGGGTGGCAGAAGGCAAGGAGTGGGGGATGAGAACATAGGGAAATGGGAGGGTCAAGCTGAAACAGGGACAGAATGGGAGGGTAGGGAGGAAGATACCATGATAGATGAGGATATATTGGGAATAGGAAGAGGCAGGTGCTGGGGAGGCTCTCAGGAATCCACAAGGTTGACTCCACCTTGGTCTGCTGGCAGTGGTCCATAGGATGCCTGGACTGGTCTACTCTGGTGACTGGCCTAGCAAATAACCTAGCTGTCATCATAGAGCCTTTGTCCAGTGACTGATGGAGGCAGATGCAGAGATCCATGGCCAGGCACCAAGCTGAGCTCAGGGAATCCAATTGATGAGAGAGGAGAGATTCTGCAGGCGAGGAACATTGAGATCATGATGGGAGGCATGCAGAGATGACCGGCCACACTAGTGGAAGTCCATGAACTGTGGACTGGTGGCTGTGGAGCCCCCATGGGACTGGACTAGGCCCTCCGAATATGAAAGACAGCTGTGTGGCTCAAACCATTTGGGGGGCACCCAGGCAGGGGGATCGGAATCTATCCCTGATCTATGGGCAGGCTTCTGGGAATCCGGTGCCTGTGGCATGACACCTTGCACAGCCTTGGTGCAGTGGGAAGGGGCTTGGACCTGCCTAGGCTCAGTGTGCTGGGCTCTGCTGACTCCCCATGGGAGATCTCAATTTGGGGGATGTGGGGATGCAGGGTGGCTTGGGAAAGAAGGCTGGGGGTAGGAAAAGGGAGGAGGGGGATCTGTGGATGGTATATGGAGTGAGTAGAAAATTTCTTAATAGAGAATAATGAAAAAAAGAAAAATATATATTATTTTGATAATGGTTACATTTAAAACAAAAAGAAGAAGATGCAATGTTACTATGTCTTTGTCTTGACTGAGGGCTTTCCTAGTTAGGATGTCCAGAACACAACAGACATCTCTAGACCCATCCACGTGTCCTTGAGTGGATGGGAAACTGTGACATTTCAGACCAACATAGAACGCTGCATTGTTTCCTCTGGCAACAGTGGTTAGCAGGTTACTAACCACTGCTATGTATCTTTGGCTCTCTTCATGATTTAAATTTTTCTTTTAGAGAATGTCGCTTTCCTTCGAGTCTCCTTTTTATATTTTCATTCCCAAAGCTTAGAATTTACCCCCATCATTTAGACACTAACCAAAGCCTCAAGGTCTCCTGATGATCATCATCTTCTGGCTCCCAGGTACCCAGAAGAGCACTTGAGAATGTTTGCTTGGCAGCTCTTCTATTCTAGTGTCTTAAAGTCCTATCAACAAGCATCTCTAGCAGCCAAGGGCTCTGTGGATACTGGGGTTTATGTGTAAGAGGTTGCCATTTTCTCAAGTAAACACATTCACAAAAAGTATATTACAAACAATGGCTTTAAAGGAACATAGCAAAATACCATGGCTGGTTCTTCCATTACCAACCAGAATTCAACTAGTCAATATAACTTAAATGAAAATATTCATAGGAATAAATCTAATATGAGAGCTCTCCATGAGAAAGTCACTGAGAAAAAGCACCTGCCCTCTACACATTGGTACCCTTAGTCACATATCCAGGAGCAATGTGGGTTCCCGATAGTGGAACTGACCTAAATCATGGATCTTGCAGACTTTGATTCCTCATAGTGATGACCAATGGAGAGGGTAAGCCAAAGGAGGCAACATCAAAATGCCAGTTCCTGCTCAGTTTCTTGCATTTTGGTTCCTTGAGTTTAATAAAGAAAAGTAGGGGATAGCCGGGCATTGGTGGTGCACGCCTTTAATCCCAGCACTTGGGAGGCAGAGGCAGGCGGATCTCTGTGAGTTCGAGGCCAGCCTGGGCTACCAAGTGAGCTCCAGGAAAGGCGCAAAGCTACACAGAGAAACCCTGTCTCGAAAAACCAAAAAAAAAAAAAAAAAAAAAAAAAAAGTAGGGTCTGGGCAAATAGCTCCTTTTGTAAAGTATTTGCCACACAAACAGGAGGATGTGAGTTTGATCCACAGAACCTATGTAAAATGCCAAGCATGGTGACATGTACTTCTAATCCTAACACTGGGAAGGTAGATGGACAAAGGAGGATCTCTTGGGATTACTGGCCAGCCAGTATAAAATAATTGGCAAGCCCCATAAGATACCCCAGTGAGATACTCTATCTTTGAAAAAAGAAAAATAAGGCTGAATAGCATCTGAGAAATGTCACTCATGGTTTATCTCTGGCCTCTACATTCATACACCTATGCATGGATAAATGCTCCCTGATACACACACCACACACATTAAGGATCAAGACAGCTCAAAAGAAGTAGGACAATAGTGTTTTTCCCATAGAAGTTCAGAAGGAAAGGAATCCATATTATAGTATTTGGTTCTGAATCCACAAACTCCTAATTTTGTACAAAAATCATGCTCTTGGAGTGAATGTTTCTCAATGTGTACATATTACTAGATATTTCAAAATGTTCTTCTAAAGTCAAGATGGAATACTTGCTTCACACTTCTAAAATGTGTCTAAACCTTAGGACAACGTGAGACACAACAGACAATTGTGAAAATTATAGGCATGCTAACCAGAGCCTCTAGGATCCATATGAAGGGAAGAGGAAGCAGAGCAGTAACAGGCAATCTAAAACAATGGAGGCTAAGGAAAATATTTCTCATATAAATACAATATCACACTTTCTAGATACTTGGACATATATATTACTTGCAAACAGTCCTTACACAATTTACTATTCTTTTAAGAAAGGCTATCCCATTTGTGGGAAAAAGACATAATTTGGCTTTGCAATATATTATATGCAGTGTTGTCAAAAAAAGTTCCGTCATATGCTAAAGAAGAATTGTCTACCAAGCTGACACTATTGTCAGAAAAGAATCCCTGATGCATACCTGCTACTCATACTTCTCAATGATGTGTTACCTTTTTTTTTTTTTTTTAATTCTTGTAACATTTCACTTCCAATTGCAGAATAGATGCTAGGCCTATTTTTTGGACATGTTGGTAATTATTCATTACAATTAAGAGAGAAAGGCCAATGAATTTACTCCCACTGAGGAATCCATGCATTGCTGAATGGGACAATGTTTTGGGATGAGACTTGAGCTTTCATGAACCTCTGTGTGCCAGTCTAGAATATGGCCAACCTAGTACATCTAATGTGCGGGAAAGATGCTTTGCAAATACATGATATACAGATAGGGAAAGGTCCAAGAACAAAGTGGAAAAAAAAAAAAAACGGGCACACACTCACACATTTACACCCACATGATAACTTCATATGTTGAACTCCATGATCATTTTATTATTAAAAGAATCTAATTTTTCCATCTACATTTAAAACACAGATCCAATATTTACACATAGACATTTTGTACACCAGTTGAAAACTGAAGCCTTTCCAAACTTGTTAAATATGGTTTACTATTCTACCAAGGAACACATGGGAAATGAGATGTTTCTGTTTGTTGAATTTTCAAAATAAATTAGAACAGATATAGATGTCCAAATATAGCACTCTTGGCTTGTGTTTGGAAAGGGTGTGAAATGAGTAAAGATTTGATAGAAAAATATCCAGAGATGGTGCCTCACACAGTTTTCATGATTGGATGTAATAAAGATCCTTGCCCAGTAGCATTTTTATATGACATCAAATTTCAAGATTTTACAAGGTTAGTTTTGATCTGCCCTGAATGTCAAATTAGGGGCTAGACACCAATATATATTACTCACTGGAATATTTTTTCCCTCTGAATTCCCTTTAACATTCCAGCAACATCACTCAGACAGTCTCCTTCGGCCTTTTTTACAGGGCACAATCATTTACTGGAAGAAGCAGCTGTGAGTGAAAGTTCACCATTTCACTCTGAACTCCAAAGAAGCACTTTAACTTATACAGTGAGATGTCAAGATACTAATGATTCCTTGTTCTTGGAGAATGGGGATTGTGACACCAAAGGTGACTTGTCTCATCAAAATACAGCAGGCTTCCTCTCTGGCCTGAGGGAGGAGTAGGACTTGAAACTCCAAAGACAACCCCAAGTCAGTGTGTGGGCAGCATATGAACTCCTCTGGACTCCAACAAAATAAGCAGAATAAAGATGCTCTTCCAAAGCCCTTTGAGGGCTCATACTCCCTATCAGAAAGCAGTAGCTCTCACCTTCCTTGTATATTATCAAAAGGGCTGGGTCTCATGATGTTCAGGAGGATTTTACTCTACCTTAACACTAAATTCCATGTTTCTCACTGGTATTCAATGGTAGCCTTGATTAGAGACTCACCCCCTTTTCACATCCTGCTTAGGGTTATTCCTTGGTTTGATGGCATAAGAATCTGGGGATATTTCTGTGACCTTCTTGTCTTTTATATCTAGAAATAAAGTAAAGGACTAAAATGTTGTGCAAACGTTTTTTTGTTTTTTTTTTTTTAAAGATGGCAAAAAGACTGAAGAGGAAATAGAAATTCTGAGAGCCAAATTCTGATTTTCATAACTGTGACTGGTACTTCCAACAACTTCATTTCCAATGACACTGACTAGTCTAAGGTTGGTTTTCATAGCTCACAAAGAGAGTCAAATTACCCTTGATCCTGGAGACTATCCATTCAAAGTCAAAAAGGTCCCCATGGGCAGAGAGGTCTTGTCCTAGTAAATGCTGATTGGTATTAATCACAGTCCACATTCACAAAGAAGCAAGCAGTAAAACGAACAAGTATAAGGCAACAGTGGCTATTATCATAATTCCTAATTACGACTGTTTAGAGGTCTCTCAAGAAATATAATTAAGTTTAACATGCCAAGTGATAAAGAAAAAATATTAATCCATCTTCTGTCCTCCCCTACCACCCGCCAACAACTCTTTTTCCTCTCCCTGAACTATCTGTAACACTCTAGTTGCTCTGCTTTTCAGAAGCAGCACTGTCAAAGGGAATGTATTCCTCAGAGGACAAGGCTGGAAAGTCCACAGATGCTGCAGGCAGCCCAGGATTTCAGCTAAAGGGTTCATGATTGCAAACCTCAAGCCTGAAATTAAAATATGCTGGGATTAAGAAGTAAAGGGCCCAGATCCTTTGATGACAAACAGGGCAGAGGGAGAGAAATAGAGGGCAGTGGAGGAACCTTTGGGCATCCTGAGGATTCAGGCCTAGGCAAGGATATGCAGCTTCTAACAAGTGTGTTTCAAAGAATGTTTCCTTCTGTTTTTGTTGCTGTTACTCTTCCCCAAATGATCTATTAATTCTGAAAAACCAAACAACAACAAAATAACTAACCACAACAACAACTAATGACAAATGGCTACATGTTACAGACTGGAAGGAACCAGACTGCCAACTTGATGATGACAGAATAGGGGAGCATCCCTAAACCCTAACTCTTC
Organism: Peromyscus leucopus; assembly: GCF_004664715.2. NCBI lineage: Eukaryota > Metazoa > Chordata > Mammalia > Rodentia > Cricetidae > Peromyscus > Peromyscus leucopus. Next base: position 56,592,070 of record NC_051075.1, on the reverse strand, counting down.
TACTACAGAGCAGTGGATAAAGGGAAGCCAATGCTCTGTCCCTCCCCCAGCTCCAGCCCTAGCACAGTGAGTTTATGAGACATGATTTGTTCCATAATATCTCCAATTAAGGACTCGCAGGACTGTTGGCTGGCTTGCAAAGCCAAACACCTTTCCCAGCACTTGTTGGGGACTTGGGGTCATTGGAAATTTGAGTAGGATTTAGATTCTATCTGGGTGGCAAACACCCAGAAAAGGAATATTTTTCTGTTCCTTTTCCAGGAGCTAGACTGCTGGCCTCCATGGATGAGAACTACAGTATGGTGATATTTTATTTGTGCTGAAATGTGATTTTATTTGTATGTTAATAAAGTTGCCTCGAGAGCAAAGCTAAGAGCAAGCCATTTAGCAGAAGTCCAGTGGTATTGGCACATGCCCTTAATATGATCACATGGCAGGCAGAATCTCTGTGTGTTCAAGGACACAGCCAAGCCGAGACCCGAACCTTTAATCTCAGTACGAACCATAGAGACCTGGAGGTCTGTATAGACAGGCACTAATGAGGAAGTCATGTGGTTAGGTTTACAGCCAATGAGAAGGCAGAACAGAAAGGCAATTAAAAGAAAGGACACAGGAAGAAGGGCTCTCTCTCAGGGGCAAGGCCACAGCGAGTGGTAAGATAAGGTGGTCTCAGCTCTTGGCTACTGCTTGATCTCTGGGCTTTTAACTCTTTATTTAGCTCTGTGTTTCTTATTTAATAATACCATTTAGAATCACATCTACACTACAGTTTTCTGAACCTACACAGGTCACAACTGTTTCAACTAAACCAAGACACGGCAGTCACAAGAATGGAACCAAAGTGCTCTGGATGGTGGGCCACATAGAAAGGAAGAACACAGAATAAAACAATGATATGGGCCCTAACACACAGGGCACAGGACACCTGGGAGCAAGAAGCTATCATACCCATGAAAGCAGATTTCTTTGGAATTTAAAATAATAGCTAATATTGAAAGAAAATCCAAGTTTCTACCAGTCAGATGCTTTCATACTCTACTTGTATTCTAAAAGAAAAAAAAAATGTTTTCTGAAGGTGATACAACATGGAGCAATTTCTGTAGAATGAACCATCACATCATGGCTATTTGGAAGCAGGATGACAGAAATTCTTTAGAGTCCCTGTGGACGATGGATAATGCCCTTCTCAGCTAACTTTACTTTGGTGCACACAGAACAGAAAGTCCTAAACCTGTGTCTATCCTGGCATGCCATCCTAAGGCAGGCAAAGGTGGCACTTGCCCTGCCTTTGGAGTGGTCATGTTTTTTATTGTATGATTCTTATCCTTGAAGAGAACTCAAGGAAGGAAGAATTTAAACCTCACATGTAGTAAGCCCAGAGGGAAGAAGGAGGAACAGGACAGTTGTAATCAGTTGCACCTTCGCGGTTTGACAGACCAAGGTTCAGAAGATGACAGCGCTAAGAAGAATCTGTTTTTAAAGTATACAATATTTCCTGCTTATGGAAAGTTAAGAAATTTGCATGAAAAGCCATCAGAAGCTGGCCACCATAGGGCACTGTTGCCACCAAGGAGCCCTACATTTTTACCACAGTGTTGCCTTTGATCAAAAAACAATAGCTCTGGGCATTGGATGAGAACTCCAGAAAATGAGATTTCAGATGGATTCTTTAACCTGTGAACCCACAAAAAGATGTTTGTGGCTTTTCCTATTTCCATCACTATTATTACAACTCTCTGCTTTGAAGATTCTCCATGTGACTATCATTAAAATAAAATTTAGCATAGAAATGACAGCCAGATATTGTTTAGGGATTAACACAACTTATATAGCCCCTGCATACGTGGACACAAATGACAGAGGCCAGATAAAAAGGATGAATCCTGAGCAAGGGCAGTGATATCAGCACAGAGAGGAAGATGAAGTCTGGAAGGATATTTGCATAATCATGATGCAAGACTCAGTGATAAAATGGAGGTAAAAAGATAGAAAAACAGATAAAATGAGCAAGGGGAAGAAGACTAGGAATTTAGCAATTGACGGAGTGCATGAAGCTCTCCTGTTCTCTCCATTCATTTCTACTCTTCTGAGAAACTGAGACATGACATGTGGAGCAGGAGAATAGATGTGGGGTTAGATTTGTGTCTAATGTCTAATAGGATGCTTGAAAACAGTGTTGAATCCATGGAGATAACCTGGGTTGGCAATTTAAATTTGAGGCTCATAAGTGTTAAGCTCATACTTGAGATTGTCCAGAAGAGGGTGTCAGAAGGAGGAGAGCCAAGAACAGAACCTCTTTCCCGTCCTTGAATCACATCCCAACATGTAACTCAGAGTCACTTTCAGACATCTCTGGCTTACATGGATTTCTCAAACCTAAAGAGATATCTGTAAAGGGGTTCGGTGGGATTTGTCTAAAATCTGTCAGGTTAGGCACAAGATTAACATGAAGACTGGCAGCATCAGGGGTATGAATGGGGGCTGGCTAGGGAGAAAATGAAAGAGGAATCAATAATGATCGCAAAGCCTGGGAGTCAGGAAGTGTGCAAACAGATAGCATGGATTTGGGTTCTGTAAAATATCTGTACAACGCTTACTCCTAGGCAAACTGCCATTGGAAAGCACCAGATTGTTTTGTGTTAACTATATGCTGAGAAGTAAGAAGACATTTCTATTACAAAGCAAGAAAGGTAATTTGAGCTCCTCATTTTCAGGAGAAGAAATGCAGTACACTATAAAAGAAAATCATTTAAGCCCTCAGTAGCTTTGCCAGCAGAAGGTGCATCCCAAATGCCCATAGACAGAAAGTCGCTGTGTTTTAAAAGAAGAATCCTTTTCCAAACTATTGAAATGTCATATTTCCCATTTCCTTTCCACTGGTTAAACTGTTGAAGGGGGCAGGGGTAAGAAGAGAGAGGTTCTGCTGGGTACACTGGAGATTTTTTAGCATGAAAGTAGGGGACTGATATATTTATTAAATTGAGTCTTGTCCCTACTTCCTAGACTTTTTTTTAGACTTATGCCCAACACTACAGGACATGATGCCTATCTCCTCATCTTCAGCATCATCTACCATTGCCTATTGAAACAGTAACATTCAGAGTAAAGGAACCCTACTAAGAACTACCTACTTGAATGCAAGATCTTCAACACACAAACGATCTCCAACAAGCTAGCTCTTTGCTTCAGCTCCCATCCAGAACTATACAACCTTGGAGTGATCCAGCCGTACTTTCCAGTTTGCCTAAGGAATCGTTTAGATTGTCGCACTGCAACAATCTGCAAAGACCCTGTGTCCCAGAGTTCCCCAGACTGCCTTGCTCCTCTGCAAACCTCAGCCAATTACCAAGATGTTGGCTCCTCCTGTTACAACTGCATATAACCCTCTCTGAATTCAGAGCCAAATGTTAAAAAGCCTCATCCATATTAACCAGCTTCCCTTGGGAAGTGTTAATTGGAAAACCACATAATGATATCTGTTTACTAAAGACAACATTTAGTTGAGGCAGAAGTGACACAGTAAATGTGTGAGTGTGAATGCAGGTCTCAGGTGCTTGCACTACCCCCAGACATGGACATCTCACCTACAAAGAAAGAGGTGCCTCCTAGCTACATAGCTGCAGAATGTGTGAGCAAAACAGGACACTGTGGTGTTTTGCAAGATGAACCCTTTTTCCTTCTAAATAATCCTTCATGAAGAACTGTGCTGAAAGGAGTCATTGGACCAAGACTTTAAGAACCTTTTGCTAGGGCTGGGTGTGTTTTGGGGAGGAAGGGGGCACAGGACTCCCTGCATAACCTGCTTCTTTCCAACCACTAGAGGGCAACAGAGTCCCGTGCCTTGAATGAGTTCCTCAGCCAGGTTCCATCACCTGAAAGGAGGAAATTGTGCACAAATACTCTGCCATGTTCCTAAAATTGAAGGCTACGGTAATTATCCATGAAAATGAGAAATTAAAACATGCTACTCTGTAAGGTTGTGTTGGCTCTGGTTTACCTTGTCACTGTATCTATTCAAGGTGGTCCACAGCTGTAAGCCAATGTGACCTTTGAAGTTCTGTGACTTTAAGGGTGAGTTTTAAAATCTCCCCTCTTCTTATTCTACTGAAGCAAGCAGTCAAAAGATGTAACCAATATTTTTCTGCGATGGCACCAATATGGCAAAGGACATCAACCATAGCTGCCATTGATATCATTTTGGCTCTAGCTCTGCTGAGAGGGAAGGACCCTGGACTGAGAGCTATCCCTTTGCATTGTCTTGAAAAGGACTCAGAGGATGAGGAAATTCATAATATACTAGATGAAGCATTGGTGGTGAAACAAAACTTCTTTGAGCAAAGCTAACAGACAAAATGCTATCTGTAACCCCCCAATTCTATTAGAAGGGTTCTTGGCAACATCCAGCCCAACACCATTTTACAGACAGAGGAACCTTGTCTAAGGTCCAACAATGTAGCATCAGAGGCAGATCTAGGCCTGAGTTTCCCTGGGATCTTGCTATATTCATTCCTGTACCCCATGGAACTTCCATGGGGCTCTTCTTTTTTCTTTCCTTTTTTTTTCTGTCATGACAAGGGAGAATGGAGGTAGAAACCAGGAAAAACAAAACCTCACAGAATAGTTGTGTCAATATAAATCCAGTCAGAATCAGATATCTATGAATAAATAGCACACGTCTTTGGATCATGAGAACAATGTGATCCAGAGATACAAGGAGAAAGTTTGGGTTACAGGTCCTACTAGTCAGTGAATATGGAGACTGTGGTAAAGACATGCAGTTATTATTATTACTTATAAGGGTAACAGTGATGCAAAGATGTGATAAGTTCATCAGAGGGCTTGAATGATGAACTGTGTACTTTGTACTTCACTTTAATAATCCCCAGGTATGCCACAGGCTCTGTCTCTTTTAAGTGACATGTTAGGTTTACTTTAGAGCCCCATATTTATCCCAAGGAGTTGGGGGGGAGGAATTTTCAGTTTTTCTAATTATGTCATGTGCCACTGTAGGAGAAACTTGAGAAAATATTACTTCTTGGAAGAAAGAGGCTCTTACTTTGAACTTTAGACACAAAACACTTCTCTTAAGGGAGCTTCAGTGAACAGTTTGAAATTTTATTTGGGGTGATCATTTCCCAACTTCTGAAGTCAGACTGCTAAGAAAGCTACCCCTCACACACACAGAAGAGGGCTGATCCCTGGGCATCAAGGCATCCCAGACAGCCTTGCAATCTACAAAACCTCAATAAGGTAGTATGGGAGCAGTTGTTGAAGGGTTGCCCTGGGTATCTCTTATAACCTTTATGGTGAGTAACAGACAAAGGAGGAGGAGGGGAGGGAGGCGAGAGAAGGAAGGGGAAAAAGAGAAAGGAAAGGAAAGTAGTGGGGTACTGTTCTAGAGCAGTGGTTCTCAACCTTCCTAATGCTTGTGACCCTTTAATACAGTTCCTCATGTTGTGGTGACCATAAAATTATTTTAGTTGCTACTTCAAAACTGTAATTTTACTCCTGTTATGAATTGCAATGTAACTATCTGATATGCCAGATATGTGATATGCAACCCCCGAAGGGGTCATGACCCACATATTGAGAACCACTATTCTCCAACGTCTCTACCTATTGATCCAGAATCCAATTTTGCACTTCCCAGTTTAAACACTAGCCAAATTTGGGCCAACTTCCTCCTTGCTATCTGTTCTGTAGACATCTCTTGAGCTATTTTCTCACAAATGTCATTCATTAATTATTCTATTTACACTGTGCCCTCAAAGCCTTGGCAAAGGTGGAGGGAGGGAAGCAACTTTACTAATCAACCTATTATAAAACCTCTAAAGGTGATGATGGTACAAAGATATGAGCTAAGGGCATCTATATAGACTTGAATAAGGAGCCATGAATCTGCTCATCTCCATTTAATAATTCCCAGGTATATCATTGGTTGTTTTCTATAGGTGACCTTTACAGGCCCCCTCATCGGTCTATTTAAGTGTATAATTTTCAGAATTCTAATGGCTCAGCAAATAGGTGTTGTCAAAGGGCAGAATAACGATGGTTCTGTTTTATCAGTTGTGGAAGGATAAGTAATACATTTATATAGCACTATGGTAAAAGCACATATAAATCTCCTATTTCATGGAATTCAAGCTGTAGCTGGAGGAGGTATTGCCACACTCATTGTACAGGTGGACCAATCACAACACAGTTAACGAATACCCTCACTAGGTCACAGGGGTAATGTAATACTGGATATGATCGCCTGCCTCCCCAGAGAGGAACTCACATGCTCCGAGATCAAGCTTTGCAGCTCCCTTCACTAGTAGCAAAAAGAACATGTCTGATAGAACCTCGGATAAGCCATTTTGTTCTTAAATTTTTGCCTGTAGATACAGTAACCTCCAGGATCTAAGAAAGAGAGAAGCTGAAAGCTGCTCGAACCATAGAACTTTAAGCCGGTGTTTCCTCAGCCTAATAGTATAACACTTGAGGAAAAATAATTTGGTGTGCCATTTGTGCACCTTGTAGTGTTTCAGCACTGTCCATGACCTTCACTTGCTAGCTATCAGGCACACCCCTCATGCATTCCCAATGGTATAATCAAAGGTTTTGCCCATAGTCACTTCAAGTATAATACTATGTAAATTTATAGCCCATCATATGATATTCAGTCTGCCCTACACCATCCATTTTGAAGAAAGCGTTTACTGAGTTATTTGTCTGCAACCAAGATAGCCAACAGTCCATCTCTCTTGTGAGCTTGAACCTCTGTTTTATCTCTTTCCAGATGAACCATCATAGAAAGTTAGCTCTCAGAACCTCAGTGTCCTAATTGTTCAAACACTAATTCTATCTCTTACCATCCTCGCTGTTCTAAGGGTGAGTCTAGTATGGTAGTATACACAGGGGTGGAGTTAAGGATCTGACTAAGGGAAGTATACAGTGACACACAGCTTGCAGTGATTGAGAGAAGAAAGGCTTCGGGCTTGTGCCAGATAGCCATGGATGCTCCCTTTCATGAAGAATTTGCTTCAGGCACCCCCTCAGTCCATCTTCCTATCAGGTACTGATGGGTCTCTACTCAGCACCAGCAGAATCAGTGTGTGTCAGAGAAGGGGCCTGCACTCACCTCTGGGGTACAGAGTATTATGCTAGCCTATCACCAAACTCCTTTTCTCTTTGGGCAACTGGGCAGAAGTAACCATCTGCTGCTGGAATATTCACCCTTGGGTACTCAACTGTAAAGCCTGGCCTAAGTTTTAATATTCTTCATGCTCTCTCAGAAGCTCATTGCTGTTCCTTCTACATGAAAAAAAAAATCCTTTTCCTGTTTTGTTTTGTTTTTTGGAGACAGGATTTCATGAAGCCCAGGCTAGTCCTGTATTTGTTATATGGCTAAAGATAGCGTTCAAGCATTCATCTGATTGCCCCACCTTTACCTGTCAAGTGCTAGGGTGACAGCATCCAACTATATGTACTTCCTCTTATCACTAGGGCTCCTCGCTCTTTTTGTTCTAGGAACTTTCAAACTTAATCTGATTTAGGCTTTTGCCCATGCAGCTGCCTCTGTAGGTGCAATTTCTCCCAGACCATCCCATGACCATGTTCTTTGTCACATTGAGGCCTTGGCTAACATGTCACCTCCTTGAGGAAGTTGTCCCTGACCTGACCACTTTACCAAAGTAGCTCCATCTTGTAGTCACCCTCCATTGTACCATTCTCTCTTTTTCTGCATGGCTCTCTTGCTTTTCATCTGTATATATTTCTTTGAAATACTGCCTATAGGAGACCAGAAGCTGAACATTCTCAGATTACCTCCTAGAACCATGCCATATTTGTTGAATAAGTGGAAAAAAAATGGCCTCTCTCACAACATGGCCTCATTTCCATGACCTCTGACACTAGCAGACAGTAGGTACACAATTACTGTTGATTTAATTGGTATCACATCTTCTCTCAGCACTAACTATGGTCTCTAGAAACTGTTAGTCCTCCAAAGACTCATCTTGAGAAGCCAACTCTGTCTATGAAGAGGTGTCTTATTAATGAGAGGGTAGCATAACCCACGGTGCACTTTTAAGCTCTTCAATTCTTTATGCAAAACCCACCAAACTCCATGGAATGGAGAGACAGGGTGTGAATTTCTTGCCCAATTATGAAGGAAAATTGTCCTTGGAAGGACCCCTGAAGAGGTATATGTCATTAAATGAGTTAACCTGAGAACAGTACCTGCACTCAACACCTGTCTAGACTGTGATTTATCATGACCAGGGCAGTGAGTGGTCCTAACATCTAATCCCATGCTTTTAAGCTTCCTCTAGGATAGCCTGGCTTAATAGCCAGGGACAGAACTATGTTACATTTAAAAGATGGAGGGACAGAGAACAGTAATGACAACACAGACCTTGGATATCGTCACTACAAACCAGAGCCTGTGAGCCAGACAGCTCTGTTGAGCCTCCAGAAAGCCCCAGAGACCTCCTTCTTCAGACAGCTGCAGGCAACTGAAGCTTGTGGGGAGGCACACCCTGGATGCTGGCTCTGCTGTGGCCACATTTAGACTGCACTGCATTACCTCACTACCAGCCAATCAGTGCCTCCTGAGCCTCAGCACACATGCTCCCCTTTGCCACAGACATTGCTTCGTGTCACTCCCGGCCCCTGGAGCCTCTGCTGCTGCAACCAAGGACCCGCTCTGGTTGTGTAGCACAGGAAAGGTGGGCGGAGGAAAGCTGGATAGATATCAAAGCCACGGGCAACAGTAGTCTCTACCGGAAGGTCCTTCTATACCCCACAGGAGTCCAGCATGTCAGGAATGTGTGTTCTGTTCACCTGCTCTTCACCCCCTGCGGACACAATGGGTTGATGAGCAGCAAGAGAGTATAATAGAACTGAGGAGAGATTTCAGCAGCCATAGAAGAAATGAGTGCTGTATCACAGTTGGAGCACTGTGTGCACCTGCTGGTGATATCAGTGATCTGTCACATCTCCTCACGCCAGGCCCCTTCCTGAAAGCTTGGTGCTGAACAGACAACAGTCCCCCCCCATGGCCTGCTTCAGTCCCTGCCCACGCTTTTCAGATACTAAATTACAGTCCCCAGCCTCTGTGCCGAAAAACCCGAAGAGCTGAGACTAATATTTAAACAACTCACAGGGTCAGTCTTTCATGACCAAAGCATCTGTACGTTGTTAAAAACAAGGTAAAGTCTCACTTGGATCTTAGGAAAGGCATTGGCAAGATGTCATGAGGGCTACAGGTCAGGTCAGCCCATGATCCAGGGAGCTGGTTCATAATTAGAACAGAGACCTGAGTGAAGGGCCCCTCATCTGCTATCAGAAGCCGCCCCTCCCCTCGGCTGCCCGTAGCTCCTTTCTTCTCTGAGGCATCCATACTCAGTCTCATGAGAAACTTTCAGAGAACAGCACTTTATCTTTACATAGTCTTGCTTCAAAGAGTTTTCCCTCCAAATAGACCCAGAGATGTTAATATATCTTTAAATGGAAGAGGGGGTGGTAATGGACAGGGTGGGAAACCATTATAAATCGTCGTGCTCAATATTTTACGCAAAGACAGCTATCCAGCAGCAAAAATGGCTCCAAGATGTGCCACGTGCAGGTGTTAGTAATAGTTTCCCATGTGCCAAGGAGAGTGTGATTAGGGAACACAGAGAGAAAATACTGAGTGATGAAATGACTCAGATGGTTCAAGACTCCCTCTGTTCGATTTCCAGGTACTCCAACAAGATGTGGGGTCATTTCTTGCTGACATCTAACCTCAGCTCCCCAACACAGGCTACCTTTCCCCTTGAGAGCCTAGAAAACATTTTACCATATCACAAGCCCTGCTACAGATCATGACTCATATAGGGGGATTTCATGTTTGGATAGTGTCTATTTATCTTCTTGTCATACACTGTGCCCAGTGGGTGGTATTCTAAATACACCCATCAAAAAATAATAATAAATAGTTAATTAGTAGAACTATGGCCCCATTGCAGATGGAGCAGACTGATGAACACTTCAGACAAAATTATATCTTTAAATTGATAATAAAAGTTTATGGAGAGAAAAAAAAGAGAGAGGTAGTGACCTAAGAGCATACAAATGAAATTGATTGCGGGGTCTGCCCTATACAATAAAGACTACCTCTTACCTTCAGCACTCAGTTAATGCATCAGGGCCAGAAAGACATGTCCTTGCTGAGTATAACCATGTCAGTTGGAAAGTGACTCTCTGAGGAGGGAAAGTGACTCCTTGAGAAGGAAACAGGGGGAGGATTAGGACTCAGGAAGCAGAAGTCATGCCATCATCATATTAGAGATTGCATGATAATGTCTTCTTGAGTCATGCTACCTCAGACATGTGCCATGCTCAGAGTAACTGTCTCTAGACCTCCTCTTTAGCAAGCCAAAGTCTCAATAGCCACTGGTGCAAAAAGAGTTGAGCCCCCTAAAAGGGTTAAAAGAAGCCACTTGCCATGAGCTCCTTCAAAAGCAATGAGAATTATTTTTAATGGTGCAGTTAGTAGAAAAGCTTTAGCCTCACTTTGCAAAGCTGATTTATTTTCAGCCTGTTTTATTTCATTTATTACCTAAAGGATAATGCACACATTTTCAAGACCTGGTTAAAAAAAGAAACCTATTACATAACTGTAATAAGTCTGGCAGCTATTGTTATAATGAACAAACTGGACATCTTGTCTCAGAGAAATGGATTTGGAGGTCTGTGGCCTAGGCATTCATTAAGGATGGTCAGGGTTGTCAGCTTCCTATAGAGGAAGCACAGAAAAACACTAGAGGTTAAAGGTATGAATCCACATACTGCATAGAGGAACTGGGGAAAGCTACTTGCCAAACATCAGAGAAATGGGTATGGGCAAGAGTCTCTGACTTACTTCTCTTCTTCCCTGGTGTTCCAGATGCCATTGCAATAGCATCTGGGATTCATTCTACAGCAGGAGTTCTCAACCTGTGGGCTGTGACTCCTTTGGGGTCACAGATCAGATATCCTGCATATTATATATTTACACTGTGATTTATAACAGTATCAAAAGTACAGTTATGAAATGATAACAAAGTAATTTGATGGTTGGGGCTCACCACAACATGAGGAACTGTTCTAAAGAATCACAGTATCAGGCAGGTTGAGAACCATCGCCTGCGTGGAACGTCTTCACACCTCCATGCTTAATGAACTAAGCAAACACTCATGTTTCAAGATCTCTACACCTAAGTCCAAGAAAAAATAGAGAAGAAATCAAGACAATCATCTAAGTCCTTTCAAGAACTACGCCATACAACTAGACAGGGTCTCCCTGGTTCATTTCCCCATTGGCTACCATTGAGGAAATTCAAAGTCAGTGACTTATCCTGGGTACACAGGAAGTGAGGCAAAGCTGGAATTCAGGTCTATGTTTGCTTTCCCTGCTATCTACAATACCATGCTACTTAGAATGCAGCCCACAGACTCAGCAGCAGTGACAGCATTGAGAAATGCATTAGAAATATAGTCTGGATTCCCAGAGTCCAGTGCTATGGAATCAGAACCCAGAACTCAACCAGCCTCCCAAGGCAATAGTATGCACATTAAAGTTTGAAAAGCAGAGCTCTATCCTATACTCTCTCTGTACATCAGGGACAACTCTTATAAGTAGAAGATTGATGCTCACCATGGCAACTGGCCACTCTATTCCCAAAGGTCCTCATGCTTGGAACTGGCCTCTGGAATGCTCTTGAGATGTAACTCACTATCCCCAAATCAAAGCTCTTCACTGACATGCAGATTTCCTTATTATCAGCTTCACAAAGGCACCAGCTAATTAAAGCCAGGTACCAGTCACATGGTTGCCTCCTCCAGCCAGCTGTCAACTGTGATGCTCATCCCCTTTTTTGCTTGCATTTCTTACATTGACTCTTCCAGTGACAATCTCTAACCACCATGTTTCCCCCACCCCTACTTTTTATCTACCAGAACTCATTCTTTCTGAAGGAAACAGGCTTATCCTCTATCCCCAACCTATGCAAATTTTTCTTTCTGTTCTTATCACATAAAGTTTTCATGTTCAAAGAAGAAATGATTCAACCACATGACTTGGAAAAATAGAGCTGGATCTGACCCAGAAGCCTCCTCCATGAAGACCAGCTTTTCTTATGGTGGTATTGTATTCCCCCAAAATATTGTGCATGCTAATAAACTTATCTGGGGTCAGAGAACAGGACAGCCATGATATTAAACATAGAGGATAGGCAGTGGTAGCACACAGCTTTAATCCTAGCATTCCAGAGGAAAAAATCCATGTGTTCAAGGATACAGCCAAGCATGGTGACTCATGCCTTTAATCCCAGAAAGCGAGCCTTTAATCCCAGGTAGAAAGCAGAAAGATATATAAAATGTGAGGAACAAAAACTAGAAGCATTTGGCTGGTTAAGCTTCAGGCCTTTGAGCAGCACAGTTCAACTGAGATTCATTCTGGATGAGGACTCAGAGGCTTCCAGTCTCAGGAAACAGGATCAGCTGAGGAACTGGCGAGGTGAGGTAGCTATGGCTTGTTCTGCTTCTCTGATCTTCCAACATTCACCCCAATAACTGGCCTCAGGTTTGATTTTATTAATAAGAACTTTTAAGATCCCTGCTACATTTCCTAGTACCAGAAGGCATGATGCAAGCTGCCAAGAGATAAAAGCCATCAACAGTCCTACCCAGCTTATGAACCACAACAATGGCCAGCATGGCAAAATATCCCTAAAGGTGAGATAGTGCCACTTGTATCTTCATGTTAATCAACAGCTGTCTAATTGGACTTAAGGCCCATTCAATAGGAATAAACTTTATAATGCCTGGTACTTACTATAAGCCTAGACAACTACCTGTGGCTGGAAGGCCATGGAATATAGAGGGGAACCTATGATGGCCACTTTTCCAAACCAATATGATCTCTAAATGCATTCTTAAGATTTATCTTATACCCCACAGGTGTGTGTGCGTGGCTCTCATCTTTCATCATGTAAATCTCCTTTTTAAAACAGATGGAGACCATTACAAAAAGCCTCAACCAGTCAAAATATAGAGATCAGCTGACCATGGGATGACCAGCCCCAGTTGATACATCTGCAGCACAACCCTTATACCTAAGGCTCAAGAAACACAGCACAGAAGGCGAAAAGGTTGCAAGAGCAGAAGACCAGGACATCTGCTGCAAGACTTTCTCTTCTATATGTGACAGGGAAGCTGCAGCCATGACATCTCAACAATGTGGTTGTCAAAGCAAGACCTGAATGATAACAAAGCCAGTTGGCATGTCAGTATAGAAGCAGGAAATCTCATGAGGTTCCATCCACATCTAGATGAAGAACTATAGGCGATGACTGAATGCTGAGAGATGGAGAATCAGTATTGTCCAGGGATGCCCTCAGCTGATTAGCTAATGTCAAGTGGTCAGCCATAAAATCAAATACATATGAGGAATGCTACAGACTGAATTTGACTCAGCTGATTTATGTATTCATTCCTAAAAACATATGAGAGGGATGGAGGGCAGGACATGGAAGGAGTTGGAGGGAGAAAAAGGAAGGAAAATGGTGAAAACACTGTATGCATACATGAAGTTTAAAAATAAATACACAAAAGTTAAAGTTCCTCTTAAAAATGGTCTAGCTTGCATCTCACACACCCACTGCTTTTGAAAGTAAATGTTTCTATCACCAAAGTGCTTTACAAACTGTCTTAGTCAGGTTTTCTTTGCTGCAATGAAATATACTACCAAAAAGCAAGTTGAGGAGGAAGTGTTTGCCTTAAACTTCCATATGACTGTTCATCATCAAAGGAAGTCAGGGAAGAAAAACAAACAAGGAACTTGGAGGCAGGAGCTGATGCAGAGGCCATGAAGGGATGCTGCTTACTTGCTTGTTCATCCTGTTTTCTTATAGAACCCAGAACCACCAGCCCAGGGATGGCCCCAACCACAATGGGCTGGGCCCTCTGCCATCAATCACTAATTAAGAAAATGCCTTACCGGCCTGCCAACAGGGAGACATTTTCTTAATGGAGGTTTCCTCCTCTCGGATATCTTTAGCTTATGTCAAGTTGGCATGAAACTATCCAGCACACAAAGGTTATCCTTGGAACAGATGATCATTACCTAAGTTTATGCATATTCATTTTCCAGAAATAATTTTCTGGGGGCTTTGGAGCAAGGAAAAAAAAATGAGTTCAAATCCAGCACATCATAAGTAAAGGAAGTGACACTATAGCCTTTTTGTGGACCAGCACAAAGTAAAGAGGTTGGTACTTCATAAGGCTCACACTTGTGAGCATATCATGATGGAAATAGTCAACCATCATAAATTCTTGAGGAGAAATCACCAATTTCCACACAGCAAAGAGCACAATGAAACAGCAGTAAGTCCTTCTGACCCGTCTGGGGATTCTTCACATTCTTAGTCCTGAGCCACTTCCCCAACCCTTGGATTTATTCCCTCATTGTGACCATGCTGCTTCCCTTGAATATGAAGTTTATCCACCAACTGCCAAGCTTTAAGGCTATGCAGTTCTTCTGAATCATGTCTCTGATGTCTTTGGGTTCTCCACAGCAACATCCTAGAATTCAATCCAGGTCCTAGGATATGGTCCCTCAGTCCAAGTTGGGAAAAACACTTTTACTCTGAATATATCCAGGAACAGAGAAGTATTTATAAGATACCATACTCCTTCTAAGATGTTGATAGCCCAATGGAAAAAAGAAGATAAGACATATTCAGAGTAAATTTAACAAAGTATAATGTAATAAGCACCAAGATAATCACGGGCAATAAGTGCTAGGAGAGGCCAAAGGTGGAGGAGTCATGCAGCCTGAAGTCTTCAATAACTTCACTAAGAAAGTCAGACTTAAAGTGGTTTTTACAGAGTGGTAGGACCCAGATAGAAAAGATGTGAACTCTATTAGTCTTTCCAGAAGGGCAGGAGAGCAGAAGTGCATGAAAGTCTTCTCACTGTTCTCTAGCAACAACTGTTGGTACCTCTCTTGGGCAGAGGACATACCATACTAGTCTGAAGGAGCAACCATCCTAGGAGAATGGATGTCTCCCTGGATCTCAGCAGTGGGGGGGCTTATCTAGGACTCCTGAGTCTATTCCCCACTGAGTCCCACAGTGGTTTTTAGCAGTAGAGTGCACACCTCTGCCTACCTGAGACTCCTAAATGCAGCCTAAAAATGGAGATCCTGTTCCCTTCCAAGAACCTGCAGGTACCAAACAAACACTTTGTCTAAATATTTGACATTTCTAAATCTCAAAATGCACCATACTCCCCAGAATCAGGGACAGCCAAAATACCACATTCCACATACTATTGTGCCTTTGATAGCCACAATAATGGCTGTTTGTGAAGTTATAGTTCAGTATTTTTATCTTTCTCTCCAAAATTTTCTGTAGTGATTCTAGGCTTTTCCTTTGTGATTTGATTATCTGAATTAATATGACATACTCTGAATCATAACAGGATCTGCACAAGATGGAGCAGTCAGCATTCCATCATGAAAGAGGGGGGAGTTTTTGAACCTTCATCATTCTCCAAGGGTCTGTTGGCTGTTTAAGGATGATGGAGGAGACGGTTGTGGTGGTATTGTGTTCCCCAAAATATTGTGTATATTTTATAAACTTATCTGGGGTCAGAGAACAGAACAGCCACTAGATACAGAGACTAGAAAATGGTGGCACTCATGCCTTTAATCCTAGCATTCCAGGGGCAGAAATCCCTCTGGATCTCTGTGAGTTCAAGGCCACATTGGAATCAGCTAGGCACGGTGACACACCCTTGAATCCCAGGAAGTGAGGGCAGAAAGCAGAAAGGTATACAAGGTGTGAAAACAAGGAACTCGGCTGGTTAAGCATTCAGGCTTTCAAGAAGCAGTTCAACTGAGATTCATTTGGATAAGGACTCAGAGGCTTCCAGTCTGAGGAAACAGGATCATCTGAGGAATTGGCGAGGTGAGGAAGCTGTGGCTTGTTCTACCTCTCTGATCTCCCAGCATTCACCCCAATACCTGGCCTCAGGTTTGATTTTATTAATAAGACTCTTTAAGATTCATGCTATAAAGGTTATCACCTTTTACAGAGGTGTATCCAGTGGTAAGTTGTCTACACACCAATAAATAACTTCCCACCCATGCTCATGCAAGGAACCCTAATCAAACTCAAGGGGTCATACACACACAAAGACATGAAGGTAGGGAAGGGATTTCTTGGAAGAAGAGGAGTTTTAGCAACTGAGGAAAGGGGGAAATGAAAGAAAACAATGTGATTGAAAATTAATAAAATGTACTGTATAAATATAGTAAAATGTTGAAGAATAAATAAAACAAAATATTACAAGGGGCAAGATTCATGCTAGATATACTTATGATGATAACACCATCCAGACAATGAAGAAAATAACATAAACAAAAATTTGGAGCTGGTAAATGACACAAAAAAAATGAAATATGCCAAATCTCTACATATAACATGGTCATAATTATATTCATGATTATGCATTCAGCTTTTGAGAAAAGGTTAAACTTTGTTTGATGTCCTTTAAGACTTTTAAAAAAGTGTTTAAGCATTAATTCATTTGGGAAAAATGATTGGCAGATTAGTTTCGATTAAAAATAGTTTAAGATATGAAAATGATAAAATTGGGAGGAAAGTCCCTTAGCAGGAACTTCTAATTATCAAAAAATGAAGATCTTTTAGAAGGATCTTTGGGGGTGTGGTTGTCAAACTTCAACATGATAGAACCATTTGGAAGACTTGTTGAACTGGTAGGCTGTTCATTTTAATTAATCTTAACAATGATTCTGTGCTATTATAATCCCCATATTCCATAGGAGGAAGATAGGTTTTAGAGAGGGTAATGGCTTAAACACAAAAAGCTGCTGGGTATATGGGCTGAGGCTGGAGACATGGAATTTTATCTCTAACACATGTTTGTCTGATGCTGAGGTTGCTAGTTGACAGTGGCATTTTAGGGACTATTCTTTAGAATCCAAGCAGGGAAACTAGCAACAGGGAGAAGCAACCAATCAGCGATGCATGGTCAGGTTCACAGGAAAGCCCAGATTTTCTTTCAAAATGCAAACACTTGTCTGGGTTCCCAAGATTTTTTTTTTTTTTTAAGGAGAGGTAAAGTTTTTGCCCTAAACCTTGTCTTGCTATGTAGACTTCCTTTTCCTACTCAAATAAGTTGCTCCAAAAACCAAAATGCCCCTCAGAGCTTCTTCTTAGCCAAGACTCTGCCAGGGAAAAAATGTCCCAGTTCACAGTGATGTCATGATCCCTCTCCTGAATCGGGGGCTTGTTGTATAATTCCTCTGGCAAGCTCTGCCAACCAGTGTTGTCACAGGCATAGACCTGCAGAAGCCTATAAAATCCTCACACACAGAATGTGTTGACATTGGTAATCTCATAAAGATGGATTTGCTGTTTGCTCAAAAGCTATAGACTGTTTGTCAAAGATGGAATGTAAAAGCAGATGCTGGCAGGTCAGGGCTCTCCTTCAAGGTCATCTTTGGTACAGGATGTGAAGAAATGGCCAGGTAGGGTCCATGAACTACCTTCCTCCTCTGTCCTTAGTACTATGAGCAGAGATGGTTGGGGTTTATTGGCCAAGGAACATATGGAAAATTGTCATATGTATTAAATCTTGTCTCTAGTACATACCTTAGTGTTGTTGGTTGTTTTATACTCTTTTGGTCTTTGACTCTTTTGGGAGGCCCACCACCCAGCTCCCAGATAAATCACTCATGGAGGCTTATTCTTAATTATAAATACCCACAATTATAAATACTTAGCTTGGCTTATTTCTTGCCAGCTTTTCTCAACCTAAATTTGTCCATCTACCTTTTGCCTCTAGGCTTTTACCTTTCACTCACTTCTGTAAGTCTTACTTTCACTTTTACCCCAAGGTTGGGTGGCTGGCCCTAGCATCCACCTCTCCTTGTTCTCTTGCTCTTTCTTTCTGTCCCAGATTTCTCCTATTTATTCTCTCTGCCTGCCAGCTCCTCCACCTATCCTTTCTCTTGCCTTGCTATTGACCATTCAGATCTTTATTAGACCATCAGGTGTTTTAGACAGGCAAAGAATCACAGCCTCACAGAGTTAAACAAATACAACATATCTTTACATCATTAAATAAATATTTTACAGCAAAAACAAGTGTAATACATCTTAAAATAATATTCTATAATATCTTAGGCTGAGGACCATGGACTCAGAAAGTAGAAGTGGGTACAATGAGAGCATTCACTGAGTACCTACTGTATATCATAAATACTTGTAAGATATATATGTATATATGTATATAGACATGTATATGTGTGTATACAGACAGTCATATGCATGTGTACATATACACATACACATACACACAGATATGCATGGTTTATATATATAACCTGATATAGTCTCCATAATTTCCAAACCAGAGGTCAGCCAATCTTGTCAGTAACAAGCATAATGGTAGTATTGTGGCTTGAGCAGCCATAAGTCTGTGTCAAGGATACTCAGTTTTACAGATATAGAGTACTAGCAGTCATAGACAATAGACAAAGAAATGCCAAGGGGCGTGTCCCAATAAAACCTAACTTTATTTAGAGGCAAAAGTCCAGCCTCTGTCAATCCCTGTTCTAAACCTAAGTTTCTCAGCCCAGCAAGAGGAAGCATTTGCCCTTTGATCTCCTGTCATCAATAATTAGTTTCTGTAGGCTTGTATTCAGTCTCTTGGCTTCTAATTCACAGGTGTGGTAATAACGTTTAAATTCTTAACTCCAGCTTAGACTTCCTCTTAAACTGCCTACTTCATGTCACCTCTTAGTGATCTCATGAAACCCCACAACTCCAGAGCTGACCCCTAACGTTAAACCTTTCTACGGTATCAGAGCACATTGCCCTGCTCAGCGTTGCTCACAACTCCGCAGTCCCTGTGTTCTCCGGTCCCATTAAAATTCTGACCATATCTCTCTTCTTAGCCTTCCAGACTCTACCTCAACCACATGTTTCTTCCCAAGCCTCCAACTCACCATTTACATTCCTTCTTTGGGGTCTTTGCATTGTTTATGACACCATCTCTCTTGAGATTCCTTTGGCTAAATCTCTGATAAGTGGGAGGCCAAACATAATTTTAACATGGTGGCCTTTCTTGAGCTCCTATGCAAATTAACCATTCTCCTCACTATTCACCTTCTTCTGCCTCATTTCTCTGTATCAGTAAGCACCCAATAATCTAGTCATTGATTTACTTCCCTTTTGTCTGTCCCTGAGAAGTGGATACCTGACCTGTAAGGGTCAAGCTTTATCTGTTTGACTCCCTGTTGGAATCCCTGAAGTTAGAGATAGGCCAGTTACAGAATAGACATTCAACATTCTTTAAAAATAAGTAGATGAATATACCAAAACAAAAGCCCACAAGGCAAAGAACTGTCGTCTCATTTAATTCTGAATCTGTTTTCCCAAACAGGCAAGGCAGTATTGCTGACGGAGGAGCTTCGAGAGAGTGGAATGACTGGCTGGAAATGACACAGATTATAGAGGCTCTGATGCCAAAGCACTGTCTTTCAGATTGGAGGTCCAGTCGGCCATGCCCACAGGATGCAAAATTCATAAATTCCCTCCAGCAACTGTTTTGCAAGGAGCAGGAACTGTTTTCTAGCTATTTTTTTATATAGCAAATGACTCCCAATGCAGGGTCTATCAAGTTATTTCACAAGTGCCTGTCCACATCACAGAGGGGTGGGGGTAGGAGAATGTGCCACTTGGTCCTAGTTGAGAACAAGAAAAATGAATAGAGCTCAAGAGGAGCTGGCTGAGAAAGAAGCACAGACAGTGGGTGTTTGATTTCCACCTCCTCTGTCTAAGTAATGATCTGCAGCCTTTGGGAACATGATCTTTTAAGACCATCTAAAGATGTAGAGGACCACCTCAGGAAATAAGTGACATTTTAAATCCACTCATATACAAAATACAGATGACAAAACACCATGTCACTCTTACATGACCTTCTACTTGATGAGTCCCAACAGCATCTAAAACAATCCTGTAAAACAAAGTCAAACAAAACCCCTGCATCATGTACATAGCCACAGCCCCCAGCTGGTACCCAGGAAACATCATCTACATCTGAGAGGTGGTATGGTGCACTGGCTGGGTTAGTGCTGCAGCCAGGTGTCATGGATTCTAACCACAGCTCTGCTTCTACTCATAGGGAGCCCCTAGACAGCTGCTTTCAGTTCCGTCTTTCCATTTTCCTTATGTACACGAGAATTAACATACTATTGGCAGGATTGGGTTACTGACTTGAAAAAGTGTGAAGTTCTTAGAACAGTGCCTGGCTCACAGCAGATAGTCCATTAACAGGGCATACAATATGTTACTTTGGAAGTCTCCAGCCCACCTGCAGTCTTCTCCTAGCTCCACTGAG
The DNA here is from genome assembly GCF_004664715.2 of Peromyscus leucopus. Lineage (NCBI taxonomy): Eukaryota > Metazoa > Chordata > Mammalia > Rodentia > Cricetidae > Peromyscus > Peromyscus leucopus. The sequence continues at coordinate 56,571,628 of NC_051075.1, read as the reverse complement.
GCAAAAGCCTGCAGCATGGGAAACACTACTCTAGGGTGGTAATTTTAAATGCAATTGCTTTGCAGAAGCCTGTTCCACACTGTATATCATGGTCCTCAAGGACTTTCAAGACACGGCTAACTTGCTGCTGATGCACAGGACCCAGTCCTTCCAACTTGATTTTACTTCATTTCTTAAATCTGTGATTTCTAGCAGCATGCTCATTGGAACCTAACTCTGTCACAATAAACAATGGTACTGTCCCCTGGATACTTCCTATAGAAAGACTGCCTATCTGTAACTAACAAAAGCTTTTAGTATATTTTAAAAAATGTTAACACTGTACTTTATAGGAACTGGCAGTTTTATTTTTTTAAGTGGTTATATATAGTTTACTATAAACTTCTGGTCCCTATTAACAGTTATAGGGATATAAAAAGAATATTATAATTGTTCATGGTTTCCCCCCTCCCTGATCCCCGACTTGTTCAAATATTGTTGGTCTTCAGACTTTGTGGTCTTACCTGCACATTCCATTTTTTTTTCTTCTCCCAGAGAACACCATACATCATAGCTCTAGTCCTTGGTAAGGATTGCTCTCTGACACTTTGATGGTTCTGTTCAGTGGCCCTGGTTGGGCTCAGGGGTAGTAGGAAGAGAAAATGCTTTGGATGTAAATATACCAGAGGCTCCATTCAGAGCCAAGGGGCATCTTGCAACAAGGTCACAGCACCTCACCAATAGTCCAGCTAGTTCCATATGTGAAGACTAAATGAAGTGGGACACACATGGCTAGGTATACTTTGGAATCCTCTGGAAGAAATTTTATGAAATTTATGATGGCTGTTAACTTTTCTGACTAGATCTGAGTGATACCTGCTTTCCTTATGTATCCTACAGACATACACTTAAAAGTTTCCTATATCGTGTATTATATCATGTTGATGGATATTCTCCTAATAATAACAATTTAGAACTCAGGCAGAAAAGTACTATTGGAGATTGATTTCCACAAACATTTCCCATAGTCTCACCTTCCGTGGGTCAGTGCTGAGCATTAATGATCAACAGGGCTGCTTCTCCCCCAGGGTAGCAACTGAAGCCTTAATGGGGGGAAGGAACAGAGGAGGCAGGAGAGGAGAGCACAGCATGAAATTGCAGGTGTGCTTTTTAAAATGCAGTGCAAGCTGAATGACAGCTACTTGGATGTCTTGAGCTCCCTAAGCTCCAGGTCTTTAAAATCACAAAGGAGCTCCCTCAAGACCAATCCACGGAACCATGGGATCACACACAGATAGGAACTGTCACTCAGTGGCTGGGGCACACTTGTTTTCTCTACCTGAGGTCTTACAGGTCATGGGCATAGCAGCATCAAACAAGACAATATGGAAGTTAAGGAGCCCTTTATGGAGGACAAATTCTAGGCCAAGGAAGAGTCAAGATATGCTACTGATCAAGGTATTTAAGCACTGCTAGGGTTGGTCCCAGAATGAGCTGAGATCTGAGATGTGTGGACATTCAAAAATGATTCCCACTTATTTTCAATTTCTCCTGCTATGGAATACTCAGTAAGCCACAATTTTACAGGGTGAAAAACCTAGTAAACTGTATATTTTCATCACATAAATACAAAATAAAATTATCAGAAAGAAGTAATGTCAGTATGTGGATCCATACCTACCGAGAAGAAAACATAAGTACACGTAGAAAAAAATTAATTAAGGGATTATTAGAGTGTGTGGAAGGGTATTTCTATAAGCCTGCAGAGAAGTGTTACACTGTAAATATGCCCCAAATTCAGGTGTTGGAGCTTAATTGTCAATGTTATATAGTATTGAGGGTTAGGGCCTTTAGGAGGTGACTAAATAAGGAGAGAAAAATGCTTATGAATGAGACTAGCAAATCTGTACAAGGTTTGAAGAGAACTAACAATGTCTCCTTTGCCTCTTCTGTCATATGTGATGGAGGACACAATGTCTATCTTCTCCGGGAGAGAGAGCCAGCAACTACCCTGGAAATAGAGTAGCCCTCATAAGACAATGAACTCGTCAGCACTTACCTTGGATTGCTTAACCTTCAAAGGTGCCTATTGTTTATGAGTAGCCCTGTCCATCAAATTTTGTTACAGCATAGCACAGGCTATAAGGTCTGAAGTAAAAATAAGACCATTTTCAACTAAGTTTATGTTAGATCAATGGTTTATTCCAGTTGATATTTTTTTGATCTTTCAATAGTTCCCTGAGCTTCAATTTATTTAAGTTTAAAAATGGAGTAAATTATACTGAACTCCCAAGATCAATGAAAACTTATGCAAGACACCTTCTTTTGGGGAGCATCCAGAATATAACAGATGGCTTATATATGCTCGTGTATAAATGCATTATTATTAAGTTTATAGAACAGGATATGAGAGTGTCATAAATGCTACAAGATAAGTATATATCTCTCCCTTTCAAAGGACCAGAGATTGAAAGCAGTCTACTATAATGGACAGGTAACTTTTACCAAAAGAGAATGAGTGAATAGGTCACTGAGCCTTCAGCCAGCATGGGCCTGGACACAAGGCATAAGTGGGTACTATCTCTGTACTGTGACCAGAGCTGCCATTATGAACCATGCAAGCAGTGAAAGGGAGTTGAGGAAGAGCTCAGGCAGAAAGGTACTATTGGAGATTCATTTCCACAATTGTTTCCCATAGTCTCACCTTCAATGGGTCAGTGCTGAGCACTAAAGGAAACCCGAGAGTGAAAAAGCCATTAACTACTACATTAATTACTAATATCCTTAGGATACCAAGTTCCTAAGGATACAGGAGGGAAAAGAGGAAGTAAACATTCAAGGTCAAAGAAGCTAATTTTGTATTATGGGAGAAAGAGAATACCCTGGGGGAGCCAACTATAGACCATTCTAAAGAAGAAAAGCTAGCCAACAATGACAAGTATAGGACTGATTTCAACTGAGGATAAGTACTGAGCCTCAGCGGGAAAAATGGTTGAGGATAGTTATGAAAACTAGTGCTTAATGGATTTGAAGCCCTTGACAGCAGTCAGTTTGGAAAAGCTGGCATGGGTACATTTCGGAGATGGCCATCATGTCTCTACCTCCCAACACTTGTTAGTAGAACCGATGGCTTCCTCGGTGACAAAAACAACCAAGAAATGAAATATTAAGTAATCTTATATAAGGTGCAACTACAAATCTAGTGTGAGTATAGCAGTTAGCAAAAATAAAGAGAGAGAAAGAAAGAAAGAAAGAAAGGAAGGAAGGAAGAAAGAAAGAAAGAAAGAAAGAAAGAAAGAAAGAAAGAAAGAAAGAAAGAAAGAAAGAAAGAAAGAAAGAAAGAGAAAGAAAACTAGCATTCTAGCACCACTGACCATATGCCAGTCATGGTTTTCCGTGTTGGTTTTTATAGCATTAACTCACTGGCATCATTCTTAACTCTCTAAGCTAGTTATTTTCCAACCAGAGCTGTGGGCTAGGGTGCACACTGTGGCAGTGAGACTTAGAAAAACTGAACCATTTAGGCAAGACGTTTTATGTTTTCACCTTTTCGTCCACTAGTTAGTTAGGATAATGGAATGCGGTATATGACTGACATTCTGGGACCTTCTCAGTAAATGGAAAAACATGTGATAAGCTACCCTACAACATTCTGAGATTATGTCATGCCTTCAGTTTTCTGCCTTCCCATTTAGCTTTTTCTTTTCTTAGACAAGTTCCCATCATCCCTTCCTCACCTTGAAACTGCCATATGGATCTTACTGTGATCTTTGACACTTGCTGGTAGTTAAGTGTAAATCTGGATACAGAATAGAAATGGAGATGGTGATTTTCAGAGCATCAGGGCATGGAGAAGTATAAATATTTTACTAAGGGAAATACTGAACCAATGTTCTCAAGATGTGCTTGCTTCAACTGCCTCTAACAGAGTACTTTGTCATCATGAAGAACCCATCACTGGTCTTAGCACATCTCCAAGGTACTAGAGTAGAGCTCAGGTGTATATGTACATGTCAAAAGAGCACATATGTAAGTAACATGAGGATCTTGTACTGACAGGGACTGTTGTATTGAGACCAGATGATCAGGCAGGGATCCTTGGAGTCCATCTGGTGCTGGGATATTTCTACCTTCTCTGATTGACTACAAGTTTCCATTTGAATTCTGTAATTGGGTGACAATTTGCACTTGCATAAACTCAGCCATCAGGGGAGTCCTCTACTGTGGAATATTACTATAACTATGTAAAGGTATGTTACGTTTGTTTGTGCTACATTTGTTTAACTAGGCAAACAAATGTGCTACATTTGTTTATGCTGCATTTGTTTAATTTTGTAAAGATGTGTTGCTGTTTTACTTTGCCTGCCTAAGGTGCCTGATTGGTCTAATAAAAAGCTGACCCACCAGTAGCTAGGCAGTATAGGAATAGATGGGGCTGGTGGGCAGAGAAAATAATTAGGAGGAGAAATCTAACCTTGATAGAGTAAGAGAAAGGAGAGAACAATAGGGAGAGAGAGGGAGACACCTGGGGCCAACCAGCGAGGCAGCCTTGAGCCAGCCAGACATGGAGTAGGACATACAGACTGAAAGAAAGGTAAAAAGCCCCGGGGCAAAATGTAGATGAAGAGAAACAGATTAAATTAAGTTAAAAGAGCTAGTGGGACAAGCCTATGATAAGGCTCAGCATTCATAATTAATAAGTCTCCTGTCATGATTTGGAGGCTGGCAATCTGAGAATGCCTGTTACAGTCCTCCTCTGTAAGCCATGGGAACCATGAAAAACAAACTCCATGGTTGGTGTAAGGAAGGAGAGTCTAACTAATGATACTCATGTATTAGGGGTTAGCTTCATACTCCTCTGGCTTAGTCCCAGTCTCTCTGTCTCTGCTTGTGTCCATTGATTTATGTTTTAAAAATATTATTTACATATCTATATATGTATATTTGTGTGTGTGTGTGTGTGTGTGTGTGTGTGTGTGTGTGTGTGTGTGTGTACACATGTGTGAAGGTATCCACATAAGCTAGAAGAGGGCCTAGGATTCCCTGGAACTGGAGTTATTAGTAGGTATGAGCTGCCTGATGTGGGTGCTGGGAACCAAACTGGGGTCCTCTATGAGATAGGTACATGCTCATAACAGCTGAATCATCTCTCCAGCCCTATTTGTGCCCAGTTCTGAGTCAAGGTTTTCTCTGTGATTCATGTCAGCTTACAGAAAACTAGCTCTAGGCAAAAGGTGGTAATTTAACTACATGTTCCCAGCTTCCGAGTGCCTCAATTTAACACATGACTTTGGCTCAGAACAATACAGTGCTGATTACAACATCATTTTGGTGTACAACAGGTCATGAGTTCTTCAAAGTATGTTTCCTGCTTTGTTATCACCATGGTAACAGTTATGTCAATCCGTACTCTCTAGAGGATTGTCTAATATTTGCCTTTTCTTTTCTGGTACCCTAGAAATAGTGCCAGGGTATAAGGGAAATGAGAAACAGGGAACTCAAGAAATGTATCAAAGGCTCATTTGCAGGTAGACAATGTATGGGATTCCATGAACAGATGCTAGTATGCTGCCCTCCTAAACCATCTCAAGTTTTTCAGAGCCGCTCTACTGAATGTTAGCTTGGTGAAGAACCAGCCATCATAGGGACCGACATTAATTGGCTCATAGCAAGAAATTTAATCAAGCTAACCAATTTAGATGCCCTTGAAATGTTTAACTGATTCTATTCTAAACATGCAGAGCTTACCTTGGTGTGTATTAAATAATTCATATAATTACATAGAAACCATGGGACATCTCTGATAAATTATGTACCTACAACTCAAGATGCATCCTCCTGAGAGCCTTAATGTGACCAGAATACAGTCACTATTTACCTGAACCATTTCTCAAATGTTAAGCCATAATTTATGCACACAGACTTGATACGTATATTCACACTACATTCACATAGCTGCTGAGTTAGATGATGCAATCATTTTTCAAAATACTCTTTATTTCCCTATGAACCAACGAAAGGCAAAGGACTTTAACAAAGTCAAATCAAACCAAACTGCCAATGCAGCTTGGATACAAACAATCCAAGAAGAGACAGCTGGGCCTCAGAGGTTGCTTGACAGATTTGTCTCAAAGGACCATTAAAGCAAGAACAAGGAGAACTGGGTCCTAGTCACAGTTCCCCTGTTATGTATCTGAGGAATATAAAGCAAAGTCATTTAACTTCTCTCTGGTGTTCATACTCTGTGTAATCTTAAAGATGTAAAAAAAAAAAAAAAAAAAAAAAAAAAAAAAAAAAAAAAAAAACCCTATCCACCATTCTTCTATGCAAAGATACACTAAAATACATAGTGGTAAGTTCTTTCTGAATTTTCTCCCAGCAAATCCCCATCTAGATACTTTTCTTCACATATATACCTACCCAAACCAATAGTTATGTCTCCAAAACAACATTTTGTGAAAATGAGATTAATTCTAAGCATTTTCTGGACTAAAGTTTCCAGGACTAACTAAAGCTCTATTTTGTCACGTGCGTGCGTGTGTGTGTGTGTGTGTGTGTGTGTGTGTGTGTGTGTGTGTGTGGTGTGTGGCACAGGTATGTATGGTGCTTGCATATGAGTGTGAGGGTATACATGACCATGCATGTGCATAAGGAGGCCAGGGGAGACAATGGATGTCTTTCTCTATTGCTCTCCACCTGGTGTCAGTGAACCAAAAACTTGTTAATTTGGTTATGTCAGAAATCTAGAGAGCTCTCCAGAACCACTTGTTTCTACTCCAAATGTTAGGATTACGAGCATATGTAGCCATGTCTGTGGTTTTATGTTTCTGTTTTTTTGTTTGTTTTTGCTTTAATGTGGGTGATGGGGGTTCAAACTCAGTTCTTTATGTTATGATCCCAAAAGGACAAAGAAATAGCAATTAAAATACAAAGAATAAATAAAATTGGAAAATGGGGGTTTACTTAAGTTTTCTAGAGAACAACCTGAAAACATCTATCGTAGACCTTGACAATAAAGGTGCCTTTTAACCCACTATAGGAAATTGATAATTTGGTCCCAATTTTTGAACCTTTCCTGAATCCATGATCTTTGGTATATGACCTTGTAGTACCTTGTACCTGTGAGTAGGACATTAACTCTGAATTGTCACATGACTTGCTTTGTGTTGCCCATAAATGTGATAGAAATACAGACTTAATGTGCATGGCAAGGATGAACTTGTCCACCCCTCTGCCAATGATGTGAGACATACCAGACAAGATCTTATGGAGCATGAGACATAGAGTGATTGAGTCAGTCTACTGAATTATTAATGGGTATGGCAAGGATAAACAAGTCCATACCTCTGCCAATGACATGACCAGGGAAGGTTTTCTGGGATATGAGAAGCAGGGGGGTTGAGTCTGTCTAGTGATTCACTGTAGCCCAAGCCTGCATCCACCAATAACCAGCCATTTGATGCCTATGCATGAAATCAGGCCTAGTCAAGATCAGCACAGCCACTCAGCAGTTCCTTTTGCTATATGACCTTGCAGTACTTTCTACCTGTGAGTAGGACATTAACTCTGAGTTGTCACATGACTTGCTTTGTGTTGGCCATAAATGTGATAGAAGTACAGAATTAATGTGCATGGTCAGGATGAACAGCCACCCAGGCACCTGAGTAATGGTGTTTATTGCTTATGTCTCAGGGATTTGGTTTAAAGAGTTGTTATTATACTGGGTAACTAATACTGTATCACCATCTAAAGTTTATCTAATGTAAATAATCATTATAAATACATGTGAAGATTTAGCTACAAATGTGTTTATCACAATATTTTTAGTAAACAAACATAAAGAGAACCTATGTGACAATAATATGGCATCAGTTAAAGCTTAAGGATTTCATGTTGTATCTGTATTACTGAAATATCATTCAACTATTAGATACTACAGAAAAGTATCTACTAAGGTGCTAAAAATCAGAATGAATGTCAATATGAATGAAACTGACCATGGAAATACATACGACTGATCTAATTTTTTAAATATAAATATGTATAATTATCTGAAGTGACAAAAGCATAAACACTAAAATGGTAATCGCCCTTTTCACTGTGTGGTAAACATATAATTTTTTCTATAGTTTTAGTTTTGCATATATTACAATAAACACATGTATTTTCAGAAATATATTTTATATTACTGGTGAAAATTAGCAAGAAAACTCACAGAAGACCAGTCTACTAGTGTTGCTCTTGGAAACATGAAGGAAGAATTGAGATAGATAAGTCAGGACCAATACCAGTAAGAACTCAATGCCATAGCTATGTCAGGGCAAAGGCTGAGGAAAAGGCTGGCAGAAAAGGTCTGATCAGGGCGAAGGCTGCTCTTTCACCTGTCTTTCTCTCTCTCTATTTCCCCCTTTTTAACTCGGGATCAGGAGGAAAAGGACAGCTACATTATTAATGCATTAATTATGATAATATTCTATGCGCGACTAATACATGTCAAACCATCTTCATGCCAAATTGAAAACTGACATTTTTGCTTCATGAATATTGCTCCATCAGTGACATTTATTGTACGTTTCCAATCTTGCAGCAGTGAATGTCAGGTCAACTATCAAGCATTTGCTTTCCTTCTACTTTATTTCCTGTTTTAAAGCAGCCTCCTGTCACTGTTAATTGGGATGCAAAGTCAGATTGCACTTGGAGAATGTGAGCTTTCTGGCATCTAGAACAACCCGCTTAGACCCCTGTAAACCTATGCTGCACTCACCCTGCCTGCCCGCCCACGTCTTCCTTCTACCTACCCGAGAAATCACTGTCCCCACCCAAGCTTGCACTTCCGAGTACTTACAATCCTAAAGAATTTATTTATTTTATAAATTTTCCACCACCCACCACTGAAATAGAATCTCCGTGATGAGAAGCATTTTACTTTATATACTGCATTCTACCCATCACTTAGCAGGATTCTAGCAGAGATTAGGCATTTGTTAGATACTTACTGAACAAATCAGCTTGCAAATGTAGGGTTTGGGGGATCCTCAGAGATGAAGATGTACTCTAGCTTCAAATGTTATCTCAGAGCATCATGCAATGATCATTTTGAATCTTAATTGATCAAGGATCCACACATTGATATTGCTTTAGCTTCTCCACCCATATGCTCTTTGCCAACCTCTAGTGTCATATTTGCTCCTGAAAGCCATCAATGCCAACCCTTGCCACTGCCACGTGTCTATTATACTACCATCCTGCAGCCACTTCTAAACCAGGAATCCCACCTGCCATATTGTCTGGAACTTTTCTCCAACATGCATCTACATAACAATCAATAAGCATCTATTCACAACCTACCATAATGTTTGTTACTGGAATTTGAAAGGAGGAGAGAGGCAAACCCCAGCCTCTGGTGGCAGAAATATCAAATGCAGTTGGGAGAAAAGAGAATTCTGGGTATGAGGTTGTCTTAAATTTCTTCCTTAGTTTCACACTTTCCATATCCACTCAAATCCATCTACCCAGCTTTCTTCCCTAGCTTTCTCCCATGAAGACTGCAGGTGGGCAATCACATCCAATAAATTATTAAAATGATCATTATTACTTAGCAAAAAAAAAACATTTTATTGGTGATCACATTGATTATCATCCTCACAACCATAAAAAAAATCATAATGTTTCTGTCAATAAAGAAATCAAGAAGAAAATTAAATGTTGTGTGTAGAGGATGTGCTTAGCATGCACATGGCTCTCAGTTCAATTCCTTCCCAGCATCAAAGTGGGAGCCATAGGCAAGAACTTTCCTGTATGTTGAAAGAATATCTTTCCTTCATTTTAAGCTGACTCTTTTATGATACAGAGGTAATGATGATTAATAAGGCAGCAAAGAGAAAAAAAATCAGATCCTTAGTAACATTCCCCTGTTGGTCCCATGACTAATTTTATTCCCTTTTGCAGTGCCAGGATCAAACCAGGTACACTGGGAAATCTAGGCAAGTGCTTTACCAACTGAGTTTCATTCACAGCCCTATAATAACTTTAAAATATCACCTTTAAACCCACAAATAAGAGAGTTACACTCTAGACTACCTACACCACTAATGATGAGATTAATGACTACTGGAAAAGCTGCCTACTAAGGGAAAAGCTAAGACATAGATGTGGGTCTGTTTATAATCGTGTTCTAATATAGTAAACCATCATCTGTAAAGGTCAAAGTAAGGATACCACCTAGGCTAGAGATCTGTGTAACTTAACTCAGCTATGTTGTAGTCCTGTACTGGTCTACGCCAAGGGGAGTTTGTATCCTTGAGCTACACTGAGAGTCCTCTGGGAATTTAACAGACCAGGGATTTCTTGTACATTTCAAGGTCCTGGCATCTTGACACATTAAATGAGAAGAGGGTCTCTATGGCTGGGGAGATGGGAGCCACGGGAAAGTCCGTTACTATTCATACATGCACCTCTCCGACACATAGCGCTAGCAAGAGAGGAGGAGTGAGATAAGGTGAGCCGAGAGAAAGGGCGGGGGAGAGTGAATCTGCCACTGAGAAGACAGAATGAGAGAAGGCCTAGGGAAGGGGTGCAGTGAGGCAGCTCCACAGCATGTCAGCAGAAACACCAGATGGGAACTGTAATTACTTTTTCCCCCAACTCTGTTCATGTTTTACAAACCAGTACTGACACTTGAACAAAGAGCCTTGAAAATGCAGGCGGAAGGGAGGTATGTAAATAGCGGCGGCCGCGGATGGATCCTTCTTTTTCAAAGAGTGAAGACGAAGGTGGCCACTCCTCAATGTACACACATCAGGGAGCAGGAATGGCCTCAACAGAGTGTAGGTTTATTCAGCATAAAAAACACTTCCCTGTGAACCCTTCAAGTCACGGGTCTTAGGAGGTGATAACTCTGTGCAAAGAGTATAGAAGGGTAGGTAATAAAGAGCAACCAGGAACCACAGCAGACACCCAGTTCCGGTAAAGTTTGAACACACAGGTTTCATGTGCACCCTCTGGGAATTTTAGGGCTAATTAGTCCACGGGCTTTGTCAGGGCTGGGGTTTGTACTTACACCTGTGTGTATATGAACACGTGATAATTTCCCAACTATAATGCCACCATTTCCCCATGGCAAAATTAAATAAAATAGTATTTCTAAATACCCATAGATATCTGACGTCTGGTAAATGGTCAGTGTTTGTTGAGTGGAACAGTCACAAAATGAAGACTATAGCAAAGATGTAGTCATACACAATCCAATTCTAATTCTTCTGACTCATTATATTGGTCCTCTGACCTCTTTGGGGTCCACTTCAACAAAAAAAAATGGGTGCCCATCTTACAAAGACAAAGCAGGCTACAACAAAACCACAGATTCATGTTTGTCTCTTAAGTTCACAGAGGAAATCGAGCCTCCAGTCATTTGCTTTCTAAATATTTCTTCCCCCCCCCTTGTTTCCACCCTCACCATTACCAGATGTAATCCCAGATGTTTCAGTCTTCCCCAGATGTGTCAGTCTACCCCAGATGTGTCAGTCGTCTATCCCAGATGTGTCAGTCTTCCCCAGATGTGTCGGTCTTCCCCAGATGTGTCAGTCTTCCCCAGATGTGTCAGTCTACCCCAGATATGTCAGTCTTCCCCAGATGTGTCGGTCTACCCCAGATGTGTCAGACTTCCTTGAATCATTCATCCTTCAACTCATGCTGCATTCAGAGGTCAGTTAGTGTGAACATAATTTGTGATTGATTTTACCACATTTCCATTTAACTCCATCACTAATTTAAGATCGTGTGATGAAAGAGAGCTTGATACCCACTCAGGGAAGATTCACAGGTAACACAATGCCAGACTAGAGCTGAAGATTAGCGTTTTAGAGAGTGCTTGTCCAGCATGCATGATGCTGGTGGGTTTGATCCTCCATATTGCATCAGCCAGATGTGGAGGTGCATGCCTGTAATCTCACCATTTAGGAGATGGATGTAAGATCAGAAGTTCAAAGTCATCCTCATCTACACAATGAGTTTGAAGGAAGCTTGAAATACAGGAAACCATCCTAAACACTGCCCTTTATCTCTCAATTTTTTTAAAAAAGGGAAATACCAGGCTGATGACTAAGGATAAGGACAAAGATATAAGAAGAGCATGATGGTGTCTTTGCTGGTGTTACTTCCCTAATAGACTCCAGATGGTGATGACCACACCCCTAATCATCAGAGTAAATTCCTCCTCTCATGGGCCAAATCTGACTCAAGTAGGTTTGAGTCTTGACAAAACTAGGCTTTGGGGTTCAGTTACAGAATGAAAATGTTCTCCATTAGGCTCATGCTACTAAGCTGCACAAACCCAGAAAAGGAATTGCATTGCTGAGAACCTTTTAAAAATCATAAATGTAATCATTCAGTCAAAGTGTAAATTCCTCTTTGTTTCGCCATCTCTCAGAAAATGACTTGTGTCGCTAGGAACACCCCCTTCTGTTCCTCAGCCTTAACACATCCTTTGCACGCCATCAGATTCAGTGCCATCTTGGGGACAGACTTCATGTTCACAGATGCTGCCTTGTTGCTGGTATCTCACATGGAGAAGGAACAAGCTAGGCCTCTTTTATAAGGGTGCTAATCTTAATCCTGAATTATCTGCTCTTGTCATCTAATGACCTCTCTCCTCTTCATGTCCCAAATCATCACATAGGGAATCAGGTCTTGCCATGTCAAAGTGCAGGTGACACAAAGACCCTAGAGATGAAACCATGAGTGCTCTCAAGCTTCCATGGTTCTCTCTACAAATGCCACGCCATGTCAAACTTTAACCATAGAACCTTGTCCATCATTTTCAAGCTTAATTAAATGAAAAGAAGCACAGGCTAGTCCTTCCATCTAATGGGATGAGAGGAAACTTGGAACCCCCAAAGGAAGGAATGCGAGAGGAGGAACTTGGGGAAAATAGTGAAAGAGATCAGGAGGAGGGACTTTGAGCACAGAGATGGTGAAAGGGAGAAGGAAACTGTGTAAGTAGAGAAAGGCTCAGAATGGAGAATCTGCAGGCCACAAAGATAACCTGTGCCACCTTCCCAGACTACTGGTCCCATCCTCATTCTCCATTCATCCCTGAGCCAAAGGACCTCCAAGCTAGTAAGGCTAAAATAAGAAAGATCAGTCAACATCATTGTCCTACTACTAATAGCAACAATGCTTGCTTACTATTATTATTATTCATAATAAAGCCATTAAAACCCCACTCAATAGGAGGTTTCACAAGCCCATTAAGAACAGGAAACCTATTTCCTGCCTGGTACTGTTTACACACATCACCAGGAGACTCTTGCTGGCCGGGAGAGCCCCATTTGCTCTAACCCAGACTTGGCAGGAGCCAATGGCAGGAAAATAAATCCCTCAAGTAAAATTACTGTGTGGTCAGTGAGGTCATAGATCCTGTCTGGCTGTGCTGCATTCTAGAATGAAGAACCAGCAATGCCCAGGGTCACCTTGCTGTCATGCTGGAGAGAGGGATCCTCCTGTCCTTCTGTCTCCTGGAGCCAGCTGGGCATGGTCCATTGGCATGGACAATTCTTGGGGAAACTGGGAAATAATAAGATCAGTTCACTAGCTACACCCCAATTCCTGCTCCCTCCCTATCCTTCCATCTAGGTCTGGCTCTTCTTCTGCTGCTCTCTCTGGGCCACTAAGAACCCCCACTCTCTGAAGGTTCCTTTGAATCATAAGAGTGTCACACCCACCATCCTACTGCCCCTCAAGACTCAATTTCCCTCTGTCACTTTCTCTCATGAAAAGGTTATACATAACTAACTCACTTAAAGCCACCGGGAATGTTTAAGGGTCATCTATGGAGGGTCTCAATGTACAACACCCAAACCAGGTAAGGAAGAAGAACAAATCTTTCCCCACCCCCTACCCCAACACTGCCCCAGAGACATTCTACTTAGAGAATATGAAGAATCCAAGCAATGATTCTATAATAGCTAATAGCTATATCCCAAAAAACCTATGACCAGTCACAACCACTTTGCTCCACAACCTTCTGCCTCCCCCCCCCCCCCCTTGAGCAGGTTCCTGTGCTTTCAGCCGTACATGGCTTGTGCTCTAAGGCCAGTTTCCTAGGATGTACAGAGCTCAACGCATCCGCACCAAGTGAAGCTTTCTTCCCAGCAGAGGGCAGCAGCTGCCAGAGGCTGGAGCATGATGCAGCCATCTCAAAATAAGAGGACAGAAGAAGAAGGAAGGCAGGTGGGGGCTGGGAGTCAGCAGACGGGGTGTGCCACTTCATCATTTGTTGTCAGCTGTCACCACTGGTACGGTCTGGCTTTCCAGCCACTGCCCCCATAACCCAGTGCTTTCTGGCTGGTCTGCCTCACCCTGAACTGCCAGTGTGAAAGGCTTTGGGTTATTAATCTGACCCATGGAGCAAATAGCACATTTAAACCTCTTAGCTTTCCCTTACTCAGCTGCTGATGCTACATGGAAAACTTGTAGAAAAAGAAAAGGCTAGAAAAGGTCCAACTGTGAAGAAGAGGTAGCTCTGCTTCCACAGTCAGTTCCCTTATCTCTTCCCCTAGCAGGCAGTGGCATTTATGCAAAGACAGAGCTGATGAGGGTCCGCTCGGCAAATGTATAGCCACTACTTATCTTCCCCTGGGCTTCAGCCAAAACCAGCAGCAATGTCAGAGCAGTCAGGGTGTCTGGCTTTCAGAGTGTCCTTTGGAGGACAGCAGGCTTAGCATGGATGCCAGGATTGCTTTAGAAGATTGACGGCAATCAAGCAGGAAACAGTACTACATAGAAGAAGAGAGCTGTAGGTGAGTAGAAGGTGCAGGGGAAGGCAGTTCTAGATGTTTAAGCAACAGAATCTGCTGAAATCCAGTGTTCCAAGCACACCCAGGGTCAAATATTTGTCATGCATTCCACAGTCCATTTTACTTGACTTAATTATTGATGCTGAACTCATACATAGCCACTGGGCTATAATCCATTTTCTCAGTTTTTTTCTCTCTGTAGGTCACAGTTAAGGCCATGCCAAATCTCAAATTCCTCAGTGAGTCAGCTATGTTGCCCAGAGCTCTGTCTATACCTCATGCAGAGCCACACGCAGAGAAATGTGCCCCTCATCAAGCTCATCCTGATGATTACAAGTTGTTGCAAAGCTCATTCTTGACATTGTGTTTATGATATTTGACTGTTCATATTTCTTATCAGAGCAGAACTTCACTACAACTCCATGGGAGAGTCATCATTAGATCCATTTCACAGATAAATAAACCAAGGTACAGAGATTACCTAACAAGTGAATAGTGGTGACAAAACTGGAAGTTTTGTGGGATTCTGCTACCATCTGGAACTTCAGATTGCAGCTAACAGTCTATTCCCCTTTACTCTAATTAATAAGAAACTTTGATTGTCTAAGCGCTACATGTGGCAATGCTGAGATGCTTTCAAAATTCTTTTACACTAGCTGTCCCCCAAGCTATCAGGTTTAGGGACAAGGGAAAGGCCTTTACTTCCAAGGAATTCAAGTAAAAGAACTACATTTATACAGGGAAATAAAAAGCAAACTAATGATTTCCACACTGGGCAGAGTAGCAACATGAGGCATAGTCCTTAGCATTATACTTAATCAATGAATGTTAACTTAAGGCTTGATCATTGTACTTCATCAGTGAATGTTCACTGAGACACTGCTATATTCAAAGGGTCATCTTAGAAGTGGAGAACAGATGAAGTGATCACAAGACATCATTTTTACTGCCCATAAGGTGCTTACAATTTGTCTAGCATACAACATGTAAACATACAAAACCGCATAAGACAACATATTTCAAACACTAAGTGAGTAATGATAGTCTCTTAGACATCTGGCAAGAGGAAAACACTAAATATTCAGTTAATCAGAGAAAGCTAATAGAGAACTGGGGCATAATTGGAAGTATGAGAAGGAATCCAATGGAGGGATTCTAAATATGGAGATTAGTGACAAAGACCCCCTCCTCCCACCCTCCCTATCCACCAAGTACAACGGTAGGCTCATACATTATTTGGTCTCTACTAGAGAAACAATGCATGGCAGACTAAAGAACCCTGAACACCTGGCTAAGAAAAATAGCACTCAACTACAAGAAGAAGCAAGCCCTACATGAGTTTCCCAACCAACTGTCTCCTAGAAGTGAGGTGGTGGCATTCCATTGAAAGCTGAAAATGTGCCAGTGGGGGGAAATAAGGAGAACTCTATATAATATAATAAGTTGTGAGAAAAATAAACACATTCCTCAAACTAAGGGAAGAAACAAACTAAGAGGAGTAGGAGCCCAGGTGCCTCAAGACAAAGAAGTAGACTTTCTGGAAGGCATTTTTGTTGTGGAATAGAATATTTGCTTAACTATGTAAAGACGTGTTGCATTTGTTTGTGTTGCAGAATCATTGTTTAGCTTTGTAAAGATGCATTGAATTTGTTTATGCTGCATTTGTTTAACTTTGTAAAGGTCTGTTGTTGTTTCACCTTGCCTGCCTAAGGCACCTGATTGGTCTAATAAAAAGCTAAATAGCCAAGAGCTAGGCAGAGGAGGGCTAGGCAGAGCTGGTAGGCAAAGAGAAAAGGGGAGCAGGCCAGCCTGACAGCCATCGAGGAAACAGGAAAGCAGGATAAACAGTATGTAGATGAGGTAAACTGGGGCAGCACATAGATTAATAGAAGTGGGTTAATTTAAGTTTAAAAAAAAAAAAGCTAACTAGAAACAAGGCTAAGCTAGGGCCAAGCATTCATAATTAATAATAAGTCTTGGTGTCATGATTTGGGGGGCTGGAGTCCAAGAAAGCATTTTGGATCCTCCAATGAAGACATGAGAGACTGCTTTTGACAAATGTCACAACTGTCCCTGGGTGGCAAGAACAGGAGGGGACAAGAAGGGGTGCAGAGACCAAAGTTGGCCACTCAAATCAGCCAGTTACTGTCATCAAAGCCAGAACTGACATCCTCCCCCATGATGATTGTGTCTTATTAGAAGAAGGAAGTTGTTGTTCACTGGGTTCTTTTCTGCCACGAGTATTTAAAATGCTGCTGCAAGAGTAAATATCACCTCTGGCATATTTGTGCTGAAGAAAGAAGTGTGATTTGGAATACCTAATTGAAATGTGCTATAGGAGATAAGGCAGCTGCAAAGACTGACATTTAGTGGTAGGAGACACCATGGAAGACATGAAATATTGCTGTCGCTGCCTCAAAGGCAAAAGACACTTTCACAGATGGAAATGCCCTACAGCTCAGCCTCCTCCTCCCAGCCCCTGAGCCCCTATCCACACAGGCTAGGCCAAAAGCCTAGGACCTGTAGCCACCCCCATTCTGTGTTAACACTTTCCCATAGACTAAGACCTGCAGCCAAGCCCATTCTGTATTAACACTCTCCCACAACCTAGGACCTAAAGCCACCCCCATTCTGTGTTAGCACCCTCCCTTTTTGTACTGAGAATACCAAAGGGCAGATAAAAGAGAAGGCAGTCATTCTAGTTCTCTTGGCTCTTCTGTACTCACAAAAGTCTGGGGTCATATTGCTGGATAAGGTCTTCTGTGAAGTCAGATAGGCCAGACAGCAAAGGAAAGGAAAAGATTCATCAGTGCATCTCAGTAAGTCCCGTTGTATGCTAGTGTAGAGGAAACATGGCAAGAGATCAAAGCACTTTGCCTGGGCTTAATCACCAGCAAGCCTTGTTCATTGAAACCAGGATATAGTTACTCCTCAAGGGGTGGGTCTAGATAATGGTTTTTAAAACAGCAAAACAAAAATTGTGTGTGTGTGTGTGTTTGTGTGTGTGTGTGTGTGTGTGTGTGTATTCATGCACGTGTGCATGTGTGTTTGCATATGAATGTGTTTATTTGCATATAAATATGCACATAAAAGCCAGGGGTCAACTTCTGAGGTCATCCCTCAGGAACTATCCACTTTGTATTTTTGTGACAGGGACCTTGGTTTTCTCTCACTGAGACATGGGGCTCATTGATTAGGCCAGGCTAGCTCGCCAGCAAGCCCCAGTGTTCTAATTATCTCTACCTTCCCAGTCCTGGGATACTTGCATGCATTCTCATGCCTGTCATCTTAAGTGGGTTCTGGGACCTGAACTCATGTCCTCAAGTTGTACAGCTAGCATTTTGCTGACTGGGTTTTCTTTCTAGACCCCCACACACTACTTCATTCCCTTTGTTTTCAGCTTTAGAATTGAGACAAGTTACTAACAAATAATAAGATCCAGAGTAGTTTAAATTAACTACATTTCACTAAACCTGTTCCTAGCTCTATCCACATAAGGAGCTGGTCTAAAAGGATGGAGGCTGCCTGTAAGTCACAATTCCTAGTGCAGTCACTGGTCTACCTCACAACTCCCTAGAAGTAATACTGAATGATTTCTGAAACTAGGCCATCAAAGGTCTCTTGGTTTCCATCTATATTTCTAAGAATGGTCCTTCTCATGGTGGGTCTTCCTACAATCTAGCCACAATGTGGTGAGCACTGTGGGCTACATGAAGAAGCCATGTGAAGGTTCTTCCCAGTTGAGTTCTTTCATCATCTGTCAATCATACATGAAAACAAGTACCTTGAACTCAACTTATCACAATGGATTTACAGAATTAAAACACAATAAAAAGCCTGTCGTATTGAGCCACTAAGTTTTGGGCCATGTTTTAAACCACAAAAATTAAACATGATAGAAAATTTTTATATATATATCGTGTGTGTGTATGTGTGTGTGTTTAAGTGAACAAAAAATTTGTTAAACTGTAGCCTTTCTATAAACCAGTAATAAACATGTTGAGAAAGAGATCACGGAAATCCTGCCATTCACCAAGAGCCTCAAAAAATATCTAGGAAAAAGCCTAACCCAGTAACTGAAAGATCTCTACAATGAAAATTTTACATCTATGAAAAAAGAGACCGAGAAAGACACTTGAAGATAGAAAGCCCTCCCATGTTCATGGGTTGTTATAATTAATATTGTAAAAATGATTATCCCACCAATGGCAGTTTAAAGATTCATTACAATACCAACAAAAATCTCCATGATATATTCTTTAGGGAATAGAAAAATATCCTAAATTTCATGTGGAAATGCAAAAGACCCTAGATAGCCAAAGTAATTCAGAGCAAAAGAAGAATGCTAGAAAGATTATTATATCAGATTTCAAGCTATATTACAGAGATATGGTAATAAAAACAATATGGTACTTAGACAAACCTAAACATGTAAACCAATGGAATGAAAAAGAAGACCCAAACATGAGAACACATAACTACAGCCATTTGATATTTGAGAAATATACCAAAAACACACTGGAGAAAACATAGCATCTTTAATAAGTAGTGCTAGAAAATTGGATATCCACATCTTCCAGAAATATAACCATATATAGGCTATACGGTTATATCATCATTATAACCATATTATCTGCCCTGCACAAATAACTCCAAATAGATCAAACCTTCCATATGAAATGAGAAAAGAATTTTAAAAGTGGAATGCTGCCAAAGCAGAAATCTAAAGTTTTCTTATCTAGCCATGGAATCAAGCAAGAAGAGAAACTAAAGGACCTGCAGACAAACACATGAGTAAAACTTAGAGTAATGTGGAGGAAAGATGGCGTGTGCTATAAAAGGGTAGGACTTTAGAAAGATTGTCACACACAGTATATGAAATTTACCCTGCATGCTGTGTGGAGCCAGCTAAGAAAATCTCCAGGTAGATTTTCAAAAGTGCTAACTAATTCATCTCCTGATGATAAAGTATGAATGAAGATGAGCTAAGAAGAAGGAATTACCCTGATCTTCGATGAAATTTAAAGCAAGTGTAGGAGTCGGTGTTTGAAAACAGTAATCTTTTTTACTTTCATCTTTCTAGCCAATACAAAGTTGATCAAAACATGGTACAAATGGCATGGAGAAAATTGCTATAAAATGTAGCCTGAAGGATTACATTTAAAAAAATGACCCAAGAAACTTTCTCAAGACCAAATAAAGATGACAGTGGTTCCTTAATGAATCGTTTGGATAGAAAAGTGACTAGAATGTAAAGTCAAATCATATCCAGGCTATTGTAGATGGAGTGACTTGAGAATCACATCACCCCTCCCTGAGAGACTATTGTCAATCAACAGTTGTTGGAGAAGAGTGTCATTTTCTTCAGTGGTTTAGCCACTGGGAAGTTGCCCTTGCTCCAGTAAATTTCCTGCCACCCATGCTCAGACAAGAAACTCCAATTAAACTCAGTGAACCACACTCCAAATGAAGACATGAACGCAGAGGTTAAAAGGTGAGACTGTTGAGGAGGAGGGTTGGGGTAAAGTAATTCACTGTAGAAACAATTAAAACTGACAAACAATGAAAAATTAAAAAGTGCAATCCTAGAGATTTGCTTCTCATAAAAAAATTCTATTATGGTCATCTGTTGTTCATTATGCACTATCCCAAAGTGTATGGCTTAAAACAATGGCTCTGTAAACTGGTTGAGTCAACTAGGCAGTTTAAGCTCAGAATTTCTCAAGGTTACAGCCAAGTACAGGAAGGCTGGTGGCAGGTGAAGTGTCAGCTGGGCAAAAGATCCAAGATGACTTCTCTACTCATATGCCTCAGACATCCTTTGTTTCCTTATTTCTCCTTGTTGCATCTCATTACCGAAGAACTGTCCATCAAGCTTGGGCTTCTTGTAGCATGGCAATCTCTTAGCGGTTGTCATCTTATGTGGCAACTGGCTTCTGGGAACCAGAAAGTAAAACTGCCAGCCTAGTTAAGGACTGCTCCTAAAAATTTCTCAGTATTAAATGAAAACTTTCCATTGGTAAAAGCCATAATAGCACTATCTAGAGTCAAGAGCAGATACACACACACACACACACACACACACACACACACACACACACACACACACGGAGGGGTGGCACCATTCATTTTATCTGCTGATATTGATGCAAGAGTATCAGGGATACAGGGATACATTGCAGGAGAGACCATGGCATGGGCAACTGTAACTGCAGCTGTCCCAGAACAATACATATATTGCAGACTACTACCCTTCTTTTAATGTGCATGTCTCCTTGTATTACAGGAACCATCACGAGGTTCAAAATGAACCAAAAATATCAACATGATTGTCAGAAAAGCTAATGCAATGTCACTCATCAACATAAAGAATTCAAAGCAAGGGAGACAAAAACATCTTCGGAGGCGTATGCTGAAGGGACCACACATGGGAAGGTATTCATGGCTCAGTGACGACTTGAAGAAGGGATGGTGAAAAATTGGATTATGCTCTTGGGTTGTGTTCAGGATAGCAGAGATGTGGTAATCACATCCTTCCAGAAATGCATTCTCTAAAACACAGCTACTCACATGACAGACAAGTGGGCACCATCTCATCTTCTCCCCCACTTGTCCCTCTCCAGAATCCCCATGGAAATAACCTATAAGGTCCTCCATTGTATGGTTTGAATTTGGATCCAGGTTCCCTCTGAGATCCCTACATTGTAAGAATCTATATTTCTATTTTCTTCAAAGGTGTGTATATGATGACCATTGGATCTGATATTTATCAAGGCTGTTATCATTTTCTCATGATCAGTATTATGGTATATTTTTACTGATATTCTTTGTTAGTCCCAGTCTTCCTTTATCTCTGGGAAGACAGGTTCTCTAGTACCTCATAATGAAAAATAGTTATTGATTTGACAGATAAAAACTTTCAACAGGAAAGACTTGTTCTTTTTCTTAGCTTTGGTCATATCAACACATTGTGGAGCTTCTCAATACCTGGTCCCTGGATGTCTATGATTGTCACAGTTCCAGAGTTCCCCACATTAAACATGTAATGAGTGAAAACAATGTTGTTTTAAGACAGCAAGATTTGGGAGTTAACTTGTTACTGCAGCATAATCTATCTAAAACCAACTAACACAATCACCTTGCTAAAAAACATGTGCCTGGGATGTGTCTAATCTTTAATAGACTCGGTCCTTTAAATGAAGGCCTGGAACTATTGTAGCTGGATCTCAGATTAGGAGTGATAGGAGATACTTGTAAGAATCACTGTTTCCTTCTTAAAGCTTTACATGGTATGGAGTCTCCTCTTGGAAGTTACCTTTAACACTCCTCCACCCCAAGTTTCAAGATTGATGTCTCAAGATCTGCCTGCATTCTATATACTTTGATATAATGGGGGGAGGGGAGAGAAAGTTCTGGGTAAGGAAGCCAAACTTTGCAATAGAAACTGGACATTAGCCTCTGAATGGTTAATAAAAATGGCCACTCTTAATCATCCTCACAGCATATACTCCCCCAGGGGTCTATGGGCCAGCAGGAAACCAGCTTGGAGAGAAAGGTTACACTTCTGTATCTCCAACAAGGGTTTAATTAGAAGTGTTCCTGTTTGCTAAACAAACACTCATGCATTATGAAATTAATCAACCATTCTGCCTAGCAAGGTTAGGACCTGAGTCCTTGGCTGAGAAACACGTGTTTACGGTCTCTGGGAATTCCTTTCCTGGGCCCAGGCAGGAGGTTACCAGAGAAGACAACAAATCAATAGTCTGACATAACTTTCAGACATCAATTCATTGGTGAAGAAAGTCTGCATGTTCACAGATCTGATTTGACTGGAGCATTTTCCTATGGCATATCTATCCTACTGGAAGTGACTCTGGCTAACATAGAAAGACAATAGCTAAGAGAAGGAAAAGCATCAACTCATCCCAATAGAAAGAAAAGGGGTCAACTGTGGCTTTCTGTTCCTAGCTCCAACCCTTCCTTTTGCAACCCATGGCCTCTGATTGGCAGGAAGAACCTTCTAGAAACAACGCAGACAACTCATGTCAGAAAACACTAGATCTTGCCTGAAATAAATTAATGCAAGACATGCAGAGGTGTTGAGAAAAGGCACTGTCTGCAATCCACAGGATGCTCCCTGGAGACAAATACACAAATAACTATTCCACAAAGGACAGCAACATTAGGTGTCATAGGAGACACATATACCAATTGTGTAGAGAGCACAAAGAAAAGCCAACTGCTCCCCTGCCCCTGTATCCACCAAATCATCATCCTGTCATAAAGAGCCTCAGAGGTACACACAAGATCAAATAAACTCTTTCTAAACTCATTGGAGACCTTTTTAATATATACGTCTAGATATATCAAATGGCAGTGGTCACAGGATGGACAATGTCAAGCACTGTCAAGGATGAGGACAGTTCACACTACATCCTTGTGCATGGCTGATGGGAACTAAGGTGGCATAGCCCTTCTGGAAAGCAGTCTGGAAGCATCTGAAGTAATTGAGCATGCATATACCATACAACCCAGCAGCACTACTCTTGATAATGTAGCCCTGAGAAGTTCTATCTTGGGCCATGGACCACCCTCCTGGAAATAACATAACTGAAGAAAAGTGCTTCATCAGGGGAACCAAGGTAAAGGCATTTCAAAAATGAAATGCTGCACACAGTTACAAAGAACATACTGAATAAAAGCACAGTAATAAGGAAAGATTGTACAAGTTTAATGCTGAGTGAAAAATGAGAACTACATCAAAATATATCACATTATTGTCAATAGAAATTTTAAATGCATGACAACATGAATATATTACTCATTTTTCAAAAAGAAAATATGCATATTTAAGTATGCATATAGACCTTATACTATAATAATGGATATCCCTGATAAAGAGGAAACACAAGGTATTATGATTAAGGATAAAGGGGGAAATTTAGATAAAACCTGGGAGGCCTTATATTGCTGACGATGGTGGGTTATAAATGGAAAGGTTTATATTCAGCTCTCTTTACCTAAGGTCAAAAGGTGAAAAGATGTGTTGCCTCATTTGGACAAAATTTGAGATATGTGACTAAACCAAATTCATACATAGTAAGTTATTTTGATATGAAGGACATGAGCTGATATCAGAAAAGACTCAGTTTAGAATCAGAGCCTTATTACTAATTAGCCGGGTCTGCATAAATTAAAAAAAAAATAATATATGTGAAATATCGGTACAAAGAAAGCAATGAGAAAATGGTAACCAGTCATAATAGATAACATAATTTATCATGAGTTTTTCATCCCCCTTCTTCTGTAGCTGATACACATTGAAATATTTTACATAGTAAGAAAATCATCATATGTTTCACATTGGCTTATATATCATTTATTCCCTCCATACAGCCAAAAGATACAGAGGTATTAAATATAAATAACCAATTAAAAATAATAAACCAGTTAGAAACAGATACCCTCCTTCTAAAGGAATCAAAGAGTCATATTGGAAGATAGCTGGGAAGATTTGGTGACTTAACCTGGGCCTAGAACTTTGCTCAGAGACATAAAAATGAGTATAGTGGCAGATTACTGTAACCTGCATTCTTGGGCCCATGCATCACAGAACAGCTAAGACTGTGACCCAACAAAGTCGTCTTACAATATCATAAGGTTGAATATTCCTAATAGTAGACACAGAACTGTGGACTTCAGAGGTCTTGTTTCATGCTAAAGAAAACAGAGAGGATCTTTTGAGGACACATTCTATTAATTACTTGGTTTTCATGTTGGACCATTAGGAATCATGAAAGACAATACTTGCCCAGGATTTTGGCTAAGACACAGAATGCCTGAACAAGTGACTTAAAAATAGAGAGTTGGACACTAACTAGGAAAGAGAAAGAGAGCTTCGAAGTCACATATTTGGGTCTCTTGCTTTCTGACAACTTCATGAAATTCAGGAGAACTTGATGAGTCTGGGAAGATCAATGGTGAACTTGAGGCCACCTCTCTCCCTCCTATAGTAGTGATGTTTCCAAACTCCAGAACCATACCAGTAGGATCAAGTCTTGCTGTACCAGCTGCCAGCTCTGTAATGCTGGAAAATTGACTTAACATTTCTGTGCCTCAGTCTTGTCTTGTGTAAGTGAGGGTGGTGGTGCTTATAAAGTCATTGTGCAGATTAAACAAGTTAGTAGTCTTTTAACAACGCACATGGTAAGTGCTGTAAGAGTTATTATGTGAACATGCAATGAAAATAAGTGCCAGGTGCCTTGGGTAAACCTCTGGCAGATGCTGGACTATAACAGACTGTGACTGAATGCTCTAACAAGTACCATGAGTGTAGATTCTTTTTGATGCTTTAAATACCAGCTGTGCAGGAGGCAAAGTGGTCTCCTGTGTACAGTTAGATGCTGGGCCTGTATTCTCACAAAATAGATACATATACTCTTAGCAAATGCTTAAGAGAGATGCAAAATCAGAGCAATGATGGTAATTACATAGCTTTCATATTAACTGGATGCCTCTGGGTACCTGGCTTGGTATTAGGACCTTCATTCATCTTGGTTCTTATCCTCAGGAAACGAAGGTGGGCTTTTCCCTCCATTATATAGATGAGAATACCTAAGCTTGGAGTGGTTGAGTGCCTTGTTCAAGGTCACCCAGCTTACAAACTGAACTGTGAGACTCCTTGGGTTCTTTCCACTCTGTGACCCTTCCCCTTTCTTATCAAATTAATAGACTGAGTTTTAAGGTGGGACTCTCCTATAGGTATCTTTTTACCATCACCTGATATGAAAAAAAAAAACTGATCACAATTCAGGCTTTAAAGCTCTACAAAAATGATCAGGCATTACTAGCATTGAGGAACTTCAAGTTGGTTCTTTCTTTCTTTGTACCGTCAACCTGTGTTCATACAAGGCACAGTCCTATGAGAGAGTACAGGTGCCATGTCATGTCACCCATCACCTTGAACCTGATCTAATTAAATATCCAATAAGCTTTGTGTAAAATTTCAGTATATGAATTATTATTTGGGGTCATAGTTGATGTGACACACATTGCAAGTGATCATGACACATCAATATGTCCCAGAACCAGGATCCACATGTGTTTGCATAAGGAGCCCAGGTGAGTCCACTCTCAGCTGCACACCTCTTTCTGCATCTGCAAGATGTGGCATTTGATAGTACACCCTTTGAGAGTTTCTTGGAGTTTGATAGATTTTTGGATCTCCAGAGCGCTGGATTAAAATGGAAATGGCATCTATGTTATTCTTATAACTTAATAAGGAATAACTTCCAATTTAGCAACTTCTCAGCATGAGTCACAGAATAGATGTTTGAATGTAGTGGCAGGAAAATGAGAGTAAGGAGAGCGGAAGCTGCCAGGTTGGAGAATGGAAAGACAATGAAAACCTCCAGTCTCTGGATTTGCCCCAGGAAATGGCCATGCCACTTATCCAGTAACCCTCAGTACCAGAAGAGCATTCCCAGGCTATGGGGCAATGCTGACTCTCACTCAGGAACCGCTCCTTTGAGACTAAAGGAGAGAGCTCATCACACACTTTTCATTGTCATCAAAATTTAACATCTTTCCATAATAACCAATTGCTTTATTCATGGTGTTAAAAGACACATAAAAGAGCTGGGCATAGTGATGTATGCTTGTAACCTCAGAGCTGGGGAGGGGTGGTCTGATCCCTGGGGCTTACTGGCCAGCGAGCCTTACCTTCTTGGCAAGCTTCTGGCTAGCTAGAGACCTT
This sequence comes from Peromyscus leucopus, assembly GCF_004664715.2. Taxonomy (NCBI): domain Eukaryota; kingdom Metazoa; phylum Chordata; class Mammalia; order Rodentia; family Cricetidae; genus Peromyscus; species Peromyscus leucopus. Next base: position 56,545,099 of record NC_051075.1, on the reverse strand, counting down.
ATCTCAAAGAACAAAATGCACTGTGTCTGAGGAAAAACACCAAAGATTGACCTCTGGCATAAGTGCACATGAATACACACACACACACACACACACACACACACACACACACACACACACACACTTTGTGAGACTTAAACTAAAATCCATGACCTCTGACTTATACCAAGTCCCATACAACATGTTCACCAGCATGAATCAGGGACAGAGCTGGGATTCAAAAGTCAACTGGGGCCAGAAGCAAGCTGTTTGGGAGCTGTAGAGGACTGGGGTGGCAACCATGAGATGAGGAGCCAGAAGGCAAGAATCCCAGCAGAAGGCTTAGGCTCCAGCTCGCCCACAAGCAACCACATAGCCAGTGACACCCCCTTGGTCGTGACTGCAAAGCTAAGTTCAATGCATCCCCCTTCTTTCTCTGTGAGCAGCTTGCTTCTCTCCCCTTTGATGGTTTGCCTAATAAGCCCTTCATTAATTAGAAGGAGACATCAATGTGCCAACAAAATTAGCAGTTTCAATATATCCCCAAAGTGTGAGTGTTTCAAAGAAAATGAAGGCTTGGTCACTCCTTGGTTATTTTTACTTCCTGCCACCCACCTGCCTTTTGGGCAATCTGTTCCCATCACAGCCTGCTCTTCGTTTCTCCACACACACTGCTTTCTCCCCTCTTTTCTGGTTATTTGTACAACTGATATGCACAACCTTCCCCTTCTTCCGGTGCTGGCAAATCCCAAGGAGCCTTGATCTACCCTAGTCTCTACCTCGTCCTTTCCCCTCCACCTTATTGCCTGGTAGAGAGAGTTAATAAGCCATTTGCTGTGGGCACAACTAATGTAGTGGGTTCTATTTGGACTAAGTATTTCAGGCTAAAATTAAATGAGCTTAAGAAGAAATAGAGGGTGAGGTTTAGATGCATTGGCTGGGGTGGGGGTGGGGCGGGATGCATAACATAAGCTAGCAGCACAGGTTACAAGCAGCTCCTGCATTGAATGCTGGGATTTACCACCATTGGAACTTAGTTACTATGAAATCACAAGTGCCCCCCATCATGAGGAAGATTCTCATTATCAAGGCTCCTGCTTAAGAACAACTCCTTGGAGTTTGCTGTTCGAGAGGCTCTTCCTGCAACTCCAAGAGGGGAAGATAGATCAGGGCTCTTGTTAGAGTGGGAAAGTATACTCCTGGAGCTCAGAAACGGAGGCAACTCTAACCTGGTGACATCCTGAAAAGAGTGGATCTGAAATCAGCAGGGACCTTAGCAGGACTTACTAACTATGGCCTAGGTTCTTCCAAGAGCAGATGGGTGTGACCTCAGTTTCTCACATCCTCATGTGGTCCAATCTTGATGGCTTTCTTGCACTGGCGGCTGGCTTTTCCATATTAAACACTCCACCAATTGTGTTTAAGAATCCCAAGACCTCAAAGTCCCCTCAGCACTTATTTGGAATGTGCTAAATGATCAAGATGTGTGCATAGTAGCTTTAAAACTGCTTTTCCTACAGGCATTTGTATCGGAATGCAGTAATAACATTTACTTTATAAGGTTGTTCTAAAGATTCATTGAAATCGTCTTGGGAAAGTAAATTTATAATGTAGGTATATTTTTATTTCCTCACTTCAGACTGGTTCCAGGACTTTTTAGGAAAAGTCTAGAGGCAGCTAGGTAGACCGATGGCACTGACTGACTCCTCTCCCTTTCTCAAATATGCTATGGTTTTCTTTGATCATCATCCTGTGCCCTCAGAGAAGTAGCCAAGATACTACACTGTTGATCAAGACCAGAGAAGAAAACCCCTAATGATTTTTTTTTTAATTTTTTTAATTCATTTTACATACCAACCACAGATCCCACCCTCACCCCTCTTCCCTCTCCCAGACTCCCCTTGCAACCTACCCCTATCCCCTCCACCAAAGGGTAGGGGCTCCCATGGGGAGTTAGCAAAGCCTGGTACATTCAGTTGAGGCAGCACCAAGCTCCTCCCTCCACATCAAGACTGAGCAAGGCATCCCACCATAGGTACTAGGCTGCAGAAAGCCAGTTCATGCACCAGGGATAGATCCTGATCCCACTGCCAGAGGCCCCTCAAATAGACCAAGCTACACAACTGTTTTCTGTATGCAGAGACAAACCCTTACCTCTAAAGATTTTAATGTTTACTATATTATCACCCAAACTGATGATCACTGCCTGTTATCTGAGAGGAAAATGTTTACATGTCACAAATATTTCTGAGACTATGAAGGTTTGTGTGTATGTGTGTGTGTGTGTGTGTGTGTGTGTGTGTTTGTGTATCTTCATGTGTTTATAAGTGCACATGTGTGTGCATCTGTATATATAAGTATGCAACCATGTGTGTGGAGACCAGGTTTCTTTCTTTTCTTTTTTTTTTTTTTTTTGTTTTTGTTTTTTGTTGTTGTTTTTGTTTTTTGAGACAGGGTTTCTCTGTGTAGCTTTGTGCCTTTCCTGGAACTCACTTTGGGGACCAGGCTGGCCTCGAACTCACAGAGATCTGCCTGCCTCTGCCTCCCGAGTGCTGGGATTAAAGGCATGTGCCACCACCACCCGGCCAGGTTTCTTTCTTAAGCACCACCTATTTGTTGTTTGAGATACAGTCTCTCATTGCTCTGGAGCTCACCAAAGAGGCTAGGCTGGCCAGACAGCTAGTCTCAAGGATCTGCCTGTCCATGCCTCCCTTCTCAGCCCTGGGATTACAGGCATGCATCACCGCATCAAGCTTTTTTTAGATGTGGGGTCTGGGGATTGAGCTCAGATCTTCGCACTTGTACAGCAAGTATTTTACTGACTGAACCATTTCCCCAGCCTCCTCTGAAGGTCTCAATAGCTCCAGTGAGATGGCTCCATTAGAAAGTAGTGGAATTTGACCTGCAATTGAAGCCTTCCTAAATTAAAATAAATACATTTGGGGACAGTCCATACAAATGCCAGGCCAAGCCCCCATGCTGGCCTTGTAGTCCAGCAGTACTTGGAACAGGGCTTGGCTTTTTAAGTGCTGCGCAGGGTATCATGACCAACTAGTTTCTCTGAGGACCTCTGAGCTCACTGGTCTCCAAGGACACCTCCAGTCCTAATAGGTTATAATAAGGAGAAATGTTGCCATCTTGGCATCTAGTAAAGCTTTTTTCCTTACAGAAAGAGTTGCCCTTGTAAAATAAAACAAAACAAAACAAAAAAAAAAAGCTTTAGTAAGCCCATTCAAAGAAAAGAAACAAGGGAGAACTCTTCCTCAAGAGGGAGAGGAAGAGGAGATGGATGAGAAGAGGAGAGATGGGAGAGAATACAGAGATGGCAGATGGGAGTCAGGGAAGAGGAGTATTGGAAAGGAAGAACCAAAAAGGGTGAATAGAATCAGGAAGGATGGGAGAGATGGGGAGAAGAGACACAAGGAGCAAGGAGAGAGTGGTCAGTGAGAGGAAGAGATGGGAGGGTTGGAAGGACACAACTTAAGGGGAGAAAGGAAATATAGGGTGGAGAGGATTGGAGATGAAGGAGGAATAAAAGAAGACTAGGAGTGTGGGAGAAAGAGAAAGAAGAGAGATGAGAATACAGAAGGCAAACTGCTGTGCTGCCTCCCGAACTCTTGTTTTCTGAATCTCCTCGAAATTTCCAACAGAGTCTATAAGGATCACAGCATCATTAGGGCGTTCAAAGAAAATATAAGAATTCTGCATTTTGGTTGACCAGGGAACAAAGGAGAAAAACAGGGTCAGATATCATGGAGAAAAGATAACTTGACACCAACTTTTATTTCTGGGACAATCACGAAGCAAATCTTGACCTTCCAAGGAGAACTGAAAGAAACTTAGTCTGTCCTTTCCCCCAATGGCATGGGCCCCACACCCTAACTTAGATTTCTCAGTAACTCTAGTGATAAGTACTGCATTAGCCAACTCCACACACCATGCATGCTCCCCTCTACATGTTTTCACATGTATTATCCTATCATATGCTTAAGTCACCCAGTGAGGAAGGGTCTATATTATCTTCCTTCTTAGGAGCATGTAGAAATTAAACTCGTGCATGAGATTGTTAACATCTAACTGACATCAGACTCAGTCATTGAACCTCACCAATCATCTGATCCACAACCTTCAGATTCCAACAATGTACTACAGTGGTTCCTACAATTGCCTATCTCTTTCCGCAGCATGAATGGTAGCAGAAATAAGGTGTAAACCCCTGTACATACTTCATTCTTAGGCTCAAAGAGATACTATAGATCATCTCACATGGGCAAGCCCAACTTATACATGATAGAGCTCAGACTTCCACAGCATCCCAGAATGCAGATGTCTCCTATTTCCACCCACGGAACTTCCATATCAGCAAGGCTGTATTTGTATAATCCAGAAAATACCCCAGGCATAGTCCTCAGTCATTTATGTACAGAGAGTTGAACCTCACTGATAGGACATTGCTCAGCCCAAAATATCTTCCTAACCCACGTTTTCCTGGAATTCAGGCATGAGACATACATTAACTATCTCTCTGCTTTTCTTCTAAAACATAATTACCACCAAGGCATACCCCTTTGAGCTTCCTTAATTATGGAGCAAGTAATTTTAGCATATAGTCCTTTTGTGCAACTACAGCTAAGCTGTATAATAGATTCACAGGTAGGAACTACTGGGGAGGAAACAAAAGAAAGAAAAGGTCACAGATGTTGGACCATCTCTGTCCCCTCTTCCTTCTTAGCAGGGCAAAAATCAACTAGATGGTGTCACTTATTTCTGTAACAGAATGATAAGGCAGTAGAAACAAACAAACAAGGTCAGAATAGACCAAAGCCAGGAAAGGAAGGGTTGGCCCAGGATGCAAGAAAGAGATGTACAGCTGTATAAAATATATAAAATACTCACAGGAGTATTAAATATCCTTATAGAGAAAAACAAGAACTAGGAGGTTAATACAGAGGACAAAATTAGATATCAAATATGAAATGATATAACTAACATTCCTGCTAAGGAAGAATTACATGGTTCATGTATACATTTATTCAGTTATTCAGAAAGTATTTACTACAGCCACCTTTATATCATTCATAGCTAGAAACTAAGGGCACTAACAATGCTTTTTTATTGACAGTTGATGGGAGCAACAGACACATGCACAGATAAGTGATATGGTAAGTTTGGTGACTGAGAGGTACAAGGATGCTCTGGTAGTTTGCAGGGAGGATTTCCAAGAGAGGCAACACAGCTTAACAAAGAAGTATTAGTAGGTGAACTGAGAAAGGAGAAAATACATTGTGGGAAAATAAAATAGCAACAGCAAAAGCACAGGATGAATCTGAAATGAGTGTATTTTGTTAGGATAAACCAAGGTCAGCTAATAGACTCATTAACACTTGAGTCCTTTGTAAACCCGCAGCAATGAAGAAGATACAGCATTGTCTTGGCACGAAAGAGGACCTGGTTCAGTTTCACCTATATCCTATGAATTTAAACAAAAAAAATCAGATTGTAGACCTAGGTAGGTAGTTCAACCAATAGATATAGATATATAGATATTATATATTCATATAAATGAGTTTAATTGGAGTTACCCTACACATTATGCTTATCCCCAGAGCCATAGTTTGGCAAATAAAAAGCCCAGTACCATATGTGGCATATCTTCCCTGGAGTTATTTGTCAAAGGTGTCCTGAATATAGGGCACTACATCAACCACTTGCCCAGGGCTTAGTGACCAGTGTGGAAGAGGAAGCAGAAAGATCATAGGAGTAAGAAGTCTGGGAAGAGCTGAGTGAAACGCTGTCTTTTAGACAGGATAGGACTGCTGCACTCATGAATTCATAGCAGTTGTCATTGAACAAGACCAAGTCAATTAACACTCTAGTGAGGTGTAAAGGAGGGGTTCATGAGCCCCTACAGATAACTGGGGAGTGATGGACAGTTGATGACTTCTGGGTGGGGGAATGTCACCCAGAATGACAATTAATGATGTGGCTCTTGGTGGGTTAACACATTCCAGTGGATGGCCCTATACCCGGGAGTATATGGGGACAGCATAAAACTGGATGTAATGGCTTACTGAATAAAAGAAAGGAAGGAAGGAAGGAAGGAAGGAAGGAAGGAAGGAAGGAAGGAAGGAAGGAAGGAAGGAAGGAAGGAAGGAAGGGACAGGAAAGAGAAAGAAAGAAAGAAAGAAAGAAAGAAAGAAAGAAAGAAAGAAAGAAAGAAAGAAAGAAAGAAAGAAAGAAAGAAAGAAAGAAAGAAAGATTGATCGGGAGGGTAGGAAGCAAGGGTGGATGGATCTGGGAGGAGTTAAAGGGATGGGGTAAAAAGTGATGAAAACATATTATATGAAATTATCAAAGAATTAATTAAAATGTTTAAAATGAAGTAATAAAATAAAGAAAATCCATTGAATGAAAAATAATATATTGATAGGTTTTTTTATGTTGAATAAATAAAGTAGATACAGTCAATCAATATCTCTTCTCCAGCACATTAATAATCACTAAAACCCCGAATTGAGGAAAATATTTTATTGAAGATATCAATAAGACCTTAAATTACTTATGAATTATTTTCTCTAAATTGCAATCTAAAAGACAATATAAAGAACACGAAGTCTTACTGGCATATAAATATTGGAATGAAATGGAAAATGTATCGTGTTTTAATTGGAAGCACTTAATATGAATCTATCTTCAGTCTATATGTTTATTTAATATCATTTTACTCAGAATCCCATAATACATTTTATCCAAATAAAAACAAACACAAACTGTGTGGAGAAGTGAGATGCCTAGAAATAGTCAATATGTGAATGACAAAAGGTAAAGAAAGGAGGTAGAGTAGATGATACAGATACAGAGCTACTGTGAGTCAGTAAGGAATCACTTTACTAGATCAAGGAGCAGCTAGAGAATGTACATACATTCTGGCATATGTGAGAATGTGATAAAGAACAAGAGAAGTAATGTATATCATGGAGAAAGGATAGAGTCCTGGCCCAAGCAGTCCGCCACACAAGAGCCATAAAGGAAGGGTGCCGACTTTTTTTCAGGGCTTAATCTCACTTTCACTACTTTACCAACCATGTGACTTTTGGACTGCTGATTCAAGCTCTCTGTGGTTCATTTTCTTCAAGAACGAAATTGGGATAATATGGTGTTCTGTATCTATGAGTTGTGGGAGACAGGAGTCGGCGTTGGCTAACTCACAGAAGGCTCCTCTGTTGAACACAATAAGCAGTACACATTAGCTCTTATCAGCATTCTTACCATTAAAAAAGGGAATGACCATGGACCTCCAACTACCACTAAACACAAATGCCCACTTGACTGAGATTTACATATAAGAAAGGAAAAACTTCAAGTTTAAAACCAATCATTCTATAATAAGTCTAATCCACTTTTTGGAGATAAGAATAGAGAAATTGTCTTTATCAAAGCTAGAGACCAGAGGGATCAAGTTAGTAACAGACACTTTACTGCATAAGAAAGCAACACATTTGATGGCAAAATATGGTTTATTTGAAGTAGGCAATAATTCTCATTGGAAAGACAGGAAAAGGACAAGTGTCTCTAATTGAAGAAATGAGAGAAGTCATGAAGAGTCCATTCACAGAAAGGATCCACTAAGTGGCCTTCAGACAAATGCAAGACTCTCAGATTCACTGATAGTCTGGAAAACGCAAATTAATGTAACAATGAGCTTTGGTTTTGCACTCCTCAGACTAGCACAAAGAAAAAGATCAATATCCCCATCACTAACAGGGCTGTGTGAAAAGGATGCTCTCACATGCTGTGTGAAGACAGTGAAGTGTGACAATGTTTTGAAAAGCAATAGGATAGCATCTGCTCATATTTAAAATGCAAGTCCCTTTCTATTCATCAATCCCTCTCCTGGATTCCACCAGACAAAAATATATCACCAGTGCAAATATGCAAGGACATTGATTGGAGGATTGGTCATGTTATAAAAAAAATAAAATGGAGGCAAAATTACTAACACAAAGAAACGTAACAAATGTGTCCTCATGATGAAATATTGGGCACCTGTTAAAAAGGGTCGATTAGAGCCCGCCATTTTGACTACGAAGCAGAGTTGAATAGAAACAGTAAAGTATGTAAAGAGAGGCACAGGACTGATTCCAGACGGCTCAGTTCTCGAGGGAAAGAAACAAGAAATTCCAGTGATGTGGAGGCAGATCCTAAGGCACGAGTGATTTTCTCCTTCTCTTTCTGGGTTAAATATAGCACTAGTACATGTTTTACTGTTCTCTAAGTCATACAGATATATTTTAGCTCTTTTAAATGGGATTCCATATTTCACAATATTTTTTATAAAAGGGACACAGGCATATAAAGTAAGTATATAATGCTTCCTTTTATGATACCATAATCTGGAAACATTTACATGTATGTATATAATATATATATATGAGTTTAGAATAAAATGTGTTTGAATATATAATATATCTCATATTATGCATATATATGAGATTATTGACGAGTTATCTGAGATTATGATTGGGAGACTAACAAGGAAAGGAGGAACATAAAGTAAAAATGGATAGTGCATGTAGAAAAACACCACTGAAATTACCATGCTGTGACTTTATGAAAAAATATGTGTTTCTGTTTAAGCCATGGAAGAAACAAATTTTAGAAAAGATAAAAGTAAAGCAAAAGAAATAACTTAAAGTTTTTGTGCATTTAATCTGTAGGCTCTAACTGCATTAGGTTCTGCTGCTTACAACCAAAAGGCCTTGACTGACAAATTCATACGAATACCTTGTCCCTAGAAATTATCTTCCTTAACATGGCTGTCTCGCCTTTGGCCTCAATGCAGTGTACATGAACAGTGAAATCTATTGCTCCAATGCCCCTTCTAGTTCTCCGAGACTCTCTACACCCCTTCTGAAAGAAAGTGATGGTTCATAAATAACACTAGTGTTAAGCTGTAACAATGCCATTAAAACAACATCCAAAGCTATCACAAAAGCATAAACAACAGGAAGTGATGATGAAGTCTATCAGGCTCCATGGCAGTCTGAGAGTGTGTAATAGCAAAAGCAGGCTTAGCTGCCAAGTCGTAAGTTTAAACCTATTTTTTCTCAGAATTCCTCTGTATCCTTTGGGATGACTTCATCCCAATCACCTCTCTGCTGTTCCCCTCTACCCTGAACCCAATTGCAGGGACAATTCTTGTGCTTCAATTTAATAGTTTATAAACACATACTCTCCTGATAAGATGTTGAGCCTGTGTAGACCCCATCAGTAGATCATTCTTGGGACTGTTCTCCTTTTCTAGTATTGTATTGCTAGAGATCATGAAAAAAAAAAAAAAAAAAAAAAAACAGAAAGAAGTATATTCTACCATACATTGTCTATGAGACGCTTCACCATTTGCAAGTCAAAGACAGTCTGGGCTACATAGTAAGTTCAAAGTCAGCCTCCTGGACTACAGATGAAGACCCTGTATCAAAAATATTACACTGTTGATTCTGAGTTGTACTCTTTATTTTCTAGGTTATAAACTTATTAATTTATGAGGGGCATACACACGTGTCATTTGTTCATGTGGAGATTAGAGGACAACTTGTAGAAGCCAGTTCTCTCCTTTTACCATATAGAGTCAAGAAACGAACTTAGGGGGCTGGAGAGATGGCTCAGAGGTTAAGAGCACTGACTGCTCTTCCAGAGGTCCTGAGTTCAATTCCTAGCAGCCACATGGTGGCTCACAACCATCTGTAATGAGATCTGGTGCCCTCTTCTGGCCTGCAGTCATATATGCTGTATACATAATAAATAAATAAATCTTTAAAAAAAAAAAAAAAAGAAAGAAAGAAAGAAAGAAACGAACTTAGGTTATCAGGTGTAGTAGCTTGACCTATCTCACACGCCCCTAGTCATCCTTTCATTAACAAGCCCACTTTTGAAGTAACATAAGCTAGGACTGAAGGAAAGGAGAAATAACCCCCCCCCCCCCCCCCGTGGCATTGGTATCCAAGGAAGAGAGCCTAAAAAACAATGACACCACCAACATAATAAACAACCAATGTAAAGGATGACTTAACACTTCAATATATAAGCTCCAACTTATTACACTGTTACTGTGTCCCCATTAAATTGAGAGATGTCAGCTCCTTGCACCTTGCCAAGGAAGACATGGTTTATTAAAAGGTGAATCCTTGACCAAGAGGCACTATTGTTACAGATAATATGAACACTGCCACAATATTCCCTCTCCAAAATCTAAGTACCCAAATCAGACATTAATCTGAAGTAATTAATATGTTGAGTATGTTTATCAGAATCTTAAATATCATCACTTCTTTCCCAGAAAAATGCCCATAAACACATTGTTTCCATATTACAATGGCTGTATTTTCATAGAGACAGGAAAGGTTTTCACAACCTCTGGTCATAATTGCATAAGTATAAGTGGTTCAATTGAAGACGATGATAGGAAATGGACATCTAGCCCTATGACCTCAAGTCTTCTCAGGCATGACCATAGAGAATATCCTCAGGTAGCCATTACCATGAATCAAGGCAGCCAGTGTAAGGAAACACCTAATCAGAAAGACACTATGACATCTAGGTGTTTTAGAACTAGCGTCGTCCTCAAAAATCTTGAGTCTTATAACCTATAAAGTTAGAACTCCATTCTCTTCGCCTACCATAGAAACCTAAAGCCCCAATTTTGGTCCTGGAATTATGACAATGGTCTCTTTTCACTCATCTCATCCTGAACCCACGATGTTATTTGGATCAAAAAAGTCAAATGATATTTTCACAACCCTCTCCCAACATAAGCACACCAAGTCTTCAGATCAAGATCAGTACACACACACACACACACACACACACACACACACACACACACAAATATATTAACAGAGTCTCAGTCACATATATCCCAATGTAAGTATTAAGCCTGAAGCCAGACTGAATTGTTCTCATAACTAGCTGAGCAGTAAGCTTCCTGTGTCTGAGCTACAGAAATATGATTGAAATGGCTTACTGGCATAGCCACATGTCTTTGTTTGGCTTTCTTTGGAAGCAAACTCCAAAGGTAGAATTTCAACACAAATTGTTTACATAGAAGGGGATATAGTCATGTGATCTAAGCTTCAGGTAGCTTCAGTAATAGGTGAACCATCAAGCCATATTCTATCAAAGGAAATGGAAGGAAAATCTAGGAGCCTGTGTTAGAAAAGGTTACTAATCCTTGGTTGAGGGACACTAAAGGAGGGGACCACTAATTACTCTACACTTTGTTCTGTACCAAACAAAATGGGTCCAGTGGCAAGGAAAAGCCCCACATAGGGAATGGTGTGTGTTGACAGAAGCCACACTGAAGTCGAAAGGTACGGCAGAACTCTGGCAGCACTTCCTGGTGACAGAATACTTTCAGGATCCAAACTTTGCCCTAATTATTGAGGATTATGAGTTTGATCAGAAGAATATGGAACTGATAGAGCATCTGGATTTTTACAATGAAAGTCCCTTGGAAGCAGCATAAGTCACAGGCAAATTATACTCACCATTGGTAGCGTAACACCATACTTAGCTTTTATTTAGTTCTCACTTCAGGATATGACACACTTCTATGAGCACTGTCTTGTGTAACCCTCAGAACTCCCCCAAATATGCACTAGCATCCTCCATTTTTATAGATTTGGAAGTTGATGTGTCTCAAAGTTGCCTTCCAAAATGAGACAGCTAGTCAGAAATAGACATGGGATTTAAATGCCTTAACATAACATCCTCATCCAACCACATCATATTATGCTTTGGACTTCTTAGTCTCTTTCTTCTCTCTCTTACTCACGGAGAATATTACTGAGTCCTGATCCTGAGACAGGCAATGAAATAAACACCACTCTTTTTTTTTTTTTTTTTTATTTTACAATACTATTCAGTTCTACAAAATAGCCTCAGATTCCCTTGTTCTCTCCCTTCCTGCCCCCCTCCCCTTCCCCCAGCTCACCCCCCATTCTCACCTCCTCCAGATCAAGGTCTCCCCCGAGGACTGGGATCAACCTGATAGACTCAGTCCAGGCAGGTCCAGTCCCCTCCTCCCAGATTGAGCCAAGCGTCCCTGCATAAGTCCCAGGTTTCAAACAGCCAACTCATGCAACGAGCTCAGAACCTGGTACCACTGCCTAGATGCCTCCCAAACAGATCAAGCCAATCAACTGTCTCACCTATTCAGAGGGCCTGATCCAGTTGGGGCCCCTCAGCCTTTGGTTCATAGTTCGTTTGTTTCCATTCATTTGGTTATTTGTCCCTGTGCTTTATCCAACCTTGGTTTCAACAATTCTCCTCATATAAACCCTCCTCTTTCTCACTAATTAGACTCCCAGCGCTCCACCCGGGGCCTAACTATGGATGTCTGCATCCAGATTCCTCAGTCCTTGGATGGGGTTTATGGCACAACCATTAGGGTGTTTGGCCATCCCATCACCAGAGTAGATCAGTCCCAGCTGTCTCTCGACCATTGCCAGCAGTCTTTTGTGGGGGTATCTTTGTGGATTTCTGTGGGCCTCTTTAGATCTTTGTTTCTTCCTTTTCTCATGTGGTCTTCATTTACCATGGTCTCCTACTCCTTGTTCTCCCTCTCTTTTCTTGATCCAGCTAGTATCTCCCGCTCTCTTTCCCTCGACCCTCACCCTTCATCGCTCCCACTTATGTCCAGGCTGTTCATGTAGATCGCAGCCATTTCTCCGTGTCTTTCTTGGGGTCCTGTTTTCCAGGTAGCCTCACTGGTGATGTGAGTAGCAGTCCAGTCATCCTTGTTCCACATCTAGTATCCTCCTATGAGTGAGTACATATCATATTTGTCTTTCTGAGTCTGGGTTACCTCACTCAGGATGATTTTTTCTAGATCCATTCATTTGCCTGCAAACCTCATGATGCCATTGTTTCTCTCTGCTGAGTAGTATTCCATTGTGTATATGTGCCACAATTTATTTATCCATTCTTCAGTTGAAGGGCATCTAGGTTGTTTCCAGGTTTTGGCTATTACAAACAATGCTGATATGAACATAGCTGAGCAAGTGCTCTCTGTGGTATGATTGAGCATTTCTTGGATATATGCCCAGGAGTGGTATAGCTGGATCTTGGGGAGATTGATTCCCAATTTTCTAAGAAAGCGCCATATTGATTTCCAAAGTGGTTGTACAAGCTTGCATTCCACTAGCAGTGGAGGAGGGTCCCCCTAGTTCCACATCCTCTCCAGCATAAAGTGTCTTCAACAAATGGTGCTGGCATAACTGGATATCCACGTGTAGAAGGCTGCAAATAGATCCATATCTGTCACCTTGCACAAAACTTAAGTCCAAGTGATCAAAGACCTCAACATAAATCCAGTTACTCTGAACCTGCTAGAAGAGAAAGTAGGAAGGAGTCTTGAACGCATTGGCATAGGAGATCACTTCCTAAATATAACACCAGTAGCACAGACACTGAGAGAAACAATCAACCAATGGGACCTCTTGAAACTGAGAAGCTTTTGTAGAGCAAAGGATACGGTCAACAAGGCAAAGCAACAGCCTACAGAATGGGAAAAGATCTTCACCAACCCCACATGTGACAGAGGACTGATATCCAGAATATATAAGGAACTCAAGAAATTAGACATCAAAATGACCAACAGTCCAATTGAGAAATGGGCTTTAGAACTAAACAGAGAATTCTCAACAGAGGAAATTCAAATGGCTGAAAGACATTTAAGGAATTGCTCACCATCCCTAATCATCAGGGAAATGCAAATCAAAACAACTCTGAGATACCACCTTACGCCTGTCAGAATGGCTAAGATTAAAGACCACTCTTTAAGCTTTACACAAACTATGGGATACGGGCTCTCATTAGTCTCCGTCCACAGCTAGGAAGATTAAAGCCTGTAAAAGTTACGTAACTTCCTAAGATCACAAATTCGTAAAGTAGCAAACCTGGGACAGTAAACTAGGACTGTTTAATGCCAGGCCTCCGGCTTTTGATCATTAAACTACTTTACTGCCTAATCCTAAGAAAAACAGAGGTATGGATGGTTGGGTGCCTGTTGTTGGGTGTCTGCTAAAATCAATCTGTTGTGTAATCCAGAGGGAAAATAAGCTCCAAATACAACACACCATTTTCCTTCCTTTTCCCACTCTCCCATCAGGAGTTTGCTTTCTAAAAACTGGGGAGCAGAGCCTTGGATACCTTTAGATTTTCCTGGTCCACAGCATCTCAGCAGTCAGTCTCACTGGTGATGGAGAAAAAGAAAGCCTTTCTCTTAATTAAAAGATAAGAGAGACACATTTCAAGGAATTGGCTCTCATTTCCTTGCATTATGGCTCTAATGTACTCATTATACAAAATTATTAAATGTGTTTTATTATGATTAGATTGTCTTTACTTATAACAAAGGAGCAATCAGGTCTGTCCTTGTTTGCATCCCTTGTGTACATACACATACCAGGAAGAGGAAGAAAAACTAATTTTTACAGTGAAACTATTGTGAATGTACAAACAACTACATTCACTTCAGTAAATGTACATGAAACTGCCTACTATAAAAGATGCTTCACTAACAGGCTGGGGAACTCAGGCTGCTGATAAAAATAAAGAGGAAAGAAGAAAGATACAGAAAGGGGAGAGAGGACAGAGAAGGGGAAGGAAGGAGAATGAAGGGGAGGAGAGGAAGGGGAATAGAGGAAAGAGAGGGAGGAAGCAGGAAGTAGAAAGAAGGAGGAGGGAGAAATCTGGTTTAGATGACAGAGGAGAAGAGAGGAGGGGAAGGATGAAGGGAAGAAAGGAGAGGGGAGAGAGAGGAGGAGGCAACAATTAGAAGAAGGAAGGAGAAATCTGGTTTAGAATTTGAAATATTAAAGAGAGGGATCAAAGATGGACTCCGAGGATGCTGTGACAGTGTTTTAAGCCAAGAAGATCTGGAAGTAAATGAGAACAGTAGAAATGGATGGAGCCCTCTGTCTCCACTGCTGTATACAGCAAGTGTATACTAAGGCTGCATAGCCACTCAAGTGCATACTCATGCTTACCAGACTCTATGGACATGAATTGGGCATTCCTTTAAATTTTAATTTACAAACCTTTCATGTGTATGAAATTTTAGCATGGCTCTCATAGATCTACTGGAATCTGTGTGTGGTTGGCATTTTCTTCCGACTCACAGCAGTTATCTGGAGTCATAACTGCCAGTGAACATTCCTTATTTATATCCACTTTAATATAAAATACCATCATATGCTTGGAATTCTCTACAATGGATTGATGTTATTCAAGGGAGAGTTAACACAATCCAAGTTAGCTCATTATCTCCCAGTGGCAGAGACAAAGCATAGGGTTTTTTTTTTTTTTTTTGGTACATTTTTTAGTTAAAATCAGAATTTTCATAATCAGAGCACACAGACAATAAAAACTATCTGTAAAACAGAAAAAAAGTGGGGTTTCTTCAAGTCTATTCCAAATTTGGGTTGAATCTTTCAATCTAATTTGCACTCCCTGTGTGTCATGCACTCTCACCACCACTGTAAATAAGGATAATGCACTCTGGAGTAAGGAGGCGTACTGAGGAAAACGAAGGAAATACAGTTGATGTGATGCAGTGGCTGCAACATGGCCACCAACGTGCTATTTTGCCAACAGTAGGATGTGACCTGCCCTACTGTAGCAAAGAATCAAACAATTAGGGAGGTCTACTTAGAGAGGGGTTCCCTGAGCTTATTCTCAAAGAAGGCTCATGAGCTAACTAAGCAAATATTACAAGGCCAGGATTGGCAGAAGGGAAGTTTCAGTGAACCAATCCTAAACCATATCTAATATACATACAAGGAACCACCCACAAGTGGGTGAATCCTTTGTCCAACCCCATTTGTTTAAGGAAATGTATGGTTCCAGATGCCGAAGACCAGGTCAGCGCTAACACTTGGCTCATCTCTACCCACTCCCTCCTGTCATGGACATCAACATCGATGATGCTCAGGAAGACAGTTGTGGCAAGGTGAGCACACTTGGATTTATGTGCAAGGGCCATAAAAGCAGAAGGGAAGAGACGCTGCAGAATGAAGGGCATACCAGGAAAGCAGAGGAAAGAGTGGAAGCCAGAAAGTAAGGGAAGGTGGGTACTTAGAGTGTCGAGAAAAATAAAGATATCAACCCAATGGCTCGACAGCTATTTGAATGTGTCTTGGGGGCTAGAGAGATGGGTTCATCAGGCAAGAACACTGGATTTTCTTTGAAAGGACCCCAGGTTCAATTCCCAGAAACCTATATGGTGGCTCACAACAGCCTATAACTCCAATTCCAGGGGATCCAATGTCCAGACGTAAAGATAGGCAAAACATTTATGTACGTAAAATAAAAATAAATATTCTTTAAAAAAATTCCTTTGAATGTGTTTCCATGAAACATAACTAATGTGAAGATAAAGACAAGCCCTTAGAAAGGCTGCAACAGAAAGGCAATATCATCCAATTTTCAAAAGGATTTTTGGAGACAGGCTCTCACTATGTAGCTCAGGCTTGCCTAAAACCTGGGATCATCTTGCCTCCCCTTCTCCATGAAGGGATGAAGGAGGGCCTATAATGAGTTGATTTGCTTTCCCAGTTCTGTAAATTGAGAGGAAAGCATGAAGGTTTGTGTACAGAGTTTTACCATGAGAGACTAACTACATCCTTGCAGCCACGCTTAGCTGCCCATCTCTTGCTCTGGCAATAGAATGTCCTAGGTTGGAGGTCGGATCCTATGAGCAATGCTATCTGAATCAGCTGCTTCTTACTTGTGTGTGGTTACTTGGATGAAAGCCATGCCCACCATAGAGGACACCCCAGTCACCAGCAGGGACACCTATCACTTGTAGTTCCCCTGGAGTGTCAAACATCAATTTCCATGGCAACCTCTCCCCACCCTCCAGGCACCTGAAAACCAACCTGTAGAAGCCTAAGTGCCTTAACAGCCAAAAATGCAATTTTGTGGAGGGAAAGGGGAAATAAAAAGGCTCTGAGTGATTTTTTTTTTCTACTGAAAGGGGTAATTTCCACCAAGGCAGCTGAGAGCCTTGTCCCAAACCCTGAGTATTTTATTCATCATGCTCTTCAGGGAGCTACAGATAAGGAGAAAGGCAACACCTCTATCTGTGGGCCTGAAAAAGTCATAAATGAGCAGAAAGCACTCCAGCAAACACCGGGCTTGTTTTTAAAAAGACCGTGTCTACAGCCTCGGTGCCAGGAGTACAGGGTTGCTTATCACAGACATGCAAAAATCACAGCCTATCCCATCCCTTTTCTTTTGTCTTTTTGGTGGCACAAACTGTTGTTTTACTCTGAAATGCAATGCATTTCACCCTTGCTGAAAAAGTCCTCTATGAAGTTTTGGAGGTACTCACTTTAAATTAAATTGCACTGCATAAATATGTATACATTCCAAAAGTACTGTTGAATCAGGCCAGCCATAGACGCATGGATGTGAAAAGGCTCACAAAGTTCCATCCTTCACTGAGGAGCTATTGGCAATTGATGGCTACTAGTGGAGTGAAAATTAGTTTTCTTCAGGGAGATAGCCCCAGAGAGGCTACCCGTTCTCCATGATCCGGTAGATGTCCTACACCCATGTGCATATATAGGTAGCACTAAGTGGACTCAGTTGGTTTAAGAGAAAGAGAGACAGAGAGAACATTAAATTAGGAAGAAAGAGTGGTAGAGGATAGGGGAGGAAGTGGATAAAAAGGAATGGGTGGCTTTGATCAAAACATTATGTGCACACATGAACTTCTCAAACAACTAAAAAGGAAACAGTTTAAAAGAAGTTTGCTGGCTATAAACCTTAAACTCAAGTAATTAAATAAACTGGCAACTTGACTAAAAATAACTTGACTTCAAAATGCAAATACTATACTTATGGATGTTTGAAATGAAATACTTTTGATTTATTAAAGAAATAAGCTGTGGGATAATCATTCTGTATGCTATGAGTATGTATTTACTCTAATTGGTTGATAATAAAGCTGATTTGGCCTATAGCAAGGCATAAGAAGGCTAGGCGGGAAAGCCAAACTGAAAATATAGAAAGAAAGAAGGGCAAAATTAGGGAAAGAGATGTGAGCCAGCCACTGGGGAAGCAAGATGTTAGAGAAGAGGTAAAGCCACAAGCCATGTGACAAAATACAGATTAATAGAAATGGGTTAATTTAAGTTATAAGAGCTAATTGGTAATAAGCCTGAGCTATAGGCCAAACATTTTGTAATTAATATAAGCTTTTATGTGATTATTTGGGACTGGTTGGCCAGGACAAAAAAACTACACCTCCATTTACAGAAACATTCTAAAAATACTACTAACTTGTGCAGTAGAAAGCTACTCAAGATGACTAGTCTTCTATGCAAAGCAGAGCTCGCATCTGTGTGGCCCTCAAGTACCAAAGTACATTGTCTTATGCAGAAGTCACTCAGGAAAGGGACATGTTACTGCAAGGTATACTGATAGACGGTAGGATGGACCCACAAGGGAAGCTGAGAAGGCCATCATGGGAACACTACACCACAATATTTCCTAAAACTGAAGCTACTCAATGCCAGGGGTTAGGAGATGCTGAAATCCACACACCCTTGAGACAGAAGACAGACACTTGAGGGAAGAATGTGGATCAGTAGAAGCTGTCAATCGACTAAAGTTGCAAACACAAAACCCAAAGTAGGACCAAGGAAGCTCTATGGAAGGGAAAGAAGATGCTGCCAAGCTGAACTCAGGTGCGTCCTGTCATGGTTTGAATATGAAATGTCACCCATGGATTCCTATGTTCAAACACTTGGTCCCCATCTGGTGTTGCTGTATAGGGAGAAATCATTTGTGAATGTGAAATCTTTTGGATGTGGGGCATAGTTGGAAGATTTGGGGCCTTATTAGTGGTCCTTGGGGGATATAGGACAGCCCTGCCTCAGGTCTATTTTTTTGCTTCCCAATCCACCCAAATATGCAAAGCCATGTTACAAGTTCCTGTTGCCAAAGATAGGTCCCCAGTCACTATGTCTTCCTGGCCATGATACACAGAACCTTCTTAAAGCATCAGCCAAATGAACCTCTTCTCCCTTAAATTGCCTTTGTCAGGTAACTTGATAGTGAAGGACAAAGTAACTGAAACAAAATGTCTTCACAAAAACATGTTTCTCCTGAAATTAAAGGGTGCCTAAGAAAGGAAAGAACTAAGAAATAATTATAAAACCTAGTTTCTGCATATGTATTTGCCACGATTCCCACCATTAAACTAACCCAGGGCATTTGAGCTTGCCATTCTTAATTTTCTCAAATCTTATTTATTTATATTTTATGTATGAGTGCTCTACATGTATATCTGCATGCCAGAAGAGGGAATCAGATCCCATTATAGATGGTTGTGAGCCACCATGTGGTTGCTGGGAATTGAACTCAGGACCTTTGGGAAAGTGGCCAATGCTCTTAACTCCCGAGCCTTCTCTCCATCCCCCTTTTTGTATTAAATGATCTTTTTTTTTTTTTGGTTTTTTGAGACAGGGTTTCTCTGTGTAGCTTTGTGCCTTTCCTGGAACTCACTTGGTAGCCCAGGCTGGCCTCAAACTCACAGAGATCTGCCTGGCTCTGCCTCCCAAGTGCTGGGATTAAAGGCGTGCGCCACCACCGCCCGGCTTAAAATGATCTTTTTATTTTATGGGCACTGGTGTTTTGCTAGCATGTGTGTCTGTGCGGTCAATGCTCTTGACCACTGAGCCATCTCTCCAGCTCTCTCTCTCCAGCTGCCATTCTTAAATTTCATGACATTTTCAAAACAGACATGCACGGTTCAAGGACTTTTCACTTTGCACCAAGAACACTGTTTTACTGGTTCTACCACAAGGTCATATCTTCCTGATGCTCACCTCTCACACTCACATTATTTCAGTCCTGCTTGTCATTGCATGGAAAATGCTATGTTGTAAATACTGTAAGTCCAGAGCCACAGTGATGAGTGACAGCCCTGTGATTGGTAGCCTCAGTTTCTTCCCATGGAAAATGAGGAATAATGTCTGCTAAACACCTTCGCATGTTGCCTGTTGCATAGAACTGAAACTAGGAAAAGGAAGTATGTGTAGGCACAGAATTTAAGAACAAGTCAAAACAGCCTGCTGTGATTGGGATAAATAACACTTTGAAGTGGTATTTTACAAATGAAAATGGATAGAAAACTACATGATAAACAAACTTCAAGTTTTTAAATGAAAGAGGATCTCAATGTGCACACTTCTGCCTCACTTACATCAGTAGAAAGATACCCTACCACCTACGGGATTCTGATTCTTACAAAACTAGTTCAAACCAACCCCACAGGCAACTGTTTCATCCTTTTTTTATTATGAATCTGTCAATAGACAAATCTAGGAACTAAGTTCATCACTTATAACACTAGAATTTATGCTTGGGACCAACACATCTGGTGCTGTGACTTACTCTCAAGTCTGAACTATAAAACAGGCACAATGACCTGTGAGAAGAATTAGATATAATATCCATCTCTTGTGGACATAGTTTAGTGGTAAAATGCTTGCCTAACATGCACAAGGCTGTGGGTTCAATCCCTGGGCAGGTGAAAACCATCTCAATCTTTCTCCCAGAGAAACAGCATAAGGTGTGTTGCATTGGAGGAAGCCGGCTGCAAATCCTCCATCTCTGAAGGCAAACTCTGCAAAATAAAGCCTTCCCTTTGTCTCTGGGCTAGCGGCTAGGCAAAGTTTAAAAACAGAGCAAAAGCATGAGATAAGATGAAAAGCTTTTAGTTCGTCTAAATTTGAGTTGTCGCTCTTCAATTAACTCCCTCAAATTTGCAGAATTTGAAAAAGGATAATCTGTATCTGGAGATACTTTGAAAAGCAAAGGAGATGTAAAAGAAAGTGAATCCGGTTTAATATTTATGCAGGGCAGTTCTAATTAAATCAACACACTCACTCACAGAGGTGCCGAGCAGCAGAGATCCACCTCCCTTCTCCTTCCTCTCCTTTCTTACCAGTTACCACACTTTAAAGAATTTCAGTTTTCCCTGATATACTTTCATTTTACATAAGAGGAATATTTAAAATAGTGACTTTCTTAAAAGAAGAAAATAGCTGGGCATAGTGGTGCACACCTTTAATTACAGCACTCAGGATGCAGAGGCAAGCAGATCTCTCTGAGTTCCAGGCCAGCCTAGTCTACAAAGCAAGTTCCAGGACAGCTAGGGCTACACAGAGAAACCCTATCTCAAAAAAAAAACAAAAACAAAAACAAAAAAAACAAAAACAAAAAAAACCCTAAAAATAAAAAAGAAGAAGAAAACAAACCTAGGAGATATTTCTTCAGAATAAAAGACATATCATCCCATAAGCAGTGACCAATAATAAATCATCTGGCAGCATGATCACTATTAAGCTTAGCATATCTATGAAATCATCAACAAAATAATTTAATGTCTGCTATCTCCTTCAATTCTGCTTATGTTCCTCCACTAGCCAATTAAAGCATTATTGACCCCACTCTCCAGATCAGGGAAATTGGAGGTTAGACAAGATCAATGAAGTAGGACAAAAGAAAAAAAAAAACAAGAAGAAGGGGGAAATTTTGTTTGTTGACACCACTGTAGTGACTTCAGAAAACTAACTAATGGTATCTTCTCCCAAGTGAACTCTGGATTCTGAGTGCTGTTTTCAAGCAGCAGTTTGGATCTGGGCAGATAGCTTGGTGAGTAAAGTCCTTGACATGTAAACATGAGGACCTCAGTTCAATTCCAAAGCCAGTCTTTAGGGTCCATGTTAAATTAAAAATAAATAGATAAAAGCTAGGTATGTTGAACCACTTATAATCCCTGCACAGAGAAGGTGGAGAAAGATGATCCTGGACTCACTGATCAGCCAGTCTTGCCAAATCAACAAGCTCCTGGCCATCAAAAAACCCTATCTCAAAAAATAAGCTAGACAGCTCCTGAGGAAGAAAGACCCTCGGCATTGATCTCTATTCTCTGCGTCTGTACACACAGAGGCACCACACAAACACACACTCATGCATGCAAAGGATACTTTCTATCATCTGACATCTATTGTCTCTAAATAGCTTGCTAATTCTATGCACACATCTCTGACAATCTTCCATATCACCTGACTGAGAGGAAATGGCTCCATCCAGCAGCACAGAAAACAGATAGTACATTCAAAGTGTCAATGACGATGGCCAATGCTGTCACCCACCTTTCCATGCATATTGAAAATAAAGAGGGAACATGAAGCCATTTTCTTCTATCAACTCCACTCATTGCTGATTTATCTCACTTAGTCCATTCACTTTCTCTCTCTACAAATGGAAATAGTCGTAATTCCTACCTACTGCTTAGGATTATTGTATTATGGTAATAATGCATAAAATTGTTTACTCTAGTGTCTGGTGTACAGCAAGCATTTGGGAAATGTTAGCTATGATTACAGGATAAGGCAGAAATGTTCCATTTTCATTAGAGAGGATATTGAAGGTCCAAAGGAGAATCAAAAGTAGTAACTCAAGTTCAATAAACTATGCATTTAACTTAGTGTTTACAATAAGGAAAGCTCAAAGTTAGAGTGGCATAATTACTGCTTTTGTTTTAGTTTTGGTCAGATAGCACAGTGCAACCTAGTTACTGCAATCTCAAATCCT
The DNA here is from genome assembly GCF_004664715.2 of Peromyscus leucopus. Classification (NCBI taxonomy): domain Eukaryota; kingdom Metazoa; phylum Chordata; class Mammalia; order Rodentia; family Cricetidae; genus Peromyscus; species Peromyscus leucopus. The sequence goes on along the minus strand of NC_051075.1, from coordinate 56,522,449 downwards.
GCATCCATAGGAATAAGGGCATGGTGTTGACATGAGAAGGCTGCTGGCTGGCATGCTTAGTGCGCAGATTTGAAGTTTGGAGCCCAGGGGTCTCTTGAAAGTCAAGAGGGATTTCAGACTGTGTTCACACAGCCACTTGATGTCATCCTGCACGGCAGATGTCCACAATAGCCTGGCATCCTTTCTGATCCTATCAGCCTATTTTTCTGCTGTGGAACTGTGACATCCTGTACGTCACCCCTCCTCTGCAAACTCATCACTGGCACACAGCTGTTCAAGTATTATAACAAAGCAACCCTGTGGCTCGGCTTCCTATCCTTTTCCCTCCCTAGACACAGTGTAAGCTACAAACCAGGGGAGTGTCTTCTTACCAGTCCTCTTTCAGGCAGGAGCCCAGAAAAGCATGTTTAACTCACTCACCAAAACAGACTACAAAGGAAGACAGCACAACCTCAAGAAGTTACAGAGTCAAGGTCACTCTGCTAATGAGAAGTGAAACCAAAGAACTGGCTCTTACATCACTATCTTGATTTCCATTGGCTAGTAGCTAATCTCTCTAAAAGTATTAATTGATAATTATAGAGTAAGCTGATAAAGGGATTAAGGTTAGACCCCTCCCAAGGGTGTTTTAATTTACAGGGATTTGAATTCCCAACTGGATAAAGTTATTATGGTATAAAGTCAAAGCCAAGAGACTGAAATACTATGGTGCATTGTCCTGCCTTTTAGCCCTCAGATCCTTCCCTACAAGAAGCAGAACACAGACGGGGCTTCTTCTACAGAAAGAGGCAGGCTTTTATATGTGGAAATAGCTCTGCCTCTTACTCTAGATTCCTTGATCATACCAAAGCAGGGTTCAAGTTTATGAATGAAAGTCAATGTCTCTTTTTAAAATTTAAACTTCAACTTGTGTGTGTGTGTGTGTGTGTGTGTGTGTGTGTGTGTGTGTAAGAGAGCATTTGGATGTGCATGCCATGATTGGCATGTATGGGAAGGCTAAAAGACAACTTTTGAGAGTTGGTTCTCTCCTTCCATCATAGACTCTGGGAATTGAACTCAGGAATGTTTTCCTCTACTGAGATTTGTCAGTAGCCCTTTAATTTATTTAAATTAATATATATATATATAATTTATATATTATTTATTTATTGAGATTTTATACATGAGTGTATACTGCATGAACATCATATCCACCACTACTCCCTCCCCTCCAACTTCTCCTGCTCCCCTATATATCCAACTCTCAAATTCATCTTGTCTTCTAAATTATTATTATCATATATATTATATATATTAAATCTATCAAGTCCAATTGGTATTTCCTTTTTTAATATGAGTTTAGGGATGACCACTTAGACATAAGTAACTTATCAGGGGCTCATCCCTGAAGAAAACAGACTTTCTCCTCCTTCAGCTATTGACTGCTGTTCTTCAACTAGGGATGAAGCCTTGTGAGCCTTTTCCCTACCAATGTTAGCATGTCAACTGGTGTGGCATGTGGAGGTCTCATAAAGGCAACACCCCTGTCATATCTGTCATGTCCTCTTAACAGTGTTCCTAGCACCTTGGTGTATGAGCCAGGACTTATTATCACAACTCCTCTCTATCCTATACCCTCTGATTCTTCATCGTCACCCCTGACCCATCCCAACTCTGCCCAAAGTAAGGTCCAGCCTTGAGACAAGAAAGTCTCTTTTTAAATCTATCCTTATTAAAATTTATAAGCTGAAAATTGCCCTCACACTTCTCATACAACTCCAACATCTGCAAAGGGCCTTTCTCCAGGCTCCGAGCTTTCTGAACAGCCAAACATGTGTGAAAATAAAGCAGCATGGATGACTTTCCCATGTACCATCAGAGCTCCTCAGAAACCAGAGGAAGTGAGTAAACATAGAAAGGATTGTCAGAGAAGTAGATCAGATGAAATGCTGAGGGAACACATGCAGCTAAGAGGATTATGCTGAGAGGATTAACTGACAGGGGAATGGAAATGGAAAAAAGACACTTACTGGAGTCATCATTTCCTCTGCAGACAAACTCACATTCTGGTTCCTAGATTCTCCCTCTGTGTTCTTCCTTAATCCTCTTCCCCACTCCAAATTGATATAATATGATTCATTCTGGGGCCATTTTTAATCTAACTCTAGATGGAGTACACGTAATAAATCTTAATGAGAGAGGTACAATCAAAGGAATGAAAGGAGAAGGGGCAAGAACTCAAGCACAGAGTCAAATCCAGAATAGGACTAGAAGCCGAGAAAGCTTACCTGTGGCTAGTGAATGCCATAATAGTAGCACATAACTATAGCTACACAAGAAGCTGGGTGGAAAACAGATTCACCTACACTGCCAGAAATTACATGAGATAGAACATTTGAGAAGAAAAAAAGAATTTTATTGGACAAAAGACTCTATATCTTTGATTCCAGGTTAGAGAGTTACTTGGTTTATGATAAGTTCCAATGATGCTTTTGAACTTGAAAGTAAAAAAGGGGGAGGGGATCCCCAAGGGCTACTCTACAGATTAGCAAAACAAATCACCTGGGGCAATTGTTAAAATAAATATTCCTGTACCTGCTCTAAGAGATTCTGATTCAGTGGGTCTTGGAAGAGCCCAGGAACTTGTGTTTTTAATAAGCTCTCCAGGCATTCTGTCAGACAGCTAGGCTTCAGAATCACTGGGCTAGAAAGATGATCTCAAGTAGTCCCTCCGGGGACCTGGCTCTGGTTCACTGATTCTCTTAATAGACACACACACCTTAAAACATGATTTCCTGCAAACACACACATCTAGCACTTTTCCCCAGCAGAGAAGTACAGATGTACCACAATGCAGAAAGGCATTCTTTCTACTCTGAGCTCTCCCAGAACAGCATGGCTCTGACACAAATCTACATACAGGCAGAAATATATTCAGTAAAAACAAATAAGTAAAAGTAAGATACATAGACATACTCATCCATATGTTGACTAATTCTCAAGTACTGTTTGTAGTACATTTTTATGTTGAATCCAATTAGAAGGTATAAACCTAACATACATACTGCTACTCCTAATAATAATTATTAATGTACCATAATCTTAGATGACTTTATTTTGCTAACATGAAGGAATCAAATCCATGATGTTGCATAGTCCATAGTCTTTTAAAGCACTGTAAATGAAATTGCATTCACTGTTTTGTCTTTCCCAACTTGTGGTAGATTGAATGAGAATAGCTCCATAGGATCATATGCTTGAATACTTGGTCCCCAGTTGGTGGAAGTGTTTGGGAAGGATTAGGAGTGGTGGCCTTGTTGGAGGAAATAGGTCACTGGGGGTAGGCTTTGAGGTTTCAAAAGCCCAATCTATTCCCAGTGTGCCTCTCTCTTCATTCTGATTTCTGATCAAATATGTGATCTCTCAGCTGTTCCTGCCACCATGCCTTTGCTCTGCCAACATGGACTCTAACCCTCTGAAACAGTAAGCCCAATTAAATGCTTTCTTTTATAAGTTGCATTGGTCATGGACTTTTGCAACTAAGTCACTACTGTTTACTTGTTATATAGGAAGCAGACCTCAGTTAGGCACTTTGAGTGAAGTCTGACCTTTATAAACCACTACTGGGCACATGGTCTTAGAACTGGCTGGGAATAGGATTTAGCTTACTATGGGGAAGAGAGAATCTGCTGAAATTTGAATCTAAGCCTCAGTGATCCCACCAAGTGTACAGAAAAATTGTTATGAAAAAAGTACAATTGGAAACACAGCAATGCCTCATTCCTCATTTGGTCTTATTCCTGGAATTTACCATTCTTCCTTGACAGCAACCCAATTATTTTCTCAGAATCATGGAATTTAGAGTCAAAGATGCCTGCATTTAGATGCTGACACTGACATGCCATGGACATATAATGACCAAGTGACTTTGTCTCTCTGAATTTCAGTCTTATCTTATTTCACAATAATCTCTTTCCTAGGATTCTTGAATTGTTTATATGTAAAACAGAACACATAATGACTCGCTCTTTGTAGATGGTCAAAAGATAACAAAACTGGTCCTTTCCTTAATGAGATGATACCTGAATCCTGTCAAACTGATAAAGTATATTCTACTTTGAAAAATCTATAGCTCTGTATATATCAATGAAGATATTTTATGGAAATATGACCTAAATCATTTACCTTCACTGTTTAGTCATCCTTTACTACCCATTGATTGGTGAGATTAAAAGTATATCACTATCTTCCATACTAAGAATTGTTGAGGGCCTGAAAAGACAACTCAGTTGTTAAAGCACTTGCTGCTCTTGAGAGGACCAAGGTTCATTTCCAAGCATCCACATCTTTAACTCTAGTTGTAAGGAACGCAGTGACTTCTCCTGGTTTCCATAAGCACAAGCAACATACAAAGGGTACATACATATGTGTAGGCAAAACTTTAATATACATAAAACAAAAAAATTAAAAACAAGAACTCTTCAAAATATAAAAGACAGACAATTCAGTAATTTGTACTATTCTCTTGATTCTCAAGGTTTCATTTGTATATCTCCCAAGAATGTTTATTCTGTATTTTCTGTTTATCAAGAGATATACAGACAAATTCTAATGAGAGAGAAGACCTCCTTGTGATGTTTTTCACTAAAAAACCAAGTATTGTAATTAAAGCTCTCCTTTTTTTTTAAATAAAAGTACGTATTTGCCATCTGTTCTAAAATAACACATGAGTACTTAGCATTATCCCAAATTTGCATTCATTTCTTCCAAATAATTAATATAAAAGACTGTAAAATGTTCCTTTCTTATACTTGATTGCTAAAAGTCCAATGGTAAAGTCAACTTTGGACTTTAGATATAGTACTTCCTAGATATCATTGGTTAATTAGCTTTCCACGTAGATGACTTTCAAAAAATGAAATTAAAAAAACTTCCATTATTTATTGATGATGAATAATACCTAAATGGCTATTGTTCAATATGGTGGATATGTTTCTGAAGACAGATATGTCCTTTACAGAGAAATGGATGCCCCAAATCCTTCATATCAAGAGAGACGAACCATAGAGAATAAGTGATGTCATTTTATGATTAGTTTATGCCTTTCATGTGAAGGTAAAAGAAAGAAATAGTATACAGGAGATTAAGTGAGAGCAGAGGTGATGGAATGGATAGAGGTGAACAGAAGGGAGAGGCATAGGAGAGAGGGGAGGGAATGGGGGGGATGATAGGAATGGAGGGGAGAAGAGAGGGTACAAGAGGTAGACAAGGGTCTTCCAAAAATTATTCCAGTTGTATTTTAATTACATGTGCCACTAACAGAGAAATGAGCCTCTTGTTCTCACCAGTATTTATCTTTTAAATGGCAAAGGAAAACAATGTCATTCAGAAACCATAAATCTAGCTGTGGAGAAAGTCCCACTGACAGTTTTCATTCAGTGCTGCTTAAAAAGAGAAAAAGATTAACTTTTCTACACCATCATATTAATGTCTGTCTCTGTTGCCCTCTGGTATCTTCATAGTCCTTAACTTTCACTTGGTGCTGAGCACTGCAGCATTTCCCCTCCTGAAGGGCACCAGGTAGACAGCTATCTTAGCTAAGGTTTGTGTTGCTATGATAAAACACCATGACTAGAATAAATGTGGGGAGGAAAGGGTTTACTTGGCTTACATCTTCACATCACAGTCTATCAGAAAAGGAAGTCATGGAACAAACTCAAGGCAAGAAGCTGGAGGCAGGAACTGAAGGGAGGTCAGAGAATGAATAATTTTCTTGAGTGGCATCTACCACTGCAATGACTGGGATAGGATAGTAAATGTGGGGAACTGAATCATTACACTATATACTGGGTACCAGAACCCCAGTTTTCCTATGCAATGTATAAGCAGAGGACAAGACAGACTTAAGTTAAAAAGTCTAGATTTGGTTGAAATTATGTTCATAAAGCTTGATCCCATATGTGTCAATGACAAATGATAAAAATGAGCCAACATGCTCTCCTATTTATAGCAAAATAAAACTTAATCCCACATTACTGCTGGGTGGCTTAGAATTTTTAGCAGTTTATAGAGGCTCTTTCATTGGTTCTCAAGCAACTTTTATTCTGATACATCATTTTTTAAATCTCTTTCACTTGCCACATGAAGCAGAAGTCAAATTCAATACCTTTTCTAACCAACCATATCTCCTAGAAGCCCAGACTGGATAAGAACTTGACCTGGGGAAGAAAGGACTTAAGAAAAAGATTGCACAAAGATTTCACAAAGAATTTTTATAGGGTAAAACCCATGCTAGCTACCATTTCCTCAGAAACTTTGTTCCATTTCTGACCTCCCATACCCCTCCATCGTGGGTATCACATCTTTGCTCTTGTACTATATTACAGGGGCCTTAAAATGACAAAGAACCACTACAATGAGCCCCCATAAGCTCATAGGGAGTGGCACTATTAGGGGGTGTGGCTTTGTTGGGGTAGGTGTGGCCTTGTTGGAGGCAGTGTGTCACTGTGGAGGTGGGCTTTGAGGTCTCATATATGCTTAAGTTATACTCAGTGTCTCAGAGCAATTCCTGTTGCCTGTGGGACAAAATGTAGGATTCTCAGCTCCTTCTCCAACACCATGTCTGCCTGCACCCCACAATGTTACACCATGGACTAAACCTCTGAAAATATAAGCCACCCCAATTAAATAGATTTTTTTTTAAATAAGAGTTGCTGTGGTCATGACATCTCTTCCTATCCATAGAAACCTTCACCAAGACAGAGGCCATGGTATAAAAGCCTTAATGCCCTCTGTAAAGGCCTTGTGTTAGGGTCCCATGTTTTTAGATCATTGTTCCAAGCTCCACAAACTTATGAAAGCAGGCTTCTCTATGTGCAGCGCCAACTCAGATGCTCCTGTAAGACATACCTATCATCTAACAATGTCCATGCATATAGTCAGACAGTTTAAGTGCAGAAGTTGGATACTTGCTCTCTGCAATGAGAATACATGGGGAATGACAACTTTTGGACAAGCATTTCTGACAGTCTACACTGACAGTGAATATCTTGTGCTTCCCTTGGGTGATTTAAGAACAGACTATGAACCTGAATTTTTCAGGAGTGAAATTTCAATTTTTGACAAGTGTTCATTCCATTTCACTGTCCTTAGCACTTTTATCTTTGCCACTTTTTTTCTTGAATAACTGGATGGAAGGCCAAAGTACCTTCAAGCACTGTGAGCTTTGATAATGAGTTACTAATTTTTTGTGTTTTGTTTGGGGTTTTTTTTGGGGGGTGGGAGGGTTGGTCCTGTCCCTGCACAGAAGCAGCAGCCTATCTGGCAGCTGACAGTCTAGTTTCTGAACTTGACTAATGCAACAATAAGGAGGTGAGAAAACATGAGCATTGGAGATGACGTACAAGCTGCCTAAGCCTGAGCATGAAGAGTCTATTTCACGACAAACATGATCGAGAAAACAGGTATGCCTGAAAACCCTGCCTCTCTGTGTGTGGCCTAACAATGGAGGCAGCTCAGGAAATAGACCTTTCCTACACATGCATGTGCACTAGGTAACACAGAGTTATCTCAGGTCCTCTTCCTGTGAGATCCTAGTGAGAGAATGCTCACTACCACTCCATCCAGCATATCTAAGTCAATTTGTTAAACATTTCAGTCTTTTTTCATTGTTTACTCCTGAAGCCAAGAGCTATAACCAACAAATACCACACATAGATTTATTCATTTCTAAAATGTCTATTTTTATTGACCCAATGGAAAATAAAACCTAAGCTATATTCCAGTGAAATACAGTCTGGGTAGTGTTTCTTTTTACAGAGTAGATCTCATATGATTTTCTTGCCTCAATAAAATAAAATTTAAGACATACAAACACCAAACACGAAGCTGGAGATGGGCTGAAAACCTGACAAGGTCAAGTAATTTCTTGGTTGCTGTCTCTAACTTAGACATATCTGAACTCAAGCCACCAATTTATCTGTATGGCAGAGAATAACAGTATTTTAAACAAAAATGGATTAGTCGTCATGTAATCTAATGCCCTTATCCTTCATACTATAAAACCCCCGAGGGCTAGATAATTTAAATTATTTTTTCTATGTAACCCAATCTAGCATGAAGGTTTCCTAATTTCCAGCATAGTTTAATATATAAAATGCTAATGATTAGATTTTTTCTCCTCTGCTAACTTATTTCTTCATAATTGATTGGCTATAATTATAAGTTTCAACTTGGTTCTCTACAATACTTTACCCATCAGGAAAGTCAACTATATATTTGTTATTCATTGTTATTTGTTACATAAAGTCTCCCCAGATATTCAACATTAGCTTAGACCAAGTTTCCCTGCCAGGATACAGAATCAGAATTCTAGACTGTAGCTGTATGTAATAACTTTGATGTCTCCTACCTACTCCAAGCAGAATATTGAAAACATATTGAAATAGTAATTCATTGCTACTTCTCAATACCATTTACCTTAAAACCATCTCTGATTTCCTAGGTTCCAAAAATGGAAGTCTAACGTGTGTGTTTGTGTGTGTGTGTGTGTGTGTGTGTGTGTGTGTGTGTGCATGTGCGCATGTGCATGTGTCTTCTGTGCTTGCCTGTGTATGTTTAATCTGTTCAAATTGACTAAGCATTACTTGGATCTCATAGAACTGCCATACTAAATGAGATTTGCCAAGACAAAAGTCCTCTGAAGACTATAATTAACCATGCAAATATGGGATCAGATTTGAATTGTGTAGTTGAAGTTTTCACTATCTCATGCTCCCTTCTTGACTCTCCCTCTTAAGGCTCCCTTCCCCAATTTGAGGTGTTCTTCCTATTAGGCTAACAGGATGGATAAAAGGGAAGAAGGAAAGGAAAATCAGATGATGGCAACAATAATGATGTGATGATTCTATTTAATAAGTACCTACTGTGTGCCACACTTCTTCTAAATACCATTTTAACCTTCACAACCAAGCCTTAGGGAAGTGGCTCAAGATCACACAGAGATAACTAATGATATACAGACAGACTTGGAATCTAGATAGTCTGACTCCAGAACAGGGTGCTCTCTGCATCATCATCTCCACATCTGATTCATTGCACCCAAGAAATTTCCCAAACCAGGATCCAAATGTGGGAAAAGAAAGGGAAGGAGAAGAGGAGAGGAGAGGGGAGGGGAGGGGAGGAAAAGGGAAGGGAGGGGAGAGGAGGGGAGGGAGGGGAGGGAGGGAAGGGGAGGGGAGGGAAAGGGAAGGGAGGGGAGGGAGGAAGGGAGGGAAGGGAAGGGAAGGGAAGGGAAGGAAGGGAAGGGAAGGGAAGGGAAGGAAGGGAAGGGAAGGGAAGGGAAGGGAAGGGAAGGGAAGGGAAGGGAAGGGAAGGAAGAAGAGGGTCTTCCTGGATACAGCTGGGATGAGACCTACTGGTCCAAACAGAGCTAGGCTAGTCCTTTCTCACTTCTCTGAGCCCAGTGAAAGTGCAGAGTTAGACCTATAGGGCAGAAAACAAGAACACTCTAAAATGCAGAGGCTCCAGACTTCCTGCACAGTGAGAATAACTAAACAGATCTTCTTCTAGGAGAATTACAGCATTAAAAATCCCCACAGGTTCCTTTTTTATCTCTCAGGATTGCAGATGACCCTTAACAGAAGATGATTTACCAGTCAGCCTCCCAAAAAGGCAGCCTATCTGCCCCATTTCCCTTTCCCTATCTCCTGTGCCAAACAAATAAACTAAAAGTGACTGTCTAGTGGCCTGGCTCAAGGAATCTTCCTGGAAAGTTGTTGCACTCTGATTACTACCTCAGGCTTCTTCTATAAAGTAAAGGTAAATCAGTGTGGCAGATATTGGCCAGAAGTTCTTGGCACCAAATTCCTTTCCTTTATGGGTTCCTTTACATTGTCTTGTCTCCCTTGCAGTTAAGAGAGACTGTGTGATGGATTTAGTGAAGTGATGGGTACCGTTTCCAGACTTGGCCCACATAGACTCTCAAGTGTGATCTTCTCGATCAGCTAGCTTTAGCAGGATAATAAACCTTCCAAAATGTAATGGTTCCAAACAGCAGATACTGATTGTTCTAAGAATTTGGTAGGTAGCCTAGGTGATTCTAATCTGGACTTGCCTTTCTGAGGCTAAGTGGTTTAAAATGGCTTTACTTACAGGCCTGGTAATTAGCCCAAAGTCAGATGAGGTGATGAGAGCAGTGTGTCCCTGAGCTTTCCTGGTGGGGAAGGTCACTCTGTTTCCCTGTGTTCCTCACCAGGAGCTAGGCACCGAGCTCCAGAGGATTAAAACCCCAAATGACCAGTCTTGGTGGTGTGTATAATGACTATTATCATGACGGTCTTCTAATAGCTTCATTTTGAACACTTTCTATACTAAATGTACTGGTTTAAGGATTTAATCGTAGCAAGTCACTTATTTTTCAAAGTCAGTTTATGAAAAAAATACTGTCGCATATTATACATGAGAAATTAACTTATCCAAGGACACACAGCCAGCGAGTAGCAGAGTTAAGATTCACACCCAAGCTCTGTCTAAAGCCACACTTGCAACTATTTTATGGCAAATACTAATCTATGCATGGCTGCTCTCTCTCTCTCTCTCTCTCTCTCTCTCTCTCTCTCTCTCTCTCTCTCTCTCTGTGTGTGTGTGTGTGTGTGTGTGTGCATGCGTGTGCACACATACACCTTGTACAATTACAAGTTGAACACATTGAACACATTTTTACTACTCTTACATTAAAAAAATATAGACTATTCCATTCTGAGTCTCATATCACTTTTAAAATTTCTTGGGCACAAAAGTCAAAGCTATCAGGCATCCTGATTTCAATCTCCCTCATACAAAGGTTTGCCTGAGAATCCAGGCTGGTTGAGTGCTGGCTTCGAGCAGGCAAAAGAAGCTACCCAAGTGGGATGTGCTTTTCTGAGGCATAAGAATTGGGAGTTTCTGTGCATCTTTGAGTGACAGAGAACCACGTCTCCTTGGAAGCAATACATCGCGGAAGGATTGCTTCAAATGCCTATGGACACTAGGAATCAGCACTGCATCCTGAGGAAGGGTAGCCATGTCCCTCTGACAATGTCTCTAGTCAATGAGAAGTCTATCTATGACCACCAAGCACAAGGGCTTGACAGGAAGGGAAGGCCACAGCTGGAGAGCTCCACTCTATGCCGATGTCACTGAAGTGCCCTGTGGACAGAAGGCAGCTCCTCTGCTTTGCCTGGCCTCACATAAATCTCACTTAAAATTTTAAATATCCCTAGGTGTGAGTCCCTGCAAACACAAAACAATTGATTTTTCTCCCTTCCTTCCGGTAGACGAGAGAGCTCAGAGCCCAAAATTCAATTTGATTTAGTGAAAATAAAATATAATAGATTTTGTACACTTCAGTGATATAGATTAATATTTTTTGCCCATTAATTTATGGCATTGTATATAAATATCACCTGTGTCACATAGGACGGTCTATTCTATAGTTGATTAAATGTTTAAAATCAGTTTTCCAGGGCCGGGCGGTGGTGGCGCACGCCTTTAATCCCAGCACTCGGGAGGCAGAGCCAGGTGGATCTCTGTGAGTTTGAGGCCAGCCTGGGCTACCAAGTGAGTCCCAGGAATGGCGCAAAGCTACACAGAGAAACCCTGTCTTGAAAAACCAAAAAAAAAAAAAAAAAATCAGTTTTCCATCATGCTGGAACATACACAGCACAAGATGTAAAAGGTGCATTTCAGTATCATTAAATAAATTCATAGGGTTGTGTAAACTTCAAGCTTAAAACCATTTGCTTACACGATTTGCCAAGGTGACTAGGAAAGAAACATACAGGACAGCCGGTTAGAAATTGCCACTTAAAAAAAAAAAAAAAACAAAACTCTTTAGACAAAACTGCCTTGGCATTTAGAAACATCAAAGGGAAATGTTTATTTTAGTGCACATGATCATCTCGATAACCTATATTTTGAACTCATTTTCCATATCTTCTAGCATATAAAACAAACACAAAGAAAAGCCACTATGAAACAGCCCTAAAATTTGCTACTTGAAGCCAGTTCAGGTAGCTGGAGGAGAAGAACATATAAAAACCCATCTGACCAGAAAAAAACCGAGACAAAGCAACTGTGTAAATGAAAAGGAGACCATCAACTTCTGTCTTCATCCTTATTGGGCACTGGTGAGTCTGTGATCACATACCATATTAGTGTGACTTTGAGTAATACTTGGTGTGATTTGTCAAGCAATCTAGCAACCTGAGACATATGCTCGACATTGCTGGAACCTGAGTTGAGTCTATCTGGTTAGAGAAAATTAGTGTGGTGGATTGAAAGAAAATGGCCTCTAAGAGGAGTGGCACTATTAGGAGGTGTGGCCATGTTGGAGGAAATCTGTCACTGTGGGAGTGGGCTTTGAGATTTCTTTTGCCCAAGCTTCACTCACTGTGACTGTCAGTTGACTTCCTGTTACCTGCAAGATAGAACACACTCAGCTTGAGCACTACATCTGTCTGCACACCACCATGCTCCCCATCATGATATGGACTGAACTCTGAAACTGTAAGCAAGCCACCCCAATTAAATGTTCTACTTTTAAGAGTTGCTGTGCTCATGGTGTCTCTTCACAGCAATAAAAACCCTAACTAATACAATTGGTAGAAATTGGTATTGCTGTCAAAGTATCCCTCCCTCAGTCACACCTTCCTGAGTTTTCTTTTTCTAGCATAGGAGAGCATGTAGTTTCCTGGCTTAAGATTGACATTCATACTTATCCATACATTCCTATTAATCGCTTCTTTCCTAATGAGGCAGGAAACCCAGACAGACTCTGGATCTCAAGAGATTTATTTCCATACCATTATCCATATCAAAAAGCATTTATTAAACATCCAATTATAGATCATGCTGTGGAAACCTTCATCTCAGCATGAAGAGAACTATATAGACATAAACCTGGGCCCCTAAGAGTTCCTAATCTATTTAAAAGCAAGCAAGGGGGAGATTATATCCCTGAGGCCCCCACTCTGCTTGTATAAGAACTCAGAGAATGCAATGTCTCAAGAAGCTCACACATTCACCAAATAAAATAAATGCTCATTTATCTTATTTTTAAGAATACCTGGTAAACCCAGCAGACAAGACTTTTAATCAGCATACACTTCCCACTCAGTGCTACATTTTTATTACAATCCAAGAGGCTTAATTTCACACATGGAATAGAACCTAGATAATTTATCCTGTCCAGATAGACTTCAAAGTCATGGAAGGGTGCTTTTCAAAAAATGGAATAAATCTAAGCTTGACAACCCCAGAAGGGCTGATGATCAGTAATGAACTCCTAGTTCATGTTAAGCAAAGGGGAGTCAGTCCAGCATTTACATCATATGCCAAGGGTACTGACCTCCATAGAATAGTGGTGTGGCCCTGGCTGCCAAATAGTGACTGCTAGTGGTAGTGTCCATCTGACTAGGACACTTCACTTCCTCATCAGAGGAGAACAAGGATGGCTTCATCAAACCTGTAGGTTTCTTTTTTAATTTTTAAAATTAAAATATAATTACATCATTCCCTCTCTCTTTCCAGCCTCTAATCCCTCTCATGTACACTCCTTGCTACCTCTCATGCCTTCTTTTTTATTGTTATGTGCATGCATGTGTGTGCACGTGCATGTGTGTACACATAAATATATAAATATAGCCCTACCTGCTCAGTTCATTTAGCGTCACTGCTATGTATATGGTTTCAGTGCTGACCACTTGGTACAAGGCTCATGAATGATGAAAATGGGAGAAACCCATCTTTTTTTTTTTTCTGTCAAACTCATCCTAAGTGGAACCTACTATAAAAACATCTGTAGGTTATGTGAATAGCTCTCTGAGCACCACTTTGATCTATAAGACTGGGGTGAAGATTTTCACCATGGCTTTGTTTTGGTAACTTTATGAAGTAGGTTGGGAGATGCCTGACACACCATAGACACCCAGTAAGTTGAATGTTTCCTTACTTATGAGGCATGGGTTTTCCTACAGGTTGTTATAGAATGGAAGCTATAGATATGAAATCTAAAAGGCTTACTTGAACTCTAGAACACTTTTATTAGACATCTATTACTTTTTACTTGGTGTGCTTGGGTATGTGTATAGGTGTGCACATTCATTTCACAGTGTTAGCAAGTGTGGTGGTCACACTTAGAGAAGTTGACTTCATTTTACTAGCATGTGGGTTTCAAAGATTGAACTCAGGTAGTCAGACTTGGCTTCGCAATAAGTAGCTTTATTCACTGAGCTATCTTACATGCACCTGCACCCCCAACACATATATACATATGTTAATATACATACATGCATACACAGAAGTACATGCAAATAAAATAAAATATGTGAAGAACTGCTGAAAATCAATCACCAAAGCAAAAAAAAAAAAACCATAGTTAATAAAATGGTAAAGATCTGACTATGCATTTCTCCAAAGAAAATACAGAAATGACCAATATCTATGTTAAAGATGCTCAACATCAGGTGACTGAGATATTTCAGTAGATAAAGTGGTTACTTGACATACCTGTCAACATGAGGTCAATCCTTCAGATCCTACACAGTGCAAAGAAAATACTCACTCCTACAAATTGTCCTCTGACCTCCACATTTGCACCATTGTGATGCACATGAACATGAGTGCACACACACATGCACACACACACACACACACACGTATATAAAAAATTAAATAAATGTAACTTCAAAACTCAATATAAGAATGTTTAACATTATTAATGAATGATGGAAACATAAGCTTATAATGAAATATCTCCTCACACCTAGCAGAATGGCTGTTATTAAAAATATAAAGGATAAACTGAAACTCAGTTTCACAGATTGTTGTTTGTTTAGTTGGTTGGTTGGTTAAGTGGTTTGTGGTGAGAGGTTGTTCAAAGGTTGAAAATGAAATTAGGATATGATCCAAAAGCATCATTGCTGGGTATATATTTTTTAAAAAAATAGAATCAGGATCTTGAAGAAAACTTCACTTCCATGTCCATGCAACAAAATGTAGAAAGAAAACCAATTATCCATCAACAGATGGGCAGATATAAGGGGGAATACACAGTCAGTCAATAGAATAGTATTCAGCTTTTAAAAATAAGGGAATTCTGTCATTTCAATTATGTTTAGCAAAGTAATCCAGAGACAGAAGGACATATATTGCATGCCTCTACTCAGAGGAGACAGTTATATAAAACTCACAGGAGAAGAGAATAACTTGATGGGCTTGTGGAAGTAGGAAGCCATTGTGCAAAGAACCTAAGATTTTTACTTATGTTAAATGAATAAATTTCAGAGATTATGTACAAAGAATGGTGCTAGTTGCTAAAATAGAACATGTTAGGATGATAGATAGCAAGTTACGTGTTGATATACTACTACTCCAAACGACCCGAGAAACGTGTATCAGTGATTACAAAGGATGACACCATAGTACTGGCTTTTAGCCAAGCTCAAATTGAAACCAGCAGATATATGCAGTTCTTTATGTATCAAATTATACATCAGTAAAGCAGTTTTCAAAATTTGAAAGAAATTATGATCAGAATTTTGTGCATTTATGGGGTGTAATATGATCTTGTGGTGTATTTAGACTGCTAAAGTCAATCAATGAACATATCCATCATTTTGCTTAACTATTATTGTTCACAGTGAAACAACTGCTACTGACTCTCCTAGCTGCCTTGAAATACACAATTATTACTGATGATCCTCTTTAGAAAGGTTGTGTGTCCTTGAGAAGGCTATCCTCAACATCCTCAGATGCCAGACTTTTACAGGCATTTGCTTTTGGAATCCTTGACATCATCACAAAAGCCCAATCCTTTCAGTGGGTCTTTTACCAACATGTCAGAAAGTTAAAATGTTCTTTGGCCCAAGTGCAAACAAGAAATTGCTTATGCCACTTGTCTGTCTGTATCACTCGATCACAGAAGCCAAGCAAATCATTCTCCTTTCTTTCTCTCTTCCCCTCTTCACCTCATCTTAGGAAAGTGCTTCTGTGTGGACTGGCACCTGCCTGCACACTTTGAAAGACCTGGGAGATCAATGCTTCATTGTCCTGTCTCAATTAGCTTGCTTGATATCAACTCATTCTACAGGCCAACAGTAAAACCTGCCAACACATGGTTTTATTTGTAGTAGAATAGTCTTATGCTTGTTAAATCCATGTGAATTCCATGTAGACCTGAGCACAGAGTCACATAAATCTGATTCATTGTGCCTTTGTCCTAGAAGCTGTTAATGGGAGAGTCTAAAGGCCAATGCCTGCTTATCAGCCCTCAAAAGGATTAAGTTTACTGAAAGTTTTGTCTCTAATCATCTGTAAAATGTATAACAAAAGTATATTTCAGATTTAATATGAGAATTAGTAGCAATATGTTAAGCATACAAGCTCATATGTATAGAAAACATGTTAAGATTTAGCATCAAATGAGAGCTTAGCAAAAATGGGATCACTTGATTGGTCACAACATCGACTATTCATTTAACTGAAGAATCAGTTATTAAGGTACCTCTTAACCCAAAAAGTCTGTCATCAGAACCCCAGAATATGTTTCTCAACAATGGTTTTAATTCCCTAGGATTATAGCTAAAGGTTCCTATTTTCTGAGACCCAATCCATAGAGGCAGACACCATTATTTCCCCACTGAAGTCTCTTTTATTTAAGGACATCAAGCAACAAAAAGTTTTCTCTCTGCCTAGGTCCTAACTAGTACATACCTTTGCTACAGAGCTTAAGAAATAACTATCTGAATGATGATCACTCCAGCTAGGCACATATACCCCTGACAATATCAGACAACAACCAGAAAACACTGGCGGAGTCTCTGCTTGTTCTTTCAAACCATTCTGGATTTCACTGATGGCTAAGCTTCCTCTTTCTGACTCTGCTGTGACTTGAATATGATATGTTTCCAATAGGCTTCAGTTTGCACACTTCGTCTGCAGACGGTATTGCTATTAGGGGAGGTTATGGAGGCTTTGGAAGTAGAAGTGCATTACTGGGGATGGATGTTGAGGTTAAAGCCTGACTTTACTTCTCTGCTTCCTGAGTGCGGATGCAGTATGATTCTCCTACCGTGCCTTCACTGTCTGTTACCATGTTTCTCCTGCCATAGTGGACTCTGTTCCCCGGAACTGTAAGTCAAATATAAACTCTTTCTCCCTTAAGTTCTTTCTGTCAGAATATTTCACCACAACAATAGAAAGGAAAATAATATGGAGCCTGTATCTTTACTATCCAGGGATTTCTAAAATGGGCCCCACAGAATAGTGGTCTTGGCGATACAAACTCATACTACTAGATCAGCAAAGGATGGAAAACTAGGGCTTCTATGCCCTATTTGGTGAACTATGTGATATATAACGTGAAGGCAGTATGACTTTTTGCAATGAAACTCTTCCATGAAACTCCATTCTTCAGAAGTGTCCATTGTTATGTGACCACAGAAGTCCACTTTGGTAGCCTCTGGATAACATTCTGCAGCATATATTTCCTATGGGACACATTTGGAAATGATTAGAGTGACCATGTCACTTATTGACCAAATTTGTCACTTCCAATGGAAAGGGGCCATCATTAACCATGTTGAACCACATATGGCACATGTAAACGACCTTTCCTGGAGAAATAAGTATATGCAGTGAGTAATGATGAAGCATAAATGCTCCTCTTCTCAGATCACATGATAGCCACCTTTCTGCTTAGCCCTATCCTAGGCTGTGAGATGAGCCCTGCCTCTCATCAGAAAGACAAAATGTTCAAGAATCTTGCACTTTGATCCTGACTCGGCTGAATACTGCCCTAGCCCAAGTCTTTCCTTTGTATCTCAAATGCAATCATTATCCCACAACCTTGCTCTGTCACATGCTTGACCCTAAGTTGTTACTTTAGGTCTGTGCCACATTGGTTCTTTCCGGAGACTCTAATTCCAACCCATATTCCTAAATTCCATTCAGACTTCCATGAAGCCAATTTGGCTTTCTTTTGTGCGTCTGCCTATTTCCCATGAGTGTCAGCCAGCTCCCAGGATGTTCACCTATCACCTGCTGTCTTCCTGACCTTTCATTCTTGATTTCTTTGATTTGTATAAGTCTCTTTCATTGTCCACAAATTCCATCATTCGATTATCAATGGAGCTTTGCTTTCTTTATAATTTATAAGAATACCCTTTGAAAATAGCCTAGAGGTAAACAAATATTCCATTCAATATTCTACTTGCAGGTATTATTTTATTATTCTAAAGCCTTACATTAAGTAAACAGATGACAAAAGGTCATGACAGATAAAATCTATTGTTATCAATAGACACCCACCTCCACACTTCTACTGGTGACAATAAACAGAAGCTAAAACAGCACAGTTAACTACAGACCCTTTAATGTAACATTTCTTCTTAGATATTGTCTGATACAGAAACAGAACTCACAGACAAATAAATAGAGCTTATGAACTAACAGAAATCTCACTTGACACATTTATGGTATTGGGCCATGAGAAAGAGTTCTTATGAGTAGCCAACAACTGCTGCTTCCTTTGCTAGTCATTTTGTAGCCATGTGCCCACCACCTCTCCCTCCATTTGGGTAGTAAAAAATTCTACCCTATCTCAAAACGAATGAAATTTTTAGGAGGAAATTAAACTTGGCTGCCATTTTTCACAATTGTCCTAAGTGGCTAATGTCACATCTGAGTAGCTGAGATAAAATCAAGTCCATTTAGATTATAGGAGAAATTAACAGTACAAGCTGACTTTTTTTTTTTTTTGACAGACATACTGCTACTAAAAAAAAAAAAAAAAAAAAAAAAAAAAAAAAAAAAAAGAAGTTGTAAAATTCTTTGATGAAGCCCTCATGCATTTTCAGCTACTGCTATTCAAATACAGAAAAGAATATTCATAGACTATTGCACAGTGTTCAGTAAGCAGACATACAAGTTTTTGACAGCCCAGCATGCTTGGCCTATTGTCCCTGGCTCCCAGAAGGCTGCCAACTCTGCCAATATGTGATAAAATTTAGGGATCAAGTATGTCAGATGTATTAATAGTATAAAGTAGTAGTTCTCCTCAACATAATTTGCTTCTAAACACAAAACAGAACCAATGTGTATAAAGCACTACAGGGCAGGGGCAGGAGGAAGGCAAGGCTTCTCAGTCAGACCTTCAATATGGCGGTTATTTCCATGCTGAGTGAAAGAGGTGAGAAATATTGGTCACAGGTCTCCTATGAGGCACTGGCAAAGATTAGAAAAGGAATGAAACGTTCTTTAGGAGAACTTGTCTGAGCCTCTCTCACTGTCCTTGGAGATGCACTGTCCTGTCATTGCTTTACAGGTATGCTTTGTACAGGGAGCTGTACAAAGATCTCTAGACTATAGGGAATTTTTCCATTTGTCTCTCCAGTGTTCTCTCTATACTACTTCATAGTTCTTTACATATATATTTTCCTTACTGTTCATACCTAGCCTCATAACCCTTCCTTACCAGCAATCTTTGTGTTTAGGACACAGAATATGACAAGGGCTGACAGCAATGGGTGAGCCAAGGCTAGCTCACTGGAATGTCAAATGTCTTATCAATGTTCTCTAGAATAGACATGTCACTCTGACTAAGGATGAATGCTGTCCCCCTCAATGATCTCTACCTCACAATATTCATACCAAGGGCAGTCTTTTCCAGTTGAATGTGGGTAGGGTCCTGGAGACTGCTCTCTGTTGAACAAGTCTACAACAAAAATGGTGGATTGCAACTTCTTACTTTAGGTTACAAGAGACTGTAACTTACACTTCTGGTCCCATACTCTCAGTCTTCTGATAAACAAAATCACTATGTTAGGAACTGCTCTACAGAGGTGGCCAGATGGCAAGGTAATACAAGAAGTATCAGATCAAAGAGAAACCAAAGTTTGAAGCTCAACAGCTAGCCAGGAACTGAGTACTACCAACAACTACAAGAGCAAGTTCCTTCCCAGTGAACTCCTGGGGTGACTGCAACCTAAGTGACCCCTTGATTAGAGCTTTGTAAGAATTGCTAAATCAGAAGGCACAGCTAAGGCATGTCTGAGTTTCTAACTAATAGAAACTGAAATATTACAAGCCGTTGTTTTCAATGGGTTAAGGTTTTTTTAGGTAATTTATTCTGAAGATATAGATAAACAATGCAACTTACCTCTATAGACATGTGTTTTCCTTTTCTTTTCCTGATGGTGCTGGAAACTAAGACCTTATGGTTATATGCTATCATTGAGCTAACTCTCCAACCCCTGAAATTTAGCATATGGTAAGTAAAAGAAAGAGAAAGATAATAACCTGGGACTAAAACAACAAAAGAAGCTGGCCATCGTCATTTGCTGGTACTGGCTGGCCTCTCAGAAGGACTAAAATGAGAGCTACCTACTCTGATCACTAACAATAGATGGGGAACAGAATAAACATTTAGAGGATAATGTTTGAGCAAATAAGTAATTGATACTTGGGGATATATCTTATTGTAACCTCATCACCTAGTGCAGGGCCTGGGTCACAGAACATGCTCAAATTGTTTGCTGAATAAATAACAGGAGTAAATGAAGCCTCTTTCAGTTTGAATAGCATTTGCTAAAACTATGGGACTGAAAACAATTAGAAAGGAGCTTTGCTGACAGCTCCATCAACATGCAACCATTGTAGCTGGCCTTCTCTTGGGATCCTATGGGAAGATGGAGAATGCCTTTATCAATGCTCAAAATAGGCAACCCTGTGCTCTCCTTTCATTTCACACATGGGGGATAGGGAAGTCCAGCTACCCAAATTTATAAAACATGTAAAATAGAAGCTAATTGTTCATACTCTTTCTTCACTGTAGAACGCAGTTTACAAAGTGTTTCTTTAAATAGGAGCTCCCATAGCACCTTCAAGTACTGGCTTCCACATCATTAACCACTTAACAGAGAGGCTGAAGAGAAAAATAAACGTAGGCCCATCCCCTTTTCAGGGGCTGCTGCCCACTGACTATCAGTCAGAAGAAGGACAAAGCAACCCTGAAGTTGTAACGTTCATTGATGGAAAGACAAGTTTCTGTTTTTAGGTGCAGAAAAATAAAGCATAGCGAAGTTTGTGGAAAACCTAAAGGATCCCAAATTTTTCTGGGTAACTGACAGATGTGTCCGCTTATGTGTGCTCTGATAAATTGGACTCTTTGGACTAAATATAAAGGAAAGAATGAAAAAGAGAGAGGGAAGAAGTAGGTAGATGTGGGAAGAGGAAGAGGGAGGGAGAGAATTTAAGAGATTCTAAAAGACAACCAACAAATGGGTCAGGCATGCTAAGGCAGACTGATTGAGATAGTTCCCAGTAGTCCTTCTGATAGTGGCAATCTTGCATTACAGCTTCCTTTGGAGTGTGTGTGGAATAATCCGAAATTTAGCTCTTACTACTTGGATATAGTAAAGATGGTGGGCTGCCACTTCTGCGAAGGTGTTATGTAAGGCAGTAACTTCCATGTTCTTACAGTCCCCTCTGTCCCATGAATCAAGCCACCATGGCCATTAAGCAGCATGGCAAGGACACATGTGTACAAGTATATGACACATCCTCCCGCTAGTAAATAAGTCCCCAAGAACACTCGAGGCACTCCAGAGTACTGACAGCCATGGAACTTAGAAGGGAATTCTTCTCCAAGTAAGTTTTCAGAGGACATTTGTAGCTGGAAGATTTCCTGTGTCCCAGCAGTCAGGACAAATCTCTCCCACTCGCATCCCCCAGGTAAGCACACAGAGGCTTATATTAGTTATAACTGTTTGGCCTTTAGCTCAGGTATATTATTGACTAGCTCTTACACTTAATTTAACCCATAATTCTTATCTATGTTTAGCCATGTGGCTTGGTACCTTTTCTCAGTTCTGCCTTGTCATCTTGTCTCCTCTGTGTCTGGCTGACAACTCCTGACTCAACCTTCCTCTTCCCAGAATTTTCCTTGCCTGATTATCCTGCCTATACTTCCTGCCTGGCTAATGGCCAATCCGTGTTTTATTAAACAAGTGTGCAAGGGCATTATCCCACAGCATTTCCCCTTTTCTGTCTAAACAAGAAGGAGGGTTTTAACTCTAACATAGTAAAATTACATATAATAGAACAGTTATCAAGCAAGAATTACAGTTACAAAAATCTAATCTATTTGTATTTTGCAAATTCAAAGAAAATATTCTATTTATCCTATATTTGTGAGTCTAAGGTTTCATATCTAACTTATCTTTTATCATAACCAAGGAAAATTATAATTATCTAGTCTTCAACTACATCAAAGACCCCAGAAGGATATAATATTACCTAAGTAAACAGGAAGAACATTGTAAGCAACTTCCAAAAATCTAGAATGGCAGAGATAGCTGGCTTCCTGGATAGTTACCCAAAGTTCCTCTGAAACATTGGGGCATCCATCTTCAGCCCATAGGCCTAGAGTATCTCAGTCACTTCTCTCTGTGTCCTGTAGAATGTCTGGCAGTTTCTTCTGTGAAGCAAGAACCTGAAGGACCATCTTGCCTTGCAAAGGTCAGTGGTCACCTTCCTATGGGTCCTGTATGTCCAGTTTATACAACATTTTGTCAAGCAGTCTAGTCAAGAACAGTTTCTTGCCCAAATAGCTAACTTTTGTGATGAAGAAGATAAACTCCATATGGAGTGTCTTTGGTGCCCATCATCTTCATTGAATTGGTGCTGCCAGGACCAGGGGTGTCTCATTGTTCAGAAAAGTCTACGATTTTAAAACATTTTAAAAACCATATTCTGTAGGTCTTTGAAGTGTTTGAAGATTACCTACTTAATTGAATTATATCTATGTACACCTAGAAAACTTAACTAACATAATTGTAAGTTTGACTATCATAGAAGACTAATTATTAATCTGTATTTCTTAATAATCCATTATAATTTCAAATGAGTTGTACACATATAATACCTTAAACAAGAGTAGAAATATACATACAGCATAACAAAATTAACTTTGAATTTGTAATAAACTAAAATCTATAGTAATTTAAAACATTTTACACAAGTTGTTGCTCTTTAAAAGTAGGTTCAATAATCTACCCTTTCATCCTATCCTATCCATATTCTACATTTCTATATCAGACACTTTGTCAGAGCTGAAATTTCTAGTACAATTGGTACAAATTTCAGAAGTAGGGGACACATTAAAGCTATGTCTAGACTCTGGTTCTCAGAAACTGTGATATAATAAATCAACATATGATACTCCTATAGTTGTGCTAATGTGTCAAACAGAAAAAGATAGCTAATGCAAAGTCATAATCCATCCACCCACTCTCAAGTCAGCCTTTGCATTTATGAAGTAAGACGAAAGTTTAAATAGAGTGCCAAGGATGTATACATCTAAGTAGTTCTGGTATAAGAGTGTTTACATTCACTACTGACCTGTCATCATCTGGGATTCAGTCTCATCTTCAAAGGTGGTCTGACAAGTTAGGAGAATTTTGTGAAGTCTTACTAAAAGACAAGATTCCCCTCAGGTGCTCTTTTGTCTTCTAGCATTTAGATTCCTGGAAGGATTCCCAATTCTTTGGGGATTTTGTTTTGATTGTCTGATATTTGGATTGAAAGACACAAGCATCTTTATAGAATATCCTCATTTCTTATAGGCTGTAACTGTCATACAGTACCACAAATGTATCTTCTAATATACTTTTTTTTTTATAATTATGAACAAGTTCCAAAGACTTTAAATATGAACTTTGGGGGCCCATGTGGAAGAAAATCAACATTTGTCCAGGATACATCTGTGGTGGTAATTATATACCTTCATGGGCATTATCTAATTGTATCTTTATAATATCATTCCAAATAGAAGCAGCAGTAGCAGAAAAAAATAGAGGAGGAAGAAAAGTAATAGCTAGCATTTGCTGAATACTTATTATAAGCCTAGAACTTAAACACTTTATATATATCATCTCATTTAATCCTCTAAATTTTCAACAAGGTAAGCTATAATCATAACTACATTATAGCAATAAAATGCAGGCACAGAGAAGCTAACAACATTGCACAAGGATACACGATGTACAAACAATAGAGCTGTGATTTTTAACCCAGGTAGTCTGGCTCCAGAGTCCCTCATATTCAATCCTCACATAAGCCACCACTGTAATTATCCCATTACATTTGACATTTGTCTCAAGGCTCTCCACTGCCTTTTCAATAAGATGAGGTAAAGCCACTTTAAATGTAAGCATTACCACTTCATCTAACAAAGCAACAAGTTCTAAAAGCCAAACATAAATTGCTCTTAACCCCTGTAAGGTATATAGGAAAATAAATCCGAGAGGCTATCAAACATACCCTAGTGTAAAACAGCATATACTCTCTCTGTCCTACGTTAAACTCTTTCTGGGACACAGAAATTATCCCACTTGCCTGGCCTGTATATCAAGAAAGGATTCCAGAAACAATGGACAAGTCACTGATACTAAGACACGCTCACACACCATGGAACAAAAAAGCCAGTCACAGAAAGCAATCACTTCAACTGTCTGGCCAGCTGATGCAGATGGGGGAATCATCTCCCCCTGCCTATGCTCAATTGTCCTCCCACTGCTCTCTGTCCTTGGCTGGCTGCCAAGTGACACTCCCATCTGGCATTGGCCTTCTGCAGCTACACTGAACACTCTTCAAGGGCAGGAGATTTACATTCCTTCCATAAAATGCATACTGGGCATTGTTCTTGTGCCAATCTCAGTCTTAGATGCCAAACCTACAGTCTTCATTGAGAAAGTGTGTGTGTGTGTGTGTGTGTGGGGGGGAGAGAGAGAGAGAGAGGGGGGGGGGGATTCTCTTATAAGTTAGCAAGTTCTTGTTTTTTTAAAGTTGTTTTTTTTTTCCCTTTTATTTTATTTTACAATACCATTCAGTTCTACATATCAGCCACGGATTCCCTTGTTCTCCTCCCTCCTGTCCCCCTCCCCTTCCTCCCAGCCCACCCCCATGCCTAACTCCTCCAGGGCAAAGGTTGATCTCAGTCCTCAGGGGAGGCTTTGCCCTGGAAGTTAGCAAGTTCTTAAAAGAATGTTGGATGAACTAGGAAGAAGTGAACTCATGAAAAAAAAAAAATGAAAGGGCAGATGATCAAATGCAAACTCAAACTACTTAAGCCATTCCTCTAGGACAAAAGGAAGGGACATGGCATCAATTAACCTGGTGGTCCTCATAACAACTCTGTGAAAGATTTGGTTATTCTCATCCTACAAAGGAAATGAGATTCAAATACCAAAACTCACTCAAAGTCATACCAATAAAAAACTGTACAAGGTTTAATTCCAGTCTGAGACTACACATATAATTCATACTAACCATGAAATATGTTTCTTCCCAGTGTGATGCCTGGTTAAAAAATAGAAGTTTGAATGAATGGATGGACAGATGAGTAGATGGATGGATAGGTGGGTAGATGGATAGATGGATAGAGAGATGGGTGAATGAATGAGTGGATAAATGGATTAATGGACTTATTGTGCAGATTTATAACAGGAAACCAAATGGCAGATAAAATGTGGTGTCTATTTCTAGATTTGTGAGGACATTAGTAACTTATCATTTCTTTCTTCTTACATCTTACAAATCAATACAATTCCTCGAAGATTGGAGCTGTGGCTTCTTTCATTATGTAGGTGGTGGGGTGGTATGTTCATAAAGAGGATCACGGAAATTTGACAAGGCAGATTTATCCATGAAGTGGTAATGAGGTCTCCGACCCCACAGTGTGATTGTATAATTATATAACCACTCATGTTTATGGCTTTATTGACTAGAGATAATGAAAAGGTATTCAAACCTTGTACTCAGGGGAAATGTGTTACTCTTTATGCATTGTTCTTTTCTTAGACACCAAACACTTACAGTTTGATTTTTCAGGGAAAATACAACCTTTTGATGAAATCTTGGTATTAAGTGGTTCAGACTGAAGTGCTGCAATCCCTCACCAGGAATGAATAGCCTCTGGTTTGGTATGACCATGGGTTTTGAAGTAAGCACTGACATAATAACATATAGAAAACTGGAATCATGGAACAATAAAATTGTTTTCTGTACATCAAGAATACAGAAAGCAATGCAAACATCTTAAAACTGAAGTCAACTCACATTATTTATTGGCAATGTTTCCAATTTATTTCAAAAGAAATCTAAAGTTTTTCAGTAGTCCAAAGGGCCCTCTGCCTTCTAGTTTCCAGTAGTTAATTTTCATCCTTATTTGTTCCCTTCTGAATACACTGGCATATCTTCACAAGTGTCTACATGACGCGCTCATCTTTGGATCAAATGTGACGTTGTCCTTAACTTAGGACTCCATCCCCTTACTCTGCTCAGTTTCTTCTTTTGATACAATATTTACCATCATTTAACAGGTTTCTTTTCCTTCTTTTCAGTTTTCTAAATTTTCACTGGGAAATGGCAATCAGTTGTTATGTCCAGAACACAATGCATACATGAATACACATGTCCACAACAGGCACAAACATATGGATGCACACTATTAAACAAAATACAGAGTGGCTGCAGAGGGAAAGAGTAAGAATTCTTTTTTAGGACATGCCAGGCTTCAGAAAGATGTCTAAGCTTCTAAAGAGACTCTTACTATGTCAATGCTTCCATAGCCAATGGATCAATCCATCCTTCATTCACTTCTGAATGACTTATTCAGAATTGGGCCATCTACAAAGAGGACAGCCTATGTTAAGGAAGTAGTAAAATACACCTTGCTCACAGAGATATTTCAAGCTATTAAGTAGTTTTCCAGAATGCTGTTTCAATAAAGGAAAAGTGATGGGGACAAGAAACAACAGAGTCTCGGTTAATTTTTAATACTACTGCATTTGCTGTGTTTAAGTGGTGATTTATTCATGTACTTCATAATAAATACATACTGTAAATAGCCTGGAGATAGCTCTATTTGCATCTCTGGGCAGGATCCACATGCTTAATTGGGTTGGGAAAGGATCATCTAGAGGTTGGTTAGCTTGCAGGCCTGTAAATACTCTCCATGACTGGGCCACCTGTTCCATTGCCTCTTTCTGTAACTCAGATACTTCAACTTACAACCAAACCCTTCACCTCTGAAAAAAAACTCAATAATAAACACTCACACTCTAAGTTTGAAAAATGTCAGGAAAATCAGACACCTCTATAAAGGTTCTTTGAAGGCATTGCGACTTCAGCCCCTTTACCCAAGTACCCAAGTAGATGTGGATTCATATGCTTTTAGGACATAAGCACCTGGCTTTCTGACCTTGGCTTCCAACTGACTTCAAAATTCCCTCCCAAGTTCCTGTGTAGGGTGTACCGGGTATCTGTCCCATAGACTCAGTTCTGGAAATGGTGGTATTAACTATTAACACCAATGATATCTCAGAAAGTACAACCTAATAGAAGGAATCACTGCTGTAGCTGGGAACTAATTTCCCATGTTTGTGCTAAATAGCTCTTCTGGTAACAGTCTTTTCAAAATAGCCATCTCTAAGGGACAAAAATGTTGAGCTCCATCTCTTAGAAGAGCATGTAGAAAAGACATCAGCATCTCTCTGCTTGCTCTATAAGCATCTCATATCTAAGAAAGGGCAGTTTCACAGACTGAAAAGTTATCTTAACACCTTTCTGTGGTCTGTGCTGACACTGGCCTTAAATTCTGAGACAGAAAATCCAGATATTCAGTGAGGTTATTTTGTTACTGATTTTGGTGGGGGGCAGGGCATCTTAATGTTTGTTTATATCAATCCCCTCTCAATTTGTAATGAATGAGGCCAGTACATCTGGGATTTTTTTAAATTACAGTTTGCAACATCACTGAAAGTCATTTTGCTTCTAAGTGTCAAATCTTTCTCCTCAGATATGATTCTGTACATAAAGATGACTATGTTGAATAGCGTCACCTCCTCCAAAAGAGAGTGATCCAAAGATGAAATATGTTTGTATTTTCTCCTTGATGCTAAGTTATTCTTGTCTGAAAATAACCTATAAACCTTCAAGTGGCTGGAGGCAGGATTGGGACACAAGATACACAGCATGCTAGGAAGAACATGGCCATCATTTGAGCAGTCTTTGTTCACTTTGGGCTCATCCTTTGTCTCTGGAAGCATCATCTAAGAAGACAATTTCCTCTAAAGAGTTATATCAATTATGAGAACTGGCTAAAGATGTGCATGGACATGTAATCAGTAGGTTTAACGTGCATTCTTTGCAATGGGTGTGCTCACAGAACATTTCCAGACAAGTTTTATGCATGGCAAAGCCATACCTGCACATTAATATATTCTTGAGTCTATGAGATGATACTGTAAATGTTCCATCTTGTTGATGATTACAGAGATCTTGTAGCTATGTCTAAATCAGCAATGGAGGGCAGATAAAGTGAGATGTTAGAGGTCTTAACCTCATATGTGTTCATCCACTCAGCTTGGTTTTTAAGTCTGGAAGTTCTTGCTGGAATAGTTGTGTGTTGGTAAGCTGCTATTCACTGGAGGGTGGGGAGAAAGAGGTGGGAGAAGTAAGTGGTAACCGTGTGTGTGTGTGTGAGTGTGTGTGTGTGTGTGTGTGTGTGTGTGAAAGACAATTTTTATTCATGTTAGGGAATTTGAACTCAGCTCTTATTAATTTTACGCCATACCAATGCTAAAACTAACATATCTAAAAATAGTACCTAGTCCTTTCAAAGTGCTTCTGGCAGGAACTATGTTATTTAATATTTAATTTTCATATATCCTGCTGAGGTAGGTTAATTTGCTTAATTATTTTCTAAAATGACATTAACCAATAGTAATTCTTTTAAAAATATTGTTAGTTAACAAAAATCTTGACAGTCTAGGAGAAAAGAAGAACCCAAAACTCCAGAGATCATAAACTAAGATATCTTGTCACTCTACAGCTGTCCTCCTGTACCTTGGGTAACTGAGAGATGGGTGGAATCTCTCTTTTCATGATCTGTTCTGTGAGACAAGCCTATAATGGACATCACATATGGTATCCCATTTACTCTTACCTGGAAAATAATCTTGACATGTTATTGTTCTTTATCTGCAATTTTGACTCCTAACAAAACAGAGGCTAATAGAGTTAGGCTACTTGAGCAAAGTCAAGCCTGGCCAAAAAGTCTGTCCAGGGTTCGAGCTAAGTCTATGTTTCTCTGCTTCCAAGTATCAGTTTCTATGCTGGCTGTAGGGCTCCCCCAATAGGACTTAGGCAAAAATAATAAGAAGGGAAACTTTTAGACACTGTTCCAACTCTAAAGTGCATAGATACCACTTGGTAGCTGTGGGTTCTACCTTTCAACAGGAAAAAGCAGTGTCAATAACACTAATCTACCTAATGCAGAGATGATGTATTTGGTTTGGGAATGTGGAGTGGGGCTCTCAGTCAGTACAAAACTGCATTCTTAGCACAATTTAAACTCAGCCTTCAACAACAAAGAGTCATTAAATACATGGTATATACCCAAAATGGATAGTTTCATGCATATGCATTTGCATATGTGTAATTACTGAGAGTAGCTCATATTAATTTGAATGATCACAGAATGCCAAATCAGAAATTCCTGATCTACAATGGATGTGAGATACCATTCCAGTACCATTGAACTTCTGTGAGGGTATCTGCTAATTCTCCTTTTCTTCTGCCTTGTTGGGAGTCCACTCCATTCAGAGAGGATGACAAAGACCTCCCCCAAATCTTCCTTTGAATATCATTGGCCTATGACCTTGGCCACATGGTAGTGGCAGGAAGGACTTGACCAGAATCTCATCCATTTTCCCCCTCTGGGTGGTCAATGAGCTGGAAAATGAAGGACACAATGCAGGTTTACCAGACTCATAATTAGGTCACAGCTGATCCCTGTTCCCATCATCTGGCAGCTGGGGCCAGTGGACCAACACATGCCATCCTAACACTTACCAGGGAGCCCAGCTTGAAAGTAGCCTTTCCTCCTTGTGATTCTCCCTGCCCCAGAGATCCTGCCAGGCGCAAAGGAGGAATCCCAAGGAGAACTGGCAGTGTAACTCTTCTCTGAATAAGTCAAATGGCTTGCAGAATTTGGCTAGCCTGGCAGGGCAAGTCTCAAAGAGGACAAAAGGGTGGTCTACAATTACAATGGGTTGACTATGGACAGAAAACAAAGACCAGCATGTAAAAATTACAGCTGTGTGATCTAGGGCAAGTCTTCTAGCCTGTCTGCCTCAGGACTCTCTTTGTATTATAATTGTAATAATAGCCAGAAGTAGAGATGCATTCCTGTAATTCCAGCACTTGATTGGGGGTGGGGGGGAATCAAGAGTTCTAAGCCAGCACTGGGGCTGGCTTTGAAAAGAAAATCAGATGGGGAAAAAAATATTCTGAAATCTCTAAAGAGCCATGAAACATGCTGTTGTTGTTTTGTTAATGTGGCCCTATCCATATGTGAGACTCTTTGTTACAGTATCCATTTTGCATACATAAGAGCTGCAGGCTTCCTCTGCTTGGCCCCAGTGGGCTGTAGCTGATGATAAAACACTTAGTTGCCTCTAAGACTGGCTATTATGAAGACAATATCTATAACATTATCTCAATTTTACAAAACCATAATTATTTATAACTCTTAGAAAAATATCTGTATCAAGTCCAAATCTTTCAAATAATAGCAGTAATCTAACACTCATGGGTGGCTTACTCTGTACTAGAGTTACAGTAGGAAACTTTACATGTATGAGGCTCAGTCAAGCCAGACAAGTTGTCTAATAATCAAACGGGCTTATCTGGAGATTTTGACATTCCCCAGTGTCACCAAAAGAAAGTTATGTGGCATTTTAGAAACTACTTTTATGTCCCACCTCCTCCCTTGTGACAGACACCGGTGGAGTTATCACTCCGGATTTATTCTTTTAACTCCTGACTCCACCTGAACCCTTCCAGCTCAGCCTAACCCTGACTCCCACTTGCTTCAGCTTCCAAACTCTCATGGTCTCACAGATCTTTTCACCTCAGTCCACATTTCTCTACCAGCATTATTTGTTTACCCTTGGAAGAAGAGGGAAATACATTCCCTTCTGAGAAAGAATGAAGCCACACTATGCTATCATGTGACCTGAGCATATTAGAAGTCACGAGTAGAAGTTCTTTCTGGAAGAAAATGATCAGGTCCCCAGAAAATGCAAAAACATACTATGGGTTGGTCCTGAAAAGTAAAGAATACTTTCACATCACTCCCTAATGCACATATTCACATTTACCAATCTGTTCCCATCTCAGAATTTAGAGAAAGTTACAGCTCAGTGCCAAGCACTTTGGCAATGGTGACAGTACTGCATTTCACGTCGAGAACATCTCATAGAAGCAGAGAGGAGATGGATGGCCTGGCAGCAAACAAGAGCTTTGGGTTCATAAACCAGATTGCCTAGAAAGTGAGTGAGTTCACATTCACTGTAATGAGTTTCTCATTCACAGCAACCAGTGGCACACACAAGGCTCCTGTCATCAGAGTCCCCAAAGAGATGCTTTCAGCCTCTGCATATATTTGTGTTCATTAATGTTGGATGTCTCGACTCTCTACACCAAACCGCAACACCCAAGCCTTCTCTCTCCAGGGCCACTATTTATCTACCATCCCATTTGTATCTCTCTTATCCAGTCGCTTTAGCTACTTGTTCCTTCCTATGGAACTGAATGTCCCAAGAGAAGGTCAAATTCAAGCTTGTGTTCAACCCATGGAATGTACTGGTTACACCAGCTTCTCTCTCTTCCCCACTCCTTCCGTGGTCTCCACCCTCTTTCCTCACCCCACTCCTCCCTTCCTTGTCCTCCCCTTCACTCCCCTGTCATTGTGTCCTCCTCCTCTTCATCTCCCTCCCACCCTTATTCTTCTTATCCTATAGTATCCTCTCTTCTTCCTTCTTTCCCTTACTCTCCTCCATCTTCTTTGTCTCCCTTATATATTTTCCCTTTCCTCTACCCAACATGACAACTTTCCTTCAACTGTTGACTCATTCATCTTACTTCCCATTCTCCTTTCAAAATTTGTTAGCCATGATAATCATGCTATCCTCTACAATGCCAAGAAAAATTTATGGACCCGTGGTTCCTTTAGCGCATGATTTTCTTGTCATTGAGACATCGCTCTCTAATTTCTCAGCTATTATTACAAAGAAAGCTAAATGCAGATTTTCAAAGAGGTCTCTAGAATTCAAAGCAGAGTTTCAGGCCATGGAGATCAATTTCTTTAGTTTTCTTTCTTTTCACTCACTCTTTTTAGTATAAATTTATTTTGGTGGCGGGGGTGGGGGTGGGGTGGTGTTTTGCCTGCATACCATGTGTATGCCTGATGCCCAAAGAGGCCAGAAGAGGGCATTGATCCCCTGTAACTGAAATTACAGACAGTTTTAAGCCACCAAGTGGGTGCTAGTAATCAAACCCAAGTCCTCTGTAAGTGTAGAGAGTGCTCTTAACCACTGATCCATCTTGCTATCTCCATTCTTATCTTTCTTTTTAACTAAGATATGCATCACCCTATAGGCTAACTTGTGCCTACATCTATCTTTCTATGTCATAACCCTAATACCCACTACCTCGGAATGCAACAGTATGTGGAGATAGGGATTTTAAGGAGTAATCACATTAAAATGAAGACACTGGAACATTCCCTAAATGTGGTGGTTTGAGTAGGAATGGACCCCACAGGCTCATATCGTTTGATGCTTGGTCATTAGAGATTGGTGCTACTTGACAGGCTTTGTTGGAGTAGATGTGGCCTTGTTGGAGGAAGTGTGTCACTGGGAGTGGGCTTTAGGATTCTCAAATGCTCAGGCCAGGCCCAATGTCTCTCTCTTCCTGCTGCCTGCCAGTCTGGATGTAGAACTCTCAGCTGTCTCTCCAGCACAATGTCTGCCTGCATGCTGCCATGGGATTCACCTTGACAACAACAAACTAAACTTCTGAATGTAAGCAAGCCCCAGTTAGATGCTTTCTTTTGTAAGAGTTGCTATGGTCATGATGTCTCTTCATAGCAGTAGAAAATTGACTAAGACTAAAAATGGTATTTTTAGACAAGGAGGGGCTTTGGATACAGAGACCAGGGATGTGTGTTTAGAAGAATGAACATGTGAGAACAAAGAGAAAAAAAAATGGTCTCTTGAAAGCCAAGAAGAAAACCCAACCCAGTAACACCTTGGCCTAGGGCCTATGGCTTCCAGAAGGATGGGGAAATTGATTGTCATTGCTTTGGTTCCCTGGTCTGTGGTATTTTGTTATAGCATCCCAGAAAACTAATGTTCCTCCTGAAGTATGTCCATGAACTAGATATATGTACTTACCTGTTTTCTTTCACGTTTCAAATATTGAAAAAATAATTGCCAAATGTCCATCAAGATTTTATTCTTTAAATTTAAGGATGAATCTTTTGTTGAACAAAAGTGACAGATGTATACCAAGTAAATAGGCTTCTTACTTTCCTTGAATTAACCCAGCCCAGAAGTAAATACATAATGTCAAGAATAGCCGGTGTCCTGAGCATCCATGAAACCTGTACTGGCCTATCCCAAAACCTAGAATGACAGGTATAAGAGTACTAAAAGGAATTCTTTAGAATGCAATTGGAACTGATTTAAAATCATGCTCCAAAAATATCATCCAGATTCTACATGAGGAAAATGTCATTTAAGAAACCAGAGGAACAGAAATTTGAATATTTTAATGATGGGGAGAGTTCACAGCACAAATCTGAAGCCAAGCAGTGAGGGGTATATTCAGAAAGTTACACAGACCATGGTAGTGACTAGAAATAGAAGTTCATCGAGATTCAACCAAATGGAGAAACCCAATCTTTAGCCTGCTCTTAGTCATGTCTGGAAAGCCTATAAATTCATATTGGTTCCATCCAGATTTGGAATCACTTTTCCTGCAGCTTCAAGATCTACCTACACATGACCTTCACCCATTCAGTCAACGAGAACAGAATCTGAATGTCCCATAAGCAGTTCTTATCTGACAATAACCACTCTTACTCACTTGTGTGGCCTTATTTTACCCAAGTCAATGAATAAACCTGATCATAGCCTCTGCCATCATCTTCTGATATACAGGACCACAAAAGCTCACAGACAGATGCACACAGATACATAAAAGAGACTTTCTGTTATCAAGTTAACAAAGAAGAGTCCATTGTAGAATTTCATCTTGCAGTCTTGTTTTCTCTTTCTTTCTATGACCAGATTTGCTCACCAGAAAGACCAGACTCTCAGTAGCATCTCATACACAATGTCAAGAAAAGAAAGAGAAGCCATCATGAGATTCAACAAATCTGATCCCATAAATGGACCCTCTTCTGCTGTTCAAGATTATCCCCAGATGTAACTATCTCTATTTTCTAAATATCAATAGATTAATGAAAAGGAAAAACAAAGTATACACATACCCCAGCTACAAACCTGCCTTCTAGAAAGGGGCTCACAGAGCCCTAGAAAACAAAAGTTATCTCCAATTAACATTCTCTAAAAAATGTTGAAGACTGGGGGAGACGGAACAGTAGGTACTATGTTTTCAGTGCAAGTGTAAGGACCTGAGTTTGAGCCCTTAGAACCCAGGTAAATCCAGGAATGGCAGAGTACATTTGAAATCTTGGTGTTCCTACAGTGATGTGGGGGCTACCATAAGCCCATTGTGCAGCTCCAACAATACTACTGATGTAGTTTCATCTAACCATCCCTTCTATTCATTGTTTTAGAGTACCAAGGAAAATCTCAGACATGGGATGGGGAGATAATCCATGAAGTACCTATTGCATAAGCATAAGTACCTAGTCCAGGGCCCAGACCCCACATAAAGAAGCTGGGCATGGAGTTGCATACTTCTAACCCTAGTTCTTGACAGGCAAAGACATGGGGCCCACTGGATGGCCAGCAAGCTCATTCCATTCAGTGAGTTCTAGGCCAATGAGACATCTTTTCTCAAAAACAAGATGAACAGTACCGAGAAAGGACACTTAAAGTTGACCTATGGACTTATAAGCAAGTACACACAGGTGCATGTGTGCCTGCATACATGAGCATGTGTGTACACTGGTGCACACACACACAAGAAATTTCCTAAACACCATAAAGTTTTGGCATTGGTTCCATGTAAGTCTGAAGACAGAGCCACCTCTGATAAAAACCTTGAATGATATGAGAGACCCACAAACCTCTCACCTGGGGTTGTATCACTAAGCCACTTACTTGCCTATACAGTAATATGAATTAATAGCAATTCTAAATTCGGTGAATAATACCTTGTGACCATATTGCATTGAAGTTTTATGTTAGAAGGAAATGGTATCTTAGATGTTAACATTAAAAGGTTATTCCAAGTATGTTTTGGCATTTCTTCTCCTAAAGGACCAACTTTATGATGTAACAAATAAAGAAAAGGGGAAAAAAACACAAAGAAACAAAGAATCATTAAGTTTCCAAGGGTTCTCTGAACCTCTGAAATCCTTGTCCCTTAATGAAATATTTAGTATAAGTTATGAAATGATGCTGATAGTGGCCACAATTAGTTATATTTATGGCATGCCAGGTACCACACCATAGCCTTGAAGAATACAGCTACAAAATGGAGTCTTCATGATTCATCTATATCTATTTCATAGTGCCTGCTATGAAGGAAATGGTCCGTGAAGGTGCTGGTTGGAATCATGCAATGATGTTTTAAAAGCACAACTTGAGGTACATGTTGAAGAGCATAGAATGAAGCTGGATGAGTCATTGAGAGTCCAAAGGTAATCCTTGGATTTGAGGGAAGCAGCAATTTATTTGAGGAAATGATACCTTCCTTTTTCCCCAGGTTGCTTTCTGCCTCCTTGAATCATCGTGTGGTTCCACTGGGTCAGATGCTCACACTTGCTTCTCTTTGGTGTGGTTTCATTAACATAGTAAGTAGATGTGGAGCTTTATTATTCATCTTCCAGAAGTATACTCTCACCTACTAGCCCTGTCATCTGGGAACAGGAACCTTAAGCTGTGATTCTTCAGCTCTGATCCTCAGCAGAGGGAGAGCGTTAACCCAGAGTAACAGAGACATAGGACCAAGAATGAGGCAAGAGAAGAGTTAACGCATTGTGGGGTAGCCGCGTCCACCCCACAGCAGCATGCGGGCATGGCTCATTTTCTACACCATTCCATTTCTTCTACACTAATTCACAGTCATTATCATATCCAGACAGGCATCCCATGCTTCATTTGCTGACATTAATTAATTTCCCCACCCCTTGCTTTTCATCTCATTTTAAAAGAATGGTGGTGAAATATCCCATTCTCTTCGAGGAAGAATACAGGTTTAACACCGGCCAGCAGCTGGCTTTCTCTCCTGCAGATTAGGATGCTTGATGAACCGTGGCTGTGGCTGCATCTTTCATCTCCTGTTCTGACCCTCGCCCACAGCCCTGCTCCACAACCCCGTCTCATCTGCAAGTTCCATGTTCCAATACCACTCCCTCCTTTGCAATGGTTTATAAAGAGGAGTGCTGGGGAAGAATGACAAGCGTGGGCACACCTAGGTCCTTCTCTTCCTGCTAAAGGAAACCAACGGGACAAAAAGAGGAGTCAAAAGTGCATTAAAATTAGCTCACAAATGCCCATGGCGCACAATGCACACCTTACGGCTTGGCTGCTGAAATCTCCAAGTTTCTCAGCACCCCAGTTGGACACTCCAAGATTCCTTGCCTACCTTGAAAAAGAATAGGACCAAAGGGATACAAAAGCAAAAAACAAAACAAAACAAAACAAAAAAAAAAAACAAGGAACTGGAAATTCCTAGGTGTGCCCGCTAGAAACACTTCCCTCTGTGTGTTTTCCCGTGGTTTACTATGTAATTGAATTATGTGATTCCCTATGTGTATCATTTATTATTGTCTACTATTAAACTCTATAGCCCCAGTGCCTTAGCTGCAGGAGCTGCATCAACACTCTGCATTCTTGACATTATACCTAGATTCATAATTATGCCTAGTGATTTCAGACACAAATGTATCATATTAAAGAATGATATAGCCTTTCCTTAAAAAAGGGGGGGTCTCTCAGTGGAAAATTCACCCAGCAGTCTAATATAAGTTAGCCAATGTAAGTCATGAGCTAAACCCTCTCCCCATTTGGTCTGTATCTATGGGAATCTATATTTCCATGAGCCCCAGTTTCCTTGTGTTAATAGTGAAATTGTTGCTCCTATATACCTCAGTGGTAGAGTGTTACCTTCCATGTGTATGGCTCTGGGTTCCATTCCCAAATCTAGAATATGAAATTGCTGAGTTACATGAGCTGCAGAATCTTTCAACAGCTCTGCAGTCACATGAAGTTTCATGAGTGATTGAGATGAGTGTCACACCCTCCCTTCACACCTGGAAATTCTCAGGAGAATCTCATGAAGCAGTTTGAGTTCTGATTCTGCCCAGAGGCTCTTCTTTGAGAAGTGGAAGAATACTTTGAGTAGCCCCTAGGAAAGATGGATCAGAATCTCCTTTTGTATGAGTTAAAGACCTTGTTTGATTTTTTTTTAAAAGACTATAACTGAAAGCCAAGTTCTAAGATAACAGAGATCACAGTTTAAATAACAGAATTCATTATTACAGGTGGAGGAAATGGCTCAGTCAGTAAAACACTTCTCATGCAAACTTAAAGAACTGTGTTTGATTCCCCAAAACCGCATAAAAAGGTCAGAGCTAAGGAGCTGGAAAGAGGTAGATTTGTGAGGCTCACTGACCAGCCAGTTTAGTTTAACTGATGAGTTCCAGGCCAATGAGAGATCCTGTCTCAAAGTATACAGTATTCCTAAGGATGATAAGGAAGGTTGTCCTTCAACCTCTGTACCCATGCACATACATATTAGGTTGGTTTGTTGGACTCTTTTTTTTGTTGTTGTTGGACTCTTAATTTCCTGGTAACATGCAGATGACAGAAAGATCTACAGTGCTCTTCCTATAGTGGCTATGTCCTCATATTCACAATGGGAAAGAAATCTCAGCTGTAGGAACTGACTTCAAGAAACGTGAACTACAGAGGAGATTTGTCAACTCATGACCAAAAGGTTAAGAAGCAGGTTATCCGTAAATGAAAACCTGCTACAGTTTCAGAGTCACAAGGAAAGCACTTGAGGTCGTTACAGGTTCGTTTAGTGTGCTAAAGTAGGAATGGTCATTTTCTTATTTATTGTTATTTATTTGTTTGTTTGTTTATGATATAGTTCACTTTAGTGGGTGATCACTCCTCCCAGGACAACTGGGAGTGTCCCATGCAGCCACAATTAGGAAATAGAGCTTAGCAGACCCACAAAAACTTATTAAAGTTAATGAGCAAGTACAAAGGGGTCCAAGTGGCTGGGGTTGGAGGCAGGAGCCTAGCAGTAAAATCTATCAAAGGGTGACAAAGACCTCCCTCAACAGAATAGGGTAACATCTAAATTAAGACAGCAATCTAGACTGACTAGCAACAAACTCAAAACATGAGGAATGACAATAAAAGGAGTGAAGGGACACAACCAACTAATTGTCAAGTCTGTCACTCTGACACTTGTTTCTGTAAGAAGTTAGGAAACATTACAATAATCTCAAGATGATTCATGGTAACAAATCCAGAAAGTCTCTATGTTTGCAGTTGTATTGCCTTCGCTTTTATCAAAATAAAGTCTAAAAATATAACCAATCATATCAGCTAAGCATACGGTCCTCACTGAGGCACCTGGAACAAGGACTAGAGAATGTGGTCTTGAGTCAGTCCTTCAGTCGACCCAATAACACTTAGTTCCTGAATGTTTACAATATGGACTGCTATGTCCAGACTGAAATGCTAACATCTGGGGAGAATGGCAAAGGTCCTGGCTCAGCTCTTTTATTTCCTCCTTTTAATGTCTCCAGCAAAGTATGATCTAGTTTGACAATATTTATCAAACCTCTATTTCGAGATGGTCATAGCCCTGGGTATATAGGAGAGCTAAACATTAGCAAATATTATTGTCTACCTCTATGAGGCAAGTGAAATGAATAGCAAGTATGGTAGTTTGAAAGTAATTATCCCCCATCATAGGGAGTGGCACTATTAGGAGGTGTGGCTTTGTTGAAGTAGGTATGGCCTTGTTGGGAGAAGTGTGTCAGTGTGAGGGCAGGCTTTTGAGAGCTCTTTTGCTCAAGCTTCCCTCAGTGTACACAAAGACCATTTCCTGTTGCCTTCTAATCAAGATGTAGCCAGCACCATGTCTGCCTGCATGACGCCATGCTTGCAGCCATGATGATAATGTACTGAACCTCTGAAATGTAAGCTAGCCACTGCAATGAAATGTTTTCCTTTATAAGAGTTGCCATGGTCATAGAGTTGCCATGGTCATAGTGTCTCTTGACAGCAATAGAAACCCTAATTGAGACAGCAAATAAGTATAAATAATTATAAATAAATAATATATATATATATTAATGCACATCCTCAGTTTCATCATCCATAAAACGGGAACAGTATCAGTTGAGAAAAGTGTAAAGGCTACTTGGGTTTGGCATTGAAGGGAAGACGTGGTAGCTCACTGATACAAATATACCTAAGGTTTTTATATTTATGGAAAACAGAGGAAGCTCCTCAGTCAAAATTCAAAGCATTTTATTAGAATTTTTTTTAAATGTGTTTGGTTCTCACAGGCACATAGTACTTAACTTTTGGTGGAATCCTTGACATAAAGAAGCACTGGTTTATCTGATTCAAATAGATAATAAACCTTGCCTGTGTGGTCCAGGCTCTGTTGCAGAAAGATAGGAGAGAGATCTTCACTGGCACAGGGAAGTTCAAGGGACATATTCCTGAAGGAGTGATAATGTGGGAAAGTCAGAGTCTCAAGTTCAGAGCTGAGATAAGCAAAAAGCCAAATGGTTCTTTAGGCCTTAAGAGGAAAACTACTTCATAGTAAACACATGGACTGAGCATGCCTCAACTGCTCAAAATACAACACTCCCCAGTGTTCTTGCTGTGAATACAGAACACCTTGAAGATTGCTAGGCATTTCTCTCTGTGACTCTGTTTCCCTCAACTAACCCATCTCTAGCATTTCACTCACTTTCTTCTTCTTCTGTCTTAAAACTAGGTCACTCTAGGCTACTTGCTGTGCTATCCCTTGGTCGTGTCTTCTGTGTATGTGTACATGCACACTCCTTTTGACAAGTCTTAAGAACTCTTGTTCCTACCCTTCAACAGGGAATTACAAGCACACTATTTGGGCCTACCATTGCTTTTTGGTCCTACCAGAGTAGAAGTAAAAAAGAGTGAAGGATGGATAGCTCTTCTCTCTCTGCAATCCAAAATGGACCAGAGCCATCCATATGGATGCTTAGAGCTGACTTGGGCTCTGTCAGTAAGGTGGGCTTCCATGACAATGTGGAAGTCAATCACAGAAAACCCCACATTAGATTCAACAAAAGAGCCTCCTGTAGCAGGTCATTCCCCTGACTAGGAGATTCTCCAATGAAGGCTGATGCTTTAACAAGTGAATGGGGAAGACTGAAACACCTATCAGAACCTGTATGGTAAGGGTTGGATTAATTTGAGAGGATGGTCAGCCTCATTGAGATTCAGTTAAACTGCATTTTACACAGCTTTCCCCACAAAGATCATCGCCAACTAGCAAAATGTATAGTTTTACTCCCAAACCTGCCTCTCTCGCCACTAGTTTTTTTTTTTTTTCTAGTTTGCCCTCTATTGCTGTGATAAAAGTACCATAACCAAAAACAATTGTAAGGAAAGAGTTTGTTTGACCAGAGGGTGCAATCAATCAGCTGAAGCCAAGGGAGAAACTGAGGCAGGAGCTTGGAGCAGAAGACACTGAGGAACCCTGCTCTCTTGTCTTGTTCTCCCTAGCTTGCTCAGCTAGTTTTCTGATGCATCCCAGGGATGGCACTGCTCACAGTGGACTGGACTACCCTACATCAATTAACAAGTAAGAAAATGTCCCACAGACATGCTCATAATCCTATCTAATGGAGGCAATCCCTCAAATGAGATTCCCTCTTCCCA
Source organism: Peromyscus leucopus (assembly GCF_004664715.2). Taxonomy (NCBI): domain Eukaryota; kingdom Metazoa; phylum Chordata; class Mammalia; order Rodentia; family Cricetidae; genus Peromyscus; species Peromyscus leucopus. The sequence continues at coordinate 56,481,428 of NC_051075.1, read as the reverse complement.
GGTATGTCTAGATTTGTGTCAAGTTGACAAAAACTTACTATGACAACTACGAACCTGAAGATTTGATGAATGGCATAACATTTCTATGAATCCCATATTCATTGTTAAATTATCACAGGATTCTTGTATACAGTTTTCTTCCTCTGCTTTATTAACCTCCTGATATCTAACCTTTATATGACCTCTGCCATGCACAATTACCTACTTATGCTGACTGACTGTAGACAGCCTGCTTTTGAAAGTTTCTTAAATGTCTCATATGCAGCTAGAATTGTTGCCACTACATGAGCACGTGGTCTTGGTATTCTACCATAAGCTCCAGACCAAAGCTGTTTTCTCTAGCTTTCAACTATAATGACACCAAAACCTTCATAGGGAAAAATGCTCAGTTTATATAAAAATAAGATTTGGAGTCAGACACAAAAGCAGCAAAATCATTGAGCTCAATAGCAAAAAATGCTGGAACACACATTGAAAAGTCACACTCTGGGCACTCTTCTTCAGTAGGTACTCAGAATGTGCAGTTGGACATGTCTAGGCCCAAGATTTAGGAAATTTTCCTTTGGTACAACCTGGACTAGTCTGACTTGCACAATTAAAAATCAATGTTTCCCAAACTGCTCTTTCCTGACCTGCAACAGTTCCTAAGGATGTGAGGATGTGTTTGAAATAGAAATTTGGGGTCCCATTCCAGATCTAATGAGACAAGCACTTGGGAATGGTATCCAGTGGTCCATGGCTTGCTAAGCTACCCAGCTATAATTAATTTAAATGTGTTCTCAGAGCAATGGTTCCCAACTTTGCTGAAGATTAGAATAACTGGGGATGCTTCAGAGGACCCAACACTTAGGCCACTCCTCAGACCAACTGTATCTCTTGGCAAAGAGGAAAAGGAGAAGACCTGGGCTTCAGTAGTTTTTAAGCCTACTTCCCTATTCCTTGTAAACCTATATGTACTCGGGGTTTTAAACCACAGGCTTGGAGCAACATGGACTCCTTCCCTGACCCTGACTTTCCACTGAAAACATTGCTTCTTCAACAACAAAAATATACAGTTACTATTACCTTGGGTTCTCAAACCAATGTGATTCCTTTGATCTCTTGGACGTCAGTGGTATAACTCACATCTCTGTGGGAGCTTCAGGGAGGAGGGAAAACAGACCCATCTAATTGCCTTAGATCAAGTTACATACTGAAATGGCTGGAAAGCAAGAAGGGCTGGTTTTCTAAAATGTTCCTTCAGCTATATGCTTCCTACCTCTAGCTTAGAAATACCCACAATGGAGGGGGGAACGCTACCCTGGGTCTTCTTTCTTCAACCTGCCAGCAACCCCATGATTATTTCCTCCATCAACCTGAGTGAGTGGGCTGGGAGTCACTTACCCTCCTTTAAATTGCCCCATTTGTGTCAAGGTTATTTTGTACAAAATGATAAGTATTACCCATTAATTCTCTTCTGCACCTCCTACATTTTCCCCAAGCCTAGGCTCTTAAGAAGGGCTTTCTCTTTCTTCCCCTCTGACTCCTCTCTCTCTTTCCTTTTTAAAGAGACGTCTAAAACACAGTTACCCTGTAGGTTTATCATGTATTTCCACCCTCTAATCCATGAGCCAACAGATAGATAACCAGTATTATTAATAAAAATGACTAGTTACTATCACTACACTAAGAAGAAAATGATGCCAAACCTTGCATTTCCCTCCAAGTCCAATTAAACTTCTCTTCTTCATGAGGCATCACATGTTGGCCTCTAGAAACATTAATAGCCTCCATTTTTTTGTCAATTCCTGGAACTATCTATCTTTCTATCTACTAAATGACAGTGTTGTAATATAAAACCACCTTTTCCCACATCACTGATAAACTTTATGGAGGCTGAAACACCAGACCTTCTTATTCTTTTGAATCCTTCACAACCTCAGAACAGTTTGGGGCAGAAAATACAGAAGAGGAATTCAACAAACATTTCAATACCATTACACCCATATCATAGAACATCAAGAACACTTAATCATTATCCTGGCTTCTAAATAGATTCTTCAAGTTCAAAAGCAAAAGTGGCATCACCAACCTGCCTCCAACTTCAAATGCTAAGATGAGCTCAATTCTCACAGGTCACAAGGCAGGGTGACTCAAGAGTGCAGTGTGTGTGTGTGTGTGTGTGTGTGTGTGTGTGTGTGTGTGTGTGTGTGTGTGACTGTGTGTGTGTTTGTGTGTCTGTGTGTGTGTATGTGTTCCCGAGAGAAGGATAAGAGTCTATACTTTCTATTAGCAAGTGTGTCTGTGTGTATAGGGGGTGTCTGTGTGTGTGTATGTATGTGTATACCTGAGAGGAGATAGCATGTCTTGTGCATGCATGCGTGTGTGTGTGTGTGTGTGTGTGTGTGTGTGTGTGTGTGTAGATGTCTGTGTGTGTGCATGCTCATGCATGCAGAAACAGTTTGACTCTTTCCCTTGAATCAGTCTTTTCCTACCCTAATGCTTTTTAACACAATGTCCTAGAACATTTATGGAAATTAAATACATTTAGTTTTGGTCACTCAGTTTTTGCTCCTGTTATTGCCTTCAAGTCTCTCCTTTTGTCTTTTTTAATTATTAGAATTTAAGAAATAGTCCTCAGATATAGTCAAACATTTTCATCATAAGAAACCATTGCAAATCTTGACGTTCAATTTTAATAATTGAAAAGACATTTGCTCCTTGTGGGGTGCATTTGCATTTTAAAGCTGGTAAGGCTGAGGTAGTATAGAATCCCAAAAATGATTCAAATTGGTAATGAGACATATTCAATTTTCACTCTAAAAACAATACTGTATTTTGAGAAATCGTGCTTCCTTCTCCAGAGAAACATAAGGCTTAGTGATTCATCTTGTGCAAGTTGCTAAGTTTACTTTGGAGAATAAATATACAATACACTCAAATATACAGTAAACTTACATTAAAGTTTTCATTGCATTTTAGCATGGAAGTAAGTTTCTGTGCAAACAGTCTTTCCACCTGATCTTCCCATATTCAGCTGTAACTAGTATAAATAGAACATTACTTGGAAAAGGTATGAAATCCAGAGGATGAGCAAGCAAAAAAAGCCTCTTGGATGATTAACTGGAGAAATGGAGAACCTGATATTATGAAAAATGTTTCTCTTCAGAGTACAGGAAAGAAAAGGGTCTTATTGTATCTTCTTGTGTTGATATCCCTGGGAGGTCTGCTCTTTTCTGAAGGGAAATAGGGGAGCAGTGGATCTGGGGGAGAAGGGAAGTTGGGGGATTAGGAGGAAGGGAGAGGCTGTAGTTGGGATTTATTATATAAAAGAAGAATAAATAAAATAAGGAAAAAAAGGTGACACTGGGAGAGACTATAAAAGAAGGAATTGTTTTTCTACCTGCACACACACACACACACACACACACACACACACACACACACACACACCTCTGTATATATACCCTTCATGGAGAGCAGAACTAGGTGTCTAAAAGATTCTCTACAAAGTTTCTAATGGGAGTTAAAGCAATTGCGGCTTGCAAGAAGAGGGACTGGAGCTATAGGAGGAAAAGGGCATTTCTCAGGTTGCTCCCAAATTCAGGAAGCTCAGAAGTTACATCCAAAGACAGCACACCCTGAGACATCAAACACTAGCCCCAACATTACATTAAGGTGTGTTGTGGTAGAGAATTAGATCTGCAGACTTATATTAAATAAGAATTCCCAGTTATGACAGGAGTCAACACACTTAATGATTGGCATACTGCCATATAGTATTTTGCTTAATTATGCTACCTAATAAAATTTTATTATAATAACACTTGCCCTGCGTTTTGGAATTTCTCAGGGGTTCTGAGGAAAAGAGAAGTAATTACAGGAGGAAATTCATATCACAGATCAATGGATTAAATGTTACACCTGTCTCTAATGTGAGAACCAGGCAATATTTAAATGGCAAGAAAAAACACTTTTCCAAGAGTTATGTATTTGTTCTCAAAGTCATATCTATGCAAGAAGGTTATTTTGCTTCTTCATTATTCTAACTATGTTCCCAGTTGCCCCTGGTTTATAAAGCTACACCATTCTTCATTCTATTTCTGGATATGCTAAGCTGGAACTTTCATGTCCTTGCCCTTTCCTCTTGGTCTCTGATATTTTCTGCATGCCTGGCTCCTCTTGTTATTTGGATTTCAGCCCCTTATAGAGGAATTCTACTAACCAAAGCAGGTTTCCCCAGGCCTTGTTACCTGAATTGTCTCGGTAGGACCAGCCATTTTCTCATCAGTAGCTTTGATGACTTATGGTCCTGTCTTCCCTCTTTCTTGGCCTTGAATAAGGCACCATGACAACAGGAAAGCAGTATTACCAATTTACCTCCAATACCCAGCACTGTGTTCTGTTGTAGAATGTTCCTTTACACCATGTGAAGTTGTATCGCTGTGATTGGTTTAATAAAGAGCTAAACAGCCAAGAGCGAGGCAGGATTTTCAGGGCAGAGAGAATGCTGGAAAGAAGGTGGAGTCTAGAGTAGACTCAGAGGAAGCATGACATGAAAGAGACCAGGTAATAAGCCACAAGTCATGTGCAGTATGTAAATTAATAGAAATGGGTTCATTTAAATTGCAAGAGCTAGTTAGAAACAATACCAAACTATCTGCTGAGCTTTCGTAATAAATAATAAATCTCCGTGTCATTATTGGGGAGCCAAGAGTCCTGATGAAAAAGACTGACTACAGTTTTCAATGCACAGTAGGGACTCAGTAAATGTTATGTGAGTCATTGTGTTAAAATTATCACCATCAGCATCATGATAGCTAAGCAGCCCACTTTGCTGTTAACTTCTTTATTCATATTGCTGGCACTCAGTAAAGACTATGTGATGCTGTGTTGTATATTTTCTCATCTATTGTTTCTTTCTTAGTAAAATATATGCCATTTTATGTGTTTGATTAACCTTAACATATACCTAGCTCCTAGAATATGTCTTGGAACACAGTAGTGATTCAATAAATTATTGTTGAATGAAGTCAATAGTCCATCCATGCTGCTTCCCCTGCATCTGTATGCAATGCACATACACCTTGCTGATTTGCTGTTTACCATTACATATATTGTTACTGAACATGATGCCAGCTGTGTGACTGACACCAGGCATATCCAGTTGTTCTTGGCTAACTGGGATAGAGATGTTTGATATGGATGAAATACTCTTGGTCAGCCCTGTTCTTCCACACCAGAATCTGTAGACTTTGGTAATACTCTATACAACTCATCACTTTTATTTCAATTTCACACTCCAAAGTTACAAACTGGAGATAGTTATTAATGCCATGACTATTTCACTGATCTTAAGGCACTTAGAAGAGACAAAAAGTCACAGAAAAGATTGGAAATAACCTAGAGTCACTCAACTACAGAAGTCACACACACACACACACACACACACACACACACACACAAAAAAAAAAAAAAAATTACTGTGGTGAATCATACCTCTAATCCCAGCCCTTGAGAGGCTGAGTGAGGCAGAAGGAGTATGAGTTTGAAAATAGGCTGGCTATATAGCAAGCTCCAGGTTGGTCTGAACCATATATTGAAACCCATCTCAAAAACAAAATGCCACAATAGCAGCCATTATAGTATGTACCATGCTCTAGGTGTGATGAGTTAACTTATATACAGAATTCCTGACACCTAAAAAGAGCTTCTCCCTTTGTGGTCAGACATACATCACAAACCTGATAAAAGCAGAACACATTACTCTTTAGAGGTTGTGAAACTATGTATATAGGTCTTACTTCTACAAGCTTAACACCTAGGAGTAAGATGAACAATTATGGAGTTCTTCTATACCTCTCCACATCCTATCATACCTTTCATGCATCTGGTCAATTCACCTACATCATGTCCCATAAAAACTCTGCTCCAGAATGAACTCTTGCAGCTAGGGATTAACAATCAGATGATTGCAGCCATGCTGACATCCTGACTACCACCCTATGAGACCTCCATCCAAGGATCACCCAGGTAACTCACTCATGAATTCCTGACTCCCAAACCAGGAGATGACAAATGTCTATTGTCGAAAGCCACTAAGTCTTGCAGTGATGAACACTTCAGCATAGTGTTCTACCTCAATCTACCTCAATCGAAGAAAGACATAAGAGCCCCAAACTCAGGACTCCATCTATAGCTGTAACTGAGCAGGCATCCCAGATAAAATTATTTCTTCACTTTCTCCCCTAATTCTCTCTATTAAAAAGAGGTTTCACAATGGAGAGGGTTTTTTTTTTTTCTTTTTTCTTTCAAGAGCCTTAGTAGCAGTCCTACTGTATCAAACAGGATTGGTTTTAAATGAACATTCTTGTACTGCTCTGCCTGCCAGGGGAGTTGTGAGGCTTAATTAATTACAGATCTTTGGATGAAAGGAGCCCCAAGTACAGAGAATTATCATCAAACAGGACCAGGAAAAATCAAAGGAAGGAAAAAAAACCAACACTCTCTTTTTGCTTGCTAAATCTATTTCACCTGAGACTTCACGCAGGCTGAGCCACCTATTGTTTAGAGAATACTCCATTTTTTTGCTGAATGCAGAAGGGAAACAAGCCAACACAGCCACAGAATAGGTAGCCCTTGTCCTTTGGCTTAAAATAGGCCCCTTTCCCAAAATAGGTGCAAACTCTTCTTTTAAGGAACAGCATGGCCATCTGGATTATGGGCTTTTAAGGAGGAGCTGGGAAGTGGAATATATTTGGAGGGGCGCCGTGTAGCAAGTCCACCTCCATGTGTAAGTGTAGAACTTCCTGCACTTCAAGCTGGACAGGCCTCTAATCCCAGAACTCAGGAAGCAGAGGCAGGCGGATCTCTGCGAGTTCAAGTCCAGCCTGGTCTACAGAGCAAGTTCCAGGACAGCCTCCAAAGTTACACAGAGAAACTATGTCTCAAAAAAAGCAATAATAATAATAATAATAATAATAATAATAATAATAATGAGATAGTTCATAAGAGGACAGCATCACAATGGGAAAGGGGCTAACTAAGTTTTCTAGTTAAGATTCCAAAGTACAAATCTAGGCCTCTTCACACAATAAACAAATGATCTTGGGTAGGTGAGTAACTTAGCTTCTCTGATCCTCTAATTCTTTATTTTAGCAAAGTGCAGTCACTCATACTACTGGCTGAGATTCAGGTCTTGCAAAGACAATGCCCAGAGGGGAGACAACAGCCAGTCACTGGGCCATGATGTTGACTATCATTAAGGATTTTGTTCATCCTGCAGGTCTGAAGTCTGCAAAAACACTCAAGTTTCATAACACTTGCTATTCTGATGATACGTGGTTTTTCCTAAAAATCCATAACATTTGGGTCTGGTAAGTTTACATCTCTAACCTTCTCCTCAGGGTGTGTAGAAAATAGGCTTTTCCTTACCAAATAAGTAAAATCAGAAAGGCCTGGAAGGGATTGGGAAGATAGCCCAGTCGGTAAGGTGCTTGCCTTACAAGCATAAGGACCTGATTCCAATGCTCAGAATCCAGGTGAAAAGAGCTGAGTGTGGTGTGCTGGTAATCCTAGCACTGTGAGAGGGAGAAAGAGGCAGGCAGCTCCTTAGGGCTTGTCTGCCAGCCACATAAACCTACTTGATGACTTGTAGGTCAGTGAAAATTCTGTCTCAAAACACAGGTATACGGCACCTGAGAATTGATACCCAATGTTGTCCTCTGACCTACACACATGCACACACACACACACACACACACACACACACACACACACACACACACCTGGCCACACATTTACACAAATATTTTTAAAAAGAAAAGTAGGCTTGGCTTTTCTTCTAGCTTGCTCAAATCTCCCTGGTGTCTTAGTGTGATAGATACAGCCAAGTTCACTGGACCAAATATTGTCCCTTTGTATTGTACCCTCTCTGTGCACAAACTTGCCTTGGTTCTTCTTGAGGAGGGGGTAGCTGGCTCAGGGAAGTAAGCAGGTGTTCCTGGACCAATGGCTATTGCAATTGTGTGTGACTGTTACACTGATTTATGTCATCAGACTGCTGTCATGATGAAAAGCAATAATGAACGTGACAAGGTCTGCCAAGGTTAGGCAAAGGTTGTTGTTGTTATTGTTAGTGTCATCTCAAACCCCAAAAGCAAAGCAGAAGAGAGAAAGCTAAAAAGGAAAACAAGCTAAACTAGGATTTCTCTACCTTTAGCCACAACGGGCGAGACCAGAAATAAGTGAGGACGATTCCTGCACATTCCTTCCATCAGGGCCTAATCATGTAGATAAAGCTATCCCAGTTTTAGTATATAGGAGGTCTGGGGGTTCTCTTTGAAGGAGATTAGAGAAGGAGGAGGAAAATGGAAGGGGGAGGAGAAAGAAGAGATGGGAAGGAAGGACACTCAGCACTGACTGTAATCATCTTATGGCATGTGATAGGAGCTTCTTCAACAAGCCTGGTGACCTTTAGTTGACCTTTATAAAAGACTTTAAGGAGCTCAGCTCCACTCTGATCCCTACTAATGCCACATACCTTGCCAAAGAGTCGTCCTAAATTATGTTACAGAGAGCCCTTCATTTGGGGCTCATCCGAACAGCAGCAAGAGTTGCAGGTGCCATATGCCCAGCCTAGCCGTGGATTGGCAAAACGTCTATCTCACAACAAAGTTCAGAGTTCTGCTCTTGGTTCCATCATCAGTAACTGTCTGAACTTGGACAGAGTGCTGCCAGAAGTCTCAACATGTTCAGGTATGTTAGGACCCACCAAACACTCGTGAAAAATCACACATAAGATTTTGTATGTTCTAAAGTGTTCTAAAATGTATTCTATGCTGAGTATTGCCATGGATGGCACTAGACCTGGTACACACATATCCATCTTTGTTAATTTCATTTATCTCTATTTCTTTTTCTCTTATGCCTCTTTCACTAGGCAGCTCTAGCACACTCCAACTACTGTGTGCACACACGCGCGCTTATGTCTTAGGTGTGTCAGTTAAATACAATACATTCCATACATATCAGTCAAATCAAATGATACTCAAAAGCTCTGGAAAATGCATGATTCCTTGCATAGAGCTTTTGGGAAAAAATCTTTAAAGAATAGTTGTCTTTATTATAAATGATGTCTTTATATGAAAACCTTTCCCAATCAATATGTTCCCTCAAGTTGCTAACTTTTTCTGTAAGTATAACACTTGAAATAAGAACTATCTCAAAAACTACCAGAAGGCATAAGAATCACACAAAAGGAAGTGAAAAGTTCAAGTGCCTAAGCTCTATGCTGAGAGATCTAGGGTGGTACTAAGAAGTGTACCCTTTCCATGCATTGTCCATCCTAAGGACATCCTGATACTGCTTCAAGAAATCCTGAAGCTGGCAGTACCCACACCAGGACTCAGCCTCTTTCTCTTATGCAATTAAAATTTATCCCAAGCAGGTGGGGTATATGGTGGCCAAAAATAATCAGAAGGAAAATCAGAGAGGCCAGCCCCAAACCCATGTGACTAACGTTCCACCAAGAATGATTTATGAACATAGAGGGGGAACCGAAGTATTCTGTTGTTCTCTCAGTGACTGACCGTAGACAGATAATTAGGCCACAAATGCCACAAAAGGTTTCATGGATTATCTAAGTTGTTGTAAGGTCAAAACTCTAACTCATGGTATAAAATCAGGAAGCAGCAGCTATAGTTTTACAATCAAAGGAAACATTCATTCAAGAGTCATGATGTGGAGCATTGACCTCCTGAAGGTCAAGTGCTTAAGCTCTATGGTGAGAGATCTGGGGTGGTACTAAGAAGCGTACCCTTTCTATGCATCATTTCCTTCCTAAGGACACGCTGATATTGCTTCAAGAAATTCTTGAATTTCCACAATGGTAGAAGTTGTATTTTCTAATCCTCATACAGGAAAGACCCATCTTGACTTTAAAAGCAATGGTTGAGATGGCATTGCTAATTGTTTTCAGGACTGTTGCAAGGGCAGTTTCCTAAGATCTGCCCTTAAATTAAGACAAACACTGGTACCTCTACCCCCAAGCGCAGGTCCAGGCTGGGTCTCCAGCATTTGAGGAATTCATCCTCTGCTGCTCTAGTCTCCATGCCCTGATTGGCACCCAGCAATTTCATGCTAATTCCAGACCTACAAAGAGCTTAGAGAGCCTTTGTCCTAGTGCCCCTTTGCTGTGGCTTGCAACTCTGAACACATTGATTGTTCACAGTGGAAATTAACTATCTAGGTCAGTGGTTCTCAAGACTGGCTGCACATTAAATTTACTCAGACAGACTTTATGTTGATACAGATCCAAGGCCGCATCTCAGGTCTGTTCAATAGAATCTGATCATGGGGCCCAGGCATCAGTGTTTTGTTTTTTAACAAAGCATCTAGGCAATGTCAACCTATAAGCACAAGAACACAGATCTGTATAATGATTCTTACTATATGGTAGACATTCCTGGGAATGTTTTTTTTTTTTTAATATGAGGCTTAATTCCCATGAATTTGATCAGTCTGAGATAACATTCAATTATCCATTTCATAAGATTTTTTTTGGTGATTTTGCTGTGTACTCAAGTAAATCTCTATTTTATCTCTTTACCACTTTCTATTCATCCCAAAATACAAACCCCACTTTTCAGGATGAAGGTCGTATATCAGTCTCTTTGTTGCCCTGACCATCTTGGAACCGTTTTTTATTCTACTCTCTTCCCCACTTGTACATCAAAATCTGGCAGGATGCCTCATGTAAGCATCTTACCTAAAACAATGTGTTCCCTCACCCAGACCAGTAAGTACTACTCCCTAACAGATTTTCCTATCAGCCCTCTACCATACTTGATTGTTTCAAAGATGACTGCAGCACATACTTGAGCTGTGAGTTTGAAACTCCTCATCTAATACTAGCCTGTGGGGTCTATTTCCCTAGTGAGTGAATCTGCATTGGACTTTGGATTGCTCCAGTCAACAAAATGTAGCAAAATGAACCGTGTGCCAGCTCCAGCTCTAGGCCTCAAGTGTCTTTGCACATGCCTGGTTTTCCTCTGCTTCTCATCACCATAGCAACACCCAGGCTACCCTAAAAGCAAGCTCATGATAAAGTGCTGGGGAATGTATGGAGCAAAGCTAAGTCATTTAAATGAAAGCTCCAAAGAGCAGAGAGTCTAGCCAAGATCAGCAAAGCCAAGCAGTCCATCTGTAGCTAAGCACAGATGCGCACGTGAGGCCCACTGTGTTCCAGACCACATCAGCAAGTCTTCCTGGCCAATTCAAGACTCAGGAGAAATCATACATTGCTGGTTCTTTTAAGCCACTGAACTTTGGAGAGCTTTGTTACACAGCTATTGTCAATTAATAAACTTTCTAATTTAAATTATTAACAGTAAAACTGTTAACAGAAAAACTGTTAACATTAACAAAACAGCACACATACACAATTACGTGTGCATGTGAATATTACAATTTCCACACTGATGACTGTTTTGTTTTGTTTGAGACACAGTTTCTCTATTAAGTAGCTCTGGCTGCCTGGTACTCACTATGTAAACCAGGCTGGCCTTGAACTCACAGAGATCCTTCTGCCTCTGTCCCCTGGGTGCTGGTATTAAGAGTTCACCATCACCACCCCCAGCTGATGATGATAATATTTTGAGAGAATCTACATATCCACTTCATAACTGAGTGCTGAGATGCAATCTCAGTGGTACCAGTAGTAGGGTATTAATAGCCATAGGTTATTGAGAAAGGAATAGATGTGGCCATAATACATGCTCAGAAACAGCTGAATAATACCACTGTGCACTATACAATAAGTGAGAATAGGGGGAAGTGGGATAGAATTGAGTTCAAATACAGGCCAGAGAGAACTGGAAAGGGCAAACTTAAATAACCTGTGCAGTCAGTATTAGAGTTGCATCTTTTTTGGAGATCTTAAGAGACTTGACTAATGGATCACAGTTTGGTCCCATTGAACTTGATTCTGGTTTTCTTGTATTACATACACATGCTACAGACTTGATTTATTTTTCCAGCTGAAGGAGATCACAAAATCTTAAGAGATATATGAAGATGTTGTTTTGTAAATATTTTAATTCCATAATGAAAACAAATAAACACACACTAGGAAGCAGAATGCTTAAAGAAAGACCTTTCCAAAAATCTTATCCTTAATGATTTGGGGATCGATTATATTGCTTAATCCTCATGTCCACAGTCTAACACGAATATGCGACCTCCGTATAATGTGGAGACTAAGTGACCTGTTGAGAAGATGCAATTAGACACAATCAGGCAGAGCTGAGATCCTGGCTCTGGGTCTTTTTTTACTTCATGTCTTTAAAATATTAGTCAAGCCCTCCTTTATCATTATTAGCAAGTCTTCTCTATTGCTCTACTGCCCACCAACCAAACACTAACTCTTCAGCAAAATATCCACAATCTTCAGCAAGCTATTGAATTGGGCTCAGTTCAGGTTCATTTCTATGTCTTTTAGTCCACATTCTAGTCTGGCAATGGAGGACACCTCACCTCTCACCGTTCATTCCCATACCTCCACCTGAAGCATGCCCTCCTCTGCCATAGAAGTTACGTTGGCTTTATGTGTCACCACTTCATAGCTACCTGTGAAGTTCTAATGGCCAGATTCTATCGAAGCTCCACACTTGACCCTCTATATAGACTCTAGGACACTGGGTTCCTTCCATTTTATACTTTGGTACCATTTTGAAATGTGTCTTCCCTTCCAGGCAGAAGCATCTCTTGGAAGGCAATGACTTTATGGATGCACATTACTTTTGTGGAGATGACAGGGTGAGCTCATGTTTACTTGATATAGCAAAGACGATACTTGCTCATTCAAGGAAGGAATAATAAAGAAACTTTAAACCATGCTCAATATTTCTATCCTATATTATGTTTTTCATATATATAATTAAAATACAAATTAAATAAATATACTTTTTTAATTTCAAAAAACTAAGATAGTGCTAAAAAGCCAATTTTCCCTCCTGTTTATTTTTTTTACATTATTAAATTGTGACATTTTGGCATAATATTGAACACTGCCATCACATGTGGGCTCCATAACTGAATATTTGCTAATCTGTATGCATTTGAACAATTTCCAGAATTCTGAGTAAGACTACAATGGCATCCTCACTATGTTAACCTTTTCCCTGGATTTTTCTTTTAATACATTCTTAAACACATAACTGAGAGAGGCATTTTGGTTTTTTATTAAGATATTTTTATTCATTTTACATGCCAATCACAGAGGGAATTTGTGTCTCCTTCCTGCCCCAAATTCTTTCAATTGTCCTGCACACCAACACATCCCTTGTACATAGCCTATAGCTGGCACAGAACAGGCATTCCATATTTACCAAATGAAATAATTAAAAAAATAAATAGCAGGTACTTCATTAAAAAAAAAATCTCTTTAGGATCAGATACAAGACGTGGAGAACCTAATGGAGAATGGAATGAGAATATTTCTTTACCTTAATAGTCTTGTTTCTATAAGTAATAGGTATGCACCTTAACACTTAAAAGTGCACTGCATATCTGCTGGGCATCTGCCCATCAGGGAAGAAATAAACAAATAATGTGTTAGGTATCTACCATGTGATACACATAAATGACAGTATTGTGTGTATGGTGTTGCTCAAAGAAACAGCAGGAAGCATCCCAGGAAAAAGCCACAATGCCTTCATTTTCAGAGCATAATTCTTAAAGTGGGGCTAGCTACAGGAATACTTTTGCAACTACTTGGGAAAGTAGCCACTGTATCTAAGACACTACCTGAACTCAATTTCTATCACTTATTCTCAACCTCCTACAAAACCGCAGGTGCAGACATATGGCAGCAACAGTAAAGGGACACTGGGATACGCTGGAAATGGTGTGCAGGGGCTCCTCACTGGCTTGGATTCACAAAGTGATTTTTCCAGTATGCTCCAAATCCATTGGTGGGAGTGGACAGGAGAGTGAATAAGGAAAAGCAAGTTTAGGAATAAGAACAGCTGGAGACACTGGGTATCATCTGTGGAGAGACAAAATATCTTATTCCCAATCACATGGGCTCCAATGAGCTAATGTACTCAAAATCAAAGCCTCTCCAATACTTGATAAAATGATTTTCCTCAAGAAAGGACAAAAGAGGTAAGCCTCTTACTGTTCTAAACAGAAGAGAAGGGAGAGAATATCTGTGTGTTTTGGTAGATGGCAACATGTATTTGGGAACTGACTGAATTCATTTCCCCTTTTCCTTCAAAATAGACTATTCAATCCACCCATGACTTGCATGGCCCTGGCTAAATCCAGGCTCACTTGAGCTTCTGTGTGATTCACTGACATCCCCTCAAGCCTTAGCCCATTGATTGCACTCATCTGCTTAACTTATTAGTGATCTTCTAAGTTGAATAGCCACAGATTAGAAACCAAGTGAAATTCTGGATGGATAAGGTTGAGACCTCCCAGTCTATCTGAACAGAAGCAGGGGTACATGCCAATTCATCACTGTTGGGAGGAAGCCCTTGAAAAATGACAGATTTAGGCTGAAGTCATATCCTGGGAAAGACACCTCACTCCTTAACCTGTGGGAGAAGAGTGCATCAGCTGTCCCCAACCTACACCATTGCAATCACCGTCTCTAAGCCAGCATGTGTTCAATGTTGTCCAAAACAGACAACAGACACCTCTAGGAGACATCTCACATTACAAGGTCATAGTTATTAGAGCCACCAATAGGTGAAGTAAAAGCACCACTTCCTATAAGAATGGTATTTAACCATAGTTAGCTTACTTAGTCATATTTTCCAAGAGATTACTTGATGTATAACACTAGAAATAAAATAAAGGGAAAAAAACAATGAAGTGCAAATTCTCCTGTTACTTTTTAATAAGTAAATAAATTAAGACATCTAATATTTGGAGCTGGAGGGAGACAGATGTTTTAATTAGCACATCCTGGTGTGCAGTCTGAGACAGGGGAAACAGAGAAGGTCTTTTCTCATTGCAGTTGGTGTCAGTCCATTGTACAATTACTGTTGGTGTCTCACATGTTGAAATATAATGTCCTGAATAAGAAAAGTAAAGTGGGTAAATCTCTCCATCTGCTTATCAGAGTGTACCCATAAACAGGTGATGTGACACCCAGTGACAGCCAACCTGGGAGAGCCAGCCTTCTGCCTATGTCTGTGCCTGCTCACAGAGGAGGGGAGATGGCCACTTTGTAGACTCACTGCTAGTCATTCCAGAGGATTACTGTGGCTCCTCAGGTTCTGGAAAGGAAGCTGCAGAGATCCAGGGTAGACCAGGCAGAGGACCAAGCAGCCAAGCTTCCTTCCCTGAGAAGAAAGCAAATGGCCATGCACACAGCACAAAACAGCAGGCCCTGTGCTTGGGGCTGTATCCTATTTATCTTCTGTGCCAGCCTTTGGGGAAAGCATTACTCTCTCCATTTTCTTAGGAGATTTAAAGATCATATGATACTTAAGAGCAAATCTGAAGTTGGAAATCATCTACTGCCTACTCAGTGGAAAAACGAAATAAAATAAAACTGATCTTAGAGAAGGACTGACTTCCTTCATAGGCTTTCTAGATTTAGGAAGTGGTCTGGAAATGTAAACTTCTATTATTCTAATTGCTAATTGTATTTTCTTAGGTTAAGAAAAAATCAGGACCTAGGCCCTGATAGTTCACACAGCTTATAGCTGTACCTCTAACAGTGGAGAAAAACAAATTCAAAAGCTTTGACTCTTCCATACATGTTTAAAACTAAATTTTTTATTTTACTTTTTTTTGAGATTATAATATAATTACATCACTCCCCACTTCTGTTTTCTCCCTCCTAACAAACCCTCCCACATATCCCCCCTTGCTCTTTTTAAAATCATATCCTCTTTTCCTTTAATTGTTTTTTCATAGATATATGAAGGGGGAGGACATAAATACAACATGTTCAGTCTATATAATGTTACCTGTTTGTATGTGTTTGGGGCTGACCATTTGGTATTGGATAATCGGCAGCTGTCTAATTGTACTGAAGACCCACACAACAAAAGGAAAATCATGCCTGGCACTGGAAACCTCGCCAACTACCCAGGTCTAGTGAAGTAATGATCTTGTAGGAGAACCTACCACCATCACTTTAAACCAACACAATTCCTAACTACAGTCTAAATATTTATCTTTATACCAACTCATGCACTTTTAAAGCATGTCAAAGTGTCATTGCTGTATTTACTTTCTTCCCAAGAGTCTTTTTCCTTCCGTATGCTAAGGCTCTGCTCTCAACCTAACTGTTGGACACTAGATGCCAGTCCTTCAGTGGAAAGGCAAATTTCCCATTACCAGAATTACCTGAAGGCAAACTGAGCAACAGCCTGAGAGACCACCAAGGAAGAATATGTGGCATATCAAATATGGAAGCAAAGTTTTTATCTAAGAATCTTTGCATTAATCTTTATTCTGAGAAAAAGAAGGGAGTAAAGAAATAGCCACATGGCCACCAGGACAAGCACAGCAAAACCTTTGTTTGGGAAAGACTCAAGTTGGCATCAGGTACTATAAACATGGTCAAAAGCCTATGGGTGAGAAATCATGAGCCCAGAGGGAAAAACATACTAGCATTGTTTCCCTAACTGGACATGTTGTCAAATTTTATTCTAATTATTTTGCAATTTTTAATTGATAAAATTTGTTTTTTACAGTTGCATGTGCCTAATGAATCTGTTTACTCTTACCCCTTCCCACTCACTTACAGTCTTCCCACCCCGGTAACCCTCCCCTCCTTCTAGAGTCCCTTTCCCATATTCATGTCTTCTTGTTTCGTGACAGGACCATCTGTGTGACCATGAGTTGTAAACTGTCAACAAAAGCCTAGTGGACTCACCATTGGGTACACAACTGAAGACAATGACTGTCCCTCTCCCAGAATCTATCCTCTATACTCTAGTTTAGTTTGGCAGGCTGGGGTAAGGACCTGTGACCCTCCCAGATCCGTGGTTGGCTATTGACAAGTCTAGCTTCTCCAGGTCCAGCGCAGGCAACCATAGCTGCTGTAAGATTGTGTTTTCAATACCTGTGTCATACTCTCAAGAGTCATTCCCCCTACCTTTTTGGTTCTTGAATTCTTTCCATCCCCTTTTCTGCTGTGATCCCTGAGTATCAGAGGGGGTGGTATAAATGCCCTCCTCGTTAGGTCTCAGAACTCAACTGTCAATTATGCCCAGCACTTTAAACATCCATGAATCCATGCATCGACCTCTGTTCACTGCAAAGAGAAGTTTCTCTGCTTAAGTTTGTCTGTGTGTAGAAACATACATATTTTGAATGCTGTTTGGTTCCATGTCAGTTTCCCCCTAGGGCTTATGTCCATCTGAGTTAGGAGCTATTGGCCAGGTGTTAAAACCAGGTATATATTCCCTCCTGTGGACTGGGTCTCAAATACAAACCAGAGCAGTGGGATACCCTCTCAAGAGTCATGCCACTATTACACCATTAGGCACATGTTACCAGGCAGGTTGGCATCGTACTTCACAGGGCCACAACTGGCTAAGACCACTGATAGCACTTCTCCCCCATCAGCCTGCATAGCAAGCACCTTTTGGCACTCTGACAGTTAGTCAACAGGGAGGAAGCTTTCCTAGGGCTGCTGTCAGCCTTGGTCAGAGAAGTTACTTTTTGCAGAGGGTAAGAGTTAGTGTAGATAGAAGGTCAAAGTGCTGAGACTAAGTGGTCATCCGGTGCTAAACAGGACACAGATGGACCATCCCTCCAAAGTCTGGAAACATTACGGGATAGGAAACACAACAATACAAAGATGGAGACGAGTGCCATGGAACACTGTCATCCATACCCAACATGACCTCCACAGTCATGAGCACATAGCAGCAATGGACACCCGCATAAGACAGGGCCCTCCATCACCCCGTCATGGGAAAGGGAGATGATACTCAGGAGCCCCCTCTTCTTCCTGATTAGCTGTTTACTGGTTGGTGATGAGGGGGTGTCATTTTCTTCAGTGGTATAGTCATAGGGACTAGTTAAAAAGAAGGAGTGCAGAGGGAAAAGAAGGAGACAGTCGGGGGCAAAGGGCAAATATATTTCTAAAGAAAAAATACATGTATATTCAGAAGTAATTTAAAGGGTGACAAAAGTGGCTCTGGAAAAGGTCCGCCTCTGGACACAGTTCTGTGATTGTGTTTCTAAACTATTCTATGATAGTGAAAGAAAATCACCTTTTCACTGAATGCTTAGCTTTGCCACGTTAATGAACAACGCATCAAGACAACTTGCAAAAGAAAGCATTTAATTTGAGGCTCACAGTTTCGGAGGGTAAGAGTGCATGACTGTCATGGTGGGGAGCATGGCAGCAGGGTAGCAAGCATGGTGCCAGAGCAGTAGCTAAGAGCTTCAGACTTGAAACACAACAATGAGGCAGAGAGAGGAGGCTAACTGGATTGGTGTTGGATTTTAAAGCCTCAAAGCCTGTCCCCAGTGACAGACCTCTTCCAACATGGCCAAACTTTTAACCATTATTAAACGGTTCCACCAACTGGCAACCACAATTTTAAACAAGCCTATAGAGGCCATTCTCATTCAAACCACCACAGAAGAGAATGATGAAATTATCACCAGAGGGTAATTATGCCATCAGTGATGTCTGCATAAAGAAGTCTCTATAAAAACCCAAAATATACAGTTTGGGGAGCTTCTGGAGAGCTGAGCACATGGCGATTCCTAGAAAGGATAGTGTTCAAACTCCCATGCTTTCCACCATATCTCTCCTTACACACTCCTTCACTTAAGTAGGGTTATTTACAATTGCTGTGATGAAACATTATGACCAAAGCAACTTGGGGAGGAAAGGGTTTATTTGGCTTATAATTTCCACATCATAGTTCATCACTGAAGGAAGTCATGACAGGAACTCAAACAGTGTCAGAACCTGGAGGCAGGAGCTGATACATAAGCCATGGAGGGGTGTTGCTTACTGGCTTGCTCCTCATGTCTTGGTCAGCCAGCTTTCTTATAGAACCTAAAATCACCAGTCCAGTGGTGGCTCCACCCACATTAGGCTAGGCCCTTCCCTATCCATCATTAATTAAGAAAATGCCCTACAGAATTAGCTATAGCCAATCTTATGAGGGCATTTTCTCAATTGAGGTTCTGTCCTCTCAGATGATTATAGCTTGTGTCAAGTTTACATAAAACTAGCCAGCACATCTTCCATCCGGCTATTCATCTATATTCTCTACTATATCCTTTACAGTAAATGTTCAAATGCAAATAGCATGCTTCCCTGAGCTCTATGATATCCTCTAGAAAGGAAGTTCATAAACCTTTTGTTTATAAGTGGTTGATCAGAAGTACAGATCATGATGGGGTAACTCACAGAGACAACCGAACTAAGCTAGTGGGGACTCATAAACTTTAGACCAACAGCTGTGGAGCCTCCATTGGACTGGACTAGACCCTCTGCTTAAATCAGACAGTTGTGTAGCTTGGTCTGCTTAAGGGGACCCCTGGTGGTAGGATCAGGATCCATCCCTGGTACTTGAACTGACTTTTTGGAGCCCATTACCTATGGTGGGACACCATGCACAGCCTTGATACAGGGAGAGGGGCTTGGACCTGGCTCAACTGAAGGTACCAGGCTTTGGTGACTCCCCATGGGAGGCCTTGCCTTTTTGGAGAAGAGAATGGGAGATGGGTTGGGGGAAGTTTGGAGGGTGGAAGGAGGGAAGAGAGGGGATAAAAAAATATAGGTCACAGTCTGGGACTCATGGCTAATAATGGGGTCAGTCTTCAGAGACTGAGCACTCAACTCCTGAGACATCTGGTGCCATCTCCACATAGATAGTGCTGGGAGTGAACTGAATTCAAGGGTACCTAACTGATGCCCATAGAAAGATTTCTTGGTAGGTGTACTGGCTACTTTTATGTCAACTTGACATTAGCTAGAGTCAGAGAGGAGGGAGAAGTAAATTGAAAAATATGTCTCCATACGATTAGGCTATAGGTAAGTCTGTAGGGCATTTTCTTAATTAGT
The DNA here is from genome assembly GCF_004664715.2 of Peromyscus leucopus. Classification (NCBI taxonomy): domain Eukaryota; kingdom Metazoa; phylum Chordata; class Mammalia; order Rodentia; family Cricetidae; genus Peromyscus; species Peromyscus leucopus. Next base: position 56,461,387 of record NC_051075.1, on the reverse strand, counting down.
AATTTAGAGGGGATGGCCCAGGCCATTGTGGGTGGAGCCATCTCTAGGCTGGTGGTCCTGGATTCTATAAGACAGCATGCTGGTCACTGGGCATAGTGAAGCATGCATTTAGTCACAACACTTAGGATGCAAAGGCAGGCATATCTCGGTGAGTTCAAGGCCGGCCTAGTCTGCAAAGTGAGTTCCAGAACAGCTAGAGCTACACAGAGAAAAGAAAGAAAAAAAGAAAGAAAGAGAGAGAGAGAGAAAGAAAGAAAGAAAGAAAGAAAGAAAGAAAGAAAGAAGAAAGAAAGGACAAGGAGAAGGAGGGAGGAGGGAGGAAGGGAGGAGGAGGAGGAGGGAGGGAGGGAGGGAAGGAAAGAAAAGAAATCAGGCTGAGCAATCTAATAAGCAGCACCCCTCCATGGCCTCTGCATCAGATCCCACCTCCAGGTTCCTGCCCTGTCTGAGTTTCTGTTCCTGGATTCCTTCCAAGATAGACTGTAGTGTGGAAGTATAATCCAAATAAACCCTTTTCTCTCCAAGATCCTTTGGTCATGGTGTTTCATCATAGCAATAGTAACCCTAAGATAGTAGACAAAATTGACATTAAAATTAATATATTTTAGTGACCATGAGTCACTGACCACATGGCTATTGTGAGAGTTTAGCAAGTAAAACATCACCCTCCATATCTTTATATTCCTTGAATAAGAGCATCCTGATCCCTATCAGCTATTCATAGTCTATAACTATATAACAAATTAATTAACCAAGTAACAAATTAAGAGATTGTGTCTTTTTATTATCATCTCCTCTCTCTATATACCCCACACTTCCATAGTGTGCTACAAATCCCTTGCCAGATGCTGAAAAGTAATCCTATTGGGGCTGAAGAGGAAAGGCAAAAGTCCTGGGAGATGATCTAATCAAACAAGGCACAGTCAAAAAAATCCCATTGTTGGAATAAGGACCAGAATGAGAAGATGATGAGATTTGGGGCACTGAAAGCAAAGTCTCCATTCAATCAGCATCTCTCCTTTGAGTACCTCATACACTCATGAACTCATATGTGCTGCCAATAGCCCCATAAAATAGTCATATAATCATCACTTCCTTCATTTTCCAGAACGATACCCAAGACACAAAGAAGCTAAGTAAATTTGTCCATGGCCACATGACTGACCAGCATCCCTTATCTTTCAATACCCTACCCAGAGCCTGTATGTACATCTTTCTATTATTCTTTTGATGCCTTTCATTTCAATATATATAACTGGTTCTCCAACAGAAACTCTAGTATACCACAAACTCCTACTTCTACCTGCTGAATAGATGATGTCGAATTTAGGACACGAGTAGTGGAGGAGATTGCCTTTGTGGTGGGTAGAGTCCAAATTGACTCTATCTGCCACAAATTGGGACATCTTCCTGGTGCACAGGCCCAATTTCAGAGCAGGAAGGCATCTCATCTATCCTGATGCCCTGAATCTATTCTGAGGCATGATTCGCTTCTAGAAGCACACTATTCTTCTTTGGATTTCTTCTTCCACATGTCACACCATAGCACTTCTGTGACATTTGGGGAATCCCTTCACAGCCAGTGTGAAAGGAGGTAATAAGAAACAGTTATTTTGTTACTAATCTCTGTTTGGAAGGGCAACTGCTCCTGACTAGGAGCTAAAATTCTCACGGATTAAAGATGAAACCAAGAACGCTGCTTGGGAGGATGTGGACTTGATTCACATGAAAACTTCAAACTACAAACATGCCTCAGAAGATGCGTTCTAGTCCTCTCAGAGAGAGATAAAGAGATAAGTAGATACAGATTCACAGTGGTACAAAAGAAGGCACAGAAAAGGGAATGTGGAGAGTATCGTTCTACACAGCTAGAGGAGATTTAGGTTGTCATTGGTATGCTACAGACTGCCTAGAATTTTGTACCAGAAAACCCCACTGATTGGCAATGGATGCCTTAGGAGAAGATTTGAGAGTGTAGATAGTAAACATACTTCACATATATCCTCCTTATTTCTGAAGTTGGATAGGGATTCTAATTTTGTATCTGGGGGTCCTTTGTGGGCAACATTTAATCCATGAATATATCACATTTCTGCATGGCATGGGACCCCTGAGCAAAAAGCCTTTCTGACAACATTTCTGAGGCTATCTGCCTAGTAATTATCCTTGGGGTATAAATTTAATCCTCCCCAAGTCAGAGGGTAGTTTGTTTCTGATGAGAATAGAGTCTATGGCTGTAGCTAGAGTTTTCCTGCCTTGCCCACAGTCAGGACAAATCTTTGTCACCCGACAGTCCCACAGCTGCTCAGACCCAACCAAGTGAACACAGAGACTTACATTGCTTACAAACTGTATGGCCATGGCAGGCTTCTTGCTAACTGTTCTTATATCTTAAATTAATCCATTTCTATAAATCTATACCTTGCCATGTGGCTCGTGGCTTACCAGCGTCTTCACATGCTGCCTGTCATGGCGGTAGCTGGCAGTGTCTCCTCCCACCTTCCTGTTCTCTCAATTCTCCTCTCTGTTAGTCCCGCCTATACTTCCTGCCTGGCCACTGACCAATCAGTGTTTTGTTTATTGACAAATCAGAGCATTTGACATATAGACCATCCAACAGCATATGGCTCCTGTTTTGACATCAATATTAAATGTTCCCCTACAGGCTCATGTTTTAAATGCTTGCTGCCTAGATGGTGGTCCCATTTGGGGAAACTGTGGGGAAGTCAAGAAGAAAGAAAGTGGATGACTGGGTGTCATGCCCTTGAAGGTTGTACTGAGTTGCCAGTCTCCTCCTTTCTCTCTGATTTCTATCTGCAGGTGGTGAGAAATCCACCACAGTCTCCCACTGCCATAAAGCTCTTGCCTAAGCAGATGGGGCCAAGCAACCATGGCCTAAACATGAGCTGAAACAAATCCTAAAAGTAATTGATGTGTCTTTCTCCCTAGAGATGCTCCATGAGACCTCTCTCCTCTTCCTGAAGACACACCCATGCTGAAGTATGAAGAAAGAAGCCCCATTTCCTCAGGGGAAAAGATGGAAAGGTAACAGGCCACTTAGATCAGATCAAAGAGGTCATTCCTCATTTGAAGGGTCCCATCTACTCTTTGATATAACCCACACATATTCAGGTGCCATCTGGCCCTTGCCATTACATTGAGACTACAATCCAAGTAAGAGATGGCTGTGGTTATAATCGGTGTCTTTATGTTTGATTAAAATATTATGCCTTTAAATTTTTTTATGTGTATGGGTGTTTTACCTGCATGTATGTCTGTACACCACTTGCATTTCTGGTACCTGCGGAAGCCAGAAGCAGTTGTCAAATTGTCTGGGGCTGGAGTTACATACAATTGTGAGCCACCATGTGGGTGTTGGGAATCAAACCCAGGTTCTCTGGAAGAACAAGTGCTCTTAACCTCTGAACCATCTCTCCAGCCTCAACCTGATGCCTCTTTGTCTATATGTATACTGGAAGATAGCTATACACACAGTATCTACTGGTGACAGAATTACTAGCATATAAGCAGAACACAGCCTCATATCTAGAATCATGGCTTCTAGGTTCACAATCCTAATTCTCAGTGTATCATTCTTTCCACTGTAAAGGAAGCAATGTGCCATCACATCTAGCATTGAGGCACTTTGTAATCCTCGGTGCCACTTGCTGCTGCCCAGACATTAGATTCTTGAGACCCAGGGCCCAAACTCCTCCGATATTCATATTCCCACAATCATCTCATACCTGATGTCACCTAATAACAAAGTGAGGGGGAATCAGGTCTTTCATCAGCATCTCCTTCCTGTATGTCCCTTTGCAAGTCCTCCATCAGACAGTCATGAAAAGCAGTCTTGCAAAGGACTGGAGAGATATTCCAAATGCCATGGAATGATCCAACCGGAAACGGCAAAGGGAGACTCTGCTATGGCTGGAATTGAAGGAGAAGAACTGACCAAGGGAGTTGGGGGAGGGGATGAAATTACGGCAGAAATAGAAGACTGAAATTAACAGCTGACAGTGGGGAAGAAAGGGTAGAGGTTGAGATGAGGTGTGCATACAGAAGGGAAGCACCACAAAGACAGAACAGGGCACAAACCAGAAAATTAGTAAGAGAAGTCCCAAGTGGGAAGTCAGAAAGTCCTCCCCACGATGCTTAGATAATACAAGGATGGAGCCCTTTCACACACCCAGGGTTCTATTACTATACCCATTTATCATATGAGAAAACTGAGGCCTTGAGAGCTACACACACCTATTAAACTCATCTTTTCCTGCTGTTCTAACACAGTTCAGGGAAGCAAATCTGAGCAATTCCTGTGTCTGTCTTTACATGGTTCGTACTGAGAAGCTGTCACAGGAAGTCATAGACTTGCAATTTATTACCATAAAGGGGTTGGGAGGTTGTCACATTCAGAAAGACAACAGTGCTGTTTGCCTGGCTGTTGTTTACAAAAGACAGATCATGCCAGACACATACACTGTGTCTTTGGCAGGCTTAAGAAAGAAGGCCAGTAGACAAGAGCAGCCCAGAAACATCCTGCATTTGGATGGTCAGTGAGATGTCGGAAGCTCAACAGAAAATTTCACTTGCAAATTCATTCAAATTGACTAAGACAGCACACTAAAGCCTTCCTGAACTTAAAAAAACAAAACAGTGAGAGCAGAGAACTTTGAAGGGAGGATGTGAGAGGTCAGAGGGGCTCTGAGGAACCAATGTAACTCAGTGCATCCAGTTTCAGGCAAAGGAGGTCAAGGAATGGAGATGGGAGAAAAGAGGCTGGCTGCAAGGCTCTCAACAACTGCACTTCCTCCTAGGAGCCTTCTCTGCAGAATGGGAATGCTACTTGACTGCTTCTTGGAGCTACTGCCCCAGGAAAAAATAAGAATGTTCTGAGGCCACTTAGTAAAAAGGAAGTGTGGGTACAAATGGCAATAACAGTGTCATTTTTCATTGAACATCTTCGTTAAGGACTCTAGTGTGGAACAGGCCAGCTGCTAATGAAATCTACAGAGTCCTAAATTGAACTCTGTTGGCAACAGCAGAGTTTAGAAGAGCCAACACCCAAGGGTAAGCAACCCTTTAGGACTGAAGGTTTTTCTCAGGTATTAACATCTACTGAGGGACCAGCTGGGGAAAACACCCTGTAGTTCCCTGCCATCCAGGTAAAGCTGGATTCAAATATGAGATATGATATCTCTGCTGTGGCTACCTAAGGTGTGGGACTATGTAAAGAGGGTTGGTAGAGTTTCATCTTAGGCCTTAGGAACAGCATGCCACATTTAGGCAGCATAGAGCAGTTTCAGTGTTTCTGGAGAAATGGCAAATGCTCATCTTAGAGGATAGGCTTGCAGGTATAGATTCTATGACAGCACAACCTCATTGATCTTCTGTCCTCAAGGCAAAAAGTGTGGAATTCTAAGCTGGCAACTGGACCTGGGTGAGTATCAAGACCAAGGTGCCAACAATCAGCCTGGGGAACTCATGACTATACCCACAAGACAACCCACATAAGTCTCTGGAAAAACACCCTCCTCATGGTCCTTCTAGGGTTTTTATCATCAGCCCTCACTTACCTTCCCAGTCTCACCTCTCACTACCCATAGATGGCACTGCATCCTACTGAACAACAACCAATTCCTTGACCCTAGACACACACTATTTCCCAATGAGGAACACTCCTCTCTTCTCTCTCCTCTCCTTGCCTGGGTAAATAAACCTATCTTTTCACTGAACTCTCCTATCCAACAGCTACTCTTGTTGCCTGTCTGTCTTGTCTTCAGCATATCTTTTCTTTCCTCACCATAAACCTTGGTGGTCTACTATCTGTACTCTGATGAGCACTGTAGAGAGGGCATGACAATAGTTAGACGTACCTGACCTCTACTGCTCAGGAAAGATGGTGGTCTTCAACATAACTATGTATTTGAATCACATGAGAAGCTTCTTATGAATTTCATTGTCATTCCAACTTCATTGATCTGAGACAGACATATGTTAACACAGCAGTGCAATGGCAGTCTTTTAGAATTTCCTAGGAAGATTTATAAAACATTGATTCCTTGTTTCTATCACTGGCCATTTCAGTCAAAATATTTGGGATATAGACACAGTGGTATTTGGTATTCCGAAGACAGTCTTGAGAATGGCCAAGATTGAAAGCCAATTGTTTATATAGGAGATAGACATTAACTATTTACCATATTGTTAGCAAAGGTTAGTATCCATTCCTGCAGGTACACAAATGCTTTAAATGCAACAATTTTGCATATGTTTTCAGGACCTGGCATTGGTTCTGGTATACCACAGTTCCTACCTAATATGTATAGAGAAGACAAAAACAGAAGACAACCTCTTTTCTGGCTTCTGTAGAGTGTTAGCTTCCTAGAGTTCTACCAAACAGTCACAAAGGGTATGGCTTAAATTGCAGAAGTTCCTTATCCCACAGTGCTGCAGGCCAGACAACCAAGATCAAGATGTTGCTAAGGTTGGCTCATCTGGGGGATCTAAGGGAGATTTTTGTTCTCATCCTCATTTCCAACTTCTGGTGGGTCACTGGCAAATTTTGGCATTCTTTGGCTTGTTGATATGTTACTCTAGCCTGTGCTCTCAGGTTCACCTTCTCTCTGTGTGCCAGTCAGCCTCTGTGTTTGAGTGTCCTTTTTTAAAATGACACGCTCATACGGGATTGGGAACCATTCTAATGACCTGATCTTAACTGGGTCATTGCAGAGATTCTACTTCCAAATAAAGTGACATTCACAGGTACTAAGTGTTAGGACTTCAACAACTTCCAGGAAGATGGCATTCAAACCATCCTAAGTGGAATGCAAAAGTCTGTCTTCTGCTGGAGGAAGGAAAAAGGATAACAAGCATTAAGCTGTCTTGAGGGAGCAGGGTATGTTCAGAGGCTGGACCACAGCTCCCTGTTCTAACATAACTGCAAACAGAACTTCCAGCAGCTCTGCTGAGCAAAAAGAAGAGAGTTTGATTGGATTTGCAAATGATGAATCAGCAAATGCTACATGCTCTTCTCCCAAGGCACCTTGCCTATATTCTGGTCCTTAAGTGGTCACAAGGTAGCTAGTTGGCCGCCACATCTATATGAACAGAGAAAAAGAAACTTCCATATAAAATACTATATGGTTTCATTTATGCTATTGCCCTCTTGGTGATAGTACAAATTCAATTATTATTTTTTAAATAAACACTAACAATGCTCTAGATAATAGATAACTAGTGGTAGATGTACACATTATAGTAACAGAAATCAGGGTAAGTGGGGGCAAGGCAAAAACTCCTTGATGATACCTCCTTCTCTGGCCACCCTTCTTCATTTAAAACATACAGGCCTTCCTCTATCTGGACCACTGAAAGACTGTTTTAGGTCAATGCAGGAAAAAAATACAATTTAAAAATGTAACTTCTACTCCACTTTCTGTCTTAATCCCATCAATAGGTAGTGCCTATATTATTTACTTTTCTCATTGCTTTGACAAAATGTCTGACAGAAATGACTTAAGGGAGGAAAGATTCATTCAGGCTCATGGTGTAAGGGAGCACAGTCCATCATACATCATCAGGCTTGAGGGTGGGAATGGCTCAGTTGATGGTGATGGGAAAGTATAGTAACAACTTCTCCACATGGTCTCTGTCCAAGAAGCAAAGATACAAACCAAAACCAGGGGTAGATATGACCTTCAAAATCCCACTCCTAGTGATTTACTTCATGAGCCCAGCCCCACCTCTCAAAGACTCCAAACCTTTTGTATTTCTGCAACTAGTGGTCAAGCATTCAAAACAAAACCAATGGGGAAAATTCAGATTCAAGTCATAATTTGAGTTGAAGATACATAGTTTTTCATGATGGAAACTCAGAGTTTGATCTCCGTTAAATACACAGAGCAACTCATGGCTTGGAGTTGTATAGGAAGAAAAGTTCTCTTTAGATCTAGCTTCAGACAACCAATAATGGAAAAGGCTTGAACCTGAGTACTGCCCCTGATATTATTCTTTGTGAATCCCACTAACTGATGCCTCAGCTGTAGCTGCCAGGCTGGGATAGGCACCTAAACCGAACCCAGTAGACAAGGTGGGTTTTTTAAAACACATTTTCAATGACTTGAGAGTAATTAAACAAGCTCTCAAGTCTTCAACTATTCTCACCAAGGCATTCAGTCATTCTGAAATGCTTTTATTTATGACTAATAGCTGTCATGAGAGATGCTAATGTAGGAGAAATCAAAGATCCTGTACATTTTTCTCATAGCAAGAAAAGGGTTCAATTGGAGTGTCTACGGCATAGATCCTTGACCTGGTTCTGTCTCCAGATGCATACTACTGGGAGCATCATTTCCCCAATGCTCATCCCCAGTGTTCTCAGATATTTAGTGGGGATAATAATAGCCACATATTCTTCTAAGTACCCTATATACATTTAATTACTTCATGCTTAAAATAGTTCTTTGAAGCATTACTACTATATTCCTATTTTAAATATAAGATCAAGTCATAGAGAATTAGCTTGCGTCTATTTATGGTACCAGTGAACTGAGATTTGAACTAGCCAACATGGCTGCAATATCTTTCCTCTTAATTACTATCCTATAGTGATGGCATAATAATAGCAATAATAACAGTGTCATCAGGTATATTAGAGATTAAATCAGATAAGGCACATATGATGAACAATAAACTACTTAAGAGAAGTTTGGCTGTACTTGTTATAATCATAGAGTAGAATTTCAGCCATTGTTGTATAGGTGAATATTTGCATCATCTCCAGGTTCATCTAGCAGGCTTATCCTAAGATTGTGGTCTGTTGTTGACTAGATTCCATTGTGATATTGACTTGATGAAGAAATGAGAACATAAACCACATAAATTCAGAGAAAAGCATCAAGATGAGCTAATGTGCCACCCCATAATAAAGTTGGTAAGATAGGGTTATTCCATACAATGGCCAGAAAAAATTGACAGGATTTTCTAGTTAAAATTCCCTCTCCCATACAGATGTATTTCTGCATTAAATGATGCTACCTTTGGGTTAGACATTATCCTCTACATGCCTAGGCAGGGCTCTCAAAATAAAATACCCACCAGAAGAATCCAGCATTAAGTCCCATCTGCCACCATGCATTCATTTATCCTGGTTAATTATTCTTTCTTCGGTAGGAAATCTGTCTATGTGCTGTGGCTTCTTAGAAGCAAAGGAAATCCCCCAAAATGCAACTTGTATTTTGCAACATCCTGTACAGCCTTGGCTTGAGCCATCCTGCTTTCAAGCCCATTGTTTTTGCTTTGTATTTCAATTGCCATAAATACAAGACAGAGCACAGGATGGAGTTGAATTTATAGAGTGCATACCAGGTGTCAGGTGCTGTGCTATGCAATTTCTTGGCATTACTCCCTTTGATCCTCATAACAACACTGCACTGTGGGTACCCTTGACTCCAATCCTGTCACCAATTTTTGGCTTTAGTTATTTGTTGTAGGTTGCATTTTTGGTAGTGCACTTGGTTTTATGTATGGATACAGAAACTTAGAGATGTGAATACTACTCTAAGACCCCCTGAGTTGGCATTGGCACTCTTGGTACAATTCAGATTACTTCCAAGTCTATTGCTGGTTCATTGAACCACCTCATGCTGTGCACATGAGACTCTGGGTCTCATACAGCCCCAAGAACCCAAAGGTAGGTGACAGAGGTGGCAGAAAAGAAGCCATATAAATAGGCTGATAATAGAACTGGAGACAAAAATTCAGTCCTTCCTTCTCTTTATCTTACTTCTCCATTAGATGCAAAACTCCAGAAGTGGAGGGGGTAATGAGCTAAGTAACAGCCCAAGATCATGTGCACATGTGTTCATAAATATAGAAATATTCTGCATCAAACAGGAGCACCTGAAGCACAGACAGTACTGGTACCTGGGCCTCTTTGTGTGGCTGAGAGGAAAGTTATTTACAGCAAGGTCTGGCCTCTCGCCCCACCATGTAATTCCAGGCAATTGCACTTCCAAATAGATCTTTTTGGAGAAAATCAACAGTGGTTTTGCTTTCAATCTACTGGAAAATGAAGTCCTGTGAATGTGTTATGTAAGTCCACAGGTCCACAGCAGGTGGAATGAGGAGCTCAAGCCTGGCACTCTTACAAGATTCTCTGACAAGAGAATCTAATTCCTAGATTCCTTCTATTTGCTCTGGCCTACCAGGCCCATTGCATGTCTATGGTTCTTCACAATTGATGCTGGGAACCCAAGGCAGGAGCAAGGTATGAGTGAGGGCACCTGAAACTATCAAATGGGGCTCTAGGAAAGAAATGGAAGTTAAAGAATGATAAATGCCCTGTCATGGAACAAGATGAACACAATGCCTGCTTTTTCCATTCATTCTCCCCAATTTAACAGCATCCAATAGCACACATATCATACAAATACTCTGACACCTGTATCATCACACTTTCTTTTTTATAAATTGTCCATAATCCCATTACCCTAACCGTCACTGTAAGCATTTTGATGAGTGTTTCTCTCTCTCTCTCTCTCTCTCTCTCTCTCTCTCTCTCTCTCTCTCTCTCTCTCTGTTTGTAACCTATTTTTAACTTTGGAAAGATAATTTCCTGATCAGTCTCACACTCTCCCCTCTGGGTCCAGTATCAATGCAGACCAAGTCATACTCAGGAATCTGAGAGCCAGGATAACCGGCGAGTAGGCTGTCTAGACAACCAATGGCTTCTTAGATTACAGAAAGGGGCTTGTTAGGGTGATAAAAAGAGCACAACACTGAGGACCAGATTTCAATCTTTACATTAATCTGTATCCATCATCACTGATATAAGACCTTAAGTGAATCATATCATCTCTTGAGGATCATTTGTACCATCCACAGTGAGATGCAGATAGTAAAATAAAGCATATGTCCTATGGATGCATTCATGTATTTCTTATAGTTACTGAGAAATTCATTCTCCTTAATAGAATTATGTTTTCAGCTGTGCAATGGGAATATTGATCTCTATTCCCTAAAACTGTCATGGTAATTTTTAGGGTAAAATTAAATGGTGTATGTAAGGAAGAGGAATGTGTTGGAGAAGGAATAACTAACAGTGAGGATGTTTAAAAAACCATATGAAATCATAGCATCTTACAAGCTTCCTAAATATACATGTATTATTCCTATAAAAGAATTTAACTGGTGTTATCATACACATTTATGGTTGTGTGTGGCTGAAAGGCCACAGGTTGTCAAATAAAAAGATTTTATTTCAAGTTGTTGGTCAGGAATGCCCCAGAGAGCCCTAAAATAACACAGGCTATTGCCCTAACTCTTGGTCATCCACCAGAACTTAAATGCTAAGATCCTGTTGCAGAAGACACCACATACTTTTTTCTCAGCATATGGAAAAAATACAGTTGGTAATGACCAGGAAGTTTTCTTCCTGCTAGATAAATTCTATGTTGCCAAAAAAAATGCTATGCAGACTACTGAGGGTACAGGAAGTCCTCAGCAGATTTGTCCAGCTGTGAACCCATGAACTATAATAACAACCAGCATGGTAAAATGCCCATGGGTAGAAAAGTAGCAAAAATGTGATGGGGGAAATCAGTCACTTACTGATTGGAAAGTTCTATTCCACAGGAGGAAATATATGATACATGTGTTGGAGAATAAATCTGGACAAGAACCCAAGGCTGGTAAGCTCACAGGTCCAGGGGTGAACCTAATACTGTCTTGCCAAATGGAAATAGTGTCAAACTGCCTTCTCAATTCTTATCTCTCTTCCCATAGGTTGGTGCAGCTCTTGGAACTCATCAGTTAAGTTTCTTTGTGCAGCAAACAGCGGATAGTGCAGAAATTCACAAAGTGCAGAGAATAAGAATCTGGAGAGCACTCGGTCACAAATGGACCATGAATACATCACTCCTTACTCTCCAAGGCTCGTAGCTCATCTTCAAATGGGGGTAGGGGTGTCGGAAGGCTTGTATGATTCACAAGTCAGAGAGGACTGGAAGTCAAACAGTGTCTAACAGGATAGCTGCACACAAAAACTCACAACTATGGATGCCTGCGCAAGATCAGGCTAATCAATATTCCAGAGACAAGAGAAGGGAGACTCAGGAGCTCCCACTCCAGCTGAGGAGATATTGACAAATGATGGCTTCTGGGAAAGGGAAAGTCAGTTTTCTTTAAGGGTGTGGCCCCTACTAGGATGTTGTGCTTCAATGGGTGGTCCCATACTTATTGGTAAGTATATGGACAGTACAAACTGGACTAGTTGGGTCACAAAAAAACAAAAACAAAAAAAAGAGAGAACAGGAAGTTAAGGTAGATGGAGGTGGATCTGAGGAGAGTTAGGGAAAATGGTGATGGTGAATATTATCAAAATATATAGTATATGTGTATAAAATTCTAAAAGAAGCACTAAATATACTCTATTTTAAAAGTAAACAGAGCTGGAGAGATGACTCAGAAACTAAGAGTGCATTCTGCTCTTGCAGAAGACTGGAGTTCAGCTCTCAGCAACTATCCGGGGTTGTTCACAATGGCTTGGAATGATGTCTCTGGCCTCCATGCATACTTGCACTAACATACCCACAATCATACATATAATTTTCAAATAACAATAAATCTGGGATGGAGAGATGGTGGATTAGTGAAGAGCACTGTATGCTCTTACAGAATACTTGGGTTTGAATCCCAGCACCCACATGGCAGCTCATGGCTGTCTGTAACTCTGGTTTTAGAGAATCCAATGTCCTCTTCTGGTCTTCATGGGCATGAAGCACATAAGCAGTGCACAAACATACATGCAAGCAGAAATACCCATACACACACACACACACACACACACACACACACACACACACACCAGATATTTAAGAAATTAAATGGTGCATGTAAAACAACTCTTTATTGTGTGGTTGTGTGTGTTCCTCTGAGACTGCGTGTGTGCATGTGCAAGTGGAGGCAGAGGTCAACTTTGGAGGTCATTCCTTAGAACACTAGTATGCCACCACACCAAGCTTTCTTACACGGGTCCTGGGAATACAACTCAGATCCTCACATTTGTGTGGCAAGCACTTTAGTGACTGAATCATGTCCACTTTCCCTGTGGAAAGACAAAATTGATGATTGCAGAGAACTGTAGAAGTTTTTATCACTAGGGCTTCAAGAAATGAGAAAAATACCTGCATTATAGACTTTAGAAATATTTTGTGAGAGCACAAGAAGATGATTAAATAGCAATTAAATAAAATTAAACACACATAGGAGATGAGGAAGGGGCATAGAGGTATTTTCCCATAATTCACACAAGAAAGAAATAGTATGAGAGATCAGAGGGAATGAGGAGTAAGAAATAAAAGAAAGCAATTGGTTTTTTTTTCTATCTCCTTTTAACTCCTTAGTTGAAAGGGCGATGGCCAATCACTCCCTATTCATCAAGATGGGAGTGAAAAGTGTTAGGCATTGATTTGGGATCTGTACCTATGCAAAACTGAGAGGCAACCTCAATCACTTCCCTTTACCTCAACAGAAATCTCCCCAAAGGTGAAAAATCCATTGGCTGCTTTCACCATTGATGAGAATCACTTTCATCTTTATACCTCATGAAGAAACACAGAAGAGAGATGGATGGGGAAAGGTAAGGGGACAGTGGCTTTAGAGCACACAAAACACCATGGAATGTTACCCATAGAAATACCCACATTTATTTGGGGGATTCCTCAGGAGCAAAGCCACCAGACCATGAAATTAGTGTAGTGTGCCACCTTCTGGTAGGCCTACATATTACACAACTCTCTGTATTCATGACTTCTAACCCTTGTCTCAGAAATAATGTCTTTCTAAGTCCATGTAGTGTCTCATAGCATCTCCAAGACCAAGAATAGGCCAAGAAAGACCATGATGAAATGTGTCTTCAACAGTTCTGACTTCCTTACTCCAAAATGGAAAACCTCCAATTCTTCATTCACACTTCCATTTGGCCACGTAAGTACAATGTTTTCAATCTAGACATCAGTAGCCCTGGCTACTAGCGCGTCTCCTCCAGTCACAGTTCTATTGTGAATAAGGCTAAGAGGGCAGTCAGTGCATGCATCGACCCTACATGTGCATTTAGGTAGGTATTGGGAAATTGCTGCAAGCCAGGCATTATGCTAGATCTGATCCCATCTTCCAGGATCTTATCATCCACCAAGGAAAGTAAAAAAACATATTTAGATAATCACAAACCACTTCCTGGGGTAAAAGGTCAATAGCGAAGAAATTCTAGATGGGGAAAACTATCACTTATGATTATAGTAATCAGAAAAGGTAGTATTTGAGCTCTGCTTTGAAAGATAAAATTTTAACAGGAAGAATAGATCTGGAAAATGAATAGAATGCACAAAAGGCATAAAGTAGAGAATTAAAGACCCTTTCATAGAATACCTGGACTAAAACATGCCAGGTGAAGTCATGACAGTCACCACCTACCCAGATTCTTTTTAAAATGTGATCATCATCACTGGTGGGCATTATTGCTATGAAGTCCATTGTATTGATGGAGAAAGTGAGTCTGTCAGAGGTAAGGACTTAATTTATACCAATTTCATGACTTGGAAGGAGGACTCATACCTAGGGATTCTATCTCCACATCCACTTCCCAGGTGACAGCAAGTACAGTTAACACAGGAAGGAAGAGCAAAGGACAAAGAGCCCAGGCTTTAAAAAGTGGAGCAAACCTGGGTGGTGGTGGCACACGCCTTTAATTCCAGCACTCAGAGGGCAGAGGCAGGTGGATCTCTGAGTCTGAGGCCAAACTGATCTACAGAGTGAATTCCAGAACAGCCAGGGCTATACTGGGAAACCCTGTCTCAGAAAAACCAAAAATAAATAAATAAATATTTAGCAGAGCAGCCATGGTTTTTCAAGATCCCTAGGACAGAGAAGCCATCCTCTTCACTGTGTCTACATCCAGACAAGGTGACTCTTTCCTGGTCATTATCTTTCTTCTTAGAGACACACTCTAAGCTATACAGCTGTACATTGACAAGCTAGCAATAAACAGTAAAGTTATCTCTTCTCCCCCCAGTGCATTTATCTGTTTGTTTGATTTTCTGCTTGCTGCATTATATGTTATTAGGCCTTAGGGTGCCTCAGTGAATTAAAGTGATACAGTCAAAATGTATGATTAAAAGACTGAGAGGCAATAATAGCAGCATAATCATACTGTGCATTCATATCCCACTTTAGCATCTGTTATCTCACTTACTCACATAGAAATCAGAAGCACTCTGAGTCAGGAATTGACAGAATGTTAGCAACTCAATTTTACCAGTGGGAACGTTGAAACAGAGAGGTTGGCTAGTTCACCTGGAGCCACAAAGCAAGGGAACTGTCACTAAATCTCCTAGCTCCCAGACCAGCCTTGTTTTGTTTTGCTTTGGTTTTTTTTTTTTTTTTCCTCACAGAACTGTGGTCTCTCTCCTCAGAAAGGGTAGGTTTCAGAGACTAGAGGGTGCGTGTGGCAACATGTTTCTTCCCTCAGGGAGTTTTGGGTTCAGCACTATGAACAGAGAACCCATGGAATTTATTTTATTTTATTTTTTTAAACACACGCTATGTGTCCCAGGCTGGCCTCAGACTGGCAATCCTCTTGGCTTCTGTCAAGTGCTGGGATCACAGGTCTGCACCATCATGTCATGTTCCGCACAGCACCATCCTTCCATGACCACACAATGCTACTTTCCAGCGCAAAGCTCTCAAACTGAATTCTACAATGCTGGCTTACACGGGTGCTCAGAAAACTGTAGACAGACCCTGAAATAAAAATCAGTTTGAAATAAGACAGAGTGGAACAGAAAACCCCATCTAGATTGAAGCAAACATAAACCTTAATCAGAGCAGGTGCAGCTTCTTCACCAGGTAAAGTCTGGGGTGACTTAAAGATCATATTTACCCTGCTCTACAAATAACAGGCCAACTCCAGTTAGCCAAACTCATTTCTTTTTCACATTCTAATATATTGTAAAGAATGTCTCTCCTGAGCTATTGAATCAAAAAACAAACAAAACAGCAACAGCAACTGTGGTCTGCGGAGCTGTTGCTTTGTGTCAGGCTCTGGGCTAGTCCCCCAAGGGTCATGTCAACCATTTGATCCTTTTGGTAGCAAGTACAAAATCTATCTAACATGGACAGGCTATGAGAAAGACAGTTTGGGGAAATGATGATGATGTTTCAAAACTAGATAGACTGATTCTGGAGTCACCCAGCTGGGTGACCTTAACACTTAGTTAACCCATGTGGGTTTAACGGTCTCTGCACTTGTAAAATTGGCGAACTATTCTTTCTTTATTGATTGTCAAGAAGACTACAGATAATGCCCAGAAAACAATGTGGGTGCCCAGTGGGTGCCCAATGGGCACTATTTCCTAAGCCTCTGTCATCACGCACATGTGACTTTGGCCTCACGTAAGCCTCTTTCCCTTGACCCTACTTCCCAACTCCTTAACCTGACAATTAAGACAAAAAGTAAAGTTTGTTAGGGGAGGGAATAGGTTAGGTGAGAATTAGCTTATAAATCTGGAGAGGAGAGGATTCATACAAAGGTTTTGCTTGTTTTAATGATAGTACTTCTAATAATGACTGTATCAGAAAGTGTAGGAGGGAAAAGATGGACAGGATGGCTGGTTAATGCATACAGAGATGGTCAGCTCCACACACTGTCAGGCCTCTTGTGGTGGCCACTAGTTAGCAACGGGCATGAGAACTATCATGAGGTTGTGAACCAGCGAATATCATCTAGCCCTGTCCCCCACTCACATCGTTTACAGGGCAGCTTCACACATATGATCCTGCACCAAGAGACAAGCGCATGCACATGAGCAGGCTTTGGGACCAGAACCACAGGTATAAAGTGATGGCTAATCTTCAGTGTCAACTAGATGAGAATCACCATCCTCTGAGTATGTCTCTGGGGGTGTTTCCAGAAAGGTTTAATGGAGAATAGAAGAGCCACCCTGAGTGTGGGTGGCACCATCCCATAGACTTGAGTCACAGATTCAATAAAATGAGACAGACAGACAGAAAGCTGAGCATCAGCATTTCTTTCTCTCTGCTTCTGCTGGAATGTGACCGGCTGGGCCATGTTCCTGCCATCCTGCCTCCCCCACCACGATGTGCTGTGACTTTAAACCATGAGCCAAGAGAACCTTTTCCTTCCTTCCTTTGTTTATGCCAGAGCAATGCGAAAGATAACTAATTCCACCCCTTGCTATGTCCACGTGTCTCCAAGAAGACCTCCCTTTTGCCACCTGCCTTTTATCATTATGGCCTTAGAACCAAGAGTAGCTGTTCTTTCTCATCATGGAACTCACATCCATTGGGGTTCAATGACACCAAAGCCTGGAAGTCCCTTAATAAAGATATGTCCAAGGCACTGTGCTGGACAGAGAGCATGGGGGCAGACCTCCTGCCACCCGCATCACATATGACCACACAGACAAAGTTTTTGACATTCTGAATACACAAATGGAGCCACCAAAACATCTTCACTTTGCTAAACTCTCCCATTCCTGACTCATGAGACTAGCTTCTTCCACTCTCTGTCTCAGAAAGATGAAAAAAAAAAAAAAACAGCACATGTTTATACCTGACACTTGATATTTGCCTGACTTTTTGATTTTGTGACATGTATTATACAGTGATAAAGACTTGTTCTAGGTTGCAGAAATGGAGAGTCAAGAACCTGGATACAAATTTTCCCTAACAAGGCAGGAAGGCAAGCTATGCTCAAGCATTTTCTTACCTCATGGCTCCTCATCCTCCTTCATGAGGTTACAGTTCTGTCTCTTATCAAATGCTATTTCCCCCTGCTCTAAAGTCTAACAAGACAACTAAAATCTTTAGTATGTTGATTAGTGAAATGCACACAGTTCTACAGTTTAATTCGAGGATGGCTATAAATCACCTAAACTGACGATCTACACTGTATTGTGTCTTGGGTAGCCCTCTTCAAACATTCCTCAAAACTGATTATGGGCATCAGCTTCACTAGCAGGAGTACCAATGGAAAAGCCTGTGGATCAGCTTTATATTACTGGCCAGCTACTATTTAAACCCTTCCATCTCTTACGTATGAATGGTTGGGAGGAAAGCAGAAACCTGGAACTACAGATCATGGTTTTTGGGCAACCAGTGGTGGTGCCAAGGCTCCTCCTGATTAATTCTCACTCACTGGCTCTCTGCAAGATGAATTTTCCCCAAGACTTCCAGGAAAGCAAAACAGTGGGATAGAAAAAGTCAGGAGCTAGCTGAGCTGGACATGAAACCTACAGCAACTCGATTCTCTAGGCCTGTCTTATCGTCTACAAAATGAAAATAAAATCATTGCCAACCCCTCTATGTTACTGGGAAAGTTACATAAAATGCTTTAGCAAAGGGCCTGGTTACATTAGAGGACCTACTAGATACTAGCTTATATCTTTTCCTCAACGGGAGGAAGATGAACAGGTGCTCCTGTTTCTATTTAAGCCCTAATGTTGATTCTCATTTCCTCTCTTCCATTCCTTGGTTTCCCCTTTGGGAAAAAGCAAAAACAAACGAACAAACAAACAAAGGTCATCTTTATTAGAGAATAATGTGACAGGACTGTTTCCTGGTTAAAAGTGTGATATACAATCAAAGTATAATTTCAACAGCAGAACAAACCATGTGTGGGTGCAAGACAGAAATAAGTAGTGACTAAACACCTACTATGCATCAAGCACTTTAAGTACATCATTTCATATAATCTATACATACCCTTGGGATACGGGTGCCTGTTAACCCCTGCATGTGGATTCCTAATATAAATACCTCCCACCTCTATCAAAATTAAATAGCAGAGCTGACTATGATGGCTCATCTCCAAAGCCCACTTTCTTTGCGTTAGTTAGTTCAGGAGCTTTACTCTCCTGGGGTGAGGCCTCCCATAGGAGGAGCTAAATCATTCACTGAAATGCCCAAGAAGAGGATGTGCAAACATAAACCATGCTAAGTGTATGGCAGCTCACCCTGCATTTTCCCAATACAGGCTTTTTCTTGGGACTTTAAAGGATCAGGTGATGGATTTATGCCAGTGACCACCAGAGGGGGATGACAGCTGAGTACAGAGAGTATGCATGCTCAAGCACCAGTACACCCGAGAGCATGCGCTGAGCGTCAGTGTCAGTGGACGGATGGACACACACACACACACACACACACACACACACACACTCACATAGTTCCCAGTAGCTTCCTCAAACAATAATAAAGGATTAACACCCTGAGATAGCATTTAAATAAAGACCCTTGAACAAACAGGATTTTCTCACAGATTTTCTGCAACTGTAAACCATGTTGAATCTGAGCTCACCTTGGGGAAACAAAGGGTATCACGAATCCCTTACCCAGGCAAAAGATATTCTTGTTTGAAAATAAAATTTTCAAAACCAAATTTGATCCACTGGTTCTTATAGTTACATTATCTTAGGTATGCATTTAAAAAGAAGTTAATATAGAGAACTGCAGAGTTGACCCAGCAGTTAAGAGCACTTAGCGATCTTGCAGAGGACTTGGGTTAAGTTCCCAGCACTCATGTGGTAGTTCACAACCATCCATAACTCTTGTTCCAGGGGATCTGACTCCCTTTTCTGATTGAGGAGGGTGTAAATAGGCACACACTTACATGTAGACCAAAAAAATAATAAAACGCTCATACACATAAAATAAATTCAAAAAGGAAAGACCTTAATTTGGAGTCAGAAGTCAGGATTTTTATCTTATAGTGTCAAGGATTGAACCTAGGGACTTGTGCTTACTGGACAGGGGCTTCCCCACTGAGCTACATCCTCAGCTAATGGGTTCCTGAAGCTGTGAACCACACTGTACTATGTATGGTTCCACACAGGTCCATCAAGACCCCTGACTGCCCATCTCCTCAAATATGACGATTCTAACATCCACCCCCACAGGGTTATTGTAAAGACAAACCGTGGTGCAAGAAGGCAAACAGCTCTGTAAACTGCAAATGTCAACTGCCCTTTCTTGGTACGGTAGCCATTTATTCAGTATTGACACTCCTGTTGCAAGCCTTGTCCTCGACAGCACACGGCCAGGTGCAGGAGGATCAGGGCTGTGGATGGTATGAGACGGAAGCAGATGGAGTGAGGGTGCTGACGACTATTAGGACAGAAGAACTAAGTCTCCTAACACTGGTGGCCCTGTGTTCTTCCTGATGCTCCCATTTTTTCTTTCCAGAAGAGGACCACCAGCTTGTCATTCACTTCCTAGGACTTCTCAAATAAGTTGTCACATGATGGTGACAAATGTGGTCATTCCAGGTCTAGAGACCAAATGTTTCACATCATGGCATCAACAAGAGCCACAGGCCCCTTCGTAGCTCTCACAGGAAGCCCTTCCTTGTCTCTTCTAGTTTCTGACAGCTGTTGAAATTTCCTCACATGTGGCCACAACACTCACATGTCTGTCACATCTTTGCATGACCTTCTCTTTCACCATCGCCATTTTTTTTTTCAATAGGGTCATGGGAAGGGGTTCCAGAAATTAAAATTTGAAAGATCTTTTGGAAGGCGAGTATGTGACCTCTGACAAAAGCCAACCAGGACAAATAAATATCTGAAACAACTTGGACCATGTAGTATCAGGAACTTTACTCTCCTGGGGTGAAGTGCCCAGTGGGAGGAGCCGAAGCATCCACTGAAATGCCTAAGAAAAGGATGTGCAAACATAAACCACTGACGGCTCACCCTGTATGCAGTGAGATTCCATCACTAACCTCAAGAACAGAGAGGTGTGGCCTCCGGGTAACCAGCGGCACAGTGGGCAATGGACTCTGCCCAAGAAGGACCATGGGAAGGCATGAGGGTTGCCTTCACTGTCAATTTGACTAGTTTGGAATCACTATGGAAACACACCTCCGGGTGTATCTATGAGGGCATTTCAAGAAAGGATTCACTACAGAGGGATGACCTACCCTGAATATGTGTACCACAGTCCCGCAGGCTGGAGTCGCGGACTCCATAAAATGAGAGCACTGGGTGAGCCCCAGTATTCACCTCTCTGCTTCCTGACTAGGGACGCAATGTCACCAGCCGCCTCACTCTCCTGTGCTATGACTTCCCAGCCATGGTGAACCGCACATGCCAACCGTGAGCCAACCGGGTTGCTTTTGGTCGGGCATTTTGTCACAGTAACAAGAAAGGTAACTAGATCAGAAGGCCTTCCAGGGGAAGTTCGTGCTGAGCCTTGAGTGGTGGATTTTGAGAACAGAAAGAAATCCTGGTGGAGCAAAGGCTGAGAGCGAAGATATGGAGATTTAAAGGTGGATATTTAAGAGAAGGAGCTGGGAGGAGGGATATAAGCTGAAGAGGAATGTGTCTGGTTGAGTGACCGAGGTGGAAGCACTGGGGTGAGGCAGAAAGCAAGCTGGACAAGGACAATGGAGAGGTTCACATTTCAAGCCAGCATCCCTCTGACTTGTGCCCCCTTCCCCGCCAAGGGCCTTCACACGCTTCCTTTCTGCTCCAGCAGTCTAAACTTTTAAATCAGAAGCCCTGCCCTAGGTAATGCTGCACATGCCCGGCGCACAAACAGCTCGACAGAGAACAGCCGCAAAGATGGGAGTTGGCAGACTCGAGACAGACAACCAGAAGCGAGGGCTGCCAACAGGGCAGCTGCCACGGCAAAAAAGAGAGCAACTTCCGGCCGCTTCCCGTGCCCCTGGGACAAAGACAGTTGGACCCAGTTAATTGAAATATAAGCTTTGGGCATTAAGATTCCAAACACCAAGAAAATAACTGGAGAATGCCATGTAAATGGATGCACCCAGGGTCCTTGAACACAATCATTCAGCTTGGGCAGCTCAGGTAGAGTGGTACAGCTGGCCGTTTCTCCTGCGCCCCTAGCCTTTCCCTTGGTGCCTCCAGGCTCTCTCCTCCCCCACCCCACTGCTCCTGGACAGGCCTGATTTGTGCTAATAAAAGCAGCCTCAGCCCCAGGGAGCCTGCCGGAGGAACATAGCTGATTTCACCTCTTTAACCCTGGATCTAGGAAAACAGCCGAACGCTGACTCTGGTCTTCCCCCAGGAGGATCCCAGAGTTTTATCTTGTGAGCTGCATGACCTCTAGGAACCTCTGCACAAGCGAGATAAACCCCTGCCCCCAAGAGGAAGCCTACTTATCTCCCAACAAGGCATCTTTGCAAATTACTTTTTTTTTCTTCTCCGGGAATGAAGTATTTAAATAATAATAATAATAACTGCAATAGTAGTAATAGTAATCACCAACAGCTGATGCCTGCATCCTGGCCAGTTCTTCAGGGAAGGAGGTGGTGGGACCTGTATTGAGGGACTGTGCTAGGAACGTGGGTGACAGGGGCGGGCAGCTTCCCGAGGGTCCTGGAACCCAGTGTCTGGTTTGAGAGATATGCACACCACCTCTCCTCAAACAGAATAAACAAATGATTAACTGTCTCATTAGTGACTGTGCGGGAAGACACACAACTCATGTCCCGGCGGGTGGTGCAGCCAAGAGATTTATATTATTTAACAATAAAAGCAAAACAAATGTGGCCTTCCACCCCGCTGCCTGCCTGCATGGGGCTCCTTTTACCAAAGCAAGGCAGCTAGCCTGAGAAGGTGGAAGGCTTTCTTACCTGGCATAACTGGGGGTCCAGCGTAAGTCAGGGCTGGGTTCAGGATGGGGTTAGGGGAGCGGTGGAATAGAAGGAAGAGCGTTCAGAAAGAGAACATAGCTGACTCACTGGGAAAGAGGACAGAACCAAAAATGAAGAAAACCTAGCTCTAATTAATAAGTGGTTGGTTACTCACACAGCATTTTGATTCTATTAAAGACCCACTCCATGAGATGGAACCCATACCTGACACTGCTCAAGTGGCCAAGGAGTTGAGACGAGATAGGTCATGCACCTAGGGGAAAACCTACTGCTATTATTCTGCAAGAAACACGGCAAGAAAATGACTCCTAATGACATATTGTTATACCCACAGAGCCAGGGGTGGTGCATGACTCCAAGGAGACAGCATCTTCCAGAAACAAGACTGGCAAACATATGAACACACACAGACTGTGACAGCACACACAAGCCTTCACAGGTTATGGAGAGACAGGGTCCCCGCACTGAGATGGGGAAGAAGACACAAAGCGCCATCCCTGACCAAGAAGCAATTTGCTATTGATGCCTGCTGAGAAAGGGAAAATCAGTTTTCTCTAATACTTCTTCACTGGGTGCATAAACCACTCTCCAGGACAAGCCCCATGGCTAGGAGTAGTTAGTTGGACAATACAAAAAAAGATTCTCCATTTTTTGTGTACTTTGTGCTTTGCTTGATACTTTTTATTTTATTGGTTTTGTTTATTTATTTTTTGAGTTTATTTGTTTTGATTTTGAGTTTTTTGAGGGGGATACTGAGGGTTTCTTTCTGGTTATTATTTTTGAGCTAGAGAGGGAGCACAAAGTTGGGAGAGTAGAGAGGTGAGAGAGGAGCTGAGGAGGGGAACAGATAGGATCATACTATATTTTAATGAAGAAATAGTTTACATTTAAATAAAAAGAAAGCCCAGTTCCGGTTGTAGCTCTGATCCTCCCTAGATGCATGACAAGAGGGGCACAAGGTTCTTTCTAAGTCATCAGTGTTGCTGCTGTGTGTGTGTGTGTGTGTGTGTGTGTGTGTGTTGTAGTGTGTATGCATGCACATGTGTGAGCATGCATGTTTGTGTTCATGCATGTTTACCACACCAGATGGCAGTTGAGACAACAGGTTATGAACTCTGACTTCCTGAGATCAGATCCCAGCTCATGCACATGCTGACTATGTGACCACAGGCTCCTCTTAGTGGGCTCTAAAATGGTGTGTGCCAGCTATGTGCATCTCCTAGGACTGAAGGAGACAAATCCCTATGACGTTTTGGCAAAACCTGGCACAAAGGAGTAGGTATTACAGCAGGCTTACTTCTAATTGTGGCTATCCCTCACAGGTACCCTAGGCTTAAACAGACAACTTAGGTTTATATTCCCAAGACGTCTATTTTTGAACTCTTTCTCAGCTTCATCCTCCTATCTCAGAGAAATAAATAGTCCCCTGCCTTTTCTTTCTTCAAGACACAGCACACTCTTAGGGGTTTCATCCTAAATCCATCTCTCCTCTTTACTGTCTTCAGATCTGTTGATCCCACTGGCTCTGGTTGCCCTCTTCCTATCAACATGGTTGAGACTCTTGTCCCACCAA
Source organism: Peromyscus leucopus (assembly GCF_004664715.2). Taxonomy (NCBI): domain Eukaryota; kingdom Metazoa; phylum Chordata; class Mammalia; order Rodentia; family Cricetidae; genus Peromyscus; species Peromyscus leucopus. The sequence goes on along the minus strand of NC_051075.1, from coordinate 56,437,115 downwards.
CAGCCCTGTGGACTACGTCCCCTCCAGAAGCCAACACCTCCCTCTGGACATTCTTCTCTGAGGTAGTCACCACTTAGCAATTCTCACTCCCCAGATCTTATCCTGTAGTTTCACTAGTGACAAAAGGCACCAAATGTGTCCAGCTAGCCATGTTTTCTGAGAACATCACTTTGGGAGTCATCCTGAGTCCTTGGGATAGGACATATGGCACTGCTGACCACCCCTCCCCATACACACACATGCATATCTTGCCCTGTACTCCTGGATACTGCTCTGGTCTCTGCCTTCTCCTCTGTCTGCTTTTCCTCCCTCCCACACTAATGTCTCATCCTACCCCGGAGTGTTGTCTCCTCAGGGATGGACATGGTATCTCTTTCTCCTGACAGGGCCAGTGCCTACGTATGTTTGACAGGTTCACATCTCAAGGTGCCGTGTTGACTAGTTGAGAGGTATTTTTTCCAATGTTGCTGTGACTGGACAAGTGTTACACTGGCTGTCACGAAAGCAGCCCCAAACCTGTTCTTTTATACCAGACCTTTACCTGCTTAGGTCAAGTCTCTGTCCCTGGAAATAAATGAACTAATGAGCCTATCAACATGGCGTCCCGGAGATGATTTTACCTGCTTCATTGATCATACACCATCCCTAGAGGTTTGGGGTCCCAAACCTTATTTTTGCCATATAGTCCTCTTTTAACCTCTCAGCCTAATTTCTAGCTGTCCCATAGACCTTTCCACCTGGATGTCCTAAGGCATCCCCTACCACATCAAGTCTCCACCTGGTCTGACTTGATTTCCAAAAAGCATAACCAGCTACTTGGCTGTTGTAAGGAGAAGCTTCAGGACTCCTTCAGACCATTCCTGACTCCACTTGTCCTGCTCCCTGCTTTCCAGTCAACCACTAAGCCGTCTTATCAAGTTTCCCTGTAACTATCCCGTCTCTCTTTCTCTCCCTACCCACTGGCCACTGTCCTAACGGTCCATCATTCTGCTCCATCGTCCCACTACACCTTCTCTTCCTGGTTACTTCTTTTGTCTAGCCCACATGCATCACTAGCCACCAGAAAGATCTGTCTAAATGTTAGAGTGTAGGTAGACCACCCACACTCACACTGCACACATCTCAAAACCTGTCTTCTCCTCTCACTTCCTTCCCCACTTAGAACTTTCAGTGATTCCTCATTGGTTGAGGTAGTCTCAATTTACAACCTGGCTAAAACAATAAAATACAGATTCCCAGGTCTCTTCACCTAAGAGTCTAATTAGATTATTTTCAGTAAGTTTGGGAGACTATGTTTTTCACAAGCACTCTGGAAGATTTTACTTGTTTAAAACACACACACACACACACACACACACACACACACACACACACACACACATTTTCAGAAACTGATCAGAAACCATTATATGGTTAAGAACTCAAGTTTAAAAATGAGGCTCCCCATGGGTTGAATTCCATCCCATCTGCAGTTAGCTATGCCTTTCACATAATACTTCACCTCCCTATGCCTCAGTTTCTCCACTGGAACTATGAGTAGCAGCAATAATACCTCCTCATGGTGAATATCTGTCACATGTCAGGTACTACACTAGATAACTCAAATGCACAGACTCTTGTAATCATCATAGCAACTATATGAGGGGCTGCTGCTAATGCTCCATTTATGGTGAAATGGACACATAGAGAAGATAATTTACCTAAGGTCATAGAGCTAATAAGAAGGCAGATAGTTTAGATTCAGAAGCCAAGCTCTAAGCCACCATACATAAGGCTACCCTGCAGATGACAGGAAATAACCCACGGGTACACTTAGCATATTTGCCTGCATGTCATAAGAGCTAAGTCAATGGCAACCAGAGTACTTGTATAGTTAACTCAGTACTCAGCAGTGTATGGGTAAGAGACCTGAGCTGCTAATCTAGTCATGAGCCACTCCCCTCTATTTAATTTCAGATACATTAAAATACATTTATTTAAAATACTTTAAATACAAGTATTCAAAATACTTTATTGTGAAATAAAGTACAAAATGCAGTCCTTTGGCCACTCTAGCCACACATCTCATATACTCAACAGGCATGTGTGGGTAGCAGCTACCATTACTGGTTTTATATCATTATGTCATTATGAACATAATGACAGAGGTTCTATTGGACAGAGCCATTCTAGAGGCAAACTGCCAGAATACCACCCCGAAGCTGCTGGTTGAAGTTCTTTGACATGATAAGTTACCTCCCTGTGCCTCAGTTTCTGGTGTGTAAAACAAGGATAAAGATAATTACATTAAAAACTGTACTTGCTTTGAGAAATGTGTGAGTTAATATAATCATCAATGTCCTTAGAAGGTAATTAATGTGTCCTGTAATGTAGGAGATTGCACAGAAGAGCATGTTTATTATTATGAGGTCAGTGGCATCATTATGAATTCTAACCTTTACATTTTAGTCCTTTAATATCATGAGCATTCACATTTAAATGGTGAGCAACCTTGAAATGCTCTTCTCTATCAGTTTCTATCCACTACCTTCCTATATCAACTCCTACACTGCCTCCAAAGCCCAGGTAACTTATGATTTTTTTTTCTCTATAGCTTCCTCCTAAGCACTCTCACCTCTGACAGAACCCATCACTTCTCAGGCTATGGAGTATGTCCATGCATGTCTATCCAATCCATGCCCTTGATTAACCTGATATCTACTCCTGCCACTCATCTTCCCAAGACCCTCTAAGACCTGCCTTGGAAGAAGGGTGTCCACAGTCAGCATGACAGACCCCTCCATGGCAGCATGCAGAGCCCTGAAAAGCCTTTTGTGATGAAATGCATCCAGAATGAGAAGCAAATGTGATGCTTTGCCCCAAGCACTGTGTCTGTCACAAACTCCTGGGCATTAGAGAGTGACCTTTGCAAAAAGTCACACTGGCTAAAATGTCTGTATTGTTCTTTGCCCGGTGATGAATTCTCTGGGGCTAGATGAACATTTTCCCGTATCTCAGAGAGCTGAGCTGGGAAGTCCAGGAGGATCAGGGAGGGGAACACAGCGTAGAGCATGTTTGTGTTTTCAAAGACTATGTACTGCCTAAAGTGAAGCTTCGAGACACAGCAGCTTCAGTAGGAATCAGCTTCCCAGCCCTCAGAGAAGAGCAGACTCATGTAACCAAGCTAGAGTGGAGCCCAGCATGAAACCCTTCAAAGACTCAGTTTCCCCTCCTGTGAGACGGAAGGAACTCTCGTCCTTGTAGAAGAGGGGCAGGAATAATGTGTGTGAACACTTTTCCCTGAGCCTGTCATGGAGCTTCCAACGCCTTAAACTGTGGGTCATGACCCCATAGCAGGTTGTATTACTGGATGTTGAGGCTGTGAAAATTTTGACAACAGTAAAAGGTTTCTAATTAAAAATCGAACATTGGATGGATCTGAAGTGTTTCAGGAGGTACCTGCCCACATTCCATGGGATTTCACTGCCACCCCTGGTTCTGAACATGTATGTGTGCTTTACACTGCACACACATCATCCCACCGTGCAATGCCAAGGAATGTCGTTGGGAACACCTTGGCTCAGATTTGAGACTATTGTGTCCAACCTAGTGCAGTCATTTTACTCAACAGAAAGAGTTTTCAAGTTTTCTACTCTTATAGCAATAAATATAATGATTCAATTATAGAAAAAAAACACTTTCGATATTTTCCTATCATTTCTCTGCATGTAGGTATCAAATTAGTATAACTTTGGACTTTATTACTATAATGTTTTATTTTTTAAATTTGTTTGAGTTGCTGACTTGAATTTTTTAAAAAATGATTGAATGAAATTTGGCTTGGAATTTGGATAGAATTTCCACCTGTTTCTGAAATGGCTCTAAACATACTTCTTCCATCTTATACCATATATCTGTGTGAAATAGCATTGGCAATTGTAAAATCAAAATATGAAAGGCTAAGAATGCTGTGTGTCCTTCAATTTCATATAAACACTCAGCTAATTTCTAATTCTTTATGTAAAAATAAACAAGCACATTCATCTCACTAGTATCCAAATTTGCTTTCTTCCCAAACAAATAGAAGAAAGATAGGTCTACCAAAGAATAGCTTTACAATAAATTTCTTCATGATTTATTAATAACAGTTTGATTTGTATATCTACCTTACACAGCTTTATACTCAGGATAGCATAAAAATCTCTCAGGAGGAGGAAAGAAATCATGAGTGGGAAAAATTCAAAAGCCTGGAGCAGCAGATCCTCAGTCAATCAGGGCCAGTACCAGCCGCAGGCCCTAACACATCACTTTCCCTTCACAGAACAGCTAAGAAATGTTAAAGGATTCAGCAAGGAGACCAAGTAGAAATGCATTCTTGTGATATTAAGATTGAGAATGAGAGATCCACAAGTAAACAAATGCAGGTCTTCGAAGTAACTACAGCTCAACCCAAAAGCACATAGATCTGTTTGCAAAGGCCATTTAATAATGTGTGAAACTCGGGCAAATCCCCTGCGTGGGACTAAGTCGAGTTTCCATAGCAGAAACAACAAGGAGGCGCTGCCAGGCTTCCCCGGGCTGCAAGCCCTTCCCAGCCGTCTGTGTTTTAGTGATGCTGGCCGGACCATGGCCCTTCCTTGTCCCGCCGCTGTGTTGGTCAGAGCTGCTTCTTGAGTGTAGGGACCTCTGTTTTTATGTCACTTCCTGCCCCCCCCACAGCCACAACCTGCACTTCCTCCTCTGAACTGTAATGGCTCTCACAGTCTCCTTTTCATCATCATGGTGGAATGTACATCCCAAACCTTGACAAGCTCGTCAGGCTCGGGGACTCTGAGACAGACATATTCTAAGAAGAACCTCCATGACCCCTTCCTTGTCGAGCCCCTGCCCTTTGGTGTTGGCCTATTACTCATGGAGATGGTATTTGTATGCTTTTTGTTTTGCCTTGGCCTTTTTTTTTTTTTTTTTTTTTTTTTTTTTGTCTTATATGGCTTTTTTTGTGTTTGCTGTGATTTTTGGTTTGTGGGTTTACACTTAAAGAGAACATAAAGTTAGGTTAGGTAGAAAGATAGGAAGAATCTGGAAGGAGGTGGGAGAGGGGAAAACATCATCAAAATATAGTATATGAAAAAAATGTAATTTAAAGAGAGAGAGAGAGAGAGAGAGAGCGCAAAGAAAATGCCCCTGTCCTTTGAGTATTGGTGAATAAGAAATCTCTGTTGTGATTGTCATGTGTTACAGGATGTGATAGTGTGAATTACAGTCACCTAAATTCACATGTGGAATTCTTAGCATCAAGTATTTCAGAATGTAACCCAAATTAGACACAAGTTTGTTACAGATATCATTATGATGAGGTCATTATGGTAGCCCACAGCCAATAATACCAGTACACTTGGAAATATGGTATGAACATGAGGACACATCTGAGGACCAGAACAGAATGTCATTCACAGCTCTCAGAAGGAACTAACCGTCTTCAGTGCAGACTCGGGAAGTGCCCAGACCTGTGAGGCAACACAATATTACTATTAAAGGCACCCAGTTTGCTATGGCATTTGAAATTTGTGGCACAAGATGATGATGGAAGTGGGTGTCACTTAACCCCAGGAGCCCTTTAAGAGCAAATCATTTTCTTCAGCTAGTGGCAAAAATAGGACATTTCAAAAAAAGGTGGTAGCCTTGTGAGACCCTAAGCCATTGTCTTGGTTATTTTTCTATTGCTGCCACCAAGCACCATGACCAAGGCAACTTATTGAAGACAGCATTTAATGAGGGGCTTACAGTTCTAGAGGGTGAGTCCATGACCATTATGACAGGAAGCATGGTAGGCACGACAAGAAAGAAATAGTTGAGAATTTACATCTGCCCCAGTTCTGCCTGGGGACCAATATTCAAATATATGAGCCTATGTGTGTGGTGGGGGGGGTCATTCTCATTCAAACCACCACAGCCAAGGACTCGTTCAAGGTTAATAGCACTTCTGACTTAAAAATCCATGAGCTAAGAAATGAGTCATAGTTTAAATCCTTTCTTTTGCATAATTTCTGACAACAGTGATGGATTCATATAGACTCCCAATCTCAAGATCCCTTTTCTTGTTTTTGTTGTTGTTGTTTGTTTTGTTTTGTTTTGTTTTGT